>NC_063217.1:70764659-71994659 GCF_020740725.1 Corvus hawaiiensis
CAGTGAGGGGAAAGGTAACAGATACAGATAAGTGCAGTGAGTCACATACTCACCCCAAAGAGAAGTATTGCTTACCTTTGATGAGGTAAGTAAATAATTAGCTATACTTAGGGCACTTCTCTTCCAGTCTCAGAATGTTACACAGGCAAAAGCTTCTGAAGCCTTTAAAAAGGGCAGAACTCAAAATTCATAATCTCCCTGTGCAGGCAAAATGCTGTGCCTGCCAAATAGAGCATCTAGACACTTGATCTTGACATATTAAACTGATTAATGATGGTAATGGTTTTCCTTGATAGACTGCCACAGAAATAAAATCGGTAACTTTGCTACACCCAAAAAAATATTTCTCAGGAATGTACTCACTTTGATGAAAGGCTTCTACGTGAAGTTTAGGGTCTTTGTCTCTCTGTTGGTGAGAAGCAATGGCATAATCATGTGAGACCAGGCCTAAAGAAACTTCTCTTTAGAATATTCCAGTGTTTTCTTTCCTTCTTTCTTGTTTATGAGGAGGGTAAGTCAGACTTATGTCATGGCCATGAATATTTTAAGTGTCTGATAATGAACCTCAGTGAATTGGGGTTCCACACAGATACTTGTCCTGAAGTTAATCACTGCACACACCATTGATAGTTCAAGCTATAATTCTTCCTTTTTTTCATTAAAAGAGATACCTAAATAAAATTATTTATGCCTTTAAACTTGTAATTGACTACAAAAGTGCAAAAGACAATAAAGGAAATAACAGAATTACAGTTTGAGATGGAAGGGACCTAAAAGACCATTTAGTTCCAACCACCCTGCCATGGGGAGGGACACCTTCCTCAGACCAGGTTGCTCCAAGCCCCATCCAACCTGGCCTTGAGCACTTCCAGGGATGGAGTATACACCAGTTCCTGGTCAACCTGTTCCAACCTCACAGAAAATAAAAAACCAGTTTGGTTAGCTTAGATGAATCCTTTTTTGCTCTTCACTGTTGGAACATTTCTTTTTACCCTCATCAACACCATTACAAACCCAAGGTAAATATGTAAGAAAACCCAGAACCATTTAGCATTATGTACTTTTACACCAATAAAATTACCTTATTTGTGTATCCCTTAACACTTATCCTATAAAATTATTCTGGCCTCTGGATATTGAATTATAATATATAATAAACAGCATAACCAAGAACAAACACTATTTAAAAGACCTGACTAGTGACAAAATGCTAATGTAACAACAGATATTAAGCAGGTGCAATATTTTAAATTGTTTGGCATGTTCTATATGAAAATATGGATGATGATAGTCCAGAAGTACAATGAATACAATTTTATTTTGTGTAGTTATAAGATAAATGTATATAATGAAGCTGTCATAAGGGTTTTTCCTCATTTTATTCAAATTACTATGTCCAATCCTCTGGAATGACCATTCTTCTTTGCTTAAAGGTCATTATCTATAATGGCTAATTTAAGGAAATTCTACTGAACACAAACACTCTGTGTAAGGTTACAGAAAGTCTAAAACTCTGTGAAAACAAAGGGTGCTCCGAGGATGGGAAAAAAATTGTGTCAAGAAAGAAATACTGAAAGATTCACAGCAAACCCAAGTTACAGAGCACAGATATTTGCTGGTAGGGCTTTACAAACCCTGTGCCACCTCTTAACCTTTTGCCTTGGGTGGCTCCCAGCTCTCTAGGACCTACTGAAAGAACTTTTCAGCTCCTATCAACACTTGGTACTGCAGACCCTAAAGCTGCTAAAGAATTTCTACTGATACGTGTTCTGCCTGTTACTGACCGAGTTCTTGTGTAAAACCTTGGCTTTCACACAGCCTCTCTAACCTCAAGCAGCATCTCACCAGTCTGCAATATTTTGGTGTAGGCAAAGAAAATTATTTTATATATACTTGAATCATTAAATGATTAAAAAAAACCAAACCCGCCCCACCAAACTAATTAACATCAGAGCATGATTTAAGACCAAGAGAGAAACATCAAAAGACATTACAGCATTGTTTGATGCTCCTCTCTTGGCAATAAGCCTTCCCCAGTTTCACAAACAGAAGGAAAACGAATGTTTCCAGTTACACGTAGGCTCTCACACTCGTGCCTAAGCAAGGCCAGAGCTCTCTCTGCTAACTGTGTTGGGGTGCCTTAGTTGTCAACTGGCTCCATATATTTCTCAGAAATATGAGGTTCCTCCTGCAGCAGGGCCTAGATAATGAGTGACAATTATGAGATGAAAACACACGGACTTCCAAAGGAAAAGAAATGGATATGAGTACAGTTCAATAGAGTATGAAAGATTTTATTGCCAAGGAGGCAATCATATAGCATAAAATTAAGGTATTACATAAAACTGAGGGATAGTTCAAAATCTGAGATTCGTCCAGAGGAAGGAAAATCAAGGATTACCTCCCATCATTCACATAAGGGAAAACTACCAATGAGAAATGAGAGCCAGCTCTGTAGAGCATCCCATCCCTCCTACAGCCCACTCCCCGCATAGTCACATCCAGGAGGAAGGCAGGGAGCTGTAGGAATGCAAGAGCAGGGCCCTTCTTGTGCTGTTGCTTCTGAGATAATGAGAAAGAGCTGGTGTCACATGAAGGAGAAGCAGCATGACTGTGCTGACAAAATTATTCCAACGAACAGGTAGAGATCTCAACAAAACATTTCATGCTTCATTGTATCAAGTCAAAGTCTCACACATCAAATGTTTTGAAATTATTTCTTACAGAACCATCTTTTAAAATGATTTCTGGCTATAAAAGTGTGCCTAAATGAAGTGAAAAAACAAGCAATTAAGGCAATATAGATATTTGCAAAAAAAACCAGATGTAAATAGATCTCCATAGCAGAAGAAATGCATGCAGAAAAAAATTCTGCAACATCTCCTCCTCCTCTGGAAAAGAAAAAAAAAAAAAAAGAAAAAGTACTTTTGGCCAGTTACCAATGATGTCCCCTCACATCACCTGACACAACACAGCAATTCCTTCTCCTCTTTTTGTACCTATGATGAACTTCAGTAATCACCTCTCTCTGTGTACAAGGGAACATCTTAAGGCGCCTGGAAGCCACAAAAGTTTGGCAAAACAGAGTTGGCTCTGTTTTAAATATTATGTAGATTATAGAGGACAGAACAAGTTCTACTTTGTAAATACAATTAACAACTGTTACATCTTTACCTTTGCACTCAGGTTTTTCATTTTAACAGTTTCATCTCTGAGCCATAAAAGTGTGTCTTCATTTTATTTGTCAGACACAAAAACCCACATTCTTTTCCTCAAAATGTTTGGATTCCCAGCGGGCAAGACACACACTTGCTATTCTGGTTTCCAGAATAAATCAGCAGACAGAGATCAGGGAAGCTACTGCCTGCTCTTAACTAAGGAGACTGAACTGTTTTTCTGTACAGTCCATGTCTGAAAGCCAGTGAATAACCACCTTTAAAATAATGGACTTAAAACACTTTCCTTAAGCACTTCAGTTAACCAAGGCCTAAGACTTTAGACTGCAACTTTGAAAACCTTTTGTTGGGGATTAGGATTTTTCCTTCCCTTTCTTCCTCTCATGGAATTTTGTCCCATCTGTTGCTAAGAGACAATACTGACTGGTCCTTAAGAGAGAAATGGCCAGCATGGGGGAAGGGTGCAGCTGGTTACCCTCTTACCTGGGGGGATTTTCTCTTTGGAAGAGCAAAGATACCAGGAGATTTTGGCGGGGAGGTGAAGGGCTGGGTGCAGGTCCTCTCCTTCTCTCTCTGTTGGCATCGGAGGGGAGACAGGCCGCAGTCACTGTGGGAAGAATTCACTACCACCGCGGGGTTCTGTCTCCTGCTGTCCTCTCCTACCAAGAGTGGAGCTTTGCTCCTTAGCACAGTTGCTGAACTGGGACCTTATTAACACCCGATCTGACTGTAAAGGACCCTCACCATCTATTGGGGTGCCTCAAGGGAAAAACCGGGGACCCCGACCCCCTGCCCTTCCCAGAGGGCTCATCTCCCAGGCTGCGTGTGGCAGCTGCTTCGGAGGAGCCCGGCTGTTTTCTGCTGCTGCCTTGGGCTTTTTTGCTGCCCTCTAACCCAGCACCCTGTGGCTCCTGCTACAGCTGCGGAGTTCTCTGCTACATTTTATTTGTCACCCAGGGGGGTGTGCCCGCCTCTGCCATCCCAGCCACCGCTCCGAGGTTCCTGCTGCAGCCCGTTCCGCCACCCCCACGTGAGGGAGACGTGGCCGAGCTCTCCCCACAGCGCCCCCTGCAGGCGCAATCATCGCAGCCGCCCTGCCCGGCCGGGAGCCACCAGCGCCCCTGCCGGCTGTGAGCGGAACTGCAGCCGAGGGGAAAGGGCCCGCAGCCCAGAGAGGCTGGTGCTGGCTGCTGGCTCTGCTTGTTGTTTGTTTGCCTTGTTTTACGTACTTGTAAAGAACTGTTATTCCTTTTCCCATATCTTTGCCTGAAAGCCCCTTAATTTTATTATAATAATTCAGAGGGAAGGGGATCCTGTTGTCTATTGCAAGGGTGGTTCCCGCCTTCCTTGGCGGACAACTGTCTTTTCAAACCAAGACACCTTTTCCGCATAAAACAAAACAGAAGACACTTCAGAGAAGGTGAGACTGCAACAGGCAATGCCAGAAGAAAAAGGCTCTCAAATGCATCTGAACCAGAGGTGGAACTACTTGTTTCAAATTAAGTAATGGGCCTGTTTTCCCACTAATCAAAGTAACAGTTAATTATTGATAACTTCAGAGCAGCAATCAGTTGCTTGAAAAAATGTTCTCCAATCAAAATCAAGTGCAATTGCTTCTAGATCTTTCCATGCCCTTGCATGTCTTTTTGGAGAAAGGAAGAAAAGTATAAGCAGCTTTTTAAGGATCCTGTAGATGTTGGTACTTTTACTTGCTTCCTAATCTAAAAAAATTCTGTTGACATATTAAAATAACAACTTATTAATCATTTAAATTCAAGTGAATATTGGATGTGACATGCAGGAAATGTTCTACATAGCCTTGTCAAAGAAAATGAACTTCTCACCTGGAGGGAGGCAAAGGCAGAGGGAAAAAATGTGACAACCAATAGTATTTTCTGCTATTTTATATCTGTTTTCTCTAAAGCATTCCACCAGAAAGCCAGCAGGGATCTTTGGAATCACGACCACAGTTTGCTTAACTAGAATAAATCATAAAACACAAATAGCTAAGTCAGTGAGGGAAGGTGTATTTGGATTTCATATTGCATTGCAATAAGATTTTTCAAGGTGCTTTCGAAGTGTGAGTCTCAAATATGTGATTCTTTCATATTTCCAGTGACAAGTCAGGCCCTCCACTCCGAAAAAGACTGAGCAAAGTACTTTTGAGAGTTTTACCTACAGTGAAGTCATGTCATACTGAATTAATAATATAATATTATATAAAATACCTATACTACCTAGAGAAATGACTACAGCTCAGGCAATTTTCTGGGACACCTTCAGCACAGCTGCTAATAAAGTTTCATCAGCTGGAGGGCAAGGGGGAAGAAACAAAAAGAAGAGTCCTTTCAGGAAAAGCAATTTTCAA
The DNA here is from genome assembly GCF_020740725.1 of Corvus hawaiiensis. Lineage (NCBI taxonomy): Eukaryota > Metazoa > Chordata > Aves > Passeriformes > Corvidae > Corvus > Corvus hawaiiensis. Next base: position 70,770,204 of record NC_063217.1, read on the forward strand.
AAAATTGTTTTGGGAATAACTCACTCTTGAATGCCTGCAATCCAGGATGTGCCACACATGATCTTGTGCTTAAAGTGCAATTGAACTGCAAAGAGGAGATGGACAGAGGCTGGAGAGATTTATGTGGCTACAGACTTGTTGATTTTACTGTTGGGTGCTGTGCAGCTCTGATTTAAGATGTGCTGAGCAGGCCTTTATACAAAATAATAATAATGAATTAGTGATACACATGTAGATTTATGTGTCAGGAGTCCAGAGTGCAGAATGCATGCTAAATGAGTTTTAGAAATCTGTATAAATAAATATAACAGAAATCACACCGTGGATGTCCCTGTCTTGTGTCTCTCAATAGGATCTAAATTAGATATGGTCTGTTTTCAACATGTATATAAATATGCTCACAGAAACACACTAATTATCAGCCTGCAAAATCAGCTTGGGTTTTGAGAGCCAATTAAGATCCCTGTGGGTTCACTTTTTGTCAGGAAATTCAGCAGAGACAACTCAAAACATACACAGGAAGCCTATCTGCTGCCTAAGATGAGATTTGTACAATTACTTTTCTGACCGTTACTACGCTTACTTCATTTCTTTTTGCTAACTTTACATTTCCCATATATGATTCATGGTGTTATGCCAAGGTCACCCAGGTCCCTGGTATTAAAAGGTTATACAAACACATCCCTGGAGGAACTAAAATTAATCAGATACGCAGAGGACAGACTGCAGGCCTGGACTTGGAGAGGGAGGGAGTGTGAAAGCCAGACCCTTGACAAAAAAAAAAAATAATAATTTCACTTTCATTTGCAACTTCACACAAAACACACAGAAATGCATCATTACTGGGAAGAAAAATCAGCAGAAAATGTTTCCTCTGGGGGAGAAGCAGGAAGGCAAAAAGGTAAAACCCTCAATATTCGCACTTCTAGAAACCACCTGAGGACCACTTGCTGCTCTGCTTTCTCATGCTGCCCCCAAACCCAGCACCCAGACAGATCCATGCCTTAAATTCTAGCACTGACAAGGGCTCAAGGCTGCAGCCTTTCTCAACCTGCTGATTTGCAGCTGATTTTTATAGAATCACAGATATGCCTTGAGTTGAAAGGGACCTTAAAGATCACCTAGTTCCGACCCCTGCCATAGGGAGGGACGGCATTCACTAGACCAGGTTGCCCAGAGCCTCATCCAGCCTGGCCTTCGACACTTCCAGGGATGGGGCATCAACAGCTTGTCTCATTTTCTGTCAGGCAAGCTTCCCCACAAGTTAAACAAAATAAGAACATGTAAAAGTTGCAGACAGGACTGTGCAAGAATAAAACAAACTGTTTCCTTTTCCATGGTATTCCTGTTAACTCTCCTGCACTTAGCTACAGTCACCAACATTATGCATAAAAATTCTGGAATAAGGACAGCATGAAGCAGTATCAGATGATAAGACTAATCATTTATGACTCTGCATCTTCAAAATACTGTTATTAATGTTAACATTAACATAATTTCACATGCCTGTGAAACAAGGCACATCAGAGTTTTACAGGTGTGCAAATTGCAGAGAGCAGACTTCGAGTGGTTTATCAGAAGCTTTGTAGCAATTCTGTGTTCAAATTAGAACTAGCATAGAGTTTTTCACTTCTAGTCTTATCATTGTGCAGCTTTTTAATCCTCCTAGGCCTCAAGCAATTCCTGAGTTTTAGAAACTTGTATAACACTGCCACAGAGCAATCATAAGCAGCTCCAGCTCCACAATAAAGACAGGTAGTTTGGACTTCAGCAGTAGACTGGACCAAAGAAATTCCAACAAAAATCTTCCTGATTTTGTTGGTTTATGCAATGGCAAGGTTCTGAGCACAACTCCTTGAACTCTATTAACCTGCATTTCTTCTTGCCCCAGTACAGTCCTGCTGTGAATTCTAAAAATCTCTCTCCCTCAATCCTGCTTCACTTTGAATGCCTGTTCTTTCTATTACTCATCAAGTAAGATTTAAAACATAAATGGAACAAGGTGGCAGAAACTTGCTTCCAGCTCTAAATTCCTGACAGTACAACCCAAAGTCTGTAATTTATAGTTGAAAAAAGAAACAATAAGGCAATGACTTCTTGTTATTGTTACCTTTACTTGAGAGGTTACAGCCAAAAACTGTCCAAATTCCAGACAGTGCAGGAACAGTCACACCTTCTCCTGCCAACTTACAGCATGTTAGGACAGGAATAACTTTTGTAAGAGGACAACACGGCTGAGGCTTTTTCAGAGCAACAATTTTCTAAACAGTGACTCAAGAAACACTATCTATACTCACTGACACATTGACAACCAAACACCTGGCATGGTGTTTGCATGTTCCCAATAAACCAACACCCATTTCCTCTGCTCCTGTTCTTGTGCTATAGATCATCTGGGCTGGAAGCCTCAAGATCCAGCTGATGCCCTCCACTGCAAGTTCATCTTCCCTTTAGTTTTTCCACAATCCTAGCTAAGTCAGCTTTGTTTCTCCCACTTTAGTACAAAGAACTCACAAAATCCTGTTTTACCAACTTTTCATTTCATGCTCCTCCTTGCCTCTACTTCCTTCCCACATATAACCTGGAAATTTTCTTCCGATAGAAAATATAAAAATATAATACTTTCATCTTTCCATTTTCCATCAACATTTATATCTCCAAGTCTTTCCTCTTGTATTTGTGTCCTTGCTGCAGTTTCCCTTTGCTCATTCAGCCTCTTCCTTCTCCTTTCAGTCCTCTTCTTGTCCTTCTGAATTCATCCAACTCATCTGCTCAGGTCCTTCAAATCCACATCCATTTTCCCCCTATTCTCTGACCTCTTATTCCATGAAACACACCCTTGGTTCCTACCATCCTAAAAATCCCACTCTTCACTCCCTCTGGCCCAATCCCAACCCTCTTCCCATATCTGCATGACATCCTGGTCTTCCTGTCCTGATTGACATTTCCCACCACAGTCTCTTTCACGCAACTCATCTGAAATTATGTTCCTCACCAGTATTCAAACTATTTTTCCCCATTTTCCAATGATGTCATCTGACATCCAGATAGGTATGCATATTTATCTTCCCAAAACATGGATGGAGATTCTTTACCTATTAATACTGGTAAAACAAACTCATTTTATTCTAAAACAGAGTTATTGAGAATAAAGTCCATAGTACTGAGAATATTCTTGATGAAGTTAGAGGGAAATGAAAAACTTTTGGTTTTAAGGGTAGGCTTATCACTAAGAATTCAACATTACAAGCCATGGTTGTGTTTTTCCATCTACCAGAAAAAACTGGACCTTGTGTAAATAACTGCACAGGACCCAAGAAAAGTACAATGATGCCTCATTTCACACCAAGGACTCCTAAAGCAAGAGGTACTGCATCACTGCATCCAGTACTAAATCCCGGTCACCTCCAGGGTGGAACCTATGTCAACAAAATTCTTCTGCACAGGTAATATAAATTAATGTTTTCCAGTGAAAGAAGTCACCTTCCAAGACCAGTCCAGATGAGACTGTCTGGGGCCCACATCACTGGACTTCACACACCTTTAGGCATAGACCTGTCTCTCGAATCAGCCCAGGAGGGGACATCAGCTTCTGCCACTTTCCACTGCCCTCCTCTGATTTGTGCTGTACTTTAAAGAGAAGCTTTAAAGTCCTTCCCTCCCTGACAGATGCACACAGAGCATCGCGTGCACAAAGCTGCGCCGGACCCAGCCGCAGGCACCGCTATGGAAAAGCCTCCGGCTGCCTCCTGCCAGTGCCATGAGGTGAAGTCGGCACTCGGCGCCCTAAATAAACAGAGCGGGACAAGGGAGGGAATTCCTGACATTTCCGGGTCTGAAGGGAGCTCTCCGGAGCCTCGGCTCCTTTCCAGGTCAGACTGGCTGCCGCCACCAACGCTGATGGCATGAGGGAGAGCAGTGATGCTGTCCTCAGGGTGAGTGAGGGCCAGGGAGACAGACAGGAACAAGGGAAAACATCTTTCCAACACCTCACAGACTTCTGAGTTAGAGAAACCTGTCAGCCCAGCCTCCCCTTTCCTTTTCTCCCTTTTTTTTTCTTTTTTGGTTGTTATCTTATTGACAGGATTAAGATTCTTATCTTGGTAAGCTATTTTCTTAAAGCTGAAAAATCAAGTCATGGAACTTGGGAAGGAGAAATGGACTGCAAAGCTCATGGTTGTCTTCTCGCCCAGGATGCCAGTGCACGGATGCTCTCTTTTGGCTGGTGAGGTGGGTAATCTCCTCCTCTGCAGGCAATTATCAGTTTGGATCAAGTCATTCAGAAAAACTAATGAATGAACAGAAGATCCTATTCCACCCAAATCCTATTTCTCCACAAAAAATGCAAGTTTTACAGGGCAGACAGACCAAAACAGAGGAAAATGAAAAAGTTTAGACTTGTCAGGAATGCCCCCCCAACCTATCACATAATTAATTTTAATAGCACTTTCAGATGAAGACAATGGTATCCAAAGGCTTTTCAGTGCTCCTAGGAACCTTCAAACTGTACTGCCCCCATTTTTCTGCCTCTGAGCATGAAGGTGGAGTAGAATAATTCCAGGAAAACATTAGCACTTCTCATATACAGAGATACATCTCCCTAGTCCTGGAGTCCTAGACTTCCAATACAACTTACTCAGCAGATGCAAAGTTTCATCAAGCTATAAAGGATTAAATGGAGATAATTTCACCTTTCCAAAGTGCCCTTTTCTCCCTATTTCATCTGTGATATTCCTCAGACTGCTCCTTACCCTGGGGACCTGAGCACCAACTGTGATTGGGACGCCAGGCACATCATGCCCTGGGCTCTCTCCCTGCTGACAAAAAATTGTTTAGCAGGAATCTTTGGCCAACTTAAGGTCCTTAAAGAACCAATTATAACCTCTCGTCTCCCAGGGAGAGGTTGCCAAACTCAAAATGCACAAAGCATCAAAACCTACTTTTAATATATTGAACTACTGAAGTGTTCAGATGTCATTAACAAACAGCCTGTTTATTAATAAACAAGCAAGCAAGACAGCTGTCAGACTCTGCAGAGCTTGTCACAGGCATCAAGGCTGTCCCAGTGCTTAATTAACTCATTAGCTCCTTGAACTGCAGTTTCAGCTGAGTACGTACCTTAATTTCAGATTCTGTTTACAGCAGCCTAATTGTTACAGCTTTAACTAATGGTAAGGATAGAAACCATGGGCACATCTTTGTATAATAATGGCTTTTTTTTGTCATATTACAGGTGTGGAACCAATTCTTTGGTTTGGTTTTGTGCTGTTTTTAACATACCATCACTCATCTACGGTTTTCCCCTCAGAGCTGTCTTGACTTGACAGCAGAAGTAACACTGCTGTTTTTTTCAACAACAACAGAAAAATGCAATCTCCCATACTCTTTCTCTGACCCAGTGAACCTCTTCTGTAACTTTACACCAGAGAACAGCCCTGCTCTGTGTTTCAATCTTATTAAATGCTTTTAAGATTTTAATCATTCATTCATTGGCTGCTAAGTGAATATTATATCCCTTTCCTGTAGGCAATCAGATACCGTCATGCTTTAATGTTAAAACTTGTTGCTGCTGCAAACAAAAAGGTAACAAATAGTTTCTTATTAAGTGCTGAATCAGTACCCTGAACACCACCTCACTAGCTGCAAATACCCTGAGGGCACCTTTATTAATAGAGCTAATCTGACAATATTTGAAAACAAAATAGCCAATGTTCATAATGAAAAAACAGGCAGAGCTGTAAAACAATGACTTAGGGTTGTGACTTCGCATTTTAGCAAATGCTAAAACTGTATCAGTGCCGTCCAATGATATTTTTAAGTCTTAGTGAAAAGCTTCCATTGGGTCTTTTTTTTGGAGTTCTCTCAGTCAATAAACCATTTGGTTGTGTGTATTTTGTCAGTTACTCTAACACACAGGAGAGAAAAAGCAGGTATATTCCTGATACAGGTTCTGGTGCTCTGTACTTTCAAGGAGGAGCAAGCTGGGAATTTAAGTCATTCTGTGTTCTTTCTTAGGCATCTACTTTTTGCTGACTGCTAGAGACTAGAAATTAGACTAGATGAATCCTTAGTCTGGCTACTCTGCTGTTCCTGAGATTATTTAAAATAATCTGATAAACTGCGTGACACAAAGTTTTTCCATGTCATAGTTATTCAGCAAAGCTTTCTTTTATGAAGAATGTCAAAATTATTTCTCTTTACTCAGGGCTAAAATGCTTGCTCTGAACTAACCTATAGTTTCACACAGCAATCAAATGACAAATTCTTTTTCAAGCCTCTGTTTTTCTTCTCCTTTCGTGGAGTTTTTTTCAAACTCCAAGGATCTGATATCAAGCATAATAAAGTCAACGAAAATCTTTCCAGTATCTTCATCAGATTCTGGGTCATGACCAAAGCTGACTTCCTCCCTTTCCCTGTTCCTTCCATAACAGTTACAGGCCAAACAGACAGAATAACAACCTGTTGACAGGTAACACTAATTTACAGTCATGTGAGAGGTAGAAGCATCACACACAGCTCTGCTGTAAACTGAGCTCTGTGCTGTTTGCAACTTATATAACTTCATGTCTCAGGTTTCTCCACAATCATACAACAACTTTTTTCTTTAAAGGCCATGGATTCCTCCAAATTGGTACGTCCTTTAAATCATTGGGTATCTCCCAGTCTGACATCAAATAATAAAAACCACAATAGATGTATAAAAAGTCAGAAATGAATTCTTTAATGGGCTTTTACCTGGATGGCTCTGTCAGTTTTGCAGCTCAGATTGTGCACTAAAAGTGATGAGGCATGTGACAATTTTGGAATTATAATATCCTAAAAAATACTGTTTGAAAAACTTTCTTGCTACAAAAACACCTGAGTTTAGAGAACATGGAGGTTGGGGGACAGGAACAATTCCTGCCCTACCAGCAATTCTAATGAAGGTTTTTCTTCCAACACACCCCCAAGCCTATTAATTCCCACACCATTCAATATTCCATGAAAACAAACAAAGTAATGCATTGGCTGATTGTAAAGTCTCAAGTATTTCTTGGCTATACTGCATATCCCCAACTACCATTCCTAAATTCCAGTATGCACTACCAAATTATAAAGGAGGTACTGCTACTTACCATTTTATACTCAAAAATAATGCCCTCCATAACAGATGTACCTTTTTTTTCTGGTAGTGGAGCCCCTTTATCCTTCAATAAGCTGTTAAATGATTACAACCAGAAAGGCAACCATAACTTCTGGGAAGGTTACAGTTTCACTTACAAATTAAAACAGACACCCTCAGGCTTCTTCCTTACACCATTATATTATTTGATTTTTGTGTGCATGTGTACAATACATAGTTCTGCTACTTGGAGAGCTGTATATACATGGAAATCACTAAGATCAGTCTGCTTAACAGGAAAAATTGGCAGGGAGGGTAAGGAGGAAAGCTGAAATACTTGTAAACTCAAATGTAAACACCTTTATATCATTGAGAGTCACAAGGCTTCTCTTTTACACCAGGGTATTGCATCAATGTATTAATTTGCATTAATGATCAGAGAACCTTGAACAGGGCCATAAGCTACACAATGAAACAAGCTATTGGAACTACATGCTGAAAAACCCGAAGTCAAAAGGCCAGCAACATGGAATTAAATCTCACCTCTCAAAATAAAACCAGGGAAATAAGACACTTTTTCAAGGTCACTTGACATAAAAAAAATTTCTCATTTGCTTTCACTGAGAAAGTTTCACTAAACATTCTCAGCATAGTGTTTGCCTTTCTGACATCAGTGATAGTAATATTTTGAACTTAAACATCCAAACATACAAATACATTTCAGTTAATCAGGAATCATATAAATCAAAATGGAAATTAATTTGGTGAGATAATAAGACGGCAGCTCTCACCAATAACTACACCCAGCCCGCAAGATACGCACCAGTGCAGAATTCCAGATTTATTATTTATAACTGAAACTCACCTTGAAACAATGCAAGGGAAAGATGCAAACCTAATCTGAAAAACAGATTTTTACTGAAGCACAAACTCCACTTCTGCTCTTAACAAGCTGATTTTGCAGGACATCCTTTTGTAAAAATACACCAAACAATTGCAGCAAAAGGGGGCTCAGGAGAATTTTGTGGCTTAATTTTTCTACCTGTAATTGTCATACTGCCAAAGTAATGGGAAAGGTATGAGCAATTCCTGAAACAGTTGTGTTTTAATTCTGATGCCAAGTCTTTTGGTTATGAAGAATTTTTTCTGACTGAGTTGAAAGTCTATCGCAAGTACACAGAAAGTCCTAGGGCAAGAACAAAGGTGCAGGGCAGAAGCTAGTTTATTCAGGCTTGTCAAGTTAAATCTTGTAAAATATGTACACATTTAATTGTTTTCATCATTTATATATGTTCCAAGCATGGAGGGGGCCTCCTGAATCTTTTAAGTAGAAGGCAAGCACCAATTCTGGAAGTCCTGTTTGATCAGGGAAGAAGTCACTAATTTCTGAAGCTTTAAAAGATTGGGTTGCTTTGGGGTTTTTTTGGTCGCACTAAACACAGACAATTTGGAACCATTTCATTTATTTCAAGCAAAAATATCTCAAGAGCAGCCTGACCTTTGCAAGCAACCCTAAGAGTGGGTTAAACACATTATAAAGGATTAAACAAAGCAATAAAGTAATGAGGAAGAAAATGAGGGGCAATGAGTGTGTGGGAGACCCTGTAATTGAGAAAGCATTATAAAATGAGGTACCACTTGCAGTAAAACACTTAATGAAAGCACAGCACAAGCCTGGCTTCTCTCTCATCTTGTCACTTAGTTCTCTGAATGACTGGATGTACTGCCTCTTCTAAAAAAAATGGTGAAATATTACAAAAGGGACACCTGGAAAAACACGGATGTGGTCTTTTTAGCTCCAGCCTGCCTTCCTGACCCTCCCACATACACTCACCACTGCCCAGGCTCCTCCCTATCTTCTTTCTTTCCTCAAAAGCAGCTTCTCTCAGCTGCAGGAATGCCAAACCATTCTTTCAGGCAGCTCAGCCCCACTACTTCTTTCACATGTCAGGATGTGCCATTCAACAGAGCTTTGTAGGTACATGTTGGGAGGGGTTTTTTCAGGCTCGGTACCAGGAGTGCACACAAATGGTTTAAGAACAAAACAGGCAGATCTCTGTACCAGTTTACCAGGTCCCCACAGACGATCTTATCACTTTTACAAGTGTTGACCAATTTTAATACTGAAAAAAGTAAGTGGAAAAAAATATACAACACATTCAGTATGTCCCTTCTACCTGTCCTTCTACCAGTTTTTTCCATGGTATAGAAGATTGACTGTTTTTACATAACCCAAAGTTCTGCAGCAGCCCCACTGACAAGAGAATGCATTTTAGGACTTCTCCTATTAGGGATGAAAAGAATGGCCTGACAGAATTATTCTGCAACAAGAGAAGCTTCTGTACAATCTTCTGCTCTAACAAAAAGTATTACAGATGTTTTGGGGAGGTCTGATTTGGTGATGATTGTGAAGCAGCAATTAGGAAAGCATCAGAACTTTCCAGGATATTCTCAGAGTACACTGGGAATCCTAACAGCTCACTAAAGATGCTCCTGGGACAGGTGTTTGAAACAAACTGTTCAAAACAAATCTCTGGTTTTTAATGATTCCAAGGAGAACTGAAGGCCTCTAAGTCTTTTCCCAAAAGCACAACTCATAGGATTATTAGCATGCCATGTTACCCAATAATAAATATCACATGGCAAGCACCAACAGCAGCAGCACTCTCCTGTTAATTGCTCGCCTCGCAAAGAAAAGGATGGGTCTGTTTTCTTTTTCCATTTTAACAAAAGAATACTAAAAGGGGATCCTTGTATCATGTCCCTCTTCCAAAATTCAAACTAGGTGCCAAAAATAAAATCTGCGTATCGTTAGTGGGAAAAAAACTTCCTGGGGGAGAAAGGTAGTGGGCATGGAGTTTCCACTATCTACCACACAGAATATTTAGGAAACAAACATTCTTTTCCCTGTAATGGCAAAACAAGTTAGATGAGCGAAAGATGAAATAATCCACAAGCTTGGGCTTTATTCCAAACCCTCTATATATGAAACCCAACCATCAGCTGGATCATCCTGTCTGTTTTCTGAAGAATATAATAGATGGAAATCTGCTCCTTAAACTGTTTTTCATACAACAGGAAACTGACAAAACAGCATCACAACAGCAGCGCTCACAGGGGCTACAGAAAGTCCTGATCCTGGGATCAGAGCCCTTTCTTGCTGAATAATTTGCCCTTTAATAAATATTGGAAGTATCTACAAATTAAAGAGAAAAACTTTTCATTATGATCTGCTACACAAGGCTTTTAAATTGGTCTAAACACACACAGACAATGTATACACAGGCACCTATGTGCAGGAGCACACACACACACAAGGCTTAAAGTTTTAGGATGTTCTAAAATATGTTTCTAAGAAAAGTAGTTGCTGCCATTTATGATGGAGAAATATAAACTATTCCTGTATGTTCTCTTCTCCATTATTTAAAAGTCATTTAAGAGAAGATAGATACGTAACATTAAAAATAAAAATATTTTTCCTCAGAAATTTCATTATAATGGAATCAGGTGATCAAAATATGTCTATCACTGAAAAACACAGATCCACTTGCCACAAAATAAAAACTGTGCAGTGGACAAAGATCAATGAACTTATCAAACACAATCTGGTAACTTCTTAGCCTCAGCATTTAAGCTACCAACACTATTACCCTCTTAAACAAACACAGCTTTTGGAAAGGTTAAACCTGTGAGGTCCTCATCGGAAAGTCCCTGAGTAAATTATAACATGTGATGATGACATTCCTGTGTCTTTTGGAAGCAGCGAGGGGAAGTAAGGGTAGGTCATTATAAGCCACTTGCCTTTACAACCGGCTGTAAAAGACAATGAGGACAGGAAGCTTCCCACCGAGATCAAGGTGCACAATCCCCAGCTAAAAATAAACAAGCCCCGAGAGTCACATCTGCTGGAAAATATCATTGGAGCCTGAATTTCCAGGTGCCGAAGCAACGGGAAGAGAATGCCTTGGTACAGCAGGCTCCCAAAGGATCACAAAATAGTAATTACAAGGATTGGCAACAATTACTATTTGTGCTAAGGCTGTAGATAAAAATATCAGAGCACGCTAACTTATTAAACTATGGGAAAAAAGGAAATTAAAATAAAAATCAGATTAAAATAATTTAAATTTACTTCAAACTTATCCTTGCCATCCTTTAGCTCCCAGACACAAGCCCTGGAGTCATTTTACCACAAAACCTTCCTATCAGAAACAACTGGAGCAATAGAAAAAAAACCAAATTTCCACCCTTTCTCACCAGGCCTCACCCATTAGACATCACCACCTCCTGCACATGTTCCCCACTCCCAGAGACTCCCAGGCCAATCCCAACTGCTCTGGGGATCAACAGACATGTCTGTGCCAAGTGATATGTACTCTTTGCAGAGGGAATTGGGTTGCTGGAGCTGCTGAGACCTCTTCCCACTAAACCAGCCACAGGCAAATAGCCAGGGTATGTGTGGGTAGTTCTAGGACAGCTGATCAGCAGTGGGGAAAAAAATGGACTGCCTCATTCCTTAAGGACAGGGAAGTTCTCTATGCTGGCACAGCCATTTTTTGGTTGAGGAATGGAAGAGTGTTTTCTGCCTTCAATATTTTTTTTTCCCCCCCACAGGCAGGCTCCAGCAACGTGAACAATGCGACAACAACTTGAGTTATGTAATTCTTTCCTATTCTGATTTTTTGGCAGCTCCCTGTGCACAGAAAGGCCTGGTGAGAGTCCACAGTCTAGAGACTGCAGTGGGAATAATCGAAACCCAAAAAGCTCCAAAACCTAATGCTGATACCATTAATGAGTAGATTTATTGGACCTGAGGCAGTTTCATTTAATTCACAGGTAGCCTAGAAAACTTCTAAAAAGTGGATTGGAAACCATTTCTGGCTGTCAGTATTAGGAAAATCTACGCACAGGAAGAGACCCTGCAACCTGATATAAAGATTACCTAAACAAAAACAAGACTTGGGACTAAAGCACAAAATAAAAAATATTCCAGTTGTGGGAGGGCAGGAGGAGCATCTTGTTTCAGGCCTTTATGATGTTTCAATTCCTTACATTTCTTACTGCATTAAGCCTTCTGCTCTAAAGAAGACCTTTTCACACTCCCAGTTGTTCTTCCCTCTATGCTTGGTGGCTTCACCATTTCTTTTATTTCTTAAAACAGCTTTTAAAAACCACTCTGTTTTCCAGTGCCACCCAAGGACGGCTACAACTGGTGTGGAACAACTACTTTAATGACTGGTGGTAACCACACAGTCGCTATCTAATAACAGAATTACATAATTACACAGATAAACTCTTCTTTAAAACAGAGTACCCACATTCTAAGAATCAGCAGGAATGGGTGAAACATAGAACTAGTGAGGAAAAATAATTAGCCTTCTTTTTTCCCTCTTTCCAGTCAGTAACTATTTTTGCAGGACTCATTTCTGTAAAGTGTTAATGGGTAATACATGTCCCTCTCCTGCAGACTCCGCTGCACTCTGTAACCCAAGAGCTATCACACACTCATTCTCTTGGACACATTTTCCACATTATTTGAATATATCCTTCCCTTAAAACTACTCTGGCATGACATTAAGGAAGTTGTGGCTCAGGTGGTAAATCCAGGACCATCTTGAAAGGCAAGCTGGTGAATTAAGCTATATTCAAATTAAACGGGAAACCATGGGTTGTTAAGATTTTATAAAAATACCCCTAAGAACAAAAGGCATTTAAAATTTTTGTTGACTGCCTAATAGCAGGAGTTATATTCTGGTTCCAAAGCACTCCTATTACAATAGAAGCAGCCCTCACGTATTCCCATCTGAGACATAGTTCAAGCTGAAGCAGCTCTAAAGACGAAACCACCTCAATCCAGTCCGCTAAAAATGAAGTATTCCAGGTATTGACCCAAAATGAAGTTCACTAGCTGAATCTTTCAATGGGTTTGCTTTTCTCCCCAGTAACTTTACTTTTGCAGGATTCAAATCTGCTGCACATAAATGCACAGAGCATCACTCCATTGCTTCCAGCACAGCACAGGAATGCTCGGATCATCATAGCCTGAACCCCAGGCGAGAGAAAACAGAGGGGCAGTTTCGTGGCCTCCACAAACCAAGATTATTACCCAGAAAAGAAAAAGTCCATGGTGTGAAAATGCAAGTAACAGAAAAACAGGTGAAGTTCTTTTTCTAACACCTAAGATTTTTGCAGCAAAATCTCTACAGAACAACTTTATGTGTGAAACATCCTGGAGGTTTTACAGAAAAACCATTGGAATTTATTAAAACAGTACTTCATTCCAGTATTTTCATGCAAATCAGCTTGGTTGCCTTTGCAGCCCAGTTATCTTCTCAGCTGCTTTCCCCCCTTCTTTTTTCCTCCTAATTTTAAAACAGATTAATATTAATACATATTAATACATATTAATGCAGATTAGTACAGATTAACACAAAGCACGGGCCAGATGCAGGAAGAAGCTTCCCTAAGCCAGAATGACTTGGAGGACAGGCCCTTGAGTCAGATTGCTGCAGTGATGGAGATCAGACATACAGCTGTGGGGGAAACATCTAATTTCACGTTTTAAACACCTGCAAAAAAAAAAAAAATCTCACTGTGATCAGAGGCATCAGGGGACTGGGATTTATGAGTAAGACTGTCAAGATTATAAGAAATAGAATACAGTGTTTCCAGCTCCCTTGCCAAATATGTATTATGAGTTCAGTTCATTTTACATAGATTCAAGCAAGCAACAAAAAAGGAAAAAAAAGAGAAATAAAGAAAAAAAATGTTCTTTCAATCTACAGAAACATCAGGGATTAAATGTCAATAGCAAATCTCTCAGTGCTTCCTGCCACCACGCCAAATAAAGCCTGCTTCCAAGCCAAACATCTGCTTTGTCTGTCCCAAACAGGAACTCATGAGAAGGAAATGTAGCACCCTGTACACTGTGGTCAAAAGACAACACTTAAAAAATTCTACTCTATTTAAAGGTTTACCTGTAAAATCTCTGAAAGAGTAAGTATTAAAAAAAAAAAAAAAAAAAGATTCTGCTATTTGCACTCTGTTCCTCAAGGGCTTCATGACCGAGACATCATTCATCAATCACACAAATGTGGCACTGGCAAGAATATTCACCCTACTAATGCCTTTTACAGAAGTTCCAGTCCCACATACATTAATTCTGAAGGAATAAACCAGACTGACATTTATTATGTGCACATGTATAGAGCACCCTCTCTCTCTTTTGCTCTCTAAAATAGGAGATTATACAAAATTCAGGTGTTTCAATGACATTAACACTACTTTGGGAGTACAGTTTTCTCTGTGTCCAATGCTATCAAACCTCCACAAAAGCTACAGAGCTTTCCACAGCCGTCGTATTTTTCTGCACTTACCTCCAGCTAACAAATAATATTGTAAAGTGGAGTACCTACTGAAAACTGAGGTGGAAAATTAAAATACACAAACATTTTTCTGGGCCAGGATTTCCAGCTGATGGCATCAGAGCCTTTGGATGTCTCACATAGTTGAGGCCTCCTGGGAACTGCATTCAAAACTCTATGCTGAAGGCTGATGACACATTTTGCTGATGGAGAATAAGGCACCAATCTCTATTTTTACAATTCCAGGTAACAAACTACACTGCTCCCTTTTAGAAAGAAAATCCTAATTGGATTGGATGGCAAAACAGGTGCAGGCAAATCTTAAAATCTGGTATGTATTTTGAGCAGAGAGATACAAGTGAAATTGTTCCTGTGCATTTTACAGGGCTAAAAACATTTCAAATCTATTTCCCTCAAACAATTACATATTTTTTGTAGCAATATGCACGCTTCTGCTTAGTTCAGCTGAACTGCACCACCTTACACCACTTGAAAATCTTGGTGAAACATTCCCAGGAACCCATGCAACAATTTGTGTCTGCAGTTAATCCTCACCCCACACCTCTGAGAAATTCAGGTCAGCTCTCTCCTTTTACAGGCAGCCTAAACTACAGAGCCAGGAAGGGGTAAAACCCAGATTAGCACTTCTTGTTCCTTAATCCTGTGATGAGTCTTACAGATCACAGTGTACTTAAGAGCCTCGGAGAGGAAGGACACAGGAACTCTACCGCTGTTCAGAAGAGAATTAACATTTAGAACAGTGGTATTTGGCTAGGGACTTCAAACAGAATTCCAAATTGTGGTGAAAACACTGCCATGGCATGAACATTAAAATAAGGGAGGGAAAGGACACAACATTGAGATAATCCACACGTGCACACAACCACACACACAAACCCCTCAACAATAAATAAATCCAGAGTATAATCAGCAAGTGAACAAAAAAGCTCAGTAAATTTGGCATCTATTATGACTGCGAGATCTCTTTTAATAGCAGATAGTGAGTTTTCAACCACAGAGGCAAGGGACCAGAAGTTCAGGCCACATTATCAGATATGGATATGTCTGTAATTGAGTTTTTTTCAGTTTGAATAAATCAGCAACGAAAAAAGAAACTCTGAATTTTTAAAAGAGATACAAAACTCAGATTTTTTTTTTTTTTTTTTTTTGTCTCCTAGAAAATACTATTGGCTTTGTTATTCAGATCCTAGAGAAGTAAACAGCAAAAATAGACTCTAATAGGGAAAATGTTTGCAATAAACAATAATATTTACTTAGTGTGCATTACTTAAAGAGAGTATTTTGTTAGGACTTGCTGGAGTTTTCACATTTTTTATCTTGTAAATCTGTTGTATCAGTTTCAAGCCAAAGTCATGTTTCCACATGAAATACTGATACTCTCATTTTACACTAGTGGGCATAGTGCATTTCAACAAGCTACAACTTGCTGTCACATGGAGCTCACATTGTGGGGAAATGTTACATTTCTAGGTCAACATTTGAAAGAAAAACAGCCACTGAGGATCTCTATGCAAAACAGAATCAGCAGATGGTCACCTTCTCTTAAAACATAGCACCATACTTGTTAATATTTACAGAGATTGAGAATTCAAGGATTACTGGGAGATATTCCTTCTTAACAAGGAACTACTCTCTGTGAATCTGTAGGCTGTTGGTGGAAGTTCTTTGCTCTTTATCTAGATAATAAAGAAACAGGTAGGAAATAGAAGCTGAGATTTGTAAAAGAGCTGTTAAAAAATGAAACACAGAGAAAAAAAAATTAAATCCTTCAAGACATCAGTGCTGTTTCCTCAAATTTGCTGCTACTATGGACATCGGAACATGGGGGACTTAGCTCCAAGTCAGACCACCTGGAAGGCTGCTGAAAAGCCAGGAAAGCCTGGGAACTTTTGTGTCTCAGTGAAATGAAAGCCCTTTTCCCATCCAGCCACCCTTAATTGCTCAGTGTATTTCCTGGTGATTGCAAAGGAAATGAGTTGTTGCTCAATTCACTAGAGTCCTGTTCTATAGCTGACTTTTCAAAAAAATCCAACAGGGAGAGGGAAAAAGCATAAAAGAGTAGTTTAAGCAAAATTGGTTACTGGACTTGAAGAAACTTGGGTCTAATTCTTAATTTGCTCTGAGTTTCCCATACGGTTTAGCCTGCGCTGCCGCAGCTGCTCACTGCTTCACCTGTTTCTTAGATGTATAAACACCATCCATGACTGCATGAATGTAAGCTCCTGAGATATTTTAGTGGAGAGAATCATCTGTATCTTTAGGTACTGCTCACAGGCTTTCCACTAATGGCTTGTATTTTTTCTGCTACACACATTTATTTTTTCACAAAGGTATATTCCAGAATACAGCTCCACAGTTAAGATTGCAAGTGTAACAAAAAACAAAACATCTGCAATCTCTTTAAAACCTGCAGGAGAAGTATACAACGCTAACCTGGCACGTGCTGGAATTAAATCAGGGGTGTATTTTGTATTAGAACCCCAATAAAATTTCCAAGGCCCAAGGGAACAGTAGACCTCAAGAAAAATCAAGCAGTTAACTTACTTTCTAATGTGAGACCAATCTTTATCAATTTACCTTGCCATCAATCAGTTCCCATCTTTTATGGGACCTTTTTTATCACAGCTCATTTTTAACCTGATCTTTGCAATATTTCCCAAGAGCGGTCCCTTGTAAATTGAAAGAAGAAGAAAGAAACCAAAAAACCCCCAACACAAAAAAAAACTTTGACCAAATTTGAAGTTAATGAGACACCCTTTATCAGTTCCCTGCAAGTGAGAACTAAGTTTGTAAATGGGAATAATTAGAAAATTTGTACATCTGAAATGAAATTAATTTCTGTGCACCTTTTCACATGGTATATAAAGAAAGACTTCTTTTTAGATGTGCCAAACTCATAGAGGACTCCACTACTATAGACCAAATAAAGAATTTTAAATGATACACAGCTACTCCTCTGAAGTATCTTCATATGATGGCAAGTAGGAAGAGTCTATTATTTTCTAATTAATGTAATTGTAAGTTAATTTATTGAATCTATTTGTAGGAGACAAAAAAACTTCCGAGGAGGAAATCTTTCTAAAGGCCCTTGGCACCATTCACTTGATAATTCCTCAAGTGTTTGAGTAAAGTATCAACCACAAAACTGTTAAATCAAAATCTGGCCTGTCAGTGAAGAAGTAATGAGAGGAAGAAAAAGGGAAAGAGGGAGACAATGGAAGAACATTAGGGAATGAGATACAGTAACTTAGAAAATATATTAGAGTAAAATACTCATAAAAGGGAAAAAACAGAAAATGTGAATGTGTTTAGTTAAAGCTAACAAGTAACTTAAACCATGTCACCAATCACATCCCATCCTCTACAGCAACAACAGTAAATGCTGATGTTTATTTTTGGAGGAAGGATTTTCTCCAACTGTAATAAAAACCTGAAAAAAATTCAGTTTGAGGAACATGATTCTTTTGCAGCTGGACTACCAAGAATGCCATCCACTGACTCCATACACAAGGAAGCTGCAACGGCAGAGCATGGGTGACGCTGAAGTACAATAAATAGTTAAGTGTTAGGGTTAGCTTCCTCCCTCCCCTGGTGAGTGGACAATTTCACTCTCTCAGTTAACCACCCAGGGCTGAGAGAAAGGGCAGCTCCCCATCCTGCACTGTTTAATGACAAGTAATATACACCCAATCCAGCACCCTGGAGTGAAGAACAGACACCCTTGCATGGCTGTCTAGAAGTTTTGGATCTATCTCATTGTCTAAAGGAGAAAGGAAACAGTTTTCCTTTATTTGCATCTGTTATTTTTCAGTTAACTGATTGATGAAATAGGAATTAGACATTCTAACAATGCCCTTCAATTGGTTGGAAAGATTTCCAGCAGAAAACTCTGATTTTCTTTGGGCTGCCTCTGTGGTCTGTGTACTGCTGTCAGGAGCAAATAGAGAGATTTTGAAGCCACTAAACAGCTAAGAATAGACCTGTCTTGTGTGATCCTCTAGTTATAGTAATTTCTGGAATACAAATAGAGCTAATCCAGCAAAACATCAGCAGCTGCTTCCATGCATCCTTCTCTCATGCAGAGTTAGGATTACACCACTTAGTTCAAGTATTTTTAGTACACATAGAATATTTTGTATTAACTTTAGTCATCTAATACCAACTATGATCTAAAGATATCACTACTGGACTCAACCTCTGGGCCAGTTGCCTATATAATAAATTAGAAGTCCCAACACAAGAGATGGGCACATGAAGTTATTCACTCTCTCCAATTCCTCTGCTCATATACAGGTTCAAGGAATTTACAGGACAACCAGAAAAAAAGCCAACCAAACTGCAACTAAGGCATGTGGAACAGGGAAGGAGGAATGGTTATTTTACACTTCAACCACCTTCTAGTCTTCAGTTTCTTACAGATAAGCCCACCATGGCTGGACAAGCATCCCTCCCTTAGAACCACAAAGTGCATGCTCCTACACTTGGCTACCTGCAATACTACCATAAGGGTAGTCCAAGCTTATCTCACCTATTTATCAGTATTAATTTTATCATGCCAAAATGAGGATAGCTATTTTCTTGGGGAAAAGAAGCTTGCCTATGCTTGTACTGATAAGAATCTAGCTTAGTTTTAGGTTTTAACAAAACATGGAAAAAATATAGTGACAACACAAAAATACACATTGAAAACCTAAATTCTATTTGTTTACAAGGACTGAAGAGTGTGTCGTATTTTTTTTTCCTATGGTAGCAGACAGACAATAACAAGAAAAAGACATATTTGTAAAGATTTAGTTAGTATTTCAGAATAATTAAGATTAATGGAAAGCTTCCAAAGTAGCTCACTAATGTATCATGCACAGCCTATTAAGGTTGACACAGCAAGCTTTTTCTCATGGCCTCGATTGCAGTGACTATTTAATGTATCTGCTGTGTGCTGTCCCCTAGGACCACAAAATGGACTTTATAAACTGTTAGGACAAACACTGACGTGCATCTAAACTTTGTTTATCGCTGAGGCCAAACAGTGCTAATTGGAGTTCTTCTGCTAAACAATGTTTACGCGCTAATTAGTCCGCTTCCTAAACTGAATGTTCCGAGAAAAACTAAGAAAATATTGGCAAGCCGCCACTGGGTTGCAGTCTCATCAAGAAGTTACTTCACAGACAAACAAGGACAGGTAATGGTAAATTGGAAAGGTAAATTCAAAGGGATGAACCAATGTACGTGGCTAAACATCATTAAAAAAGACCACTGTCTGAGAGAGAAGGCTGTTGTATGCTTTAATTTAGATGGAACCAAAACATTCAAACGTGAAAAAAATACAGTGTTGTACACAACGAGACAGAATGGCAGCGGTGAGAGTGCCTCCAAAAAATAACATGCTGTACTTTGACTGCAAATGCATCTTACTACTATTATTTGTTATTTGGACTGCTAACAAAAATCTGAAGAGGATGTGTCAGCCACATGATTCAGAAAGCCAAGTCATTCAGATCTTTGAAGCCAGTAAACTGAACCATTCAAGAGACAAACACAACCTGGTGGTGGTTTACAGACCAACAGCAAGTCAATTTTGCAGGGGAGTGGGGAAAAGAGGCTAAAAAATGGTTGAAACTCCAATAAGGGCAAATGCTCATGTCCCTGAGGTAACTCCTGGGCAAGGAGAGGACAGAAGGTGAAGAAGAGAAGCCACTGAGAGGGAGACAAATCTAGAAGAGCACAGTGAAGAGGGAGAAGGAGAATGGTCTCAAGGAGAACATCCCCCTTTCCTTTCCAGGATGGTTTCGGTTATGAGACAGTGGGCTCTGCAACATACAGGGTTTTGCTCACCCTGCATATGATCAATTAATTTTTTATTAGGTAAAATAATTTTAAAAGAGAGTAAAAAAATTGCAATACCATGGTTTTCAGTACTTTTTTTTTCTTTAAAATATGTCCATTTTCTTGCACAAAACCCCAGGGAATAATGTTGTAATGCACCAGTCTCAATCCCAAGAAAGTTCTTCAGAGCACAGGCAGCAGTGCAAAGCCTAGTACAAAAGGATCTGGATCTCTAGATTATCAGTATCCCTGGCAATCAGAAATGCCTTTTGCTATGTTTAATGAAAGGAGGAGAAACTTTTGACCTGGAATTTCAAGCTAACTTAGCAATTTTTGTCTTCTGACCCCATAGTCTCTGACCTGCGTTTCATTTCACTCTGATGACGAAGGACTTCCTCGCGCGGCTGCAGCCCAGTGCCAGACATCCAGTCTGATTCGGGCCGGATCTTCAGAAGCCTTATCTCCAGCCAGCAACTTCCTCTGCAACTACAAAGGAGGCCTGGGCCGTGGCTGATTCTCTGCTGTACCTCTAGAAGGGACTAAGAGGAGCAAAACCCATGAGCATGCCTAACCTGTGCCAGATGGCTCAGAAGTGCCACAGCTTCCTCCACCTGCGGGCTGACTTCTTGCCCACACACCTGGGGCTAAAAGGGGCTCCCTCCCGCTATCCATGACTTCAGAGCCTGTGGCCATGCCTAGGAAACACACACCAGAGTCCCAAGAGGGTCCTTGCTCCTTCCTACACACAACTTCAAAGGCTTTGCCCTTCTACTGCCAGGTACTGTGTGAATTTCTGATAAGAGCAGCTGGCTCTGAACTGTCCCTCTCCTACGGAGCGAGGTGCAGGGAAGAGGAAGGGGAAAAGACACATGTTCCCCGAGGAGCTGTGAGGGGTAGGCACCTGTAGGTTAAAGGGGGTTCTGGGGGTCCTGTCGGGACGGCCGGACGTAGATGGTGACGGATGGAGACGAGAGATCTCTATAGGCAGGTCTTGGGACACAGTCGGTTTATTGTAAAAGGCGTGGGTATTGGGGCACTGCTCAGAGCTGGTAGACTCAGCTCTGAGCAGGCCCAAGAGAGCAAGAGAGTAAACAGGTGAGAGAGAGAGTGTAAGAGCAAGAGTAAGAGCAAGAGTAGAAGTGGAAGAGAGAGAATGAATAGAAGAGAGAGAATGTCTGAAGTCCTGGTTACAATACAATAAATCATCTTCTGTACTGAATATTCTAATTGTCACTAACCAATCTAATACAAGATACAAATCCTATAGCATTTACATACAGCCTATAAGAGTTCTTATATTACCATAGAGTGTTACATCTTAACTTCTAAAAACTACTCTTTGGACCCCTTCTGCTGAGCTAGTAGGGTCTGCTCTGACCCTTGGACCTGTTTGCAAGCAGAGGGTATTGTTCCATCAAGAGGGGATTACCTTCAGTTGGCCATACCATTGTTTTCTAGTTGTTCAGTAACTAAGACCTGGTATTTCAAAAGTGGCTTTCATTTCGATGTTGCCTGTAGTTTTCATATTCCCAAAATCTTTTGTCAGGCAATCATATTTACAAGGCTTTCCTGTTTCATCTTCCCCAACAGGCACCCATGTAACAGAAGATAAAGCACCCCGCTGTGAGATAAAACTCCCTTCAGGATATGAAAAAGTGCAGGGTGGCAAAGGATAAGCGCAGTAGACAGGAGTGAGACAGAAATAAGGTCCATTAGCCAACATCTGATTGTTTCTAGGATGCATCTGGGAGCTGTGTTTGGTTTCCCAATTTAAATTTCCATGTGGCTGTATGCCTAACAGCTAAAGAGGCTCACTGAACAGTTAGATATGGCTTCAAAATATCCCTCCTGCGGTGAATCTTTTTATACTACTCTAGAAAAATGGGTGGTTTCTCCTCCTCACAGCTTGATCTTTTCTAAACCACAGGATCTTCACATGATCTTTCCTAAATCACACATTCCCACTTCTGGAGCTGCCTACTTTTTTAGTTCAGTGGTTTCTCAGTTATGAAAAACTAAGGGCACAGTATTCCTTAGATGTTATAACCATAAAAAAGCAATCATTCCCAACAATTAAGCAC
Organism: Corvus hawaiiensis; assembly: GCF_020740725.1. Classification (NCBI taxonomy): domain Eukaryota; kingdom Metazoa; phylum Chordata; class Aves; order Passeriformes; family Corvidae; genus Corvus; species Corvus hawaiiensis. The sequence goes on from NC_063217.1 coordinate 70,792,595, forward strand.
TGTGAAAAGAAAGCAAACACCTCATTGGCTATTAAAACTGAAAAGACCAGTAATTTAACTTATTTATTAACTGGTTTTTGTATCAACCCACACTTTCCCTTTAATTCAATCTTTAATCTCCGGTCTCATTAAAGGAATAAATTGCTTTTCCAACAATGGGGAAACTCAAGTAGAACCCAAGGCTACTTGGTTAATTCACAACACATCATGCTGCTGGGAGAGGAAAACATAGTGTCTGCAGCTTTGTTTATGCTCCAGGATGCCAGAGGATAGACTCAAAAGGTACATGTAATCAACAGCCTGCAGAGTGTAATAAAGAATAAAGGACAGTGCTCCATACATGGTGTATGGATTACAAATAGAATCAGCTTCAGAAGAATCCTTAAAACATGAAAACCTGGGAAAAATATCACGCCCTCAATATAACTGAATTTGTCACACAGGTTTCAGAATGCTCCCATGACTGACAATTGAGGTCTATTCTGCCAATTCTTTATAAAGCAGGGATATTGTTTTGCCTGTATGTGAGTTTGGAAAAATAATTTAAAATTCAAGCTGTTACTGTTAAAAATCCAGTATTCCTAAAAACCTAGTACTTGTGTTCAAATTAGAATGTCAACTACGAAGCAGAGTGGGGACTACTTCAGAGTAGTAAATGCTCAAAAAGTGAACAGTAAATTCCCCATTAGCATAATTTTGAGAGGGGAAAAAAAAAGTAAGAAACATTTACCAGTAAAATAGAGCACCTTTTTAACACTCAGGATATGATTTTCAGAATTCCACTGAATTCCACAGAACTACTTTTGGAAAAGCCACACTGCTCGCAGAGAATAACAGCAATTAAAAAAGAGCAGTAAAGCTGTCAGCAGCTTCCTTCTTATTCAGGCCACAGTGATTTCTGTCCTTAAGAACACGTCTGCACTGACGAGCAAAACAAAAAAAGCAAGTTGGGAATGACTGTACATGCTACATAACCCCGAGCTCTGGAAGTGAGGCAGCACAGATCTCGTCTTACCCCACCTGAGAGCAAACACTCCCTCCCAGCAGCGCCTGTGACTGGGACAGGTGAACAGCCTGCTGCAGATTTTGGGTGTGACACCTCTTTGTGATACCGAAGGGGCAATGAATGGCAGGTACAGAAAAACACTCACAATGAAGCATCCCTCAACTCTGAACTTAGCCTCGGGCATGGCAGTGAGTGTTTTGAGCTTTAAAAAGAAAATTAAGAGAATACAGATTGCTTTAACTCTCTCTGTCCTCTCAGGTTTGTCTACAGAGACATTAATGGCTATGCTAATCCTGTTGGGACACTTGAATTCCAGGATTAATGCTCCTTACTCTCTTCTGCTTGTATTTTGTACACAGAAAAAAGGGGAATCTTCATCCTGGAATACAAGTGTCCTCGTAAGGAGTTACACTGAGATAGCCACGACAGGATCAAAGAACTTCCTTGGAGGATACAGCCTTTATCTCCACACATTTGTTCTTTTCCTGTTAACTTGAAATGAAAAGGAAAGCCAAGACCAGCAGTTCTCCTGTGTGCTACTTTGGGAACCACTGGACAGCTCAGGGACTATTCCATCTATCATGAAAATTTTCTTTCTCATTAGATAACACAACTTTTGATGATCAAGCATGTAGTTTCTGGGCCAAATTCACCCACAGTTTTCAGTGCAGACCCAGTAAATCCAAAACATCTGGGTGCATAAAACAAAGACTTAAAATTAGCCTTCTGAGTCTGAGAAATACTGATATTTATCTCCTCATGCTTATGGATCAAACACTTAATATAAAATTTTGTAACAACCACAACTTATTTTACAAATTCAGATTGTGGGAAAGAGTTGATTTTTTTCCCCCATTACATTAAAAAAAAAAAAAAATCACCAAAAAACCCCACCCAATAAAACCAACCAAAAATTTATCTCTTACTTGCAGTGGGAAACAGCTACTGTTACATTCCACTAAAAGAGAAGTTTGACTCTACCATAAGCTGACAAGACATAGATTATTTCTCACCATTGCAGCTCTAATGCTGTAAATGTCATATCCATCAGATTCCTGCTGCAGCTATCTGTCAGGAACTAAGACATTTACTAACACAGAACAGGAGTTGCTTAGCTGGGCCTTAAGCTAATAGAAGTACTGAATTGTAAACAGGCAGTGCTTTAGGACAAAACATGTTGAAAGAGCAGAATTTAAACAATGACATGTAAGGAAAAATGAAAAACCAATCACTTGCAATTAGACTCAAAACGTGTTTAGTCCCCACTGCTCCCCACCATCAGCTACAATAAACATGAGGCATAAAACCAATTGTAAAAAGTCACATGTAATAGAAGGGGAAGCCTCATTTGATGCAATGGGTACAAGCAAAGTAAGGGAGAACAATGTTCCATGACCTAAATAACAGGTTATTTTCTCAACTGCCAATGGAATTTAAAAGGGTTTAAACATTAGTTATTTCCGTAGGAAACTTGCTCATGGTTTCAAGCTGCCTGTGATTTCAAAGGAGCTTAGAGCTTGTTCATGTAGCTGTGGTCACAGGTTTACATGAAAACTCTTATGTTGGTGTTCCCTGACACTCACTGGTACAGGATGATATCAAAGAACAATTAATAAGCTTTGTCTAAACTCACACTTTCTTCAACCATTCAGCCCAAGTTTTAACCTTTTTATTTCTACAAGCAACAACAGCAGTCAGCTGGGATCCAATTTTCTTTCTTTCTTTTTTTATTAAGTACAGCAAATGCTGCACAATCAAGCAGAAAAATAACAGGGCTTTAAATTAAAAATATTATTATAGTTAATACTCTGACTTGTAAGCACAGAAGTAAAAACAAAGAAGTATTCACAAACTAAAAATGCTCCTTCCATTCACGACTTACTGAGTAGATTAGATTAGAAAAATAAATGCTTACTTTAATATTATTATGTCATGACAATATCCAGAAATGCTTCCTCTGTTAGCAAAAATAATGAGTGTAAGTAAAAGAAATACAGCTCAATATCTATAGAAGCAATATTTCCATGAAGAAAAGAAAAATCACATTCTGAGAAGATGCACTCTCGAGTACATCTGCAAACAGCTGCAAATGTCCTCATCAACAAAAAAAATTATTTCAGAAGTCACCCTAACAAAGCCATCATCTCTGCCATGGAATACATCCATAATATTCCTACCAGGTTTTTAAAGAGCTGAATATCTCAAGTATGAGAAATTCTGAAAAAGTTACAGTAGCAGTAAGTAAGAAGTAATTCAGTAAGTAAGAAATGGGCACTTTACAAAGTGATTTTCATTCTGTGGTTTATTTTTGAAGCAAGGATTTAGCTGTCATTTAAAAGTGATAAAATTAAATCTGTCATTTTATTCTTCTCCAAGTATATTTATCCTATAGACCAGGAGGGTATCCATGTAACTAATAATGTAATTTTCCTGATATTTACTTTTTCTTATATCTTTTTTCTCCTTTCACTGAGAGCCTGTGCATGCTCTCCGTGCAGGGGTAGCTGTATTTTCCTCTCCTGACAAATACATTAGTTCCATTAACACTTGCAGAGCAAGCACAACAGCCTTCTGTGTACCTTTATAATACACATTGTCCATAAGCACTTGTGGAATTGAACAGTGAACTTTACCCTCAGGGCTGTCTCCGATTGGAAGGAGCCAGTGGATAGAGAATGTTTTTGCAAACAGGTCAATCAGGAAGGTTAAGAGAGCAGACAAAAAAATCCCAGATAGCTGAGAATAACCCTGCAGCCCTGCTGCCAGCTTGCAGGAAACCCACACTATATTTTAATGGATGTCATTACTTAAATCTCTTGATGCTCGCATGCCAAAATGAGCAACTTCATTGCTATGGCAACCAAAGCAACGCTGCTGCCCACTTGTGCCATCACAAGTCCTTCTCCTTGTCTCCCTTTGTTGTAACTTTAATTCACTGGGTATCGCAGGGAGGGGGAAGGAGAAGCGGGGTGGCATCGCTGCTTTTGTTACTGAAGAAACCACTTGTTCATTTCAGAAAAGGATCTGAACAGTCAAAAGACAGTGATAAAGTGAATTCAAACCACGATGACTTTGTTCTAGTAAGCACTAGGGAGAAATAAGGAAGAAGTCAAAGAATAGAAATTATAAGAAGGATAAGAAAAAAACTCGCCAGAAGAGTTTCAGAAAAAACCAGAAAGGTTTCCTATATAACACAGCAACCATCGGTTCAAAGCAATGAATACCAGGAAAGGGAAATCTGGGAAAGAAGTGCAGAGGTGAGGAATGGACAAGAGTCAGTAAACAAAGAAACTAACTGAAGAAAACATTCGGAGTGTGCAAAAGGAATCAGAGGAAAATAAAACTTAGAAAAATACCTAAAAGCCTTTACATTTGGAACAAGATACTAAAAAACAAAACCAATACCAAGCAACTACAACAGCAAACAAACACATACCCAACATATATCAGTCTTCAACTTTCTGAATTTTATTTTGCCAGATCTGGGACCACTGACACATGTTGGTCTGTTTTAACCAGGAAATCATGTCCATGTCAGCACACCATGTCCAAGGCTAACAGAGCCAATACCATCTCCACATGAATTATCCAGTGTCCGCACTGGCAATAACTCCAGCTAAGGTTTTATCCCTTGCTCACTGGGCATAATATTTCTTTCCTGCAGTGAGTTCTATGGTATTTAATAGACCAGAAGTTCAGCTACAGCCCTCCTAAAATTCAGGAGAAGTCAGTCAACCAGCAGACATACAAATTTATCAGAAGTTTCATTAGTTTTGCAGCTCTGTGGAAGCTCCTATTTTAGCTCAGGGAGGAAGGGATGTTGATGTGAAAAAGCTGATTCTGTTGCCATGGATAATTTTCAAGACATTTTTTAATTTATGATGCATTTTCACTTTTTGCGAATAACTCTTTTGACTCAGTACATCTCTTGCCACTAATTAATTTCTAAAATCTGAGATAGTAAATGACGCTGGAAAAGGGACAGATCAGAGAAACCACTTACAAAGCAAAGAATTGAAAAGGAAAATCCAATATAATTGGGAATTTCCTTACCAAGGTGATTGATTTTGCCAGAAGTGACAAAATGAGAGGTAGCTGACATGAACAGGAAGGGTGGGACACACTAAGATGGAGAAATACAGTGCCAAGGAAAAGACAAGAGAAGAAGAACAAAAAGATAGGGAGGAAAAGCAGGCAAAATTTGAAAGCATGAAGTCAACAAAATGAAGAAAGGTCAAGCTGGGAGCAATGAGAAATTCAGCCTTGAATAGGCCAGTGTTCACAAAAGGAGCAAGTCAGAAAAAAAAGCATCATTAGTGGTGGAAAAGGGCAAGTTGTGGTTCAGAGAAAAACAATTGAGAAAGATTTGGAGGCGGAGGGGGGGAAACCCACACAGAGTTTGGTAAAGACTGACTCAAGTGAATGAACTGAAAGAGTGAACAGGAGACGCCATCCAGAGAACAGCAAGATGGCTCCAAAAGGAAAAAAAGACAGTTTCCAGAGGCACTGGAATCTAGCTGGTTTTGACCTTGAAAATGGAGAATTTGTCTGCCATATTTGACAAGAGTCTCAGATAACTTTAGGCATTAGAGTGCAACTTGACCTCCTTTAACGGGACATAATGACATCGCCCAATTTGGGTTTTTTTAAAACTTACAAGACAAAGTGAAGAAAGACTGTGAAAGAAATTAATTTTCAAATAAAAAAAAAATTTATGAACTTTGTATCATCACCATTATTGTTGGCACCCCTAGTGTTTCTAAAAGGATTCTGCCATTCCACTCCTTTTTGCTTTGCAAGCAAACGTAACAATACAGACCGTAAACAGAAAAACAAACAGATGTTGAGTATGTGGGGAAAAGGTGAGCACAATGAAAATTATACAATGTAATTACATTTATATGTACATAAAAATGCAGTCTCTGAATTTCAGCATGGAAATTCAGCATTCTGTCTGAGAAATGAAAGAACACGTCCTTCCACCAGTGCACAGAGCATCTGATAGGATGAAGGACAGTGCAATACCAACACCAATTTTTCATTACCTCAGATTGCTACAGTCATCCAAAATGCAGTTTGTAACCCTCTTTCCAACAGGATACAGGAAAGCACTATCTTTTATGAATCAGCTGGCAAAAGGAAAAAAAGAAGGCTCCTGGCAAACACACCGCTCTCCAGATCATGCTAACCCATGCCTGAAACTTCTTCCATTTCTTTCATGTATTTCTCTACAAGCCTGGCCTCTGTTACAGAGCCAGACCATGATGACCATAACAACGTGATTACAACATAGGACATAACAGTAATTAATCTGTTCCCATAAACTGCCCCAATCTTCTACTCTGCATTTGGCGCTATAACAATTCTTTGGCTTATCACTGGAAACTGCTATCTTCTGGAAGAAAACAAATAAAGTAATAAGACTAGTTCACAGCAGTCCTTAAATCATGAGCAATATTTTAGGAAGTGAAACTGCTCTTAAGCACTACTGAATCTTCTGAATGTGTAACCTTATTCTTGTTTCACAGAAACCTGATGAACTACATAAACAGGCTCTGGAGACAGATGACAAGACTGAGAAAATGTGTTATTCCCCCGAAAAAAATGCTTAGTTAGCTGTAAAAGAGGCAATTGTAAAATTTTAACCCAATTGGTTCAAATATGATCTTTTACTCTACTTCAGAAGCATTTATTGATGTGCATTGAATACACATATTTAAGACAACCAAAAAGAAAAAAAGCATATAGCAAAACAACACAAGTAAAAGGTGGAATAGTTGAGGAGATTCTTAAGAAAGAGCTGCAACAAGAAGTTTGCAGCTAAGGTCTAATTAATATTTCTGCTTTTTTTTTTTTTTGCTTGTGAACTTCAACATGGCACCAAAGTGTGTTTGAATTACAACCTGCTGCCATTTAGGTGGGCTTTCATCCTGGTGAGCTGCATGGCAGACACAAAGCCCTTCTGAGGATTTCACTTCACTATGAATTAGTGTCTAACATTGAGAACGCCTTTCATCATCGGCTTGTATTGCCTTCAGGGGCCTATAAATTCCTCTCAGTCTTTATGTAGCACTTGTCTATCAGACCATGTCATCAATTTTACTGCAGGCAAGAGGCAGACACACCTCTTCCTGAGACACAGACAACACAACAATTACCACAGCCACTCTTGCATTATCATTTCATATCAGCTCATTGCCAACTGCTAATCACCCACGACTCGGTATGGAAAACACGTCGCACTTTCCAGGCTCTCCTCACCTCAATGAAGCTGAGAGCTGCAAGTTTAAGATGGTCTCATCATTGACTATGCCAAGCTTCCATGAAAAAAACCCAGGCATCACATGCTATGTGAATAGAAATGAACAGCTAACAAATACTTATAAAAAACAACAGGGACTTCAATTTTTTTAGCCAAGTCTGTGCTGCACTTGTGTGTAACTTATTTTGTTAGAGAAGAGGTGAGGTGGAATTATGTCTTTTCTTCTGATTTTAAAATAAAAATACATGGGCATACCTATCCCTCCAGGAGCCAAGCAGCTCAAGAGGTGGGGTAGGGAGGGTCTGATGTTGAGGGTCAGCAACATATTCTTACCTGTGGTTAAGAGAAGACTAAAGTTGCAACCTTCCCTCACAGCTGTTTGGTTAAACGTGCTGAGCTAATGAGAGTGGTTGTTCATTCACACCACCCCTGCCATCAACCCATTGTGATACTCCTCACTGAGACACAACAGTCAAAGGAGAGGAACCAACCAAAGTCTACCTGAAGATTAAAACCCTTCACCTAAATTCACATTTCAGGGCTTAGTTCTGACCCCAGTTAAAATCTGCACTTTGAAACTATGAGTAAAATGAGTTCAGGTAAATCACCTTCATGGCTCAAGTTATGTTGTTTGGCACAGGAGAACCCCCCACTCGTAATTCAATTACTCCTTCTCGGCAGCAACTCCTGTCTCAGGGGTAGGAAAGTCACACAACCTGGGAACTCTGCAGCTTGTGATTGCTGACCCACACTTTGAACACACTGCTGTAGCCACGAGATGCAGCTAATTTGTGCTGCCAAGCACCCTTTTTTAATGGTATCACAAAGTATTTCAAGGAACTGAGTTCAATACAGTCTCTCACATTTTAGTAGTGACTGTGTCCCCCGCAGAGATGGAGCATCCTGCTGCTTTCCCACTTCCTGAAGAGCACACCCCAGCAGCTATTCCTCTCTGGGTTCCCACTGCACAAGGGAACAAATGCACACCATCGAATTATTCTTACAAAACAGTTCAGTCTTCAAACTGCAAAATCTCATCCAAATGTGTATTTTGCTTGTCACTCCTTTTATTCGGTTTTCATAGGAAGGAAGTAATAATAAACAAATTACTGCACAAAAGCACGCGAGCTGTGACAGGCAGTTTCAAAGCTATTGACAAAAACCAGTCTATTCACTGCAAGCGTCCTACTTTTACAATCTCTCTGATCAGGATGCAGAGGACTAATTCAAAGGTTCCTGATGGAAAAATACCTAGTGGGCGTGTTCCATTTCCGGAGACAATGGCTTGTCATGCAGAGCTTTTCTCTTCTTCCATCCCTCAACTCCCCTGCCTTTATTTTTTTTTTTTTAAAGATCTGAGGTTTCTGTTCTGAAATACCACAGTGATACTTCACTTCCACAAAACCTACTTAGAAAAAAAAAGAAGAAAAGAAAGAAGAAGAAGAGAAAGAAAAAAGGTGTGGGAGGGGGAGAAGCTTTTCAGGAAGGCTGGGACCTTACTAAGTACTATTAGTCAGGGCAGGCTGCTTCCCACAGACAAGTCCACATTACGTGGACTAGATATGGTAGTGGATGTCAGAAAGAATCATGTTAATCAATTCAAAGAGAATCGGGACTAACACAGGACTACAAGTATTTCAGATTTCATTCTGGAGTAGCAGGCTAAACACAGCAGACCGTGCAATGTGCTGCTGAGTCCACAGCCATTCACACGCCAACTGAGGGCTGACTCCCCAGCATTAGCAAGTCCATTTGCTCCCTGCTCTTCCAGCTATGACAAGGCTTTTATACATGAGCCACCAGGCACATAAAACGAACATGTGAAAACTCATAGCAGAGATCACATCTTCCAGGGTTTGCATCTCACAATAGCACTGACCACAATCACAGTTTCAGTACCATTCGCACGCCTCTGACAAAGCAAAATTTCCATGTTTTATGCAAAGCTATTCCAGTCACGGATTAGAATCTCATTAAAACAACACCCTCATTGTCCTCTTTAACAGCATTGTTTGTAGGGAATGGAAGAACTATCCAATGCAGTTTATTTATCAATATTTCTCTTTGGCTCCCAAAGGCATGTGCCTGCTCTCACTTTGCAAATGAACCTAATTGACAAAGTAGTCTGAGATTTAAGACATATTCCCAGTCTGAGCCCAAATTAGAAGACCTCTCTCATATTTCTGAAAACTGTTTAGTTAATTTGTTTGTTTTGGTTTGTGTTTGAGGTTGGTTTTTTTTTTTTCTCTTCTTCCCCTTCTATGGTACTTTAATGCTCTTCCAATTAAAGTATGTTTCTAGCCATAGTATGTCCTTTTCTTCACTCTGAAGGACACACTCTTGGAAAGGTGTTCCCGAGCCCTTTCAGAGTGACAGGTGTTCTGCACTTAGTGAGCCTCACCTCTCTGGGGAGATGTTTGCAACCACAGCATCTACATATTCAACCACGGGGATGAGCAGGCAGAAAAGGCTGAAAAGGTGAGTGTAGCTACAATAGAAAAGAAAGAATTCTACCAGTACAAAGGCCATGGCAATCCCATTATCCTGGCAATCTTCCTAGCATGTCAGAGTTAGAAACACTGAAGACACAAAAAGGCATTTTCTAAATTGTTGTGCATAATTTTGAGATTGTCGTCTTTCCCATTATCCTTCTAGATCACCAGTGAGACACTAACACAGAGGAGTGGTGCTCATGCAGGTATTTCCATAGCATTACTCGTGCGATTTTAGACAAGTGTATGTGGATGGAAACCTGTTTTGGCTGTATAGTATTCATCAGAGCAAACTTGGGAACAGACCCATTTCAGAAAATGGGCCTGAAAAAGGGCCCTTATTCAACCATATATGTAGTGATCCTAAAGAAGGAAAAGCCTGTCTTTCTATTCAAGATTATAGTAATTAGAGCTAGCAAAATTTATGGTTTTGAGTGACCTGTGACAGAGAGGAAAAATATGTCATGTGGCAAAATTATATTATCTATCAGTGGAGATATCAGCATTAGATGTGACACAGAATAGGCTACCAGCCATTTTGAATTTTATCTTTCCCCTAGTTTTGAAACCTGTGAGGACACCCCAATGCATTGCACCACCATAGACTATTCACATTAGCTAAACCAGACCTGTGACTTCACTACCAGAGGAAAAACTAATTTACTTCATGCCACACTATTTTCAGATTGATTTTTACATCCACCTTGCTGGGAAATCCGAAGTTCAGAGCTCTTACTATCCCATCTCTGCCCTCCAAACATGCACATGCATATACATCATCAGAGGACTTTTTCCACTTTTGCAGCTTTTCTTGGTTTCAACAACAATCTGGATGGAGAAATAACAAAGCTCACTCCTCTGTCCCAAAATGATCTGCTTTTAATCACAAGTAACATTTAAAACTTTAAAACAGACATTAGAAAGGAGAAGCTGCCCCTTTATAATTACGGAGCTTGATAATTACCTGGTGACTTGTAACAGACCCGTTCTCAATGCATCTTCCTTCCTCTCTCTCTTGATAATGTAATCTAATCTCTTGGCTATGCTTTCATCTGGCATCCAATGCTACACATTGTTTATCAAACAACAATCTTTTCTTAGGTAATGACAGAACAAAGGCAAGGAAGAGCAACTCCGGTAATACTTCAGCACTTACCACTTCAAAAGTAACTGCATCATTGGTATAATTGGCATTGCCTGTGTGTTTTTTCTCTTCTTTTCCATCCAGTATTATCTCCTCTGTGCAAGACCATGACCCACATTCAGCCTTTCACTGGACAGTCTCTATACTGACACCTTAGGGAAGTTATTGGGCAACATGTCAACTGTGCAAATCAAAACTGAAAACACATACAGAAAGCTGAGATACTCCAAATATGTCTTTGTATTTGAAAGCACAAGCATTTTCTTTGACAAGAAAATCATGTGCCTCAAGTTCCTTTCCTATCACAAAGTCTTAGCAATAACATGCAACAACTATTTAAACACAGATCTTAGCCTCTCAATATCACATTCAAAAATCCTGATAAGACTCTAAACACAAATTTCTCAAATTTCTTTCATACCTCAATGTTGATGAGGTCAGGCTGCAGAAGCTTTTGCTTTGGATTTTCTGGGGCCAATGATCCTGTTTCCTAGAGATGCCTGTACTTCATATGCCCTGTGTGCCTTAAGTTCAGCAGTTCCTCACATTCACAAATCAAAACAGGATGATCCCTGCAACATCCCACCTGTGTTAGGTTCAAGACAACAACTGTGATGTAGTGAAGAATGAGGGCCCCAAAGCCCCAATATTTTGACAGTTCACAACTACAAGGACAACCAAGGGCAGCACAGTAGTAAAAATAAGCCTGCCACCAGAAATTAGCAGTTTGGTATCAAAATCAGCCAGAAACAGCTGGGGCCATCTGTATAAGTGGTATCTGGAGATCTAAAATAGCACTAATCTCTGAATTCCCAGCCTGATCACTCTTACCAGGTGTCTTTTACCCCAGAAAAATGTAAAACAATTATAAAATAGATCCGGGTAAAGGAAGAGGTAGATGACTATAAGGTATGCAGATATTTAGTACAATATTAAACTAAGCTTTAAGATTTTTATACCAAAAGACACTGACTACATGCATTATTTTAAAAGAAAGCCCTCAAGTACCACTCTCAGAGTCACACCCTTGTATTTATGACCTATTATCAAAGCATAATAGCTTTATGCTGCATGACACTGACCCAAACTAATGCTAAGATAATAATAATACACTTCCCCTGCTCACTTTCCCCGTGATTCAAACAGATTCAGGGAGAAATTCCATCTTCCTTAAGCATAATTTGAAGAACATAGCTCTGGTGATGCTCTCTGAAGACACAGTACAATCACCTACTTAAATAGGTATGAACAAATGAAGGACTGAGGTTAACAAGTCAAAAACCACAGAAAAATGTGGTTGTGTGGGTGTGAGGATGCTGCCAAGCTGTGATGCTGTTATAGTCTCTGACTGAAAACACTAATCTGTAACAGGCAAATCTGGTCAAGGTAGGGTAAATGGGGTAACAGCACAGCACGTCAAGCGTGGGGTTGGTATATTCTTCCATAATTCATTAGAAAATGCTCACAAGTTTTTTCATGCTTACTTTGTGAAGTGAAAAAACAAATTTAAAAGTTGTGGAAAAAGTAATTATTATCCCTCATCACAGCATGATTTCAGAGGCCTTTATAATAATGGTGTTTGCAGACATGCACATGGTTACATGGAAGTTTATGAGGACAAGCCAGAAAGAGTTAGGTCAAAGCTTTGCTGACAGAACAGAAGACTATTTTGATTGTCTAGCAGGAGGAAAGACCCCAGGATCCAACAAAATTAATACCGAAATAACTCACAGAACTGCCCCCGTGTGCAGGGGAAGTTGTTATGACACAGAACAGGTGTGGAGCTTCAGCTCAACAGGCACACACGACTTCCCATTACAGACCTATTGCTTCTGGGACCACTTACACTGTCTTCTGCCACGAGGGTCAGGCTGGAGGTGAGGGGAGCTGGGCCACATCCCATCAATCCAGTACAAAAAACCCATCTCTCTGCATTTGCTACGGGAAGAGAGCCTAAACATGCTGTCCTTCCCATGCTTTCCTGCTCTGGCCTCTTCTGCTCAAGGGAAAAAGGGGAAAAATGGTGACTCTGAGAAGCTTTCAAATAAACAGGATAGATCCGACCCCACAGATGCTAATAATTTAATTTCTTCCCAATCACCTGCATAACAGCAGTGAATAATTAGATGGATTAGGCTGTTCCTAATGGTATTTATTTTTAAGCAGTTACTACCCAGTCCAGATGGCAACAACAGGGCTGTAATTTGGCCTTAACATCTTTGAACCTGAACTTTGCAGTAACATCCTCTCACAGCAATTCCACTTGTATCCCCCTGACAAAATAGTGGGTCATGAGAAGAAACCCAGGATAATTCAAACCCAATTAATTCATGTACCAGTTCGATTAATGCAGCCCTCAGACTAAATACATTTCTCCACACCCCATGGGGAGCAGCTCTGCTGGTTTTGCCACGGTACTGTTTATCAAAGGGAAAATAGCTCACAGCAATCACTGCCATACAGTGTCACTGCCTGGTGTGGCTCATTCAGATCCAATTTATCCCCAGGCAACCCCAAGGCAGGTCAGACAAACACATGGATTGTCCTGCTTTGAAGTCAGCTGGTTCTCCAACTGAACTCTAGCTTCTCACACTACTGCAGATAACAAAATAGTTTATACAAGAAGTGCTGCCAAACCATCTGTCAATCAAAAATGCCACAATTATTACTACGTACCCACCCCTTGTCCAGTGCACGCTGGTTACGACCAATGGAAAGCTCAATTTTGGAGCAGTTGTGAGTGTTAAAGTAACTCTGCACCTGTTTTTGCATCTAAATCCATGGCATTTTAGCAGCTCCAGCTTCAGGTCAGTCTTGGGCAGGGCTGACAGGGTGGGAAGGGAGCACACACTCTGCAAGGGTTCTGCAGCTGCAGAGGCAAAGGGGAGGGAGGAGAGGTACCCAGCGCACATCTTCAGCTCCCTTCTATAATTCCATAATTTAAAAAGTCTCTTAGTGATTAAACAATTTCCACAAACATCACCCATCCAGAAAATCACCGCTATTCCTCATAACCTACACCACTGCCAATAATTCTAGGTAAGCACAAAGGTTAACACATCTGCAATATTATTGGATAGCTCTTGTAAAAAAGACAAACCAGGAATGAATCACAGCTTTATCAGCCACTGATTACCCCAGTCTATAAGAAAACTACATTAATTAACATTCCCATTGCTGTTTCCCGCCTTTCTTACCTTCTGTAATGAAATCTCAGCACAATTACTACCTCTATTTTATTATAAACGGGGCACACTCTGATTTTACAATAAGAATGTTTATCAGTTTAAGTGCGTGGTTTTAAAAAATTTAAATTGTAGTTATTTTCTCAGTTTTCTAAGAAAGTACTGTAACAGCTGAATAAGGAAAGGTTATTTTAACCTCCAAAGGCTATTGTTCCTTTTTTTCTCCCAAAATTTGTCTGGAGCCAGACAACACAAGGCTGCTGTGCCCTGGGCTAGAATGGAAGGGGGAGGAATGATAGGAGGGGGGTGCCTGTTTACAATTACTCCATTCCTGTTTTTAATGAATCTTTCTGAATGACCACTAAGTGCTGGTTTTGTTCTTTGGAACAAGGGAGCTATTACTGGAGGACTAAAAAAAGGAAGGAAAAGGGAAAGCAAACGGAAAACTGCCAAACTCCAGGGCGTTTCAAACACTTCAGCTGCATGTCCCGGAGGTAAGCTGCTCCACAGGCACAAGGCTGTCCCCACACATTTGCAGTCTCTTTTCTTCCTCTCCCTTGACATGCTAAAATGAAACAGCTGAGGTAAGGGGAGACAGGAGATAGCCAGAACTAAAGTAGGAATCAACAGATAGCTACTAGAATACGAAGAATTACATTATTCAAGTTTGAGTAACTAGAACTTAATCACTGTCTGCATTTGGCTACTACTGTCACTTGCAAGGCAGAATCCTAGAACCACATAAGGGGATGGGGTCACTCTTGCACCATCATCTGCCTGCCCTGCACGCCATCTGATAGTTGCCCTTCTCAAGAATCTGCCAGTCCTGACAGCTGCCAATAAGCCAAAAAAGGAAATTCACCAAGAAATCTGGCTTTCTGGGTTTTTCCTAGGCTGGTAAGGTTGCAAAGCATCAGACCTTCTTCAAGCGTAGGCTGGATGGGACTCTGAGCAACCTGGTCCAGTGGATGGTGCCCCTGCCTTGGAACTAGCTGATCTTTAAGGTCCTTTCCAACCCAAACCAGGCCATGATTCTATGATTATTTTAGATATTATTAATTATGTATTTTAGATTTACTTCTTACCATATCCTAATTAAACACTGTCATTTCTTACATGCACAAGGAGGAACAAATCCCATGATTAATCAAAAAGTACTACAAGGACAGTCAACACATTTTCATTCAACAAAGCTTTTTCAAAAAATGATACAGCACAGACATATAAAAATGGCACTACATGAGGGGGTTTTGCGTGGTGTGGTTTCAATACTGTATTGACAGAGATTTAGAGAAAGCTCCTTACAGCCACAGTTTGAGTAATGCAGCTACATCTAACTTATGCCAGAGAAACCATCACATACCTCAGTAAATTACCACGTTTTTCTACATGCATTATTGAACCTGACATCAATCCACTTTATTGAAAATGTTCCTTAGAAGAAAATAGTTTCCATCTACTCATCAGAAAAAAAAATGTGCAGCCCTCTCTGACTTGCTAAATGGCAGTCCATTTATAAAGCTGGCTGGGGGTGGACAGTTTCAATTAGTTAACTGTTCATCATGTATGACATTTGTTTATTTACAAAAGGTACTGGTCTGTGGAGGGCTGTGAGCCCACACATATGACCCCCTGCAATACTGGTCTGCTACTGTGTGTCAAACTATCCAAGTTGCACAGGGATGTTAGAAAATCATGGCTGTGATCACACCTGTCTGCAGTAGTGCTCCTTACTGCACTGTTTTAGTATCTTCAAAAGCTGTCAAATAGATCTGGGCATGTAAAAATGTAAGCTGTACATGCCTATACTCTGTAGAGGTATTTGCACCTATGAGTGCATGTTAATATTCACCTGCTGCATCCAGGGCAAAGAGGACAACAGCTCTGCATTGCTTTTCTGCTTGCCTATTCACACTGTATAAAAGGAGGTTTTATTTTTGTCCCAGTTAATTGACAGCATGGTGAGAAAGCAACCAAATAAAATTCCAGTTACCTTCAGAGTAAAGTGTTGGATTTTTAAAAATGCCAACTATAATATTACTTCTACTTCTGTGATAAGTAGCAGCGCAAGAGAACGGTTTCCTTGAACAAAATTCACTGGCATGCACACATCGGATTCCTACCCTATAAAAGTGAAATAATATATGTTATTTCGCATATTGATTAATCCCATGTGTTTTTGCTACAGCTCACCACGAAGAATTTGGCAATATTTCCACAGCCAACACGATAAAACCAATAATAAAAATAAAATAATAATAAAAAAGCTTGCAACAACATATTCTCTCATAAAGAACTGTATAAAGCAGAAAACTGCTCTAAATTAGAAAATGAGCAACCATTATTATACAAAAATTACCTATTTTGACGTGTCATTTCACACATACCTTTGTCAGAGAAGAAATATTACTTGTATACCTTCCATACTTTAAGCTGAGCATGTACTTACAGACTTGGAACCACCATGACCCATCTGATGACAAGAAGTTGCATTATTTACAATTTTATATATGGCAACCACATTTTATCTTTCAGGTTCCCTGCCATGGTGGCTGGAACACACATTTTCCTTGAGAGGCAGCGAATGACTCATATCCAGATGAGCAAATTACCACACATTTGCTGCAGCAAATAAAGAATGTGCTGTGCAAAGGAAGAGTTACCACAACCTTGCTGCTGTTTGTGTGTCAAAACCTTCAGCCTCCACTTGGTGAGGACCCTCCAAACTCCAGGAAGCAGAGAGTGACTAAAATAATCAATTTTAATGACTTAGATTCATTTTAAGACACAGACATGACAAAACACATTTATATAATATTTCTTCTTAAAATCTGGATAATTTAATTACCTGAACAAACAGAAAATCCATTCTGTAATCTGGCTAAGACGCTTACCTCAGTGACACTGCATGGCAGTGATTGCTATGAGCTATTTTTCTCTTTGATACGTTTTTGAAGGCGGTTCTTTCATTAGCCACTTATGCCCGTTAGTCACCAGGTAGCCGCTTACCCATTCAATATAATTATTTCCTTCAATTTACAAGGAATACAAATAGATACTTTTATTCCATCTTCATCCCCCATTCACTTTTGCCTTCTTTTTAATCAGCCAAGTTTAAAAACTGTAACAATAAAAGCCATGTTCCCTTATCCGACAGTGGCTAAACTCCCTGAAGGACTGATGCTGATCTCTGAGCCTCCTCCACAGCACTGTGTGGGCACTGGCCACATTGTTCCATCCCAGAGCAAAACACCAAACTATTTTTATGTCATCCCCATACTGCTCAGCATATATCTTAAAACACTTTGTTTGGGTTTTGATTGTTGCTGTAGTCAGAGTAGATATTTTCACTGGCACTGGGCCATCCATAAGTAATCCCTCAAACAAATACTTTGCGCTTGGGAAATCTCCGGCAGGACCCTGTCACACACACATAGGAGAACAAAATCAAGCTGCAGCTGCCCATGCAGGTCTGGTTAACTCCCAGCATCTGCCTTTACAACCTTTTATCAGATTCTATGTAGGTTTTATTTCTGAAGCTTAAAGGAAGAGCTATCTGCAAGGAAAACCAGAGAGTCTATCCCATGGGCACACTGATGACAGAAGGGCAACTTGGGGTCCTCACCTCTTGGGGCTGGCAGGGACAGGTTTTTTCCTGTACAGTGCCCAGCATGGTGCTGGTCTATCACCACGGCTCCCAGGAGCCATCCTGCATTTACTAACATAAATAGCCAATCCACAGCCCAGACACTTTCCATCTGGATGATGAGAACAATTTGTGGTAGCAGGAAGATGTTACTCTGTGCATTGACCAGCCACCCGAAAACCCCACCACAGATATGTAGCCTGGGGATTGCACTACTATTTGCAAGGCAGCGGAGAAATTCTTTCTTTTAAGACCTGGCTTCTTTTTCTGCCCCTAAGGAGGAATGTGGTGCAGTGGGTTACCAGCATCAAAACCAAACACAGACTTCTCTCAAAGTCTGGGTGACTAAATGGATGCTATTTAAGAGTTCTGGTGCAGCTACAATTAGACCTCTGCTTCTCCACAAGCATCTAATATGACCACAAGCAACATCTCAATAATGTCATTTGCAAACAGGGCGAGCGTTCCCTGCTTGCCTTCTGTCTGCAGTACTGTGTCATGACGACCATAAAATCCAGAGAACTAACACCCACTCAAGAAACTAAGATTTTTTCTGGATACTTTTGCCCTTTTCTTTGCCACAAAGGACAGTGAGGGGACCTCAGAATTCCCAGCTCTTTCCTCTGCCCAGGCTCAAAGTCCAGCTTCGTGCTTTGCAGACAAGACATCATGGAGGATGAGGCTGCAGCTATACAGAAAGCAGTATGTTGTCCAGACTACCCAAAACACAGAGAAGATGCTTGCAGAACTTTGTGATAAGCTGATTAAATTTGCTGAGCAAATATATTTTCCATGGCCAAATCTAGGTGAATCCTTCCAGGGAAAGCAATCCTCCTGTTTGGATCATCACCAATGCTCCAAAGATAAAAGAGCCTGGAGTTTTTCAGAGCCTTGATTTAATCTAGACAAATTATTCCTTTTTTTTTTTTAATTCCCAGAATCATCTGCAACATTGTCATGAAAACTTCAAGAGACAAGTCAGCCCAGAACTAAGAGCAAGCCCAGAATGTCTCAGTCAGAGTGGTTAATGTTGGACATTATTTCTTTAGGGGTATATAGGTTTTGATACCACAGCAGTCAAAGAATCGTAAAGAATTGAGGCTATTTTTTTTTTTGGCCTTGCTTGGCTCGCATCATTCAGAGAAAAGGTAAAGCTACATCAGAGAAAGTCTTCACCAGAGCCTTCTGCCAACTTAGCCAGAGAAATGCAGCTCTTGGACATTCAACTACACCAGCACTGCCACAAACGTGAGAATCTTGTCAGCAGACCAGACACAAGCAGGGCTTCAGGCAGGCAAATCAAAACTGGTGCATAGGGGAGAGATGTCGCCAAGTTACTTAAATTTCTGTGTATTCAGGTTTATGTGTAATTTGACTGAATTTCTTTTCAGTTCAGGGCCTGCACATACAGCAATTGCCAGCTGACACTTCTCTGGGAAGCATATCTTGTATGGAGATTAAAGAGAAGGCAGGAAACAAGGGTATCTTAAAAGGAAATTACCCACATTTTTTTTTCCCCCTCTCAGACTATAAAACAGGATGAAGATGATTTCAGGATTAAACACACAATATCTTTGGGGTGTCACTTACAAACCAAATGAACATTGAAGTGAAACTGAGATCACAACAACACAAGACTGGGGTTTTTTCTACAGTATTTTCATCAGCGATTTTAACTGGCAGATATACAAAGCTGCAGCTTAAATTTGAAGGAGAAAAAAATATCCTCCTATTTGTTACTTTTTCCACATATTTTGGAATGTAAGAAACGACTTCACACATCCTGGAGAGCAGTGGTGTGCCTACATACCATGGTAAAAACTAATTAAGAGGTAAAGAAAACAGAACCAGTGATCCAGCTCAGTATAAATTTTGGGCATAAATAAATAATAAATATAAACATTATCAGAGGGCTTTCAACCACTTAATAGAGGCTAAGTGTTTTTTAATAATTTCAACTTTCATATAAAAAAAAGTCACTATTACTGTTATCTCTAATCTTTTTCTCCTTCTCTAGAGACTCAAAATAAATTTCAGAACTAACCAGATGGCCAGTAAGCATTAGCAAATGAGTTTTGATAATAAAACCTAATCAGTTCTGACCTGATCTCCATCATGTATTATCAGCTCTGGCCATCGTAAGAACTCTGCAGTCCCACAACCACTACAGATAAAACTTGGACACAAAGTCTGGTGGAAACCTTCACTCCCTGGGCTCCCCATGGCCCCCTGATTTTTCACAAGTGACTTTAAATGGGACTAAGAGACATATAAGGAAATTTGTACTTGCATTAATAGCTCGTTTGTTATTAAGTTTTCGCTTCCTTTTAACATTAACACATTCTGCAGATTTGCTATTCCATGTGACAGTATTTCAGGCTTCCTGGCAAAGCACTCCAGGTGCAGAGAAGATTCCTTGCTGAAGCCACAATTTTCCCTTTATGCTTTACTAGAGCAAATTCAAGCCAGAATAACATAAAGCAAAGAAACAAAATCATTGCAGAGCTGTCATTTTAAAACACGAGATTTTTAAAAGGCTTTAGGGGTATCATTTATGAAACACAAAGAGATTTCCTTCTTTAGCAGCGTTCCAACACATTACTCTTTCGTGCTTACTCCAAGACATGAACATACTTGCCTCAAATGTCAGTGAGGTATTTATACAAAGGCAACTCTTCAGAAACCTATTATTGTGAATACAAAACAGGAAGTACAGTAATTCCACCAGCATATGTTAAATAATGCTCAGTATAAACTGTGCTTTTCAATTAATAGGCAGTGTTAATCCCTCCAGGGAGGGGGAGGTGTGAAGTGTGAACTGAAAATACTGACTCATGATAAAACCTTTGAGTCTTTTTCCCACAAAGTTTTTTGTTTTGTTCGTTTGTTTTCAATTAGAGTTTTTTTTCCCTCCCCTCCTAATAGCAGACAAGAGAAAACAGAAGACAGAATTTGCAATATAAATGAAAAGAAAAAAAAAGCAGTGGTTGAAGTTCAATGACATTGCAAAGTGAAAAACATGGAAATATAATAAAATAACAGTACAATAAATGCATAATGATACTTCAAACCCTACAACTCCTTTCAGTTCTCACGCTTTCAGTAACTAAGCCTTGGGATAACTGTGTTACATGGAAGGTGCAGTTCTAGGAAACTACTCCATCAACAACTTAAATACAGCTGCACTGGTTTACAAGTATCTCAACTATTTAGAACAGGATGTAAATAAAAAGACCATATAATACTGAATAGTCTTCAGCCACTTAGCTGATATCCTTCCAAAATAATTAAAATACAAGCAAGAAGTGCAAAAAAATTTATTTTCTTTATAAGCATTAACCACCATGAATAAAAAAAAATACGGTTTTTATTTAAAAAAAAACAAAAAACCAAAACTGATTAATAAAAAACAGATTACTCCCTAGTGAGACAGACAATCCAGGTATAAAATCAAAGCTCTTTTCTCACACATGTTGAATAAGAAAATATTTTTAAATAGACAGATCTCTAGAACTCTAGTGAGACAACCTAATCAGCAGTTTGGTCTTTTCAAAACACTCACAGATGCTGTAAAAAAAATAATTCAAGAGCTTCCCAAGTCCAAAGACCCGAAACAAACACCCTATGCAAATCCCAGACAGACAGAAATCAAAGCTCCTCTTTTCTAAGGTCTGACAACAAACCTGTATCTCTTTACAAATGTGTAAGAACATCTCTTCTGACACAACTCTGCCACAGAGTCTCTCTTCCAACTTTCTCCTACAGACACAGTATTTGGAAATCTCCATGCAAGCTAAGAGATGGAACTTTGGTTTGACTGCCATCTGCTGATCCCAAGTTTTGGGAACCTGAAGAGTAATTTGAAAATATGTGCACAAAACTTTCAAAATGTTCAGTGTTTCTTCTTCCAGTTCTTGGTAACAAAGAAATTAGGTAACTAGAGATAACTGGTATCTTTATTTAAAGAAATAAAATAGACCAAGTGTCCAGATATCTATCATCCTTTAGCTAATATTCAGATAAGCAAAACCAGAAAATTTAATAATTTCATGTGCATGAATAAGATGACTGTTTAAACAAAAGCATGTAATGCCCAGGACCATGGCAATAGTAAGAAACAGAGAATCAGGCACAACAGCTAATCCTTAGAGAAAAGGGAATCCCAGCTGAAGCAACCATTTAAAAAACCAAGGAAAATAGAGAATAATAACAGACTACCTTTATACTCTTCCACAAGGGAGAACACCACAACAACCTATTCTACCACAAAAATACTCAATATTATAAAAAGTCTTTGTTTCATTGTACCCCAATGAAACACACACACATACACAAAAGAAAGCAAATTCACCTTCAGGACCCTGACATTTGTTGTTTTATTTCCTGCAAGAATGTAAATACTTGGTGAGGGGGTGAATGGGCTGGTGATGCTGAAATGATGAAACCATGATGTGAACACGATTACACCAACCACCCCTTTGGAAGAGACCACACTGTGGATGAGGTCAGGACTTGAAGTGGGTTTTTTTCTAACCCAGAATGTTTTTTTATCAGTACAAGCCAACATTTAGACATATCACTGCTGCTCAAAGCTGAAATTGAAGCAGCAAGATATTTATTCTAGTGTTCCATACAAGAATAGTTCTCCTGGCAAAACCAGCTTTATCTGGTGTTTCTACAAAAGATGACTGTGCACCCTGTGCATGTGCTGAAAGTTATCAGTCCAGGGCATCAGGACCATCTGGCTGAGAAAGCACTGGGTTCATTTTCACTCTCCCTCATCTTTGGTGAGGTGGGAGAACTTTTATATCCCACCTTTTTTCTCAATTTTTTCCTTCAGCAAAGCTTAGTTCTGTCACTCCATTATTATATGGGAAAAGTAGAAAAACAACTGACTATATTAATATAATTATTATTTAGATATATTATATAAATATATTTATATAATCAGACAATGTTAAAGCATTCAGAATTGCCAAAATAAGCATTGTTTCAGCCCAGTTTGTATGCATGGTGTATTTCTGCTTAATCAGATACTGACTTTAGCCACCTTCTTCTAGTTCCTAAAATTTCAATTCTGCAAACATTCAAATACACTTATATACTGAGCTTTACAGTAAAGCATATACATATATTATTCCAATGTTGGAATCAAATGCAATCCTCAGCTTGTGGGAAAAGAAAACAGTTTGAGCGCGGACTGAAGGAGTTCCAGGTTAAGATCTTTTGTATTGGTATTTTTATGAGAATAAGATCCACATAAATAAAATGTAAACCCAAGGAAATCCTACCACAGAAGAAAAACAAAAAAACCCAAAACAAATCAGGCTGCCATTTGAATAATGAGTTTGAATTTCTCTGTGAGCCCAAAACTTCAGGTGGCACGCCAGGTTACACAAATTCTGGCGATTTTGAATCAAACCACAACTTCTTTTCTCTTAGAACAATACTAATTAAAATAATTTATTTCAAAATGTATTCACTGTCTCAGAAAGTTAATGGTTCCAATTAATATTTTTCCTTTTCCAAGAGCCTACATTATTTGTGTTCTGTCACAGCATTACTGGCAGATGACGTCAAAATATGCCTTTGTTGTGGAAATGCATCTGCTTAAACAGTTTCTTTATTTGTGATGTGGCATCTCCTGTGAAACATACTCTGTTTTCACACGAAAAACAAAAGCAGGACAGAGTCCTATTACCTACAAAGCCAGTAATGGTCTTGTACAAGTCTTTCACATGATCTAGGGCCTTCAGCGGTGGCTTCTCTCCTTTCCCTGCTCTGTCCACTAGAAAGACAAGTAACTGAAAAGGAAAAAGTAACCCAAAAAAGAGGAAACACAAGACTTTCCCTTCAGCCATAATTCTGAAATCCCTTCACATGCAGTGGGGTTGCACAGAGGGAAGAATTTTGAGCTCTGTGGATGTTAATCAGCAATTTCTGGAGAAGCAGTGATGGAACTGCACCTAATGCCTCAATTACAGTGCCTACAGCAATTACAGCTCTTTCACTTTGTTTCCATCACGCCTGTTCACAATGCACAGAGGAGACAGAGGTCTTCAATAAGGAGGTGTCAGTCTTCTATAGGTAGTACGCTGCCAGAACTGCAGCAAGGGGCACAACCTATTTCCATGTCACTCTGATTCTTTGCACTCTTCCATCCCTTGATGACACTTCTTCTGGAGAGCAGGCAGACAGTTGAAGCAACATCATAAAATCCCTCCCTGCTCATACACAGAATCAAACCATCATTTAAGAGTAATATCCTCTGAAGCCAGTCCTTCTGGGTGAAGAATCAGGTTTGCACTGCAGCACCCCTGGGAAATGTATTGTTTCTAAGTACAGGTGGGGAAGCTCAGAGGGGCACAAGGAATAGGAATCGGGGAAATCGAGGATGAAGTCAAGTTACATTTCCTCACATCCACTCAAATGGAATTGTCAGTGCATGAAGACAACAGAGAAGCTCAGATATCAGAGCAAACTAGTACTTAAGCACTAAAACAGGTATTTAAAGACTTTAACACACTTCACCATTAAATGCATGAAAGAACAGTGTTTCAATTTTACGTATAAAAAAGGGAATTTTGTAAGCTAGCAGAGGGTATTTACATTCCTTAATAAAACTAAAATAAATGGCCATTTTATAGGTGCAGGAATATGTTCCAAGGTGTGTGTTTGCCAATTACACACACCCCACATGCTGACTGATGAACACACACACCCTGGCGTGTGTTCTTGCTTACATAGCTCACGTGCCTCCCTGTTAAGTAATGGAATAAGACTTGCCTTGAAAACTGGCTAACGCTGCCTCTCCTCGCTCAGTGACTTCTGCAGAAAGCATTCACTGCTAAGAAAAACAACTTCTGAAGCAGAGCTAAGCCCTTTGCAGTCTGAAGAAGACTCACTCTTGTCTCAAGAACCAATGCTGTGATCCCTTCATTTTCTGTGCCACTCTCAGGAGTGTTTTCCCCCAGACTGGGGTGGTACCCAGCACTTTTCTTGTGCATTGCTGCCTACTGTAAAGACACAGCCCTCCTTACAGATTGCTTTTTTTCCTACTACCTAGTAAATCTCGATGACTGCCTGTTTCACTGTTTTCCTCTTTATAAACACATAGGCAGGCTTAGGCTCCCCACACAACATTACAAGGTACACTGTGATATGGAGACAAACTTCTTTTAGAATGATCATTCTCTCTAAGATTTCTTTTTTTTGCTTTGCTTCTACTTGCTTATTTTGAATAAATCTAGCATAAAACTAGTGTAAAATAGTTCTAACTAAAGCATGCTTCTTACAGAACAATAGATTTTTCAGCCTGCTTGAAATCAACATGCAATTTTTTTTTTTTTTTTCTTCTCAGTCGTATGACTTAACTCCATGGGGATATCAACACCAGGACCTGCAGCTCACCTATCATGGTCATTTCTGACAGACCAGAAACAGTGCCATGCTTCTTATCCTTCTCCCTTTCCTTTTCAGAACCAATGCACTACAGTGCAAAGGAATACAATTTCCCTTAAGCTCATTATATTGTGTGATGCTTTATCTCTCATTCCTCTGTTTTCACTAAGAGTCCAACTGTGCTTGTCAGGATCTGTCTGTAGATAACAGCATGTACTGGCAGGGGAGAGGCCTTTCCTGTTACCTCTCGATTGTGACACAATACAGACCCCTTCATCTCATCTATTTTTCCTGTATAAAATTTACACCTCCTTTATGAGGTTTAATACCAAAGAAATTAAGTCATATAGGAGCCATAATTTCTAATGATAGAGTTATTCAAAGAAACAGGGATGAAGACTGATGGTAAAGAACTGTCCAAGACTCTCAGGAGACTCAGCAATTGGATAATGTTCAATGTAAGTAAAGGCAAAGCACTGAACATGGGAAATTCAATATTCTCTTCATAAATAAACGGATGTGCCATGAGATGAATCATTACCACCTCTAGTCTTAATAGAGAGTGATGAAAACTCTAGTTTGGTTCTTGGCAGCAGTCAAAAAAGCAATTCTAGTGTTAAAAATTCAGAACTTCTAATAAAAGAGTAAAGATCAAACCAGAAAACATCATTATGCACCCACAAACACCCATGGTGCACCCACACCTTGGATGCTGCATGCAGTCTTGGTCCCCTTCTTTCCAAAAGGATATAATAGACTGGAAGAGGTTCAGAGGAGGGCAGCAAGGATGATCAAAGACATAAACTAGTTTCTGTTTAGGAATAGCTGACTCTCCTTTCATTTAGCACAGAACAATATCACACGATCAACAACTAAAAAAAAAAGGGCAGTTTCCAAAATGATCTTTTCCAGCACCTAAATGGGAACAATACTTCAAGAAGATGCTGTAGACAGCAATCAGAGTATTGTTGTAAAGTGTGTTCAAAGCCCATATAACTGGTATATGTTTCTCTGTAGAACAAAGCTTCATTTGCCATGGAGGGAATACACATAACACTTAAAGCAAAGGAAGAAGTGACTACATCCTCTTTAATTAAATTCTTCAACCAGATAAGAATATTTAACAGACATAACCCCCAAAAAGAAGCAGTCACTTCAGATTTCCAGAACTGCTGAGTCCTGCCTGGCACCACTCAATCGAAATACCCACTTAACTTTCAGACCCTTTGCTCACAATCAGCTTGTCATTTACACGTTTTTCTAGGTTATCCCAAGACGCATCACAAACTCTCCTGAGTCTGAGCCAACTTTTACAGTTGCCTATACATCAAATCACACATAGCCTCAAACAAAACCCAAAGTTTTGTTATTACGCATATCCAATCCAAGCCTGAGGTATCCAGCAATCTAAGGAGCCATCTACCAAGTTTGTACTGTTCACAGGAGATGTTAACATCTCACATGGACAAGGAGAGAGCCCTAGCTTTGCACTTCGGTGCACATCAATCCTTCTACACATCTTATGAAATGATACATTATCAGTCACCTCCAGATTGCTCCCCTTCCTCTTATGCTTCATTATTACAGTACCGCATTTAGCTTTATGTCAAGAATTTAACAAAGATCTTACAGAAAGAACCTGTCTTTCCTGAACCTATTCTCTTTCAGTGTTAGATGTACTGCACATGAATGGTATTTCCATTTATGCCTAAAAAATACATACAACACATGTGCAAGACATCCAGCTTTCATCACTGACGGGGCAAATAGAATTTAAAGTTGGATCTCCTTTAACACAGTAAAATTTTCTAAAAATCAGCGATTGGAATTGCTGCCTGAGATCTCCTATTTTTCCTTCTCCACAGAGAAATTTCACCAAGAAATGGTTGTAACCAACTGAAAGGACTAATGATGGCATCTAATACCCATAAAGAACCTTGAGTAAAAGATTACTAACATCCTTACTGAGAAACAAGTGCACAGCAGCTAATCCCTAAACTCAGCAGCTCTTTAGAGTCCTTTACTGATGTAGAGAGCTTGACTGTATTCCAGTTTGCTCATTATAAAGCTCTGAGGTTCAGAGGTTTCCTAAACCTAAAATGAAAGTGAAAAAGTCACAACCTTTAAGTGTGCAACCAAACAGTGACACTGTGCACTGGCCACCTCATCCTCTCAAGCTGCCCTTGGTTCTGACTGACACTAAACCAGTGACCTGTACAAACCTGGGCATTCCATTTCACCACAACTTCCCTTTTTACTGGAACAGCTCTGTACCCTATTAGGGGAGAGATAACTATCAACAGTTAATATAGTAGTCACTCAACATTTTATATTATAAAATAATCCATTTAGTAGCTTATACTATTCCAAGCTTTGACCTTCTTGTCCTTTCCAAGCTGGCTGGCTGCCTTAGACTGATTTGTTTTGTAATGCTCCAGTCAAAACATTTCAGCTATTGCATGAGAAGGAGACCAAGAAATATGTCACTTTATTTACAGCTCTTAAAAATTAATAAAAATAAAACTCTTTCACCCTAACCTTTGGACAGAGGTCTTGAGACCTCACCACATTAGGAGGACTTGAAACATCTCAATTTGAAAAAGCTTTGTGGGGCTTCTTGACATTTTGTAGATACATTTTCCAAATTTTGCCCACTCAAAGACTGATCCTACCAAGGCTGAAGGAGTCTGCAGGCCATGCTGGACCTAGGCTCCCAAAATGACAGCAGGGAAGCAACCTCTCCCCTTATTGGAGTTGTCTGAGTACAGTCAAGCAGAGGAGAAAGAAGACACCAGAAAGAAAAGCCTCCTGATATGAAGAGTGAACACACTGAAAACCAAGAGTATGGACATTGGGGCAAAAGCACTCTTTTGTTGTCAGAAAATATCCTGAGTAACAGACAAAAGTCCCATTCTTGCACAGTAGACCCCACAAAAAAAAAACAGCAAAGGAGTTGAATGTTGTCAATTTATCACCTATTTCAAGTGAACAAGTTTTGTGGCAGACCCAGAGGGTGCTGTACTGCTGATAACCATGAAGATCTCAGTATGACACAAAATT
The DNA here is from genome assembly GCF_020740725.1 of Corvus hawaiiensis. Taxonomy (NCBI): domain Eukaryota; kingdom Metazoa; phylum Chordata; class Aves; order Passeriformes; family Corvidae; genus Corvus; species Corvus hawaiiensis. The sequence continues at coordinate 70,820,791 of NC_063217.1, forward strand.
ATGTAACCTGATTATTCCCCCCAGAAACTAGTGATGGTTCATCTGATTTTAAACAGTGTTAATCAGAGCCTGCAAAAGCAAGGAAATGTGAGTATTAAGGTAATTAAAGTAGAGGCAATCATAATGACTTGCAAAAATAATTTTCTAAATGAATGCAATTTAATTAATCACTCACAACGCACACATCTTTAATTAATGTAAATAAAGACTGCATTATGATGCACACACAGAAGATGAATGAACTAAGATTGTACACACAATCTTGCCCATGCCAGTTCTTAACCCACGAGTGCTCGACAAACACAATATCCTCTATAATGCTATTTTAATATAGCATACACAGAAAGCTGGACAAACACTGTGCATTTTGCACCCACAAAGAGGAAAGCTGGGCAGAAGACCAAGTGCAAAGCAAGCCCTAAATGTGTCCGTGGTTACAGCCCAAGCACCATAACTGCAGCCCTTCCTTGAGCTTCTGCAGCTCTCAGTATTACACTTACATCCTTTCCAGCGTCACTCCCACAAATATTTAAAACCCAAGGCTGTTTGGAATGTCTCTCCTCTAACTGTTATCACTACCCTAATGAAGCTAATTAAATATAACTAAGACTCATGCCATCCAGCACACTGACTATAGAATATGCCTTGCTGCACTTTGCTTCTCTGACATAAATCCCAGTTATCCCAGTTACAGGCCACCACAGCCCTGATAGCTCCTGAGGATGCTCCCCTGGGAACAGAGCCAAGCCACCCATCTCTGGGGAGATGCTCAGCTGTACCCATCCCCTGCACAACCCAAACACTGACACAAAGTGAAAAGAGTGAATTTAAAGGATTTAAAAGGAAGGTGTTACTATCACATACACTGTTTTCAAATAACTCAAGCAGGAAGTGAAAACCCAGACCTTTACAAGCACACCCACAAGTTATTGCAGATAAAAGCTGCTGTACAGGTACATGACAATTAGTCATAAAATTAGCGTTACTTCTATAGATAAAGTTGTTTGCTTTGTCACTAAACCTGCATGAAGAATAGACTTGATCTAACCCAACACTTAAGAATTTACACCCAGTCTACATGTACTGCTTACATGCACCTAATTTTTAGAGGCATTATTCATTTTAATCCCAGATGTTCCCATGTTATCTTAGAAATACAGCATCATTTCCATGTCACTGTTAAAAAAACCCCACACACAAAAGTAACAAAACAAAAAACAACAACAAACCTCCAAAACCATACCTGGTATCACAGTTACAGACTCATTGAACCAGGATGGCATTTACACAACAGACATGAAACTGAGAGCCTTTCCAAGCTCCTGCTTTGTCCAGAGGCCTGCTAGCACCCTGTGTACCTTAGCTGGACTCTGGGACTTCCAGGCAGGAGGTCTGAGTAAGAACAAACTTTGGCCCATGGCCTTTACCTTTCCATCTCTGTACTTTTCCAAATGAAATAAATACACATTGATCTCTTCAAGTAAATTTTCTGGCATGTGCTGCAGGGAAGTTTATGAAAGTGTAAGTGATGCTAAAACACACAACTGAGCCAACACAAGGAATGCTTTCCGCTATAAACAACAGGAGAAGGTGTATTGACTTTTCTGTTCTATTTGAAGTAAAACTATTATATTTTTACATACATTGTTAAAATGTATGTTTTCACAGACAAAATAAAACCAACTTGTCCTGGCCCTATAGTATACCTGCTAAAGGAGAAAATATGCGGCCCAGCAAGTTTTCCCTCCAACCTTTCTTTTCAGGCAAGCAATAAATCTTGAGTGAAAAAGTCACTGTGCTCTTCAGCTGTCACCACTAAGATTTTGTTTTTTAAAACCATAGCAGCCTTAAGGCTGATTTACTACTCAGCCCTCCACACTCTGACAATCGAATAGTTGAAAACAAAAATCACTTCTGCACACCTGGAAATATTTTATTTGCTGTGCTCATGAGAAAACAAAGTTTTCATCTGTGAGGGAGGTGGGGGGGTGGGGGGAAGAGAAAGGAGAGAGGGAGATTCAGGTGAATCTTAAAACCTAGTTCTTGTCTTAAAGAAATATGAATATATATATAAGAACCCCAAAACTATCTCTACATAGTAAGAGTGTTCAGGATCTTTAGAAACCATGGATTCACTATGTAATTCAGCCCCTTGAAAGTCTCAGCCAGTAAACAGCACTGCTCATCAACTGTGTCCATTCAGCCATTTCAGTCTGGCAGGTGAAAACAACATGTGAAAACTTTTCAATAATTTCATTTTACTCTTTCTTCTTTTTTGGTTTTTTTTAAATAAACATAATAAGTTTCTAATCACCCTAAAGTGTAAAGATCTGATGTTAATAAAGGCAAAGTTGAACCTCTGAGAAACTTTCCAGAGCACCTCTTTGCCCCAGTGAGAGTTGTAGGTTTAAGAAAATTAAGAGGAAAAACTCAAACACATACCAGAGAAAACTGGTTGATGGAAAATGTGTTGGTGCCAAAATTGTGGAAGTATTTTAGAATATCAGATCCTCTTTTCCATGTCATGTAGTTTGATATCATTTTTCCCTAAAGCTTCATTTTCTGAAAATTTATTATATGCTCCAGAACAATCTTGTCTTCAAAAGAAATCCCACATCTTCTGTTATTTCAAAGAGCCATACTTGCACCTGGGCAAGATGATCTAAGTGCTCTAGGTGCTGGCTGACTGAAAAGGAGACCCACAAACTCTCACTTTCTGTTTTTAATCCCAGGGCTTTACAAGAATACAAGGAGTGTCCTTTCACAAGCAGAGAGGCATTTCAGCATTTAAAGTAAAAAAGTAATAATGAATTGTTCGGCAGTGTGGAGAGCCGTGGCGATTGCATTCCCATACTTTGATTCCTACTCTGAAATACTGCACCACAAGAATACAACAGGTGGGAAAGTTACGTGTTTCTGCACCATTTCCTTCTAAAAAGCACCCAGTCTTGGGTCCCCTGCCCTCCCAGTCTGGATGAAATCTGCACTGCTGAGAAATGGCAGCAAGACCCTTATCCCCCTTTCCTTACTCTGCTCATTCCCTACCACTGCAAGACATGATGGATTATGTGGCTTCTAACTCTACAGTCCTATACAACATTTGGGAGAACTGAAATCCTACCAAGTCAGAGCTGTAACACAGGAATAACCTTTGGCCAAAACAGAAATCACAAATAGGCAAATATGTAAATAGAAGAATATGTTACGTGGTACTGAGGTAAGATTGTGCCACTGCATCTGACTGCATCACCTGCTTTGTAACAGCACATAGACATTTCTAGACAATAATGAATAAACGTGCAAGATTCTTTCCTATTCCTTTTAACTTGTAAAATTGCAAACTTAAATATTTGAATTTCTTCCACAAGCCTTCAGAAAGACTGAACTTTGATGTTTTTAAAGAGGAAAGATTATTCACTTTTGCTGCAGGCAAGAAATTATAATTTCTTTGCTGATTCTGCCAAATGGTTCTATCACGCATTTTTTATTTTCATCAAAACAAGCTCCTTTAAATTAAGATTGTCCCATAACTACATAGTAATCAACATTTGAGGGGCAGATCAATTTGATAAACCTCTGCTTCATTTCTCTGCCCAGAAAACTCCTTCAAATCCAATTGAACCATGGGGGAAGGGAGTTTTATTCCCTTTCCTCGTGCTTGGCAGTTGCTAGGAAGAATATCAGCTGCAGTTCTGTTTTATTTTGTTCATGCAACCAGAACAGAAAACTCAGTGTTATCCATGTGACTCTTAAACTAAATAAGCTGAATTTAAAGCCAGTGGTTAATAGAACAAAGTCAACAAAGCTTATGTAAGGAGCAGCAAAACTTGCAGGTGATGGAAGAGGAAAAAGTAAGGAGGAAGACTAGGGAGCAGGAAGTTTTTAAAAACCAAAATAAACATGCAAAAGGAGGCAGGAAAAATCCCCTGCACCAGCACAATATGCAAAATACATGTTTTTATAGCAACAAGCAGGATGCTTGGAGATGAGGAGCCGAGCACTGCCCTCCTGTGCTAACAAAGCATTTGTAAAGGTTCAGCTCTTCAGTATTCTGGTACCAGGACAGCTTCCAGTTTAAACTGAAGCCCATGAATGCAGACAAAATCCAGACCATCATCAATCTGGAGACAATGGGCAATACTGACAGCACAGCTTCCCATTAATCTTCATTTGTCCTATCACATCCTGTCATTCTTATGCAAATAGCATATTTGAGGATACGTCTTTTCTGCACCCCAAGATAAGGAGAAGTGAAGCTGTCAGGAGCAGCAGGATGTCATCCTGTACCACGGGCCATCCCTTCACTCAGCGCCTCGTGTTTTACATCACAGCTAATGTGTTTGACATTCAAACTTGACCCAGCAGGAGGTAAAATCATCCAATCCCGAAGCAACTGTGTATCTTGCTACCTGTGCTAAAACATTCATCCAAGTCCTTGGGGATCTGACAGTCCCCCTTTTTCCCCAATGCACCCTTGCTAATGGAGTTTGAAACGCTGCTTAAGAGGGAAAAAAAGATATCTGCATGGGTAGGTAATGATAGCAATTCACCCTTCTCACACCAGAAGTAAGCCAAGCACTAAAAGACCAGGAAAACAGATTCCACTGAGAAAATGAAAAACAGGGCACACAAATCCTGATGAGTTGGTCTAGGTTTTCTTCCATGGAAATCTATCACACCACATCTGAAAACTTGTTCACATGTATGTCTGGACAGAACTTTTAATTTCAGGCTGAGCAATTTATACACAGGGTTCAAAATATTTTATGTGGAAATGAGTGATCTCTCATTAGGACAACTGATGCATAGGAAAATACAAACAGGCTTTGAATCATAAGCAGCTCCATAAAGTTACTGCTACATACTTTAGGCATGAAAAATCACTCCTGAGTGTGTAAGTCACCAAAACCAAAAGGCAGTTTTTCCAGTTACTGCTCATCAATTCTGCTTATAGAATGAAAAAGGAGAGTTTACTATTATTACTGACTCAGAGTGTTTTGTTTCTGTATCACTTTCAAAGAATGTTCAGAACATCTTGTTCCAGAATATTTCCCTTCCAAGAGAAATCACTTTCTGTACCATACATGGCTGAAAACAGGACGTACTGGGTTTGTATTCTCACAGAAAATAGAAACTATTCCAAAGTCTCTCCAGCATCATATGAATGAGATGCAAAGTAGCTGAGACACAAACATGAGACACAACTTTAGGCTGCAATAATATTTCGATGCAATCATCTTAGAGAAATAAGTTATTAATAGACATCTGTGACAAGTCAAAACAAGTTTACCATTACACATAACTTTGTAAAAGGTCTGACTCAAATCTATTCACTATCCGAAAGCAACGTGCTGTAGTGTTTGCAGGAATAATGAAGTCTGCACTAGGCTCTGGGGAATACCCTTACATTTGATATCCCCACATGCTATTTGCAAATTACGAGTTTCATCATCACGTAACTGTCGGTTAAGCAGGAGCCACATAAATTAAGATGCTGGATGGATTGTTAGCAATTCTGCAGGCATATAAACCTTAGAAAACACACATTCCCCAAGCATTTCTTGCTTTGAAAATCTAGAGAATAGTCACAACATATCCCAGACGTTTTCCCAGTCCTTGGAAGTAGGTAACAGAGACTGCCTTATACTTTTATGCCATATGTAAAAGCTCATGCATTAAAAAATTACTGTATAGTCACCATACATACCTATGAAAACAGGACACTCACTTATTGTCATACAGAACTATTTCCATATAAAATATTAATTTAACAAAACCATACCTTCTCAAAGGGATCACCAATCGCCGAGCAAACTAAAAGCCCCCACTGAAAGATTTCCCATAAGTGAAGTAGAAATGCTTTCTGGTGTCATATCTTCTTTCTTCCACGGAAGGGAAAAAGTACAACTCCTGCATTGCAAATATTGCACAGACCCAGGAGAAGACGGTGGCCAGGTACAGCCTGTCTGGTCTGGATGACAAAACTGTGTCGTTCATTCTTAAAAGCCCACCACCCTTATAAAATTCTTATATAGAGAAGACACTGAATTTTTATACATCATATCAAAATGAAAACTTTCAGTCCCAGGCTAAGAGGTCTGGATTTGCATCAGTGATGTAGGTACAGTACATAGTAACTTAGGTTCTATCCAAAAGTTCTCTGTATATTGCAGGGTGGCACCCTTAACTCAAGGTAGTTCTGTTCCAATATTGCCAGTATTTCAAATAAAACCTGAAATATGAGAAAGCAGCATTCACTGTGTGCCCAGGAGAAATCCAACAAAAGGGAGAATGACAGAGAACTCAATTCCCATCAGGTGGTGAAGGAGACAGCATAATACAACGTTGAACTGACTCCGAAGAGAATTTCCCTGCTGTTCAATCAGAATGTTTTCAAATTCAGCTTAGTCTGACCCCAAAGAACAGTCACCAAAAAAACCCAAAACCAATTTGACAAAAGTGACATCTTGAAAGTTTCAATTTTGCACAAGCATACTTTTCACTGATGAGTTTTATTAACTTCTACTGAAAACTCTTTGCTGGCTCTGCTTTGTCATGGCAGGCTCACAGATAAATGTACAAGTAAGCTCTGAGTAAGTCTTTGTCAGGTCTCCTTCAGCTGTGTGGCTTTCTCCAGTTCAAAAGGGAAGAGGCCATGTTCTGGAGCCAAAATGCAAGTTTTCTCTCAAGACTTCATGTGCATACAAACCATACCTTAAACATACACATTTCATACGTATTTTATGCCTGAATGCTTCAAGACAAACAGAAAAGACTATTCCAGAAACAGCTTAAAACGTGAGAATTAAAAAACTTATGAGAAACCCTAAAAAGATCATGAAAACTAAATTCATTAACCTGTCATCAAATTAATTAATGTTGTGAAGGCAAAAAGCCATGGAATAACCCTACCAACACTACAAAACGTATCTTAAAGGAAATCACTTCAGACTGATCTGTCTACTGCACTTAGCTGTGAGAAGACACAGCAGTGGTAAACAGCTGTAAAATGGATTTTCTGGAGGGCTGCTGGGTTGGGTTTGTGTTTGGAGGTTTTCTGCAGTAAGTGTTACAACCCTCCAGATTTTACAAACTTGAGATGTTCTTGTCACAGAGCTGCTGTGGGATCTGAGGAGAAATTGCCCTGTTTACAGTTGGAAACTGAATTGCTGAGACATTTAATCCTTGAAAGGAAGTAACTAATGAAACCAACAAACTCCAGCAAACTCCCGCATAAACAAACAGAACAGAAGCAAAAACCACAGCAGCAGTTTGACAGAAATGCTGCTGTGCAAGTTCAATGAGCTTGACTTAAGGATAATTTCTTCTAGGAAACAGATATTTAAGGCCACCATAAAACTTTTCTTTTCTGTTAAAAATACTTTTGAGGGGGGGGAAAAAAAGTGAGAGTCATGAATCATTCCTCTGCCTTGTCTTCATTTTCAAACTTCTACATTAAACTGAACAGACAACAGTTTGGAGAGAAAAAGAGGATGGAATTATACCAAAATCTGGTCTTTTCAAGAGGAACAGGATATAGAGAGTGCATCTATTTGTACCTTGTCTATCATGTCCGGTCTGTTTGTAGCTGCCAAAATTGTCACGTCCTTCAGCTGTTCTATCCCATCCATTTCCGTCAGCAACTGAGCCAAGACACGGTCTGCTACATTTCCAGCACCTGAAGAGCTGATTTACAGGAAAAAAAAAAAGTCACAGCATTAGTTTTCCCTTCCTAGAAACTGGAGAAAGAAAAAGATATGATATTCTTTCCAATTTACAGGGATGCATCTTTTTGCCTTAATTCTTCACAATATTTATTTTCACCTTCAATCTCTGAAACAGTATCAGCAATATGAAGTCAGTAAAACCAAACCAGCGAATTTGGCCTCCCTAGGTCTTCTTGGTATGCAGCAAAGCAACTGAGATTTAGGGTTTTTTTTACTTCTTGCCCTGCTATGGAGGTTGTAAAGAACTTAGCACAATGTCGATAGCTGGAATAAACATTTTTAAGAAAACGGAATTCTTGCAGCTTCTTTACTATTACTTTCATTTTTAGCATCATCCAAGTGAGAGCTTACACCACCCTATGCAATATAAAAAATTAGGCAGCTGCGTTTTGCAGAGTTGCTCTATATTTTTATGTTCTCTCCATCACTTGAGAATAAATTGAGTGTTGACCAACTGCCTCATAATAGCATTGTCAGTCCTTTAACTCAGCTCATTGTCCAGATACCAGGAAAAAAACCCAACACTGAAAAAACTGAAAACTCCAGTTTTGAAGTTACCAATATGTGGAAAACCTAAGCAGACAAGCATAAAGTATTCCCTCTGCTGAGAAGGGGCAAGGAAACTGAAGCAGGCTAGGGACAGCTGCTGGAAATTACACCAAAAATGTGAGTTTTATCCTCCTTTGCCAGAAACTGGGAATCCTGCTCTTGGCACACACCAAAACCTCGCTGTTTCCAACACAACCTTCCCCTGTGGATGGCATCCTCCATCATCTTTCATCAATGGGACTGCTCTTCCAGGGCTATTCCCTGCTCTGCTGCACAAGGGAAGGTTTCACTTCTGTACCCTTAAATAGGCTCTTTTCAATACAATTTAAAAAAATTAATCTCTCCAGTTCTTCTGGATCCCTAAAAAGTAAGAAGCAAAAAGAAGTCTGATACTTAAAACAAGACCAAATCTACAGAGGATTAAGATAATTTTTTAATCTCCAAGTTTTTAAAGTTCTTTTCCAGAAGTTTTCTTAAATTTTTACACAGGTATACAGGGACCTCTACACACAGAGAACTGCAATACAATCATCGTGACAAAGCTAGTTTCCAAACATAAAAATATTAAATATATTAAAATGTAAGTGCTCCAATTACTTCCATCAGATAGAGAATGCACAAATGGAGTTGTACAGTTATTACACATACATATTGCTGCAGCACTGCCACCCACCACCAGCCCGCCTGCGACCACAGTGATGTCCCAGAGCCACAGCAACAGTAATGGCTCCATCACTGTTGTACAGCTCTCCTCCAAATAAATTCCCCAACTTTCCTGTCCTACAACTGGTTCTGCAATTTTACAGTGCAAAACAGTTAACTTATCACACCCAGTCTGGAAAACATCTTTAAGGAGCTATAATAAATGTTGGCTAAGAGAGTGAAATATTTAAGTTGCTAAGAAATATTAGAGAAGGGACTTGAGTTACCTGCTCGTCAGCTTTTGGGGTTTTTGCAGCCACACTGGAAATTCCCAAGCCGTATCTGAGCATTTCGAACATACCCATGGGTCACAGTCCCACTGACTTATAGAGGGCTGAGTGTGATAAAACACTTCAGGTGTCGGACATGGACAGCATATGCTTTTGGAAGGACACACAGCTTAAAGGAAATTAAAAGCAACTTTGTAACATTACCTAGTCTCAATAGGGATCCAGGCCTCCCATCTTGCATGAGTTTCAATTTTACTCCACTTTATACCAAATAGACTGAGCACAAGAAAATGCTAAGCAAAGGAAAAAATAATTGTAAAACTGGGACTAAAATGTTAATGTTATATAAAATGATCTGAAGCTGGAAGACTTTGGAGGAGATGCTAAACTTTTCTCTGTTTCCTTTAAAAAAAAAAGAAATACTTAGTTTTAGAGAGAGGTGGCTAGAACGGATATTACATCTTTCCCCAATATAAACATTTCTCTTACAAGCTTCAGACTGCAAAAAAAGAAAAAACTCACAACACATTAAAGAAGTGTTTATTCTAAAGAAAATCCCCACAGGGGAATGCACATTGCAAGGACTTTCATGCAATTAGGGCATCATCAGAAAACTGCAGTTAGGCAATCACAGATGGTATAATACAGCTCAAACAATGAGTGCTTCCAGGACGTTATTAGGGGCTTTATTATTACCTCTTAAAAGTGAAGTAAATAATTTTAAGTCCATGCACGCAAAAAGTATCAGTAACAAAAGCGAGGAGGTGCCTGGGTCCTACGACACCATGGATTTCTAATGTCAGTGCTTTTATTTACACAGTTCACTAAGCTATCACACGCTGCACCGTTTTAGCACAGTCTACACTAAATTAGCTTTTGGCTTAACAGGACACCCTATAAAAATCCCAGGCAGGCACAGGGAGAGATCTCTTCCCCAGCTGCTCGGAGCTGCCTCAGAGCCACGGTGAGATGCGAGAGCTCCGGTGCTGCCCGAGCTGTTAATTCCAGGGGTGACTCGCAAGGATGCGATTTTCCATTTTCCCATGGTTTCCCAGCAAGGCTTCCAAATTAACACAGGCAACGTTCATTAAGGCTGCCCAGAGTTTTGACGCAAACAGCAGCCAGAGAAACAAACCGTGATTAACCCTCCAGTCCCATGGAGGCACTGCCAAAACCAACTTCCAGCCAAGGGGCTGCCTTGGCCCCCCCCCGCCTCCACCTGACCTCCACACGTTGATGTCATCACAACTGCCTGGAAATGGCCTCCAAAGGCACGTCCTGGTACAAACTAATTTCCTGTCAACACACTGCCTGAAAATCCAGGCAGCCAGAGCTAAGCCCCTCACATAATCCACGCAGGGCCATGTGTGTGCACGGGTGTGTGCACGTAGGAGCCGTGCCCCAACCAGAAATACCTTCAACATAAAAAACGTGTGAGCAAAGAGGAGCCTGCCTGAGAATTTCAAGTGACTGCTTGTGTTGCCCTAATGAAATACATTAGGCTATGTGTTATTTTAATTTTTTGCCAACCTCACTTTATTTACAATCCTCAATGAAGTTTTTAAAGGTAGAGAAGGTCATTACATCAGTTAGAGACAGAAATCCTCCTCTATGTGATATGCCAGCTAATCCTGCAAGTGTTCCACCAGTCTCAGACAAAGCACAAGTGCACTCCTGCACAGGCACTCAGCTTGACCTTCAGAGAAGATTCCTGAAGGCTGTCAGGTAAGACTATCCATGGTGAGTATGAAAGGCAAACCTGCTCTTGGTATTTTATGTTGGCTAAAGGCATTCCCAATACACATTTTGGCAGAATAACTCATGTATTCTATAGTTTAAAAAAGACTCACAATTAATTTGAATTAATTCTGCCTTTGTCTGATAACCCTGAGAGATCAAGAGCACCAGCTCCAAAATCAATACAGCAGGAGAGGGCTCTCCACAGCTTTTATTTCTATCTCCTCTGGCTTTATCCAATGACCGTTCAAGCCAGCTGGATTCATGTATCAGTGGGCATTGAAATTTCCCCCTGGACACCTTAAACCACTCTCATACTTCTTCCAGGGGATATAAAAGCAACCACAGATCCATCCTATCACTGCACCAAGGAGTACATACAGTTCACTAGCTTATACAGATCTTCCAGCCAAGAAGATTTTGTTTCCAGACATAACCAGATGTACGAAATCACATTTAAATCTGTTACCCTTCCTGCTATAGGCATTTCTTGGACAGCTAATTCTTGTTTTGTACATTTTTACTTATTTAGCTTCCTTTTCTTTCCCCCCATGCTTTTTCTAACAGATTTTTTAATATTTGAAAACTAAAAACAGTCTGAGAATGCAGTCACTGCGGTATCACCAAAATGATGAAATTTGTAAGCATCACCACTGCGAGCTAAAGCAAACATACATTTGCATCACCTATCTAGAACACTTCTGAAAAAATACTCACTTCACTGGCTTTCCAACACCAGATATCATTTTCACTGAAAAATATATTTAAGTCTCCATCACCACTTAAATCTCATAAATGAGAACCAGTGACTCTCCATCCCACCACTGACTTCAGTGGCACTGTCTGAACACCTTGGCTTCAGAATCAGGACCTTAATTTAATTACACTGCTAAACTGTAGACGTGGAAATGCAGGAAATCTTCACACAATAACATTTTGAGAGCTGTTAAAATCACAGCCACCGTGAAGCTGCAAAAACAGAAGTAGTCTGGGAGGACCCCTCTCCTGCACAACTGACCCTACCTCAGGCAGAGCTGTGAGGTCGAAGAGGCAGACCTCAGGAGAACTATCCAGGATAAATTACTGCAGACAGATTAATCGCCACATAGCTGAAATCTATAATGCAGGTTTTGTGAGAATGGAGTCAAGCCCACCTTCTCTTCCAAAACATCCCATCAGGCAAGATTTACATATGGATAAAAACTGACTTTATTATTTTTCCCCCCCTAACAAAAGAATTGCAATCATACTCAAAATTTATAGGTTTTAAAAATACTTGTGGATGTGGTATCATTTCAAATAACCCTTTCAGTGAAACCCCTGGAAATAATTTCCTATCAAAACAAATGTAAAACTCATTGACATGACAAAATGCTCAGTATCAAAAAAATTTGAACAGGTTGAAATAGACCTTCCTGGCAGGACTCTCCACCTCTCCGTGAACTACGGAGCTAAAAGGTTCCTGAAATACAGAAGCCCCCTGCCAGCAGACTCCCACGCGAGAGCCGCCTCTCTCGCACAGCCTGAAGGATTTTTATTGAGTCTGACATTTCTGTCAGGGCTTTGCAGGGGAAACCTGTCAGCAAGGAGCACCTGCCAAGCCCAGTTTTTCAATCCAGCTGCTGCGATCATAATTAACTGTCACACTCCTTTATTGCCCTCCCTCATGAGCTCGGGTGAAATTTGGCTTTGGCAGGTTAAAGTTTTCCACAGCATCTGAAAAAATAAAAAATGCAAATAATCTACTCCAATAGCATTACCAGAAAGACAGTAACTGCAGGATGGTCGCAGATATCAAATTTCGTGCAAAAATTCCATCACTGGGGCATTTTGTCCAGTAGAATGGACACTGGCATGCCAGTCAGGAAAAGAAGGCTTGTCCAATATTAAAACACTGGGCCAAATTTACTTCTGTGAATGTTGTATCATGTAATGGCACAACTTCAATGATTGTTATTTGGACCACTACAGATACCACAGGCTTGGATGTTATTAAAGTCTAAGATATATAGCATGCAAATCTTTTACATCACTTATATAGTTTTGCTACTCATTAAAAAAAAACAAAACCCAAACCACACTAGTACACAAGCCACTTCAGTGCTCAGAGAAAAACATTCCCCATAGCAGGGAATTTTCCTGCCTGTGTGATCACAAAAACCCTGCAAGAAGATGATCCTAAACCCTTCCCTCCATCAGCACCCTACAATTAGATACTGTTGGATTCTGTACGCACCTGTATCAACTATTACCCACTATACTGTTTCATATCTTCCCTGTTTTCTCAAGCACAAAATTCAAGTACCACAGAAGGAAAATATCCAGAGGGAACCTAGGCAAAGTCTGGGAAATTCAGTCTGGGTAGAATATTTATCTTCATGGTTACCTCCACGGCAGAATGATGTTTTGCCAACCATCAATTCGCTGATTAAATGCCGTTCATGTAATTTGGTTTTGAAGGCATTAGGAGAGCACAGAAAAATAAAAGAACTCCAAGTACTCCTTAAGTGGCCTCCAGCTTGCAAGCAAGCACTTCTAAAAAGATGATGAGCTTTGTGAAAACAGGAAACAGTGCTCAGCTGTCAGCAGGTGACTTTGAAACAAATGGCCTGTAGACAGCTGCAGACACATCCTAATTATCCTTCACGGCTGTGTAAGCAGCCTCTTCCACTTGCCTAAATTTCTCATTATTGAAGCTTCCAAAAGTTAATGAAGTAGGCCCATAAAAATGAAACACAGTGAAAGGAGAGAAAAGGAGGAAAGAAGCCAGTTTGAGACAGGTTTGGAATCAACAGGCTTTCTTCCAGAGGGCTTTCCCCAAGCCCATCTCCAAATCCCTGAGCACCTAGGTCATGATCCATCGCCCATTTCCATCTGTTTGCAACTAATTCCAGATGCACATTCATGAAATAAGGGCATTAGCCCACACTTCCAGCTGGCCCTGGCACTGTCTGGGTGACACAGGAAGAACGCTAACATCATGAGTTCTCTTATTCTGCTAAAGCTGATGTTGCCTTAAAAAAAAGGCAATAAAACAAAATAAAAAAACAAGCCCAAACCAAGCACACACCTGATGCCCAGTAAATTCCCCACTTCCCTTCATTCTGTTTTTCTCAACGTTTCTCTGCTGTGCATTCCTGGAAGTTAATCAAGTTTAAATCTGTAATCAATCATGTCTACCAGGAAAGCAAATACAGTTTAAGTTGGAAGCATTATAGACCTAGAAGTAACTAACTAGACTGGATTTCATTTCATTACAATAATATTTATGTATAATAGGTTCACTGTTTATAAATTTTAGTTACAATTATGTTCCTCCTGCATATCATTAAAATGATGTCTTCAAGAAAAGCGGTTTTGTATCCAGTCCTGCTTTCACTGATGTCAATGAAAGTCTCTATTGACTTCAAATTATCTTAATTATAATGCAGGCTGGAAAGTTACCCATTATTTGGGTTTGTAAACAAAAAGGAAGAAACACATTGTGATAAAGGATTCTTGATAGCCACAAGCACTAACAAGTTTAGTTTAAAATTAAAGGGATGCAGACATTTATTGTATGCACACCCAAACTATGGGTAATGCTATTTGTTAAAATTGCTCTTTCAAAACCAATCACAAGCTTTACTGTACAATATAATTGTTTCAAAACTTTCCTCTTTCACCACTGAAGACAGCTGGGCCTAAAATAAAAAGCTGGCACCAGGCATGCAGCTTTTTTCCCCAGACAATATTTGTTTGGATACCAAATTCCAAAACTTTAAAGAATTCATACAGCAGTCAAAAAAGTTTAGAATGCCTCAATTCTCCACCATGTGCAAACACAGCTCAGATATTGCAGGGAATCAGCTGATGCTCCCCAATTCAGGGGCACCAGTGCCAACAGAGGCCAGAAACACAAGGTTCTTTATCTGAGCTGAACAAGAACTGGCTTCCTCACAACAATCATGGCAGAGGGAAACCCCATTTCTTCCAGGTATACTTTGTTCACGTTCTTCTGTCTTTGCATGAGAAACATTAGGGGGACAATACCTCCTCCAGCTTCACTAGTGCTCATTTACCCTGTGCAAGGTGGATTCCTGCCAAGAAACCTCTATCCTACCTACTGTCACTTTGCTGTATCCCTGCAGGGTCCAGCCCAGGGGTTTCATTACTGGATGCAACACACTAACCTCCTTCATGACAGAGGCTGCCCATTGCACCAGGGAATTTGCACAGGCACTAAAATACAATGGTAAGTGTGGAGGATAAATAAATATGAGCTAAAATATTCCAGAAAGATATCTTGGTTTAAAAAGAGATTTATCACTGTCCCTGTTCAAGGCAGAGGTGGCACAGTACAGAAGCAAAGCTGCTGTACCTCACAGCTTCATCTAAAAGCTCAAGAGCCTCAAAAGTTAAGATTGCAAAGATTTTAATACCTAAAGTGAAAACAGTGTGTTTTTCAGTGGTTCTGACTATTTTAAATTGTGGCTTAGGAATCTATCTGTCCTCCCCCCAGCATACAGGATAACGTACTTTCCCCAAAAAAGCATCATCATGTTGTAGTTTAAGGGAATTAGCACAAAAGACCCTTCAGTTTGTCACTTCTACCCTCAGTCTGAAAAGGTTAGCAACATCCATCTACCAACTTTTGGCCTCCACAAGTCAAATGCAAGGTACTGACTTTGTCCCTGGTCTTTTTTTTTCCCCCTTGGAAAATAGAATTTATCAGTGTCTTTTACAGCAGTCTACAGCATTTCCTATCCTACGTTATAGAGATTTGCAGTTAAAGGGGAAATGCTTTGCTTCTGAAAAACAAGAAAAGGATGTCTCTTGCCCAAAAATCCTAAAAATCCTACTTATATAAACAATGTTCCATTTCCAAAGCACGGAGATTTCTGAAGTTCAGCAAACAGACTGTCTGCACTGCATTTACACAGACCCACATTCATTCATCACTTTCAAGTCTAATTACCAAGCCATTTCCCTCTTGGCAACCCCTAATGGCCAGAAGAATTAGGTTTTACATGGTCAGGATACTGAGGGTAACAAATACCCATAACTCTCTACAGCTGTGCAATTTGTAAAGCCTCCCAAGCTTTGTGCAAGCAGGGGATTACTCTGAGGCAAACTTTCCTGCTCAAACTGCTGTATCTGAACCAGTCCGGCTTCAGTGCAATCTGTCCTACTAAAAGTCATAACTGCATCTTTCAAAAGTATGGAGAAAAAAAAGAAAAAGTTATAATCTGCTGGTGAAAGTAAATGCTAATTAGAACCATGGAGAAGTGGAAAAGGCTCCATGCATCCCATGGTTCACCTCTCCTGGTGCACAACTGCAGAAGTTTTTCCTTTCTCAATCATTTCTCCTCTTCAAACCTCACTGTGACACCTCTTTCTACCATCTTTTCTGCTGCAGGTTTATAATTTGTTCTTTAGAGTCAGACATGGTGAATGCCTCCCTCTTTCTCTAGGGTCAGGCCACTGAGCCACTAATTCTTAATTTTCAGTTCTCTCTAAACTTACTCTTAACATCTCAACATAAATCAGAAAGCGATGGAAAAATCCTCCATGAGCATTAGAAGCTCAGAGTCACAGAACAAAACGCAGAAATCAACACAGCTCAAAGTATCTTTATGTCTTCACCATCACACTGGAAACCCAAATCTATTCAGAATCACCCTCTCGACTTCTTGCATCAAGGATAATCAGATTTTTTTCTCGAGCAATTGCTCCTTACATTGAACTATTTTTCTGCAGAGCTGCAGGATTATATTTTCATAAACTGTCTTCAACACTGGTATGTATCCAGCCCACAGTCTTAATTCCTTGATTAATATGTATTAGTGGGTTGCCTACAAGCAAAATAGGGCGGTTGTGGACCGACAAGAAAAAAAATCCAGGAGCTTAGTTTGTATCAATAAAACATACGGAACTTCTAGGCAGGTGGGATAAGAAAGAATCTTTTCCAAATAATACATTTTGACAATACGCAAGGTCAATTAATATAATTTTTGCTGACTTCAAAGTATTACTTGTTCTAACCAATAAACACACAAATACATTCTGTACAACAAAACTGCTACATGAGACAGTTACATTAGGTAGTGTGTTAGATGTATTACAATTATGGAATGAATGATGGCTTGGGAATGTGTAATAAATAAAACACTGTGGCATAACCGAGTGCAGCCACAGTGCTTGCCATGGAGTAATGGCCTGTGCAGTGACAGAATCCACTACCTGATGCAAAGGAGACATTGTAATGAATGGTCCAAACAAGAAAATTTCTCAGCTTTCTTGATCTACCTGTACCCTCATTATTTACAAAGGCTGTTAGCTCATATGTGCCTGCTGCTGAGAAGGGATAGTCTTGTGATCTCTACAGAAGGTTGGGAGCAAAACACTTCTGTTTTAAACCCACAAGCTTTAGTCAAAGCTAAATAATGGGTTAACGAACACTTGGCACGGTGCTTTGAAGAACAAAAGCATTAAGTGATTTACTCAAGGTTATTTCACATCTGTATTTCTAATCAGAATTATATGTGAAATTACTCTTGAACTTAACAGTTTCAGCTTCTCTGTGTCTCTGGACATGTCCTGGTAGGATCAGGAGAGTTTGCTTACCCAGGAGATACGGAATGTGGCACATGGTGCACAAAGCCCACAGCATCCTAACAAAGATTTAAACCAAGAGGAAAAACCTCTTACGAAGCTGTATCACAGAGTGTTTTTCACTGCCAAGGCAAAGAAAACTAATTCAGCCAACAGAGGGAATGGGGAGACAATATAAACAGGTGTTTCCTTGAAAACTTCAGCATGGTCAGTAATAGAACAGGAAATGGATCTCCAGAGGCCACAAATTGTTAGCATCTCTAGTGCATTTGCAAATTCCTACTGTGCAAAGTCAGCCTGTAAAAAAGGGCCATTTCTAATAAGTGCCTTGTCTGGTTTCCTACACCATTTAATTTCAGATGAATTTTATGAGAACTCTGCTACATATTTTACCTCCCATCCGGTTCAGATTTGACAATGAAATATTTGTGTGTCCCACCCTGTTCTTTTTAAAGCTCCAAAACCAGATGTCTCCAGCACAACACAACTGCAGCAGGTCACACCACATTCTTCAGCAAGCTGTGCCAGGCCTACTACCCCCCATGGATAGTTCCAGGTAAGGTAAAATCAAGCTGTTTACTCCCTAAAAGAATAAAGCAAACAAACAAACAAACTCAACACCTCCAGGGCACTGTGTGAAAAGGCTGCTTAAAATGTGTTATGGCTTAATCTTCCAAGAGGTTTGATCTTGATGAAGTACTAGTTCTGAAAGCTATACACATTAACAATTGCAGCAGGGGATGATATTTTTTTCCCCTCCACTGGCTTGATTCAAGCAAACAATTTTGCAATTTCTCTGTTGTAATAAGCAGGCAGGCGTTTCGGTGCATACCACTCACAAATTTCACAGCTGCATACATTTCATGCGAGAAGGATGCTGAGGAAAACATCTTCCATCAGATTTTGCATTTCCAACAGCAAGAACATTCATTTCTTAGCAGCTTCACAGGGCAGCTCTATGCTACACATGATGCCACCTCCTGTGACACAAATAATTTATTTGTGTCACTGAAACAGCAAAATGACACCTGTTACCTTTTCTGAAGATACAAATGCCCTTCTTGCAATACAAAGGAATGTGTAAGGATGTTGAGGGAGCTTTTTTTCCAGAAAAATGTTCAAGTTTTGACGCACCTTGCAACTGGACAAATACTTTCTAATGCACCAATTTGGTAGCTTTTCATACAAAATAAAACAGCATAGAAGTATTTACTGCAACAGCAAGTAGCAGTTTTAACATTTACAAGAAGGTATCCCACAAGAAAGTCCACTTACAAAGCCTGTCAAGTCTTAAATGCTATAGTAGCAACGAAAAACTGCAATAATCCTACTTCAGACATGAGCTAAACATCTCTTGGAATCATCACAAAGCAGGATATAAAAAAAAAATAATACTAGGTGTTTGCACAATAATCCCTTCTTAATGTCACACATGAAAGGACACAAGTGTTTCAGATTCTTTTCATGAAGTTTTTCCCAGTCTGGCAAAATGTTTAAATGTAGGTGTAAATTTATGTATATGAGTAGTCTCCTTGGAAATTTGTTTTATGTAGCTTATGATCATATTGTTTGCTTGATGGAGACACCAAATTAGGCCAGTGCAACAACCCTGGGAAAAGAAAGGAGTTAAGTTACTGGAAATAAAAGGTAAAACCACAGAAAAGAGCCAAAGAGCATGAGAACCAGTAGAATCATTCAGGCTAATGAGATGAGAAAGGAGGAACTCCACCAGCTTACCTGTTTATGCCAAGTTAAACAGGCTTGAGTAAAAGTCACACATTACCCTTCTGTATAAAGAACGAATATGTTTAATAAAATAATTCTAGAAAGGTAAATAAATCTGTGATTGTACAGTGTAAGAGTAATTTATCAGGAAATAATGTCTGTTATTTTTGTAACAGAATTACTTACTTTCCCCTTTCAACTGCCAAGGCATCTATTTCATCAAAGAAAAGAATTGAAGGAGACACTGCTCTGGCTTTCCTGAAGATCTACAAAAAAACAACAATGAAACACCCAGTTTTAAGGGATGGAAGCTGTTTACAGTACACTATCACCGCCTGCACACCTCAAGAGCTACACAACTTCACATAAAAGACATCAGTCCTGTCTTCCTTTGGGTTGGTTTCACTTGAAAACAGATTTTTATAAGTTTTTCATGATACGGGCTTGCAGTAAAAGCTGCTACAGGATCCCAAATTTGACATGAATCACTAGGCTGATGCAGGAGAAAGCTAAATATCCCTGCTGCTTCACTTTTTTCTTTTTTAAACTTACACCAGAAGGAGTTTTTCAGAAAGTTTAAAGGTACCTCATAAGGAGAGAAGAATAAGAAAGCCAAGAAAGTTTAGCATCTAACATTATCCATAGATTGCCCTTTCTCACCTCTCTCACTGCTCGTTCAGACTCACCAACATATTTATTCATCAACTCAGGCCCCTGCAAAATAGAAAATAATTAAGCATGATACATTTGTACACAAAATGCCTGAAACCATCTGCCAGTGCTACACTGGTCATGCTCTGTTACAAAAAATTCTGAGATTTTGTCATTTGCAGGTCTTATGGGTGCATTTTTACTTACCCTCTACCTTAACCAAGTTTTCTCCATTTATTTTAGTACCTATGCACGTTGGTTAGTCCTCTCATCTTAATACCTTCCCAGTACCTTCATGAGAAATGGAATTAACCAAAAAAAAAAAATGCTTGGAGGTTCTTAAAAGCGTTCAACAACAGCACCAAGGGGCTGCAAATCAGCCAGAAGGCCAAATCACAGTAAAGCATTTACTTGCACTCTCAATGTGCATCCTGTCCAACCAAGCACCACAACAGTGACTTAAACCAATGTTTAACAGCA
Organism: Corvus hawaiiensis; assembly: GCF_020740725.1. Taxonomy (NCBI): domain Eukaryota; kingdom Metazoa; phylum Chordata; class Aves; order Passeriformes; family Corvidae; genus Corvus; species Corvus hawaiiensis. The sequence continues at coordinate 70,841,186 of NC_063217.1, forward strand.
CTTCCTTGAACTTGGCACTCTGCAGGTGAAGCAAGAAGCTCCACAGCAGCACACCTGAAACCCATCCCTAGCGAGGAAGCTGTTCAGTGTCTGAGCTCATTCACATTCCTGCTCCTCTGCCGAGGCTGCCAAGCAGGATTACGAGCGCCAGCTGCTGTGGTGCCTGTTTATCCTCACAGCTCTGTCCACCAGGAACAGACTGGAGACCACAGGGTCAGCACTGGAGTCTTGAACAAGTACTTACAATTATGAAAAGTAAAACAATGGCAAATTCTCAGAGTATTTTCTGTTCTGCTATATCCTGTAGGATAGGCTGCTTAAATAATGCTTCCTAATGGGCCTCAGCTTCTCCTGGGATTGGTAATGTCTCATTGACTTCAGCCTGGTTTGCATCAACATTGACCTGCAGCCACAACCAAGCATGATTATCTGCTGCCCTGAACGAAAAGAGCCAGTGGCTGCAATCTATTTACCAGGGAACAACAGGTGTCCTTGTAATTTCCCCAGCGGAAACAACATCCATTCTTCACAATCAGAAAGCTGACCCACCCTCTCCCAGCTGTGGGTATCTTCAGGTAACACAGCCCAGAGCACAAGGCAGCTTTAAACAGCAGGTATGTCACAATTAAGAATGTGTGGCAGACACACATTTATGCACTGGCAGTGACAGAGCCTCTGTTACAACCCCTCTTTGAACGGGACCATCTGGACTTTGTTCCCAGGCTGGTGAATGGAACACAAATTCATCACTCTAAAAATGCAGCACACTGGTTTTTGCAGTCTCCCCTCTCCATGCTCATTTTCATTCCTGCAGTAACAGTTAATGCACTGACTTTACCTTGACACTGGAAAACACCTGTGCTAATGGGGGAAGAAAAACATATCCTCTGAAAAGCAAAGCACAAGTTATCTGATATCAGCAAAGCATCCAGGCATAGCCACCATTTTAATTTACTTGTTTGCAAAAAGAGTTGTCCATTATCCAAAAGACCAGGTGAGACAGTGCAGCAGGCAGACCTAAAGCACCACACGGGCCAAAGCCACAGTATAAGGGTTGATAGTGCCAGCACTGTGTGCCTTGTCTGTAGGAAAGGTAAATGATACAATTAGCATTGCTTCCTTTCAGCAACATCCACCCTTAAAGCAACTGCTGTGGTAGCTGAAGTGTCAGCTGGAGGCCTCCAACGACTGCAAAACTGAAGTCTAGTGGGTACTTGCACGGAAACAGAATTATTCAGACACAAAACCAAGGAATGCGGGAAAGAGAGAAGGCAAAAACAAGGCGAGAGAGAGAAACACAGCGCCTTTTGCTGCTGTTGACACCGCCCATGAAGTGTGTGCAGCAGTTAGTGAGCAACAGGCTGCAGCTCCAACACAGCTCAGCTGCCCGGGGCCCTCGCCATTCATCACGAGCAGGGCAGATGAGCAATCCGATAGCACAGCCCTGACAAATCCTTAAGGAACAAGAGCAGAGTCCTCTCTTTCCATTCAGCTCCCTGTTACACTGAGAAACTGCTGCAGACTCTACCAACAATTACAGATTTCTCTCACTAACTTTTTCCTTGGAGCCTGTGGACTTTCTCTTTCATGCCCTTATTCCAATAAGTAATCTTCATTCACATCAGTATTCCCATGGAAACCAACATCACACACATCAGTGCCCACCAGGTGCTCCTCTCCTATGACCCAACATCAAACAGCCTGACACTTTCTTTTGCCTCAGCAAAAAACCAAAATAAAACAAAACAAAAAAACCCACAAAAAACCCCAAAAAAAACCCCAAAAAAAAACCCAAAAAAAACCCCAAAACAACAGCTTAAACCCAAAACTACTCTATTTGAGCTCTAAGGTACAATATAATTTCAGATGCTTGGAGTTTTATTTTTAATTAAGCATTAAAATATGATGAAGGCAACATCAAAGCAATAAATACTGTTTAAAATGTTTCCAAAGAGAATTATTTTGAATGCTTTTTGCTGTAAGCTTCGACATGAAGTTTTTCTCCATTTTTCTCTCCATTAAGCAGCAATTGCAGCTGAAAGACCACTACATGTTAATGACCTGTGCCTCTTTGTGGAGAATTTTCATGGAAATTGATTTGGAAGTCTTTTAATTCACCATTCATGAGAGATACCAGAACTGCATTTGAGTGTCACAGTTTTTATTGCGAGCAGCTCGGAATCCGTATTATACATGGCAAGAAAGGAAGAAGCTCCAAAGTAAGACAAAGCACACACAGAAGAGGAGGAATCTCTGTACAATTCATCTCACACAGACACTGAAAACCACAAAAACTACAAATGTTCAAAGCAGTTGGAGGTAGCAACCGAACTGGGTGAGCTCTGGTCCCACCTGAGCTGAGCCTCTGCCTTACCCTGTCTGCACCTGTGCTGTCCTTTAGCTCAGATTGATGGCAGTTCTTATTTGAAAAATAAATCCACAGGACAGGCAGTCTATAGACCACCACAAAGTCACCTGCTGGCAGCTGACACAGCTTCTCATTTTCACAAAGCTCACCTTCAGCAGGCTTTCTTTGGCGGCCACTGAAGAGATACCGGGAGAGATTTTATTTTATATTTCAGTGCTTTTCTAAATGCTTTAAAAATCAAACAACATGAGCTTAACTTAGTCAGCAAGCTGACATTTGTTGAAAGATCATTGCTGGCCCGGGGGTGAGCATAAGGATTCTTTTAAAAGCTTTTTATAGCTGTTGATACACTGACCAAGAGGTGCTAGTAACAAATGGGCTAGTTTAATGCTGCACAGCTCTGCTCTCATCTGCAACAAGTCATCTTCCATACAAACAGACATGAAGAAACAAAACCTGTTTCTTGTGGTCATTTGCACAGTGACTCCAAAACCAGCAAAAGATTTGGAGCAGAAAACTGGCAGAAGTAGTTGTAGCTTAGCCATGCACATAAGTATTTGTGAGCTAGAATCCAGACTGACAGTAAATTCCAATTCAGGCCCACTGGATACTGCTGAGGTTTTTTTATTCAGCCTCAAAGTAGAGAGAATTTCCAGGCATGCTTTGCTTAAAGACTATTCCATCCCCATTTATGCGATATATCCCCTTGTATTATGAAACCTTCTGCTTTGCTTATGGTCTGGTGAATTTTAATTTATTTATTTTAATAAAAAAAGAAAATTCCTTACATTTAAAATATTATCAGAATCAACTCTTGAAAGATTAACTGTGCAGAAGATAAAACCCCTGCATACATGCAGCAACATGAGATAAGCTTGTATACACATGGTTCTGACAAGTTCTCAAAGTGATTTTAAACTGCAAGAGAGACATCTGCTATCCCTGAAGTTAAAGAGTATCAGTCATTTTTCTGAGCAGGGCTTAAGACCACTTGCAGATTTTTTCCACCACTTGCATAGGAAATTTAGACAGTGACTTCTCTTACAGTTTTTTTTTTTTTTTTACTATTTTGGCAATCAGGCAAGTTATGCACTTAGGATTTCTGAGTCACATGGGCACAGCTCCAGATTTCTCCAGCATACAGCTCCGTCTAGACTCTTCAGAAATAGTGTGATAACCTCACATAGAGGTTCTGGGCTTTTACACAGACACATTAAACTATGTTAGCCACAGAGTACAATTCCTATGTTCTAAAAATTCAACTAGAGAGTTTTATGACATCCAATGGATTATTACTCTAGATTATTACTACAAGATAATCCACAATTCCATCTTTGCCATATTCAAAGCAGAAATGATCAAACACACATTGAAGTATCAGTCATAATTAGTATGTGATTTCAAATGATGCCTCTAGAAACTGAGCTCCGTACTGTGAATCTCAGAAAAGAACAAGAAAAGAGAGACAGGAGGTGCCAAAATTACTTTTCTACTGTTCACAATGTGTTCCTAGGGTAATGTTCAGAGCCCGCATTCGCACACCTGCATCTGAATTAGACATTTACATTAACTTATTTGGACTGGCAGACATTTACCTCTAAGGTGCAAAGTGCTAATTTCTCTGCAGACTGGCAGGAGAAGCTTAGACATCCAGCTCGGAGGAGCAAAGCTTGATCCCACCCCACCAATACACCCATCACAGAGTTAAAACCAGCATCTTTTTTTTTTAGTCTTTCCAGTTTTGACACTGCAGGTGAGATAAAGTCATAGAATCACAGAATGGCCTGGGTTGGAAGAGTCCTTAAAGATCATTTAGTTCTGACCTCCCTGCCATGGGAAGGGACACCTTCCACCAGACCAGGTCGCTCAGACACGGCCTTGGAGAACTCCAGGGATGGGTAATCCACAACTTCTCTGGGCAACCTGTGCCTCACCACCCTCACAGTAAAGAATATTTCCTAATCTATCTAATCTAAATCTACTCTGTTCCATTTTAAAACCATTCCCCCTTACCCCGTCACTACATGCTCTTGGAAAAAGCCTCTCTCCATCTTTCTTGTAGGCTCTGTTTAGGTTCTGGAAAGCCACAATTAGGTCACTCCTAAGCCCTGTCTTCTCCAGACTGAACAATCCCAATTCTCTCAGCCTTATGCTCTATTCTAACAACACTGAAGAGACTCAGAAATTAGTTATTGAGTCTTTTGGCACTGTAATCTCCATGGCAAAATGCTATTTCATCCCTCCCACAGTCCAACCAAAGCACCACATGACTCAGGGCGGCTGCAGGGAAGCAAGTTAACAAGATAAACACTGAGACTTCCTTTATTTTAACAGTAAGGCTCTTTCTAAGGCAGAGGCTGTATGTGTGTGATTTGGTAATTGGTTACGGTGCACAGAAAAATATTTGCTCAGAAAACGCATTCTATTTGCTTGTTAAGAATAAAGCCTGCTTCTTCTCTTTCAGGGCTGGGTAAAGATTTAATCTGCATCACTCCCAGCACAAGGAAACCTCAGGCTGAGCACCGTGCACCATTTTAATCACTTCCTCTCCCTCTGCCTTGCATTCCAGAGGACCTTAAAAACTTGTTGACACCTGTCTGGGGTTTGAAAAACTTCAATTTCAGCAGGTGCTTGTGGGCTCTAACAGTATTTAAGGGGGAAAACTGGCAAAAACCCCAATCCTTGCAGTGAAGTTGCTATAAGCAGCATGGTCATACTGCAAAGGAAACTGTAATACCCAATTTTCTTTACTGGCATGCCTCAGAATCCACTTGTTTGCCATTTGCCTTGACCAGCAAACTCCAGTGACAATCTTTTGAGGCTTCTTTACACAAGACAGAAGCCAGGATTTGCACTGCAGAATGAACTGAGTGGAAACATTGAATTACACTCACTGCATGCACCAGTGCCTTCAGAGTGCCTTTGGCACCATCAGGGCAGGATCCACGTGGGATCAAAAAATCCCACAGCAAAACCACACAAAATCAGCCACCCCTCCTGCAAAACCTATTTGCTGAGACTTCACACCTCCAGCAACATCCCATTCCATCACTGGTAACTTGATGAGAGAGAGAGAGAAATTAAGTGCTAATAAAAATTAAATTTGCAAGGTAATCGAGAAGGGACAAGGAAACAGAGGCAGGGGATTATATTTAATAAATTTCTGTTTGCACATTGACTTTTGGTAAGCTTATGGTGAGAATGGATGAATGATTTCTTTTTATTTTTAGTCGAGTAAAATATGCAGATAGCTTCAGGATTAAAAGAACTCTTCAAAGTATCTCAACTTGTTATCCCTTGTAAAAAATGTCAAATTTCAAAGAGTTATTTTTACTATCTGCTAATTAACTAATAAGTTACTGTAAATGTCTTACTGTGGATCTTTTTAGAAATTTTATCAAATGTTTGCCAAAGTTTCTCATAAAACCACAATGCTTCTGCATTTATCATCTGAAATGTTTTGCTTATAACTACTTACAGTCATCAAGCTTTCTTATTTCAGGCTTCTGCTCACTGAAATCCCCATCAAAAGGCTAAGCTATCTCCCCAAAACTCAGTGACAGCTCTTCACAAAGCAATGCAGTCGACCTTTCCAAGCCTCATTAATCTGTTGGAGTTGCCACAGCCAAGAGCTGAAGGGAAAAGCAGAGGAAACTTCAATTGGAAAATATTTTGACATAATTGACCCAGATGACAAACTAAGCTTAAGCACATGTCAAGCACGGGGAGTGGTACAAAAGCATCGGCTGGGTGATACAGGAAGTTAAACCAAGCCAAGGTGAAGTCAGAGTCCTGGGAACAGTGTATATTTTTGTAATTACTGCTAATTGAAAAAAGAAAAGATTCCTTCAGCCCAAGCTCTTAAGTAACAGCAAATAAAAGGTCAGGAATATTTCCCTTTTTTTCTTTTCATCTTTTTTTTTTTTTTTAATCACACTGTAGTTGGAGCTCCTTACTAATGTTTTAAATTAAAGTTTTAGAACAGTATAGTTCCCATCATCTGTACCAGTGGTCTGCTCAGTGCTGACATCCTTAAACACTCCTTACTGTCACAGGTGGGTTTGGTTTTCTTTGTGTGGTGGGGTTTTTTTTTCAAGTATTGCTTCATCCTGTTAACAACAATTACTGTGTCTCACTTAGCTGAACTCCAAGGGATTTAATTTATTTAAATTTAAGCTGGTTTTTGTCATTATCCCTAAGCGAGGTTTTGCCTTATTTTTGATTTTCAACAGACAAATGTTAAAAAGAACTAAACAGCAAGAGGAAAAATGATGCTCCCAAAACCTTTACAAGCATATAGAAGTTACATAATTTTTCTTGCTATCTATTTTATCAACTCAGGTAATCTGCTTGTTGGACAGAAAAACAGAACTCCAAGTCCCCACAGATCAGACCATCACAGCTGGTTGATGGAGTTTATCTGGGTGGGTACCCTGATACTCTCACTCAGCCTGACAAGAGCAGACTCCAGTGTTCATTCTGAAATAGGTTAAAACCAAAAAAAGCACAATGGTTTTCTTATTCGGTACTAAAGTTAATGACCTAAATAGCACAATAACAGGAGGGGGGAAAATATTCCACGAGATTCTCTGCAAATTGCTTCCCAGAAAAGCAACAGAAAATCTGTAAGGAAAAGTAATACTCATTTGATTCTTAGCACAACACAATGACAAAGGATTTCCTAAAAACAAAATAAACTAAGAAATTAAAAATCCAAGAGGGCAGTCATAACACATCTAAATAAACTAAGATGCAAGACAAATGCAGAGATAATTATCTATGCCCTACAGCAAGATAGGTGAGCTTCCTCTAAAAATATTCTTATAATATCACCACAAAAATCCTCATAAAAATATAGCTCAAAAAAACAGCTAGTCAAAGCTGACCCTAAGTGCAGGAACTGTCAAAACAGTCCACAGAAATACCTACCACATAAATAGTCAAAAGAGGGAATACAGTGACAAAGGGTTTAATTTCCTTTCTGTTCAGTTTCAGAAAGCTAGATGACATCTAAAGCAAAAATGTCGGAGAGACAGGTTGTATATAGCAGCAAGGTGTCATCAGCCTGGCAGAAGCTGGAAATTGTATCCCCATCATATTCATGTGGATAGGTCTAATACCTGTATACAAGGGGTTTTTCTTACTAGAACAAAAAATGCATAAAACACATTTCAGAAGAAAATTACACACTTTGGAGAAAGCACAAAGGGATTGTGAAGAAGGACAAAAATGCAGAGAAGGCTGACTAAAATAAGTGGTCAGTCAGATCAAAAAATACTGATAAGTCAAGACTGACATCCAATCCTGCAGAATAAAAAAATTATCCTAATTCATTCCCTCATGCAATCTTACATTTGCTTGTATCCATAGCTGCAAAACACTGAAAAATCTCCAAGAAGTTGAGAACAATTCAGTTGCCTTTTCTGTAACAGAGGTTTGGGAGGGGGGAATAATCCAGATGACCATTCAAACCCTGAAAAGCCTCAATGCTACAAGAGATTCAGAAAAAGGGGTTGGCAGGAAGGAGCAGGAAGAGCCATCCCCTGGAAAGTAGTTGACAACCTCCTCCCCAGTAAATTTAGCAGATACATTGTATTAGAGACAAAGAAAGTCAAGAGAAGGAACAAAAATAAACTATTCCCCTTAGGAATTATATGCAAGATTGCTTTGCAAAACAAACCAACCAACGGGCTGCTTTGCTCTGGAAAAGCAAAAGGTCGCCAATCTTGGTGAAAATACAGCTATAAAAAGGTTTTGGCCAAGTATCAAAGAGCATGTTTACAAAAGCACCACATTCATTGTAACACTAACCATTCAAACCTCACAATAGATTTCAGGAGAGAACAGGATGCAACGTCAAACATCTGTTATCACATTATTTTCTTCAGCTCCTCTGCCCAGAAATGACATCGAGACTCTGCCCATCTTCCAAACCTCATGAGAGGCCAGTCAGACGTGGGCCAGAGGCTGCCTTGTGACAGCTCCCCATGCCCAAGACAGATGGAAAGGTCACATTTTAACAGTTTGCTCATAACCCAGCTGAAACATCTCACTGAACAGTCAGCTGTCCAAACTGCACGGACACATCTGGCAAACAAAGCCTTCTTGGAGGCAGGCTGGGCTGGGGCAATACCTGCTGCACTGAAGCAGGACAGCCAACTCAGACAAGGACAGCACATTCAGCACTTGCGGGAGTTGGGACTTACTGTGCCCGTGGCTCTTAAATGTAGTGTGCAGACACAATAGGTCCAGCCTTCCAAAATTCACTGGACCGAGCAAGCACTGCATGTAACAGAATCTATTTCCTCTCAGCCTTCAGACAAAGGGAGAGACAACATCCAGCAGCAGGCTCCAACAGCTAGAGCTGTGCCTCCTGCCTGCAGCCCCTGCTCCAGAAGGGCCCAAGAACCTCTGCCCCCTGCACTGTCCCAAAAGAGTATCCTACAAGCTGTACAGCAGACACTTTTCATCAGAATTATTTATTCGAGGCAAGAGAGACTGGGAGGAAACACAAGTCTGAAAAGTTAATTATCAAGAATTGCACTTTCATTTCAAAATGCCTGATGTCAGTTCCAGGGATGGACATCCGAGACATAATATAGAGAACAAAAAAATTAATAGGGCTATAAGCAAGAAAAGAAAAATCCCCTCTCAAAAAAACCCCAACAAAACAAACCAAAACCTCACATATTAATCTACTTTGGATTTATTGCAGGAACAGTTGCAGTGGAAATTAATTCATGCCTGTTGTGCTTGAAAAAGTGCTACAGACCATGTTTAATACATTTAGTACATGATGGATGTTGCCTTTTTCTGTCCAGGAAACAAATGTGAAGTTAGAGAAAGTGGGCTATGTTCCCTTCCGGGAGTCAACATGTCCAAGGCTGGACATGCTCCAGAGATGTGCTTCTTGAAACATCTGTACATTGAATATTTGACCAGTTTCAGGCCAAGAGATTTAAACCAACAGGGAATCACAGGCCGTTTCCTCGAGCCAGACACTTCTGCTGCAGCTTGTCAATGATGGAGGACATTGCACATGCAGAACTCCACCATGGAAAAACGCTACATTACTGTACACAAGCATTTCCCATCATTGCACCTTCAGATACCTCCTGGTCAGCATGAGCCACCCTTCACTTTGGACAATTACCTGCATCAGTAAAAATGTCTGGCGGTGCTATGATTGAGGGATACAAGATAGCAACAACATCCATTTTTAACTGGGGCTTTTTTTCCAGACTGCTACCTTTTTTTCCCCCCACCCTCTGGGGCACCAGTGCTTGGGGTGAGACAAAGAGGAATGTTTTCTTTTAAGCAGAGGAGGAGGAAAAGGTTACCTTGTTTACCAGTAACTCTGGAGCACAAAGAACTACTTTGTCTTTATGGAAGAGGCAGTAAAGGTAGTGTTTCTTAAGGGCTGAGGTTTCCAAGGCTGCCCTTGTTGATGTGACCATGACCCAGAGGGCTGTCTGCAATCCCACTGAGCCCGGGCAGTGAAGCACTGCTGGTTTCAGGGTCAACACAACTGCCTCAGCTCCCAGAGACGATCCGCAGCTACAGCTACAGTGCGCGTGAAAGGATGGGAGGAGGAGGAAGCTGTGCAGGAGCTAACACAGGAGGCTTTGTGAGCAAAAAGATGGTCAACAGAGAAGGGGACGTGATCTTACTGTAGAGAAGGAGATACTTTTAAAATACTTAAACAAATGTTTTTTCTTGCACTTCATTAACATTCTGACACAGCTGCAGGACTGCCCCATGTGGAATCACTCTGCTATCTTTTTTTTTCTTTCCTATGCAGTGAAGCTCAGTATTATTATTAAATAACTCCTATTCATGTGTTTTCCATACAACCCACAGTGATCAATTACACTGATTCATAGGCAACAAAATCCAAAATTTTTCTATACTTAGTGTTTCTTAACGCTGAGAGAATATCCCATTTATCCCAGAGTATTCAAGATATAAGTGACTTCGCAAGCTTTCTGAAAACTGATGAAGTAGAACTATTTCCCCATAAAAAAAGGCAAATAGGACAAGAAAAATCTGCAACGAAACATGAACAGTGAGATAAAGAAAGTGACCTTCCTGAGGAATGAAAAGGAATGTAAGAGATTAGATGATAATACTTTCATGCACGCAAGTAATTATTCCAGTAAGAGCGGCTACCCACTATCCAGTCACTTTTCCCTTTCCTGCTATAATTGCAGTGTAAGTATTGTTGCCACTTTTAGAAAGACTTTAAACAATGCCAATATTTAAGATGCCACTCCACAGCTTACCCATCCATCAAACATCTGTGCTGTGATAAAATAAATAACAATTTTTTAACGGCATACAAGAAAGCATTACTCCTTTTCATAAGGAAACACAAACCTTACTTTATATTTACAAGGTGTTTGCTGGAGCATATAGAGGGATCAGAAACACCATGAGCTACTGGATTTTAATGCTGGAAACTGGTAAACTACCAATTGTTACGCAGGAGTTAAGAAAATATGAGTCTGAATGGCCTACCTTCACTGCCAAGAAGTTGAGGCCACTTTCATGAGCCAAAGCTTTTGCTATCATGGTTTTTGAGCACCCAGGAGGTCCATAAAGCAGGACACCTTTGGGAGGCTGGATCCCCATTCGGATGAAGGACTCGGGATGTTTGAGAGGCCATTCAACTGCCTGCTTCAACTTCAGCTTGACATCTTCTAGTCCTCCTATGTCTGACCAAGATACCTGCAGAACAGAGCACTTTGTTGAATTCAGACTATGGAGCAGAACTATTAAAAAAAACCAAACAAATCCAAGATGCTCTGTAGAATGTGTACTGGTTGTTTCATGAAGCTGTTTTTAACGAGTCACTTCTTCAAAAAGTCTTTATTAAATAAGAAGCACAAGACAGGCTTGTCAGAAACACATAGAGGCATGTAATATGTCCTACCCAAACCAGCAGGCAGATCTAAAACCTGCTACACCTCTTCCTACATCACTGTCAACAAGCCTGAGACTTTTCCCCACATCTCCTCAGACTGCTCTTTCTCCAGTCACCATCCACTCCCATCCACCTCAAATATTAAACATGTCAAGGCACACCTAAATCAAGTGATCTTCTGCCTTAAAATACACTTCCATAAATTTGCTCAACATAAATCATCCTTCAGCTCTGGAAAGTCAGTTCCATGTGAAAGGCAAGCAAGTGTTACTGAGAGGCAAGGTATTGCCTTTCACCTGAGCTGAAAACTGGTGTCACCCTTAGCTTGTCCTTATTTTCTCCTGATGACAGGACAAGGAGTGGAAACTAGAAGCAGACAGTCCCTGAAAAAGGTAATTCAGTCTGCTATTGAAGTGGATGAGAAAGTGCATTTAGATGTGGTGCAAGCACTTTTGTTTAAGACCAACCAAACTTCAAACCAAATAAAATTTCTCGATTGTCAGACTTTGATGTAGAAGAAAATTACAAAGACAGCAGAGAGCAACCAGCAAACACAACAAGTTTATGATATGAAATAGTGTGGTTTAAATTTCATTTTAAAAGATGTATTACCTATCCCTACAACCCCTGATTCTATCTAGGAGCTTTGTAAACTGCACAGAACTAAATCTTGGCACTCTTAGGCAATTTTTTTTAGGGAAGACGAAAACATAGGCTTTTTCTCCTTTTTTCAAGATCAATCCTTACTCATACCTGGTAAAGCACGGACTAGTCATTCCTATCATCATGTCTTTCTATCTAGACAAAGATTTTGACAAACATGAACAAGAACATCTTAAAATTAATTAGGCCATCAGGAATTCCCTGTAACTTTCAGCAAGATCTATTAGCAGTACCTCACATACATATAAAAAGCCAGGGAGAAAACACTTAAATGTTATTTTTACCCTCTTAAATATTCAGTCTTTTACCCTCTGCCAATATTCAGTCTATTGTGTAAGCCTTCTGAGGCATTATTCAAGTGATTTTTTTTAGACCCACTACATGTAATTTAACACCAGCACAAGTGACAGGATTGTATCGAAAAGGTGAAGTAGGCCCACCTTACATGAAGGTTGTTTTCAGCAATCTGGAGACTTATTCTGACTTCGCTTACATTTTAAATTCCTACAGTGCAAGGTGTGGAATTGGTGAGGCAAAAGTATTAAAAGCAAAAATAGCTAATAAACCTCTACCTTCACATTCTGGTGAAGTTCTAAGCAGAACAAATTTGTATTTCCTCATTTCAAAAGGAGAGAGCTAAGTGTGTGGGGGGGGGGGGGTGGGGGGAACAGTCCACTAGCAATATTTACACTGCTCTCACCTGCACAGGAACTCAAAGGAGAAGTCTTGCAGCACCAGCAATGAGGTGTGATGTTCTGTCACTGTGGAAATGGCTTTAAAGATTAGCCTTGGGGCTGGGCTCACACATAAAAAGCCAGCTCTCTGCTACAGCGTGTAAGACACCAAGATTTCATTACTGCTGTAATCTTTAGCTCTCCCCAGGTCAACAGAGCTCAGAGCTCAATGCAGAGCAGCAGCTCCCCAGAGGTTATTAAGCACCAGTAATAAAGAAATAAAGCAGACAGGCAAAGGATGTCTCATCCAGAACCTTTTGGCTGCAAAGACACAAATCTGAGTGTTGAATTACAGTAAAGGGAGTGAAAGAGGCAAGCAAAACGCACAGCACTCTCTGAAAAAAAGTTTCAGAAAAACCCATAGGAGAGGGAGGAACGGCAACTGCAGTGCAACTCTCCAAAGAACAGCAGTATTAACTTCCTGATTTATAATGTGCATCCCCTCTCTCCTGAATCCCTGCTGCAGAAAAAGCAGCCTTCTAAAAAGGTTATAACACACATCAAAGTTCAAAAAAGGCTCTGTAAAAATGGAAGGCAAGATGCACACAGAACCAGGCAGCAAGGATTTTACATTTGCCTTGGTCACAGCCAACACACAATCCAGACACAAGAGGAAGGACTTGTGGCTTTATTCAGAAGTTACTTTGAACTCTTGTCATTTGATTGGCATGTGGCTACTGCAAAGCAGTGAAATATGAAGAAGCCCCACCATCTGAAAAATGAAGCTATAAGTCAAAAAAATCTCATGTATATCAATGGTTTTACTTTTAAGTTACTACAGAGGCCAAAAGTCCCATCCACACCAAGGGGGCTGCCAAGTATATACCTGCAATAAAAAGCTAAAGCTGAAAAGCTGGTATTATTAATGTAGCTCAAATTCCTGTCTTCTCTTTGTGAAAAAATCTCACATCTTATGATTTATGTAGTGTTTGAAGTTATTTTTCACAAGGATTTTTTAAGATTATAGCATTCACAGAATGTTTTGAGATGGAATGGACCCTAAAGATCATCTAGTTCCAAAATCCCTTCCTTTGGTAGGTGATATGGGAGGACACAAAATCTGTTGCACCCAGTACTTTTGAGTTCTACTTTAAACTCACTCAGGCACCAAGCAGATGGTTTGAAATTTACCCTACATCATTAGAGAATATGCATTACTTTGTGGAAATGCAGGTCCTGTCAGCACAAAAACAAATCTCCACTATGTTGTTACTAAAGGAATGAATTTCAGTAGTATTCCAATGACTCAGTGGATGTTTATCAAAAAAAATCAAATGACAGTGAAGGAAGCCACCGGCAGGATGGTTTAGCGGACACAGGAGCCTGAGGAGTAGGTTGACCAGGACTGAGAACAGACTTCCTGCAATACCTCAAGACCTTGCTTCTACCTGCCTGTATTGTGCCGTTCAGCAGCATTCCACCTGGCTCCAAAGGGGCTGGTGTGCCTGAGAGGCACAGCACAGGGCTAACAACCTGAGCCCACGAGCCAGTAGCACAATGAGCAAGGCAAGAATCAGTAACTCTGGCTCTCAGCAGAACCACTTAGCCTTGAGGATATTGGTGCCACGACACCATTTCCAGGAAAAGCTGTCTGGGGCCAGCCCAGGCAATTCCACTCTGCACAGCATGGACTCTTAACAAGCCAAGTGTGACATCCGAGCTGGCTGCGTGCAGCATCCGGTTCACAGATTTTATTTCCCATTCCTATAAGTTTGGGAATAAGGGTCTACAGTTATGCAATCTAATTCCCAAATGACTCATTTTCATGCAATGAAACATAAATGTTTTCTTCTAGGGCTTGGGGAGCTGCTGAGAAACACCAGCACAACTGCTCACATAATCAGGATTTAGTCAGATAAAATACAAAATTCTTTTGCTCAATCTTCTTAACATAGATCAGAGTTGCCTTAAACCAGATCAGTTCCCCAGCCCAATTTATGTTGGGTCTGCTACTAAACTGCTATAATATGTAATTAAGAGGGCAGTGAGCAGGGTAAAGATGAACCTGGCACCACCAAATGAACTGTTCATATAATGACAGTCACTGACAGGTGAATGCTTGGCAGTGATAATCTGACTACAGCACTGACTTCTGCCTTCACTTAAAACCATATGAGGACATTCAGGCCACATTCACATAAAAATCAGAGCAAACTCTTCACAGTTTTGTTTCAACACACTGTGGTTACAAATGCTAACAGCAGTTTATTGCTTTAGTTTGTGTCTGCTTCCCAAAAGGCTCCACAGTTGTTCAGGACCTTCCTTGAACATATATCTGAAGATGTATACTCCATTAAGCCACTCAGCATATAAAACCACAGATCAGGAGATATGCTCCTGCACTACAAACTCTTCCTGAAGCATTAGGAACTTAAGCTTCTGCAAATGGTTCTTCAAAATTATAATTAAATAAACACACAAACAGAAAGATAGTGCACAACATTAACCAGTAACTTGAGGCTTCCACTCCATAAAATTCCTCTCTTAACATGGCTCTGACAATGTTGCCACAGCATTGCACAAAACAACTTACTTTTGGCACATCAATTGCCACCTCCCTCATGGCACTGGGCCTGACATCATTCATCCCCTGCAGGAAGTCATTGAAAGCAATCATCACTGACCCAACCACCTCGGTGTCCAACAGGTTGGGCCTCTTCCCCAGCGCTCTCCGCAGGGCGTACAAACCTAGCAAAACAAAAAAACATGGAAATAGGTAGGCTTGTTCCCAAACAGAGTCTACCACACACAAACACACTGCAGCACTGGAAAGGAAATTATGTTCAAAAGAGTGTCTCAGTGCTGGGCCTGAACTATGTCAAAGAACATGCAAGACACTTCTGATGAGACAGCACAAAAAAGGGGATTTGACAGCCACAGATAGAATATAAACCATATCTGCTCTAAAAGACAGAATGGAACATGCTTTGTTCCCATGTTCCCAGATGTAAAGCTAGCAGGGCAAAACATCCAAATGTCCATACAGTGATCTGAACACATTTCTAAACCACAGAGGAGCAAGGACAATGAACATTTAAGAACACGTTAAATCAGCTCACAAGACATCCCCAACCTTACCCACTTCTCTATTATCAGGACAGTATCTTCAAAACTTTTAAAGCAGCCTGATGAGATTGCTTTAACTTCCATTGGAACCCTATTTTTCCATGTAGCAAGATGCCAGACACCTGCATTTTTCTTGATATGGAACAAACATTCCCTGTGACGCTCAATAGTTATTTGTTCCCTTCAGCAATCACACTTTCCAAACGCAGGCAGAGCTTTTACCCTCTCCTTTGTTTGGACAAATCACTCACATACAGTATCCATAAATCTTGATACTAATTCCTAGTTTCCTCCTATAAATCAATCCCTCAAAAGCCACACAAGTCCCACCTACTCACACATCAATACATCACTATTCCTCGAGCAGGACTGAGCGGTACTGTTGGCGTCTCCCAGGCATTTCCCAGAGAGCAACTGCAGCCCCCGTTGCGTAAGATGCCCAGAAGCAGGATGGTTTCCCCACAGTATAATTATGCCTTTTAAAGCCTAATATAATTTAGGGTTTTATTGCTTCTGCTTCCAACCCTGTTCTGTGACTGAAAATGTTAAATTTTTTTTTTTGTATACTATTACATGATGAGTATAATTTTACATACAGGTATACACACATCCAGATATGCGGTATCTGTTGCCATGTGTTCCAAAACAAATGAGGCAGTTCATACCCCACCAGTTCACCTTGCATGACCAAAAAAAGACAAACATTTGTTAAGTCTCTTCTATATTTAACCAAACAAAACATCAATTAGTGCTACATGAAAGGACAATAAAAGGGATAAGCCATTTCTGAAAATAGACGTGGTTTCAACTTTCAGCAGATTGTTGTCTTTTTTTACTGCAGAGGCACTGGTAGACACAGACATGCAAAGTTTCTGACAATGACAGGAATTCTGTATTTCCTACAATATATACAACGTGTGAAGAGATATAATATGTCCCCTGTGAAGCAGTACAGCTGGTGTCTCTCCATAAAGTGCCAATTACGGCAGAGTCGGAGCACCTGCATCCAATACCCAGGCTCTTAATACAATAACAAGAGAGAAAAAAAGTTTGTAGTTCAGGTTTCCCCTTGTACAGAACATCCAAAACTAATAAGATACATAAATAAAAACATTCCATGAGGCCAAGGAGAAAAACGAAAATCTGGTCACCAGAGGACAAGCAAAAAATACAACTGACTCATTTTAACAACCCAGACAATTTTCATTGCTATTCTTCACCCCCTCCTTCCTTCCTCTGAAGAAGTTCATTTTAAGAAAAAAACAAAAAAAAAAACCAACTTAAGTGAGACAGCATAGATTCACCCCCCAAATTTCAAATTTACATCCAAACAAATAAACTTGACATATTATTCCACGTCACTGCAGCTAAGACTCTTTGGGGTGGAAGCGGGCACTGGGGTTCAGTCTTATATTTTCTTTCAGGGCAGTCAATTCACACAGGAATCTCAGTTTAAAAAAATGCAAGTAAATAACATCACATGAAATTAAGGCCTAGAGAAAGCAAGTTATTGATAAAGATATCTGCTCATTTCTATACCTCTCTGCTCCACCAAGTGCCAGTGTAGCCCAACACTCTTTGATGCATTTTAAATGTGTCATGGTTATCTTTTTTTCCATGACATGAGTAAGTCTTAAAACCAAGCACACTTATTTTAAAAATTGAGAGAGAACAGCAAATAAAAATGCCCAAGGATACCAGTGCTCTTAAGGTTTGTTACTGCCAGTGCTACGAGGAGTATGAGTGAAATTTTAGTCCTCAGCAGTGGATTTGAAAGGCAACAGCCTTGATCCAGAACAGGAATAAAGAGGTCACAGCTTTCCAAACAAAGCCGGAATTCATTTCAGCATGTGCACGCACACGCCACTGCACAGGTCAGCATTTAATTGAAACAATGTTTTACATTAAAACAATAATAAAAAACAGATTGAAAAAGAAAGCATGATTCTTCCTGTTTCCTCCTGTTATCATAATCATTCTTTCCTGCACTTCAGATTGACCTCTAACAAGAGGGGCGGGGAGGGGGAGCCTCAGTAACAGGAGAAAGATACAGCCAGTGGCTTGCCAGAGGCAGGAAAACACATCCTTGTCTCAAGACGCTGAAAGATGGATTTAACGTAAGGCAATGCAGGGTAGGATGCAAACCCTGCTGCCAGAAGCAGTGCAGAGGCAAACGAGGTGGAACCCTACAGCAAACCCACGTTCATCCCTACACAAGTTACAATGCAGATACAAACAGGAACTCCTCAGAAAACATCAGGCACCTCCTGGGTGTCTTTCACGTGGGAATGTTTTGGGTTGAGCATAATGTCATTGCTGTGAACTGACTCTGAGCACAGCACTTGTTGCAGCACTGCTTGCTCCTTTTCAGACATTACTCCGTTCTTAAGGGCTAATGAGTATCAATGATCCTTTTGGCAGTGCCGGGGGGGGGGGGGGGCTCAGAAGTCGGCAAGTGGGTTTTCCCTGTTTTATTCCAGTCCTGCATGAGGGGAGGAAGGACTGAGATGCAGTTATCCTGCTGAAGGGTCAGTGGGACTGTTCACACAGGCACAGGATACCTATATCTATCACAGGGCTAGTGAACAACACTGATCCTCAGTGAAGTAGAAATGGAAAATCCTGGTTAAAAAAAAAAAATAAAAAGGAAAAGAAAAGAAAGCAGCATAATAAGGCATGCATGATTACAAACAATGGAAAATAAACAGTTTGTTCCAGCCCAGCAACAGTGTGCTCACCAACTCATCCTGTCTGTCTAGAACAGAGGAAACCAAGTGGACAGAGGGGAAAAAACCCAGCAGAATGCCCTGTCCTGGTATGGATGGTACCAAGCTATGCACAACGTCGATAGCATTGTTTGCCTGTAAGATTTTCTTGCTCATAGCTTGGCTAAGTTTTGGCACATTAGGTCATAATAACAAATATCTGAGCCTAAAAAAAGACCATACGACACTGCTATATTTGTCAGAGTCTGTGTATAATTATACACCACTGTAAATAATAGGAAGCAGCCACTCAGAATGACCAACATATGTACTTTAGGTTTCCAAAACAGAATATATACACAACACTTGAGGAAATAAACTGAACCAAACAAAATTGTTACTCGTGCATCTTTTACTGCCCATTAGCTATTCCTTTTGCAAATCCATCCTGTCTGGACTTACTCTACCAGAATCCCAATACCAGAATTTGTAAGTAGCTTCAAAGAAATTATTATCTTCTTGTAAAGTTGTTTACATAAGGACATGTTTCTTCCTTCTCTGCTAATCTGGCATTTCCCTCCCAAATTCTTCTGGACAAACCCAGAAGACACACACTATTTCTCCTTGACAGTGACAGCTGTCAGACCCAATGTGATCCTCTACCACCTGGCTGGCAGTGGAACACTCAACAGAGGGGCATGGATGGGTAAGATCCCAGCTTTCTTATGGCACTGGAGGGCGTATCTTCCTCTACTTCTAGATCTTTACATACTACACTTCAAAATTTAATAGGTTTATGCACAGAAAAAGCATTTCATATAACTTAAAGTCAGTTTATAAATATATTTTAAACTTTCTTTTTTTAATTTAACCTGTACATAAAATTCATGCTTATTTGGGGGAAAAAAAAAATCAGGAAGCATAAACCTTGACTTTTGCTCTCAAAACCATACTCTGCAATCTGTCTTTAGCTGCCAGAGCTATATGGGAAAAATCCCTGAAGAACTTTCATGCACTGTTTGCACAGGAAAGATAATGCCCTTAAATCCCTTGTAACCATAACATTACAAATTCACTGGGCTAACCTGAGCACTAACCTACTATAGGGATTATATCCATGATTTATAGTCCTTCCTCAAGGGCCCTGGCATTTGCTGGAACATGTCTGTGGAGCTCCCTGAAAGCTGCTGAGAGGTGTGATGGGAGGGGAAGGAAGGGAGGAAGGAAGGAAGAACTACATTTTCAGAACTTCTTTCGTAGAGGAAACAGTTTATTCACAGATCAAGTGCACACGTCATTTATCCCAACACCGTGACAACAGAGGGAAATAAGGAATACCAGACTGCCTGTTCCGAGCCTGCTCCCAGACATAACTGTACCTACACTAAGGGTGGTCACACATGCGTGAGGAGAAAAACAAGGACTGCTAGGCTACCAGAGCAGCAAGGGCAGAAAGACAAGAAGCAAAAGAGAGAGTGGCTAAATGCCCAGTCTAATTGTAATTAGGAATGTTGGCAAGGGATACAGCTAAAAATTGAAGTCAGGAGACTTATAAAAACTCTGCCTGAAAACCTTTAAGCTCTGTCCCCCAATAGTAGCTAATCATTCTACGTACAAATGCCTACTGCTAACTCCATTGCCACACATGAGTAGTATAATTTCTTCCATACCACTCAAGCTGCAGAAGCAAGAACACGGTGCCTTATCAGCCAAGAAGGTTCATTTAAAGTATTAGCTACAGTTATTGATCAACTGTTCTGAAAAATAATCCTTATTTCCTGCTTATATAAATATCAGCAGACAGAATGGGATGTGCTTTAAACAGATTATTAAGTACTCAACCCACAACTGTGTGCATGAAGTCAGCAATCCCATCATCCAATTAGCTGCAAGTTTTGGATAAACACACACTTAAAATGAGTTATGATGAAAACCAAAAGTTCACATGCCCTGACTGCAGTCAGTGCAATGTTCCTCATGCAAAAACAAAAATCAAGTACCATGAGAAAACAAACAAAAAAAATGGGCAAAGACTTTCTACAAGAAAAAAATAACTCCAAAAACCAACACAACATGCACCAGCATTGCTTCAGAGAGGCAGCAGCCACATGTAGCCACTTCTGCACAAAAGCCACCACTCTGAGCTGCTGCTCGAAGAAGCAATCCCAAAACACGTGTTCCAATCAGAGGCCAAAAAAGCCACACTGCTTTGCTATGTGTGTGTGCAAGCAAGGGCCCATTTACTGCCAAGCTGCTCAGCCAATTGCTTTGGTTTAGAAACACCCTCTGCTTCACGGACCCAACTTCAACAGCACAGAATGCAGCATTAACTTAAAACTCACGGACACTGAAGATGGGGATTGGAGTTTCTTGCTCTCCTTATACCATAAATTAGAATGATGGAACACAAAGTCAGAAAACTCAGTTGTCCCAGTCCAAAAATTCATTTGTAGCTTTACTTTTGTATTATGTCTGTGCTTTTCAGTGTATTTCAAAATCCAATATTCTGTCCTTTCTGCAAAAATTTCATAACACATTTTTTTTTTGTATTGACCATCTGACTAGATATGTTATTAATATTCCCCAAACTCCCACATCTTCTACATGACCTTTTCACAAAAAGGCAAGCAGCCTTTCCCACCTCATTTTGAGTGTCACATGGGAACCAGTACTTAGTTAGACAATGCAATAGCGGACTGTTTGCAACAGCATAGCTTCAATATTTGTCCCTGCTACTAATAAATAAGTAACAACACAGACATGGTATTTTCAGTCACTTTCCATAAGGGAATAAAATAATTACAGCGTGTCAAGCAGCGCTTCCCCTTTCAAATCTGTAACTGCAGTCAGTTAATTTGAAAGCAAAGCAAAACCACCCTGCGAAACAAACAAGCCCATTGCCTTGGTCATCAACTGCCTCTGTCAAAATCTGCATTTTCAACAGTGTCTCAAACCCACATTGCTACATTTAGGATTACAATCCAAAAAAAATATCCACATTTGTTGCACACCCCCAGTAGAACCCGGGTGCAGACCGTGCTGGGAAAGGTTCAGACTGAATTTTTATGGCTTAAAGAAAGGAGGGATATTCTTGATGCCCTAACACTGGGCTGTTTCATCAGGACTGTGCCTGAGCTGAAAGGAAGAGCTCGATTGGAGATAGGAGGCTGGGAAGGCACGGATTGAAGGCAGCGTTTGTCTGGTTGAAAGAGCAGTCAGGGGCTGCTCCTCGGGGTGCACAGAGCCTCACTGTTAATCACATTAGCCCACACGGCTCATGTTTCCTGCAGGTGGCCAGGCTACCACAACTGCAGGAGCTGGGGGGAAACTACATAGGTCTAACAAAGAGACATTCCTGGGCTTCAGGGGAATTCACTTCCCTGTCAATTACAGGGAAAAACAGAAAAATTCTAAGAGACAGTCCTTCAGTTATTATTGGTTTTTAATTCTTACTTTTAATGCAAGGGGATTGCAGAAATTCTGTTTCAGGGTGTAGAAGATACAGCAGGAAGTTTCTCAGCTCCAACAAAAAGCCAGGTACAGTATCCTCCTAAATAAATTACACCTTTACAGATCTGCTATCCACATAAAATCAATATACAGAGCTATAGATTAAGCAGCATAAAGCCTCTCCATCCTGTATTATTCATCAGAATGCAGGGGTAATTAAAGGGGCAAATGAACAGCACAGACAATAAGATCTCCAAACAACAGGTCTCAAAATTATGAGAACAAGACAACAGACCATTATGACATGCCTATGCAAGTGGCTTCACAGATTCAGGAGAGTCATGCTGACTCATTCTGGTCAAAGATGCATCTTAATCCCTTATTTCTCTACGATTTTTTTTTTTTTTGTAACAGACATCTTAAACCAGTAAACCATTCTAATCCTAAAGGCTAAGCAGGGTGATACCTTTTCCAGGCAATTTAAAAACTTCTGATGCAAAACAAAGCCACCAGTGCCTCTTTTACAGAAGTCTCAAAGTCTCAGTGGTTGCAGCATCCTTACTGGAAGCAAATCAATGTTCTTGCCAGAAAGACCACTATTTAAACAAAGCCATTTGTTCTTCCTCTCCTCATGATGCTATCTTATCACAGCCCAAGTGTTTTATATCAGCACACTGAAATGATGTGTAATGAACAAGGATGTTCAAGATAAATTCTAAGAGTCACAAAGCAAATACTTCCTTTCTCTGTAAACAATATGACTGAGCCCACTCCTTGAAGAAATCAAGCTATATTTATATTCACCCTCTTGAAATGCTACAGGCAGCCATAGAAGGATAAGTTTATAATAAATTGCTATATTTGGAAACCTTTGTTGCTAAGCATCTTCTAACATTCAGTACAGTTTATACCATTCATGTCCCTGCTACATAATTAACATTTCATATGTTTTGGTTTTTTTTAAAAAGAAGTACAGTGCTTATCTTTGTCAATAAATTAAAACCATTATAAATTTTTTGGGGAATTAATAAAAGACCACGTGGCAAATTAAATAAAGGAGAAGCAACAAGATCTCAAGGGCATACAAACACTGACATTACATGCAAGGATATGGCAGTCTATCTCCTATACACTCCTCTGCTTGAGATAAAATAATTCAGAAGGCAGCTGTTCACACTAAAACCAGTCTACTAAATAATTTAGGATACAGTAGACCTCTTCCAGCCTGAAGAATATGACTTTCTCAGCTACACACATAACTAAGCCCTTTTCTTGTCAAGAATTCTCTGTGTGTGAATCCCTTGGATGGTACCCAAGTCCTCAGGAGTCTACCAAGAGTAGCACACTGCAAGTTGATGTCCATGGGATGTGGCCCAGTGCCTAACATGAAATCTGCAGGTTTTCCACACTTGGCTGTTAACTTCGTGAAAGCATCAGCTAATTGTGGAAATCACAGCAAATCTTAATATCTCCAGTGCAGTCACTACAGATACTGTAACCTTGGACATGTAGATATCCTATAAAAATCACAGTTTTGTGGTTTCATTTTTTGAGAGGCTAGAACTGTATCTTCAGTAGAGGAAAAGGAGAAAAATCCACTAATACTTTAAAAATTCAGCAGATAAAATAAAAACACTCTTAGTTGATTATTATAAGCACATCTCCATATAAAGGTGCCACAGGTTTTGGCCATAATGCCCTGTTTGGGAAAGTCCAGCTCCCACTGCACGGATTCTCCAAGTCTCTTGTCCACTTTTCCTCTACCTGCCCATCCCTGCATACACCACACCACAATTCTGTACACACCATAGACACGGGGGCCTGGAAACATTCAGCACAAAATGGACATTACAGGCCCCAAAACTTCTTCAAAATTCCCGTGAAAATGCAGAGTTGCTGAACAGAACACTAAACTTGCCTGTCTGACCGCAGCAGTACCACTAAGCAAATCCTGCATTGGAAAACAAACAACTTCTGCCAAAAAACCAGATGGAATATGTTTAATTCTATAATGGTTATTTACTTTTCATTAACAAATGGTCTTCAGAATTATATAGAAGGCAAACATCAAAGCTTTTACAATGAAGTATCTCAGGAAACCTAACTAGAGATGCAAAAGCCCTACAAATACTACATTTACCATGTTACATTAATTACTACACCCTTGGTTTATATAAGCAGTATATACACAATATATGTGTTAAAAAAACAGAGTTGAAGTAGAAAGATAAGGAAAGATGAGTCCTCTGGAAAATGATCTAAACTTTGTATTAAGAATATAAACATATTTAGCTTGCAATCTTTCAGTCTCTCCAGCCACAAACCCAAGGATATAAATGGGGTATGCAGGACTTGAGAGTCTCCCACAGACCACAACAGAAATACAGTCAGCAAGCAACAGTAATCCTGTGCCAAAAACTGAACATGTATTCCTGAGTTCTGAAATCCTTCTTCTAAGCTAGTTTCCACATTTCACCTGTACTTAGACACACATCAAGTCTGAATGTGGCACAAATAACCTTGAAATTTGTGAAAGAATTCTTAACTCAGACAGTGCCTAAATACAAAGCATTTTGGATATTTAGAAATGTGCATTAGTCACATTAACTATATGTTTATACCATGTTTTATGCTGTGATATAGACATATATATGAAATATGTTCAATCCTAAGCCCTACATCACCAAAAAGGTTATTGACAAACTGGAGGCAGTTCAGAGAAAATCAACACAATTTCTCGGAAGGCAGGAAGAACTTATTTATGAGAAAAGATTAAAAGAGCTAAATATTTATCGTTTGGTCCAGTAATGAATGAGGAGGTAGGGGACATGAGACCAGCCTAGAGATATCTGAAGGGTGTAAACACTAAGGAGGGAGAGCAAACGTGTTCTACAAGGATGTAAATAGAAATAATGGGATAAAACTAAACAAGGAAAACTTAGGCTGAATATCAGAGAGCATTCCTGGGCAGCAAGCTAGCTTGGCCCACAGCAGAGTTTCTGAAGTGAAGCAATAGAAGGCCATGCATCTTGGAACAACACAAAAAACTAGACAAAACACTGGAAAATTTTCCATATGAAGGAATCTTGCTCTACTGAGAAGAAATAGTAGATTATAAAAGCCTTTGCTAAGTTTAACTCCAGTGAAAGCAGTAATATTTTACCAGGTGTTGAAAATGCAATATAAAAAACAGATAAAAAGCTTAATTGGAAAAAAAACTAGACTCCAACTAAGAACGTTCCTTAATGATGAGCAACTTAACTTCAGTTTATGTAATAGCTCGACTGACTCATGCTTCTGCAACTTCTTCAAGAGGAAAAATTCACGTGGCCTGCAAGGAGTTAAGGGCGCTGGACTGTATTTTCCCCAGCAGAGGTCACCCCGCGTTAACAAACGACAGGGAAATTTAACAGCATGGAGTCAAACTTGAGCAGAGAAGAGCAATAGGAAGAAGATATCCTCCTTCCCTCATTCCCACCACTGGCTTTGGATGCAAAGCTCCCGGATAACACCATGTCCTGCAATCAGCCACAGGTAGATGCCCAAAGTTTTTTACCTACATAAGTGTTCAACCTGCACAACATTCCAAATTTATTTTCTAAGAGGTCCTCATGAAGTGGGTAAATATAATCTATTTACAGCTGGATTATGAAGTGTCCAGAATCCACCTGCGCATGCACGAGTAAAGCCTCAGCTGGGTCATGTTTGGAATTGAAACCACAACACTTCTCACTGAGAACTTTAGATTACATTAGTTAAGTGTTTACTATGCAAGTACTGAGACACAAGCAGACTGACAGGCTTCCAAAAACACAGGGGAAGGAAAATAAAAAGGGAGTTTATCTTTTTTTAAACAAATATATATAAGCAGGAAAAAATAATAATGTTTTCTAATTTAAAACAGAGCTTAAAACACAACTGAAGCCGAGAGAAGAGCACTGTAAAACAAATTGTGTTCATGTATTTCTTTTCTTCTTGATCCATAAAAACTCCAAAAATTCATATTTGAGAACTATCCCTCAAAAATTCTGGAAGCTGGCAAGTAAAATCCTTGCTGTTCCAGGTGCCATCACCCCTAATAAAACATCTGTCATCTTCGCAGTCAATTCCAATGCAAGAATTATCCATGCTCTGTGCCACTGCCAGAGGAAGCTGTCCCAGTGCCAAAGGAAATAAAAGTAACCAGCGCACGCAGCAAACTTGCTTGTGAACCACAAGGGAGCAAATAGGCATAAGCAGAGCTGGAGAGTCATATTTTGACTCGGCTGTTTTACAGGGCTGCTCATGGGCAGATTTAAGCTCCAACACTTAAAACAGTGCAGACGCATTCTAGCAAAACCTAGGAACTGATAGAGCGTACTTGCAAAATTTCATCCAATGAAAACAGAAGTGAACTCATGCTGAAGCATTCCCTGGAACATAGTGAACCCTGGCTGCATGATGCATGGATAATTCTTCAGGGCTATGCCCGTTCCCAAGGCCAAGGGCCACGTTCCAGCCCCTGGCTCAGGGTGTGCTCTGCAGCTCTCTCAGCTCTGCTGCACAATCTGAGCCAGGTGCACACAGCACCCTCGCCCCTGCAAGGAGCTCCTCACCTGCAGGAAATGGAATACGGGCACAAAATATGGAAGGGAGACACAAGAAACACCACTGAGGCACACAGCTTCCACATCCTGGAAACACAGACCTGCAGGGCAAGCTGTGCAGCCAGAGTGACTTAGGATTTTTGTGTGCAAGGCTAGAGAGTAGAAAAACTCTTCGGGATGTTAGCTAACTCCCAAAACCATTGGTTTACTGAGAGAGAGCAAGCTGTCTAATATCCTAAAAATGGCATAGGGGATTCCCCAGGGTTATTGATAGTAACACTGGATTTTAAAAGTTATTAATATTCAAAGAATTTTTCTGATCTGCCCAGCAGTAGACTGGTGTTCCTCAGATCTCATACCTGGCTGTCTTGTCTTTGACACAAAAATTAATAAAACCTTGTTTTTTCAAAAGCCATTAGTACAGACTGTGGATTTTTTTTTTCCCTTAATAAAGACATTAACAGTAAAGTAATACCCTAAATAAGATAAACAAAGTCTTACCTGCTTCCTTGCACAAGGCTGCCAAGTCTGCACCCACATAACCATGTGCACTGTCAGCCAGCTGTGCCAACTGCTCTGCTGTGAGCGAATGGGGAACCTTCTTGAGAAGCTTCAGGAGTATGTCCAGACGGTCCTGGGCATTGGGAATTCCGATTTCTATCTCCTTATCGAAACGCCCTGGCCTGCGCAGTGCTGCATCCAGGGCATGAGGGCGGTTGGTGGCCCCAAGGACCAACAGCTGCCCTTCACTGCCTTCCTGGAGGCATCAAACAGTGCAAGATACTATTTTAAAAATACAATTAAGTGTCACACAGCTTATAAACATACTTCTTGCTTACTTTTCCAGCTATTACGCACACTAAAATCCTAGTGCTGGCTCTAAAGGAATAAAACAAGCTTTTCAGAATACGTACGCCAAAAGTGAACCCAACCAACCCATCCCCAACTGCAATTTAGCAATCCTACAGGCTACATGCATGTACAGATAGTACAAGAGACACTCCCACTTTAATCCCCAATAACCTGCTTTCCTGAATCAGAAAGTAAGAACCAAGGAGAGAAAAATAAGTGTTTAAGCTAAAATGCAGCGCTGGCACAAGAACAGAATGGTATTAGCAGACCTTGAAATAAACAAGGCTGGGAAACAAATCAGTTCAGGTATCAAACCCAGCAAAGACAGGAGGTTATAAAGCTTCCTGTAGGTCCAGTAGGAAAAGCAAGGTCAAAAATCCTAATCAATTTCCTCAAGCTCTGCTTTTTCACTTTTACAGCGGGGCAGGATCAGCTAGGAGGTCTCTTGTAATGTCATACTCTTTTTGTGAATGAAGCACTTTTCCCAGGAAGAATATCCATTAGCCTTTGCCACCAGAAAATATGTTCTGCCTGTGAACAATTCCAGACTGGGCAACTCAAATTGCCATGCAGGGAAATAATGAGAAACTTGCAGATTATATAAACAGAAGAAATTTATTTTCATAATCTGGACTGAGTTCTTTCATCTTTCCTGCTAATAATCATAAAATAATAGATGAGAGATTGCCAAACTTTATGTGCTTAATCCATAATTTACTCAAGTCAATTAAACTTACTGTTTCTTTATTAGGCTTTTGTTTATGCCCTACATACTGCTCTGGCAATCTTGAAATAGTTGCTGTTGCCTTTAATCATGCAGCCTACATATGACCAGAAGTATTTGGATGACTTTGACTTCAGAGCAATTAATAATACCTGGTTTAGTTCAGTGATGGGCTATCACTGAAATTTCAGTTTGATCTCCAAAACTACAAGAGGGAGAGAAGGCAAAGGAAAGGCAGTGAATGGAAGAAACCTACTTTCTTTTAAACTCACAGTTATCGTTCCTCTCCTACATCCTCTGCTTAGCATCCAAAAAAGCATTAGATTACTCTATAAAGTCTCACCTGTCTTCTTTCCCCACAAGTGATACATCTAATATTGGCTCCCCCTGTAGAAGAAATACTATTTTGTTCAGCGATTGCCCGTGCACATTATTTGCCTCAATAGAGTTGACTTACTGAGCCAATGCCATCCATTAATGTCAGCAATGAAGCAACAACTCTCTTTTCCACTTCATTCTGAGCCCCTTCTCTCTTTGGACAGAGTGCATCCAACTCATCTATAAATATAATTGAGGGGCAACTGGAGGGAAAAAAAATAAAGGGAAAAAAGAAGTTAAGGTGCTTGGGAAGATTTAAAGCACTCAAGCAGAGCAAAGCTGTTCACGGAAAATGTCCAGTTCCTACAAAAACTAACAAGCATCCCACTCCTTTAGGTAACTGGAAGTTTCAGTCCTGAATACAGTGTTACTCAAAGAGAAAACTAAAATGAATAATATATTAGACAACTAATCCCTTCAGTATGCCATAGTCTTTTGCTAATGTACTATGAACACCAACCACATGGAAGTCTAAAGCCTGCCTTAGCCAGATCTAATAAACTTGGGCAAGATACCACCAGAGGCATGCTATATCCAGTACCAACACTAATCCATTTGGAGCTGGCCTTCAGAAACTAGAGAGGAAAATCTGGATCCAGGTGAAACTCTGGCTCATGCTTCCATCTGTTGAAACAAGCACGCGATGCACTAACAACACAGGTCGAACGATCTGGCACCATCCCTAACATACCCTTAAAAAAGGGCAGTATCCAAAAGGATTAACAGGCATCCTAGAGTTTCACTGCTTTCCTCCTAGCTAAGCTCTACATAAACAAATTTATTTCCTTTTAAAAACCACTGGATGAAAAAAGGCACAATTCAAAGATTCTTGCAAATATTTTTCTTTTAAAAACATTAAGGCTGGAACTGATACCACAGATAAAATTCTCCAAAGGAACGTACCGGAGAGAAGCCTCAGCGAATATCTGACGTAACCGCGACTCAGACTCCCCATAAAACCTGTGAGAATTAAAATATTTTAATAAAAAACATGGGGTTTCTGTCTTTTCCAGACAACTTGGAAAATTACTGCTCATGAGTCACAAAAAGCCGTAGCGCACACTTTTAAAGACCTGAAGTCCAGGCAAATCTACAGTAATCTTTATTTCCACAAGGACAGGAAACTAAGGTGAAATGGGGCACAGACAAAGTTAGAATCATCTAGTAACTAGAAAACAAATTAAAGAGAACTGCTTCTCTTCTGTGTGAGAAACAATTTTATTTACATTTTTGAAGAACAACAAAAAATTACTTCTCTGGATGCATCAGTCTATGCAGTATCACCTTAATTGCAAATATGCCCTGACAAGTTCCTCTTCTTGTTGCAGAACAAACCTACATGCAACTGCAGATGCAGTTTTAATCCCCTCTTTAATTCAGTCCATGCCTTACACAAATTTCCTGGCCAAGTCCAATAAACCTCTTTTAATATGAGAAACACAAGCCCTACTTGAGAGAATCCTTCCCCATTTGTTTTTGACTCTTTTGGGCAGATAACCCATAGCAAATACTACATCTCTCCACAATGGATAGATGCCAGGGCATATTTTGGGCTACTACATATACAGAATTTATGAACATAAAGAGGATGGACTTACTTGCTTATTATTTCAGGGCCATTAATAACAGTAACGTGAGCGCCGACCTCGTTTGCGATGGCCTTGGCAATCATGGTCTTCCCAGTTCCTGGAGGGCCATAGAGCAGCACTCCTCGAGGAGGAGGGATCCCTTTGGATAAGCACATGCAGACAAACAGAGAAAGGAAGTTACTGGTGATAAATGCCAGACTCAGCCTGCATTTGCACATTTCACTGTCCCCATTATTACCAATAATGACTTGACCTCAGCATTAATTCCTGTAACAGACATGCCATTATGATGAAATTGTGGGCTTCCAGGGAAAAGATCACTCTTAAATGGGACATCCATCCAATTTTTCAATGTCCAAAAGACTCTATTTAAAAAGCACCTGTTTAATTCATTATATTTTTCAGTAGTTCATTATAAATCTTCCCCATGTGTTCTCAAAAAAATTGCTAGACTGAGTACCTAACATCCATGAATACACTTTAAGCTATTCATGACTCTTACAGTGTCATTATATCAAATTTCCCACATCAGAAAACCACTTCTCTTCAACACTCCAGAAAGTTCTAGAAATACTGTGAGGCTTGATTTAAGAATGCTTGCAAGATGATGAAAAAACACATTAAAAGGGTGAATTTGCCTATTTAATGGCACATGTTAAGAGCCAAAGAGACAGAACATAAGAGACTTTGGAAGAACAAGGTACTGCTGTGTACAGTTGAAGCTGGATGGAAATTACAGGTAAACTGCAAGAAACACTATTATGATCCCAGGTAAAGAGCCCACCAAAAATAGTTTCAGACCAGCAAAGCCAAATTAAACTGGCACAAAAGCCAAAAACAGAAGTTGAAAAATTAGAAAGCAAAAAGCAGACACAAATATTTGACAAAGGCCTGACCCCAGCACGTAAGATATTGGTGAAACATAACCAAAGAAATATCAGGTGGGACTGAGAATCAGGGAATGATGCCTTACGGGCAAGCCACAAGCCTGAACCTTAGAAACTAATACACTGGAAAAGAGAAAAAAATTATCTGCTGACTGACAAAGGATAAAGTGAAAAGCATCTCTACAGACAGGTTCCCTCACCAGCACATTAAAGCACATGCTGCTCCCTCCTGTGGCGTTTCTGGCACTGGCAAGACACGGGGCTGTGGAACCACAGGCTCACCTCAGCTCCAGCCTTGCCGCCCGTGAGCAGACAAGGACTCCCAACGTTTGGAGAGGGGCTAAAGGTTTGTAACTCCTGAGAAAACATCATCAGCCATCATGTAATTAGTAGAGAATCTGCTTAAGCTTTAGGGACTAGGTATGAAGACCACTCATGATGAAGCAAACTCGCCTGCCACAAAACCATGTGGTGATGCTGGGGTTGGACCAAATGAGCTGGACTGCTCGTGGATGCCTCACACCACCCCACTGACACCTGTGGATCATGGCCAGGAAACAGCCACCTGTGTGCTATAGAAACTGTCCCAGCTGAAATCACCTCCTCTCTGAAGCACGTGTGGGGGAAGAGGTCACAGAGAGAAATAAAAGGCCTCCAAGACATGGTATTAAAGAAATATTTATAGCTAAAAGGCCCTGTCTCACAGTAATGCACACCTAAACAAGGTACACAGCCCTTTGTGATAAATACACAGCACAGAGTCGCAAATATCCTTTAAGTTTTCATATATATTAGCTATAACTTTATGTATGGCAACAGTAATTGTTTTTGGTTTTCCGCCCTGTAATTCCATACTAAACACACTCAGCAGTTTGAGTAAAAAGCCTCAAAGACCTCCTTAAAATTTGCAGGAACACACAGGGATAAAAATAGCAGAAGAATTAATCTGAGTTCTTCTCCATTTAAAGGATATGATTAACTGACTCTACCAACACAAATTTTTAGGACAACACAAACAATTGCACCTTCCAAATGTCCAAGTACAGAAGTCTTTCCTATGTGCTACAAATTCTGCTCATGCATGCTGGAATTTCAGTACAGACACATATTTCTTCCCTGATCAACTCTTTTTCACATAGGCTAGCCATAACATCTTCACAGTATCCATACAGTGTAATTATAAAGCAGTTTGACATTGTTCGGACACACAAGTTTACCAGATCAGTGTTACATAAAATTCATTTAAGTGCATAATCCTGGAGCAATTAGTGTTTAAAAAAAAAAAAAAAGTCACGTTATAAAAGAAAGTTAATGAAGAAAGCCATTTCTCAGGCATCATACCGTAACTCTTGAACAATTCAGGTTGCTTCAAGGGCAGTTCAACAGTTTCTCTAATAGTTCTGAGCTGGCCACTTAAGCCTCCTATCATGTCATAGGTGACCCGGGACTCACACTCGCCATCCTCTGCTACACTGGTCCTTGGTTCTATAAAATTGATTTTAGTTCTTGAAGAAATGAAGTAAAAACAATCTGTATTGCTCATTGCTCCAATTTTGCCAGTTAGTGGGAGTCCCTCAGCGCTGGCTTTCCCAGCCACCTCCAGATCCTGGATGAGGTCTGCACCATCTCCCGTGCTGAAAGTTTTGTCTCCCTGCCCAGAGTCTGGACCACTGGGTGCGACTGGTGAGCCTGGATCCACAGCTTTGCTCGGGGTGCTCATGGAGGCAACCCCTGGACTATCACCGATGTCCATCCTGCCGAGCTGTAAGGACAAATCTAAGGCACTGCTCTCCAAATCAGATCTCTCAAGGTCTGGCTCATTGGAATCACCGGGAATGGCACTGCCCTGTGCAATCAGCTCTGCACCATCACTCCCCTTCACTTTCATCACCACAATGTTGCAAAGTTTGCCATAGTAAGTGAAAGCCAAAAGGTTTCCTGGTAGGACTATTTTCCCATCTATGAGAAGACAAAAGAAGAAAAAAAGACAAAGATGACAACATTTCAATCTACAAAGTGTGAATAAAGTAACATCCCCCATTTTGCCATAAGCCCCTGATTAAGAACACAAAGGGAAAATGTTTGCTCTTGTATCCAGAACTTGATGATTTACTACAAAAATTCTCAAAAGAGAAGCAGCAAAACTCATACCAAGGTTCCTCAGCAGGCACACAGACATTTCCTCAGCATTAACGGTGGCATCTTTGTCCCTGTGGCAGGAAGGGAAAAAGTTGGTTTTCCGAGCACTTAAAAACCAAACCAGAGTCCACAGCACTTCGCAGTCTTCATATCATATGGACTTAACCCCGAAGATATTAGACACATAGTAATACAAGAAGTGTATCTATGTAATCTGGGGCTACTTTTGTCAAACAAAATGCTGAAATTAACAAAATCCCAAGTTACATTTATCATTTCTTAGAATTACAAACACGCAATGCAGGCTTTTCATCTCACCAGGCAGGATAATCACTGCTACGTGCACTGAATTGAGAAGAATTTAGATCAGGCAGGCCTCTTTCAGCCTTGCAAACACACATACACGACTTCTGTTGATTAAAACAGTGCCTTGAGCACTTGCATATCCACTATCAAAACACAAGTTTTCCCCACAAAGCGTTTTCTAGTCGTTTATGTAACTGGTTCTCAGATTAGACTCGCTTCATCCCTTTTGCAGATGTAAGTCCCCAATTTTTGTAAGCACTCACACCTGTACGTTGAAAAGCACCACACCAAAGGCATTTAAAGCAGATGCAGCTGCTGCAACTCAAAGCGTGAACAACGGGGGGAGCCCTAAGCCTGCAAATCAAAGCCTGTTTCCTGATTTTAACCAACAAGAAAGCAACTCTGTGGAAAACAGGTGTATTCAGTTAATTTAGAGGAGCTCTTAAAATATCATAGCCTTTCCTGATGAGTAAACACATACTCAAATATGCTGCTGGGGCCTGAAGTTAGGGATTGATTCTTTTAACTGGAAGAAAAAGCTAAATTATGCATGCAAGCACTACCCAGAGGTGTTAATTGGCAGAGAATGAACTACACCTGTAAAGCATCTAGAAACTTAGGCAGTACTTGAACAATGGGACTTCAATTTATTCTTTCAGTAAATTATGTTCTTACTTCTTACATGAAACTATGGTTCTCTGGACATCAGGAGGAATTTCTTCACGGAAAAAAATTCTGCAACTGACTGCCTGGGAACTGTGATGTTAATTTATAAAAATATAAGTGCTAGGACACTTTCAAAAATAACTGTAAAGTAACTTTATTTAGGACATAACTATAATCAGACTCTGCAATAATCCAAATGCCCACTCTGTGACATGACAAGAGAATGAAGGGAAGTGGATGAATAAAAACTTCAACAGGGCTGTAACAAGTTCCATACCTCAACTTTACACTGACTTCCTCTGCCTGGATGACGGCACCAGTCACAGGCTGCACAGTGACAGTGTCACCTGGATTTACTTTCAGGCTCTTCTGTGTGGTTTCATCCAGCCCAATTCTCCCCCCTGGAAAGCCTGTGGTGGGCCAAGCAGTACAGACCTAGGAAGAGTTTTCAAAGCCAATACCTGTCAGTTGAGGTTTTGCTCCTCCCATTTCCAGTCAAGGTAAACAATGCTTTA
Organism: Corvus hawaiiensis; assembly: GCF_020740725.1. Taxonomy (NCBI): domain Eukaryota; kingdom Metazoa; phylum Chordata; class Aves; order Passeriformes; family Corvidae; genus Corvus; species Corvus hawaiiensis. The sequence goes on from NC_063217.1 coordinate 70,875,737, forward strand.
ATATGCAAGATTAGGTTAAAACCTGGTTCCACTGAGCAAGACACAAGTAGCATCAAGCTCTTAAGATATGATCCACAACACTTTTCAAGATGGAAGGGGTTATATTTTGCCTATAAAAGTGATAAAAGAATTTCACCAGGACTCTCTACACAATCTGAAGATGACTCAAAAGCATACACTGTGCTGACTAGAAAATACTACAAATCCATGAAAAAAGATGAGTAAATATAGAACCCATATATTCACATATGACTTATAAATTTATCGAAAAAAAAAAAGCAGCTGCATGGATTTTTTCCAATACTGAGAATACAGATGCAACTACAGTGTAGAAAACATAGAAGAGCATATTCACCATCTTTCTCAATGCATGATCCATGCTGGTTCTATTGAATACAACAGGAACACGCTGATAACACGAGAAAAGCACCTAAAGGGACAAGAAAGGATCTCACCTCCTGCCGCCCTTCAGCAGAGGTGAGCAGGGCCGGCCGCCCTATGCAGAGATCCGCAGATTTCATGCTGCTCAGCGACAGCTGCGCCAGCGCTCTGCGCAGCATCTTCGGGACTTTGTCATCTCCTGAAGTTTTCGGGAGGAAAGAAAAAAAAATCATTTTTTCTCCCCTTCCTGTCAGTAAGTCCGGCGTTTCCCGTGCTCCCCGGGAAGCACAACCTCGCAGCCGTCACGGCGCCTGCCCTGAGGGGAGCGCGCGGACCCCCGTGAGGGGCTGCCGGCGGGGCTGGGAACACCGCTGGTCCCACGCTGCTCGGTACTGCCCCTTTCACTGCGATTTAGCTACCGCCGGCACCCTTCCACGGGAATAAGAGTAGGTTTCATGGGGCCTTGGACTGAGAGACCCCCCGGTCCCGCCTTCGTGAGGCGCCGGGAGCGCTGCTGGGCAGGGACTCAGATTCAAAGGAGGCGCCCTCAGTGCGCCGGCTGAGGCAGCGGGGCTGGGGCTGCCCGTTCCCGCCACCCGTACCCCGTACCTGCCTCCACGGCGTCGGTGACGCGCAGCGCCAGCGGCCCGCCCGCGGCAGCTTCGAGGGGACCATCCCGCGAGGAGCCGCCACCCGCGGCCGAGCGCCCCTTACTCTTCCTTCTGGCAGAGGAGGCGGACATGCTGGCCCACGGCCGCCGCAGAGTGGTTCCGGCGCAGAGGTTGGCACCGCCCCGCGGGCGGCCGCTCCCCGCCCCGCTCAGCGCCATGGCGGGGCCGTGGCGGGCGATGCGGAGGGTGCGGGGCTGGGCGGCCCTGGCGGGGCTGCGGGTGAGGCCGGACAAGTTCGGGGGGGTGAGCGTGGACCTGGGCGAGCTGCGCGGGTCCCCGCGGCTGGAGCGGGCTTCCTTCGGGCGGTGGCTGCGGGGCAAGTGCCGGGCGGGGGTCCCGAGTCACGGGGCGGGCGGGGGGCGGTGTGTGAGGGGTGGCGGGGGTCCCGCCAGGGGGCGCTCTCAACCACCGCCTTCCCCTCAAAGACCTTGAGCCGCGGCCGTGAGGTGGAGGGCGCTGGCAGGCGGGAGTAGATGTTATTCACAGAACCATAGAATAGCTAGGGTTAGAAGGGACCTCTGGAGATCATCCAGTCCAATCGCCCGGAGCAGGTGACACAGGAGTGACAAACCACAGCAGGTGGATTTGGAATGTCTCCAGAGGAGACTCCACGCCCCCACTGGGCAGCCTGTTCCAGTGCTCTGCCACTCAGTGTGAAGAAGTTCTCCCTGGTGTTCAGGTGAAACTTAATGTGTTTCAGTTTATGGCCATTCCTCCTTGTCCTGTCACTGGGCACCAGTGAAAAAGAGTCTGGCATCATTCTCTTGGCACCACCTTTGAGATACTTGTATGGATTGATGAGCTCCCATCTGAGACTCATCTTGTCCAGACTGAACAGGTCCAGCTCCCGCAGTCTCTCCTCATGAGACAGATGGTCCAGACTCCTCATCCTTTTTGTGGCCTCCACTGGACCCAGTCCAGTAGTTCCTTATCTTCCTGGTACTGAGGAACTGTCCAGTGGGACAGTTGGTGTCTAGAAGAGTAGATTCCCCTGTTTCTCATGGCAGACCCGTGATGGAAAAGCCATCATTTTGCACATGAACACCAAGTTGTGCCACATAATATGTCGAGCTGGCAGCCTCTGACACTGCTGGCGAGTTTCTCCCACCAACAATAGTTTCACCCTGTGGTAAATGAGGTGAAAAATACAGATTTTTGCACGTTACCAACGGCTGTAGTGCGTGGTAAGGCTTAAAACCACACAGGTCAAGGGCAAAGGGGTCCCTGACCCTCCTCACTTCCCTCTCTTGCAGAGTCCGTGTCTCAGTGGCGGGACGAAGGCCGTGTTGCTGTCTGGCTCCATGTCCCTATCCTCCAGAGCAGCCTTGTGGCGGTGGCTGCTTCCCAAGGCTTTGCTTTCCACCACGCTGAGCAGGGCTCGTCTACCCTGACGCTGTGGCTGGGAGAGGGGCCCAGCAGGCTGCCAGGGTTCGCCACACACCAGCTGGGGGTTGCAGGTGAGTTACAGAAGTGGTTGCACCCACAGAAAGTCTTGAAGGAGCCCTTAGGAGCAGGTTCAGTAGGAACTGTTCCTCTGTACAACCAGCATGTGGAAACCAGCTGCCTACTGCATTTTAAAATGAAAAAGTAACCACTGACTTAAGAGAAAGCACTTCTCTGCTCTGTGTGCTTAATATGTGTACCTGCCTAAACTATGCTCAAGTTAATGTGTTTAAATGGGGAAAACTTGACCCAACAAGATTGTTCAGAAGCTAAAGCAACTATTAGACTGAATTGCAGTGGTCTGAAAGCTGATCTAAGCTGTGCCTAGAAGTCTTCAATCCAACCATATATTTTACAAAAAAAACCAAACAAACACCGTTGTCTTAATCCATCTAGACCTCCCACAACCACAGTAGGAAAGTCATTCCATAACTGAAAAAATTTCCGAGGAACTAGACAAGTCTCCCCTTTTTTAGTTTTTCATATAGCACAGTACAAGGGACTGATGATGAGCCGAAAATACTGTCAGCTTGGAGTTAGCTTCACTGAATTCGAGTGGTTTTCCCCTCTCACTCAGCAGAGTTCTGCAGATCTACCATTACTTATCCCATCACTCAGTAATCTGTAATTGGAGCTTGGCTTGGACCCTTCATGTACTGGTTAAGGGTTACATTAATGCACAGAAATCACAAGACTGGGGAGAGCAAATCTCTCCAGTTCCAACCCTGACTTGTTTGTACTTGGCTCACAGGGACCATGTGGGATGTTATTTCTTCAGCAAGTGGTGTTGAGGCCCATAAACAGCAATTTGAAAAATCTAGTTAGGAAGAACTCACAAAAGATGGTTTGTTCTGTGTAGCAGCAGGTCAGGTAAAAGGAAGTTTGGGGGAAAAAACCTCTTGAATTACAAAACAGTGATAACTGCCACCGGTAGTCTTCTTCCAAGACCAGCAGAGGGCAGGGTGGATGCTGAAGGCGGACTTGGAGTTTGTCAATGGACATGTTGGAGCATGTTTTCCTGAGGTATGGAAACCTCACCATTAAAATATGTGGCATTAAACTGGAACAGGACGGTGCATCCTACTCGCAAATACACCGTGTTACTCCTTGTGAGGAAACCTGACTAAGTGAGAGGTTTTCTGAAGTAGAACTTGCACAGCTGAAAGTGCTGCTTGAAAGGAGATCATGTAAGAGATGAGTTGAGACCCCTGTGGGCATCAGAAAGGACTAGAAGAAAAATCATAATTCTGAAAGATTTTCAAATAAACATTTAAAAATGTATTTTCAGAGCATAATTTGCAGTTGTGCTTCGAAGCACTTGGCACTGTGCAAGTAGGAGGAAACTTTAAAGAAAAGTTTGGTGAGTGCAGGTATATGGATTTCCTAATTTATTGTACAGGTTTTAAAATTGCACAACATATAATGTATGTGTTCTTTGCTACCATTTTTCAAACCTGTACACTATTATTCATTTTTGGGAATTTCTTTAAAGGAGGTAAATACTTAAGGAAAGCATTTTAGTCAGGTAAACAAGTGTTAAATAATGACTGCTATGTGGGTTTTTTTTCTTTTGTTCCACTCACTGTCAGTGGATCTGGAACACATCCCAAAAACACACTAAGCAGTGTGGATACCACCTGGTAGGTTTATTGCTTTGTCTTCTTTAGGAGGGAGACCCTGGGTAGTGGAAAGGCTCCGTTCTATTTTTAATTCATTTTATTGAAATAATAAATTATTTAAATATGTATATTGGGGAGGGGGGTCAAACTCAAGGCATTTTTATTTCCTAACCAAAAAGTATTTCACAACGTGTCTGCAGTAAATAAAAGCAATTTGCTGGTGAGAGTCTATGCCAAAGCTGTGGCCAGTGAAATGCAGGACTCAGTCCTCTGAGCATCCTGAAAATGAAAAGCAGAGATGTGGAGAGTGCTTGGCTGGCCAGCAGGAAGCCAGCACAGGGAACAGGTAGCAAGTCTCATTGCCAAGTAGACCAGCAGCTGGTTTTCCTCCTGTCTGGAGTTTCCCACGCAGCAAACACAGCACAGCCAGGGCTTGTGCCTCAGGACCATCCAGCCAAGCGATGACAAAGGTGTGAATAAGCAGGGTCAGGTCATGTTTTACCAGACTGGATGAGAGTGGCCAAGCAGAGAGTAGCAAACGTTACTCATTGGGCTTGGCCATTATTGTTTAGAAATAGTGGAATGTGTGATGTGTCTTCCAGCTAAGTTACTGCATCCGTTTGTAGGCGGCAGGATTTTCCACATGTGTAAAGATACAGAGGAGTCTCTGGTGTATGAAGTGATTAACATGTTTTTAAAAAGCATTTCCAAAATTCTCCACCTCCGAGGAGGATGTGGCCTGCCATCCAGAAAGTGACATGTTTGTAAATATGCCATGTACCTGGCATGAGAGGACAAGCTGAGGAAGGAAAGTAGAAGGAGAGGAAGAAAAATAAAAAGCATTTTCTTCCCCCGCTCATGCACTACAAGCCTTACAATACAGCTGTTATTTGCATTGCTACCACCTTAATCCACTTGTTGAAACAAGGTCCTTGGAGTTGAAGGACTCCTGGAAGGAGAGTCTTCACACACAGAGGATCATCAGCCTTGGCCAATCCTGTTACTTAAGGAAATCTAAAATGAGCAACTGTGAAACTGCACAGGAAGATGGAGGTAGATAGGTTTGGCAAGTCACTTATCAGAAGTGACTTAAAAGTAGTTCCCATTAGAACTATTTTGCAAATAGCTATTCCTGTCTGCTGTTGTTTTCAGTGCAGGCAGTTGTGTCTGCACTCATTCTGTGGTTGACAAGTGCTTTTCAACACTGAACATCTTTGCATGCATTTTTACATCAGTCATAAATAAAAGAGGTAGGATGAAGATATTTTTCCCCTCCATTACTCATTATCTGGAGTTGGCTAAGGGATTCTTTTTTTTAATGCTTTTCTTACCTATTTTCCAAAAGAGAACATTCAAAACCAAGTGGTGTTGTAATAGTGATTACTTGGTTGGGTTGCAAGTATAAACCTTTCCAGAAAGTCATCGTGGCACGAAAGTCATCATGGCACTAGATGATTTAAAGCTCCAGGTGCCACATTTGTAGCAGGAGGGAGAGTTTTAGAAACCACACTTCAGGGCCTGCAGTCAAGCTCTGATCTCACTGGTCACCAGGTGTGGTCCAGCGAGGGAACATGAGACCAGACAGCAAATCCTGCTAGTGTGTTTTCTTTCTTCTTGCTCTGGATTTAGGAATCCTCTAGCAGAGACTCTGATCATCTCACTGGGAATTACACTGCCAAAAATTACATGCACAGGCTTCAATTTCGGGGGAACAGAGGAGAGCAAACACACTTTCTGTTTGATTCAAATGGCAGTTTCCTGCCTTCACGAGCCCTCCGTGATCTCAGCAAACCCTTTGGCTGAGGAATGACTTTTCTAGAAAACAAACCCTCTAATCACAGAGTTCCTCCTGCTTTTCTTACGTTCCCTCTTTTAATCATTACAATAGTTGAACTTGGACACTGCTAAATATTTACAGGAGGAATGAAATCATAAAGTCACAAGCCACAGGGAGGCAGATATGTGACTACCCTCTTAAAGCACGTCCTTTGACATAGCTTGAAGGAGGACTGGTACTTCATCTTTGAAATATTCCTCCTACACATAACTCTGCCATGTATTACTAAAAAACAGAGGTTGTTTTTAGTTGGACACTCATCCTTAATAATTCCTTTCTGTGGATATACTTCCCCATAGCATTTTAAATGCACATGTCATCACAGATGTGCCTGTATCCTCTTCCTCTGGCTATAAAATGACATAAGCTTTTTTTTACTGTTAACCTCTAATTTGAAAGCCATGTATGACTGATGTGGAAGAGATCCTGGCAAGATGCACCACAGCACTCTTTAAAATCTGAGAAAAATACCTGTTTTAAGGGAAGGACATTTTTAAAGTATGACCAGTGAGCATGACATAATTAAACATGAAAGCACTTGGAGTTCAGAAAGTAGGAAAACTTGTAACCTGAGGGAGAAAGTCATGGGCTGAGCATGAGGACATAAGGAAAAGCGGCACTTCTTAGTCAGACAGGCTTCTTCGTCGAGTGAAAGTGTCACTTTTCCACTTGGAAGCAACACTTTTTGATTAAGAAGTTGGCTCAGATTACAGCACAGTTCCTGTCATGAGTTGTTAGCCGGGTAGTGCGAGTTCAGAGATAGTCACACAGCTGAACATTACTGTACAGTCAGCCCAGAGTACTAAACCTGGTGTGTTATTAACCCAAAACCACTCAAATCTTCACTACAGCAGGTGGGGGGGGGGGTTTATCATGAATTTCACTGGAGAAAAATTCATCCCCCTTAAGGGTGGCTTCTCAGCCAGAGTCACTGGAAAATTCTGTTATTTGAGGAAGATTACAGGCACGTCTCTGCTGAAGCAAGCAGCTTTGCCAGATTGTTTGGGTAACCCCTTGATCTTGCATTCTTTAGTTCTGATATTAACACAAGCAAGTTTTTCTTTTCATTTCTTGTCTAATCTGGAACTTAAATGTTGCAATTTTTTATCTTGGTACTGCCAACTTTGAATTTTTATATGGGGTACTTAACCTTTTTCTGATATTTTATTGTGCATCCATTTTCCACTGACAAACCACTCTGTGATTCCTCCATACAAACCTTCCTAACTGTACATGTTACCATTAGAGGTTTGTTATGCTTTATCAAAATATGTTAAATTTTGGTTGTTAGGATTGAACATAGTTGTCCCAAATGCTTCATCTTCCTCAATATTCTTTCTGTACCAGGTGCTGTTCTAGATGAAAGCACTGGGAAGGTGTTGGTTGTACAAGACAGAAATAAGGTATGTTTGTTACAGGATTATAAAATAGAGAAGTTCATTTAGATAAGCCTATTCTGTAGTATAAAACAAAATATATGTTTCTTTTTATTCCACTCCAAAATTGTGATAGTTGAAAGTTACTTCCTTTTACAAGTGTCTTAAACACATCTATCAACAGATTACTGTATTCCATTTTAAGGGAAAAACAACTCTAAAAATCAACAGCTTTGTTATAACTGGTGATTGATTCAGCAGAACTAAGTATCCTTCCTGCTTTGAGTTTTCTGTTTTCTCCTGTAACTGACCCAGGAGTCCCTGATCTTGTGTTTGGATCCATGAAGACCTCTGGAAAACCCCCATGGCTCAAAACAGATTTTGAGAGAAAGATTCTGATTTGGTTTGGTTTCCAAAATTCCAGGCATATCTGTGGCTTTAAACAAGCAGTAGCTTGGTTGGCTGTGACCTGGAGACCACCTTAGGCCAGCAGGTGTAAAGATCTTTAATTTCTCACACACGGAAGCGCTTGCCCTCACTACAGAAAATTCCAGACCAGAGCAGTGCTGTGGTGAGGGTGGCTCGTGTGATGTGGCTTGAGGTCAAGGAGCATCAATCACTGAAAAGTCTTCCAGCCCCTATCAGGCTAACCCAGGTTTTAATTCAGCTGCTGCAGAAAGCTCTCTGGCTCACTGGCAGCTGACTGTGCTACTCCATTTAAGAGACATTTAGCCTCCATTATGCTTTCACTTGCAAGTTCAAGTGTCTCTAGGAGAGTGAGATAATGCAGTTTTAACCTGAAACAATCAAAACCTAGCTAGGTAGACTGAAATACACTTGGATGTATCATTTGCATTTTAAACAGTTAAAACTGTGTCAGTCACTGGCTGCATTCTCCTGTCTTTCCTGAAATAGTTACTAAGACATTTCTCCTCAGGACCCAAAGGATCAGTTCATTAGTAACTACAACACAGATAATGAACTTCAGTGAAAGGGTGTTTTCATAGGCAGGTTCAGTCATACTACATGTTGAGTTTCTAACACAAAAGACAAGGGTGCCTCTCTTCCTCTGAACTTGTTTCCTGTAATTGAAGATGTTTATTTTTCATTTTTGTATTTTATGTTTTTACTTACAGTAAAATGTCGAGGACTTGTCTATAGCACGACCTTCAGGCTTACATTCAGCAATTACCAATTAAAGCATAAACCTACCTCTCATGCTGTAGACTCCAAAAGTGGTTCCAGCTCCAGAGAGTCTCCAGGGACACAACAGCACTTTGTAAACATTAGAAACACAACATTTCTTTACCCTTTACACAAAAAACCAAAAATGTGCATGCTTACCTTTTAGTAAATATCTTAAAAATATATCAGAGTAAAAAAACTTTTAAACAGCTGTTGGAATTTTAAGAGCTGTTTGGGTTTAATTGTGACAGGACAATTCCACAGCACACAAAGATTTCCAGGAACTAAAAGCAAATCTGAAAGCCAGTAGACAAATATATGTGGTTTCCATCTGCACTATTTTTAATCTATTACTTTAAATTCCTATCCAAGCCCTTTAAGAATGCCCAGGAAAAAAAAAAATTCCAATGTAGTCATTAGGGTTTCAAATCACTGGAAAGCACACAGCTTCCCTGCTATGCTGCAAAGACAAAAAAAGCTTTTTTTGCGCCAGTGTACCTTTTTACTGCATTTATTTCTAGGTGAAGGGTAACTTCTTCCTACATAAACTTTTAACAAGGAAAGAAAAGTACACAGAAGTAAAGGTAAAGCCTACAAATCTTTATGCTCTTCCAAGAGATGCAGGGACTGGGACTCCTTTAGCTGTGTGAGTAACAACATCAAGCCTGCACTTCATGTTTTAATACTGAACTTTATTGCAATTCAATAAATGTTTCTATGCATAACTCACACACAAGCCCTCATTTCTTGTATTCCATGAAAATGACAAGTTACACTAAATGATCATTACAGACACACAGAGACATCTTAAAGCCAGTGCAGTACAGAACAGTACAATTGTAATACCTGTTGGTAAGATTAAATATATATACATTTTTTAAAAGCCAAAACCATGGAAGTGGAATACATTAGTGATTAAATATAAGATTATATAGTTATAGCAGCTTTTTTTTTTTAATATTCAGCTACTCTATCTAGCAGCAATGTTGTCTAATGACTGTTGGACAGTTTGTACTTTCAATCAGTAGGTGTTTTGTTCCAATAATTCATACAGACTGTAGCTGTCTCTGATCATCATGTTAGCAGGAATGAACAAGTTCCTACTTTGTAAAATAACAATCTTTGTAAAATAACAATACTGCAACTTCAACAAAAAAAAGTTATGTGTTAATTGTCTCCTTCCTATTAAAGAGTGCAACACAGGCTGACTACTTCATGAATGGGTTTTTCCTCCAATACAGACTGTAAACGCATGGAAATTTCCAGGAGGTCTGTCTAATCCAGGAGAAGACATTGGTAAGTTCTAGGAGAACAGGTCAGACATCAACAGAGTTTACAAAGACATGAATACCACTGAAATACAGGGTGACCCACCTCGCTTCTATGATCGATTGTTTCCTTGAATTAATGGTGAACAGATGGAGTGACACAATCCTGGGACCGTAATGGTAACAGCATTATGTTCAGGGTAAAGAAGTTTTGTATTTGTAACATTTACTCTTTTCCACACTTCCTTTTAAGTGCGTGCCTGAAGCCAACTAAATTTTTGTAGGCTAGTTGGATATGCTGAAAAATGAGCCAGAAGTGCAGAGGATTAAGGTAATCCATATAGAGCCCAAATAAAACTGAAATAGGGAGCTCTCGGCTCACACTGGAATCCAGGGCAGTGACCTCAGAGATGGACTGAGCAAAAATTTCCAACTCGCCCTTTTTACGTGCAAAACAAGTAAATGCACTTGCTTCCTTCCACCCCCCCTCCACTTGATTAATTTGGACTAAAAGCATCTTGCCACAGGGCCAGTGTGAAGTGCAGGGCCTCAGTCTTGTGGGCACCTGCTCCCAACACAGACACAAGGCACTCCTGTGGTAGGAAACAAGGCTGGTTTGAGGAAACTTCTCATTTCTTTCCAACACACCACATGCTGATGATGAGCACTTCTGAAGTTTATCTTCACAGGTGAATGAACAAGGGTGTTTATGAAAACAGAGAAAATCTGGCTTTTTTCTCCTTGTATCTCAGCCCTTAAAATCATGATCCATAGGCTGTTAATTCTTAAGCTGTTGAGCCCAGCTTTCCTGACTATACCTTAGAAATACCTACTGTTTTAGAAGTCTCCCTACAACAACATGTGTTAGGGTTGTATTACAGTTGTTATTTCAATACATGGAGAAAGCTCCTGGTTATCAGGATATGGCTGAGTTTAGTTTTCGTAACTCATGAGTCATATTTTAAGTCTTTCTGTCAAACCTGGTGATGGAAATCAAAAATATTTGCTGGACATTGTAATGTAACGTGGTGAAATGGATCTGTGTTTTCAAAAGAATCCCAAACGCCATGGCTGTTGTCTAGCCAGGCTCCTTCTCACTTCTACTGCCAGCAGCAAAAGGAATTTTGTACTCAAGGGAACAACAAAATGACAGCACTGGCATTCCAGTGGGATTCCCTGGAGAGATGCTGCTGCTGAGTAAGCCAGTGGCCATCCCTCACTTACCAGGTGAGATTCTGGCTGGAGCCTGGACTGAAAACCACCCAGGAGAAAAGTCTCTTACAGCTTCCCTCCTGCCACTTATAAACTACAGAATAATAAAAGTTATGATTCTCTGCATCACATATTACAAGAAGGTATAAATTAGTGAAACATACAATATAACAGGGCCTGATCTTCCTTTTTCATTCTTACATCAAACCTTAAAAACTCAAGTCACTCAAGGGACTAAATTTTAAATTGCAATTAAAAATTGCAATTACAATACTTAAAATCCTTTGGTTACATGAAGTAACAACATGCATGGCTGCCTACTTAAATGAGTGCCAACTGACTCATGCAAGTAACACCAATAGTTTCATAATGCAGATTAAGCAAAGTGCACACATTTTTTGAGTATTTCTGAAACTCCAGCCGTAGTGTTTCTTCTAGTTTAACTGTCATTAGATATTTATATATATACACACACATTTAAATAAAAGGGAAATGGCACTTCATCTAAAAGCAAAGCTCAAAGCTTAAATGAAATCCCTAATTACTGCATTTTTCTTAACCACAGCCTGCCTCAACACTCCTCATGATCTCAGTTCACTTCTGTGTAAATACAGCCCCCCTGCCCACTAACAAAATCACCTGCCACAGGGAGTTATTTCCAATATCTGAAACTACCCCTGAAATGTCTATTTTGTTCCCCTCTGACATGCCAAGATGCAAGCTTCCATAGGTTGGTGAATCTCTACGGGTCTTTTAAAATGCACTTGCTTTTGGAAGCAAGCCAGCACACATTTCTTACTGAAAATGAACTAACAGGAGCAGGTAACATTGCACAACAGTTCTATCCACTGACCACTCAACCAGACGCGACCAGGTTACATTAATCTGGGAAAAGCCATGTTCAACCTACCAGCAGTTACCCCAGGCAAGTAGGATTTGACTTGGCTACAATGAAACTGCAGACTTTGGGGAAATCAGTGGAATATTAAAAAAACTTATTTGGGACTCAATTTAAGTTGTTACTGAAGAGAAAAATCATCTCTCTGGAGGAGTTCTGGATGGATGGGTGGTTCTCTGGCTGTAATTGCAGCACGCAGACCCTGCAGACCCTTAAAGTTCCTGCTGCGTTTGTGGTGGGGAATGTTAGGACTGACCTCACTCTGTCTGGGGCACACAGAATGTACATGTGCAGCACAGATGCAGCACGTTTCCTCAGGAACAGGCTCTGTGCTGCACTGGTGCTGTGGCATATTTGAAATGTCACCAGACCCTTAAGGTACATCTTGAAAAGGACCTGGCACCACCTTTCACTTTCTGCAAACAGTTTTTACACATTTTGTTATCCCTTGGCATGAAAGTGCAGTGAAACTGATCCGATCAAGAGATCTGACATCAGTGCAGGTGCTGCTGCACAGGGTCTGAACCTGAGACCGGGCAGAGACAAGGAGAGGGATAGGGATCCAAAGGACTGCAAAGACAGTGCAGTGCTGTCTTGGATTAATGGATCAGTGGAGCCAGTAGCCATCAGTGTCCCTTTCAAACCACACCCTGTACAGCATTACCAAAGTAATTCTGTAGGATATACACAAGAAAGGCACACAGCAATTACTTTTGTTTGGGGACCAAAACATTAGCTTATCCTTGTGTTGCAAAAACAGACTTACATCCTGAAAACATTATGAAGCAAACAGAATGTGTTGAGTTAGAGGCTTTACACCTTTCCAAAAGGTTTAGAGTGCTAAGTTACTCTCAAATGTATTGCAAGGATTGCTCTTTCCACCCAGGAGACACAGCAGTTCGAGAGGTTTTTGAAGAGACTGGCATCAAGTCAGAGTTCAAGGCCATCCTGAGCATCAGGCAGCAACACGAACACCCCGGAGCCTTCGGGAAGTCAGACATGTACATCATCTGCCGCATGGAGCCCTCCTCCTTCCACATCAGCTTCTGCCAGCACGAGTGCCTGCGGTGTGAGTGGATGGATCTGGAGGAGTTGGCCAGGACGGAAAATGCCACTCCCATCACCAGCAACGTGGCCAAGCTCTTACTGTATGGGTACCGGGAAGGGTTTGATAGGGTTGACATAACCATGAGGGAGTTCCCAGCTGTCTACACAGGCCTGTTCTACAAACTCTACCACAGGGAACTGCCCGAGTCCTACAGAAACATGACATCATAGCAACACATTTCACATTTCCTTATAGTAATAATTTAGAATTATTATTGCAGTGTTGCATATTAAAATTATCCATGGACTTCTTTTTAGGTAATTACTAGAAAGTAATTATTCTCTAATAAGCCAAGATATAAATTATTTTTAAAGGTAATGGTTGCCATGAGTGTGCATCAGGTTTGTTCTCTACCCCGTAAAGCAAGCATAAGCTAAATAAAATACATAGATACCTAGCAGAAAACAGAAGTTACTGATCCTGAAAATACATTCCCCAAGTCACTTTACCTCCACACACACTGGCACAGTGGGTTTAAAGAGCAATATAAAGACAGTATGAAACATTCATGGTTTAATCTGGTATCTGCAAAAGTAGTTATAATATCAGCAAATAATTGCTTATATTCTGCTACTTCGGAGAGGAGTAGGAAAGGCAATGTTTTTAGTGCTGTGTGGCACTGGTGTTCAGAATCTGCCATGGAAATCAGCTTTTAGCAGACATGGGAAGGAAAAGGATAGCTTTCTGTCCAGGTCCAGTTTTTGGTCCAGGTTTGTACTGTCCAGTTCTTTTCAGTGCCACGTACCAGTCCGAGTATTTCCGTGACCGGTAAGTGTTATAGTTATTGGATTCCAAACGCTCAAAAAAGAAACATTCTTCTGTTGCGTATTTCTAAAAGGGAAAAGAAAACACATTACTGGTGTAGCACCACAAATCAATTCTTCACATTCAGGGGAGTAACTTAACAAGAATATAAGCAGTACCTGTGGTTTTAAGAAATAGAGATTAACTGTTTCGCGACTGAAGAAAGATACTTACTGTGAAAATATTGTTAAAACTACCTACAAGAAGAGGTTTGACCTATGGTTCATTTATTGTCTCTAACACAGATCAAGCAGCTTTTTATTTGCTTTTAGTGTGTAATTCTTTGTTCTGATCAGAAAATGTATAAAGAAGCCTTTAAGAACAAAAACTTTAAACAGAGTATAGACAATTCAGTACAACTGCCCAAGCTGGAAATTCAAGCAGAGACACCATCAAAAAAGGGTGAAGAAAATCCTTATTTCTCCCCAAAGCATACTTGATACCAGTGCTTTCCTACAGGATGCTGTCAATTTTCACATAAACCCCATCATTTAGGTGACAAATGGCAGTTCAGGCTTCATGAACTATGTATTTTTTACCATCTGCCAAAGGCGACATTTCAGGAGCTGGACTGCTTTCCAGCAAGAGCGGGATGCCAGCCACTGCACTGTCAGTCTCAGCACCTGGAAAAACCCTGGATAGCTGTGGTTTTTTCCTTCAAATACACTTCATTCCAGGCTGCATTCAGAGTGCTGATCTGGCAGCAGAAGCGTTCACAGCACTTCGTGAAACACCTGAACTCCACTAACTAAATGCAGGTTATTCTCACAAACATTCTTGGAACACAGTTTTAATCCATAACATCAAAAGACAAGAATTTCCCTTCAGGTCAAGTTCCTGGAGTCTGGTAAAACCTGGCCGATCGCAGCAAAACCACATAAGCATGACAGAACAAACAGGTCATATCCTTAAATAACAAATTATTTATCATAAAATACAAGTTAGTCAAAACTCTTCCTTCCATGGGAAGTTTGGGAAATTTCTTCATTAAATGAAATAATCACATTTCATTCTATAAAGTCAAAGTATTTCATTCTTATAATAAACTCGAAAGTCAAAATAAGCCACATCAGATGGGAAATGGTTCAGTTTTTCCATCAAAAATCTGATGGAACAAATGCATTTCTGCACAAATATTTCCAGTTAAAAGAGCATTTTCCAAGGGGAGGTTTTGACTATCTGCATTCATAACCAGCCGTTTCCTCCAGTGGTAGAGATCTCCTCTCCCCCACACTGAGTCTGTTAGTAAAGAGCAAGAAAATGCTCCATAAAAGCTGCAGCATCCAGGTTTCCAGACAAGAACATGATCCACTGCACCTCCACATAGATCACCAGGGTGAGCAGTGATCCACAGGCTGTGCAGTAAATCATCTTGCAGAGCCCAGCTCAGAACAAACCCTGCAGCATGTCTCAACAAGTAATTACAAAAACATCCAACAAGACGAAAAACAGGCCTGAATAATAATTTGCAAACGTAGTTCCAAAGATGTTGATTTATTTCTAACAAGGACACTATGCAAATTGATCCTGGACACTGAAGAGTAATTAAAAAAACCCAGACTAAAAAGGACAGAATAGTACTTGAGTGACTGATGGATAAGAGGACTAAATTACGTGTTTAGAAATGAAAGTTCCATAATGTCTTAAATTTCAGCAGTGTTTCACCATGTGCAATTCACCACAAACATTTCCAGTGTACGCTCTTTGCAAGCTCTCGTGAAACACAGCCCTGCTCGAACTGAACAAGAGACGCTGGCAATTAGAAACAGTTTCCTGATTGTGTTCAGAGGCAGAAAATGGTAAAGGCACAGCCAGCCACAGACTGTTGGAAGTCACAGTGCAGAAATCCTCATGGAAAAACATTGCCAGTGCTACAGAAAACAGCCATGAAATTGCAGCAGCGTTTGTTAGGCTGGTTGGAGGAAAAGAAAAAAATTCTTAAAAGAGTAAGAGAGTTTCCACCTATGAATAACAACGTTGTGTGCAGCAAACATGATTCAAGTAATACCCATTTGCGGAAACAACACAAAAGAAAAAAGTTTTATAAGCTCAAGTGAGAAGCACAAAGTGACCCAACTTTACATATTCTGCGAGAGTAAGTCCGAGTGAACGGATGATACTTTCCGAGCATTTTGCTTTACAGGAACTACAGCTAAAACTGCTGCAAGGGAAGCATGTTCTACAACCAAACCCACCATGCAGCAGCAGGTCAGAAACCCCAAATATAAACACACCCCTGTGTGTTTTGTTTAATTTTACAAATGGTGCTAAACACCCTATTTTGACACTTCGCAGTCGCTCAGGGTACGGACTGCAATTAGAATGGGAAGCCAAATGCCACCGCACCAGCACCACAGGAAATTCCCAATTATCCTTAATTCAAGAATAGCACAGTGGACAACTCCTCACATTTTCTTCAACTGAGCTGTCACACAATATCCGAGTAACTTGAAGCAGGTTCTTTAACTGCATTCCTGAGCCCACACAAAACTCCCTGGAGCCAGAGCAGAGGAGCGCCCCAGGGAGCCCTGCTCCTGTAAAACTACGTTCAGTCTCATTTCATGGAGGCAGAGAAAGGGAATCAGAAGCAATTTCTGCAGCCCCTGGCACAGGTCTTTCATTTGCTGCAGTTCAGTCAGGGTTAGGAATGCACATTGTTAACCCCAGCCATCGGGAGGGAATTGCACAGAGACTGAATGGGGCTGTGTGAATACACCAAAGCACCAATGATTACTGCAAACCAAAATTCTGGCAGAGTAGATGCCCTGCAGTGGTGCTTCACCAGGCACTGAAGGTTAAAATATGGATGAGGGGTTTACCGTGTCTATGTCTCATAAGCAAAATGAATGTAACTGCAGCTCCTAAAGCAAAATTTATCATCTGGCTCGGAGAGACATTAACTTCCAGAGTCTGCTGCACACACCGGCTTTAAAACACAGCTAAAAATTCAGCTGATACCAATAAAACACACCAGAGTTTAAACTAAAACTAGTCTCACTAGAGAGTAGTTTAATTTACCCACATTTATATAACTTTTTAAATTTTATCATAACATTTTCAAAAATATTCTTCTTGCCAGTTTTCTACTTAGGAAGTAGAAGTGCCCAAAAAAACCTTGATCCTCTACAAAGGAAAATGAGAAAACAATTTATACAGATTAGTATCACGAAAGTAATTTTTTAAAAGAAATTGGCTTTACTTTCCACTTCAAAGAGGTCTTTTAAAATCACTTTATGTGAAAGTAAGTGAAAGAGGAAAAAATTACTCCTGAGGGTAAAAATACAAACACTCCGTTCTTCATTTGTTTTTATAATTTCCTGATCACTGTGATTTTTTTTTCTCAGACAAGCCATTCCTGTTAAAATTTTCAGCTCCTGGGTAGGGCAAAAATACCCAACTCCTCTAGCTCCTATTTCAAGTAATTGCCAGAAGCTGTGCAGCACTCATTTTGCCTGATAAATCCCACACTGAGCAGCTGAGTAACTCCTGCAGGAAGAGAGGCTACTCCACACAGCGAGTTCAGGACACACCAACATACACAGAGACATCAGGAAAGTGCTGCTTACCAAGGCCAGCAATCTGCCATCCTCCTTCATGGCCAGGAAGCGATTGGCACTGACACCTTTGATGGACACCACTCCTCGTTCCTCCGCCTGAAGCTGCAGCTTGACTGCGAACAAAAACAAAAGACAAAAGGTTTCATAGCCATCGTGGGATCACAGCACTTGACAGTCACTGCTTCAAACCCTGCACCATAGAAAGCTTCAGCTTGCAATGGGAATAAATTTTCAACCTTTGGCTTTCTGAATCCATTTTTATAAATGGCAATGGTGAGATTGAGTTATTCCATCTTCATTTCACAAAAAGGCAACTTAAAAACCCATTAAATTCCTTGAAAGCCCACTTAGGGCACAATCAACTGCTCCCAGAAAATAGAAATTTTTCACGGCAGTTTTTCCAGAGGTATCTCTCAATGTTTGCGCAACAGCATCGGACACTGAACGTACACAGCTCTGTACAGGCTGTCGGCGAGTCTGGGCTGCAGCTGAGACTATTCAGGTCCGTATCACTGCCTAAGGGTTCTGGCAGTTCCCAACAGAGAAATATCCGTTAGTTTACCTCATCCATCCAACAAGTGGGTGGAACAAACAAACAGAACTGCAGCAATAGGTGAAGGCAGCAAAGGCACAGGAAACAGCGTTACACAAATCAGGAACGTGTTTTGCTTCAATTAAAAGAAATTAAAGATTGTATAGAAAGGAAAACCTGTAAGGTCCTATCACACAGCTTTTAGCTACTACCTGTGGGTTACTAGCACAAAGCCTTAACTGATTTCTGTAGCCACAAATCAAACTCGGTAGTTTGGATGAGCATCTGAAAGCTTCCCCTTCTGCCTGCCCTTGCCCGTTGTATACAACATCTCGGGCAAGAGCTCCCTTCACCCACCTGCTTTGGTGCAGCAGGTACTTTATTCTGTTTGGAGATGCAGTTTTAAATAGCTTGGGCTTTTCAGCCACCAGAATAAAAGCCTGAAGTGACTGTAAATTTTGGAGAAAGAGCATCTCTTGAGATTCAGAGAGAGGTTGTTGCTTATTTGGCTTTTTGTGGAAGGGAAAAAGAGACAGCACTGAAGAAACCAACCAAAACTCCTACAACAGGAATACAGGGACATGAAACTGTTGGGGTAATTGCTGCAAACCCTTTTTCAGGGTACAAGTAAAAAGTCAGGCGCAATTTCATCTCAGAATCAAGTATCCAAAATACAGCCCTCACAAGTTATGAGGCCAAAATCAGACTTGTGAACAGCTCCAAACACTTCAGTGTAACTCCTTAGCCTCTGGGGAAGCTACAATGTGGAAAAGTGCTCTGGGCAGGGACTGTGGGAAATAGACTTTTGAGATGTGCCCAAGCACACAGCTTTCACCACACACTTAACAAGAAACAGCTGTGGAACAGCTGAAAATTAATATTAATTACTGTAGTACTGACTTATTATGCTTCATGACTTTCTCTGGACAAAAACACACACGAAATCCTACAACATCACACCAGGCCAGAAGTTCAAATTCTGTGAAAATAAACTTCTGGTAAAGGTTTCTAAGTCCTGTAAAAATTTGTATAGTTTGGAGAAGCTTGTGAGAAGAAAAAAAATCCCCAAGGTTTTCCTGCAGAGTTTGAAAAGAGCTGCAATACTCAAAGCCCCAAAATGAAAATCAGCTTCACTGGATTTTCCTCTCCAACTCCAAAAACACATGAACAAACAGAGCCAGAGTAATACTGTGAGTTTTCCAGGTTTCAGCATTATTTTATGGCTTTATTAATGCAGTGAATATTTGCCACAGGGTTACACTGAGCTGAAGATGCCAAGATACAACACAGCCTTACTAATCCAACACATTTTGACCACATGATCATCACCAGAAGTGACAATTTTAGGTTTAACTCACTCCAACGAAACTGGTTGTTAGAGAAATGTATCACTTGACACCGATGATCTGCATCTTTTGCAGCCTTTAATCACCAACAGCAACAGTTCAGACTCCATTCATCATTTCACATCTACTCCCAATACTTGTTCTCAGCACAACTGAACCTCAAAACCCGATTCATGAATGTCAAATAATTAAGACATCTGTAGCCCAAAAAAAGTAGCAGAGATTGTTATGAAAGAGCTCCTTAACCAAGGGCTAAAAAGGCCCATTTTCCCAGATATTCTTGCAATCCTCTGAGGGCCCCTCTAGCACAGCAGTGAGTTATTTCCCTGTTCCCGTTCATGCCCTGCAATCCACGAGGAACCCAAGCACAAGGCTCTGCCTGATGCCTGCTGGTGTTGTGACAACACAGAGCTCGCCTGCTGAGATAACATCCCCAGGGCTGGGGCTTCACCAGTTTTTAAATAAATAACTGGTCATCACCAAGTTATTAAATAAAACAGTACAACCAACTCAAAGGACTGAGGAAATTTACAGCTCCTATTAAAGACTTTCTTTTCTATCATAATAAGCTTAATAGAATCATTCTGCCAAGTAAGAAGGAATGAATTGCAAGATGTACAAATGCACTTTTACACCAGCAGAGAAACTCTGAGTGACGTAGCTCGAGTGAATCTATGGTGCCTTCCAGTACTATAAAAATGGATAGAGAGGGAACAGTTTTTCCCAACAATACACAGAGGTTCTGTTAGAGATTCATATTCACTGATGTTCTGGCTGAACAACACCATGAGCTACACTGTCCAACCCATATTTCCACTGGAACCAGTACAACTTGTGGCACTAAAGGAAGCTGGACCACACTGCAAAAGGCACTGAAATGCTCTTTCACAGGATATGTGGCCAGGACAGATGTACAAGCTGCCAGTTAAACTGAACAGTGTATTTAAGAGGCTTACAAATGGGCATTTCACAACTCGGAGAGACTTTTCTAAGAATATGGAAGTTGAAAAGTGGTCTTTAATAGCATTGTGGTCAGCAAGGTTTCAGATTTCTGTTAAAAAATGGATCTTCCTTGCTTTTCTTAGAGATCAAAAAAAAAAAAAAAAAAAAAAAAAAAAAAAATTCCAAGGCAGTTTTGCAGAGTCCAGTGCAGAAAATAATTATAAGGACAAGTAGCTAGACAGGAAAGCTGTTAGCAAATGCAGAGAATAGAGAAAACATGGACATTTTCCAAAAGTACTTTTATTGTTCTGAGCACTAGAACTGGAAAATCACACGTACAATGCAAACTCTCAGGCCCTTTTACAGTTCTAACAAACCAAAGCTTTAGAGTGGCCCAGACCCAGTTACACTGCGCAACTTAAATGGTCCCAAATGGTTTCACTGCTCTGCATCACAAAGGGTTTGGCCAAAAATCTCCTTCAAAAGTGGTTCATTTCAAAGAGCTTGGCAAAATCTCCCAACTTAATACTTCAGAAAAACAGAGCTGCACATTCTGGAAGTTGCTCACGGCTGTGCTAGTACTACCTTTTGACATCCAGTGGGAATCTGCTGGCAAGCCCTTCACCCAGGGCAATCCCTGTGAGCAAAACCACGTGCTGGTATTTCACTCACAGCAGCTGCACTGGCTAAGATGTTCTGGGGCAGGAGAATGCCACAGGATCAGTAAGGAAAAGGGAAAATAAAGGTCACAGGGAGAAGAGAAAGCGACAAACACATTAGGAATAAAATAAAATAAAATAAAATAAAATAAAATAAAATGCAGACAAAAAAAGCAAAGAGCAGTGAAGATGGGGCAGGGTAAAGGGCAGTACAGGAGGGTGCTGTACTGGAGCATGAGGCAAACACACATCTGAAGTAGGTGGAATTTGAGGATGTATTAGCCAAAGGGATTCATAAAATCCCCATTTTCCTACTCCTCCACAAGGAAATGGGAACTCTAACCACTATATCAGAGAAACCTTAAAGTAAAAACCAACTATGAGCCTCTGGCTTTGCACACATTTACACAGCAAATAAAGGTTTGATTACAGCCTCAGCTGCATTTTCACTATAACACACCTAGCAAACAGCCCACCCACAGACTTCAGTGCAGACTAAAGCTACGAGTACCAGCCTCAGTACCAGAATCACAGAAAACTCGGGTCAGAAGGACTCTGTCTAGTTCAGCCTCCTGCTCAAGAGCCTCCATCACTTCACAGTGAGAACTCTGCTTGCCACACTGAAGCTAAGGGAGCAGCTCAGGGGAAGAGAAGACAAATTGGATACTATTTCAACCCCTGTTTTCGCTAATACTCAGCTGCTTTATTGGAACTAAAAAGGTCACAAGCAAAACGCCTCTCAGTTTATGAGAAGGGAGAGTTTCTGTACCCCCCAAAAATCCCAGGCTGCACGTCTCTGGATCAATGACTAGTGTTACTACAGTCTGCTGTGGAAAAGCTCAGCCCCAGCCAAAGGCTCAGGGCCCATCTCCAACATATTTGCAGAGGCCCTGTAAGGAAAATCCTTCCACGAGGCCCCCGAGTGACACTGCGGTGAAGCTGCAGCGCCAGCTCCCATCGCCCACCCTCCTGCACCTACGTGCCCACAGGAAAGCACAAAGCAGCTATTTTGCAGTCTCACTGCAGAGGTGGGTCAGCTCCAGAGGGAATAAGCATCAGAAATGCAAGGAAGTTCACAAAGAAAAGGAAGGGAAAAGTGAGACTCAACAACGTTTCGCTAAATGCATCACCCTACAGCCGAATTTCCGCTCTGCCATACTCTGTGGCTGAAGTTGGCCATTCCTTCATGCTCGGGGGCAACATCTAGTCCCAGACAGGTGTCCAAGCAAAACACAAGGAGTCAGACGTGCTTGCTCCACACCTAACACGTCAAACCCTCCCAAACCCAGGGGCTGCTTCAAAGCTACACATGCATTTACAAACATACATATATTAACACCCCCATTCTGGCATTTCCTGCCTGCTGGACCAGATCCAAACCCGAGCCCACGAGCTGGTGATGCCTACTGTAACATATCTCCAGGAATTACAAAAATCTTTGTCTCTCTGTCCCACAACAGTCTCTGACAGTTTCTGATATCTCTTTCTCAAAGGCACACTAAGCAATTTAACATCTGCTATTTGATAAGCGCTGACATACGAGGCATCCTCAAGTCTTCAGACCGCGAACAAGAGAACGACTTGCTCACTTTCATACGCTCATGGCAAAATTGAGCCACTGCCAGAGTCACTGAAGCACACGCTGCCTAAAACCTGGAACACACGTGAGGGGGAGAGAGGAGAAACAGAGATGAGAAACAGCCAGCAAATCTTACCAGGAGAGGTGGGCTGCTAATAAACCAAACCATTAGGATTGCAACAAAAACAATCAAGCACACGGAGTGTCACAGTGAGAAACAGTGAGTCACACTCCCATACAAAGGCACATTTCTTTGCTCTTGCATGACAACATTCTAAGTGTATCTTTTTCCTTTTTACCAGCCAGAGGCATAAAACCACTCGCAGACAGACCCAAGGTCTCCAAAATGTAAACATCTACAACAAAAATACACACTCCTGAAACAAAAACACTTCAGGAAGTTCCGGTTACACTTAAGAGTAAACCAAGGCTTTAAGCAGAACAGTAATTTGTGTAACTGTTTAAGCATCGACCCGCTAATCTAATCAACCACATTAACATGAACATTCCCAGATTTATTTAAGAGTTTTCACCTTTTTAAGTAGTACAGATAGTGAATACAATGGAAATTATTTCCCTTTTCAGGTTACTCACCTATTCTGATTTATATCTTGACATCAATTCCTACAAATATCCAGCTCTACCTAACATGCACCTGTGGCACTGGGAATCCTCCCCACGAAACACTGATTACCAAATACACAGCATTCTCTGGTGCTCCCTATAAATTTCATATAAAAGACAGTAAAGTCATCCTGCAGAACAGTAATTTCAGAACAGTGTGACATCCAACACTTCTGGCACCAGTGTGACACTGTGCTCCTTGCCTGTGTGCCCACATGTAAAACACGCACAGCCACGCTTCTCCATTTCTCACAGCTCGCATAATCTGGTTCATCAAACCTAATCAAGCCCTTTAAAAATGTCATGCAAAAGCAAATCCAGAGTTTCTGGATTCTGCTTACAAAGCACAACTTGGGCATTTTGTGCTGCCGAGTAAAGTAAACAGCAATTGCTTCGAGTTATGAAAGGATTTAATACGCCAGAAACTCCAAGTCACCGTCATGTAAAACCCTTCTAAATGCCTTCTGCCACACTGTTTGCTGACTCCTTGGCATTGCAGATGAACTGATGCATCTTTGGAAGTCAAGAGAGCAAAACCAAACAGAAAAAATACCTAACTTTACCAGAGAAGAACTTCATTCATTACTGGGTACAGGTAATAAAGCTTAGTCTCCAAATTACCAGTATTTTCACCCCAAATTCTTGATTTAGAAAAATGTTTCAGGGTTTCCTTATGAAAATAGTGCATGCCTGCTCACATGTAGTTTTTTTAAGACTTTTCCTAAAGGGCTTTTCTTAGAAAGGGTAAGGCAATCCCCCATGTTGCTTTCATTTGCTTTCGCTTCATTTAGTATTCACTGAAGTAAATCGTAGAATAACCACTTTTGGGTGCTCAACTTTAGAACAAAGCTGGTGCAATTGTTCAGCCAACTCAGCCATATCAGAAGACACATACAGAACTTGCAGAAATTCGGCTTTATGTGTACTGTGCGTTCACTCATCTTGTAACTATGGCCTGTTTTTCACTTGCAGCAAAACAAGCACATAAAACCAGGGACAACCTAAGGCAAACACGGAACGGCATTTCAGAAGATGGAAAAGGTAAAATGTCTCATTTTTAGAAGGTATTTTGTGGTGTCCGTCCTCCAGGTACAACTCACACAACTACTCAGCAGTACTCAGTATTTCAGGGCTGTGACTGATGTCGGAGCAGTAACACATGAGATGAAAGGAAAAGACTGCCAGAGCAGTGGTGAGACACTGCCAACCCATAGGCTCAGTAAGCCTCACTGTCACAGTTGGAAAGGAAAAGCTGGATTTTAGGAATGCCAAGAAGAATCAGTAAATTGGATCAGAGAGTCTGGAGCACACTGGTGAAAGAGGAACTCCATCAGGCACCAGGGTGTAGAGAGACGGCACAGCAGACAGGGGGAGCAAGAAGGAACAACCCCATACAGAGGAGCTCCTGTGAATTAAGCTGCCTTTTAGAGCTGATTGCTCTTAACCTGGCCAAAAGGTTGAGACAGTGACTACGCTGGGTTTGCACTTCCCCTGTCTCCAATACCAGTGAAACTGATCACTGAGACTTTAATAAATATTTATGCAAAAAGTCAAAAGAAAACCCCAATCAAAAGCCATGCATGTGCACACACAGTATTGCACTGGTGCCTGCCCATCTCCTTTATTGCAAGGACAGTGCAAATGCCACATTAAGCCCAGAGTCTTACTTCATCCTCCTATTTCATCCCCTTCCATCAAGCTGTGCGACCACCCTGTGCTGACCTTTAAATAAAGCATCCACAGGGGAACAGCAGGCACTGCAGTGAAGGACAAGAGTTGTCAATCACTGCTGACCCAGCTCAGTAATGGATCCCAGTCTTCACAAAAAGACTCTAATTTGCTTTTGAATGCAGCCTTGCTTGAGTAAAGAGTTTTCTTTATAAGAAACCAAATTCCTTAACTGAAAATAAAACACACAGTGCATATTTGGGTAACACTCCTCACTTTTATTCTGAAGACATTCACCATACTAAGAAGGGACACGAGCACTTTGCTGACAACAAAAGAGAGACCTTGGAAGCTTTCAAGAGAGACCTTGCAGCTTGGAAGAACCTACCTGGCTCCCTGCTGCTTCAGCCAGACCATCGCTAGTGCTCATACTCTGGTTTAGATCTATGTGATGGTTTCAATGTCCACAATGCTCCTGACATCCCTGCAAGAAGATGCTCCTGAAGTACACCAGCTACAAGCACTGGCCATCACACTGTCTCACCCTAACCACATCAAAGCAGCAGCCAGGCATCCCACTCCTAGCAGCGTTTTCTCCTAATAAAACATCACACAGACAATATTGATCCATGGGACTAGAGCCTGATCACTGGAAAACACCTTACCACCACTGATACTTGCTGTAGCACAGTTAAGTGCTCTGGAAGATGCTACTGCTTGAAGCAGTAAAGCAAGCAGAAGGTTAGGACTGAAACAAATAGCACCTGGCAACGAGGCAGTTCTGAGCACCTCTTCAGCTTTGAGGAATTCCTGCATTTCTAAGGACGTGAGAATTGTACATCTTTTTCCTCCATTTTCCTGAATGAACTACATTACCATTAGCAAAACATCCATAGTGGATCTGTAAACATCTGTAAAAACCACAAAATGAATCCTTCCTATTTACTTACTCCGAGGCATGGCCAGGAGCACGTTCAACTGTTTATCCCAACTGCTCCATGACAGGTGGAATCCACATACTATTTCCCAGGAGCTGCTCAGCCTAACAGGTCTGTGCAGCAGGATTCCCTAGAGACTGCTCAACAGAAGTGCCAGCCTCTCCCATACAGCCCCTATATGGCCCCCAGTGGCTGTTTCTCCACACTAACCCATGTTCCTCGTTTTGCATCCATCTCTGTTCCCACAGGTACCAGCAGGCCTCATGGAGAAACTGCACACAACCACTCCACAGGTGTGGTTCCCTACACTCAGGAATGTCGGTCTCTCCGCTGGTCTTCCCAGAGTTGTGGGACTGTATGAACATTCTCTGTAATGTAGTCCCAAAAGTACTATTCTAACCTGAAATAAAACATAGTGACAACTGCATGGACTCTTCAAGACATCCCTCTGGGAAGATGTTGTATCCTGTCCTGCATTTTAACAGATGAGATGGGTCAGGA
The DNA here is from genome assembly GCF_020740725.1 of Corvus hawaiiensis. Classification (NCBI taxonomy): domain Eukaryota; kingdom Metazoa; phylum Chordata; class Aves; order Passeriformes; family Corvidae; genus Corvus; species Corvus hawaiiensis. The sequence goes on from NC_063217.1 coordinate 70,901,885, forward strand.
CATGGCACCACAGGACAGGCAGTGACAATCAGCTGCCACTGGAGAGGGGCATTCTGTGTCCCTCCATTCCACACTCCCAGCCTCAGGCTCCTACCACCACCCTTGCACCAGCTCTCACACCTCTCTTGACATTTCAGTGATGGGCATGTGGATTAAAATTAAACACTTGAAGATTTTTAGCCCAGTACCCAGAAACACCAAGAAAAGATAGTCTGCTAAAAAACTGGTGCCAGTCCCCAGAGGTAACACTCTGACCTTCCCCCAAGCACAGATTGAGGTATTGTGGCAACTGCACACTCGAGTATGTTAAGGACATCCTTTATCAGCAAAAATAAACCCAAAGCTACACCCCCACAGAATGGCACAGGGCGTCTGGGAATAATAGGTACGTTTGCATCAGGCATTGTGGGCCAGCCTGAGAGTAGAAAGGAAAGAACCAAGAAACAGACTACAAATATTTTCGAGCTGTATCACAGCTGACATCGCTCCCTACTCTTACAAAACACCACCATACAGGATTCCATAGCCGCGGGTACTGGGATTTTGTGACTTGCACATTCCAGGAATGCTAATGATTGTGGTTTTGTGAGACCTACTGAAATCCCATCAAAAGGTAACAGATATGCCACTGATCTCTGCAGCACAAGAGCAGAATTTCACCACACTGCCACTGCACATGGCATCTGCACCCTACTTTGCCCTTTCCCAGTACCCTCAGTAACCTTATCCTTTGAATCATTCGGGCAATGTGGTTTCAAGCTCTAAAAGTCAAACATGAGTGGCAGGCTCACCCAGGTCACTCCACCAACAGAGCACCATGACAGCTCCTGCAAGACGACCTCCACCCAACTCTGCAGACATCATCTCATTTGTATTCTCGGCTGATCCTATCAGGCTCCAGGCAAAATCTGGCCCTACCCTGAACAAACAAAGAACTACGTAAGATAATAACCCTAAAATGCCACCAGCACTCCAGAGAGTTGCCCTTTTAACATTTTTATTGACACGTCTGGAGGCAGCAGAAGAGGCAGACAGGAAAAAGTTTACCCGTATATTGTCACCAAACACTACTGAAAACAATGAAGGAGGAGAGAGTTGCTTTATTTTGAAATGCATAGTCTTAAACAGGTACTAACAAAAGCAAAGGCTATTAACTCTCCATCAGGATTGAAACACTATCTCATTACCAACTTTAAGCCTTCAAAATCAAGCCATAAACATTTCAAATATTGCTTGGTATAGATATTCAATTGACAGATTCCATACACTTATGTATGTTCTCCAGCAACAGTAACTTGAGCATTCTCTGGACTGCATTGAGTCTGGTTTGGTTTTATTAGATAACTGCTCTAAACACGCTGTCACCGACAGCCAAGAGCACCATTAACTCCAGGGTCATTAACCAGTTCAGCACAATCCATCACCGCCCAAGTATCCTGAAAAAGATGGCCAGCGATCCCAGGGCAATCTCCTAAGAGTGCTAAAAACCATAATGATCAAATAATTATTTATTAGAACTGCCTGCCATATCTGTAATCCAGGGGAGCTCGGGAAAGCTTACAGAAACAAAGTGACACTGAAAGGATTATGATTTAAAATTCAGGTTGAGTTACTAACATCATTCACTTTCTATAAAATGCTTTTAAATATGACCCCACTACAGATAAACTTTTTCTTAGAATCAGTTGCAAAAATTTTAAGCATTTATGAACCAAACAAAAACCAACAGCAGCCCCCTGATCTCACTACATGTTATCTGTATTTGTCTTTTCCAGCTCTGGGTGTGCAGTGGCTAACAGGAGTTGGATTATCATTTTCCTGCAAACAAGACTATGTAAGTACCTAAAAACACTCCTGATTTCCAAAGTGACACAATTTAAGGGCTAAATCCTGCCCTCTAGTGTACCTGTGTGTGGTGGTGCCCTTGGAACCTTCCCCACTTCCAAACTGGGCAGAAAACAGCTGGGAGGGACAGGACAGTTCACTGCCCACTGGAGACATCTTGTATTGCCTCGGTCCACCTTTAGAGTGTACCTGCTACTGGATCACACAGCTCCGGGGTGGGCAAGACCCACTAGGATCCGGGATAGAGGATTAGCACACACGTGACAGATGAGAGGGCATCCTCCCCTGAGCAGGACCATGCAGGAACATGATGGTATTTCTATGACAAAAGAAGCAGAACAAAGCACATTCCCAACTTTTTCACACGGGGTGTCTCTGCTACCTCATCCCCTAAAGGCAGCTACATCCAGGAGCCAAGAGGAATTTCTGGGCTATGCCACAACGTACTTGGCAAAGCAGTTAAGGTCTGCGCAACAGATTAAAAGTAATGCAGAAAGAGTGTGTTTCCAGAAGGACTTGGGTAGAAGCCATGTATTTGAACGTTAAGGGGCAGGGTTTTTTTAAAAGAAGAGTCACCTCTCACTTAGTGCTAAGATTTGGAACAGATCTTGCCCTGTCAACAGCTCTGGCTATGTCTTTGGGACACCAAAACGGGAAAGGAGATATTCCAAGTCCCCAACAACATATGCACCTATAAAAGTTAAACACCAGGTACTGAACCTTCTTACGAAAACACTTCCTGACATTTGCTCAGCTTCCTCTTTCTGAGGATCACCATGAGTTTTCTCCCTGAAATCTGATCAGTGATCAGATTTTCATCATCTTCACTGAGCTGCTCTAAAAGTCAGCCTATATTTCAGCAGAGTCTTTCCACAACCATTTAAATGTTGTGTAAGAGAAAAGTCAAAATCTTAACATTAACAACTACTTATAAAAGGAACCTTCATAAGAAATTTTCCTGGACCAGTACTACCCTATTTTACATTTTCTTCAGATATTTATGGAAGAGGAGAGAGGTACTGAGCAGGAAGAAGGTATTTCAGACATCTGCACGGTTGACTGAGCTCACACAGCTGAATCCTTTCCAAGTGAGAGGCTGGAGCCTTGTCACCTCATTAAGGAGTGGACAAGAATGGCTCGGGATTCTTTGGATACTGTCTTGGGTTATGCTCATCATGAAACAAACCTGCTTAAGAAATTCTGGAAATGCATAAATGCCAACCATTCCTCATTTAGGGGAACTGTGAAAGGAACCAGCTGTACTACTAGATATGTTCTATATGTATGGATAAGTGTTCTCTTTCCATTCCCCATGCTTTTCTCCCCTCACCAGTACTGTAGCCTCTTTGAGGGAAACACCTCTGGAGAGTTTCTAGAAGCCTTTCCAAAAACACTGCGTTCTTTGTATGTTTTCTAGGGCATAAATCAAAAGTTGTTGATCAACAACAACAAAAAAACAGCCATGTTTTTTGTTTTGCTTTAAACAACAAAACTCTCAGCAAGCGCCCTCTGTTTCTTGTTTGCCTGAAAGTACTTCTTCAAGGGAAAAAACTCAGGATGGAGTCCCCAGAGTGTGTCCGAAGGGGCACTTCACTGGAGTCACTGCAGCACACACGTCAGATGTGGCAATAAAGGCCATGGAAGATGCCCTGTCCTGGTTTTCAGCTGTGTGAATCATATGATCCCAATCCTCCAGCACGCAGGACGTCAACTTCCATTCTTAATTTCATTAACCACACAATTATGAATAAATGAATGTGAGTGGGGTGAGTATAAAACCATGCCATGACATAAAACAGATAAGTATGTCAAATAGAGGAAGGAGGAGGGGAACAAAAAAGGACATGGATCATGGAAATTTGTTTGTAGTATTAAAGCTTTGGTCTGAAACGTAAGGAGACAGTAATTTGCCTTCTAAAATAAGAACTTCCTTTAAAAGTAAGGATGATGTGCTACTGAAATGTTATTTTGTATAATTAATTCCTAAGAATAGCAGCAACCACAAGTATCTCTACGAACTGTCCTTTCATTATTTCTAAACCAAATTGTGCAAAGACATGGTATTCTCTTTTCAAAACCACTTTAAAAAACCTTTTGCTCAGCTAAGAAAATCACCCTGAATTACTTGAGGTGTATATTTGCATTGCTAATTTCTTTTTTAAAGTCCTCTCACACTGGCCAAGATTTATTGCCTTCTGCCATGCCAGGAATACCATGAGATTTCACAGGGACTTCCACAGAGCAGCACTCACCAGGTCAGAGTTGAGCAGAGTCGTGTGGAATGACGTATTTACAGCAAAGATGCTAAGGATGTGAACCATGCAATGCCCCAGCAATGAGCCTCACTGATGCTTCAAGCACTGATTATTTTCTGCTTCTCAGAACTAGGGTTCTTCCAGGAAAAAAAAAAAAAGAGAAAGGAAGAAAGAAAAAGCCACAAGCCAAGAGCTGTCTGATAATGAGAAAAGGAGAGCATGGCAGCAAGGGACAAGGGAGCAGCTCAGGCGTGGTGGCATTTCTGTCCCCAGGTGTGTTCGCTGGAAGCAAATCCCAGCAGCTCCCAGGTGTACCACTACAAACTACTCTTTTTAAACAAAAGGGTTTTCTACACTTGGCCAGCAAGTGCCAAGCTGAGGGTGCCCGAGGAGCTGACTTGGTGCAGCACAGGGCAGAGGCCACATCACCCACGTACAACTCAGGTTTTCCTTTACCTGCTGGCACCATTTGTTCAAGAGGAAAAAAGGTCAGAAAAGAGAGGAGCTTCAGAGAGGGAAGCACCAAAGGAAAGGGGAAAGAACACTTGTGATCAGATAGTACTGAAGAGGCAGGGAAGAAAAAGTACAGAGGCAAAATGAGGAGCCCAAAAAAAAAGACAGCAAAAATACAGCTACAGATCAAAACAGAAAAACCTGGAAGAATAAGGCAGTATCATCAAGATTAGAAATATTTTCAAGCACAATTCACTACTAGGAAAGCACAGGATGTCAGTTGAAAATTTTAATATTGATAAGGCTCAACAGGAAGACAAAACACACATTCAGTGGACTCAAGAATGAAAAACTAGTATTAGTTTTACTGAGAGAATAATAAAACAAGGCAGGGAGGAAGAGATGATTAAGGGGGAGCTCCATGCTGAAAAAGGCAGCAGTGATAAATACCACCTCCACTCAGAGCAGCGTGGCTCAGCCAGGTGAGCACAGACCAACACACACCACTACCTGCACTTTTCAAAAGCAGAAACAGGGAATGAGGCAAGAACCCAACAGCCATGACAATGTCTTGGATCCAGCTTCAGCCTTGTACATCCTTCACTCAACATCACCTCCCTTTGTAGTAGGTTTCCAGCACATTTTCATAGTTACTCCTAGGGTTAGGTGACACATCTGATGAACTAATGAGATTTATTTCCTTTAAGGATTCCTGTTACAGGATTTCTTTGGAATTGTTGGGTAAAACTAATTGTTTTGCAAAAGGTGAATATCCAATGTGGAAAGTAGTATTAAGAACCTTTGGTCTGTCTGCTCACTTTGTTCTCCCCCAAGTTTAGCCCGGTCCCTGCATCCATTACTCAGAGTACAGGTGCAATGCAGATAAAGAATCCTAGTAAGGCATTTCACCTGCTTCTCATGCCAAGTGCCTGCAGGCAGGCCCTGCACAATAACAGCTTCTCTCCAACCAGGAATCGCACTGGGATGACCTGACAGCTAGGCAGCAACTCCCTGTACCTGCTCTGAAGGAAATGCCTCACAGGCACATCAAAAACTCACCACTACATCCACAAAACCTCCATACTGAACACTTCCAAAGTATTCTGAGCTCTGTAAAAGGCATTTGGTTCATGGGACCAAAAGCAGCCTGTGTTGGTAACAGCAACCTGCCACACGCTCCCTGCAAGCCTGTGACCACTCAATCCATGGGCTGTGTTCCCAGCCCAGGAGCCTCTCCCTCCCTTCAAAAGATCATGTATTGGAGGGACGACCTCCTTCCTGCTGCTGCTGGAATCCATAGGTTTTATCTGTAGCTGAACCGTCGTTAATTAAGTTAGCCAAAAAAAAAAACCAAAAAATAAAAAAGAACCACACAATATGCAACATTTTAAGTCAAAAAGATGGTCTGACAGCAATTTGTTATAAACCCTGCTGCTTCCTTGGCCAGATTTACCCCTCTGTTCCTAAGAGTACCTGTATGCCGAAAGAGCTCCTACTCAGGAGCACCTACCCGCAGTGGGAAAAAGAACAACCTTCTCTGTACCTTGATGCTTCCAACGCATTCACCGCCGCCGTGTGGAGCCGGCAAGTGCCCTTACACCCCTTTAAGGGCCGCGCAAACAAACTCGAGACCCCTTCAAGCCCGTAACCAAACCTCTGTGCACCTGACGAGCTCTACTGTGTACCCAGCAGGTTGAACGCGGAGCCGCCAGCGAGGCTTTGCCCCGGGACACTCCGCGGGTGCCGGTGGGGGACCACCCGCTGCAGCACGTGTGTATGAATTAACTCGGTATGAATTAACTCCGTCTGCGTACTCGCGGTTATGCACATAGGAACATTCGGCACATTTACGGGCGCTTTCCAAGCAGGGCTCGCTGCCGAAGCTTCGGCAGGGCAGGACGGCCGAGGCACGGCCCCTCTCGCAGCCCCACTGCCCGGGCGAGGAGCCGCCCGCCCTCCCGCCCGTGGTGGTCCCGGGACACACTCACTGTGCGGGTCGCTCTTCTCGCGGACGCCGTCCACCTTCCCGTCGGGGTTGATGCGCAGGAAGAAGCCGCCGTTCTTGCAGTATAGGCGCTTGGGGTCCTTGAAGTGCCCCGGGGGAAAGGCGCCGCTGCCGCCATCGTCGGGCAGCGTGGCGATGCCCCCCGCCGCCGCCGCCGCCGCCATGCGCCGGGCCCCGGCGGCACCGCGCCGCGCCGGGCCCCCGCCGCCCCCCGCCGCCAGCGTCGGGCGGCCTCGGCCCCTACCCCGGCCGTCCAGCCTCGCCTCGCAAGCCGCGAGCCCCGCCGAGCTCCCGACACGTCCCGTCCCCGCCGGTCCGCGGGAGCTGCGCAACGGCGCTGCTGGATCGGGAGAGCGGGAGGCAGGACAGACGGCAGAGCCGAGCACGCCGGGGACGGACTCCCCACCGGCACCGGGCTGCCCCCGCCGCGCCCCGCCCCCGACCGCCCCCGCGCCGCGCCGGGGGCCGCTCCCTGCGTCTCTACAGCCGCGTCGGCCACAGCGGGGGACCGGGCGAGGGGTGGCAGCGGGTGTCCGCGCCGAGGAACCCCGGCCTGCAGCGCGGGGTCCCGTCCGGCTGAGCACCGCTGCCGGCAGCGCTGGAAACGGGATGCCGCGAACATCGGTCGGACATCTTTTCCTCTGGCCTTATAAAAAAAGTAACTGGAGAGTTATTTTAGACCAGAAGAAGTTATGTGGCCTCTGCACCATTCTAAATTGTTTAAATCACAATATGATGAAACATGTGTTTAAAATAAATCCGTGGCAACCGTTTTGTTCCACTGCATTCACCAGAAACCAGTTCTCCTCCCATCCAACACGAGCAAACTAATAGCAAAAGGCAACAGGTGAAAATTCTGGCACAGGCCTTCCACCTATAATAAAACAAATCTGCACAGAGCTTATAAAGTGTATTGACGATCAAATGCACTTTGTGCCTGAGGCTGACAACAAAACTGGATGAAAAGGGTTTTTTCCAAAACCATGCTTTGTGCCCCTAATCTCCTGTTTAACAGTGGGCTGCTCATGCCTGGACCTTGGGAAGCTCTCTGGCTTCAAAGGCAGCACAAGAAGCCCTGGACAATCCCAAGTAGGACTGCAAGCACTGGTCTTTGCACACAGCCAACATGCAGCAACCCACAGGAACAAACCAACTCCAAGGCAGACACTGCGTGCAGCTCACGCAGTTTGTAATATTCTCTTTGCTAGCAAGTACGTCAAGGATATTTTGTTGCCGCTTCACTTCCCTTCCCAGCTCTGACCTCTGGCAAGCCATAAATTTTAATTCTTTACCAGAATCAGTGACAATCACGCTGCTTCCCACACCCTCATGATGAAGGGAGTAGGCAGAGCGTGGCCCAGTCCAGACAGGTTCACGCCGTGTCAGCTGCTCCCCCTCAGTGCCACAGGGGCAGGCACCTGCTGCCTTGCTCCACAAATGGGCATTTCAGCCCTGTTGCTCCGTGAGTATCCCCCCCCTTCCCTAGGTTCCCCAGCCATCCATCCACTTCAAACACTCCCTCATATTTCTCATGGAAATCCCATGTTACCACTGTAGCTGAGAGTTCTGGACAGTCACAGCCAATGGCAAAGACCCTGCTTGTTTCCTCTTGCAACAGAAGCCGCGTTCAGGGCATTTTGCATCCTTGCACTACGGAGACTTCCAAAGTCCTTCTGTCTTCCTTGGAAGGCAGATGAAGGGAAGATGAAGCTGGATTCAAGTAGATGAAGGGAAGGGGTGAAAATGTAGTTTTTAAAACTCTAAGGAATTATTTAAAAAAATAAAACAAATAAGCAATCTCAAAATGCTTAAAACCCAAAAAACTTTTCTAAAGACTAAACATCCCTAGTTCCACTCAGCCATTCCTTTAACTCTATGTTCCCTACACACACAGCAGCCGTTTACAGCTCTCAGCTGGATGCCCTGTCACCGAGCTGCAGAGTAAACACTGTGCTTTACAGGACAGGGTCCTGATATTTCTCAGAGTCTTCGGAGCCATGACCTCCATGAGGGCGCTGAACCCAGTGGTGGCAGGGTGGGTAAGGCAACCAGCTCAAATTCTTTATCAAATGATCCTTTTGAAAACCAGTAAAATCCAGTTTACCAATAAAATTGTGAGGCTTGAGAACTCTTTAGAAGCTTGTCACTGGGAATTGTGTGTGTGGGGCCTACAACTAAAAGATTACAGGCTAAAATGGAAGCCTTATTCCCTAAGCTATCTGCACTGACCTCAAGATCTGCCAACTTTCTATATTTTTTAATATATTTTCCTTTCTCTTCTTCAAATGGAAAACACGCCTGGTTTTATTTTCTCCACTCTACTTTCTTCTGCAGTCCAACCTCTTAATATGGTCATTAATATTGCTCTTAAACATTGACTAAAGCGATGCTGGCAGAAGCATTTTCCTTTCTTGTGGCCTCTTCCACCACCCTTCCTCAACTCAAATCTTCCACACAATTACACCCATACAGCTGCTTCCCCTCCACCCAGACCATCAGTTATCCGTGCTTCCAACCCCTTCACAAGCCTTCTCTTGGCCTGTGTAAGACACTCCATGTTACAATGCCTTAAACCCTACCTTCCTGCTTCTTCAAAAATACCTCTTAGAGACCCATTCTCTAGCCTGTTCCATTTATTTGAACTATGACCATTCTGTTTGTCCTGCACTGTTTTGTAACCAGGTACAATTTTTAATAGAATCAGAGAACATCTCAAGTTGGAAGGGATCCATAAGGATCATCTGAGTCCAATTCCGTGCTCCTCACAGGAATATCTTAGCTCTAAGAGAGAAAAAGCTGTTTTATTCAGTGCTGCTCTCATACACAGGGGTCATACTGAACACAGGGCACTCATCTGCACATCTAATCATCACATTTATTCAATATATAATTGTTAAATTTCTGCAGACTCTCAGTAAGAACATCTGGAAAAACACTCCAAAGTAAACATAATTCAAACCTGAATTATATTGTAGGAAAACCCTGAAAAATCCAAGAGTAATTATTGAGATACTCCAAATTAAGAGTAAGAAACTCCAACAGCTCCATCAGTTTTTGATTTTTAATCCAAGGTGCAACAACTTTCCCAGCTTTCCAACAGTTACTACTACAAATCCTGCCATTATGACAAGCCCAGGAAATGTCAATCCCCTTTCGCAGAAGATGCTTTTAGAGGGGTTTCAGCCATATGTCTGTGACAGTTTACCAGGATGACATCTCCAGTTTGCTCACACAGGAATAATGAAAATGGTGTTTGAAAAGCAGCCTAAATTAACCTGCAGAAGAACTGATTTACTATAGAATTAAAATCAAGCAAACAAAAAGCCGCGCACTCTTGAAAAGCACTTAGAACTACAGGAAAGCAAAGACACCGAGGAACACTCGGCTCACATCTTCCCACCACGAGGACACCTCAGCAGGTGGTTTGTATCACTGTGGCAGCAGGGAATGCTTCCAGCTGCTGGAAATGGAACATCAGCCCAGGCCTCCACTCCATCACAGAGCTTCTCAACTTCCACGGGCTCTTGGCTTCCCAACCCCTCTCTTTGGTGCATATCCAAGTAGCAATTAGCCAAAAAGAGATGGATAAGCTGTGTCCCTTCTGAAGTTGTTCCTGTGTTGTCTCGTGCTCAGCTAACAGTGGAAAAAGTCATCCATCTCCCAGCACATATCGACACCAAAGGTCTCCCACAAATCACACTCACTTGTCACAGGAAATGTCAAAAACTTTAAGTACATTAACTGCTTGACTTTAAATTTGGAAGGAAGATTTCCTTCCTTCAAAGCCTGAGCATGAGTTTAAAAATTTAGCAGCAATTTTTTCCTCAGAACTTTTATTTTTCACCATCAAGAGCTGGTATTTATATTCTGGATTAATATTCATATGTTTGCTCAGGAGCTTAAACACATGCTGCACCTACCTTGTATGATGGAAGCAAACAGCCACAAACATGGCTATAACCAAATTTGCCTTCTAAATATTAGTTACTGTAGAAAGCAGCTTCAGTTTTTACCCACCTACTTTTGTAGGTGCAGTTTATGAGGCAAAATTTCTCTGTTTGAAGTATGTATCGATATTAAGTGCCTGGGAAGTCTACTTGCATGGTCACTCTTTTAAAAATCCTTTAACAGAAGTTCAGCTTTTCATTTACCTTTCTCATGGCTTTATGACCCTTCCTCAATATTTCTTTTAAATAAAAGCTTATTTTTCCCTCTTCATCTTTTTTTATTTTTCTCATGCAAACAGTAGAAAGACATCACATCAACAGTAGAAAATTAAACTCTCCTCCCTATTACAAACCTCTTGCAGTCTCCATTCCAGTTCAGAGGAGTACTTTATTCCTCTAAAGCACCAGTGGACACTTGTTTATGTCTTTCTAAATAAAATTTTCTCAATATATGCTTAATCTGAGAACGCCACAGATGGCCAAAACTTTGTTTTGAGTTGTCTTTACAAATGTTGGAAACACAACAGCCCAGCACAGCTGAAGACAAGAGAACGAACAATGCAGTGAGGCCTAAATTGGAAGTAAATCAAATTTTATGTGGTCCAGAATGATTGCACTTGGAAAAAGATCTATACTGTCTAGAAGCACTGACAGCTGTTGCAGATCTAAGAGATGCAGTAGTGACCTCAGCTTATGAGAAACGAGAAATAATGTCATAAGAACAAATATTTATGGGGGTTAGAGTTCAGAATTAGCAAAATCACCCCTCTCCTTCTCTCTAATGTACATACAAACACATATACACACCCTCTCTCTCTGTATCCACATTACTGAGAGTAATGCATCTAAATTAGCAAAATTACTCCAGGCTAAGAAAAGAAACAATGTTAGTATAAACACTGATAATATACATTAAAAATAGACAATTTAAAAAAATACTCTGCAATCAAACATCGTGAACTCAAAGAATTTCAGTTAATACTGGATTTCAAAGAAATCCAGACTTGTTGAGAGATTCCTTAATAGGAACTATCATAAAACCACATCTCTTTCTCACAGCATTGCGTTATAATCATAAGATCATGATTGAGGTATGTATCTCTCCTGATCCCATGTCACTGAAAGGGTGGCAAAAAGTGTCCCAAAGTAACTTGGCCCCTGCTCAGGACTCAAGACACATTTTGTTGTATTGCTACAAGGTAAAGCAAATGCTCTTACACTGGAAGTGCTTGGACACATGTTCAGAGATTAGAGGGAGATCTTCTTCCCCATGTTTGGGGGGAAAATCAGTGCTTGTGGGGCAGATACAGCCAGTGCCTGCCTATATGGTTGTTGTCATTTCAGAAACCCATTATCCCATTTGATCAGAGCACACACAAACTGTTAGGAAGCGGATCTTCACATAAACACAGACTAGTTGAGGTTGGAAAGCACCTCTGCAAATCTGGTCCAACCCCTGATCACGCAGGGCTGCTTGCAGCAAGTCTGCCTGCAACAATTTTAAACTCTAAATATTTCCGCATTAACTACAACCCCCCCACAAGCCAAAAATGTCAGTCACTGTCTCTCTCCTAGCAAGTGATCATGAAACAGTGAAAGTTCTGTTATAGGTTCTTCTGTATCCTCTTTTAAATTAGGTTCTTATACACAGGTCATAGAATTCCTAACTTCCACATGGTCTAATTCTGGAGAATGTTACATTATTCACAAGACTGCAGTTGGAAATAGAAATATAGGTGGAAGTGAGGAAAATACTCTCTCCATTCACTGGTATGTTATAGTGCGAGGCCAAAGTAATGTCATGGAGGAATACAGCAAAGACAGACTATTCCCAAGGAACAGCAGTTACCACATCATGCAGCTTTCATCATTTCACACTGAAGGGCAAGGAGAGATGAGATCAGTGGGACATTAAAAAGAAAAAAATATTATTTTACTACATCATGAATTTAATTTCTACCACTTGCACAACCAAAACCTTGCTCTGCGTCATTTCTGTAGGATGTATTAGCCGGCAGGTAGAAAACAGCCAGAACAGAGAAACAACCCCAAACCCCTCTCTCGGTAACAATCTGTGCTGATAGTATTCCAGAAGGAATGTCACAACTCTCCCATTTGTTTTCTCCTTGTTTCAGGACAGTTTCCATGGATTCCCAAACCTAGGCCCCACTTAAGGGTTCCCCAGAGCATAACACCCTGCAGTAGCAGGTCACAGACCAAGCATCACATGCAGAACACAGAGCTCCAGTGGCACCGTGAACACATTAAGCCCTTGAAAAGACAGTTCCCTGATCAGGGTATCAGCACAGCAGTGTTTGAGAAAGGAGAGACAGGCCCTGGAATGCCTTTGGAAGTGCAAAGAAATGATGTGGTCCCTTGTGCTGTGTTAGCTTTTCGTTCTAGGGAGGGAGAACTCTCCCAAATGAGCCTGAGGCAGCACTCAGTGCTGGGGTGGATGCAGTTACTGCTCCACCACACCCCAATGCATCCATCCATGCAGTGACCAGTTTGGGACAAACACGTTCTGCAATCCCCCCTTTCTCAGCTGTGAAACCATCCCTGTATGTCTTTAGGTTCACCATGACTGCATCTCCCACGATATCTGAAGTTACAAGCACTGTAAGTGCAACTGAAGCCAGCTGGCTCTTGTGAAATCTTGTTTGTTTCTGGGAGAGAGCAGAGCTTAGCGCAGCTCTTCGTGGTGGTTAAAGAACTGTAATCCACTGTCCACATGCCAAAATGGAATCTGTTATCTGCCAGAAAATTACTTTCCCGACACTGCCCAGGCTATTATCTCAAAGCTGACCTGCAATCACTAACTTCCAAGCATCTGGGAGGTTAAATTGCTCAGTGTTTTCTTTTATATAAAAGCAATACTCATTACATAAGAATCACTATTTTATATAATTTATATCCTTTTCCTCCTCAGGAAGAATTAGAGAATGAATGCCTGCATAAAAAACATTGTCACACCCTCATTAGTTTTATCAAGTGCAATCTTCCTCCAAGCACTCCATGGAAATTTTGTGAGAACATGCCTATCTTTGTGGAGAGCAAATGGGGTTGCTTTACATAACCCTTATTCCAGGGATAGTAAATTGCTGTGCAAATGGATTTTGCTTTTCTGCCACAAACTCGGTATCTGTGTGAAGAGCTCACTGCTTACATGACAAGCGGCAGGAGAAGGACCTCAGACTTCACTGTTTGCCTGTTGATTTTTCTGTAAAAGCTGCATTACCTGCTCCAAGAACCCCAGCAAATGCTAAAGAGGAAGCTCACTCTGACATTAATGTGGCCAGCTACTGACCACTGCCTTGTTCAACTGCTGAATTCATACTGCCATGAATTCCAGCATCTCATACTTCACATGGCATTTGGGAAGACTTCTCTAGGGAAAAACCAGCTGTACCTTAAAGAGAATGCTGAAGGTGCAAACCCCAAGCAGGAGGGACTTAAGACTGAAAAGCAAGAGTTACAGGTGCCATTACGAGTCTGAATGTTTGCTCTGAAACCTTTGTGAGCTGTTCATGTTGTTGATCTAAAACTCACGAATTCCCTACCCATACCCTGTGGGGGATACCAGCTGACACTGGAGATAAAGCTGGACCCACTGGCTTTGCCACAGGCCACAGTGACTCTGTGTCTCAGAGAAAGGTTGTCCCCTGTGGCAGGCTGTCTCCTGTGTAGGAGTCCAATGTGTGCACGTTATCAGTGGATGACAGTGTCTTCTGACAGCAGATGAAGGGAAAGGCTGTGTAATCCCAGACCCAGGAGTGAGAACCAGGAGGACACTGAAATAGGCACAGACTCATCTTCCTTTCTCTTGGCTGCCCCACCCTCCACCCCCAGCCTGTCTCGTCTCCTCATCCTTTGTCCCCACCCTGTTCTTTTCCCTTCCCCTGCTGTCAGGCACAGGTTCTTGGCCTGTCTCTAAATCTTTCCCCAGCTCCTCATGCCAAGCTCTGTCCTTTTCTGATACTTTTCCTTTGAATCTCACTATGGCTCCTAGCCATGTGCTCCAGAGCTGGGTTTCCTTTCCCCACTGCTTCTTAATCCCTGCCTCCTTTCTTGAAGTTCAAAGCCTATGTCCTCCTTCCTCAGCCAATCCTCATAACCCTATGGCTTATTTTTAACATAGGGTCCTTCATTTTCCTTTCCCCTAGCACTTTCCCTCCTCATGGTAGTTTCCCAGCTCCCCATTTCACTCCTTGGCAGGGTGGCAGTCTCCCTGAATCCCATCAGACTGCCCATCACCTGCCTACCACAAAACTCAAGTTACAAAACTCTTCATTCTTCTTCAAAGTAGGTACCATGGCATCAATTACCTCAGCAAGTGCAACCAATCCCAAACCATACATCATCTAGGAGTGCTTCACTGCAGGGAAAAATAACAAAAATATATGTGGCAAACTTCATTGCCATAAGTACTGAGGGCTCTTACTCTGACTAATCGCACACCTTGAGTCACTGCACCACAGCCAACAAGTACCTTGGAAAAACAACAAAAAACTCAGCAAGCAAACAATGATAGAAGTCTTTCCCTCAAAGACCAAGTCAAATTCATTGCAATTAATGATATTAATGAATGAAATCCAGGTGGCCAGACAGCGTTTTTAGTGCATATGCTTGCATACACGTATTATACATGCAAGGATGGATAGAACTCAGAAATGCGCTCAGAAGTTTATTTTGTAAAATTCATCCTGGCCAAGATGAATGCTGGATTTTAGCTGTTATTTCCATTCACAATTGAATTGCAGTTCTTCAGACAGATTGATCTCAGTGTTTTCATATTAACAGGACAGCTGTTTATGAATCAATTTATGGGCTTTGTCATCTAATGATTCATTTATTATAAAACGGCCGAGCTAATATCGATGATTCCTTTCACTGGAAATGGGAGTTACACATCCCATTTTACATCAGTTGCTCCTAGTCTGAAGTTGGGTTTTGCTTTGATTCCTTCCTTGCCCATTGTTGGGTTTGCCACTGTTGTGGCTGACGTACACACAGAGACAAGGAGAGTCACTCTGAGCTATTGGCTGCTGTCCTGACATCAGTGTGTGGGTGAACAGCCAGGGTTAGTCACTCAGCCCAGCTGTGTGGGCCTGCAGCGAGCACAATGTCATCTGTCACATCTGTCAGCTCCTGGGAGCGCACAGCAGCCACGCGTGTGGGGCTGTGCCAGGGGGATGGGATCCTGGGAGAGCTGCAGCCTGCCAGAGCCTGGCTCCTGGGGCTCAGCTCCTGCAGCAGCTCCCTGGGTGTCCACACACAGCCAGGAGGGTGCTGCCAAGGCAGGCCCATGGAGCAGGCTTTGCTAGCCAAGCTGTGCTCGTATTAAGTAGCACTTGAACAGTTCAGAGCCAACATCCTTCCTTGTTTTTACTGATGTAAAAAAACATTTGCTCTGGGATGATTTGAAGACAGCAAGGAGAGAGTGATGAAGCATTCCTTTAAAGTTTTTACTTCCCATTGTCTTCCCTGGCCTCCCTGAAGCTACCACGATCTGTTACTCAAAGCAGGGGTGGTGGGGACACCATCCAAGGGAAAGGCTGGATGCACAGTTAGCAGGGATATCAATCCCCATGCAGAGTATGGAAGGAAGAACAGGATGCGCACAAGATATATCCCCAGGCTACCTCACCTACTTGGTTGGAATTTATGGTAACATTACTTTTTACTCACACCCTTCAAATAGCACCTCTCACTGACTTCTCTGGCACCCATTTCCAGATGGTATTTTTAGCGCACGCAGATAACAATCAAATGAAGGTACTGAAATATTTTTACCTACAGCACTTGTGTTTTCCCAAGAAAAGTATACAAGGGCCTTTACAGCCCTCCATCAAATGAGTTCATCTCATCCTGAACAATTCCTGTAATTTTCACTAACAGGTCTCCTGTCACAACCCCACCATCACAGACACTGTAAGGTGACACCAGTGCCATGCCAACTACTTCATTTTTATTGAGGATATTTGGAGAGATGACTTTCAAGGCCAAATATTTATTCCAATCTCCTTCTCACAGCATACCAAGTACCCCATAAGGCATCCTTAGTTCATTAGTTGCTGAACTGTGGTTCTCCTTTCTTCCTTATAAACTGCTTGCTGCTTTCTTGGACCTTTTTTTTTTTTTCTTAATATTTAGCTATTTATTTTCAGGTTAAGAATATGACCTCATGCACAAATTTATTATTGAGCAGAGTTATTTTTATGGAACGCTGGTTTTTTTCCTAGTGGCCAGTTTCACCACAGAGACATGGATGAGAATAAATACTTTTCCCAGCTGTGGCTGTGGAATGGAGAACAGAATGGAGCAGCAGGGAACTGTGATCTTTAGCAAACAAAAGTTTCAGATATTCTGAAGGAGAAGGTGAACCTGAGTGCAACCTGAGTACAGCCCAAAGATTTTACTTAGGAAGGACAAAAAAGAGCCTTTCCTTATGATGTTTTTTGGGGTTTTTCCATAAGCACTAGAGCCAATCCCTTTCCAGCCTTTCTCCATCCATATTGTGTACTCTTGTCTGGTTTCTAGAAGTCTCCATGCTCCATAAAGGCAAATAGATGAGACAGTTATAAATATCACAGCAAAAATTCAGGAGCTCAGGGCAGGAGAGCAGGAAGAAGTAGCAAGTGCAATACAAGGAATGAGTTATTGCCAACGCAAGTTTTCTCCAGAGCCTATAACAAATATAAAGTTAGGTTAATCATCTAACGAAATCTGTGATTTTATTAAACAATTAGTTCAACTGTTGTTTTGAACCAACTTGATTCCGTGTTTAATGCAGTCTGGCCAGTGCCACACAACTGCCAGACACACACAATTAGTGTTTCAGGAGGCAACTGGACGTATTTGGGAGCTCTGTTTAAAACCTTTTTCAAGTTTAGGGGATGATTACAATTAAACTCATGTCACTGGAGTTGTTAGCTTGATGACAAACCTTTTCTGTCATTCTTCATTACACTCTCACCTTCAATGCCCTGAGCATAAGCTTCTAGAGAAATTAATATTTTAGAGTTTCCCTATGTTGCCTGCCATTTCAAACAGTTGATTCCCAGACATCTGCCATGCTCTCCAAATTAAGCACCAATAAAGCATCTCGGCACTCTGAAGTCAGTTCAGGCCTCAATCCAAACGCCTTAAAAATCTATTGGACTCTTTGAACTGTTGATGGCAGCCATTGTTTTTAAGACATTTGAGTTCCCAGCCAGCTCTCACTAGAAGTCCTGGCTCCATGCATCACATATGTGAAACTGCCTGGGTCTAGGACGTGCAGTAAGGACAACAGAGTAAAAATGTGAGAAAAATAATGATGAAGTGATTTGTGTAAAAAAAAAAAAAAAGTAAAAACCATCATTTGTAACTTTATTCAGCATTTTTTTTTTTACGCAACTGTACTTAACAGATGGAAGTACTTTTTCTGCAAAGAGGAAGGAAAGGAGGCCCCTGAAAATTATGAAGGGGTGAACAAATGCTTTTAGGCTGCCACATGCCCAAGACACACCACCAAATTCCTAGTGGCCTAGGAAAAAAGCTGCAGCATGTGTGTTGCTATATCCTGTGTTAGGGGACTACAGACATGAATAGGTTGGTTGTTAGGAGTGAAGCAGTCACCTTTGTTCTTCCACTCACATACAAAATAAATCAGCACTGAATAGTCTCTATTCTTATTTCAGATTCTTTACATGAGCTTTGTGTACCATCTTTAAAACAGAGGTTAGCTTATATTACGATGTTTGGATTACTCCCACAGGGGATAACTGAAAACACAATTACATTACCTCTCAGACACGAGTCTTTTTTCCAGGATGGTTACATGCAAGAAAGGCAAATCGTGCTGTAAGCAATGGGGTGAGAAGACTGGAACATACTGTATGCAATTAGCTTAGGAGACTGGATGGAACTGGCCAGAATTCAGATGTGGTACAAATGAGTGTAAACAAAGGAGTTACATTTGCTTACCTCCTGTCTGAATTTGATTTTAGCATATGAAAAGCAGCGGTACTGGGAGGGGTTTAGCTGTAATTCCTGCTCTGTTGTATGGAGCTGAACTCTCATGTATTTCAACCTCCAAAAGATCGAAATCAGAATGTTTAAGAAATTCCCCACTTTTAAAACCAGTATCTTCAGTACACTACAAAGCAGAGGCAGGGGCTAGAGGTCTGATCCCAACCACTTTTAAAAGAAAACACAAATATTACTAAGATCTTTGCTCTTAAACTTGAGCGGAATCAGGATTAAGCTTCTAGGCCACAAGAGAAAAATCACATGTAATAAAGTAACACGGTTCCAAAGTAGTATAAGAAAAATTTACTGGAGTGTTCTTCTGGTGTTATAAGACAGGCCAACCAAAACTTATTGGATAAAACTCTGTACAAATTTGCAGGAATATGAAGCAGCATTCAGAATGAGCACAGCTCAGAGGAGGGTTACACATAGCAACAAGTGATGTTCCTGGTGAAATGCACTTTCACTGCAATTTTATTGTTTTATTATTTTCACACCGATCTATTCAAACTAGGGGTGACCCCATCTTCACTGGCCATAAAGTATAATCTCACAACATTACTTTTTGTTACTTTTTAAGGGAAATAATTTGTCAGAAGTGTTTGTAGACACAGTACCTGCTGCTAGCCCTTTCCCAGGAAGCAGCTGCCAGCAGGGTAAAGATACATCCCTAACAGGTCATTTTTATCTCCCTTTACTGCACAACTGCCCTTGGTAATCTTTAACTCCCAGCTGTTAGAGAAAGGAGAGATTTTTGACTCCAGGGACTGCAGCCACAGCCCATGGAAAGCAGAAGCAAGCAAAAGTCAATTTTGGTACACCCAACTCCCTCCCCACAACAGACAGACCTCATTTTTTCAGATGAGACACATCCCCATCACGCCACTAAACAAAAAATAATTTTTTAAAGTGCATGACACAATGGAGGAAAGAGGTTAGTGCTGAGGGTAAATTCCAAATGGCTGGGATGTTTTCCTAGACTGTCTCTTACGTAACTCCCAAAATTCAGCCTCCCAGCAGGCTGCTGGGAGCAGAGGGGAGTGGGCAGGGAGCTCATTGACAACACCAGGCACATGTGCACATACACACACAGCCACCACACACGAGGCAATGAGAATTAGCTGGTCCACTCCAAATGTCAGCCAATTTATGTAATATCCTTTTACTCAGCATTTCTTATTCACTGGAAAGGGAAGAATCTCAATTATTTTGTCAGCAGTCTCTGGAGGATAGAAAGTGGGGGAAGTCAGCTGGATTCATAGTGTCTCTCCAGTCAGTGCTGTTGTTGTCTGCTTGACAGTCTGTACATCACTTAAATAACCAGTGAGCAAGAAGGTATTCACTTCATAAGAACCCCAATGGACTTGGTTTTAATGAGCTCTAATTGTTATTAATGGCAGCTGTCATTTTAAGTTGACTAAGCATAACAGCTCTGGGCTGCTGCTGCTGATCTTTATCCCATGAGGCACAGAAGGCTTATTCCAGAAAGCATTTTGTCCAGGGAATAGTTTCTCAGATGGTGGAAAGCCAGGAAGCACCGATCAGATAACAGCAGTGCTGAGACTTCCTGATTTAACACACCTAGGACACGAGGGAACGGAGGAGAAGTGGAAATATAGAGACGAACAGACTTAATATAAATAATAGCAATTATTTCCCCAGACAACCTTTCTAGTAAAGAAATACACTGGTGCTGATTGCAATCAGAAACAAGAGCTTTTGAGACCAGAGTAAAGCTTACAATGCACATCAAACAGAATTCTGATATTAAATCATCTCCCTTCAGAGGTATTGAAAAATTTAAGGTTGAAGTTCCAAAACCAAGTAAAGAAATTCACAATTAAATACATGGTTTCTATTTCTACAAGAATGTCATAAGGTAAAAACAAAACAACAAGCACAAAAGCTTGAATTTTTACATTTTTGTGTTTACCAAGGACATCCTCATTGGTTTTAAATACCCCAAGGAAACTCTGATGAGCCTTCCCTTAAAAGCCATTGGTTTATGCCCCTCTTCAAAGCAGAAAATTCAGTTTCTATTCAAAACATCTTAATAACGGATTATTTGTTTAGAATTCCATATATGAGGTAGAGGATTTTCCTTTTGTTTTAAATTAGGAAGGTTCCAAAAACTGTGTCATGTTTGGTGTACTATTTTGTGCCTGACTGGTCAAACCATTTTATTGCAGCTACTTTGAACCTCCATGAGAAACTAATTTCTTTATTCAGTCTCAGGATTAATCTGATTTTCATGGAGACATTTTATTCTGGAGACTTTTGTTTTATTACAGTCATCTTCAGTTCTTAGGAATACTTCTGGTTTTCATGGAGAGGACAGATCTATTTAACATATGGATCTAACCTCTACAACTGAGGGTAATGTTCTTCTGTGAAAGGCAGGACGTGTCTAGAAAAAACCAGTCTGGTTTAAATGACAAAATTGTTCAGCAATAATCTTAAATATTGTGTCATCATCCATTTCATTTATTTACAGAATTCTTTTTCTGGCTTTTCTTTTTCAAGTACTAAAGTTTCCATTTGTTCCTCTTGGAAATACAGCAGTAAACAATAACATAAGTTGTTATTACAAATACTTAGATGACTTTGCTGAAAGCACTTTTACCTCAAGCATGTCCCAAGAGCCATCAGATCCAGCCTGGCTTAAGCCAGCAAAATGTTCTTTTAGATAAAGTCAAGAAATGAGAGAGCACTGGAGACTGTGTTCTGGTTCAAGTGTAAAAAGATTCTGTCTCAACATCTCATCGCCGGGGGCCCGTTATTTAAATGAATGCAGTTGACATGAACTGAATAAGGCATTTCCTGGAACAAGAGGCACATTTCTACACGCCATCCGTACAGAACAGCACTACCTGCCGTTATGCCAGAGCTCTAAAAAACACAGCGAGCTCCCGACTTGCTCAAAGTCCTCCCGCACTCGGTCTCTTGACTGAAGGACGGATTTGAGCAGTGCCCCATGAGATGCCCCCTCCAAGAAACTGTGGAGGGCATGCAGACCCCACAGACCCTGCAGTTTGCAGGACAATAGATGGTAATTTCTAAAAGTGGGGTCCTCTACCACAAAGAAATAAGCAGAATGGATTTTTATTTTCAATTTGGAATTTGTTTTAGAGATGCTTAATTTGTAATTATATCATGCTGACTGAATGCTCAGTTGTGTTGTGGCACTCTTCCCAGAGATCCCCGTGGATGCAGCTTTTAACAATTTCTGTTTCACAGATGGTCTGTATTTGCCTTTTGCTTTATTTATTATTTTTTTAAGAACACTAATTGCAAGATTTAAAAATTAAAACAAAGAGCAATAATGACAGTAGAACAGTTTTAGGCTTCAAGTGGTTACTTGTCTCCAAAATTTCTTGTGAAATTTTGAGCTGCTTCAGATTACTGCAAAGGCTGCAACATACCTATAACATTGATCTCCAATTATGGTTTGAAATATTGGCAATATGTAATTAATGCCTTCAGAATTATATCTGACCAGCTCACACAGTTCTCCCAGGTATCCCAATTATCAATTAACTGTAGCCCCAATTAACTTATTAAAAAAACTCAAACAACACAACAGCAACAAAAAATGGAGAAAAAAATTATATTCTGCACCCTGGCTTTTCCACACTCCAGATAACTCCAGGAAGGGGGTCCCAGCCACTGTTGGTGCTGTCCCCCAGGCAAGCCTCCAGGGTGACTCTCCTTTCCATGCACTTCATTCCCAGTGACATTTCTTTGATGGGACTGCAAAGTTTTGATTGATTGCAGCAAATCACAAGTGGCCCTAGTTCTCCTCAGAAGCAAACACAGGGTTTTTGATCCCAAATATTCCGTATTTGAGGATGTTGTGGAGCTTGGCTTTAAGCCCCTCACCTTCCTGCCAATTTCAAATGTGATTCAAATCTCAGTTAATTTTCTCATCTGTTACAGTCATTCTCACAGGACTTCGTTAGAAGCAGAATACAGAGGAGATTGTGAGAAAATTAATTGGGGGAATTTCTGGACCTGGCACTTCCAGAAGGATTTAAGAGGCCAAATCAGATGACGAGGCCATCAGCTTAATATTAATCCCTTCCTTCCATGCACATTTTTTTATGCCTAGGAAGAATTCTCTCTTGCCTAGACTTTAAATACAAAAAGCTACTCATGTAGGGACAACCTCCACTGCAGAGGATATGCTGTGTGACTGTCCTGTCATCGATGAACAGGAAATTATCAGCTAATAAAAGATGGTGACATGACAAAATAATCCAAGAATAAATCCTAGACCACTTATGGCTCCTTCCCAGTAAGTTAAATTTCAGTGGAATTTTCGCTGTTGCTCTCATCTGACCACAAAGAGAAACTCAGGCTGTAATCAGCAGTGATTTTACAGCAAATAAAAAGGAGTAAATAAATGCCACAAAGAATCTTTCTCAGGCTGCTGGCAACAGCACAGCTACAAAATTAGCCTCTGCTTGGGACACTCAAACAGATGGGTGTCACCCAGGTGGAACAGATGACACACTAAACAACAGACAGTCTCTCACTCCATCATATTTGACCCCAAAATAATGACAAAGCTCATATTTAAGGAATAAATTACCCTGATCTGCTAAGTATATTATTCTAAGTCATTTCATGTGCATTTAGAGACATAGGTACAGAAGAGGTTGTGTGATGTAAGGGCTTTACCTTCACTGATTTAACTTAATAGAAAGGTAAGTCTGTAGCTGAGCTTCATACACAAAATAAAACCTTTTTGTCCTGTCTGCAGATCAGATATTTTGTTGTAAAAAAACCAAGAGGAGGGAAGATCATAGTTAGTTCCATTCAAAACCAAAACACAAGGAAGAAATGAAGTGCAGTGTACAGATTTGTAGCATTTGCTGTATAGCACAGACAGGTCCCGGAGGATAAGGGACATTTTAAATAGAGCTGGAGCGGATCAGGTGCAACTGGATTTGAGCCTGGTGGAATTCCTGAGATGTTGAGCCAGGTAACCCTCAACACCTAGAGATGATTGCTGGTTTTAACACTTGCGTATTTCAAAGAGAATGTTTTCCATCCAATATCACAAGAGGGAAACAACCAAGACCAAAATAATGTCTCACAGCTTTTATTTTATGTATGAATCAGCTGGTCTAAAGGAAATACTACCTTCTTTGACTAGGAGCGTGGAAGAGTTCAGGGATACAGTATGTATTTTTAAAGGCAAACCTAATACACATGTTTGGAAAGGAAAAGGACAAGACTTAAGCTGCTGGCAGTATTTGCAGACATCCACAGACATTTTGAATAGAGGTATTCTTCTGGGGGCTTTCACCTTGTCTGAAGGTTTTGTACTTGTTCCAGGTCTAGCACTGTTTATTACATTTTAGAAAGTCAAGTTATTCTTTCCTACTGCACTGCAAACTAGAACATTACTCTTGCTAATTTTGGGGACTCAAGAGCAAACAGAGCAAGGGAAGAGGCAGACACAGATGAAAGCACAATTCTAAAAAAGCAAATTAAGTTTCCACTTAAAAAAAAAAAAAACAAACAACCAAAACAACCCCAACTAAACCAAAGAGGAGAAAGAAGGATTTTCCTCAAACCTGCAGCAATAAAGTCTGTTCATCTTTTGCTTGCAATATTAAAAACATTGCTACAAATCTGCCTGACCCAGCACTGCATCAGTGATACAGGAAACATGACAAGAGACAACTCCCAACATTTTTGTCAGACCAAGACAGACAGACAGAGATCCAACACTGAAGATTAGTATTAAAGCCATAAATAAAGAGATTGAATGTAAAAGAAATGACTGCAGATTGTGGGGAATTCTTTCAAAGAGATGTTAAAAAGAATTAGTGAAACTCCAACCCCTCACACGTATGCTGTGGTCTCACTTCATTTCCCAGGCATTTGAAAGGACAACATTCCTTCCATTCTGCCAACATGCCTGTTCGGATGCAGAGGAACCATTCTGCTCCACTGAGTTTGCACTGTGCGTTGTAGGACTACTCAGAGCTCTGCTTGGCACATTTTAACTGCTGTGTTTAATTTTCAACCTCATTCCAAAAAAGAGCTACTGTGTTCATTGTCAAAGTTTACTATTACTCTCCAAGAGCTGCTCTGATATTATCCTTATGGAGTTCAGACTTGTGGGAATTGTGTATGGCCAAGTAATGTAAAAGGCTTTTAGACAAATTCCATCAGGTTCATCAGGTTTGCAAATCAAGGAAATGTCTTTCAAGGTGAAGAAGCCAAATCTTTGATGACATCAAACATTCATTCATTACTACAGTAATTCTGACTCCTGCTCATTATCCAAGGCCTCATTTTGTTACGTACCATATGAATAAGGAGTTTCTTCTCCATAGAGTTTGCAGTTTTAAAATAAGAAACCGATTGACAGACCTGGATATACCTGTTTCCTGACTGTTCTTCCTAAGTGACATTCCCTGCAAGAGGCATCCCTTAGCCTAGGGATGCTGGGCTTCTAATCCTCATCAAATTCTTCTGTGGAAGGCACAGCTCAACCCATTGCATCTCTGAAGGAAATGTTTTCCATGTCATCCTTAACCAGTGGTCATTGCTACCAGAGCTTATTAGAGGTTCATCTGAAAACAGAGTGGCTTTTAATGAAGCCACTCCTCATCATCTGCAGTCTTCAATTTTACATTTCTTGCCACCAAGAAATATCCAAAAGTCACCCTTTGCCAGTAATTCAGAAGAGGGAGGAAGGACGACCACAGTTTTGCAAAATTCTGTTTCCTAGAGACCAACTCCCCAAAGCCATGAAAACTTCACTGATGTTTTTAATGAGAAAGGGATTGGTCCCTGTATTAATTCAGGACCAAGGTGTCATTTCCCCTTCCCCTCCAGTCTCCTGAGAATAACCTATCAGGGAAATGACATCTTGTCACACATGCACATCAGCAAAAGCATCAGGGAATGCCCATTCAAGGTGAACAAACACAGTTAATTCAAACAGCACCTCTTGGCACAGGAAAAAGTCTTTTAAATTAGCTCCTGTATTTTTGGAAGACCTTTCTTCAGCACTTTAATAATAGGAAGTCTGTTTAATAATGAGATGTGAGCAAATAAGAGACCCTGGATTTCATCCAGCTTCTCCTGGCCTTGAAATTTCTCTCTTCTTCCACCATTTCACTGGCCTTATGAATGGTTGTTAGAGGAATCTGGGAGGCTGGAGGTCCTCCTCAAGCTCTGCTGGGAAACAGTCCCGAGTATCCAGCACTGGAGCTGAGACCTGAGAGCAGTTCCCAAATTAGCCACAGTAACTCCGTGTGCAGCAAATACTGACCTGACGTTTGGCAATTCTCAAATACAAGAGCAGAGCTTATTTACAGCACTGCTTTTGTGTTTGAGATGTCAATTACAAGCCTGAATAATTGCACAGCCAGGGTCACAATAAATTACCATTTTTTCAAGCCAACTGCCTGGTACTTCAGATAAACAAAGAGAGATTTGGGCTTCAGTTCCAGTAAAGCTCTCTTACTGCCAATGACATCTGAGTTTCCAGGCTTCTGGCAGCCATCAGCAACTCTGTCCCAGCTAAACAGCTCCAGAACGCACCAGAACTTGGATGGGATGATTGAGATGGTTATTTAAACAGTGCTCACAGAAACCAAGGGAAGTGCTGAGCACTGACTGCCCCTTACCTTGAGCAAAGAATACTCAGGGAACTGGAATAATGTTGTATTAGCAGGACTTTGCCAGTTAATTAAACTGATCTAATCAACATATCTGTATTGCTGCAGGTGTACCCGTTAATTTTCATCACTGTAGGGAAGCAAAAACACTATACTGATAGGGAATTACACATGTGGAATCGTGCTCTAAAACTGGTATCCTGGAGCTGTGACTCACAGGCAGAGTTGCAAATGCAGGGAGCAGCAGATGGAATGCAGGAATTAATACCCCAAAGAAGACATAAACAGGAGGTGAATCAGATCAGAGTTGTATGACTACTCTATAATGTTGCTGATTGAGAAACTGTTCTGCTCCAGAATGTGTGTATATATGTACATTTATAAATAAAATTTATTTTATACAAATCCTCTGCGGTTATTTGGGCTCTCCAGTCCTAACAAATAGAACGTTTCTGTTGTTCAGTTTTGTTTTGTTTTTAAGTTTAGTCAGTGAAAGCAGTGACTCAAATTACACCTTGGAAATAAATAAGTTCACCAACTGTGTTATTTTCAGTCATCTCTCCAAATCTGCAATGCTGGTTAAATATTTGGTCTCACAACACACTGGACAAAAGTTGTGAATAGCACTAAACCCCATTCTACTGATTTCAGCTGGAATAAAACACAGTCAGGGGTCAGTATTCCCATTACTTCTAAACAAAAACTGCATGCTATCTTTACTACTCCTACAATAATGAAAAAATAATCCTATTGTTTGGAGTAGCACTTGGTCCCCAAGGAAAGAACTCCTTTTGAACTTTTTTGTTTTGAATCTCTGCTAGACAGGGAAACCAAATACAGCCCTTGCTTTCTCCCCCTTCTCATGAGCTCTTTCACCATCTGTGCATGATCACGGCCCAGCCTTTCTTTCCACCCCTCTGAAAAAGATTCCTCCCAAACATGTCTCACCATGGGAACACATGGCTGCTGGGATGGTGCTGGGAAACTCAGGCTTGGATTAAATGTGACAGGAAGCTACTCCCCAGGGGTCATCTGGTGCCTGATGTGGAAGGAGAAGTTGGGCAACTACGCTTTCCCTCCATTCTGCATCTCTGCCCCAAACTGCCCTTGTCCCTACAAAGTTTTCAGGGACATAATGCAACAAACTGAATCCCAGTACTCACAGCAAACCAGCACTGAAATCAGCCAAAGACACCACTGTGGGTACTCCTCAAAAGTCTACAGAAACGGGTATTACTGGCAGAATAAACAGGTAGGAAGCCAAAACAAATAGAGGGGTGTGTGCTTTTCTTCCTCCCCCTATTCAGGATCAAGCCCAGTCTCTGGTTTGTGCACACACCTCAGCTATTCTCACTCTCCTGTCACCTGTGCTGGAATCATCCCTGGGGACATTAGTTCTTGGAGCAACATTATCTATAAAGAAAAAGCCCTTTAAGACTGCAGATCTATTCATGCTTGGTTAGAAAAGAAAGGTCTTGGTCGTGCAACTTTGCAACAAATGGTTAATTAATGCAACAATGCTGGCGGCAAGTGGCAGAATTAATCTGCGATTTTTTGATTTTTTTCCAGATGATGTCATACAAACTGCTCTGACTGTACTGGTGTGGAATTATCTCGAAAGGATTGCTGATCTACAGAGAGAGGGATAAAACTGGGTAAAACAAATTGTAAGGCTTGTAGTGAGCCTCTGTTACTCCCAGAAGTGCCTGTTGTTCACAGCAGTCCTGGCAACAGCAGGTTCCAGAACAGCAAGCCCTTCCTTGAAGCAGCAGCTCAGTCCCATTTCAGTATGGCACTGTCACATAACACGGACTTTGCACAGGAGTTTTATAGAGTTTACACACAGAAAGATTTAAAAAAAAATCAGTAACGACATTTCATTCACTTGATACCTGGTGATGTTGGTTCAGCTCCTGCAGATGCCCTGCCTGAGTTGGTTATGGGAAGCCAACCTGCTTTACACGGAGGAAGGTCAGTTCTTGATACTGCAAGAATGATTTTCTGCTGCTGGCACTGTGACTGATGGGATGACTCAGGCCTGCCAGTTGCCTTGTCCTTGTGAGCAGAGCTGAAAATCTCTTGCCACTCCGTAACTTTTCTCCTAGATTCACTTCCCCTCTCCAACTCTCTCCTCTAAAAAAATAAAAAGGAAAATGTTCTCCCAGTCTCTCCAGCAGCCCTGGTTTGGGATAGCTAAAGGAGTTCAGTGCAAACAAACAGTATGGATGTTTTCTCCTCAGCCCCACCCTCCCACAGTCACTCCTTTTCCTGCCTGGAGACCCTTGTAGGTACACACAGTCTCCTACATTTCCGAGCTCACATTTTTAGCACACCTGGTAGCAGGCAAACTCTCGGGTGCCTCTTGACAGCCACTGATCACTGGTCTATATCCCATACAGGGCCAGAACTTGCAGGTGGCTCTGCCTTCCAGGCTGGCCCAGCTTGGGACAAGGGTCTGGTTGCTATGATTAAGATCTGTGCCACGTTTCAGGAAATCCTCAAGGAGCAGAGGCCTAAAAATTTGCTTTATAAAGAGAAATATGAAATACAAGGCAATCAGCCCTAAACAGAAGGTGGAGTGAGCTGGGAATGATGATACTGGGACGCAAGGGAGAAACGAGGCACCTGACTGGGACTTGGTTCCAGCAGGGAGCGAGATGTGCCAACTCCCTGAAATCTCTGCCATCTCCCAATTTCCCAAGCACATCACATGTAAAAGCTTAGCTCTCCCATCACACCATACTCTACACAAACAGCCTTTGTGTCCAGAGGAGAAGCCTCTGCCTGGCAGGAGCTGAAATCACCCGTGGCAGATGTTGAAATCATTCCCTGTGCCGGGCGCCATGGCAGACAGGCACAGGATCTCCATTCCATGGTGCAGAGAGCTTTAAGAGATCTGAGGCTGAGGGAGCCACACCAATATGTATTCCAAATTGGAGGAGAGGATGTCTTGAGGAGAGCATGCATGTTAATCTTCTGTGCATACCAAAGAGACAATTTTAAGTAACCCAGGATACAGGATCTACCTAGTTCATAAAATGTTCCATTTCACTGTAGAAAAACAAGCGTTAATTAATCAAAATGTAACATCCGACAGCTTTTTAGAAAACCTCTTGTCCTGGTTTTGGCATCACATTTAAATATATCATTATGTGCTTTTTAAAAGCCTGATTGGAAAAATTACGTCATTTTGGACTTTCTCAACAGTTGGTGCGTCAGCTCCCAGTGTCTAAGAGCCCATAAATAGATGTTGGACCACCTCAATACAATTCATGTCCACAGATTTTCCATAACACATTTCACTCTATTATTCAAATAAAGTGCAAGTAGATCTTTTCCTGGGAACAGGGGTTATGCAATGTTCAGCACAGGAGGATCAAGAAAAACAGTGTGAAGCCAAACATGAGCTGCAAACCCTTGCAGAGCAGCAGAGTTTGTTTATTTATATGTTGTGTTTCCATTTAATTCTCACTTAACAGCCCCCAGCTCCTCTTGCCTTTTTTGATCTACCAGTCTCTTTCTCTCTCACATCTTGGTACACCAAGAATGTGGCCAAGCAGCTACACATCAATTTGCCAACTGATTAATAATGAACACGTAACTTCAGGATGATCAGGACTTTAATATAACAAGACCTTTATGCTGTTAGGAACTACTGTTCCAAATTAAAATTATAAACCCCTGTAGTACTGATGAGATTTTGCCAAAATCCACTGAATGCTGGGGTCTGATAGCAAACCAAAATGTTTCATTTCAGGTCAGAAACGTAACACGACTTTAATACACGCACAGACACCCCCATAAGGATCTCAACCTTATTTGTGTATGAATTTCATTATCTGTGCTGCCAGCCATGAGCATTTTAATGAGAAAGTTCTTGAAGTCAAGGAACCTCCTTAGCATCACCATTTCCATTCGTTTTCCATTCTATTTTCACCAGACTGGTGAGACATTTCACTTTCAAGGTGACTCAGAATGCCAAGTTCAGAAAAAAATATCTCCATAGTTACACACCTCTCTCTTGCAATGAAGTGCCAGTTCTCCAGTGCCCAGCTTTCAAACTGTCAGTGCTGTAACACAGCAAAAATGCCTTGCCTCAATCACCAGGATAGATTCATTTCCAGTTGTTAGCCAACACCTAAAACTTACAGCAACATTTTCCTCTCTGCAAGGATAGCTGAAAGACCCCATGGAAATAATCTACAAATCCAGTTGGCAATTTAAAAGAAAATTCTGTGTAGAGATGCATCCAGTCTGTAATACCAAAAGGAGGATTCAGCCTGGACTGGTCAAAACCAGAGAAATTCCAGAGGGTATATACTGGGAAACAGGAGATATATGGAGCACATAAATATGCAAAAATAGAGTCGATTCATACAATCTCTCAGTATAAAATGTAACGTTCACGTTATTTCAAGTTTAACTCTTACATTTGCAGTGCAGAGAAATTAGGAAAAAGGTATTAATTTAGAAATAATTACACTATATTCTTTCATGTAACACAAGTACAGCCATGTTATGTAAGAGATCTCTACCTTTCTTTAGAAGACATTAGGAGACATCCGTACAGGCAATACCATTAGCTAGAAATGCACGGCTGGGCTTAGAGGTAAGCCCACAAGAGATTTTTGTTTGTTATTTAGCTCCCATTTCTAGAAGTAAGAAATTACCTTGTGGCTGTCTCTCATTCTGACTTCTGCTGTTACATTCTAAAGTCACAATCACATCTCACTGTTTGCTTTATAAAGACAAGTAGTTGCACCCGGGCTTCTCCCACTGACTCATGGACTTAAAAATCCTGAAAAGTCCTATAAAAACATAAATTCACCTGACACAGGCGAGTTCAAGAGCTGGCTCCTTGTGGGGCCTGTGATAATTTCAGTGTCTGTTTGAAGCACCAGCAGCACCAGGTCCAGAGCTCTCCTCCACGCCTCTGTCTTGGCTGCAACATTATCACAAACTTTTAAATCTGTGACCTGGTCAGGGAAGGGATCAGAGCCACCTCTGAGCACTCCACCTCTCTTAAACTCTTCCAAAATATAAGCTGAAGGAGACCCACAGGCTGCCGCTTTCTGGAGGTGATGATCCACTGCAGCACACGCTTCCAGCTCTGACCTGGCCTTTGCAGTGTTACACAGGACCACGGAGAGGTACCACTTCCAGCCACTTCCCAGTGCCTGGAGCACAATGGATTTATATTCTGCCAGCCAGGGACTGGGAAACTCTCTCACAGGTTTGTCATTTCCCAGTGGCTCGGGCTGCTCTGCGAGCACCTGGATGTGACTGAGGCACAAGAGCTCCACCGCGCCACCCCCAGGGAAAACCTTCCCGTCCTTAAGAGCGTGATGGAGTCGATACAGCGAAGTCCAGAACTGGTCTTCAAGGAGCTGCACCTTGGAAGGCAGGGCAGTGGTGAGCACGGCCGTGAGCAGGGGGATGCCTCCCGCGCTGATCCGCGCTGGCACCAGCTCACCCAGATCCATCGCGCGCCCGTCACTGGCCTTCCACAGCTCCGCCCGGGCCCCGTTCCCAACACAGGAAGCGTTCAGCTGGCTCAGGTACGTCACTGCCTGGGCACCAGTGGCCGCCCCAAAGGCACACAGCACATCCCGAGCCACACAACCAATTACCAATATCCTGCTGCCGATGCACCTTTCCATGAAGTTCTCGCACACGTTTCCTTTGACCAAAACCAGGTTTACTTCAAAGGTCATCAGAACATCCAGCATTCTGCTTAGCCACGCATCTCCTGCTCTGCCTCCCTGTGGATTCGGATGCTCCAATATGGTCCTTACATTCTGTGGTCTGTTAAAACCTAAGTGGCGATACTGCTCTGTGAGGTCACCATCCATCAGCAGAATCCGAAGGGGCTTGTCTGCAAAGTGTTTGATGACTGTGGCTTGCTCTGGTGACACTAATGTGACAAAGCCTGGGGAGACACAGGAATAGCTCTCAGGCAGGCCTAGCACGCAGCACGTCACAATCTCTGTGATGTTAATCTGGGAAGAGCCGCTGCATTCTGCTCTCTCTTGCTGATAAGCAGCAATGCTTTGTAGCAGTTTCATGCTGGTCTGGTTTCCGTGGCTCAGAGCCATTGCCAAATGTCCTAAACCATAACATCCACATGGATCTGCTGATGGTCCTGAAAGGTATCCCTGAAAATTACCTTGCTGACTTGAAAAATGGCTTTTCCCTAGGGTGCTGAAGTGTCTGCTGTGGGTTAACTTCTGTGTGACAGCGATACAGCTGGATGCAGTAACACCACTTCCAGACAACACAGACGAACTTTTGTCACCCGCTGCTTTGACAAGAGAAGCCACTGAACCAAAGCCAGCCAAAGATGAAACCAGGCACTTGTTAAAATGACAATCATCTCCTTGATGGGAACTAGAATTTATTGGAATTATTTCTTCTGGTGCAGAAATATCTCTCTGAAAACACAGCAAATTCCAAGGATTTGTAAGACCGTCACGTCCAGCTTGGCCAGTTTTGCTTTCAAAAGCCTTTAGCCTAACTCTGCTAGAACACAGCTCTTTCTTTACGTCATGTATTGGTATTTGAAGACACTGGACTCTCTCACAGCAAGAGTTCAACCCCTCAGACATCACAGACACTATTGCTGGAACAGGAACGTTCTGCTGGAGGCACTCTACCACAGCATTGCTCCACGCTCCAACCAGGAACAACAGGGTACTCATCCCAGTCTTAAACTCCTTGTTCTGAGCCTGAATGGTTTCATTAAGAAGCTGTCCAGCAGCACTTGTCAAATCCAAACTTTCAATCAGTCTAACAGCAGAACAAATCAATGTGCTCTGGTTGGTGCTTTCATCCACAATGAATTTATGTGATTTCATTGGCCCCAGGAATGTTCTCCCAATGGATGCTAAGGATGAGAGTTGCTGGAGTCCAATGTGTCTCCTGGCATTCACATCCCTGAAAGCCATGGGCAGTGGGCAGCATCTGTGAACAGAGCACAAATTACTGCCCCATCCTCACAGCACACCACAGCATGAATCTCTGAAGAATCATTTTAACAGTCTAGCCCTGAATACAGCTCTCCTCTGTATAAAGCAGATCTTCATCCTGTGCATCTACTATGAGAAATCAATGGGCAGAGTTGCTGAAATGGTGCACTGTTAAAAAACCATGGAATTGTTTCTGGCTGGCTGATAGTAAAGAGTTGTTAATTCCCATGGTACCTTACACTTCCATCAGTACAGGCTGTGTGGAACTACCACCTCCCTCCTGTCCTGCTATCTGGAATTTCAGTTATTTGCCTTACTTAGGGTAAAACTTCACTAGAGCAAAACAGACAAATCACATGCAAAACTCAAGAGCTTTGTGTAGATCCTTCTTGGTAACAACAGTCATGCCACTGACTTTAACCTTCAAGTCTGGAAAAACATATTTTATTCTAATTCTATTTAGTCCAATTAGCATGCATGAATACATTAAGCGAAATAAAAGCAATGCCACCTTTTCATACCTTACGAACTGCCAAGACTTTAAAGTTTTGACCAACTATTCATTCGTAACACACCAAAAACAAATCTTCTTTCCCTCAAAATCTCTTCCACACCACGGTCCCGTGGCACACCACATAGATTAAAATAAAGCTCCCTTTTTGAATAACAAAAGTTATACACACCAAGAATTGAGAACCATGAGTCCTGTACCTCTTTTGCTCAAACCACAGAACCACAGAATGGTCTGGGTGGGAAGGGACCTTAAAGATCATTCAGTTTCAATCCCCCTGCCACGGGCAGGATCGTCTTCCACTAGACCAGGTTGCTCAGAGCCACATCCAATCTGGCCTTGGACACTTCCAGGAATGGGGCATCCACAACTTCTCTGGGCAACCTGTTCCAGTCCCTCACCACCCTCACAATAAAGACTTTCTTCCTAATATCCAATCTAAATCTACTGTCTGTTAGTTTGAACCCATTCCCCCTTGTCCTGTCACTACATGCCCTTGTAAATAGTCTTGCCCCATATTTCCTGTAGGTTCCCTTCAGGTACTGGAATTTATTCACATCATTTTCTCCAGCTCCCCTAAAGGCCCCTTTTCCAAATCCAAAATGCTGATTTTTTTCCATCCCACACACCGAAAGTCCACTTCAATATTATGTCGTAGTATTGCGAGGGGGAAGAAGTGCTTCCCGGCCCGCCGGCCCCACACGCCTAGAGGGAAGCTGCCTGGAGCGGACACACCGGAACTGCGCTGGCGACAGCCTAGCCGCTTCCTGGAGGCCGGAGGGTGCCTGCCGGGCCGGTGCGGGTGTCTCACCGGAGGGGCCGCGCTCCCGGCGCTCCCGCCGCTTCCCTGGACACGGAGTTGCCTGGACACGGCCGCCGCTCCCTCAGGCGCCCCGCGCGCGGGCCCGCCCCCGCGCTCCCTCAGCTGTCCCTCACGAGCACGCCGCGCCGCCATTGGCCCGAGCCTTGAGGGAGGCGGGTTCGCGCTCTCGTTCCGCCCGCTCATTGGCCGGCTGGGCGGCGCGTGTCGGCTGCGCGCGGCAGTGCGGAGCTCCCGTCCCGTCCGGTGCGGTGCGGTCCCATCCCGGAGCGGCATTCCCGGCCGGATGGTGAGCGCGCCCTTCCCGCCGCGGGCTCCCTTCCCACCGCCGCCTCCCCCGAGCCCCTCCGGCCCCTCCCGCCCCTCCCGCCGACAGCAGGAGTTGTGCAAATCCCCTTCAGGTTCCACCCCTGCCCAGGCCGTCGCTGCTGCCCGGTTACCTCGCACAACGCACCCCGGAGAGGCCCCCCCCCCTTCCAACGGGAAAAACACTCCCGGAAATACACCGGGATTCGCAAAATACGTCACCTGCTCTCGTCAAGCCGGAGGAAACACGCCTCGTTTAGCTCTTGGCACGGCTCACGGAGCTCCGCAACGTTCGGGGCCCCGGAGCGTTGTTGCAACGGCACCGGGCAGGCCCGGAGGCGGAACCTGAAAGGGATTTGCACAATTCAGATGTGAAACAAATGGAATAAGTCTCCATAGTCAGGAAAAGGTCTCGTGTGTCTTCTTCCCAGAGCAGCGTATACTCTTAGTAAAAGTCTCATGCCTCTGTTAATTGCAGAGGAAAGCCAGACAAATGGCTTTGCAATCCAAGCTGGGAGGGACAAATCACGTTAAAAACTGAAATTTCATTTCCAAATGCAAGAAAATGGATTCTTCTCTATTACACACTGGGTATTTAAAAGAGAAATCCCAGCCCAGAAAATGGTAACAATTCAGCAGAGGCAGGAGACTGGTCCACAGTAGCTAGGTAACAAATTCCTTGCTTGGTGTTTATTTACTTATGTAAAGCCTAGCCAGTTGAAGCTGGGGGTGGGAGAGACTGCCTTTTTCCTTCCACGACTCTGTGCAGATTCAACACTGCAGGACTAAAATCTGTCTGCTGCTGATTTAAAAACAAAACTGTACTTGAGGAAAGCATCTGTCCTGCTTTATAGGTGGCGGGGGGAACACAGTACTATAGTGGCTTACAGCAGAGGCAGGAAGGGTCTCGGAAGTGCCCTGGATAATGATCACCAGCTCAGCACAAGCAGATTAGTTCTTATGGGAGAGATTGTGTTGATCTCTCTGCTGTGGCACATTGCTACCTGGCTCCACATCTATTCAATGGACAGGCAGCCTGGAGCTACTCAGCTCCCTTTAAACTTCGCTCCATCAGGAGTGGCTGATTTTGAGTCTCATTTACAGCCAACACCCTAAGCAACCAGCCTTTTTAGCTGTGAGGATGTTGCACTCGTATTTTTCAGGTAAACCTGCAGGAAAGGCAACTGGCAGAAGGTGCAGAGGGCCGCGGTCACCTCAGTGGAGTGTTCATTTTCAGGCTGCCCACCTGTTTTTCTGTCATTACTCCTTTAATGGGTGATCTTTCTGTTTAAAGCAGAGAACAGGAAGCCCAAATGCACATTCCCCAGGAACAAAGTCTTGGCTTGTTTTCTTTCTAGAATAACCTAAGAAAATTAGCATAGAGACCAGGTGTCTACCAATTGCAGCAAGGAATGTCTCTCACCTCTGCTACAGCTTTAATGTCATTTATAATTTTGTGTATTTTGCATTCTCCCTGGAATGCACTGTTTCTTATCTGTTCTCTCCCTCACTTTCTGAAGGCATCCAACTATAGAAAACCTGGCTTAGGTACAGCCCAGCGGAAGAAAAGTGGCTTGAAACCTGAACTTACAGAAGAGCAAAAGCAGGAGATCAGAGAAGCTTTTGATTTGTTTGACACTGATGGATCTGGAAGCATCGACATAAAAGAACTGAAGGTTTTCAAACTTTTTGGGTTTTTTTCTCTGGGGTGAAAATATCTTTGATCTCAAAATAGTAGCTGCTTTTTCTGTTTGTTCAACCCTATTTTAAAATAGTTTTGGAGTGTGAAGGAGTGTAATGGCTGAATTTGGGGTGCCCTCTGCATGCAATGGTTCACAGCAGACAGGCTTCTCTACCATGTGGATGTTTAGATCTGAAAGCTTTGAATAGCTGAGCATTAGAGAAACTAAACAGTTTCAGTTTTCATGACTAAGGTGCTTGTTCCTGGAAGTGGACTTTTGTTGTTCTGGGATGAGCATCAGAATATCAAATATTTTCTTCACCTGTGAACTAAACGCAGATTTTGCACGCATTCAGGAAAGTTACAACTGTATTGTATATATGTAATCTAAAAATTACCTGGTTTTTGATTTTAAAAAGAGCAAAACGGAGATCAGAGTTGTATTTCAGTAACAATTCAGGCAGTGTGTGGGCCCTTGCATACATGCAGTAGTAAAGGGGGAAGATTGTTCTCAGTTCTCTCCCTGTGATTTTATGTGTTTGATCTTTTTGTAAGCATGAACCCTTTTAATTCTCTCCTTTACCTTGATTTCTCGCATACACACTGTGCTCAATTCCTGCATACATAACCTGGAAGCATGATTTACCTCTGCCTAATATAACTTCGGATTTCCACTAGACCATATAGGAAAAATGACATCTTAAGAATATTAAACCTGCACTTCTATTGTTCAGCAAGATGAAAGAAGCTGGTAGAGGACACCAAGGTGTTTTCATGGCAGTGAGTTGTCACTACAGTTCTGGACAAGGAAATGAAACAAGCTTTAGCTTAGCCCTTACACCAAAATTCTGGTGGCCTCCTAACAGAATTGGTTTTGCTACTTTGGCGCAGGTTGCAATGCGTGCCTTAGGCTTTGAGCCAAAGAAGGAAGAGATTAAGAAGATGATAGCAGACATTGACAAGGAAGGAAGTGGCACCATCGACTTTGAGGACTTTTTGGCTATGATGACACAAAAAATGGTAGGAATGCTTAGCAGAAATTCTTGTGACAGCATAAGAAAAAGGATCATCTCAGTGTCAGGGGTTTTCTGATTAACATATGCTTTACTCTTGGTTTAGAGCGAAAAGGATTCAAAAGAAGAAATCCTGAAAGCTTTCCGATTATTCGATGATGATGGCACAGGAAAGATTTCGTTCAAAAACTTGAAAAGGGTTGCCAAGGAGCTGGGAGAGAATTTAACAGATGAAGAACTTCAGGTAAATTCTGATTTACAGACCAAGCCTGTAGCTCCTAGGGATTGGGTGGGAGGTCAGAAATATGAAAAGCAGTCAAATACATAGTTCTGTTTTCACATGAAGTGCCTCTGATTTATTGTTGTTTTAATGAGTGGAATATCTTGTGGTTAGAGTCCAGTGCCTGATCAAATGTACAATGTGTTTTGTAGGAAATGATTGATGAAGCTGATCGAGATGGAGATGGGGAAGTAAGTGAGCAAGAATTTTTGAGAATCATGAAGAAAACTAGCTTATACTAGTATTTGTTGCCTTGCTATACAGCTGGTCCAAAAGATAACCTGGAAAAGGCTTAAAAACTGGGCTTGTGCCTCCTGCATGTTTTCTGCCATGTAAAGAAAGTCTGAAAGGAAAGATTTTTTGGTTTATTCCTCTTTTTCAACAAAGATAATTGGGGAAGGAAGGCTGCAGTACCCAAAACTG
Source organism: Corvus hawaiiensis (assembly GCF_020740725.1). Taxonomy (NCBI): domain Eukaryota; kingdom Metazoa; phylum Chordata; class Aves; order Passeriformes; family Corvidae; genus Corvus; species Corvus hawaiiensis. The sequence goes on from NC_063217.1 coordinate 70,940,045, forward strand.
CCAAAATGAGATACTGCAGAAGTCAAAAGGAAGGATGAACTGAACCTGCAAGGCAGGGTCCCTTCTCCTCCACCATAACAACTTCCCTGATAGCCATTTTTGGATAAAAACTGCTGTGTTTTACTATTTAACTAAAAGATATTTCACTTGAGATGTGAAGATTCCCACTGCTGCTGGGAAAGGCTACTTTGCCTGTCCTAAGGCTACAGATTGAAGGGACAAGCACAGTATTTTTTATTCCTTTGAAGGTTTTTTAGGTTATCTTTTGGTAACCTGTTGTTTATTTCCATGAAAGACTCTAAAATGAATTGCATATCTGTCTGTATTTCTGTATGAAACAGTTTTCCTATGGCAAGTTGTTTTTGGATGTAATGGAAAGCAAATGTAGATTTGGTTCTTCCTTTGGAGCTGTGTGCCATTCATAGGTGTTCTTGTGTTTATCTGATAACCTGAATGAAACTTGAATGTAACCTGCTTGGGTGACCAAAGTTTATTGTATAACCAGGCAACACCTTGTGCCGTTGTTCTCACTCCCCAGACATTACAGAGCTGCTGTCACTCCAGGATTTCGGGTACCTAAAAAGTCCAGTTCCATGGTGCACTAGAGTAAATTTTGTCTTGTTGACAGTTATGTTGCAGAGGGGATTTGCATCTGAAGTGAAAAAGTAGCTCACCATGGACCTCTGTGGAACACTGAATATATTTAGATCCACGCAGTCCAAATCCATTTCGCACGTCACAGGTTTTGGGGTGGTTTTTTTTAGGAGTACCTTCGTTTTCTTTAGTATTTCTTACATATACTGTCAGTCTAGGACTTACTGGAGAGCCACATCTCCTTTTGAGTTATAGAGCAGTGACACACAGCCTGGTACCTGATTACGTGGCTCTGCAGGAGGGTTTATCCTTTATAGACAATCAGCTTCAAAACTTTCAAATCCTGTAAAGCTCCAGAGGCCCAAAAAGTCCCGTGTTAACATAGTGGCAGTAGATGTAATCTATAGTACCATAAGTGTTTTAAAATGTCTTAACTTTGTATAAGTGTGAAATAAAACTGTTTTGCAAGTTACGGAGTTCTCGTGCTTATTCTGTTTTTTTAAAAATTATTTTAAAGTCTTAAATGGTTCACCAAGTACATTTTCACTTCCATTTATCTCTTCTTTCTAAGAGAGGAATCCTTAGGTGCAGTAGTGTGCCACATAATTCCTCTTCCACTCTGCTAATTAAAAGTTTTTAGTACTAACCACATCTATTCAGAAAGGGAAATTTGAAGTCTAGTTGATTATGGGGAATCCCAGAGCCTATTAGAGTGATTGTACTTTTTTTTATGCTGCCACAGGAAGAGATTGATGACTGTGGTTTACCTATGATGCATGTCACTTCTCTCTTCCTGTTCTAATCTCATTACCTACCCTGAAAGTAGGAAAAAGCCACACAATCATACCTGCCATGTGTACTACCATGGTGAAATGTTATTTCTGGCTTGCCCATTAATCTCTGAAGTCTGGAATGTGAAGAAGTGTCTGAATGAGCACAAAACTTGCAAGTGTTAACAAGTGTCTCGTGGTGCTTTAGCTTGCAGGATAGTGAGGGAAATCATCCTCTCTTCAGCCTGGCAGCTGGCTGCAAAGCCCATCCTTTGCATCCCTTTTCCCCTTCATGCTGGCATGGAGAGTGGGTCCTTAAATATCTGGCATTGGCAGATTCCCCTCAGGCCTGCAATTCAGACATTCATTTTGTGCACCCAGCTGAGATCCTTCCTCTGCACCATCAGCAAAACCTGATTTTCACTCTGAGTGTTGATTCTAGGCAGATACTTTACAGAAAGGAAAGTGGAACTGCAGTTTGTGTCTGGCAAACACCTAAATATCAAAGCATTGTTAAGGGCAATAAATAGCTTCTTGGGAGATAATACTGCAAATTACTTCAAATGAAAAATGTTTTGAAATGAAAAAGTACCAGGCTTTTAATAAAATACAAAGTAGTTCAAGAGAAAAAAAAATTTGCTTACAAGTTATATTCCAAAATACGACAATTGCATGGCAATTGTTTTACCTCTCACATGCAACTTCTAAGTTCTTTATCATCTCTCAGGCCCACAGTGCAGTCCCACAATCCTGCTAGTCCCACATTAAGGCAAATCTTCAGTTGGCTTTAGGGAAAAAAGACCCAAGGAACTGCCAAGGAGTGCTGTGCTCTCACTTCATTATGTGCGAGTTTGTTTTCAGAGCAATGAGCACAGGATCAGCTTCTAACATTGCAGAAGAAAAAAGGCTTCTTTTCAGGTACACCTAATCTTGGCATTTAAAAGAGGATGGGGGAAAGCAACAGAGGAAACATTTGTGTACTTCCACATACCAGGAGTCTTACTTAACAGAGCCCAAATAGTTAAATAAACTGATGAGGTATTTAATATTAAAATATTTAAATTGGTCACTTACAGTTTTGAAGACTAACTCTCACATCCTGTAAACTGCCTGGTGAAGTCACACTACGTATTTGAAATGTTAAAATACTAATTCCCTGGAAACCTCCTCACGGAGTTAAATAAATCAAATATTGCCACACTACAACAGCTTCAAATGCCCCCGGATAGCCTAAGTGGATTTTGAGCAGGGCACAGGGCAGCAAACTGCTCCGTCTACAGGCCGAGATGAGCCTTGGTACTTGAGGAAAGGCACCCTCAGGGGATAATCCTGCAAAGACAGCTTCCTTTGTGTCACACATCTCAATACAAATGAGGGCCGATAGATCTGAGAGCGTGGCAGCCTCGCTAGAGGGCATCCAGTTACTGACGTGTGAGGTGAGTGAGGCTTTGACGCTTCTTTGAGTCCTCTGTGGCTTTCAATGACGAGAGAAAGTAGGCTCACAAACACCATCCAGACTGGGCTTGAAATACGTGGTTGGATACAGAATTATTTTCTCTGAAAGGCTTCTCTCACAACCCGTGTTCCCAACTCTGTAATTATTAGTCAGTTGTTCAAAGCTAAACCCCCAAACCACACTTTCTGAAACTCCCACTCTGTATCAATAATTGCAGACATGCTCTCAGGAGAGCAGAGAACTCAACTCGCCTTTCACACAGTCCCCCCGAGTGCTCTGATCACTCTGTAGAGTTATTGTCTCCCTTTGGGAATACTGCTATCAAATGGAACCACTCCCAGCAGAGAGACAGAGCCAGGCTCGCTGCAGGATGCTTGTGGCCCTCCCTTGGGATATGTGAAAGCTTCGAGTCAAGAGGAACAAGGATTTGAGAATTAGACTCTTGTCCTCAAGGTGAGTGTATTGACCTTTAGGGATGTGGCATAACTCCAATGGCCTTGTGGGGACCTAAACCTATAGTTCTTGACCTCTTTGCAGTCCTGGCTGCCACTAATTACTGCACTTGAAATTGCTCAAGGCATTTTTTTTTTTTTTTGCTTGTCTGAATTAGATTCAACACAGAGAATATTAACAAAGCAAAACTGTTAAGCCTGAACTGCAGAGGTATAAAATTCCCTAGCTCTCAGGCTACATTATTTCCTTTGAAAGCTTCTAACTGGTTCTAGCAGTGACATAAGTTTCACCATGAAAAGAACCCCCCCACATAAATAACGCCATAAAAATTGGTTTCCATAGGAAGCAAATGCAACAGCTAACCTAACCCATTTCCAACATTATTTTGAACCACTCTCTACCCAAAAACGTAGCTTAATGCAATGAAACAAAACCAGCTTAATTCACACATCCATGCTATTGTCTGAAATAGCTTCCTAGTATGGTTCCTTCTCTACCTCAATATAGAGAAAACAGATACATACTTTCCTCTAAATTTTTTCAGACATCCAAATGAGAAGTACCATGAAAGCTCTAAAAATGAAGGAAAAAGTGACCACGAACATTGTAGATTGAGTTAGAAACCCTAGAAGGTATTCCAGTAAAAAAAAAAGCAACATTTTACCAACTTTTAAAGAAATAGAGCCAGATCATCTCAGTTTAACTCTGTTCTCCATGTTTCCTCTTTAGAGAGCTTAGGACATGATTGGCCAAAGAAATCCACAGAAGCACGGTTTCCACACATCTTTTGAATGTTTTGTTTAAATCAGTCCATAATGCACTCATGAGGCTGGAGAGAATTGATGCAGAATAGCTCCTTTTGGAAAGGACATCAATTTAACAATGTTTTTGGGGTTTTTATCCTAACAGGTTAATTAAATTATTGATGAAGTTATTGATGTTAGTCGTGGAACAACAGCTATCTATTGCAGAAATAAAAGGAAGATTTTTTCCTAGATGAAAAAAATCCATGTCAGTGAAGGTACAGTCCATCTAGAGCAGATATCAGGTGAAACAGGTGCTAAAACTACAATTATTTTCTCTAAGCAGAAAATTACCATAGCTGAGTCTAGTGTTGGGTAAACATATCCCTTTACATGGCTCTTTCTCATCCTCCTCCTCAACATTAGGAACCAATGAAATATTCATCAAAATGGCCAACAGGTTTGAATATTATCTCTGTTCCGCAAAATATATAAATATTTTTGTCAAGTCCTGATAAACTAGGTCAGTGTCTGGGTGGGCTAAATGCTTAGGATCTTTCTGCAGGAAACAACTCTATTATTGCTTACAGCATTAAAAATAGCAGTATTACAAATCCAAGAGAAAATACGAGTTGAAAATGCTTATGTATCACAATTAAAGGAGTTTTTCCCAGAAATGAAAGAGCTTTTAGAAGGCGGGAGGGAAGAAACAGGTACTTTTATTCTTCCTAGTACCAACCCAAGATGCAATAGATGAATTAAACAGGGTATTATTTATTGTGTGGGGATTTTTGTGCCGAGATTCAGAATTCTCCTGACTACCAAACGCCCTGCAATGCCGTGACTCACCGAGTCAAGGTCTAGGATGGTGCAATCCTGACCCCCTCCTGCCAAGGGCTCAGCAACATCTATTCCCATTGCCTGCAGCAGGACTAAGTGGGGCTTCAGCACTTCTGCAAAACTCGGCCTTAGACAATAGAGGCTTTAGGTATGGACTTCCTATTTCCTGTGGTGGATTTGTGTAGGTGGCCTTGTTACCAGAAATCCATACTCCTACACAGCAACTTCTGACTGTGTTTCTGCAGAAATGACTATGATGAAAGGAATGAAATATTTTTAAAATAAAAATCATGTGTTTGTTTCTCCAAACCAGTTGGGGTATCTCCTGCTGGCAAGATTAATTTCTTCTCCTCTAGTGTGGCAAAATTAGGAGTGGGGTGGAAAACAAGGTTTGCAAGCCCACCGTGGCTTGGGCTGCTGCACACACAGAGAGGGGAGAGCTCGTCTGTCCTGTCCTCTGCCTATCACCGGCAGCTGAGTCACTAGCCCAGCCTGCAGAGCTTCTTGCTGCTGCATTTCGCAGCCAGGAAAATCCCACATCCTCCCAGTGGGTGTAGGAAACGCAGCTACAGCCTCTGGATGTGTCGGCATCAAAAACAAAGGGGAGATTGTGGTGCAGGCGGTGACTGTGGGCTCAGGGCCAGCGTGCCAGGACATCATTGACAGCATCCTGGGGAGCTGCGAGCGGAGCCCGGGCCAGCACTGCCTGCCCACGGCCCCGCTGGTTTGCCAACCCCAACACTGCAAGGTGTGTGACCAGCTCTACCTCCTCGCATGGGGACCTGCCAGGGCCACCAGCAAATGGACTCTGCTGTCCCACCTCATCCTGTCACTCTGGTTTTTGGCGAGGAGCGAGTCACACCTTGCCCTTCCTGGTCTTCCCCAGCCCAGGCTGTTTGCCTTCAAGCGCAGGGGCTTACGGAAGTCTCGGCTCTTGCCATGCTGTTGTGGCCAGCACAGCACTTGTGGCTCCAGTGAGGATCACCAGAGGTGCTGCTCTCACTTCCCACCCATCTAACCCCCAGCCATATTCCATGATTGCAGAGCCAGGGTGGCTTCAAACCCTGAATTTTCCAGTACTGGCTGTATCCTGCCAATGCTGCTTCAGATGATGGCTCTGCAAGCATCCAGCTGGGAGAGCAATCCAAAACATTGCTCACAAATCCATCTTGTTTCCTTCCATGTGTTCCCTGTGCCACTTGCCAAGCTCATGTTGAGGGTGGTGTTATTCTGAGAAGACCACAAGCATCCTGGGTCAGGCAGCCAATGCCTGGCTCTCCAGCTCCAGGTTGAGTATTGCTCTTGGGAAAGGAAACACAGGAACAGACTGGCATGGGTTTGCCCAGCAGTCTAGGCAGTTGCTCCAAACAAAAGCTCTTTTGAGAAGCTGCTCCTGTAAAGGGGACAAGAAGAGACCTGACATCCCTAAATGTGCGCTTCCACACTGAGATGGAAACCAGAGAGCTCTGCTGGCACTGGGAAAGGTTGCTTTCGCAATCAAACAGCCTAGGCAGTACAAGCCTTTCCACCCCAAGTCGCCAATGGCTTATAGGCCACTTGGATCAGAACTGGCATCAGCACCCCAGCCAATCCCACGACCCTAGCACAATCCTTCCTCACCAGTGCCATGCTTCCTTGAAGGCTTCTCATCCTCCTCCTTGTGCCTCCTTAGCAAAGCTGCTGCCCCGTGCCTTGTGTTTAGCCACCTGAAACTTTGCGTAGGAAGGTTAAGCAGCAAGACCATGCAGAAAATAAAGGGAGGAAACTTCCTCTGACATCCATTCCCTGTCACATTTGTTCCATGCCCATATTGACCAAAACACAGGAAAGGACAGACAGGAGAAAACAGCTATGTGTCAAGGGAAAAACAAACCAGCCCTTCCTAGCTCTGTCTGTGCATGCATCCATTTACCAGACCAAGTGCTTTTGGCCCAGCCTGATGGGCAGACCAGAGCCTGCCTTTGTAATCTATGCCAACAAGGGAGGAACGAGGCCCCACACATCCTCTACCATGACTGGGTCACCACTCGGATGTTTTAACACTGGTGTTCAACACCAGCATTTTCTTCTGAGGAGGTGTCACAGGTTGGCTCCACCATAGGCCTGCTTACACCACAGGTTCCCCCTTTTTTGGGTTCAGCATGTCCCTTTTCACACAAACTGTTTTATAGTGATAGTTTACAGATACATCATGGCCACCTGGGACGTTTCTAAATATCTACAGCTGCATTCTTGGAGTGAATTTCCTTCTACGTGCTGGAGTCAGAATGAATTTATATCAATGATCGCATGTGAGCTGCTGGCTCATTGTCCTGGAGTTCAAAAGTTTAAGGTGGTTTTTGAATAGCACTTGCAAATGTCAAGGTGTCAGATTAACTCCTTTTAAGATACAAAATTATTTGTTTTCAAGAGTGAAGCACTGATTCAAACTGAATCTAGGTATTTAATGGAAAATGGAGTTTGAACAGTAATTTTTGTGGCATTGTTGCCATCCCGAAACTTTTGCAGTTCAAAAGGTGGCATAAATCTTAGACAAAAAGAAATCATTTCACACTTATTTCAGCAGTTTCCATTGAGAGGCTGGCTTGTTCAAGGCACCATCTCTTCAAAAACATTACATCAACTTCAGTAGATGTTGCTTGATAATGCTCACTGAGTTCCTAACAATTACCACTATTTTTTATGTGCATATGAGTTGTTTTAGGGACTATCCAGGCAGAACTGTAATAGCCCCATGCCCTAGAAAGCTTTCAGCCTCAGCAGAAGACAGATGACACATAAGACAGTATTGGCCAGAAATCCAAGTTATGTTAACATCTTTCCAATAGTCATTTCTTAGAAAAGCCATCTGAAGATGACTGAAATTGGGATGCTTTGGAAACACCAAAAAATGTGCGCTCTTAAATACGTAACAGGAAGGTGGCAGAGCCTTGGAGCACAGGTCACTGAGAGGTGGAAGAGAATCTACCAACAGGAAGTGGGAGATGGTCACGAGGCTGAGAGTACCTCACAGCTGGCCTTGGAGGAACAGGCACCTAATTTCACTGGCACCTAATATGGCAGAGACATCACAGAAATTATTGAAGCAGAGAGGTAGGCTTGGAAAATCAGCTTTGCAGTAGCAGGCAAGGACTACATGGAAGCCAAAAAGAATCCTGCAGTAACAGAGATACAAGAGGAATGTTTAACCTTGTGAATAAAATCTTCACGTTACTGAGTACACACATCCAGATCTGGATACAGAACAGTCCTAGACAAAGATGATGCTTATCCTCAGTCTAACTTCTAATAGTAAATATCTGCACCATTTTTCTGTTGAAGAATGGTTAGAGGATCAGGGGCATGGGTCATTGATAGAATTATGGGATCAATAAAAGAACTGTACAAGCAAAAGGCCTGTAAGCAAAGGTTTGTGTGAGAAACTGCCTGCATAAGAAAGCACCTGTGTGAGAAACAGGCCTGAGAACAAAAAGGGAGTTTTGAGGATGTGCAGCTGTGCAGATAAGATGTACTGACCATGAGAAGGGAGGGTGAATTCTGAATTCTTTAATCATAACATAACTAGTAGAAGCTTGCCAATGTAGTCTAATTATGTAGAAGCAGAAATGCACTTTGATAGGTTTAAGCCAATAAAGAGTTAACAAGCTGATACACTATATAAGTGCCTCTGGATTGCTAATAAACTGAGCTTGCTTTTATCAATCACATTGGTTGTCTGCAATGTCTTCCCCCGCCGAAGTCGTTGAACTTTTTCAACATTTTTCCACATTTCCTTTTTAAAGATTAAAAGCCGAAATCTAAGAGATTTGGATGCATTTTGACCTTTAACTGAAGAATAACACAACAGAGGACCATTTCAAGGCACAAACGAGAGGCACACACCAGAGAGCAATGGAGGATGTTCCTCCAAGGCTTTGAGAGCAAGTTCTGTGTCCCAATCCCTCCCAATGGGCAGATTGGCACAAAAGAATGAACATCTTTAAACACAGGATGTGTTGCACAATGTGATCACAGGTGGCTGCTTTTTTTATGTGACTATGGGAATAGCTATGAGAGGTATTTTTGGCAGACACAATCTACTTTAACCAGCTGAGTATCATCTTTCCTCCTCCCTGCTTTGTGTTAAGATGATCTCCTCCAGCATGACTTCTCCAATGTAATTGCCCATATGCCAGTATTCCCCTGCCCACTGAGCCCAGGGACCTGTGATTCATTCAGGTATGCACAAGCCAGAGCCCAGGGAAACATGATGTTGTTCTGAAACTAACAGCAGCCATACAACTTCAGGGATTGGCTTTTGATCTGGCAGCAAGCAGAGGCATGGTGCAGTTCAGCTCACCTCTTGGATATCTCCAATGACACTTCTTTATTCGTATATAACAAGCTGGCAGCTTCTTTCATGTGCAGTAAAGGGTTTGCCTTCAATTATTAAAGGGATGGGGAGCAGGCTTTAACAGCAGTGTTAAAAACTAAGCACAAAAGTGCATGCTTATGTGATAAATTTATGAGTTGTCAAGCTTTCTATTTGACTTTTTAAACACCAGCACACAGCCTTGGTCCAAAGTCTGTGCAGAGACTTTTGCAGCCCAGAGTCTGATACTAGTAACTCAGCAGCTCATTGGATACCCAGTAAAGTCTTCAGGCATACAGGACAATGGGGCTTTCAGTGGTAATTTTCCATCAATGCTGTTTCCTTTCTAATTTAAGTCAGTCTCTCACCATTAATGATCAAAAGATAGAAGCCTGTCTTGGGGTGACTTTATGATGCTGTATCCCCTAACGCCTGCTCTATGCCCAGACATGAATCCTGTGTCTTTAGGCTGGGTCCAAGAGAAAGGCGAAAAAAAAGCCGAGTGAATTCTTCAGAGTGGTTTTGTGTTCAAGGACACACACACTCCCCTGTGTTCTTGCTGCAGCAGAGCCAGGGAAAGAACCTTCCTGCTTTTAACCAGCTTTGGGCTCTCTTTTCTCAGGTTTGCTTTTTAGCTAGCCTGTTAGCTGAGGCAAGAAAGTTTTTTCCCTGGAACTTTGGCTGCTTCTTCTTTTCTTCTGGACTGTTCAGCAACACCAGAACATCACCAGGAGAACTTGCACCACAGCCCCGGCAGGGGCCCAAGCTGCACCCCAGCTCCGGAGAGAGCAAAGCCACACCTACAGAAAGGACTCAGGTTTTCTCCACAGCGAGAGGTTTTATTATTTAATATTATTCATTCTTTTTTGGTGCCTGTGTGCACCCTGCTTGTTAAATAAATAACTTTATTTTTTACACTTTCCTCTGAGGAGTTTCTTTCTAAACCTGGTGGGGGAGGGGCTGCTGAAATCTGCCTTCTATTAGAGGATACGTTCATTTCGGACGTTTTCCTCCAAATATGTCTCAAACCAGGACAAAGCCCTTAAATAATTTCTTCTTCAGCAAACCAAAGCAAGGTTTGATTTATTTACATCACATCACAGCACTTGCTGTCAAATACAACTTCCATGGCTTAGCTGAGGATGCAAAAGATGAGGAAAACCAGGATCCTGTTGGTACTATGCAACTTGCACAACTCAGTCACAGGTGGCTGCTTGTTTCATGTGGCTGCGGAAATGCACCTGAGGGCTTATTTTTGGCAGATACTGATCAACCTTAACCAAAGGATTTTAAGTGGTTCAGAAATGCTTTTGTACATAGAAACCCTGTGAAACAGTTCCAAGCACCTCCTCTCCGTCCTTGTCTCTCAACACCAAGACTTACTCTGGTACAAAAGCATGGACAGGTGGAAAAAAACATGAGTCAGTAGTGAGAGAGTAACGCAGAAACTAAGTTTATAAGAACAGACTGTGCCAGCATGCATCACACCTCTGTCTGTGGCTCAGCTGTGAATGAGGTTAGACAGCTTGGAGAGAAAAGCCAGAGACAGAACAGCTTCAACATCAGCACAATCTGGTTCATTACAGAGGCATTTCTACAGCAATGCTGGGTGATGTATCTGGAGGTTTTGTTTCTGCAAGGGATGGAAGTTTTGAACCCACAGGTTCTTCCTCCCTTCAAAGAGGACAAATCTCATTTCAGAGCTCACAGACCAAAGACTCTGATATCAGCACAATGTATCAGGTTTTAGTTTAGGCAGTTCAAAGGACCCCAAAATGAAGGTTCTGACAGGAATGGCAAAATTTGAACAATATAATTGAAAATGAGGGAGAGCTGGGAGAAGTTTTTGAGATTTTGGAACTGATCTTGAGAAGAGCAAGAGTGAAAACCCACAGTATTTCAGAATTATACTTCCCACTTTGTTAGATCTCATTATGCCCTGATTTAATACCATAAGGTTTATGTAAGAGAATACCATTTTGCTTTTAGAGTAAAATTGGAATCTCAAACAAATCTCTCTGTGAATCCAGAAGAGGCATGATTAATTCATTTCCTGTCTTCAAACAGAGTCCATAGCTCTCTGGAGGCACGGAAAATTGCCAGGTAAGGGCAATACACTTGCAAAGCCTAACTCTCATAATTAAAAGAGCAGCAGCTATATTCACTTGTTCAACCTTCATTCAGCATGTTCCTGAGCTCCTTTAGCTTTTAATTGCATGACCTTGCAGATTTTCCCATCGGATTCTTGCTACTGACAGAAAAAGCACTCCATTCATTGATCTTTCTCCTTGTTTGCATTATTTTGTGCACCAGATAAGCATGAGGTTTTGTAAAAAAATCCACTTTCTGTACTCATCCAAATGTCCTCATTCCTTACAAATACAAACACAGTTACTTTCAGACAGCTGATAGGCAATATTGCACTCTTTCCCTATTTTATTCATAAAGTACAGGAAAATTATTGGAAGTCAAGATTAACAGTAGTGATAATCACTCTGCTGCCTGACATAAAAGCTTTGGCCAGTGTGAGCTGCAAACAAAATGCTTGGCATCTCAACCTGTGCTGGCTGCAATCCACACCCCAAAAAAACCCCTCTTCTACCCACTAAAAGCAAACCCCCTTACTTTTCTGTTTAGAATAAATCACTCCAAAACAGGCTTAAGGATTTTAGGAAAGAATATTCCCTGATGCTGATGCCAGGTTTTCTCAGCAGGGTCTTTGACTATGAACTCCTTTTCATTTGACATGATATATATGCACCCAGCTGCACATATTCCATTTCATGCAAATTTTGGGAATTTTGAAGTCCAACATTGCAAATTTGAATCTAGAGGAATCAAGCACAATCGATTTAAGCAGTAAAGTCTCTGACCTGTAGCTAGAGACTTCTCAGTTTGTATCTTGTTGTACTGATATTCTCTATTTTACATATATAATCTTTCTCAGTGTCATGTCATGCCTTTTAGCAATCTTTGCCCTGAAAAAGCAGCTCTCTTGTGGTTCCTGCAAAATTGCATTCCGGTAACACATGCTTATGACCTGTGTATGTTTTTTATCTTCAACAGACCTTAAAAGCTATGTTGCAAATGCCAGTACTATCCTAATGCATTGCTCTTTTCTTTCTAATTTAGTTGCCTCAGTAAAGGTTGTATGTGGTTGATCAGATATGTAGGGAAAAAATGTTACTGTGAATCTCACTGCAATTTTGAGTAAGAGAAGCCCCCACAAGCCAACAGATGTATTTAATACACAGTCAGAACCAGCAGAATTATTTTTATTTTAAGAAGCCTCTTTGCAGACCTGTTTCCTCTTATACCAACGAAATGCAGAACTGCAGATACAGCCTTTTGTCTTGAAGCCATTGACAGAGGCAAATTGTTCAACCAGTTTTTCCCTTGCACAGCTCTCATTTCAGTACTAGCATTTGCAATTTTATGGATCATTAATTTGGAAGGACAATGCACACTAAAAAAAGGTAAGACTACAGAATAGTGTCTCTTTAGTTTTGGGAAGACTTTAGCTCTTGTTTAAGGTGGTGTTCCTGGTGTGCATTTCTAAGGGTGGAATCTGGATTTGCTGAAGATCAGATCTTTCTGAGTAACTCCATGTGCAGACAGGTGTATTCTAGATTAAGACTGATGGGTCCCATATAGTTTATCCATTTTTATTCTTTCTTGTGGAGGTTACCAAAAGAGAGAAAAAGATCTTGCAGGGGTGATTACTTCTACTAAATATTGAATTTCTAGGATGTGTAGGCAGACTTTGCCTAGCATGGCAATTCTTTTTGCATATTTCTGACAGAAAAAGTGGTTAATAGTCCCCTGCAAGTCTTTTTTTCTTCTTATATAACTTTGACTAGATTAAATATTAGACTGTGCTCTGCCTCTCACAAGCTCTTTCAGGAAACCATTTTTCCCTTCATTATTCAATTGGAAAAGGATGATGTTTGAGAAACTGCCTAGATCGTAGCTAGAGATAGAAATCCAAGTTAAAGACCCCTTCCTTTGTCCACTTAGACCAACACTTCAGCGTATGGATTGAGTCCTATAACGTCCATCTAAGTCCAGTGACTTCAAGGAAACTGCTCCTTCCGGCAAGAGCTTACCACTGGAAAAGTAAGTATTCTTAATTGGAGCTAACTTGAAGTGAAATCCGAGATGAGATTAGGCAGGGTCTAGTTATTCCTGTAAGATAGAATTATGGTCTTTCGGGTGTTGTCTTCAATAATAATGATAAAATCAAATGTTGTGTGGTATTTTCATACTTCCTGACTCCCAGTTGATATAAATCTGCAGCCAGACCCTGTGCAACATGAAACAGTAGAAATACACAGCCCAAACCCCTCTGATGCCCTCAGCTGTCCACACAAGTCCCCTGGCTGTGCTTAGTACCCAGGACCTGTGTGCTACTCGCTGACATTGAGAACAGACCCTGTCCCAAGCCTTTGCACCCTGCTGCAGATGACAGCAGGAAGTCTGTTTTGGTCCTGCTAAAGTGAAGCTAAAATAAAGCCAGACCTGATTTTTTTGGCTGCAGATACACTGAAAGAAATCAGTGAAATACCCGAGGGCAACCTCAATCCACACTGTGGCTGTGGCCCACAGCAGTCACTACTACTGCTGTGGTGTGCCATGAATTCCCCCTGCTCTGCTTTCCCGCTGCACAGTCGCGCTGCAGTGGATTTTCTGCCCCAACCTTGCTCTCCTGGGAAAGCAGCACAGCCAACAAAACCATCCTGGATCATCTCCAGCTGCTTCTGCTCATTGATTGCCACTGGGCAATTCCACACTGCTTAGAAAGAACATCCCATGCAATGATAGTCAAAGCAAAGGCCAACAGATCGCCTGAATATTTCTGCGTCATGGAGGACTCCCTAAAGGGCAAATTCTTCCATTTCTAAAAACAAGAATTGTTCTCTTCTTATTCTAGGTCACTTGTGGAACTGTACAGATAACAGATCTCAGTGAAATGTCACTAATGATAAGGTCCGGGGCTTTCAGAACGGGTTTCTGAAGGCAGGCATTTTATTTAGGTGTCTAAATGGAGGCGGCAATTTTCACCCACTGTTTCCCAGACTCACTTCTGAAGGCATGGGCCCGGGTATCATTGATACAGTTGGCTACTGAAAAATCAGGCCGGTCTGGGTGTTGCACTAGGGAAAGGAAAAGTGCAGTGGTCGCTGTAAACATCGATTTGCTCAATAGGATGGGACCAGCCACAGCACCCTGCGTGCCACAAACATTGCTATTTTTTGACTGACTGTGACCACACAGAACTGAGTCACCTAATTCGTAGCTGCCGGTGCAATGTAGGCAGTTCACAGGCTGGAAACAGCAGCCTGGATTTTATCCCAAAACATGCCTGCCCACTCCCTACTCCACGGAAATTTTTGTTGCAGCTGATCAGCTTGCAAATAACAAAGTCTAAGCACGCACAGGCAAAGGATGATTTTGCAAAATGTAGGGCTGATCCTTGGCTGCAGCGTGGATTCTGGAGCTTGGCACCTGGATGGTGCTTCCCCACAACCTCCTGTGTGGTTCAGCCATCCCCAGGGGAAAATTCAATAGTCACTATTCCAGACAGTAAAATAATTACTATTGGCTGAAGAAATTAAATGTCACTGAGCCGTAGTCAAAATACTGTTTTGTTTTCAAAGGACGCTTCAGGTCGAAGGCCACTGAGTCCATCCCTGACTGTGCTGTGTCTCAACACACGGGAGGAAAAATACACAGCCTTGTTTCCACTTTTCTCTGTTCTCACCTGAATGACTGGATCAAGGTTAAACAACCGCAGACAGAAGGAAAAAGATCACAGAACAGGAGTGGAAACGTGAAATACGTCAAATGGCATTCTTTTTTTTCTTGTTGTCAGAAGTGTTCGGGGGTTGTGGCCAACCAGGCAAGAACAGGCAGGCTGTCTGCAGAACAGGAGATTTGTGACGGTGAAGTCCTGTTGGGGTTTTTCTGGGACAGTTACATATAAGACACCAAAGGAATGGCTCAGAACTACAATCCCCACCTACAATGTTTCTTTTCCTTTACATTTACGGTAACGATGTTTGGGCAACAGTTTGCTTTTTTCAGTTCCCACCCACGATTCATTATGAAACTTGGTAAGATTGGCCATGTTATAATGTTACTCCATGAGTATGTGGATAAAGACATTTTTCTTCAACAGCTTTTTTCTGTATTCATGAACATGTCCCATTGTTTGAGTCATTCCTTAGGACGTAGAACATAGGTAGCATTGCTCGGGCAGAAACCTTCTGCTATCCCTCTCATGTTTATTACTGTGTGTATGATACAGATGGTTTCTGATACTTTGTCCAACCACTTAAACACTGAGTACCAAAATTGCAGAAATTTTCATCATTGCTACAGCAAGTGACTTAGGTAGAATTTGGAGCAAGGGGCAGATCTATAACAACAATTACTAAAGTAAACTCCACATTATGCTAACTGCAGCAGCACTGCAAACTACAAAGATCAACTTAAAAATTTAAGTTCTCTGAAGTTTTTAGTGGAAATAATTAGTCTGAAATCAAAGTTTCTATCCTAACCCTGACCATGGGTGCAAAGGAAAGGAATTCATTTGGCTACACAACAGAACAGTTTTCCAAACCACACAGCGAGTGCTGCTATTTCTTTTACTTCGTAAATGTAAACTTCTTATTTTAGGTTGTCTAGACCTTTGATTCATAGAAATGTAATTTTAAATTCACTTCACATTCACTGATATTAAGTCACTTTATTCAATTCAGAACTTCATGGAATATCTGAGTCCTCATCTGCTTAGTGAAACTCAACTTTCTATGAAGGCAACCAAGCAAAAACCTCTCTTATGCCATTCCCAGTTGCAGAAATAATACCTAAGGAAACACCCTCTGACAAAGTCTTCAGGAATAAAACATTTGCACTAGAGAGACAATATCATTTTAAAGGCAACCTTGAATGAGAACCTTTGACATCTGATAACCTTTTCAGTACCTGTGAATTACCTGCTGCTGGAAAACTCTCCGGTGGCTGAACACTGCTTTGGCAGATGAGTTCGTCTTTGCCTGTAATTAAGACCAAATCTACAAAATACCTGTCTATATTACCTCAGAAAATACAAGTCTGTGAGCAAACTGGTGTTAGAATTAAAATTTACTGCTATTCATGTATGGGATTCCAAAACATAAGGCAAAACAGCACAAGTGTCAAGAAATCAGCCTACATTTCTATATTTCACTTCATTAAAACAAGGTATCTTTAAATCCCTTATTATGCTGCCTTGTTCTTTCTAAAACACTGCCTTATTGTCATTCACAGGCTTAATGTTCTTGTTGGTAGTCACAGATTTGGTCATATCTTACTCATCATCTGATAGAGATGTACATTAAAAGGTACATTTCTATACTAAAGACTCTGCCTGGGCACCCATAGAAAGCATGTGTTAATGTCCCCAGGGTCCCTTTTGTGAGAAAGCAGCACAAGTTTCACACTGACATGTGCTGGCAGGAAACAGACTGACACCCACATGTGCCCAGGTGTGAGTTCAGTGACCACAGAGCCCAGAGGGATTTCTGGAGGGGCAGGTTTTGACACTTGTAGACAGAGAGTTCCTGGCTGGTTGCAGGTTTCCTGTCACCAAGGAAAGGGGGCACCAATGTGCATGTGAAAGGAATGGTTAGCACCCTGGTAGGAACTGCAGTACTCGTGTTGCTGCAGCTGTGGTGACCTATGGGTGTGAGTGAATCCAGGTTTGTAAAGGCAAGTTTTCATTTCTGCCCCTAAGAGGTAGTTGCTTGCTGGTGTGACAGCTCATAGAGTACACCAAAGGCATAATATACATATTATTTTCTCTCTGTGATGTATTCAGCTTGAAATTCAGTTATGGACAGGGGATTTTATTTTTCCCCACATGAATATGACTACTCTTAGAACGCAAGGAAGTCTATCTATTATACACTAGAAGAACAGTAAATTCCCCCAAACAAAGCACACTAGTTTAATCATGTGAAATGATTTCTAAATAAATCATAAACAAATCATGTCTACAATTTTCGCTGTCTAACAGTAAATGTGGTTGGTAGGTATATCAAATGTAGTTCTAAAAAAGTGTGTAGATTGTGAAAATTCAGTTATCCATAGAATCATAGGGTGGTTTTGGTTGGAAGAAACTTTAAAGCTCATCTAGTTCCAACACCCCTGCCATGGGCAGGAAACCTTCCATCAGACCAGGTTGCTCAGAGCTGCATCCAACCTGGACTTGGAGCACCTCATGGATGGGGAGTCCACAACCTCTCTGAGCGACCTGTTTCAGTGCCTCACCACCCTTACAGTAAAGAATTTCTTCCTAAATCTAACCTAAGCCGACCCTCCTTCAGCTTAAAGCCATCCCACCTTGTCCTATGCACTTGTGAAAAGTCCCTCTTCAGCTCTCTTGTACCTTTACATACTGGAAGGGGCTATAAGGTTTCCCTGGAGCCTTCCTTCTCCAAGCTGAACAACCAAAGTCTTTCAGCCTGTCTTCAAGGGGGAGGTGTTCCAGCCCTGTGATCAACTCAGTGCCACTTCTCTGGACTCGTTCCAGAGGCAGTTTGGTTGGCAGTGCTAGCAGAGACTATCTGGGGAAACTGTCAGCACGTGGAGTTTATGTGCAGCTGCAGATCTCAGAACAGCGCTGCTGCTGCTGTGCCTGTGCCAGCATGGGAAGTGTGCCCTGCCAGCAGCACTGCTTCTGGCCACACTCAGCACTGATCCCTCTTCACATTGCCCTCTCCCACCACCTTCATGAGTATTAATTAAAAGTGATTCATAAAAAGCTTTCACCAGGCAGCAGCTAGTTTCTAGTCCACACAGCCCTCAGCGAGAGAGCCAAGGAGCTTGGCCATTTGACCTCATGTGCCTTTTCTGCAATTCACAGCAAGTATGTCAGCACTGCCATAAATCTCACACCTCCTGTGACAGGGTTTCATGGCAGCCTCCACTAACTTTTGTCACCCTCTTAGTCACCCTTCCTCCTGGAGTCACCAGGCACTGCACTGACCTGCAGAAGCCAGAGCTGGCAGCCAAGCAGGAGGGGCTCAGGAGGAGGCTTGGGCCACTTCTCTGCTCCATTGCTCTCGCCTGGGTAGCAAAGCTTGGTTACTTCACAATCTTCCCTGCAATAATTTTGAAAAAACTATTTCCTGTTAAGAAAATGGAAATAAAGAGTACCATTTATTCAGTACTACACTTACATTTTTGTATTTAAATCCAGTGCAATTTGTTGTGAGCTTGGGAACTTCCGTTACCCTCATGGACCAATCCCTCAAATGCACCCAATTCTGCCAGTCCACCAAACACTGCTGGGTCTCCAGAATGCTCCTGCAGCTGATGCACAGTTCAACTTCCACCAAAGCTGTTCTGTGGACTCCCTCTTTGGGGATCATTTGATATGATGTTCATATGAATATGAACTAGGTACATTTTCAGCCAGATTACAAAATACTCATTCTGCTCACCATGTGGAACTGGAAACAGACTTCACGCCAGACCAGACTTTTGGCCTGATTTGATGAAGAGGGACAGGAATTTTGGTGTAGGTAGGGGGATCACTGTCCTTTAAAGCCCCAAGGAAGCCAATGCACCACCATGTCCAGGCATCAATCCTGCTTGCCAAGCCTTACAGAGGCTGCAGAAACAGTCACAGCCTTTGCCCAGGTGAAGGGAACTGCAAGCTCAGATCCAGTTTAAGGGGACTGATAACCAGCCCCAGCACCCAGCTGGGGTAGCCCTGGCTGCCTGTGGCACCAGGCACTACTCCTTCATCCAGAGGAATGCATGACAGGCATCGCTGTGCCCCAGGTCTGATGTTTTCTTTTCATCCCTTTTCTGTAGTTTAACTAGAGATGATGTTACCAGTGTGCCTAATTGTACTCAACCTCACAAAGGTCTTGCCCCTGATGATATTGAGGCAAAAGCTTCTAACAGCTTTTGTGTCACATAAAAAAAGCACTGCCTCACACTGGCTTTAAGCATGTTGCATTTTGACTATACTTATTGTTATGTTTTATTATATATTTACTCTTATTTACTTAAATTTTCTGTAGTCTGAAATATGCTTCAAATACTTCATGAAAGAAGCAAAAACAACCTTCTAATTTACCAACAAAGTCATCTTCCAGAATGAATCAGTAAAACCTCCAAGCCATTTTCAAGTAAAATGGTACCACATTGCCAGAATGACAAGCACAGAATTGCCTCACAGATGATAAACCAGAACTGAATTTGAGAAACCTCCTATAGACTTTCTACTGTGAATCATCCTTTTTTTAATTATTTTTAGCTGGGGGTTGAAGATAGGGTGATTCATCCCATTCTGAAATCGTTTTCTGTTTCAATACAATACAACTTTGTTTCCTGCAACATCTTTTGAGCAATATTGGAAGAGCAGAATAAGAATTAAATCACTCTCACCAGAAGAGAAAAACAAGTCTGGGCACAGAAGGAGGCATTTTCTGTCTAAGATTTAGGAAGGAGTGGAGCAGCCATGAGGCAGAGTTTTACAAAAAAGCCTCTCTCAAGGCAAACAAAATTAATCTGTTTTAAAAAATGCCAAGGTTTCTGAAGGCAGAGTGGAAATGGTCAGTATTAGGTGAAAAAGAGGAAATTGGGAGATATGGGCTTTACAAACAATGAGGCCCTGGAAGCTGTTGCTTCACCACCAGGGGAGTGCAGGGCTTGTGATGTGGACAGGCCATAGCAAGAAATAAGCAGGATATGTCATGTTTGGGAGTGTATCCCTTGCCCAAAATGAGGATGTATGGGTCTGAGACTTCTAGCAAGGAAGCTGAAACAAACCCACAAGTTTTCTTGCTCAGCCAGCCAGAGTAACTGTGGGTAGCCACTAGCTGTGACTAATGCCACAGAGATTCTTACCAGCGCTGGCACCACGTAGGTCCTGCATCTTGCAGCAGGAGGTACGTGGCTGGCACTCAAGGCACTCACTCAGGTACCTCTCTCCTATAAATTTAGGAGGAAAATACTACCTGTGTATTTAATTCTCAGAGCCTTGGGTAAACTAATGTATTTGGTGAAGTCATCCCAGGAAAACTGTTTGCCAGCCTTTAGTGTAAAGGACTGTCTTTAGCTCCTGGCTGCCCTCACAGGCTGTTTTGCAGCATATAAACAACACCAACATTGGTGAGGAACAAGGCACTAATCAGGTCAAGTTTCAGTTTATTTGCTTCCCTCCTAGATAATGGTCTATCAAAATATAAACCACCCCACCCTAGTTTCAAAACACCAACATGCAGTGCTAAGGTGGGGTAACCCAAGGGCTTTCCCTGCCTAGTGGTTTTTACCAAAACATTATTCTTGATCTTTATTCAAGCAAGACCAGTTGGGCACAGAAACAATGTCTATTAGACCCACCTCAAAGAAAATCTTGACTGCTGCCCACAAAAAGCATCAAATATTTTTGCAGAAGACACAAAAAAGGTCATGCATACACATTTCAGAACCACTGAGAATGGTGAATGCAGCTACTGAAATGGTCCTACTGTTCTGCTTCCTGTGCATGGATACTCAAGCCTCTCTCCTGGCTTACCTGGAGGGGAGCAGATGGGACTGCACAAGGGTTTGGGTGACAGCTGGCCTGGTGTTCATCCCCATGAGGGAAGCTCTGCCATGCATCTTGAGGCTCTCAGGGGTGGGGGATTATGGGCAGCTTCCCTGTGTGCCAGCTCTTTTTATTTCTAAAAGGCAACTGAGCTTATCCTGCATTGCTGTACACCCTACAAAGCAGCAAAGAAACAAAAAGGAAGATAAATATATTTTTTTAATTTTGATATAAAATATTTTAAATTTCCTTAGATTTCTAAAGCAAATTAAGTGCTTATACAAGGCTGCTTCTCATGGAAAGCAGTATCCAAAAGGAAACACACTCATTCCCTTGCGCAAGCTCAGTTAGAGAATGGCAACCTCCTGGTGACTTCTCTTGGCTCCTAACTAAATCCACCAAACCCTTCCCGAGCCCCTTCCCTCCCTAAATCTCAGCCTTGGCAAGGAAAGACTATGCATGTATTTTATCTTTTGTAAAAAGACTGCATGGGTTTTGAATTGAAAGCCCTCAAGGCATTTAACAATTTAGAAATAATATGACAGCGATTTAGAAATAATATGACAATTTGTCTTTTGAGTTACTTCCTACCGTATCCTCTTGATGAAATGAAGGCTGTACGCCTTCACAATTTTCCATTGAGACAGAATTCCACCAGTTTAATCAAAGTGAAACATTAGGTACTGTTATGGTCCTTGTACCTTCAGATTTCCTTACTGATAACCCACATACTATCCGTTAACCCATTGCATCATTCACAAGAATAAACAACCTGGGCTCTGCATACAGGAAGCTGAACAAAAAGGAAATAGAAAATATTAGTTTTCATGTATGTATTTTCACTTCTGCACAGTCCAGACTGACATATTTTCACAGATCAAGGTGGTCCTTCAGATGTACCTGTTAAGTTCCCTATGGAGACAAAATGCATATCCTATTTTTAAAGTCTGAACCTTTTTCATTTAAACCATTACCTCACTCCCACTAAAGGATGGAAATGATGGCCCATAAGGGTAGCAGAAGTCAGACTTTCTTCCCATTCTCTGCTATCATACTGCAATATTGAGGGTTGGGTGCTTGTGTAATGCCAAGGATCAGCACGTGTTCAAACATGTACACAGTGGAAGGGACAATGGACAATATACCCATTTACCTGGGGCACAGACTACAAAACTCAGATTTTTTTACTTAATAAGGTAAGTAAGTCTTTCCTCAGTTTCAGTAAAAGGAGGGTGTTAATACCTCTGCTCTCCAGACGTGGAAGCCCTTCCAGACTCTTAGCTTAGCTCCCCGCTTCAGGCACAGAACCACATACCCCTCTTGTTAGGTATGTGTAGATGGGAGAAGGACTCAGTGAACTCCTTCCCAGTGGAAGATGAAAATAATTATTGATGAGCAACAGGTTAGCAATGACAAATTGTAGACTTTGTTCCTACCAGAAAAGAATGAATGTGATTTAGTGTAAGCAGAGGATCCATAATCAAACCAGTTTTATCACTGTGAGTGTCCCAGTTCCAGCGAGGATGGAGTTCACTTCCTTCACAGCAGTGCCATTGAGGCTGTGGCTTGGATTTGTGACTACAATACAGTCACAAACTCACCAGTGCTTTCTCTGTGGCTGCACAATTCTTGCACAGCACCAAGGCTCTCTCCAGAAGACATTTTGTTGCACACTTAATTTTGGCCATAGTATTAAAGACTAATTTTTCAGTCTTTCCAATAAAACTTTAGTGGGTTATTTGGTCCCTAAGTTATTTCAGGGGCTGTTTATGAAATGTGTCACTTACTCTGCTGAAATTATTGCAATAAAAGAATGTAACTGATGGGTTTGTTCTGAAATTCTTTTAAAGATTACCCATCAATAAATCAATAGAGGCAGAAGGTTATTGCTTGGGGCATTTTGGTGGATGTAGGAGAGTTCCTTGACATATAGTGGACAGCAGGCTAAACAGTGAGTCAATGAAGCTGCTGGGAAGGTGAGGAATAGAAGCGCTCTCCCTGGGGGTGTTTGGAGGCTGAGCACTGCTCAGCCTGTACCACATCTGTACCACATCCAGCCCCAACTGTGCTGGGCAGGACCTGTCTTTCCAAGGCCCTCTGTGTGCATGCACTTATTTGACCTCAATCCCATGGAAATCATTAACTTTTCTCCTGAGAAAGCCCAAGACGATCTCATGCTCCCAAAAGTGAAGTTTCTCTGTGCAGCAGGTATTTTTTCCTCTGCTTTCCGTGCTGCCTCAAGAAATAAGCACTTGTGCTTTGAACGCCTCCCCCTTTTCTGATAAAACAGTTTTCCTTAGCTTTAAGATACTTGTCACTCTCACACGATGCTAAATGGAAATACTGTCCTCTGCAAACAAACCCACAACATAGAGACAATGAAATATTGTCTCTCCACAGCACTGGACAGGAGATATTTTTTAAAGCTGCTCCTGCATTGTTTTTTCACTGTAGCTCTGGTGTAAGTCAGCTACAAAGAGGGAAGAGGTGGCAAAAAAGTGAAGCAGCTGAACTCACAGGCGTAGGGAGTTTTCATCTTCTGTCTCTCAGCAGGGTATCTACACTATTATTTTCTGGGGATAACAGTACTCAGAGCTGCTGACACTATTCACAAGTCCACTAGAGAGCAGCTATGCCTCACACTCAGCAAGGCTCTTTTTAAATTCATTTCTCTGACATTTATTGCACTTCACTCAAATGACTAATCAGCCCTGGAAAGCTTTCTCAGTACTAGACTGAGAGGCAATGGAGGTGTGGACTCAGCTGCTCTGATTCATACCTGAGTATGTGAATGCTCAGCCTTGGCACCGAGCTGCTCTTGTTCGTGCACAGTGTCATTCTTGAAGAAATCTTAGCTCATAAGAGAAGAAAAGTAAATCAACACCCTGAAGGTGAAAGTTCCCTTAAATTCCTTCAGTAAGGAATACACAGATTTTTTGGAAAAAGTCTAGAGCAAGAAGCAGCCAAAGGGCATGTCTTTCCAGTCAATGGATAAAATGGGAACAGAAAAATAGCTAAATAAGGCTATTTTACCCCATTTTCAGTAGGTGCAATAAAGTGCTGTGTAGGTCTAAAGAACTATTAAGGCACAGCAGTCCACAGCAAGCCACATTAGGCCATTTTCCACTAACTTATGGAAGACTTTAAGTAACACTGAAGAATGATTTACACTAATGAGAAGACAATGTATCGTATGAAATACAATTTTATATAGAGAAGGCAACTTAATGTATAAAATACTGGCTTCTCCTGACCACCCTCATAGCCTTAATAAAAACATTGAAGTTTTCTTTCTTTAAACATCAAGGAGCAGCATAAATATAAAGACACAGTTTGAATTCTGAAAGTTCCAGTACTTATCTTTTTGTCAGAGAAAAAGGAAACTACTACCTGTCCAAACAGCTGGCAAATCCAGATTCCCTAGCCAGGTAAGTTAATTAAAATTGCCCTGGCTCTGTTAGAAGCAGACAAAAATTATTAAGACAGAAGTTCTTTTACCTTTAACCTACACTGTCCCTGCCCCTTATGAACTGCCTTGAAGTGCCTGGGTAGTTCTACTTTGGCACACTGGCTTACTGACCTTCCTTTTTTATGTCAGATCACTTAACCCTCCTGCATCAAGTAGGAAGGACAAGGACCAACTTCAGCCTTTTTATGCCGAAAGTCTGGTTTTACTTGTGTCCTTTTACAGTTACTTCCTCAGTCCTCCATTTTCTGGAATACTGGTTACTGACTGTATATAATCCTGGCACTCTTTCTCACCTGTGAAAAAACAAAAACTTTTCAGAGCATGTATACTGAATCATAAAGATCTAAGGAAGCACAGAGAATGACTATAAATGTTAGACTGATCACCTAAAAAAGGGAGAGCATCTGATTTTTTAATTTGCCAGAAACCATATGAAGTGGCACAAAACACACTGCAATTACTGAGATGGCTAAGAAAAAAAAGCTCGCTTCAGGTTGGACATTCTACATCAAACAATGAAGAAAGGTTTTTTCCCCAGCTTTTAAAACTATTACAAATAAAACATCATAATTAAATATCACTAATGGAAAATTGAAATGATCATATGAACGTGTCAGCACGGAACATTTTAATATTTCTAGTTATTTATTAGCTTTGACAGAAATTGGCCAAACTTAATTAAATCAATCGGGATATCATGAACAGAGCTGAGAGGGTAAGTTTGTGCACTGAACTCGGTCTAGCAATAAAGAAGAAAACAAGGCAGCTCAGACAACCAGTAAGGAGAGTTTCCATGGCACATGATTATATCAGAGGGTAGAACTGTTTATCTCTGCTCAATTTAAACGCAATTTAAAGTGAAGTGAACGGTGACATTTCTCTCAGTGAGGCCAAATCAGTTGTGCAGAGGGCAATGGCAAGGAAAAGAGACAAGAAAAAATCTACAGGGTCTAATGCTTCTCTGCCACACTCTGCATTTTCCCAGCACCTTTGAAAACAATGTTCTTTAACCTTTCCCTGCAGATCCGCCACAAATGGTGTTTGAAAGCACATCAGCCTCCTTTGATCTCCGGGTATTGTTTTGGAAATTACATCTTTGTCTCCTTTTTTCTTCAGGCCGTTTCTGAGATTCTCATGAGTTTTCCTGTTCTCAGGTTTAATGTTTCCATTTCCCTTCACGTTTTTGCCCTTTATGCAGCAGTATCAAGTACAATTATTTTGCATCCTTTGGAGTGCCATCAGCATCTCTTCTGACTTCTCAGCTGTTCCCTCAACATCAGGGTCCAAACCTGCAGAAGGCGAGATTTAAGGGATGCAACTATCCTGGGAGGTTTAGGTACCAAGTAAAAGAAGCATTGACAGAGTTTTTCCATGGGTTGAATAACAAAGTAATTATGTAATCCTTATGATAATCAGAAGAGGAGGATCCAGGAGTGGAAACTGAGCTATATGGGAAGGAATTATGAATCCTATGATATTGCTTCTAGGTAAAGTCTGGGTGCTTCAAAAGAAAGCTAACCCTTGGTTATCTGCCTACCTGCATATCTTGCAGTGATAATGGGAAAAATGTGATTTTCAAAAGCCTCCATTGTTCTAGGCTAGGATCTTCAGTGCCTCCTTGTTTGCCTTTTGGTTTCCCTCGAGTTAGTTCAGAGAAATAGCACTGTCCTGCTCAAGGGATGGGTATCAATTGTAAAATCTGCAAGAAGCTCTTAAGTAACAGACAAGAAAAATGTCCTTGTCCAGAAGAGTATTTTTGAGACCAATTGTACTCTTTTCTTGTATATTCATCTACAGATGTAGTCATCATGTTTACTACCTCAGGTTTCTGAAAAGAAAACACAAGCAGGACAAGACACCTTAATTTTCCAAAGGTACAATGTTAGAGTAATACTTTTGGTTATTTTTTTTCCTTGAAAAGGAACTCTCCTGAGAGGACCAATGAGATAGTAATAGGGAATTAAAATCTATGGTCTTCTATTGATGTTTCGATACGGAAATTACTGAAAATTATTAAGATGAATCTTGCAGTCACCCCTCTGAAATAGCTAAGTGGGTGATCACACTTTCAATCTTTATTCACACAGAAGTCATTGACTAATGTTTTCGGACAGATTTTGGTACTCCCACAAACACATTAAGTAATTCTTTTCACACAAATAGTAATTTCATTTATATTTCAGCAAGAAACTTTGTTATATTACTTTGAATGTTATTTTTCTTCTCCTCTGTTTTCTAGCAAGAGGTCTTTGCTCCTTTTTAATACATTCCCATAGGTTCACTCAGAGGGAATGGCGTACACGCTTCTGGGAACTTGTGTGGCAGAGGCAAAACTGCTGTTGTTGAAAACTCAAAAGTTTGGGCAGTCACTGGTCCTGAGAGTGAAGGGAATGGGATTTGCCACTATTAGAGGCTCAGGTGTCCTGTATTGCTACAGCTCAGCTTTCTGGGAAGTTACAGGATGGGAGGCACTCACCAGAGCAGAAGGGAGGAGAGTTAGGGAAGGAATGAAGGCTCATACAGGTGAGTCCATGGCTCTCCTGGCTCCAGTTAAGTGATGATTCTGTGATCCTGTGAATCAATTCACTGAACTCTGCATGGAACTCAACTACAAAAGAAAAAAAGCAAATAACTGATCAACGATTCAATTATGTTTTGCTGTGATTGATACTACTTCTGCTGCAGCTCCCTCTCTGTCCTACCTTCACATTCTTTAGTTTTGGATTTACCTTACATGTAAATTTATTTATTTAGGCCACCTGAAAGACTACAGATACTGCTGGTTACCTTAAATGGTACCAGTACTATAGTTTATTCTAAATTACCTTACTTAGCTGTTTGGGGTTTTTTATATCAAATTCTCAGGTGGAAGATTTTTATTTTATAAGTCCTCTGTCATTTCCCACATTTACTTACTCTATTTGTCTCCACACTTGTGGAGAATGCTTTCCTCTCACATCTGGCTCTCTGTATTTAATTTAATATTTCCTTCCTAGACCTTAATCATAACCAAGAGTATCTTGATTTGTCTCGCTTTTTGAGGTCAAAACATGCTCACAGTGCATCTTAAAACATTTCCATTACTGTTTCCACTGAATGCAAGGAAAATATGTTGACTTCATTAAAAAAAAAGAATAAAATTGAACCAGAGATAATTTTCATAAATTAGATGTACAGATTTCACAGCTCAGAAACAAGGATGTCGAACGTGTCCAGCCTATACAGCCTCCTACACAGAAACCGCAAGGTTTCAACGACAAGTCACTGAAACCACAGCATTCAGCTTTTTATCCAAGGCAACCTCTACCCAACGGGTGCTGCTGCCTTGGTGTGCTGACTGCTCACACAGTAGTTTTTTCAAAGTTCGCTTAAGGTGCTGACCTGTGAAGAGAAATGAAACTCATCATGCAAACAACTGTGCTATACAGCTTCTCAAATCTGTATGTGTGTGCACATAACAGATAAACCTGCATGCACCGGCACACACATTCCTACGTTAGATACGTCTAGTTAGAGATGAAGACAGAGACATCTGGAAAAAAAGGTCATTACAAAAAGCTGTTTTTACAAAGTTACTAGCTTGAAGTTTTATCTGTTAAGAATAGCATGAGCTAGCCACCTCAGCAGACTTTAACCTTCTGTAAACAACTAAATAGCAGATCTATTTATGAAGTTAAAAGTCGTAACAAAGAGCATTACATTCACAGAGCAATTAATGTATGAGAAACAGAATAGTATTCCTATTTAAGAGAATTCCAGATGGGTATAGCTACTTCTGCAGCAAGGCTTTTATTGATAAAACTGCCTGAAAAGTAACAACAAATCCTGCTTGCACAATACCATCATACCTACAGGAGTCTTAAATGTAGACCAGGGTGCAGAGTTAAGATTCCCCTAAATACTCTTCCATCAAATGATTCTGCCTGAATGCTGTCTGCACTGGCACCAGATTGCTGTTCGTGGAACAATGATGCTGAGTGAGAGCCACTGGCCCCCTCAGCCTCGCGTGCTAAGGAGGCACTTGTTGCGTAGGCGATCACAGTTGGGTTCAGTAGTAAAGGCAGTAGAAGGGGAGTTTTGGACTTCTGGCAACTCATTTCTATTTGCAAATCTGTCAGGTGTGCTAAGGAGAAAGTAGGGTTGATAGTGAAATGATTGCAATCAAAACAAAGCTAAACAAACAAGCTCTCAAGGCCTTTGCAAGAGGGATTTCACTTTAATGACCCAAGGCCCTGTAACAGAGGTTCCTCAGATGCTGACAAACTGTGACACAGAGTAGCAGTGACCTGAGGAGAAGGTTCTTTAAATGGCTTTGCAGCTGAAGAAAAAACCTGCATTACTACACCCTGAGAACTGCAAAGGTGGCTTCTGCCTCAGCCTTCTCTTAGGCTACACAGTGTGACACCAAAGCCTCTTCTCCACTGCAGGAGCTGAAGTACAGCACATCTGGTGGCTGATCCAGTGGTCTACAGCACGCACAGGGGTGGTGCTCAGGGCAAGCTGAGGAGTTGGTGTGCAAGCAGGGACATGGAGTCACTCCAAAGGGAGGCTGCATCCTCCAGTGCAATGTCACACTGCTCCTCTGTCCTCACTACTTCTTGCTGTGCCACAGGAGCCCCAGCACCGTAAGACAGGACATCGTCCCTGGGAAGACACAAAAGAAAGGGCAGGAGAACAACGTGACTGAGTTTATAAGATTTGGAATCAACACTATCATTAAAAATAATTCTAATAGAAACAGTGTATAAACAGTAAACACACATACATAGATGAAGGAGAGTACGATCTGTAGTATTGTGGTAGTACCTGAGAACCAGAAAGCAGAACTAGTTAGAAATAAGTAGCATTCAGTCATCTGCCAGCAATAACCATAATAAAAAGGAGAGATTTGCATCTTATTTTGAAGATACAGTTATATAGAATGTATTAATAAGGCAAAATCAGGACAGATCTGCTGAAGGAGGGAAAAGGGGCCATAGCCCCTCAGCGGCTGTGCCCTGTATTCAGCTTTAGACTGTGTAAGAGGGGAACAACTGCACTGCTGTGGAGATCCCACACCAGCACAGCAGCCTCATGAAATGCATCAAACCTTTAATTCTGTTATCAAACTCAAGCTGCAGTGTCATGCTGATCACCATGCAAGGCATGACAGGATAAAGGGAGCCCCAGCTGCCAGTGGAATGCTACCTATGTAGCGCATTCCCACGGGCTGCAGTAGACTGTGCACATCCATCTTGAGCCTATAATGCTTTGCAGGTTATCTGGTTTGTACTACTGATGTTGTAGCACAGAAGTGACTCTCTTCTGACTTCTGTTCCTTCTGTTCATTAATATTAGTAAATTAAAAAAGCAAGCATTTTGCATTGTGCCCATTCTGCATCCTCCATTCACAGTCCAACACCTGCATGTATCTCTTCTGATTTTTCTTTCTCAACATTTAGGATGAACATGATACACACACTGTTGGGTTTCAGCACTACCACATCCCTGCCTTTCACACTGTAGGCCTGTGTCTTAGTGGAATCATTGGGAAATGTGTTGGGAATGTTGGGAAACAGACAACACTTCTGTGGTAGAAAGGCTGTGGGCCATCCTTCACAAGGAGACCTGCAGACCTGCCATGCATCAAACCCCTGAGCAGCAGAAGTCCTGGCTGCCGCACAGAGCAGGAGCAATGACTCGTCTCACTCATTGCCCCAACCTCTCCCCTCCTGTGGCTTTCAGCTGAGCAACTCCTTTCTGCCCTCAAATTTTTAAGAGAACTGTGGTAGCTGAACATCCTGTCAGCTGCTGCCTTGTCCTCTGAACGTGGCTGTCCTCTGGTAGTGGGGAAAGATTATGAGCACTACTGCAATGCTAACAAGAATGAAGCTCTCTGTAAAAGCTGGAACACAGCCCAGGCACAGCTCTAAGCTCTTAGTTACAGAAATCAAACTGTTCAGGCCTTATGCAGGAGTTTTTAGCTGAGATATGAAAGGAACTGCATGATGTGGATGCCTGCAGTGGCAGAAGACTACACTTGGTGACCCAGGGAGGCTTCTTCCATCCTACATTCAGAGAAAGGTGTGACCCAGGAGGTGGGAGGCTGCTCCCAGCACTAAAGGAGACTTAAAAGGATGTGCCCACAAGAGGACAGTTCTGAATATCTGGCACTGTGCAGGGTCGGTCTAAGCTTGTCTCAGGCTCTGGGTGTTAACAGGAAGTTTTCTCAGTACAGTTTGTTATCAGTGGTTGGGAAGAACACAAATATATTGAACTATGTGCCTAAAAAGGATTACTGGGTTTACCTAGGAGCAGGATGGGAAAGAAATCAGCTACAAGTTAACTCTGGAGGAACATTATGGAGAATGTAAATGGTTTTATATTGTTGCCTAGTAATATTTTAGTACCTATGTCTCCCCATTCAGAGTTATATTTACTCTGCTTGTTATTGCAAATACAAGTTAAGAATAGATTTTGTCCCAGGTTAGGTTTTCCCTCTTCAAAGCAAAGTTAAAAGACCAAAGAATTATACCAAAGTTTATAATAGGAAAATAAGATTGCAAGGGGGTAGAACTAACTTACAAAGTTGTCAGAAATATTTCAAAGACTAGTTTTTCTAAATCTGTTTTACAGGAATCTTCCTCCTAAGTCTCCCATTTTCCAGCATAACTCTCTCCCCTCTTTTCCTACAATCCCCCCAAGTCACAGATAGTACACACACAAAATTTCACAGACCTAAGTTATAAAAATTCTTTGAAAGCAGCCCTGTACATTACAGAGTTTTTTGGCTGAGCCATAGCAATGACTAAGCCATGGGAAAAGCCTCCATTCAGCTCTCCTGTAAAGGAAAATGTGGGTGGGGGAACCGGGCTTTCGGGGTCGAAGTCATGCATCTCTTGGGTGGCACCGTAGCAAAGAGGAAAGAGGAGGATTCGGCCTGGCAGGGCTGGGCTGGGAGGTTTCTCACATTTCCACTTCTCAGCCATCCCTGTGGGGCTGAGCCGGCGACAACGTGAATGAGGGTGTCATTGTTTGACTCAGCATGTTCCTAAGCCACAAGAGAGAGGTGACGTATATAAAAAACTTGCTGCTCACTCTTATCTGATAAGAGGGATATCAAGGAGTTTTCTCCACTGCCTAGACAATAGAGGAAGTCCTCCTTTGTCCTTGCATTTCACTTTCTCTGTTATAATGCCTTCCTTGAAGCAATTATTGTGGCCTTACAGCCTCTAACGCAAACCAGAAGACTATACAGCAGTTTTAGAGACCTGATATGCAAACACAAGCTACCACATTGTCAAATGCCCATTGTTTAACTTCCCATTTACTCCACCAGCTTTAAAACCGATCTCTGATCTAACTGATTTAATTTGGAGTAGCTCAGACAGAGCCATCTCACCTCCCATGATTTTGGTGGAGATCTGCCTCTGTCCCTTCAAGTCCTGTGCTTCTGAAAACACAGATTTTTTTTGTCATATTTTTTTGTCATATTACACATCCAAATGAAAAGTTCCCAACCTATCAACCAAATAAAGATGCATAACGGGCTGACAGTGCAAGCACAACCACCTACTGGAGCTGGGCTCAAAGAGGTTTCCCAAAAGAATCCACAGTTGAAATACTGACAATAAGAAGTAAAAGCAAGCATTATCACCAGCCTGTTTCTTTACTATGAACACTTCCACCAGCAAGTCAAAAAGTGGATTAAGGATAAATGAATATTCATCCACGTTACCACACCACAACCTACAGAAAAGTTATGGTAAAGAGGAGCAGAGCCAAGTACCCTCTTCATGTAAAGAACACCACTATTGGAAATAATCTCTCCATGTTCTCAGCAGCCTCAGGGAGCTGTTGGATAACAGACAAAAAAAGTTTTACAAAGCGTCACAGGAATGGGATGGAGGGAGGAGGGATAAAAAGAAGTACTGGTGACCATGTGGTTGCTCAAACCAAAGATGCTGTTGATTTCCTTTAATGAACCTTAGCTATAAATTAACAGTCATTTCAAATAAAACCTACTGAGATCCTCTGTGCCGCACAGTGCAGCTGTGCTGCTTATCTAACACTATTTCACAACACATCTATAGAAAAAAAAGATTAAAAAATCATCACACTCCCTTTTCTTCAGGAAATAAAATTTCAGACTATGTGATAGAAGAAAGTATTTTTTTTCTTACTTGTTTCAGTTCTCATTTTTCAGGATTTCTGTTCTACTGGGTGTGACTAGCTACCCCTTTCACCATGAGAGGTTGTGTGTGCGCATGCATGAGACCCTGTGTGCCATACGTGTACCTACATACACCTGTAAAATCCATTCCTTTAAGCTATTCATTTTCTGAAAGAAGAAAAATTACTTAAGTATATAAACAGCATAGAGTAAATAATTGTTTGTGCACAGAAAACAAACGTGCCAGAGTATGTCACATACAGCTCTCACCAGTTTAAGCACTCATTTTTAAATGAACAATGAACAAGTGACCCAGACTGACAGCCCAGATTCACCCACCAGACAGATGCAGGTGCATTTGATACAATGTCAGCATATTACACAGATTACCACACACCCAGCTGCTGTCCAAACTCTGTGTAGATTTTGTAAAGCATCTCCAAAACCATCTGGAATCTTCAGATTTTCAGAGACAGATTTAATTTGAAAGACACATGACCATCTTTTTATTCCCCACAGTGAAAGTGCCCAAGTGACTTTAACTGCCTTCTGCTAATTCCAAACAGGAACCTTTTAATGGTATTGATAATAATTAATTAATGATAATATGTAAGAGGCATTTAAAGTTGGTTTTTTCCTCTTTGTGATAAAATACTACAATCAGTGATTTTAAAATCAACTGATTCCTAGAGCTGGCAGCCCAGTAAGTCCCTATCCCTGCAGAGACTTTTGTATGGATTTCACCCAGAACAAGTGCACTTCTAGATTCCCAAGAGAATTCTCAGGTCTCAGTATCACATCTTCTTTGAAGAGAATAAACTCTGAAACTAACCTTGAACCTAGCTGCTGAAGGATGTAATTGAATGTGTTTAGCTGTCACAAGTAATAGTGTCCCTTGGGACTGACTCACCAGGATTTAGTCCCTGCTCTTCCAGTATTGCTCCCATCTTGGTAATGGGCGTCATTCAGGGATTCATCTCTCCCAGAACAATGTCTCTCCCTGCAACCTTCACCCCCAGTGGATATGCCCTCCACAATGGTGTTAATGAATCTGCTACTGGTTCCAAGTAAGTATAAAGCAGATCTCAGCTGATTTAAATGCTAAGATGAGCTTTTACTCACAGCTCTAACAGAATCCAAGCTGGGAATGAAAAAGCCAAGGTTCATAGATGTCAGGAGGAACCAGCTAACATTCCTTGGAGCCCTAAAGTAAGATAAATACATTTACATTTTGAAAGAAGTCCTGTCGTATTTCTCCAGAACAGTACAGAAGAGCTGCAGATGGACTGAAGAGATTCGTTGCTGTATGACACAGGAAAAAAAATGCAGAATCTTTGTTTACCTCGGCCTGTGGTTTCTAAGTACCAACTTTTTAGTACGTTCATTTCTTGACTCAAAGTGAAAATGGGAATTCACCCTTTTCTCTTCTTTTCCTGTCCAATGTGCAGATCGGGCACATTTTCTTTCACTCCATCAATCCCTGTCCCCCCACGCACAAGGTCGCGTACAGGCATCTAGCCAGTGGAAAAGAAAAAAGGGTTACTCATTAATCCATTCTACAAAGCTTTCCAAACTGAAATGGGTGGGTTCTCCATCTCCAGCAGGGAGCAATATATAGGTAGGTGCAGAGCATACCTGAGCACAGCTCAAACTGGAGTGTTACACTTGAACAGCACAACTTTGCTCCCAGCACATTTTAAAACAGAACCTATCAGGATGAAGAGGATGATTATTTTCTGCATGCTTTTCTTCTGCTCCAGTATGGTGCTGACTGCAGCTTCACCCAGAACAGCGAAATACAAACAGATTCTCAAAACAATTGAGCAATTAGAAACCATGGTGAAAGATAAGGTAAGTGACGGTATTTGTCATAATATTGAAATTTCTTTTGAGCATTATGTATTGCTTAGTACATATCTTGTGATGGACACCACTTTCAAATGTTAAAACTTTTCTAACTTAGATTTGTTTTATTTTAGGATGCTGAATTCCTGCATACACCAGAAAACACTGTGGTGAGACTGCTTTAACATTTTTTTCCTATTTATATCAATTTGATTTTGTATGGGTTTATTCCATTGACAAATGGCAGATGTCTTCTTCTTCACGTCTCTGACCTAGTACTCTTAATGCAAGCTAGACTGAATAAGAAAATACTTCATAAAAGTTCCTTTTTTCTTGATGTTTAATGGCAAAAGTGTTTCTATTTTGGCATCTCAATTACTATTTTGCTATTGTATGTGTACCATAACCCACCAATAGATCCAGAGCTGCACATATTCCATTTACTCAAGGAATACTGCTACAAGTGAGGATTCATACAAGAGCCAGAGCAGCAGCAGTGCTTTTGGGGATGCAGGTATTTGGAGTGGAAGTGCCTTCAGCTGCCATGAGCTCCAGCATGGCTGAGCTGACCCCCTTGCCTCCCAGTGCAGCTAAATGCCAAGAGTGGCACTGCAAGGCCATGTCACAGAGTGCTTCCTCTCATCTGCAGTCACACTGCTCTCTCTGAGACTATCTGTGCAGGGGTTGTGCTATCAACGGGAAGACAAAACTGCATCTGCAAATATTGTCTCTTCAGATTATAACTAGTTAAAATACAAGAGCAGCTGCCAGTGAATCACTTTTTAATACAGATACTTCTTTATACATCATTTAGTGCTGACATTTGGCATCTTCCAAGGTTAAGAACTTCTGATATACAGTAGCAGTCACCAAGCCTCTGCATTCTCCAAAGTGCCAGGATGCAGGATGTACTGTGAAATTAAATGCCAACCACAGTAACATCATGTCTTAAAAGCTTAGAGGGCAACTACATCCTACTTTGATAATCCCCCAACATGCAACTAAGGTCTAGAGCAACCTGTGGCTATCTAATATTATACTTGTATTATCAGCTGTCTTAAATTTTTGAGCCCTAGCAACTATTTCGTAGCACAAACAATTTTGATTGACATATAAAAATGATCACTATGCATTACGACTCTGTAAAGCTGCAAGCATTCTTCAAAATTTATCTACTCAGGACTGTAAACTCCCTTGCAAAGCAACTACAAGAAGAAAGGAAAAAAAACTCACCTCATTTCACACAGGTTTTGGTTAGCCTCCTCCTAGGCTTTACAGCTGGGTGCATGTTTTACGGGCCAAAAAATATACAGAAACATGGCCAAAGCAGACACGTTTCTTCACATTGCTAGAAACAACTGCAGTGCACAGACTCATTGCTGGACTTTTTTCACTAACACTCTTTCTAACTTGTGGTGTCAAAGTGAAAAGGAGGAGGTTATTAGCTGTCATTTTACTCCAGTGTTTGCCGCTGGCTCTGAAACTAAGCAAATACAACTAGCGACTAACTGCTTAGTGAGGTTGTTGGGGTTTTTTTCTTAAAAAAAGTCATGCTCACCTCAGGAAGGAAGACAGCAGTTCACTTGCAGCTTAGGGCTTTACTGGCTGATTCTGGGAGGTCCTAAGTGCCTCTGCTGAATACTAGAGAAGATGGAGAATTCACATATTTAGAAGGTATTAAGTTGATACAGGTTAAGCTTCTGATGAAAAACATGTAAAAAATATTAGTGTGCTAATAGTAATTATCACCAGCAACCAAATGAACAAACTTGTCATCCTACAGGGTGACTAAGACATGAATTACAGTGTGCCAAAGTGGCACTCAGGGTGATTAGGTGCCATCACACCCTAGTGAAACTCAATTTAATAAAAAGTCACTCATATAACTGCATTTCAAGTATCAAAATATTTGAAATTATTTTATTATAACCTGCTCATGCCAGATTCGTATTTGGTATTGGATATTCAAAGAGAAAACT
Organism: Corvus hawaiiensis; assembly: GCF_020740725.1. Lineage (NCBI taxonomy): Eukaryota > Metazoa > Chordata > Aves > Passeriformes > Corvidae > Corvus > Corvus hawaiiensis. Next base: position 70,976,284 of record NC_063217.1, read on the forward strand.
ACCTATTATAACATTCAGAATCAGGTGGTTTATCCCTATCTGTTCTGGCTTCCTTGAGATTCCTTTGCGTGGACTCTTAGTCCCCATTCAATCCCACACAATTTCCTTGTACCCTCAACAATGAAGTATTCTTTCCTTTGAATAAAGAGAGGTAAGTGGACATCAACTCAAGGGATAACAGGCTGAGGCTGACAATACAGTGTTAAGGCTGAGGTGATTCCAGCCTGGAGGGCAAATGAGCTCTCTTGCTGGTGATTGGCACTGCAGCTGAAGTGGCATTCAGAGACACGATTCTGATGTACCCCGGATCCATATCTAACCCTGCTGATCACTAATTCCAGAAGTGAGGGCTCTATGGGCTCATCTGTAAAGTTAGTTTGAGTCAGATGCAGAGTACTGCTGCCAACTGCCTCTGATACAAATATTTTACATGTTTCTAGCTCCCCTCAGACATTTCCAATGGTCTGTGCCCTTTCATGCCTCATCCTCAAAGTGCTCAGCCTGTGACAACACGCCGGGCCCCACAATCCCTGTGGTGCCCTGACCGTTGGCTGCCTCAGCTACAACTGACAGCTCAGCAAAACAGAAAAGGCAGCACAGATGAGAAATGCTTGTTTCTCAGCTCAGCACGGATGAGACCGAAAACGTTTTCAGTTTCAGCTGGAAAATCAATCTCTTTAAAAGACGAGTAGTTTTTTTTTTCCAGTAAGCACGGCCGGTTACGGTAAAGATGCTTGAAACTAACATAAACGTGTGGCTTTTAAGGAAAATAGAATGTTTTATCTGACCAACATAGAATGTTGCTAGTAAAATTTGCTACAAGCAACATCCCTGAAGGCAGCCTTGTCCTTGCCCGAGCAGCAAACTGCAGCAACATCTCATAAGGCAGATGAGACTCAGCTTGGGTAGCAGTAGGTATGCAAAACAGGGACGATGGCTTTGGAGCCTTTCTAATACGTGTAAATCAGCAGCTCTAAATGCTTCCTTCTTTGGAAAACAGGAAGCAACTTAGAAATTGGCTTCATTAAACATTGCTTTTCCTTCTCTGTTGACTATTAGGTTAGTTTTGGGGATAGTTTCTATATCATTTCTGATGCTATTGTGTAAGAACATTTCAATAGTATTTGAAAACAGGCAGTTCTACATCAATTATAATTATTGACTAGGCAATATTAAAAAGGGAACAAAAATTAGGAAGAGAAAAATTATATTCCCACACGTAGCACTGAGAGATATTTGCAATTTTTAAAAAATAAAATGCTTGTGCTTTAGTAGGTGAAAACCTACTACACGTAACTGATCTACTCTTCAGGAATGTTTTCTTTCAAATGCTGCCATGATTAATAGCCAAGTGGACATTCATTTTGTTAAGAAATACGTAAGTAATTATGCAAGAACAGGCAAAGTAAAGCTTCAAGATCTCTTGCATATGTAAAAGTAACTTTAAAAAAATAAAATAAAAAGGTACAGTTGAATATTCTCAGTTAATATCCTGGATACCTTCTTTTGCACATGGACCACAACTTAATGCATGCAGGAAAAAGCGCTGCAACATTAACTTTAAAACAGCTCCTTCTTTTCCTGTCCTAGGAGGGATGCCTGTACACAGCTGTGACCTGCTTCAAGAAGGGCATCCAGAAATTAAAACCAGTGAGCAGCCAGGAGAATACAAAGTTCAAAAAAGCCATTAGACTCATGAACAAATTCACCTACGGAGACCCTGGAGAGGTAGGATTTCCTCACAGTGCTCATAATCGTGATCATTGCTCCTTATTTTCTCTAGCAGATGCCCCCTGCAATGGGGGAATTGTAGAAAGCAAATCTGTTCAAAAAAGCAATCTGCCTTTCATTACTTGGAAATAAAAAAGCCCAATTTTTGCACTTTTGGGAGAGGCATTCCCTGTGATCCTAGTCAATCGCATGCATGTTCTTGGCAACCACATGATGTGCTGGCAGAAGGACAGGGATCACTGCAAAACAATGTGAATGAAAGCTGTCATTACTAAATTCCTTCCCTTTTGAAAGAGTTTGTGTCTAAGCTTTTCCAGCAAGAAAAGGCATTGATTACAACCCTCTTGATTTTTCAGTGAGAAAGCTTGAGTTTTGATTTAGGATTGTGATGATTTAGAAGTGCCATGATTCTTTTTTATCTTCCAGCAGTGTGAGTCTACATGTGAATCTTATGAGAAGAAAACCCCGAAAGAGTTTTTGAGGGGCTTTGCAAACCTAATGCAAATGGTAAGCAGAGTTGATTCCTCCTGGGTGCTTCCTGACATTTTGCAAACCATCACAGATATCTTTATTTTACATCCTTACTAACAGTGTGTTGTTTTTACAGCTATTCAAGAACTAAAATAAGACACGCCAGAGCTGAAGGCTACTGAAAATCTACTCTTTAAAGCAGACACTATGTTATATTTAAGATGTGAAAAATGTAAATACTTTCCAGTGCTATTATGATGTGTTCTCTGTGTGTGGTAAGTGAAAGCTTCTCCCAAAATATTAAGGAGTCTTATTTGGATGGATATTCATAAGATGGATGCTGTTTTCGAAGTGATTCTAGCCCCACCGTACAGTGAAAATTAAATTCTAATTTCGCAAAAATAGGCTCTTGTAAGGGACTCAACTGTCCCCTTCTGCTGAACTAGAAATACATGAGATGGTTACTTCTGTATTTTTGCTTTGATCTTAACTGAATGCCATGCAAAGATTTCTGCAACTTTTCTAAGAAAATCAACAGAAAAATTATCAGAGGCTTTGAAGCCTCAAAGGAATCTACTTGGACTGATTTCCTTATTTACAATGATACCACACACAGAGATTTATTTATAAGTTCTTTGATTGTATCTTAGCTACCTATGGGAAAATATCCTGTATTTAACTGTCTTCTAAGTACTGGAAAAAACATTTACAAATCATACTGTATGGCTGTGATTAACATCTTGAAGTTAATCAAGCCATGGGTTTCAATAGGGAGAAATGTAACTCACATGCTCTAAGTGGAGATACAGGATTCTGGGGGGAAAATCCTGTTTCAGAAAATGGAATTTTATCTACACTCTCCCAGACTAACATGAAAGATGCAGCAGAGGCATGACTGGCTGGTACAACCAGCCACTACAAAATGTTCAATAAGTAGAGTAATTGATGATTAGTCAGAGTGAAACAGCCCTAATGCATATTGCTCTTTCTCAGAGGACAGCACCCTCATATTCATATACCATTAACACTATTCATGGTCTCTCCTCCTGATTGATTGTAACCGTTTAAGTTTTATTTGCCGTTTTTCCTTTAAAAATCTGTCAAGTTTTTTATTATGTGGAAACCTTCCTGGACAGCTACTGAATCCTGAACATTTCTGTGGGACTATGGCCAGAAACATCGCAGAAATTTTTTTTAATGGAAGTGAGCATCACAGCACTTAAAATTAGTTTCAGCAGCTTAATTATATACCACCATATTCTGCTTGCAGTGATTCTGAACCTCTGGGTTCTTCCATCTGAGCAGTAACTGCTAATTTACCCCAAACAGATATTAGCCCCACATGAGGAAACCGATCTTGGAAAAGAGCATGAACCTTCCAGTAAAAATTAACTTTTCATCTAATTTTCTCTCTACTTAGTAGAAATGTGGTAGAGAGAGGAAACTGGAAAACTGCATCTAATGTTAGGATGGAAAATAACAAGGTTAGTTACCTCCAAAAATAATAAGGCAGTATTAAAAATATTTCCATTCCTACCAATGTCGTCGGCCTAAAGGAAAACTAATACAAAAAGCTTTGCTGCCTCCGCATTTATACTGTCCTGAAACGTAAACCTCCTCAAAAATGTACATCAGAAAGAGGAAGGAAGATCCTCAGGGCAGAACAAACTAAGGGAACTCTCCTTGTTTCTGGTCATGGCCATTTTGATTTAGAGTGTCTTTTTCTTCTCCTTCTCTTTTTCCATTTCAAAACCCGCTTTTCCTCTGTGTAACGTTCTATCTCATACCTCAATGTTTCCACATTATTGCATCAGAATTAACATTCTAAAAAAGAACTACCACTCATATGTAAGCAATCAAAGTACTGAGTTTATATGATGTTCTTTCTGCACCTTCTATCCCCATTTCTCTGACTCACCTACCCATAAAGTCCCTTCATCACCAGTTGGTGAGCAATATGCAAGCTGCTACTGCAACAGATTTTAAAGTTACAGAAGTAATAGTCAGGGTAAAATTCAATTCCAGATTTGGATAAAAGCAACTGAGAAAACATTGAAGCATGTCCTGTGGTTGCAGTGTGCCTGCCGATGTTTCTACATTTATATTTTTATGGAGGGGTTTAATTGAATGCCTTTATCATGAATTAAGTGCCTTTTTAGGTGAGTCCTAGAAGTCTAACAAATAAACCAGCACTTCTCATGCAGTTCCATGGAATATTTGCATGTGCAGGGTTTTAGAGAAAGAGCTTTTTTTTTGTACAAAGAATACAGTATGTATTTCTTTATTTGTAAACGTCTTTTCCAGTAACTAAGTGCATTGAAATCCCTGTTCTAAAAGAGCCTGTTAAAATCCTTGTTGCGCAGATGAAATGGGATTAGCATGCCCTGACAAAGACAACATTGCGTATTACATATTTATTAGCAATCATTATAAAGCATTGAGAAGGAACTTTTGTACCTGGGATGGCCATTTTATGAATGAAAAACAATTCCCTACACAAATGTCATAAGCTAACTAGGTACTCCTGCCTACACTGCAGCAATGTCTGGGTTTTGTCCAAGAGGCAGCATGTAATGCAGGAAGTAATGCACCTATTTCTGTTTAGTGACTTGCTTCACTGTTTTTAACTATGAATCTTATCACACCAAGCATAGTGCTAAGGCTTATTTTTTCTTGTTTTAAACCTAATATGCTTGTTTATTAATTGAAGCTATTTCTTGTACCTGCAGAACAACTTAATTTAAAACGCTCATTTGTAGTATTCAAAAAACTAGTGAGAAACGGTAACAAATGTAACTTTAGAGGGTTAATTGCTCAGAGATCTTGCTGAAAACTGAAATTATTTGATAATCCAGTCCAGCTACGTGTGGAGAATATTAATCACAAAATTAGCACAGCTGATTTTGGCCAACATCACACCTCTGGGCACTGTCAGCACAATCACAGAGGGCAACTCTGTCCGCTTCAAATATGCTTTGATTTACAAGATGTGTGGCCTCATGCTCACTCTTTGATTTGTCAGAGTTATCAAAGACTGAGTGTATTATTCAGGGTGTGCTATCTGAAGAACAGGACGAATGAAGAACAGGAAATCTGTGCAGGACAAAACAGTGTTCAGGAAGACCTCATCTTTTTCTGCACCGGCGTTCTCAGAAGGAAAAATGAAGATGCCCAAAGGAGGAACTTGTGACCTTAGGAAGGACCAAATCCAAATGTGTACACCCTCTTACTTTATTTCCTTTCATGAGATGAACTGTCTTTGTACTAAGTGCACTCTGCAGAAACAATGTGTGTTTCACTAACAGAGTACATTGTGTAAGCCATAAAAGCTCATTACCTCCCAGGGAGGCTTTACAATATATTTATGATTTTGATCATAAGCGCCCGTTGTAGGCACTTTGAGATGTGTTTTAGCATGGTATATAAGATTTTGTATAATATTTACTTTTCCTGAGAAGATTCTTTATTTTTATACCAATTGACTAATCTAATTTAATTATTTATTGCATTTCTGTAAAGGGAATGTTTGTACTAAGGACTGTGTGGTCTGACTAATTTATATGCCTGTGATATTAAACAATTTTAGCCAACACGATTTTCTCTTGTTATTTTCTTTAAAAACTTATTTTTGAAGTTATGTGTGTGAGAAATATTCCCAGTGGGTTTTCCAGTCACCTGTACCATATACCTGTTTTGGAGTGGGGTGAATTGTTCCTGAGTATTTCTGCTTCTCACCGAGTGAGCAGATGACTCAGACTTGACTAACAGTTAATTCTGGATGAACCCCAGCATACGTGATCCCTCCCAAAGACAGGAGGGATCCCTCCATCCAGTGGAAAACCCACAGGGAATAGCTCTCTCAGATAACCACAAAACTTCCCTACAGTGTTCTCTGTTTGCACTTGTGCTGATGATCCATGCTGTAACAGGAGCAAAGGTGAAAGAGAACATTTCCTACTCAAACACCTTTGGCCCAAGCTGCTGATCTCCACTGCTGTACTGCCACCTTTTGACGGCAGTTTGGAAATTCAAAGCAGTTCCAGACATTAAACAAGCAAGCTATCATTGTCATGACAGTGAGCTTTGAAATACCACACAGACATGACAACTAAGTTCTCCACTTCCCATTTAGTTTTCCCTTTCCCTGTTTACACAGCTGAAGGTCCAATTGTGTTGCTGTTGTAACATCATGAAGAGCATGTTTAAAACCATCCCTTACCACATCAGTTAGGCTCTTCAGCAGCTCCTTTTCCTTTGTAAGGGGCTTTACAAATCGATACTGTGTCCATGTGTCCGTCCCTTCATTAACTGTCCAACAACCTATCAGGAATTCCCCGGCTCTTTTTAGATTCTTTGTAAAGGACCACCTGACTTTTACCTCTTTTCACTTTTTATTATTAAACTTCTCAACTGTTTCCTGTCCTCTCTCCATGCCCACCCCTGATTCTCCATCTTCCTCCCATTCTAATTTCCCATACTTGTTCTCCCAACTTCAGTTCATTTTTCTTCCTTCTCTTACACTTCCTCCAGCTTCCTTCCTGTTGTCCGGGAGTTTTCAGACACTCAGATGGTGCATGATCATCAGCTGCACAATTCCATTAAAATGGAAAAAGAGTTGAACATAATGCTAGTGGCCCATATAAAGTTTAATTCCTCACCATCCACAGGAGAACATCCTGACTACAAGGAAGTCAGAAAGATTTTCACTTCTAAGCCAAAGAAGTGAGAGAAGCCCTCACAAACCAGCTGTAGCAGATGATACAGTATGTTTCACACCAAGCTTATCACAACAAATCAGACAAACACTATGACAGAGCAGCTCTCTCCATCCTCCCTTAAATCCTTTTAAAAATTGTAGAGACAGTGAATGAAAAAGGGATCAAGGCCAGAGCCAGCTGATACGAAGACAGGATCTGCTGGGGGTCAAATACTGAAAAGTGTGTGAGGTTGGCACCCCAAGTCCAGGACTTTATGAAATCAAGAAGCAAATCCAAGTTTATCACAGCCTTTAGGGATGGCCAGGAAATGCATCAGTGTAAAAAGCAGATCATTGCACAAGAGGGCAGCAGGCAGCTGAGAAAGAAAAGGAGATCTTCATTCCCTCCTCCTCCTCCTGGCCCCACCCAGTTCGTAAGAAATTAATCTACAAACCCTCAAATGTAGGGAAATACTGTTCAAAAAGGGGACTTAACTAAAAATACTCCCAACTTCTGTGTTCTCTTTTACGGTTCAAATGCCATCTACACAGTAATTTCTGCTTCTTCCTATATTCTGTTCCTTCCCAAACAATCTAGTCCTCATTCACTCCCTTTCACTCCCTTCTACCCTCCCTTTCTCCTTTAGGGAAGGCGCTTCAGTTGTGCCTGACACTGACAACTCTTGCATTAACACCAGACAGGACAAGCACTGGTAAATCTTGCCCCACCTTATCTCACAGGTGCCACTAGGAGAAGCCTCACCTGAAAACAAAGAACAAGCAAAAAAATTTACAGGATCTGAGCTATTCCTGGAAGATTTACACTTCCCTTCAGCATGGAGCACTGCTGCTCTTCTAGCCATGGAGCACTTGGCTCATTTATAAATTGCTAACCCAGTACCTGCAGATGAACAGTTCCAAGCATTCTTATGGACTTACTGCCTCTCCCTTCAGGTGTCCTGTATGTTGTTAGACAGCTGCTATACTTTATTACCTATTTTTTTCCATCCCTATCTTTACAGGAATACTTTTAGACACTCATACATGAATAGGCTTTGTTTGGTGAGAATATCTTCTTCTTCCTTTCCCCACCCTCCTCCACTCTTCCGACTCACTCAATCCCAGCCCTTCCCTGGGTTCACAGTCTCAGCTGGGCAGGTTGAACTGCAACAGATCTTCAAACCTGAAATAATTCTGGTTAAAAATAGCTTTGGGGGGTCCTATGTTACTTTTATCAATTCTTTCCATTTCCTATTTTACACCCTACAAAGAGCTGAACAAACACCAGGTAACACCCAGTGCAGCTGGAGGTGGTGGGAAAGGTGCAGTACAAATTCCCAAAAACCTGACTGGCATTAAGAATTTTTTATGGCACTGAAGAACAAAATACTGCCTCGAGCTCCTTTTCCACTTGTTGCACTGGGCAGGGCCGGCTTAAACCATTCCCACTTCTTCCCCCTACCAGTCCCCAACAGTTGCATTTTGGGGGGTAAGAGGGTGAGGAGGCAAATTATATTTGCTCTAGGTCAGTTCTCTGACCCAGTCTCTCTGCATTTTAAAACACATCCTCCTGAAGCGTAACTTCTGCATCAGAAGACTTCCCTTAAAAAGATGTGTTACAAGGCAAACTCAGAAGCAGACTGGGTTGGGAATTTTTCAGCGCAAGTTTTTCCACTGGAGGATAACAATTTGTTGAAACTGAAACTTTACGACTTCCACTGCAACAGTCTGACAAAACTTGAAGCAAAAACCATTTCTCAGGTCCAGGACGGAATTTCTGTTAACAACAAAAGCATGTAAGAGCAGAGCAGAAGGCAGGTTTTTGGAATGGGAAGTGACTGCTGGAGCTGGGCTCCAACCCCTGCTCTCCTTGATTTGGCCTCTCCATTTGGACACACTCCACCAAGGTGCCAGAGGTAGCTACTGATGGCTATGGGATCAGTCTCACACTTCTTTGACTGCTTTTTTATTAAAACAGCTGAAAGTTTTCATCATTTCAGAGTGACACAGTGGGGGATAAAGATCAAAATTGAAAACATGACACTTTTGTGAGATCGGGAAGTATTTTTTAGCTAGTTCTATGTGGTTCTTATATGATTGTCTGAGTGTTTGAGACAATTCTCCGGCAAATTTCCCCATCTGACACATAAGCCTTTTTTAGGCTTTAAGAACAACTCAGTGGGCAGCAGAGCAGTAAAGGTCAGATGAAGAGCAGCAGAGGTACACAGCAAACAGTAAATCCCTCTGTGGAATGAAAGAAACCGTAGGTTGAAAAGTCACTGGGAGAACAAAGATGGATAGTAATTTCATTTAAAACTTCTCCCTCAGTGAAAGTTTCTGTATGAGTACTGATCCATCAATAACCCATTTCACAATCAAGAGCACACAGGGTGCTTTCCCAGGCCTCACAGATCTCCTTATTTTCCGTCAAGACAAAGCACCAACACTTTCACTGCAGTGAAACTGCTCTGTACCAACAGTCAGATATCAGCAGTCACATGGCTTTGGATAATTCATGCTCAGTTTTTCAGTTAAAGAACAATGATCCATGTCTTAAAAGATACGACAAACATATTTTAAACTAAGTTTAATACAGATATGTAGCCCCATACATTTGCAAAATACTACTTTATAATTGTCACCATAAACTATGATAAAAATTCCACTTCTTTCTGTTGCTCTATTTGAATGTTGCTTATATATAAAAAACTATTCTGCCAGCTGTTAAAGGTGACCAACTAAAAATTGGCCATTGTTGATGGGCTCTACCACATGACCTTAACAGGAGTCTGACAGTGATTAGATCTCCAACTTTTGATACCCAAAATCATACCGGGAGTGGCCCACCTCTTTATTATTATTTACACAGATTTGATGTAGTTTAGCTGCTTTGCAACATAACAAACATGGAACCAGCTTCCCTGTTACTCCATACTTCTCCCTTATTTTGCACTGCACGGGTTTTAATTCCTACCTTATCCTGCAAGATTTAAATGGCGAGAATAGGTCCCCTTCACTGAAAGCAGAGGGATGTGACCCCAAAGAGAGCACAGACTGCACCTTGTACCTGACACATGGCCACAGGCAGCAGCCAGAGGAGGAGGCACCAGCAGATGGGGCCTCACTACAGGTCCTGTGTCACCTCCTGGGGTTTCCTGAGAACCACACACTGGCCCAGCCCTGGTAGAAACAGCTTCCTCTGCACAGCTCTCTGCACACTGCTCACAGCACTCAAGTGTCCCTGAAAGTCAGGAGCAGATAATTTCAGTTTTCATCATTATCAATTTCCAAAGTACCAATTCATCTAATTTAAAATCACTTTTATTTTTTAAAAAAATAATCACAGGAAAAGCCTACAAACAGCAAAGTTCTTTTACAAGAAATCCTTCAGAGAATATGACTAATGCACCTGTACTTTTTAAATATAATAAAACATTGAGTCAAGGCCTACTCATATTCTTACTCTGATTTTTTCTTTTGTTGTTTTGTCCTTACAACCTTTCAATCATTTTCTGAATGGAAAAAAACATCAACTTAGTTTCTCAACACAAGTAAAAGTCCTTTCACTTCTACGTAGAATTCAGGATTCTCACGAGTAGTGCAGTGCAAGAGGCCCCACACAATCCTTTTATCTATAGCAGCAAAGGAAATGCTTTTCATTTTCAGGGCACTGCTTAGCACGTCTGGAGTTTTCCCAAATACAATGATCTTGAACTTGTTGTTTGTTGGTTTGGTTTTTTCCCCTCTCTGCTCCTACTGATTTGCAGAGGAAGTCCAGGCACACATAGATTTAAAATGAATATTTGGATCTTTGTGTCCATATTCTACACGTGGAAAACCGGAAAACCACTACTAATTGTCCAATTAACACTGATATTTAAGAGTTGGGTATTATTACAGAACATCAAGAATAAGAAACTCCACATAAAGCACGAACTTCATATAATACTAGTGTTGAAGTTGTCAAAGAGTAAACACAACTTTTTTTTTTTAATATTGGTTAAGCTACCTGGATACAAGACTGGTTGATATTCCTATCAGCTGTTTAGCAAACACACATGAAGATGATGATTATTATTATTGCTTTTCACTGATGTAATTTCCAGTTTAATTATTAAATTAAGTGGCTTAAATAATTTTAAGTTTCCCATAAATAAAATAATAATCCTTGGGGCAAAACGAGTAATAAACACATGTACATCTGTAGAGTTATTAATGATGCCTCTGCTAACATTTCTGCTGAATATTTGCGCTTCCTGTTTAACATCAGAAATTTCTCTCCCACAGATCTTGGTTTCACACTCTGTTTTTTCCTTAGGCATTTAAGTGGAATCTTTTGACATTTTTGTTTAGCCACACATAGCTAAGAGTTCTGGAGGCAGTAATAATACTGTTCTATGAGATACATGATAAAACACAAAATATCTCATAAAATATTCCCCTAGTTTCTCTGAATGTAGAATCGAAATGTATAGATTTTCATAGATACCAGACAAAGAACCACTTGTAAAATTTTATATGGATATAGAAACCAGCATTAGGGAAAAATCATTTAGCTACATGACAATAGAGGAGTTAATTTTAATATAGTAATAAAATTACTTTGGGAATGAAGGGAGATATGCTCTGGAGATGAATGTGTTTTTTCAGAACTATGTGTCATCCTTACTACTATTATTAAGCCAAAGTGAATTATTTTATCACCAATTCCATTGGGGCGAGAAAAACGAGCCAAAATCAAGAGACAGAATGTATAAGTGCTTCAAAGCCGTACATTAAAATGAAGAAATTCATCAATGCAAATCACTTCTTGGTTTCTGTGAGATCAGGATTAACACTGGATTATTCAGAAGGAGGCACCAAGTTCCTGAAAAATGCAGCAGTGAAATTTCACTCTCATTTACTCATGAAGATTAAAGCAGAGTCAGCAACTTCCCCAGGCACTGGGGGAGGCAGTGTCATAGCTAGAATGACAACATGGGAGCCTCTGAACCACAGCCCTGCTGAAGGTCATGCTTTACCACACTAGGTAATCCTACAAAAACCCATCAGGATTGGGCAGAAAGGAAGAAATTAATATACAGTCATCTAGGAGAACAGGAAGAATTAGGACTATATAAAACAGCAAAAAAAACAGGAGAGGGAAAACCCTGAATTACCACAAGCAAGGATCTACTACATAGCATAGGGGGAAACCCCTATGTTCCACCTATGAATCACATCTGTTAATAATGAAATTATAATCCAAACCACAAAAGATATTCTGTATCCTAACTTTTTCTTCGTTAAAAAGATAGGAAATGGGGTCAGAACTGCTATTGTTTCTCATGCTCTAAGAGAAATCTGTCTCAATCACACAGGCTTTGCACATTAAGATTGTGAGATACTGGGAGATTAGTTTTGGCACAGGAAGATAACCTGACATTTCCACTAATAAGTATTTGGAATGAAGCAAACTTTTAAACAGATGGTTTTCTTGGTGTTTAGGTCAAGGAACATAGACTCACTGATGGTTTTGGGTTGGAAGGCACCTTAAAGATCATCTAGTTTCAACCCCTTTGCCATGGGCAGGGACAACTTCCAGCAGACCAGGTTGCTCAAAGGATAATAAATGTGCAAAAAACCAAACAAAACCCCCCAAAATCTTTCCTTGTACTAGAGCTACCTATATTACACACCACCCATATGCATATCCACTTCCTAAATGAGCCTCCTGAAATTACAGCCATTGAGTAGCGTGAGATAAGCCACAATCTTTTATTTCACAGACAAATGCACTCAATTTTAAGTGCAGAAAGATTCAAGCTGAAAAACTCCACCTGAAATCTGATCCAAATTTCTACTATGCGCCATTTCTGCATTTCCACTACCCTGTGCCTTAACAACTACTATTTCTCAACATAATTGGGCTCTTCCATGAATCTGGCAATATAGCCCAAGTCTAGGTTTAAAGAAGGGAAAAGCAGGGAACTTTTCCTGAATTTTTAAGCCTGGACCAGTGTTTTCTAAGGAGTGACATTTCTGGTTTGGGAGTAAACGTAAACAAACAGTCAACCACAACCTTTTGCAACTTTTGTACTGATGTCTCAACATGCCTCAGAAAAGGCTGTACATCTCTTACTACTCTGTTTTCTAGAGCAGCGGAGTACTTTTCCATATAAATCCAAACCACAGTTGTTCCAACGTGACTTCTGATCACTTCTCAGTCACTTCTGATGATTTTGGCAGAAAGCACAGTAAAAATTTTGCTATTACACCTACAAAAACAGAAGAGAAGAGGTATAGTAGAACTCAATAAAACTCAGTGGCTCACTTTCACGCCTACAAAAAAATAGGAAATGGATTATTGGATTTAAAAAGTCAGAGAATCCTCTTGCTATCCTTAGATGTTGGCATCCTAAAAACGACATCTTCCCATGAACTCCTTTCTATCCATTACGTGTGCTTCTTGCCTCTACTTCTTTGTTTTAGGAAAGAGTTGGTGGTCAGTTAATTCAGCAGTAGATGTTCTCATTTTCTTAAATTCTTAGTTTTTCTAAGAGATTTTAATGTCTAATATTATCAGCTGATATCATCTCCCCTTTTCAAAGTGTATATTTCAAAGTGTACTTGCCTCTGCCATCAGGGGATATAATTTTAAGACATGAAGTGTTTTACCAACCCAGAATTCCAAAACAAAAACATCTCACCAGAAAAGGAAAAAGATCACCAAAAGTTCATATCATTCGATCAATAAGCTTCAATTTTCAGATGCTCATGCTAACAATGGCTAATGCTTATACTCCATAACTAATTACGCTATCTTGATAGGATCAGGAAGAACCATCAGCATTAAATCTCTTTAGAAGAACAAGATTCAAAATCTGATGGTAACTGCATGTCAAAATGTGAAAAAAAAAATATATTACATCAAAACAATCACAAAACCTTTTGAATACAAGACGTTTCTGAGAAATAATATTTAATTTCCTTCTGGGAATACATAGAGCTTTGTCTGGGGTACTCAAAAGCTGATCAAAGGCTCCTATTCTGCATGGAAAGCTAATTACCAGGAAAGGCTTCTGGAAAGTAGGGATTAGGAACCAGTGACAAAAACCCGATACTTTATTTCAGCATCTGGCTCAAATCTTTATACCTCAATTTAAAAACAGATGGCTTGCATTAGAGCCATCATTAAAGGCTGAAAAAAGAATGTTTTGCAATAAGAAGTAATTATATAAATTTAGCATAAATAAAATAGTTTTCTAGAATCAAAATAATGACAAAATTGCATGTTCACTTTTTTTTTCTTCCTGTCGCCTAAATCTGAAATAAATACACTGAAAAGTCCTTTTATTATTATTGTGATAATGCATAGTAGCAGTTCCATGTATTGAGCATCTAAGGTGTAACTCTCCCTACAGGAAATCCTCAAGTGTCCCAAGATATTTACATCCTATTTGTATTGGCAGAGACAGAGGAGAGACCTCATTGGGGTCTTCACCATCCTCACAAGGGGCAGTGGAGGCCCAGGCACTGATCTCTTCACTCTCAAGACGAGGGACAGCACTTGAGGAAATGGCATTGAGTGAACCAGAGAAGGTTTAGGTTGGGTCTCCGGAAAAGGTTTTTCACCCGGAGGGTGGCTGGGCACTGGAACAGGCTCCCCAGGGCTGTAGTGGTCACAGCACCAAGCCTGACAGAGTTCAAGAAACATCTGGCCAGTGCTGTCAGGCACATGGTGTGACTCCTGGGGTGTCCTGTGCATTGCCAGGAGTTGGAATCGATCCTGATGGGTCCCTTGCAACTGAGAATATTCTGTGATATCCATGGGCTACATTCTGCAGCAGACTGAAATCCTTGGCTTTCTATTGTCCCCAGGTGGAAGGTGCATACATGTTATCTGTTTTCACATGGGTTTCTTTGGTCCATCCCATCCTCCTCTCCCACCTTTGTCTCTTCCCTTCCAGAAAGCAACACCTTAGCATTTGGATGCAAATGTCGCTCCATGTCCAGAAGCATAATTAGGCGATTACAGTAGAATAAACCACAGTAATTTTCATACTTGGTTCCACAGTTGGTGTTTTCTGTGCTTAAAAAGGGAGCTTCTCACTGATCAGACATTCGCTGGTCCCCACTCTTCCTCATGGAAGCCAGCCTTTGTCATGCACTGTACTTCTGATATGCCAAATCCAAAAGATGCTTTTCTAAAAAGCTTTGAAATTGAATAGGCACAAAATGACACATTCAGGGACTTCTTGGCTCCTGTTTACTGATATCAAACCCTTTATATTACTAAAATTTTTAAACTGGGATTTGGACAGCGCAGAGGGACCAAATGCATACTCTCTCATGCATTTGGTTGTGGAATATATGACTGAAGTTGCTATGATGCACTTGCCAGCAATAAATCACTGTCAATCTTTCCTTCGGCAAGATATGGAAAATGAAAAGTACAGTAATTTGAATAACGGTGGGAAGACCAATACCCCAGCAAATTTCTCCATTGCTTTTGCTTCCATTGCCAAATTTGTCATGAAGAAAGTCCAGACACCAAGTGAGAACTCAGCACTAGAATTTCAACCTCGCTTTCCACAGTACATTCTATTGACCTTCATATCTGGCCATTGAAGCAGCAAATCATCCAAAACACATTGTAACTGTGTAATTGAAACTTGTACTCTGTGGTTTAATAGACTTCTATTCTATTAAGATTTCAGAAACCAAGCATGACTATAAACTCTAATCAGATCACTGTGGTCCCTTATGAAACCTCTAACTGCATGATCAAAGTTTCAATTTCCTGCACTTTTTAATACTAGTGAGCAAAAGTAAATGGTGAGAAATGTGATGAGGTCACAGACCAAGTGGTTTTATGGTATTTGGATACTTTAGCCCACTTTCCTTAGAGTACATTCCATTGCTTCAGAAGAGCAAGCATGAAAATCAGTCACATTCTTTCTGCTACTGTGCTGTTCAGTTTTGCCTTGCTGTAAGCTGCTTCCAGAGCCGCAGAAATGTAAAAGCACCTTTCTCAAACTCCAGGAAACCTTGATGGGCAAGACTTCACACCTTAATCCTGCTCAACATAAGTCTTCTAGGAATTATTATTACTTACCTTTACTTAGGAGAATGTTCAATGTAACACAACAGCAGCTTCTCTCCTTTTGTATTTATACAGTGAACAGAAAGGATTCTGAAAGATCCAGAAAGGATTTCACTGGCCATGGCTGGGCATTGTTATAACATGAATAACAATAATGGTGCATGCATTTAGACAGAAAATATGTTCTAGGTACAAAGTGTTTCACACCTCTTGCAATTCTGCCACCCAAGAAGTCTCCACTGGTTTGGAATTTAATACTTGCAGTTTCCTAATTGGCTGAGTGCTGCAGAAACTTACCCTCCCCCATTCCAACACAACCTTGGAAAAACTTGCTTCTACCAAGATCCATGGATTTTCTGGAGCCTTTTATGACGCTCTTTAGGGACTAAAGGGAAGAACCACACTGTAATATCTGATTTCTCCACTGAGGCTGAGAGCTGGGCATGAGCTGACACAGGTGCTACCCCAATCGTCCAGATCAGAGACGAGGTAGAACACCCAATCTCCTCTGCAGCCCACGCAAATGCATTTCCTTTCTGAGAAAACCAAGCTGCAGGAGGGAGGGTGACGCACACACAGGGCTCACTCGGCTACGGGGTCGTGACGTGGCTGGGGCAGACATGCAGCTCTAGGGGCAGGCACTACTAAAATCACCACAGGATTTGAATTATGAAATATGCTGTTACCATACTGCATAAATTTCATTATGTCTCACACATATTATTGAGACCTTGGGCAGGGTATAAATTTAGCTCTGATCACTGTACTGATGTTCTTGTGCCAAATCAACTGAACATAATTTTCTATACATGAAACACTTGTGTTGAGTGGTTTTGAATAAACTAGAGATATTGAACTGCTGTGCCTAATAGGAACAGATGTAAAGTCATAAAAACTGCCATTAGAGAGGGAAAAGTAATTTTTTTAGCAACAAAGCATTGTAGACATATAAGAAATTCAGCTTGTCTACTACAGCATTTGCATTAGGACCAAAGATGGCTCTCCTCCATCTGTGGTAATAAAATTCTTTTCGACATGAGTAAAAGGGAAAGAATCAGGAACCTTCCTTAGCTCTGAATCCCACTGACACAGAGGATTTTCCTAGCAAAAGATGTTTTTTCTCCAGCTTTATGTTCAAATTCACATTGTGCCAGGTCACTAGTATGGAAATTTGCCCTTGTAATCACTATTAAATTTGCATTTATATTCATTATTTCTGTGGGATATCCCTTAAAACTCTCACTCAAAAATAAAGCAAATGGCAACTTCTAATTGGTTTTGGTGAAGAAGGGAAAGGGATACATTTCCAAAGAACAGCAGAACTTCAAAGGGCTCAAGCAAGAGCAAAAAAACCAAGCAAATTTCTGTTGTTTTGTTCAGCAAAAAAGTAGGACAGTAAAGAAAGGCTAGAAAAGAGGCAATTCCTGTGGAAAAAGTTCCACCTGATTTTGAGTGTCACAGCAGAGGTAGACAGGAAGACTCACACCTCTTCCAGTTCCAGGACCAAGAGGTAAAACCATCAAATAAACTCAGCAGGAATCACGATCAGAGCATGCATAGCCACAGTGGGTTGATGTGCAGAACCTGCCAAACATTTGTGCTGTGGGTCCTAGGAGTGGTTCAAGGAAGTGCAGGAATATCATACCTTGGGTACAACAGCAAGCAAATAAGTACGTGTGGGGAAGCCCCTGCTGCTCCCCAGTAAATTCCACATCCAGTCTGAAGCAAGTGGGAAAAGTGAGCAAAAGGAAAATGGAATCAAGAAAGGGAACTTTGAGAAAATGGGAACAATGTCGTAACAATGCCTATGCACAATTCTGAGCCAGTCAGCACTGTGGGGGTATCTGAACACCTTTTGTTCCTATGCAGTGACAAATCTAGGCCATCTGTCTAGCACATGCACTATCACAGCATTCAGCAAGGCAAAACACAGTTCTTTCTTTGTGGTCTGTTAACATCCTGTATGGCTATAACCCGACACTGGCCTTTTGACCTACGAGGGCAAGTTCAACTTGCTTTTTATCATACGTTTCTTAAATCCGAACCCTGAGAACAGTTTGGCAACAAGCTGGCTTGTCAAGTGCACATAGCAGCCTCTTTTCCACTGCAAAACAGTAACATCAAAAATCAGAAACCTTTTGCCTTTGGGCTTTCTCTCCACTTCTCATTCCAAAATGAAAACAAGCATTGTTCCAATTTGAGCTCCCTAGAGTACTTGACAGACCTCAGTTTTTTTTCCAGCCACAACAAAGCACCTCTTTTTCTATTAGGCTGACCAGGATGCTCTGAGTCAGTTTCCTCTCTTCAGGACACCTCCATTTGGCTTTCCCCCACAAATTTGTGCCTCATCAACTGGGCATCTGTATTAGTCTCTACAGTTCTGCACTTAAAAAGAAGTGTGAACCAAAACTAGCAGAGGTTAACACTTGCATTATTTTGTGGGTGTACCAAGAACACTTTGAGCAGGTTTGGTGCATATTGTACTAAGATGAAGTTGGTAACTAAAGTTTTGCTAACACTTCACTGTGGAGACAGTCTTAAAAAGTCCATTTGGACGTAAAAGGAAAACATGAATAAACAGGACCAATCGTCCTTGTAAATATATGATGGACCTCCTGGAGATAGATTATTCCTAGACAAAAAAGGCCATTCAAGTTCACCCAGAAATCATGCAACATATAAACTATTTCCTGTGTAAACACAACACACCATCTTAATCCAGCCCTAATCCTTACCCTTTGTTGATCAACCTTCCCAACTTTGCATTCAGCCATACCTCTCACACTAATTCATTTTCTCATCATCCCAAATTTTACCAGAAAACAAAAACACCAACTCTGAAGTTCATAACCTTTGTAAACTTACTTTCTGAAAAGTAGGCTACAGTGACAGGAAACACCAGGGCTCCCCATACCTTAACTAAATCCACATCTATTCAACAACTACAAACAAGATTTTTAGGAGGATGAAACTCATGTGTCACACTCCTAAGGAGAGATTAAAGTTACTTTTCTCAAGGATGGGCTCATTTATAACTAGAACATTTTTTATTTTTAAAGTGTTCCCTGTTAATGTTGGTCCTTTCAATGGAAGATTACATCAGACACTGGGTTTGTGAAGAGATTCCCAATTGTCAACTATTTCCAGGTCATTTTAGTTAAGCCTCCAAAACCAAAAGTCTTTCTTAAAAAAAATCCCCACTGACATCCTTGCAGGAAAAATTCACTAAGAATTACTCACTTTGGGGTTGGGCTTTTTTGGCATTTTCTCCTGAAACAACAGGTACTTGCCCTAATCAGGGACGAAAGTCAACTAGCTAAATCCATTATTGATTCCTACATTTAAATTCTAATACATGATGGAATCCACTGCATTTATCTGAAAGCTATTCTACTTGTAGCATCTATCAAAAAGATGATAAACACTGAGAAAAGGCTGAAAAAAAAAAGCAGTAAATGTCTCCTTTTGATGGCTTAAAATCAAATGAAGAACAACTGTCACTCAATCCTTTATTCAAATCTTCAACATGTTTCCATGAGTCTCCCTACTGAGCAGAATAAGAATACTAAAGGCTTACTTTCTACGGCTAATTGCTTAGAATGACAAGATCTGCAAGCAGAAGTCAACCTCTGTTACCCCAAAATTCTCTACACACAGTTAGAGTTAAATCAAAAGGCCATAATAAAAAATGAGTTATCACTTTCATCAGACATTTGAATTCTGCTGTGGTTCCTGTGACTCTACTGACAGTAATTTTGTACAGCATGCTACTATAGTAGGAGTCTGAAAAAAACCTGCACATGAACTAAAGTATGCAACAAAACATTCACTTTAGCTGAACACTGCTTTGTTCTGGGATGGAGAACAGAGGCAAGCACCTTGATCAACAAGATGCCAAATACCTCAATGAAACCACAACCTGTCCCCAAAATTCACCAGTCATCAGGTTTGCAAGGGCAGAAAATGAAAAAAAGAAAAAAAAAAGAGACAAAAAAGAAAGATGCAAGTTTTCAGATTAGAAAGACACAAAAAATAAGTCTAAACTGAGAGGAGACAGATCCTATGTAAAAACTTTTCCAGACTTTGAAGTTGTACAGATTAGGGGATTAGTCAGTGTGTGTCATTTACTTTTAGTCATTTTGTAAAAGAGAAAATGAGCCCTTATCATTTAAATTAAGCAAAAGTACTACCAAAAGTATAAACAATCCACTAAAACAACAGCTGGACACAACCTTCTCCCTTTCCAAATTCCTGATCCACAAATACTGTTTCCCTTTAAAATATGTGTTTATTGCTAATTAATCTTCCTTGAAAATTTAGGCAAGGCTTTTGAAGTGTTTGATAAAGCTTTTCAGGTAGGGTGCATTTTCTTATATCATTGTTCTAGTGTAATATTATTAAATTTAGAGATAAAATTAGATATAAAGCAACTAACTTTTCATAATAGTGCATTAAAACCAAATAAAAACACCCACAGTAAGACACGGTCACTGGTACCTGGCCCCGATACTTTTTAAAGGCAGGATTTTGCCAGGTCAGCATTTGTAGCACTACTTTATCCTCTGTGATTCCAAGGCAATTTAAAAGAGTAACTTCATTTCCTGTTAAAGTGCAATCAACTCTGTGGTGAAGCTGAGAGGATTGAATCACTGAATAAAAGCCCAAGTAATTCCTTGCCCAGTAATAAATATGAGCACAGACTGAGCATGATAACTGAAATCCAACCAGCACAGCAGAGTTGTGTGTTAACATTGAGTGAGGGTTTCCTGTTTCTCAGTTCATCAATACATTCCAAGCCATCTCCTCCTCACCTGGTACATCCAATAAAAAAGGTCAAAACAAGATCTGCTGTTTTCTCCTGTTGGGCCACAAATCTTGCAGCACCATATTAAGCAGAAATTAATCAAACTCCTGTGCACAATTTATTAAATGCTGCATATTCAGATTCCACCCTCCTGCCTGGTCTTTGAAAAGAATGAACAGATAAAAAGCTGATTCCAATTACACCTAGACTACAACTAGAGTCACAATTTTGTGCAGTTTTGTACACAATTTTTACAGACCTGGCTGCAAACTTGTTGAAAAATTCGGACAGAATACTCAGGCTTTCTTTTTTCTCTAAGTTCTCCAAGACCTGCAAAAGAAAACAGTTGAAAGCTGGAGAAAAATTGACAACCCAGTGCTCAGCAGCTCTGTTCATTACAAATTGGTTTACTATCAAGAATAAATACAATATACAAATATAAGGTGCCAGAAAAAGTTTTCAGACTGCACGAATACTACACACTGCAAGCTACAATAGCTATTCGGACTTCTGTATGACCATACATATGAAATGTTTGTATTTGTTTCAGGAAATTAAGATGTTCTCTAGAGCTGGGATTGCACTGCTAATTATCACCAAGTTAATGATTAAGGGACAGACACACACTAATAAAAAGAATCATAGTAATGGCTGTATTTAATCCAAGCCAAAGTGTATTCTAACCAACTTCCAGCAGATTCACACCCACTCTGATTACATGATCAGAACAGGTAACGTGGGTTTCCATAATGCAACGGTGGATAACATCGTCACCCACCTAGTCCTGCACATCCTAAATGCTACAAAACTTCAAACCACAGCAGTGTGCAAACCAGAATTTATTCCACACAGCTTCAGCAGCTGAACACACTGAGCAGAAGAACCATGTTTCATATAATGTCAGAGCCTGCTGGGCAGCAGGGGGAGTATTTGGCTCTGAACTACACTCAAAATGAAGGAAACCATGAATTTTAAACACCTCATAACCCGAAGAAATCAGCCAGGACACCTGAAGCAGAAAAGATAAACAACTTAGCAATACTATCTATGCCAGAGCTCAGTGTCAAATGACTGCCTATTCTCAACTTCAGTGCTGTGATACACACCACAAGATGCAGTGGGTTAGGTATCAGCAATAAAATCTGTAAACATTTTAGAGTGGTGCATTTTCATTCTAAGCTGCAGAAAAGCGAAAGTTGCACACAATGAAAAAAGAACAGCATTAAGATAAACAGAAATAGAATAAATAGTTTATCATCCCCAAACTGGATTTTTTTCATAAATGTTTCAAATGTGATGCTATAAAGACTGAGTTAGGCACCTAAGCTTACACTGCCTTTGCGAAAGATGACAGGTAAAAAAAACCACCTTCAGACAGGAAGTCAACTTTCTTCCTGTTGTTTAATTAACAATTACTAAGATTAGAAGGCTTCTTTCTTCTTCACTAAAGTAACGGCCCAGGATTTGTGAAAGGGTAGATGTATACAGATAAACTGAATGATTAAGTGATACATCTTTAGGACAACATTTTGTATGGCAGGAGTATATTCTATGGCCTATTCTATGGGGGAGTAGCAGAGCGCATGAGGGAAAAAGTGTTTCATGCAGAAAGCACAAAGAGAGGCTGCCAAAAGTAAGTGTGGGCTTCTCTTAAACCAGTGAATGTAGGTAAAATCCCTCCTGCTTGATAAAAATTCCAAAGTGTCATCAGGGGAGGAAAAACAAAAGTAATGATTCTTGCCATACAGGTAGAACATATGAAAAAATGTGTAATAAAACCTCTTCTTCATGACGCCCCCATCTTTTTCCCCCCCCAGAAAGAAGAGTATAAATACACTAAACAGCTTAATGACAACTTATCAGCTCTCACCATCCATCCCAACTCTAATACTGGCATCCAGGTAACACTGACATGATGTGCAAAGTCCTCATCTTTGGCTGTATTGCAGCAGTAATTCTCATGACTGCAGCTTATGGAGCACCTACTACGACTCCAATACCGCCTGCTCAACTTCTTAGCCATGCAATAATGGATTTAGAGCAGCTGAAAAACATTGACAACGTAAGTGGTGATTTTCTTCTATCTGAAGATTCACTTGTATTTCTTTTTTTCTATGTAATTTTTTCAGAAAAATTAACTTTCTTCCCCCCTTCTCTACAGGATTTTCTTGACTTTTACACACCGAACGACAAACAGGTGAGTTTGAATTTTCTGTTTAGTTTTAATTCAATTTAGGCAGTGCAATTTCTTAAAGAAACTTCTGCTTTTGCTTTTTATTCTCAAACATTAAAAGGCTGACATGCCATATTATCTCATTGCCTCTGTGCAATAAGTAACACAAAATGAATACTTCATATTCATCCTGCTTAAAACATTCCTGAATTCACAGGGAAAAAGTGGTTTATGAACAATTTAAAGATGGTATAAGATTTGCAGGAGGCAATAAGACAGGAACAATTCTGAGAATGAAACCAGACTTAGAAGCAGATTAAAGCAGTATCCACATGAAATCACCCACATTTTATCTAAACTAGAGGCAGAGCCACTGGTTGGTTCTGTTTAAGATGTTCTAAGTCTTTTATATCCCACCACTGATAAAACTCAGTTATGCTCTACTTAATTCTCTTCAGGAACAAAACTTGACCAAGCCCTTCTGGATACATAAGCTATAAATCATGTTTTATGGCACTGAGTTAATACCTGAGACTTATATTTCCACAAGAATACCATCATTGTGGTCACCTCTCTCTAAAACACTGCACATCAGCGTGCAAAGAGCATTCCAAGTACAACTCTACTGCAGACAGGCTGCTGATTTGTACTACCTTTCATTCAGCATGCAAACAGCCTAATAAACAAGAGCATGAATTATTCAGTACTGGGAAGTAGTTAAAGCTTTACACAAGTTATCTGTCATCTGCTTTGAACCTCTGGTAAGTTTCTAATTCAGAAGACTTCTCACTTAACAACAATTTTGTTCCAGTGCAGATTTAAAGTCAGATTCTGCAACCACTTCCTTATCTGTGTCCCTTTTCTCATGTGCTGGCAGCTTTAAGACCTGACTACCTCAGAGCTCCAGGGCTTAAATGCAAATGTTTGGGGCTGATCAGTAACATATTGTCAGTGAGTGCCTGAAATAGCTTGCAAAAATGATGCATAAAGTTATTTACCCTGTTCAAAAGCCAGCTCTGATGCAGACATTAGATAGAGCAACTAAAGTGAATCAACTGAAGATGCCTCTAGGAGAGGCCACCTGTTTGCTAACACATGATTTTCCAATGGCAACCAGGAGTAAAACTCAGTCTAGGAGTAATTATTGCAGCTTTCTGTCCCCAAGAGATATTGCAACACTTCAAGTGTCTTGTAAAGATTACTCACTTTTCAAAAGCTACAGAATTAAAGCCACACGTAACATCCCCCAATACAACTTTGAGGGCAACAAATGAACTGTAATACACTGCAGATAACAAGCAGCTCAGTTCCTGAGATGAGAGTAAAAACAACAGGGAACTGAGATTTTGAAAACTGGAACAAGGAAAACAAGTGACACGCATAACAATTTTGCTTTTGTTCGTAGGAGTGCAGTCAGACAACTCTAGAATGTTACCTGGCAGAACTGAAAGTCTTGAAAGAAGATGTGGAAGAGGAGAACCAGACACATATTACAAATATCGAAAAGAATCTTAACAAATTGAAGGTAGGCAATCTTTTACAAGTGCTACCCAAAAAAAGGATATGAAAAAAGAAATAAGTGTTTCACTGTGTTTATGCATCAAGATCTGTGTTATCAACTCATGAAAATACAAGGTTTTATACAAGAATATGCTAAAATTAACTACATGAAAACAGCTATTTGCATGGTAATGTAATACAGTAAAATAGATTTGAGCCCTACTGGTTATACAAGCCAACATTTAACAAAATATGACATTTGTTTTCTTTGCTGAATCATGCAAAGCCTCTTATGCTGACAAAAGCTTGCTTTTAGGAGCATAACAACTATTTACACAGCAATGGCTTTGAAAACTGTGCCATGAGTTTATGACTGGAGGGCCCAGGGATGAATGTAGTACACCCTGACATACTACTAAAATAAAATCCATGGCCTAGAGATCCTTGTAGCATTTTAGGAGTACTCTTCAGGCTACAAATATTAAGGGTTATTTTTTTTTAAAGTAAAATCTTTAGAAAAGTTGATGTATCATTGTTAAAACCAGCTAGCAAGAGTGTTATCCCCAATCAATAAAATTCTCTGTATTGCAGGTCGGTAATTCCTCAAACCCGACATGCAAGAAGTGTGAATCCAATGAGAAGAAAAAGTTCCCCGAATTTCGCCAAGAACTGGAGAGCTTCCTGCAATCTATGCTGAGAGAAATTGTATAACTATTTTTATTTTTACTGCTACATTATTTATTGAAGTATTTAATTACGAATAATTTATATATTTTGCCATGTGGCATACTACTAGCTTGTCCATTTTGGGACCACTGAATGTACTTAATGTGGGTGGTAAGATAGTCTGTTCTAAGATCACACTTGATCCTTTCTGTAAGCCCTAGGGGCTCAACGTTCTTTGGAAAACTCATTCATTGTCACTTTGTCAGCAACATGAGACGACTATTTATTGAAAAACCTATTAAAAGTTACTTGTAGATTATATTTAATAAATGTCATGGACGTATAAAAATCATGTCTAGAGTCTTCTTTGTTACATGATACTGTCTTTTTTTACAGGTGACTAAATACTCTATTCTTTTAAAAACACACAAAACCCCCCAGTGAAGCATTTAGCAGCATGCAAGTGTGCAGGTACCAGACTCAAAGCAAGACACCTGCAGATAACCTTTTTTAAGCAATACAAAATGCCAGTTTATGCTGGCATGCAGCACAAGGTATACAGTAATAGTACCAAATTGCCTCCCACAAAAAAGAACCCCAAAACCATCTCTTTTTTTTCTGAGCTGTACTACTCAGCTACACCAGCTTTCTGCAGGACACACTTTTCTCATTAGTGTAAGCAAAACATATAGTTCTCAAAATTCTTCAGAGACAGGGAAACATTATGAAAACAGTAACACACCTGACATAACTGTGAAGGTAACTGAGGTCCCAGAACAACAACCGACACAAAATTAATGATCAATGTATAAATCCATGTGAACACACTGGATTGTCAGAAAGCTTTCTGTGGAACCTCAGACATGTCCCTACTCCCAGTGCAGAGGGACGCCGTTATGTGACACTGTAATTTTATGCAGGAAGAGATAATGCAAGAGCATCTTTTACAATACAAAAGCCCCAAATCAACGCTAACAAGGCAGGCTATAACTGATGAGAGTGAGCCTACTACAACAGCTATCAGCTATCGTTTAGACTTTGATGCGTTTTCCTGGTGGGTGTGGTATGGAGTACTTCACCTTACACTTAAAACCAGACTAACAATGGAAAAAACAGCAGTTTCCTTACATGCTGCAAAGAGAAGACAGGCGTTAATGACAGCTTTCTGCCAAAACTGGGAAAATACTCACAGCACTGCCGTCTGTTTCTCTACTCATCTTCTCTTCCCACGGAGTGCTCTGTCCCCACCCACAAGGACTCAGGAAAGTAAATACTGTCAGTCACTTCAGCCACAAACAGATAAGCTCCACCCTCTCTTCAAATCAGATGACAGTAATAACAAAAATACTTGAATACAGTAGGACATAGAAGATGAGAAAACAGGCAAGAAACTTCTGCGTAAGAATTCCTTCTTGGAAGGAATTGTCAATCTTTGTAGAAAAATCCTCTTTACACAGATTCCTTCTTACTCCATAAATTCTTAAAAGTAGCATGCAGAAAGAAACAGCAATCACACACAATATATGGCTTTGCAAACAAACCTCTTCCAGTCTCAGCTCAGACATTTGTCTGCAGTGCTGTCCCAGGTCTCAGCAACCAGAGAGAGAGGGTGAAGGAGCCAGTCTCATGAAACACAATTCCCTTTATAAATGAGGCTTCCTTTATCATTTCCTTAAGCACAAGAGCCCTCAACTTCGGCAATCGGGTAAAACCTACCCTGGAGTCAGTCTGTGGAGTTGGACATCCCACATGGAATAACAAAGACATTTTCTAAGTTCCTAAACAGTAAGCATTAGGTAAGGTAGGAACAGTCAAATAGTTCAGAAAGCAGGAAAGGATGGTAGAGATATTCACCCATGGACTCATAAGGAAAGGCAGAGGCTGGAGCTCACTATTTCACAAACACAAGCACTGTAAAAACATGTACTTTCTTTGGCATTTGGTCTGCACAAACTGCTCTGGAGTTGGGCTATTCTGAGACAGCTGTAGATTTACAGTCACGGAAGGAGGAGGCTTTGCCTATCCTAGCTCTAGTTTTGGGGATTACCACACCACTTTTGCACTTTTCCACACTCTGCTGTGGATTTTCGTAACATTTTCAGGCTGGCTTGCTCCCCATGTAGCACCTCCAGCAAGCACATCAAGACACTTTTTCAAAGAAATACTTCCATATAGACTGCTAATTCATAGAGCTAGCTGAGACATGAGGAAGGTGCTTGTGCTACACATGGTTGTAGTCACTTATGTCTGTCAAATTTACATCTAGTTAGAGGCAGGTTCACATACTTAAAAGGTCTGCACGATCAGCTCCTGTATTTGCCCAAGCTTTAAAAGATGTCTTTAGAGAAAAAGGATGGTGTTAGAAGCATGAAAATGGTTAACAAGGTGAACTTTATTAGACATACCTTGCCCCTGTAAGTTATAAAAAAACCTCAGCAGAATCCCTCAAAATAGTTATAAAAATTGATTTCCTGAGCTGCCTTCTCCTGCTTGATTGTGCAGCTCTAGTATGAAATTAAGATGTATGACATGACACACATGTTACATGACATGGGCGTATACATATTTGGCATGTGACATTTATGTGACATGCATCTGACATCTGAGAGTATGAAGTCTGAGATGGGGTGTGACATGATACAATGTGTGACATTATTATTAGTCCAGCCTCAAGCAGTGGCAAAACCATCTGTGGGATTCTTTTTGCCCAAAAACCCAGGGGCACTTGGTGGGTAATGCAGAGAGATGGGGAAACATGATGTGTAGCTCAAGGGGATTTGATTTTTGGGTGAGAACAGTCTGTAATACTGGATTGTGTAGTATTATATGCATTGTGTGTACATCTAGGATGGATAGACCCACAGTGATGGACCAAAGGAACTCAACCAACATTGTGGAAGAGCCACTGACTGTGGAATGATACCTGTGCTCGTATGTAGGAAGGATGAATAATGTTCTGGTCCCAGTCAGGACAGGGTTAAGTTTCTGCAGTATCCAGGAGAGGGCATGGCCAAGCCACAGAGCTCATTCTGTATCATCTCACATCATTACCAGGGATAGAGGAAAGGGACTCTCCCAGGGGGGAGTTCCTTCTGGTTGAGAAAATGGTGGAGGGAGCTGTCCACTATTGTCTATTATTGGGAGTTTTTTTTCCCCATACGAACCATTGCTGCTTCCAGTGATTTGTTTTTATCTCAACCCCATGACCTTTGCCTTTCTGCCTCCCAATTCTCTCCATCCCACTGCAGAAGGGAGGTGAGAAGGGGGAAACAGCCAAGTGAGAGAGAGCAGCATGTGGAAAGTCTCAGTGGAGGCACAGAATTGGGAAGTACCATTCCTAAATGTCACTGTGTGTCACTCTGCATGTGTGAGTCAGGTAGAGCTGCTGGAAGTGGAAAGAACACCCCTACACAACACCCCACCCTTCTCCATATCCATGTGTACATTCATTCTTCCCCCTGGAGCTCAGTTCTTCTCAAGCAGGGAGGGGAGAGGCTGAGCTCAGCCACAGGCTGCTGCTGCTGCTCCCATGCCTCTGTCTGCTCTGTGCCACATCTGTATGATCCACACCTGCTCTGTGCCCATACAGTTTGTTAATCGTACCTGTTGGGAATACAGCTTCTGCCTCAGCTCTGGAGCTGCAGCACTCTTGCCTCACTCAGGTCTGTAGGATTGTATGCTTTGAAATTACTGAAGTAGCCAAGGAAAAACCTGGATGCAACCCCTCCATGCTTCCATTTACTAGCTGAGTGCATGCTGCATATGCTGTTACATAATTGAAGAACAACCTGGATACAAGAACTGGATCTACACTGGTGTCATCCAAGTCATTTCTCAAGGACACAGTGATCGTGTCCAGGACAACACATCCTTTTCACTAACAAACCTCTCTCCTCCTAAGGCAGCACCTAAGTTTCATGGAAATTTCAGTTCACTGTTCAATTAATAAAATGGCTGAAGTACACAAAAGAATCTCAATACTTGTACATGTTTAAGGCTTCTGGGTTAACTACAAGAAACACCTTGGTGCTGACACCTCAGCAAAGGTCTAAGTCCATAAAGAAAAACAGTCCAGAATTGTACAGAATGCAAACACACGAGTGGTATGCTGTGGGTATGTCAGACTTGACATGTGTATCACTTTCCAGCATGTGTATGAATGCAGGTACAGCAAAGACATTGTCAAGGACATTTATTGAACTTTTAACACTCCTACAAAAAGGCAACACCATGCTCTAGCCTGGAATACGATGGCCATTCCCAAGCATTCTTAGCAAGAAAACACTACATGGAACAAGCAGTTTGTGTAGCACATGCTACAAAAAACCAACAACCACCACACAACCTCCCAAGTTGAAGTAACAGAAAACAAGAGAGCAGGTAAGCCAAAAAAAGGTCGAAGAACAAGTAGCAACAAGTCAGCGAGTTTCAACAACTTGTAAATCAGCATTAAGATCATCTCCACAGAAGACTCCACATACTAGTTAGAAAAACAGATTAAGGAAAAAAAATAGCAGGAGGAGGAACACTAATAAGGCAAAACATGACTACAGCACTACACTCGCTATTCCTGATGTATAAGAACACTGCATAACTTCCCACCCTTGCATGATTTACAGAAATCAAGGAACATAATCCAGGTGTATTGTCTAGCTTGAACACACCAGTGTTTCACAGCATCACACCAACTCCAACCATGGCACCTTAACAACACCCTCCCAATGCTACCATGTTCTTACCAGAATTACAAGGAAGCAAATTCCCTTGTGACAGGCACTATTTTCCCGGTTACTGTGTACGCGGACAACTTCGCAAGGCCTTGTCAGTGCAGTGATGAAGTCATCTGTGGGTGCAGGAGTCCAACTCATCCACAAGCATTAACATTGATGGGGTTTGATGCAGCCCACAAAAGCTGAAAAAACCTTGTTTACGGTGACTGCTGTAGTACATTGCATTATTTTCTTATTTACAGCTTTGACACCTGTATAATGCTTTAAACCCACTATCAAACACAGCAATTGTCACAAAACAGGTGAGTTTTGTGACAGCCAGGTTCATTCCAGGTTGCACATTTGTAAGTACACTAATTACTATTTAACTCTTCTAGAACAACATAAACTACAAGCCACTTGGCAAATCCACACGAAACAACACTCTTAGCAAAGGATGGATGCCTACAGATACAGCACAGATTGCCAATTTTTGTTTCTGAAAGACTCTTGTGCGTATGCTTTTTTTGGGTAAGAAACCCAGCTTTTACTGATATTTTTTCTTTTCTAAAGTTATGAAAAAGGCAGGAAAAAGCAGAAATCAACATGCAGAAATCCTGAAACTATCAGGAAAAAAAACATGTTCATTCCATGGGGTGGGGATTTGTAGGAGTGGGGGTAAGGGAGCTGAAATGAGGTGGCACTGGGGTGGCAGAGCAGAACAAAGATTTACAAACATGTTGGACACACCCACCCTAAGAAGAAACACCAATTTTGGGAAAAGACTGAACTGTTACACATGGTTTACTAACTGCATTTAAACTAGCAAGAAGCAGTTCTGGAATTGTTTTCTTCCTATGACTATGAACTTAAAGTTGAATATTTTACTAATCAGAACTATATTTACTGAAACATCATTCAAACGGACGTCACATCCAATCCACCTCCATCAGTCACTGAATTGTTCAATATGTGGAGACTTCACAATCCATGATCCATATCTGTGCTCCTCTAAGTAGCTCTGCAGCAAGCTTTTAGCTTCTTGGTACAACTGAGATTTAATCTAAAAAAAGAAAAAAGGCAGACCTTGAAATATCTCAAGAATGATGGTTACAGAGATGCGTGTTCTTTACCACTAACATGTAATAAGCATAAGCACAAACACTGTAAAAATGATACCATAAATCTTACAGTTCCCTCAGCTGCTGACAATGAGAGGAAGTTTTAGACTCTAAAAACATATTCCTTTTGGGCATTTATTGGGAAAAGAAAATTGCTCTGAGTGTTCTGTGTTTTTCAGTGTTTTCAGTTCTAGTAATACCTTTATAAAGAAAACAAACAGTAATTACCATTCAGTGCAAATCTGAACACATGAATAGTCAATTAGCAAGCTTTAAATTTCACTAAAGTAGTTTCTGAATCATTTAAAAAATTCTCTCTTCCATGTTTTGACAGAAGGAAAAAAAGAAAGATGCTTACTTTATACAAGCTGTTCAGGTGAACTCGTCATCAAAACAGAAAATCACCCCTGGGTATCAAACCAGGTTTGAGAGTAGTCACTAAGAGACTCCTTATTCCCGCTCCCCTCCCTGAGTCAGCTTACCTTTGCCTCATGGTATGTTGCAAACTGCAGCAAATCATCCCGTCCAGCTTCCCTGGCGAGCATACTGAAGCGGCTGAACATGGCGGCCTTGCACAGGCGACTGGCCAGGCAGGTGCCGCTGCGGAATGGGGAGCTGCAGCGGGAGCAGGGAAACGGGGACGAACTCAGGAACAAGCACACCACAGGGAGATTGCTTTCATCGTTACAGGGGTTTTGCCCTCCCTCCTAAGACTTTGTGGATTTGATCAAGCTGGAATTCACCTCAATTACAGTCCATCTCAATTAGAATCCTAATTAGCTTTATGCATTGTGAAAGCTAAAACATTTTCGCTACTACAGACAACGGGACTAGAGACACCTCCACTCAGAGAACTGTTTTGTTTGGTATCCTGGTATCTCACTGTGAAGTTACAACGTCTCTAAAACCACACCTAATCACAGGATGCATTCAGCTAGCACAGGACAGAATCTCTCTTATAGCTTAAAAACTGAATACTCCAATGAACCAGCACAAACTCATCATTTCCAACAAAATGAAGATAAATGCTGACCTTTCAGTGGTTTTCCCACTTAATCCATCCACAACCTCCAGGGATGCATCTGACAATGTCCAATTCAAACTAAGCGACCACTGGTTTAAATCCTTTTGGACTGGCAGTGCAGCTTTCACCAAGTAAATATGAGATCTGTTGACCAGGTAAGGCACGGGAAGCTTTGATACAAGTTCATCATTAAGACGCTGCTTTATGGTTACATCCAGTCCTTTTATATCCTTACAACTTCCATTTCCTAGTAAACAGGACGAGATCAGTCACACAGAAGTACATCAAATTAAAAAAAACCCGAAGTTAAGCATGCAGATGTTTCTGCATTCTTAGAAATTGTATTATAGTAATTCCTTCACATAAAATTAATGTTTGGAAAGATCGGTAGACCAGTGCAACATTCACTTTGCAGAACAGAAATGATGTCCCACTTTCTTCTCCAGAGACATCATTCTTTTCATTGGATGCCTTCTTTTTTTGAACCATTGTTTTTCACCAACCCTTTATGTTCCCTGCAGAAGACACCACTAAAACAGAACTTTGGTATTCCAGATTACAAAATATGCTGAAGAGTTGGCCCACATTACTCCACATCCAGCAGCATTTCTGACTGGCTACTAAATAAATATACTTTGGTCCACTGGAGCTCAAGGAACAATGCTGTATTTCTTTAAAGAATTTGTGGTTTAGTTCACGTTTTATAAAAGGCAATCAAACTGGAACATGAAAACGCACAACCCCCCCACCACAATTTGCACTAAACATACCCACAAGAATGTTGCTGATGTACATGGGTTTGATGAAGTGGCTCAGCAAGGCTCCCTGAAGACCAACCACCTCCCACTTTGCCAGTTTGTCAGCAGCTGACATGCTGCTCACTCTGACAGTCTTGCGGGGACAGCAAACAGCCAGGTAAATCCTGCCTTCTAGGGCAACATGCAGACACAGTTCTTCACTGGCTTCATAACCAGATAGAGACTGGGGACCGAGATGCCTGCGGGCAGGACAAGAGAACGGATTTCAATGAGAAAGCACTCTGATCAGAGATGACAGTTAAGTGCTATCTAATGCTGCTTCTCAGAAAAAAATCATCAGTAGATGTGGGCCTTGTATTATCTTCAATGTTTGTAATTCTTAGAAACACCAGAGTGAGCTGCTCAAGTGCCTAGAACACTGAAAACAGTATTTAAATAGGAAATAGCTACTCAATCTAATCTTAGCTACCACTCCTGCACACATTAAAAAGACCAGCTGCAAACGAGCTGCCACTTTGTGTCTACTCACCCTCTAACAGAAGTTACTTGTGGAAAAAGAGCGGAAAGGTTCTTAAAGTCTCCTTTAAAACGTAACTTACACTGTGATTCTCCAAAATACTTAAACAAGAGGATGTAATGCATAAGAGAGACAAACCAGTGGTTTGTCTGAAGGAAAACAGTTTTTCCCCTTAGCTACACAGGGCTAAGAAGTCAAAGCAGAGTTTTGTTTCAATTCAAGGCTCTTTATACTTCAATCTTGCGGCGCAAAGGATGACATTAAGTCATCACATCCACTTGTTCAGCAGTTAAATTCATGGTTTATTAGAATTTTAATAGTGTCTTGGGAAGGGGGGTTAACAGGTTATTGTCTGGAATAAACAAAAGCTCATCCTATAATCCATACCGAAGTTTTTTGTATCATCATATTGAGCTGTATCTCATATTTATCACTACTACCCTGTACATTAACATTCCCAAAACAAGACAAAAGTTAGTCTTCCTCTCTATCTCTGGAAATACCGTGGTACTTACAGCTCTGACTTTAACTGAGCAGTTCCTTTTGGAAGCTGGTTCATGTAGAGAGAGAGGGTTATATTCTGCTTTAGGGTAAGCAGCTTTGAGCCTGGTGCTGTGCAAAATATGGATCTCTCTGCCTTGCCTGCATTTTTGCTATAGAACAGCAAAAGATGCCTATATAAATACCTGAAAGAAAAATTAATTACAATAACATTGTATATTTTATGTAATATATACCTCATCCAGGTATATATTTGTATTATTATATATTATTTATTAGTTCATGTAACAATAAAATGCAAGTGCAGAAGTAAAACTAAGACAAACTGGCTGCAAGGGAACTATCTGCAGAGACATTCCCACCTGAGCAGGGAACGCCTGGCAGTGACAATGGCATGGCTGTCATGCAAGAGCCTTCCACAGGACTCAAAGCGCCGGCTGTAGTTGCATTCTCCTGTCCCCAGAGCTACCACTTCATGATGCCCACCTAAAAACACAGAGGGTGGTAGGTTCTGGTTGCTGCCCACCAAGCTGCCCCCACACTCTCAGTGCTCTGTGGGAACAGGCTCTCACTCCCCAAAACTCACAATCAAACCAGACTTGCCCTTTTCAATGATGAAGGCAGCCAGGGAACTGCCACAGCTTTGGTACTCGGGGTGTTCGGTAGTCAGGCGGTTAAACACTTCTTCAAGTGTTTGTGAGAGTTTTTGATAGATACGCTCTCCTCCTAAATGGAACAACAGCAGCCAGCAAGACACAAATTTGCAGGTAGGGGAAAAAAAAGACATGAGCAACTTGCCAAATTATAAACCTGAACACACGTTAAAAGCACAACCACCCATACTTTTGGGATTCTGAAGATTTGAAGGTTTGAAAGAAGCTCAAGAATGCCTAAACACTTGATGCTTTTATCATTCACTATAGTAACAACAGGATATGGACCACGCTTGATCACCTACTGAACACTAGCTCAAGTAAGGACACAGAACATTGTTTCTATCACCTGAACTGGGCATAGAAATTCAAGCAATTTACTGAAGTTGTGTCCAGAACCGACCTTGTGATTCTAGTTCTTCCAGCCTTCTGCAAAGATGTTTAAAATAATAGTAACAACAGAGAGATTACTAAATGTATTAAAAGAAGAATTAAAAAAAACCCTATTTTCTGGGCAATTTGAATCGACAGAGGAAAAACAAGACTATTCCTTACCAGTCCTTGAAACACAAGCAGAGTTTGCTGGAGGTCGGAGCTCAGCAGGCACACAGGGAAAATCTAAGAATTTAACAACACTTTGAAGTGGGACAGACATTACTAATTCCTAAACGTAAGTCTCGCACTGTTTCCAACAAGTCAAACTTTCTAATTCTCTAACAATTTTCTTTTCTGATTCTGAAGGTCCTTGTAAGCTTAGAACTATTCCGACAGCAAAACTCAAAAGAAAATAAAATACTACAGCAACTGAATTCTGTTGAAAGCAGTAACTCAGCGGGGAACCCTTTTAATTGTAAAAATTCAAACCCACTTGAGACGTACTTCATGTTGCTGTACCTAGTGAGCAGCAAACCAAGTGCAACAAGAACAAATTAATTCCTTCAATATTCCTGGCATCAGTTGAGGCAACTCAATACAAAAATGACAAAAATAAAAAACGGTTTCAGAACCAAAGCACAGATTTGCCCAAAGGATCTAAAAAACCTGGCAGAGGCCCTGATACTGCAGCATTTAATAAAACCACTGATATTTTGCATAGGACACTGTTAAACCAAGCATTTCAAGTTCTAATTAGGTGTTGCTACAATATTTACCTGAATCTTCAGAAGACTTTGCCCCTGTATTCTCCACGTTAAGTAGCTCAGCAAGAGCCAGTTTAGCTGCATTTAATTTAGATTCCTTCTTGTTCTTTCCCAGCCCAGTGCTGTAGCACACACCATTTATCACAGCACAAAAGGCAAAATAAGGCCTTATGACACCACCTTTAAAGGAGAAGAAAAAAGCAGACACAAACAGTGAAATTATTTTAAGGTACTCTATCCATAGCTTTATGTCCTTATACTAATTCCTAGAACAAATACAAAACAAAAAGACAATTTTGGCAAAGTACAACTCTCATCCTCCACCTCCTCAAGAATTTTGGTGGCTGTTGCTTCATGCAGTTTTCACTAAGTTCTGGTAACAGCCATAATTACACACAATTCACCTGATCTATTTCTGTGGCACTTCATGATGAGAAACAGCTGTGGAAGCAATAAAAGGACAGCCAAAACCCAACGTGTGTGGGGGGTAGTGCAATCAGCAGTAAAAAAAGTTCAGCTGTACCAGTGCCATCAAATACTAACTGCAGCAACTCAGATCATCTTAAGGCCAAGCAAATACTACTTTATCTAGGAACAGAAGTATTTACCTGCCACACTCGTTTCTTTCAATTCAAGCTGCAGGTGGTGTATTTTGGCAAACAGATGCAAGGCAGATAGTGAGTTTATTACTCCCTGTTTGTATCTTTCAATCAAATCCAGGTCTTCCTGTGAGGGAAGGGCTGAAAATGTGGTGGTGTCTACTCCTTTGAAAAGGAAAGGTCCTTAAACAGAATTAAGGAGAGAACTGAACACACTCTCTGAAAATCTGCTTACAATAAATGCTTTTTAGATGCCTCTAAAGACACCAAAACAAAATTCGCTGTAACGCGTGACTGCTTTGTGCTCAACCCTATGTTAACAACAACACCAATTCCAAAATTGTGCATGCGTCCTACTTAAAAATATCAAAGCTTTTACTTGTAGTAAATATAGACAAGTATTACAAAAAATACAACATACATTCCCCTCCCCTCTCTTGCAAATCAACAATCAAATCAAAGACGCTGATGGCAGATACCAAGCAGTGGAACCTGTGATTTTTCCCCACAAAGTTATGCAGCAGTGGGACTCCCTGTTGTAAGACACTATAATAAAGTTTCAGCAACCACTAAACGGATAAAATCATCAGCTTCAGGGGTATGATATACACAGGCACAAGCACTTCCCAGCCAAGAACTAAAATCCTTGTTTGTAAGTATCGTAACAGGTACCTTTATCCCAGTACAATTACTCAAAGTGACAGAATTCAAAATACAACCTGGGACATCTGGAACTGCAGTTAGAACCCTTCACAATGTTATTTATGAAAATTCATGCAGCAGAATATATTCTGTATTTTGTCAATCTACAGTACTTTTAAAGTTTAACTTATAATTACGTAATGCTGCAGACTACATATGCCACCCCACAACAAACGGCTAACAAACTTCCAGCACAAAAAGACTTTAAAAGAGGAACAAGTTCATGCATCAAGAGATGCTAAAGAAGGCACTTAAGAAAATACAGTGATAAGAAAGAGTAGCAGAGGCTTGCAAAGTTACTTTTCAATAGCTTTAACAGCTAATCCCCACTGTATAAACTGGAAACTATACCTGGATTTTTCATCACCCCCGGTTCACTGCACCCCATACCAGGTGGAGGATTCAGCTTTGCAGTCATAGGCTCGGAGAGATCCTTTGAAATTCGATGTCTGAGAACCTCGGGTGGTAAAATCTTCTCAGGCGCGGCGTGGGAGGTGAGCATCGTTGCACCCTCAAACCAGCCATTGCTGCTCGCCATTTTCGACCGACCTCAGGGAGCTTAACACTAACGCTGCGAGTAGTAAAGACACCGTGCCAAACACCCCGCAGTTCTCCTGGTCAAGCTGTTTCACAACAACACCAGGAACAACTCGCCCAGGCTGGGGTAGAACCCAGACCCGATGTCCTTCCCAGCAGGGTGGCCCCTTCTCCCTTTTGTTAAACCACCTTCCCTCACGCGTAACGCGGCTCTGCCGCTCGCCTTGCCACCCTCTCGAAGGACACACCAACTCCTCCAGCCTCTCTTGAGGGAGTGAGGCGAACTAAAGCAACAAAGCT
Organism: Corvus hawaiiensis; assembly: GCF_020740725.1. Classification (NCBI taxonomy): domain Eukaryota; kingdom Metazoa; phylum Chordata; class Aves; order Passeriformes; family Corvidae; genus Corvus; species Corvus hawaiiensis. Next base: position 71,013,970 of record NC_063217.1, read on the forward strand.
GTTCCTTCCCAAGTTTCCAGGACAAGCTGGCGATGGAGTTGAAGGGTTTGGTACCTGCATCTGCTAGCCTCGTCCTGCTGTAGACGGTCTCTCAGCGCTGACTGCCCGCCTGAGGCCCCGCAAGGGTGGAGGCGCCGAGGAGGTGCCAGCAGCCCGGAGGCGATGGACTCCGAGCGCCCTCTCTGCCCGCTGAGCCTTCACAGCCAGGGGCGGCCCCTCACAGCCCTTCCCGCCATCTCATGAGGGAGAGGCACGCCCCGCCAACGGGGCGCGGCCGAGGCGCGAAGCCGCAGCTGTGGCTGAGGGAGGAGCAGCGGGGCGCGACCCGGCTTTGCCCCTGTGCTGCCTGCTCGGCTCCAAGAGCGCTTCCCAGGCAGCTGCTCGCCTTCCCGGCCCCCTGTTAGCCTTCCCAGGCCGCTCCTGCCGGGCAAGGGCGGCACCCGAAGCCGCCACAGCCGTCACGGACCGGGAGCAGCCGCTCCCCTGATGCCAGCGAAAGCGCCGCGTCCCCGCTTGTGGTTGGGGCGCGCTTCCCGAGCTCCTGGCGCCCGGCCTCTGGGCTTTACCTCACTTAAATGACACCTTGCAAAGTTACACTTAAAACACTCTCTTCTTGTTGTTCAACTACTTTGATTAATACAAAAAAATAAAGGCCCTGTACAGTAGTTAAATTTTATTACAAGTGTAATAAAGTTCATGATTTTTAGCACTAAGGCAATCACAGTTTCATAAGTTATATATATATATATATAATTTACACCGGTCTACATTGACAAATCAATTACTGGTCACATCAACAAGGGGTTTGTGTTATGGCAAATAAAATTTTAAGAAAATTCACAGTTAATCTGCAAGTATTGTAAAGATGCAGGATCATATTGCACATCATAAAATGGACACTGAGGAGCAGACTTACAGTGTTCCAGATATTCCTTCACAGAATACATTGGTCATCATCATCATCATGCAATAACTTCAAATACAGAATGGTATCAAGTACCACAGTAAACAGTTACTCACAATGTAAGTTTTAAATAGAGTAGCAAAAAGCTGTTAGGTTTCTCTTTAAACCATATTTAAGTTCTTAAAATATAATAAAATACTTTGATAAAATCAAATGGAGTTAGGGTTGTCACACTGTACTTTTAATATTCTTCTTTGTCTTTTCCTTTCTTTTCTTTTTCATCCTGTAGTGCAGTACCAAGTTTCTTTATAAGGACTGACAAAACTTTGTCCAAAGGATCCATGACACCACGCTGCAGCCACTTAGGGATAGTAGTCCGTGCATGGTGAAAGCCCAGCTTTTGAAGGATGTAGTCAACACCAACGGGATCAATTTTTCTCCCAGTCCAGGATATTAATCTAAAAAAACAATAAACAGAAGACTCAGTCTCAAACATAAATATAGCAAACAGACATTTGTATATACAAAAATCCATTTTCCCCAGTGTTGCTTAAATCTAACAGGCATTGTTTTGAACCTAATTTAGACAGAGAAGCTCAAGATGTTCAATGGAACATCCTCTCAAAGGAAGAGGATGTTTAAGGAGGTGAAAAACCTTACTGGGCTGCCTGCAGATCATGTTTAAATTGATTTATTGCTGGCACAAAATGCTAAGTGTTGAGATCTGTTATGCCTGGATGGATGTGTTGTTTTGATATATGAATGAACACTCAGGTCCTCCAGCAGTGTAAGCAGAGGTTAAAAAAAAAAAAACCAAACTCACACTGACTTTTCTCAGTTTCAATGATTACACACAGAAAATAGTGAATTGCTGCCATACACACTTTATTTTGTGCTAAGTTTAAACAGCCATATGGCGTTGAGTAGATCCTGCATTTTTAATTTTAAGGTGAGTGTTTAAAAACTAAAACTGAAATGCTAAGAATGGAAAACTGGAAGATGAAAATTGTATGGCTAAAAGTGAACGAGCTGTTGTAGGACAGAGTGAAATTAATGAGTTTAAGTTTACTGTATCCTAATTTTGAAGAGCCTCCAACGATGCCTTTAATCTGCATAAATTCTAATCTAGAAGTTAATGCACAGCCAAAGAGACTGCAGCCAAAGGTGCTTCTTACCTGAGCGTGGGTTCCAAATGCCAAGTATTGCACATAAATTCCCTCCAGTCGACTGTAGTGTAGGTAATGCTTTCCTCTGCCTCTTTGTCAGTGGAGCTGTCCTCAAGGACACCAACAGAGCTCTTCTGCCCTGGACGAGCAGCCAAAATGCGAGGAGGAAAAATTGCTGCAAAGGGGAGAGAGGAAAAACACCAGTCAGTCATGAGCAGCTCACTTGGATTCTTTTTGTACATAATTTAAATAAAACAAAAGCCCAAGTCTCAACAAGAAGAGAACCACCTCAGTTTTACAGATTTTCTGCAAAAGACCACATATTGCTTAAGAATGAACATGCCAAATTTGAATACTTCAACTGATATACTGAGGTAGAAAAGAAAATCATTCTGAAATCAGAAAAATGCATGTCTTGAAAGGACTCCACTGATGAAAGTAACAATAATAAAGCTTCCTAAACCAGTTTTCATCTGCCTATACCATCTTACGAAGAGAAAGTTAAACACCAGGCACCAGAATAGGAGCATGATTATGACTTGGAGTATATTTATTGTCAAATAATCTGACAACTGCAGATTATCAGACAAATGTTACTTCATGAACAACAACTCACCTTTTTCTTTTTCTTTTAGATAAGCAGACACCAAGTCATGCAGAAACATGATCAGTTCAGCATCCATAGTCACACAGATGTGGTCTGTAAATTCAGTTACTACACTGCATTCCACCTTTGGTTTAACACTTGTATCTACAGTCAGATAAAAATAGTATCAATACACTTACAAGTACATACAGTGCATGTAAAAAGTACATAGAATTTGAATGCAAGTCATTTGAAAATAGTATTTCTTTCATTGAACCAGCAACTCTTGAGAGGAAGTACCACAGTTAACATTTGTGTTTAGCACTTTTTGAACAGTTTTCCCATCAGAGTCACCTCTGGTATTTTAGAAAGGATATTGAAAATAAAGACATATGACCAGGTAACAAACCTTGACCATCTTCTATGTGGAAAATCAACTTAGAGCAGTATCACCAGCTTGTGCTATGCTATCAGTGTAGGATTTTAGACAGTAAGAGACGCTGATAGCATATTTTGCTTGCTTGGCTCTTAAAATAACAAGGAAAACCCAACAGGTTGAATTAACTATCAGTTTTTTTCCAAGAGCAGGTATGGAATAAAACCCCAGCTCAGCCAAGATAAATATCTAAATCAATTACTTAAACCTTGAGAAGTTTTATTTCCCACCAGTTCTAACTGCAGTCTGAAGACACCATTTTGAAAATGAAAGCATAAAATTTAGGCTCCTATCTCATACTCCCTTTTTCAGAATGGCCCTCCTCTTTAACATTTTAACAAACAGAAGAAAACCAACCCCTGAAAACAGCCAACCTAGCTGAAATGCTCATACTAATTTCTCTTAGTGGTTTCTATAGTGACCAGTTTCTACACTAGATCTTCACTCTACACTTTATTAAAAAATCTCTTATCTCTTCTTGCAGATCTGAGCAACTCTCAGATTAAAACCTTTTATCAGCACAGTACCTTTCCCTTTAACTCCTAATTTGTGAGAAATAGTTTTTGACCAAGAAAAAAACATATTATGTTTTACTGCACCTTGTAATGATGGCTCCTGGGGCTCTTGAACATGAATAGATTTAAAATCCAGCTGCATCCTCGGCAATGCAAAGATGGTTTCAGTTTCATGGTTGTAACTGGAGCCACCCCTGAAGCCACTTAACAAACTTGAGCTTTTCACTGTTGTGCTGCTCTCTGGGTTGTTGGCATCAACATTCCGAAGCAGGTTCAGCTCTACAGGAACAATGGGAGATGTTAAATTGTGACAAGACAAAAAAAGTTAAGAAGAGTCACTTGTAAAACTGCTGGTGCGTGACTATTGAGAAGATTGTATCTTTTACCCTGCTCCCAAAAGCATGGCTCAAAAAGGTCAATCAAATTTGTTGTTTATACCCTTGAGATTTAGCAGCTTTTCAACAGCTCCATGTGCAAGCAGACCAATCCCCAAACTGAATGAATCTGACTAACCTTCATTCCTCGTGGCTGTCACATAATTGAACCACTCCTTCACACTGGCAACTCCATGGGGAGGATTTTCGTGGCGGCGACGGGTTATCTTTGTGATTGTGGCCATGGGGCTTTCCAGGGCTCCACAGGGCTTGGTGACCATGGTGTTGTGGCCCAAATGAAAGTCCAGGGTTTGGACAATGTACGTGGAGTGTTCGCTGGTACCTGCATTGAAGGTGTGGGCGGCGTGGGGTGGGAGAGGAAAAAAAAAAAAGTAAAAGCAGCTTAGTGAGGGTAGTGGAATTTTCTCTCATTCTCCTACAGGTATTTAACATGAATAGTTAGTGTGCCAGTGGAATAAAACCTGGTATAAAGCTTACAAACAACAGAGAAATTAAATCCTCAGTAGCTACAGACAATAAAACTTCTCAATATTAAGACAAATATAAGCAATGAGATCATCGAAATTCATCCTACAGCTAGAAAGGACTACACAAACACACACACACACAATTAAAAAGCCAGACAATCCACTTGGTAGGCTTATTATGATAAGACAGATCCAGTATATTTGAAAATGTACTTTGCATTATTCCACAGATAAAGCAAATTGTGGTAAAGATATGGAGGGAACAGATTTTTGTTAGGTAAGTGGTATATTTTTGGGAAACAACCTTGATTCAGACAAAGAAAATAACTTTGATTTCTTCTTACGTGATAATACATTCTTAAAAACGAATTTAAAGAAATTTACAGAACTAGTTTAAATTACCATCTTCCAAAACTTTCTGAGCTTCTGTCCAAAATGCAATATTGGGTTCTTCAAGGTGAAATAAGGCCCATGATTTTGAGCGGAAATTAGGTCCATGAAAACAAGCCAGGGTCATATGGTTCCCGTGCAGGCTCATGGATCCTCCGAATTGCATCCCATCTTCTGGCAGTGGCATCTGGAACAGGGATATGTGGCACCCAGATACCACCTTCAGAACTCCTGGCCAGTGGCGATGATGGGCTGCATCCAACACTGCAGAGCAAACAGGAACAACAACTTCAGGCAAGATACAGAACAAGATTGCTGCCCTATTTATATTTTTAGTAAAAGATGGAATTATGAGTGATATTTTCTTATCTATTTCATTGACACTCTCTCACAGGTAATTTTTGCAACTAAAACATCCTAATTTGGAATTATATTATTTTTTGGTAGCACTTACATTGCTCGTGTGAGCTTCTCTCTAAGTTGTTTGCCATTGTCTTGGGAGGGAGATAAGGAACAGGCCCCCAGGTGGACAGAGCTCGCTTGCTTGTATCAAACTGCTGAGTGAAGAACTCCTGGAGTTTCATTCCTATTTTTATCAGGTCTGGCGTAGTCGACCTTGAAATCATCACTTGGAAGATATCCCATTTCAAGTCCCCATGGACAAATATCTCACTAGATATTAAAAATAGCAAGAAAATTAGCAGTTAATATACTTCCTACCGACAATTTTAAAAAAACCTACAACCCAACAATGAGCCCCTTGCATTCCAGCAGACACTTACATTTCTGGTTAGCAATTTTGGACAGATGACATTTGACATTATCCAACATCATACATTTTAAACACAGGAAATATTACCTTTTATCCGTCATGCTCGAATCCAGATTATTATACAGATTAATTTTCCATTCGTCCTGCAGTTTGAGATCAGCATTACTGAAGATTCCCATTAGGATACTGGATCCCATATAGTCAACACGTGCTTCAGTAGAACCCATAGTAATTTCAATTTTATGATTGGGCTGTTGGTTTGGGTGTTCAGAAATATGAGCTGAAATAGAATCAAATCAATATAGAATTACAGAATTAAAGAGATGAAAATCAGTTTTTCCAGTGATATCGCCTTTATTGACTGGAGCACATGCTAACAGCAGGAGGCTTTCCAACTTACCCACCATCTCCAGGGTGTTAACATCTATGGTACCCCCAACAACTCCCCCTCTGGAGTCCAGCTGGGATCTTCCCAAGCCCACAGACATGCTGATTTCCCGATCTCTGCTACTTCCCACAGACAGACGGCCCTGACTTTTCAAACCGCTGGTGGTCCACCTAGAACAGAGGTGAAAACAGACAACAACTTTCCAGGCTGTCGAAAGAGAAACTGAATTGGAAAGAAGCAAATAATGTGGTTTAGGCATATGTGACTTCAGGATTAAGCAACTACAGTATTCATGAGGGGATTCTCAGTTCAAAACTGAAAAAAGTAGAATTTTAAAGCTAAAAGACGACAGGCTGTTAACAGTCTGTGTGGAAAAAAAATGGGTTTTTGCCCCCAAAACACCACCACTTGTTAAAACATGATTGATCTTGTTTTATACTTACGTGGTATTGCCCATTACATTGCTCATATTCATTTGAACATTTAATTGTTTTAGGTTCATAGCAAACACAACCAGTGTTTCCCATGGTGTTCCTTGCTGGCTTCCAGCTTTATTTGACTTATTAAATGGAGTTGATGTTTTTGAAATAGTATCTAAACAGACAAACAAAAAAAACCCACAGAAATTTAAATTATTACACATGCTAGGAAAAACTGGCAGAATATATCTATTGTGAATATTACAAAAGGACTGACAAGCACAATATTTAAAGAGCACAAACCATGAGAGAAGACAAGTGAGAACTAGAGGATTTACAATATGCATTGCTTTAGCTGTCATAGAAATTGACTCGCTATACACACACAGATAGTGCAATTTTATGGAAAATATGCTGACAACTTTCATTCATCCATTTCAGACATTTCCCCTTCTCTAAGCCATTGACTCTCCAGTGCCAGGCACTATGGAAAAGAGTATTTTCAAAGCAGTAATGACATATTTCTTTCATACAACTGATGGAAATACTTTAGAAAAAAAATTAAAAAGTCATTATCTACTCACCTCTCTGAGGCACTGAGGAATCAGACACGCTCCTGGATCTTGTGACAGCTGGAGACTTGAGGCTGTGAGATGCTGTCCCAGGTGACATACTGCTGCTGGCACTGTGCTCACTGAAAACATTGGGTGACTGTGCCATGTGAGTAAAGGAAGCAGATTGGCAGGGCTGCTCCCACGTCCTACAGTATGCTTTCCTGGAGGATTCAGGAGAAAGATGCTGGCTCACCCCTTCAATTGAATCTGGTGTTCCAGGCCCCGATGCTACTGGAGAAAAAGTGGCACAGGAAACACAGAAAAACCGTTTCATTCGCGTCTAACCATATCCTCCCGTATACCAAGAAGTATTGGGAGAGTGTCCAAATGTATTTCATTTAACATAACTAAAAGTTTTCTACTGTTCTCACTAATATATCATAGAACTATAGAATGGTTTGGGAAGGGACTTTAAGTATCATGTGGTTCCAACCCTGTCATGGACAGGGATGCCATTTATTAGATTGGGTTGCTCAGGGCCACATCCAACCTGGTCTTGGAAGATGCTGTTTAAATTATTCAATGACCTACTTCAGCAATTTGTCACTTCTTCCTTCTAGGATTTTCTATTAAACTTCTTTGAGTGACTGCATGTGGAGGAAATCATAATACATGTAATAAGTTTCGGGTAATAAATGCTTATAAAATTCCTACTGTAACCCTTTGTATAACAAGTTGTTTTGTGATAAGAAGCAGTCTCCTACCTGGAAGATTTATTGTCTGATCACCCAGGAAAAGCCTTCTAGCAATGCTTCTCCTATACCAAGCCCTGGGAAAGGCCAGGATCTCACTGAGGCGGCGCATGTCATATTTGAAAGAAGCAGATCCTATGTCACAGACAGCTGAAAAAGAAAAAGCACATCCACACAGTTGTAAATTCCCAGGAATAACAGGTTTTGGTAACCAAGTCAAATTCTCCTTCACCTAGTAGTATCGTCTCTGCTGTCATGAAAAAATAAGTTTTCCTGAGGTGTTGCCATTTCTCCAAGTCCAAACATTAGATACAAATAAAGGCAAGATGGAACCCAAGAATACAGATTATGTTGAGTCCTGCCTGTGTTGGATGCGCCTCAGACTCCTCATGGGAGGATTTTAATGGCAGATTAATCACAACCATTCCTGCTGTTTGCCCAGTAAGTCAGGATCCCATGTTCAGGGGCAAAAAAAAAAGTACATAGATCTTTTAAAAATCCAAAAAGCTGCCAAGAGTCAAGTCCATCTCTGGAACAACAGTTCTCTAATTAGCTGGGATTAAAATGAAAGCAGCATTTACCAGATATGTTGATCAATGTGGTATCTATCTTGCTGGTAGCTTTGCTCGCAGACTGACTCTCAAAAAAGGAGGAGCCTCCTGAACGCCTGATCCGTGACAGGCTGACTTTCACAAACTCCAGGTTGATGCTCAAGGAATCCTTCCGGCCAGTGACCGAAGTTGGCTCCTCGTCCACATTCCCTAGAAGCAGGAAGGAAACATTTTCATCTTCAAAATCCTTTCAAATCTACAGTTCAGAAAACTGTGCCACACTTGAATAATGTTCATAGAAGCAAACAAAAACTTGTTCCGTACCCAAGGCTCCGGATCCAGGGGTTAGCACAGTAACAGCTGATTTTTGTTTTCCAGCTCCGTAGGGATGGAAGACGTAAAGGGAGAAGTCGGACATGCAGGCAGTAAAGCTCAGGCCTGAAGAGCTGCTGCTGGAAGTTGTCAGATCTGACTGACTGCTGCTGTGCCTCGTCCTGCCGAGGGGACTGCCAAGGCCAGGTGATGAACCTGGAGTCATTGTTTTGGGCAAAAATCAGATTTTGAAAGCATTTTCAAACATGAAATAATACTTGATGCTAACAGCAGTATTAAACAGACCAAATGCACTTCAAATTATGCCCTCTAGCAGCAATATAGTTTAATATTCTGTGTATAGAATCAACATGCACACACATATTACCTGGTGCTCCAGATTTACTAGCTGAATTCTTTGAGCCACTCTGTGAAGTACTGCCACCAATGGACACACTTTCTGATGGGTATGTGGTGCCTAAAGTTTCCAGTTCTCCTCGGTTAGAAGAGAAAACAAGGTCCAGGGAAGGCAACTTCAGCATACATTCGACTCTGGATACCGGCAAGCAGCTGAACTTGATTTGAGAGGGCTGACAGGCAGGACAAAAATAAAGCATTCAGAAGGGACACTTGAAAAGAGTTGTATTTTTTAAAAACCACTTAGAAGCATTGATTGTTTAAAAGACAGTGACTAAAGTAAGTTACTACTCTGAATGTTGAGTTAAAACCTCACCTGGACTCGTACATAAACCACCACATCCACAGGGAAGGAGGAATATGCTGACGTTGAAGATGACACTAAGGATGTTGTGGACTCTTCCAAGGGATCTTGTATATCAAACTGTCCCATGTCTTCATCCTGGGAACTAACAGCTTTTAACAAGTACAAGAACTCATTAGAAAGTGGAATTTGAAGGGAAAAGCAGCTCAATACCATAAAAAGCACAGAGTGCCAGAATAGAATTATGCAACTGACCTGTGTAATTCCTTTCAATGGGTGTGATGGGAATGGTTTCAAGGGCTTTCTCCAGGAAGTCCAGGAGGCAGGGGCTGATCACCATCTCCTCTGGCAGTGACTGGAGTGCAACCCACGCGTAGAGTTTAGCGGTTTTGACTCCACCACTCCCTTTCCCTTTGGCTGCAACATTGAAGAGATACATTTGTCTAAGGTAACACCACTGAGCAGTAACTGCTGAACGTAAGAAGACACTTCATAACTTATCAAGCTGTGCCCTCTAATTTTCTCCATCATCTGAAGAGACATAGATCAGGTCTGCTAGAGAAAATTAAGTCGTTAAGTTTACACTTATAAACTCCAAAAACAACCATTAGTTTGTAATGTTTAACTGCAGTAATTCCATTCCTCATGGTCTTGACCAAGCACTCTGTTGTCATTGTCACCACCTCACTTTTTAGAAAATAGCACTGAAAGCAAACACACAGAGTTCTTCTCCAAATACCCAGTGCAAAGTAACCGCAGCTGACTGGAAATGAAAGTGGAATTAGGAAAAATAAATGCACGAGTCTGGAAAAAATGTCAGTTTAAATGCAGAAAATACATTAAAAAAATTAAAACTTTAAATGGCAAGTCCTTTTGTATTTATGCAAGGAATAACTGAACATTCTAAACTAGCATTTTTGAAAGCTTGGAACTAGCCAGAGTATAAACAAATAAAAGGATTACTGTTTTCTAAATCTGTCGAAGAAGAATCTTGAATCCATGCTCACCAAAACATAAATATGCAGAGAAGATATTAGTACCAGCTCAATTACTGTCTCTATGAAATATAGCTATTTGAATGAATATACATAAACGGTGATATGGATTTAAAATGCTCCAAGAAAAATATAAAAAATTAACTACTATGAGATTAAAAATCCTTTATTTGCTAAAAAAAAAAAAGCAAGCACTGAATTTTCATTCTGTGCAAACTATTCTGCCTCGTGTCTCTGACTACATTGTCCTATCTTACTTTAACTGGAAACCAAAGGCGATACAAGTTGGTCTCCATTCCAGAGGAATGATTTCCAGAGGAAAAGTACTATTAAAAAATGTAGCATAAATGACAATAAATGTGTTTCAAAACCATTCAGGACTAATAAATACTTATAGAAATACAATTCATAAAGAAATAAAGCAATTACAAGCCTATATCTAGTCTGGGAGGCATTTATGTTATCATACAAGTGCAATTTCCACACCAAATGCAGAGCTTACAGACATAAAACCAGCAAGCCTCAGTACCTGCACATGATGTGGTAAGAATTCAAAGGCAAAGATTAGAAAGAAGATAGCAAAGTAGAGAACAAAAGTGAAGAGAAGTAGCATAAACCACTACACGACATTCGGTAAGCATAAAGAGGATGGCCACCTAAAGGAGTAAGAGCTAATGGTTCAACAGCATGGAGAATTGAGGAAGGTGTCCCCATTTCACTGTTCTCTCCCAGCATCTCCGGTGATTTTGTAAGACAAAACCCACAAGCAGAACTTTCAGTGATTCATTTTGCCTGGTGATCAAATTCTGACAAAATTTTGGCTTTGTGTTTAAAGCAATATTCAAATGCCAAAGGAGAGAAGAGTGAATGTCTCAGAAACTGGAGGTGCAATCTACACGCGTCTGGATCTGACATGAGGTAACAACAGCCTCCTGCTTGAAAACGGGAATCACTGGAGACAAATCAAAATTTGTATCAGAACTCGTTACTCTAAATCATGGCTATTCTAGGGCCTGCAACAGGTGAGATATTTACATTTTGCTTTCCAACATTCTTTTGTTAAATGAAAACTGGGAGAAGGCAGTGACAGCCCATCACTGGGATATGGTGACTATAACAGAAATATTACTGAGATTGGTTTGGCAAACAATGTCTAAAAATGCAGCTTTATGAACTGCATCCTTGCTTCTGGGATCAGGTTTCTGCAGGCAAAGTCAAGACTGGATAAACACAATGCTCCAGGTAATGTGCAGCCAGATCTAAAGGCAGTAGATTACACCAAGGAAAAATATATCCATGAAAGGTTCAGAAAGTTTGTCTATAAGTACCTGATGGGATGGGTGGGGGTTGGGGAGGAAGTAAGGTGTTAGTCTTGCTGTGGATAGTGCTAGATAGAGGAGGAGATGTGGCAGTATCTTTCATACCATACAGCTTGGACTCTTTGGAAAGGGTGCGTGGCAGAGAGGATCCTCGAGAAGTGTTTGGCGATTCAGTCTTTAGAGTCTTGGAATTGTAGTGCAACTGGAAAGCAAAGCAAGATCAAGTTACTTCACACAAAGAACTCAATTTCTATACAGCCATTTGGTGTCACTCCTTCCCTCCAAAATTTATTTCTTCTCATTATTTACAGAAATATCATTGTAAGTGTGGCTAAACCATCACAGTAAGATACATTACATTCCAATTCATGTCCTACACATATTAAGAACTGAAAACTTAGTACAAAAAACCCAGATAAATTAATAAATATTAAAAAAAAAAAGTCAATGAAACACAGAGAAATGGAGGAAATTTATTATTTAGGAACAATGTCTAAAGCTTGTTTCTCTCTCTGTTACATCACACGCATCCTGTGCCACCTGTGCACACAGCCTTCTTTCTTGTCTTAATGTCGGGTGGAACTGTTCCACTACTAAGCACAGGCATACAGAAATTAGCATTAAAAAATCAAAATAAGATATTCCAAGAGTTCACACCTCCTCTACATGCACAATACACTATTACTGAAAACACAGAACATAACAAAAGCTGTAGAGAATGTTTAGTTATTCCTAAATTTGACTAAAAGCAGCGGGCAGCACCTGAGGTATAACTGTTATCCCTGAAGACAGCCTGGAAAACTGGAAAAGGGACACACATAGTCCTTGCACATCGAAAGACTAGAGAAGCCAAGCTGTTTCAGGTGAGGAGCATGTGATTTATGGCATTGCCTCAACTGAATTGCACGAAGTTTTCCTTCAGCAGTGACAGATTTTTCCCTGTTCTCACTCCATAGGATTTTTAAATCATAACATACAAGGACGTTTCTGTTGAGACCCTTTCATGCTAGGATATAGAAACAATGATTAAAAAACCAAGGGAGTGTACAGCTTGATGGTGCTCAGGAGAAAACATACTCATTGCCTCCCTGAGAATTATCCCTTCATTTTACCTTTACATCCACTCCAGGAATATAGAACACTGTTGTTTCCACATCACTGGGTTTTGTCTGCAGAGATGATGGCACTTTCTTGCCAGCAAGTAAGTGAGTAGTAGATGCATAATTAGTTTGAAATTTCTTCTTTTTTGAAGGAGACTCTTGATCCAAACTTCTGGAACTCCGATCATAGCTCCTAAAATGAATTTACTCATGTTATTAAAATAATTTCCTGTGTCACACTGGGCCAGAGCAATTGCAACTTATGGTTCTGTTATTAAGCAGTGCTAATTGCTACAAATAAAGTGCTGGTAATGAACTAATGCACACGTTTCTTACCTTCGCAAACTAATGTCGTCGTGCTCTTGCTGGAGCATAGTGGGGTGCAACACACACTTCCCACAATCAATTTCAACCCTGATATCAAGCTCAAAGTCAATGTTTCTCTCCGTGGTGGTGCCAGTGACACTCCTGTTGGTGGGTGTTGTTGGCCAGCGCTCGGTGAACAGCTGGTGCACAGCAGCAAAGCCCGTGGCTTTCTTGCGAGAGGTGCTCCTGCACAGGCACAGGTGGGGGGCAGGTATCAGCAGGACATTTACCTCAGCAGGGGCTACAAGGCATTCCCAAACTATGTCCACATTCAGTGTATAAACTTATAAAAACATGTTGGGGAAAAGCCTTATCTGATATGCAGCAGTACAGTGACCCATCTTGCATTAACACATTACATTTCTTAATCTAGAGTATTACAAAAACTAAGCCTTTCTCAAATTCGCAATCAGAAAAGGAACACAAATATTTATACAGTAAATTTCTTATTTGTAAATACCCACGTTATTACTTCCTGTTCTGTGCCTCAAAAACCTCACTTTCCAAGTTCTTTCATTCTCTGCCAAGCCCTGAAATTTCTAACAGTTGCCTCCTTTTCCGATCAGGATCCCTCCTTCCCACACAGTCACCTCTGCTGGACACAACCTCCCCTGCCTTTCACACACACACTTGACTGTATTCAGTACTTCACCAGTAACAGGTTCTGTGGCTTTAAATTCAGTATTTCAAGTTTGAAAGTACTGAAAATATATTGAGGTATCTTCTTCATTTCTGTGTTGTTCCTCAGGACCGCTACTTACGGTGGTTTCCTATAAAAATACGTCCTCTCCCTTTCATGGTCATCGTCCTTCTCCGAGTCCTCACTGCTGGAGGATAAGCTGTCATCCCGGCGTCCTTCTTCAGGCTGGAAGGGAATGCCGGGTGAGAAGCCTACTGGAGTTTTGGGTGAACCAAATACCGAGCATGAGCCTTCACTAGTAGATGAGTAATGGGAGGGACCATCAATAGTTACGGACAAAAGGTCCATTTCTGTCTCCTCTGGAAACTGATTGTGAAAAGACAAAAAGATAGTAAATTTCCACAGGTATGATTTCCACCGAGAATGCAGTAGATAGATCTGGAAATAAAGAAGCAAGAGTGCTATGAGAAACTCTTACTTCCGAGTTCCTCATAACAAGGAGAGAGCAGGTAAAGGAATTGCAAGAGGGATTATGAAAAAGAAGGGAATGAAAGCTTGGTGGGGAGATGTTCGCCATTGCCTAGTGATTGAGCTCAGCCTGCTAGATAAAGACTCATCATGCTCTTACCAATTTAGAAGGAATGGAAAGATTTCATTTAAATTTAACAACTATTTTGAAAGAAAAGGACAGAAGGCAGCCCAAGTGCCCATGACTTGCAGGGAGGGTTAGTGAGGGCATGCAGGGCACTACACAGAATGTACGGCACCGCCCCCGGGCACCCTGGCCCGAGCACGGAACCAAATGTCCTAAAGGAGCCTCCTGTTTCTCACAGAAATCATGACACAGGCAATTTTCCAACATTAAATTCTTAAAATGCCTGCAAAAAGTATCTACAAGTGTTAAACACCAGCACTTCCTATGCAGTGTTACTGTAAAGCTACACAGTTGTTGTCTGCAAATTCAAATTAGAGCTCTGCAGAGCAACTGACATCATGACACCAGGAAAATACATTTTTAAAAAAATATTCAAAATTTGATACCTTTAAGGGTTTGATAGCATTTTGCTATGCCAACGGAACCTAAGCTAACTGGGCTTCTACATAACAACAACAATAGGGAGAATAGCTTTTAAATGCAAACATATTGAAATGTGCAAAGCACATTCCCAGGTGTCATTTCCACCATTCTCTCAGAAACAGGAATTTATTTCCTGGGAGCATGAGAATAATTAGAAGGGAGAAAAAGTAAATTACTGTCTCTTCAGTTTGGTTTTTTTTTTTTGTTAGTTGTAGCTTTCCTGATTTGTTTTGAGTTTTGGGTTTGCTCTGTTAATTTCTTTTTAAGAAAAATACTCTACTATGTTCCCTAAATATGTTTTTGAGAGCAATTAAAAAACTCTGTTAGTTCTCAGGATATTAAATTTTGGAACATTCCCTACTTGCTATTATTTGACAATGTCTTACTCCGCATTAAATGTAAGAATTTTAACAGAAATAAGAGTGTGAGAAGATGTCCTCCCACCTGGCAATTATTTTGTTCTGGTGTTGATTGCTGTTACATTGGAACACAATGTAACAGGTGAAGGCACACACACTAAAATCATCCCCTAAAGCACATTTCAAGGCTAGACTTGGGTCACTTTACATCAGCCTTGCTCGATATTTAAGCAAAACCCCAATAATTCATTTTACAAGAGGTTTTAGGTCTACATAAGGGTATAGAAGTATTTTGATTGTTGTCATCAACAACTGTTCTGCTTAATTTAAATATTTTCAAACTCAATATACATTCTGTTTAGCTGAGTGCAAAAGAGAAGAAATATTGAAAAGCAGCTCCCTATGAGATAAATTAGTTCTCTGGAAAAGAATACTTGTTTCTGCTCAGAAATACCTGAAAATACCCTTCCCCTGGACAGCTGGATTGTTGTGCAATCCCCAAAGCTGTTTGATTCAACTTAATAGAAATGAAAAAAATATAGAAATTAAAACAATTACAATAATCTCAGCCGTGCAAAATCAACATTTTGAAAATGAGAAAACATAGCAGCAAAAAAAAAGAAAAAAAACCACCCCAAAACCAATTCAACAATCCATTTCCAACACTGAGAAGGATAAACCTGTAGAGCTATACCAAACTGACTAATACCCATTTCCAAAACTCTAAATAGATTCAAACACCAAAAAAAACCTAGGTGATTTTTTTTCCACACCTCTGACAAGAATCCCAAGAAAATCTCTACTGTGTGAGCCTAAAAACCAAATCAAACCATTTAAAAATATTTTTCGCTCATGATTCAATTAATTTCTGTGCTAAGAAACCAAAATACATCTGTCTTCTAACGAAACAAGTCTATCTTCCAAAAACACATCTGTAATTGAGGCAAACACTAACAAAAGCAGACACATAATTAAGGTTTGCCTGGATATAATAATCTCATGAATTTGTGACCAAATGGCACAGGGAATGCAATTGTATGGCATATAAAGTAATTCTTACAGAATCCTGTATGTTGAAGGTTACTCTTGGCCCAGGAGATGCAGCATCTACACGGATATCTGGGAGGTCTTCACTGTCTCCCAGTCGAGAGCTGCAAGCAAAACAAAACCCAAACAGATTCTTGAGTTGTACTGCAAGATTTTAGGGTCATGCAAACATTTAACTACACAAATATAAGGTCATCCTTATCACTTTGTAATGGAGGAATATATTAAATTATAATTGAAGCACTTAGAATACTGGCCAAATCATGTGTACCTTCTTTCTCTTTTCTTCTCCACCTCCTTCCTTTTAATATACCTATCTCTGCTAATTTCTGTATGGAAGCTTTTCAATCCTGAGCCAACATGCAGAAATTACAGAAAAACAAGGTATTTATAATCTACCACACAGGGCAATTACTCACACACAAAAAAGCATCTCCCTTTCTTTGTCTCATTACAACAGCCCTTTCAAAAGGTAGATGTTTGTACATCAAGTGTAGAAAACAAGAGTATTACGCTATGCCATTTTTCCTTATATACATTTCTTCAGTATGTTTTGAAAACAGGATTCCATAGAAAACCTCAAGTTGTTGTAAAAGTGGAATTTTCTCAGAGGTTTCAAAAAAATGAGAAAAGTGCTTTTTAGAACATGCCTGTCTCGCAAAATGATCTCCTCCTATCCAGTTCCACTACAAACAGCTGCTGCCTGTAGTAAAAGGACTCTTCAGGCCCAAGTCCAGCATTTCCCCCATTCCATGTGCTATCACAGATCCCAGATTCCCGGAAGCTCACCTTGTTCTGTCCATTCTCTTCAGAGGTGGCCTCCCTGATGCCGAAATGCTCTTAGATCGGCTGTAGCTGGGTTTGTAGCTCAGACCCCACTTGTCTTTCAAGGAGGCAGCCTAAACCAGAAACAACATTGAAATGCAACAACTGAGAACACAGAGAAAAACTCTGGCAAGCTAAAATGCTACTGCACATGGGAGTGCCAGCAAAGTAAAAGGCTTTTGGGGACACAAGTGCTACAATATTCTCAAAGTAGCTTAATCCTGCTCACCCTCATGCTGGATCTACGGAGCTTTTTGCGGACGTCCCTGCGGATGTCATTCACAGCCACTGACTCCAGCTGCTGGTAGCGCTGAATTTCTTGGTTTATGGTCCCTTCACTTGCACCTAATTTTCTGGAGATAAAGCATGGTTGAATTATCTTATAGATACTATTTCCACCATTTCAAAAACCTGTGTTGTAAGAATGCTTTCCCTGGGAATTACCCCATTTTTCTCTTTTGTCCCAATACTTACGACCAGGGCCAAATATAGCTGCAGAAATATTAGAACAAACACTTAACCTAAAATCCAAATTTCAAATGAAATTTCCCTCTGAATGGTGACAGTAATTTCATTATAAGTATAAACAGTAAAACGTGTCTCCTCTTCATTATTTAACACGTAATTACCAACCTCTGTATTCCCATCCCAGCCAGATCCATTCATAGTAAGTCTGTCTTGGGGAAAAGGGGGGGAAAAATCCACCAAACAACCCAAAAAACCATGTTTGTAAATACCATTAATAAAATTCACAGAAGTTCAGATGAAATTTGAAGTAATTTTTTCTAAAGGGTTTTCTCAAGTACAGTATAAGATTTATCTTGAAAACATCATGTACAAGATGCAAAAAAAACCCCCCAATTTAAGTATTTTTCTTCTTCTTCCTAAGCTTATTACAGTTTCAAAGCAATATATTTTGCTAAAGTAATCAGCATGATAGTAAATCAAGGTGGAACTATGATTTTGGATCAAGAGGAAAAGGATTATAAATCAGTCATTAAAATGCAGAGTCAGAAAAAAACAGACTAATCTGACACTTATGGAACAACCAGAGAGATTTGGGAGAGTACTTGCATATATAGCTTTTGCTTTTGGAATCCAAAAGGACAATTTTTTTATTTTTAAATAAAGGCAACAATTTGCACTTAACCATAACAGTGCCACAAGATGTGTGATAAGAACATAAAGCAAACCCCACTTACTTTAAGTCATCAATGACTTTCGCTTGCTCATTGAGCTCTCTGATATCAACTAAACGCTTCATAAATTTCCTTCCTCGCTGTTCTCCAGTTTGGATACTGGAAGCTCCCTGCCGCCGGTGATCAACGATCTCCTGTTTAAAGTAAACATTTCATTAATGCCCTCATCAAAAATTTGACATCAGTACGATTTAGGCAAGAGGCAATGTGAATTTCACACCTTCAAATTTGGACTAGTGCATGCAAAAGAATCAATTCATGTGAATAGGCAGCTGATTGGATTTTTTCCAGTGATCCAAAGCCCATCATTCAGTTAGACACACTATAACTACTACATACATGTCCCCATGAGCAGGATCTGCCTGCTTTCATATGTGCTCTGCTAGACTGGAGCAAATCCCGCTTCGCTGAGCCCCAGAGATATTCTACAGGAACAGAGTATCGGTGGGTTGGGGGACTCAAACCCAGCAGGTGATTTACAATCCGCTGCCCAAATGTGAGCTTGCGTGCATCTCCACCCAAGGAGCCTCCACCTGATTTCTGAACAACAAACAGGAGCATTAGTGTGCTGGGATGATGTTGTCAGGCAAGAGACATTAAGGAACAGCTTGTTAAAATGGTTTTGTAGAAAACCAAAAAGCAAAGTCAGCAGCATATTGCATAGAAGTAAGGGTTTTTTTAATTTGTTCATGTTAGTTACTTACTCTCCTGTGAAGAAAGCCTAGAAGAAATCCACAGCTTTTACAATTCAGGTACCTGAGGTTAGGTACCGTGTCTCCTCCATGTTTTCAAATGCAGATCAATATTTCCACATTATACCAGTAGAAATATGATCTGCAATGTGTTGCCTTTGAAATATGGAGTTAGAAAACACACACACACACAAACATTTTTAACTTGCAGCAAGACTTGTATGAGCTATAAAGACTTGCACGCTGGACTCAAGACTAAGACCTTTCCATTTGACAGAAGACTTTTTCCAAGCAGTAGGACTTATTTTGGTGGATTCACTTACTGCATGTATAGTGGGAGACATGGTGTCAACTTCATCCTCATCTGAAAGGTCAGCTATGTTCACAGAGTTGAGGTCAGCAATGTCATCAATATCCTCCTCTCCTGTCAATGTTGTGAGGGTGTTGCCCAAAGCATTCAATCTTTTCCCAATGTTTGGATCCATGTGGACGTCAATACCACACATCTTCCACAACACATTCAGTGTCCAGGTTCCAGCACTACTGCTTTCTGTGTTAACAAAAAATCAGTTTAACCGGTTTTTCCTCTTCTAAAAAATCCCCCATACTGAATTATGTACTAATTAACTAAGACAGTGTTTGTCAGTTACAAAGAACTGTCTTTTCTGCTCATTCTGAGAAAAATATATTTCCACAACTGAAATGCCAGATGAAAATACTTCCCAGTATTTCTTTAACAAGTGATATAACATAGGCAGACCTAATGAAAACACATTCCGTTCAGCCAAGCTGATGACAAGGAGAGAGCATCTCAAGCTTCAGCTCTTACAAATGCAGGCAAGTACATTATTCCAAAATGGAATTTCTAACAGCAAGAAACATAAAACATGTCTTTCTGCATGTACAAATGCTGACCTATTTATTCAGGTCTTGAACAACAACGCTGGAAGATGTTTATTATGTGTATAGTGTGCCTAGTGAATATCCTGTCTTCCCAGGATTTTTCACCATCAAAATACAGACCTTGCTCTAAGCACAACTACACAAGATACTGGTTTTCTTTCTAAATGAAGTATGACCAATACAGAGACTGACATCTATTTCTGAGTGCTCTGGAGAATGTCCAGACTACTTAGACTGGGCAGAGAGGGAGTTTGGGAAAAATAGAAGCCTTTTCTGGGAGAGATAAGAGAGGGCAGGAAGCAGCATGAGAAATACTGCAAGATTTAGCAATCTCTAGGGCAGGAAGCAACAGGACAACACTACTGTTATGGCAACTATTGCTGACTTTCCTCCAACCAATTAAATGAAAACACAGTTAAAAGACTTAAATTTCATATTTTATGAGTGTTTTATTTATGTAGGACTTAATTTATTAAAACAAACACATTACCTGCTGCAGCTTGTCCCGTTGTCCTAGAACACACTTCATAGGTACCATCTGGCACAACACCTACGTGAAGCGTACAAAGCAAATACACTGATTACACAGCCAGTAAAAGTTGCTTTAGACCAGCCCTTCCCAATCCCATCCTCAGTCTCCTGCCTGCCACAATCAAAGAATGATAGAAGTTCTAGTTTTAATTCCCATTGGAGGACTTCTCTTATTTAGTAAAGTTAATTTATTTGGGAAGATACAAAATTCTAAATGTATATTATGTATAAATACATATATGTACTGAATCAACTTAAAATTCCATAAAATTATAGAATTTTCACCATTATATATATTTGTATACATATAAAAAAATTTTCTATATTACTCTATTAAAAACTTACTGGGCTCTTATGACATTGCATAAAAGCAATGCATCCAACTCTTCCAGCATCTCTCAGAACTTAAATTATTACAATGATACATAAAGCAGCAAAGTTTACTAATAAAGGAAAACAACAACAAAGGAATATAACCTTTTAGATCCATATTATTTTGCTTTCAAAAGGCCGAAGCCTTTTCTTTAGGTTTTTTGGGAAAGCTCAGCCGTTTTTCAGGTCAAGGGGAAGGGCAAAAGTGGATTTATATCTGAAATACTCTTATCCAGTATGAAATCATCCTCACTTACATGCATTCATGACTAGATCTCCTCTTATTTCTGGTTTCCAGTCATCCCAACTTGTCTCAAAGCCATCAGCAAAGCGGATACAGAAGTTTTTAAAATGACCTTTGCTAACTAAAGACTCTGAGGAGCAGGCAGTAATGAGTGTGCTTTCAATAGTCAGGACTAAAGCAGAGCCAGTGTCAAGATCTGCAGAGTGGTTAGACTGGAAAATAAAATCACAGGGAGAATCTACTGGTCAGTGCGATGTCAAAGTGATATTGTACATTTACTAAATGCCATTTATCTTTCCCTAGTAGAAAACTGATCCCCTCATCATATCTCCTCGTGTTTTTCCTTCTCTGCAGAGCTTCAAAAGCATCACCTCTGCCCACACAATGCTTTGCATTGCTGTTTCCTAAATGCAACACCTACATTATAAATTTATTAGGGCAGTGGGAGTCAAGCTCATCTGGGAAAAGAACAAAAGTCCATGTTTGATCGAGGGCTATAATCCATAGGCCCCATGACCAGAGAACACAAATCCGGGATCGATTCTTTTCTCATAGAAGGGTCACACAGGACTTGATTGAACAATGACAAAAAGTAGCTTCAATCCTCATGTGGTTTTTTGGTGCTTATTTTGATATGTACAATTACATACACTTAGGTGTACAGATTGATTAATTTCTAGCTCTACGAACATCTATAATTATGTTTCCCTATAAAAAAGCCCACATATTTCCTTTTGTAAGACTAGACCTCTTTTGAAATATGCATCACCTGGTTCTGTATATGTACCACACACAAACTGGTATTTTAACAGACTTCTCACAGTCACACTTTTGCTTACCTGGGGTGTGTTTGTGATGGGCAGGCAAATTCCTAAGTCATTGACAGTCAGCTGAAGGAACAGGGTCCCAAAAGCCTGCGCAGAGGTTTGCTGGATTCCAGGCAGCATATCTACCACTTCTTTTGTGGCCATATGAATATCTTTATGTAAAGCCATTCTCTGTTCATTCCAGTTGTCATATGCGGCCTTGTAGTTCAGCCAGAATAGCACAGCTTGATGAGGAAACCAAAAATGTTTAACTGAAATCCTCACATTAAAAAAACTAATGTACATTCACTAAATAAATTCTTTTTTTTTTTCTCCCTTTTACAGTTCTCTGTTACTTTAAGTCAGAGGATGTATAACAAGGGGCACACACACATTCAGGGTGCAGTGATTGGGCTTGTGCTTCAAAGGATAAGATGAACAAACCTGATCATTTACCATCAGAGTTAATATATTAAAATGTCCTGCTGTTCTCAGCATTATTTGTCTGTGAAAATTTACAACAGCAGCTTCCTCCAAACCGTCTGAAAACTAATCCCCTCAACAAATGGAATTTTTGATGTTTGATGACAGAATTATCAATCTGTTGAGCATGGAGGAGATCTCCCAAATTTCTCATCTACTTAACATGAAACATATTGAATCTTAAATAATCAAGCCTCTTAGGAAAAAAAAAATATCTCTTCCTCAGTATGAACACTAACTTGTAGCAATTGTCTCTACAATACCTCTGTCAAAGGCCACGGGCTGGGCAAAAACAATGGGTCTGTTCAGAGTAATGAGCACAGCTTCCCTGTCTGATGAGCCACTGATTTCTTCTCGGAGAGCATTTCTTAATCCAATTCTTGTCTTGAAATAGGCAACTTGATGGAAGTCTGAGCCAGCTTCTTCATAAACCTTAAAACATTTCAAAAAATGGGAAGAGGGAGAGGTTTGCAGCAGGGAAGGGTTCAGGGAGGGGAAGTGGGAAGGAAAAAACCCCAAATTACTGCATTTGACAAAATATAAAATTAAAACAGCAAGTTGTGTCCTTTCCTCTTTTTCTTCTCTACCCAAAGTCCATTTGAGGATCTCCAATATTTTTGCATTAAGTTGTGATCACAGTATTATTTTCCTTATTTACCATGAATTGTTAACTAACATAACTATTTATATATCGAGATCCTCTATTGTGACAGTTGATTTATAGGTCCTAAGATTTCTATTTGCTTGTATGTTTCTAGGCATTACAAAATACTTTCATATCCTAGAATAAGCAATTCCAGGTAACAGCAGCTTTAAGAATACAAGAGGTACAACAGTCAAACCAAGACAGACAAACTAGGTCAAAATGTAGGTCCAGCAAAGTTTGGATCTTCTCTGATCTTATTATTTCATTCAAATATTCTAAAAAAACATATCAATATCAACAAAAGTTTTGAGTTTGACTCAGTAGAAAGGCTATCACTGTTCCAAAGGGCTAAGAAGTTCTAAGATATTAATAGTATGGGGAAAAAAAACCCCAAAACAAAAAACCAGTATGGTACAACAACCTCTTGGCTTGGTTATATAATTTTTAAATCACTATTAAGAACATTACATGCAAAGGTTTTGAGCACTGACCTGATGTTTAACAATCTGTCCCAGTGCCAGGTTCAAATCCACCTGGCATTTTCCAAACAGTTTGAGGTAGCTGCTACTTCCAGGCATTGCTTTGGTTTGCAGTCTGTTGGAGAGCTCAAGTTCTATCAATCCCGTTTCAAACCTCACAGCACGCATTGAGGGAGTTGTAGCCGTCACTTGAATTCCCTAATGGATAAGGGAGGTACAAAGTTACGAGCATCTGCTTCAGAGACATGATGAGAAAAGGAAAAAAAACCCCACCACTGTTTTGTCATCATAAGATTACCTTAAACTGCAGGCTCAATGAGTAAAGAAGAATTTTTGGTTTATCTCCATCTGTTGTGCCATCGTGTTCATTCCAAAGAGGTATTGGCTGCTCCCCTCCTGTACACGTTAAATATACACAGTCAGAGTTTTAACAAAGAAAGCATTTTAAAACCAATAGATATAAAGAGGTGACAGTGAATGAAGCCTCATTTTAAAGTGACTAGCTGAAGATTTATAAAAACAAATGAGGATTGAAGACATGAGTGCAGATTCATTTTCTTACATATCATTAATAGCCCTCTACTGCAAATGAAGGAAGAGTGGTATGTTCCTCCCTCCTGGGAAACTTTCCACAGGAAGTCTCAAAGCCTGTAAGGAGTAACACCTACTTTTCAAAAAACATGTTATTTGTCCCCTGCACCAATCTATCTCCTACTTATCTGACAATACAAATTCAACATTTGACCAAATACTATGCAAATTCCATGAAATGAGGAATCGAAATGATATCAGTATTTTTCAATGAGAGGAGGAAAGAGTATTCTACAATTATTTTGGTTTTGGGTTTGCTTCCTCATCCTGGCACATTTCATCCCAAGTTATGTGCCCTTGAAGCAATCCTGGCTTTAATTCTCCTTGAGATTTATCTACATTGCAACTTGTATTGTATAGGAAGAGCTTGCTGCTGGAAAAGGTTAAGCCATTAATTCTCTCCAAATATGCCAATTCTTCTAATTACAGTTATTTGATGGTAAGAACAGGCAGTTAAATCATGGATTAAAAACACCCCAAACAACAACAGTAAATTTTTATCATTCCATTTTGTATCTGGATAATTTTCTTTTAATCAACACTGCCTTCAACTTCTAGAAGCAATTATTATGGAGTGTCTGTTCATTAACTAGCTCCCAATCTGTACAACTTCACCTCAAGTAATTGGCACTTACACAGTTTTTATATAAGGATAATATGCAAATGATATTTTAGTGCAACACAAGCCATAATTAGAAAAAACACTGTAGCACATTACACTAATTGGTACTTTCAAGCCATTTAAAAAATTACTTTGCTCCAAGCCAGGAGGACCAAGCCAATTTCTGCCCCCATTGTTCTGCACTGAGCACCCAGACCCATGGATTGCTGACCTGACCATATCCCTGCTGAATTACCCCAATATGGAAGGCAACAGTCACATTTCAAAAACCATCAGGCTGCTACTTGCAATACAAATTTATAGTCTGGAAAAGCAGAGAACCAGCACTGGCCCTAAGTTCGTCACATAAAAATGCAGGGGAGATTGAAATGCAGGGTCTAAGGAACACTGTAAAAGCTAATATGGGTTTCCTGGTTCAGCACTGTATGCTCCTCTACAAAAAATGTTCTCATAGAATAATGACAGCTGTCAGAAGAATTATTGTTCCCCTAAGCATTTTCTTACTACCCAATACTAATGTATTTTGGCTGGAACAAATATCAGGGTGTTTCTTGTTATCCCTCAGGGAATTTATCATTTTCCATTTTCTCCACTACATTTTTTAACTGCCTCAAGGGCATGTCACGTGGACCTGCACAGTCCTTTTGTTGCATTTGTATACCTGAATATATATACACACACACAGAGGTACATGAAAAGATGTAGATGTACACACAGACACTCCTTTCACTTAGTTACCACTTGTTATTCTTTCTTTCCCCATGTTGTTTCCAACTATTGATGAATCTTTACACTAAAAAATAGCTGCATTTCTGTAACAGCCTTTTAGGATAAGTCAAAAAGTGTTTAAATCAAAGTGAATACAGAAGGTAACTCAGCCAAGGTCATGCCATAGATAGACACAGAGACTGATGTCCAGAATGCCACACAACCCTGCTTCCCAAAAAAAATCCTGCTTATGATTGACCTAGAATAATTTCCAGAGCCTCTGTTATTATTTCAAAGTCCTGCTCTGCTTCCTGCTGCTGCTTGCAATCATAGACATGAAATGATGGTATCTGTAAAATAAAGAGCTGATCCTGAGAGCTGTTAATGTTACCATCAAACAAGGTTTGAGGATCTTACTTAAAGCTGCTTTTACGTGTTCTGCTTACCTGAAACCTTCTGTATGACCTCATTTACTTCTTTCATGAACACTTTTTGCACAAACACTAAATGGTTTAAAAGGTCAGTTGTGAGATTATGTTCAAAGGAACCAACCTGCAGAAATAGAACATTTTAGAACAAAACTTAGTTTTAAAAATAGTGGATTTTTAGGGGTTTTTTTTAGCTGCAAACATCAGAAGTCTCAATTACAAACATGCCAGACTATTTTCTGACTAAAGAATTACAGTTAGAAGAAATGCCCTGCTTTTCCCCAGCAGGCAGGCTTGTTTTAAGCACTTTTCTCTCTGGGAAAATTAACTATGGAAATTGGCACACAACTAGAACTTGTGAAAAGAACACTCTGTGTCGAGCAGAAAGTTTTCTATCATTAAGATTCTATGTCATGTCATTATTCTATTTATGGAGCTGTCTAATCCCAAAAAAAAAAAATAAACCAGCTATACAACAATAAAATTGTCTTCCAATTTTTCAGTATTTGGATTCAACCGGTAAGCCTGAGAGTTCTGGAGGAGGCAGGTTGTTAAAAAAACATGAAGATGCACAGACAGAATTGTAAGAGAAGGGAAATAGCAAGTTATCAAGATGAATCTTGAACACCTACCTCAGCCACACAGCGCAGGTAGTTCCCCTGCAGGTAGTAGCCTTGCTTGGCAGGGAGTTCATCTATGCTCCAGATCTGGTCAGAGTAAGTGTCATGCTCTTCCATGACATATTTCCCTGACATGGTGACAGGAGGCAGGTTGAGACTGGCCGAAGGAGGAATGGTCGACATGTCAGTGGCAGAAACTTTTGAAGTGAAGCGCAGTCTGTGATTTGGAAGCTCAAAATTAAATCTGGTTTGGGCACCTGTAAAAGGAAGGCGGGAAAAGAAAAGGCATGAACTGGCAAAAGAATCTCTTATTTATCCTTAAATTTAAGAACATTTTTTGAACAATAAAAAAAAAAATTAAAATGTTTAAAATGTTATTGAGGTATACAGACCTAAAGAGCTATATATATCTACCCCCATGATTCTGGGTTGTCTTAATTTCTAAAGTAAACTAAGGCTCCACAGTAATAAATGGAGAAGGAAGTCATACAAACCATCTCAGGTGTACTGAGACCTTATAAGACTATTCTCAAGTAGCAGTACAGATCATAATTAATTAATCAAGGATCATAAACTGATGGCAGCAGTCAGAGTGAAGCATCCTGAGAGGAGGCTATATATGAATGTATGTAAGTCTTCACCTGCTCTTGCATTCTGCCTCTGCAAATTGCATGTAACAACCACAGTGAAAATTCAATCAGGTGGCCCTGCAGAGAAGTCCACATTAAAAAAAAACTCAAGCTGATGGCAACAGATTCAAACAGATTCTAGCTATAATTCAACAGAAACACTGAGTGCTTTTGGAGGCTTATAGGAAGGCCAAACTAAAAGCAATAATGTTTTTAAAGTTCCAGAGAACTGTTACCTGTCATTCCATGACTCCTCATTCTTCCCATCTTGTATTCCGCCTTCAGGGAGGGCAAGAGCGCTGCTCCAATAGCTATCCCATCTATCATGGCACTGAACTTCAGCACTATGGGCTTCTTTTCCAAGCCTTCTGGCAGCTGTGGGAATTCATTTGTTTCTACCGGAGTTTGATTGATACTTGTTGGAGTCTTCTCTGAGGGCAGAGGAGTCGCCACATCTTCTTTGGCTGGTTGGGGCCTGTGGACCACGACAAAGAGCGGAAAACCCTTCCTGTTATTCTGCCTGGCTCTCCCCCAGACACCTGAGGTGGCAAAATCCTGGAAGTGGGAGGGGTTTGGGAGCACTCACGTGGTGGAGGGCTGCCGGATGAGGTCGGAGATCTGCTTGGAGAGCTGGTGGGAGCTGCGCACCATCATGCTGTGCAGCGTGGCCGGGTGCTGCGGGATGTTGATGCTGATGGCGCCCACCTTCACCACAGCCGCGTTGTTGGTTTTCAGCCCCCTCTGGGCGCTGTACAGGGCCTGCGATTTGGCAATGCTGCACTTCACCACAGTTCTGACAGCAAAAGGGAACAGCAGTCATTTGCACATCCTCCCAGTTGTAGGTTAAACTGAGTTTTGAGGTGTTAGCTGAACTTCGAAGTAATTTTGTTTGTCAACTACACCCACATTCCTTTTTCTTTCACTTTACACACAGATGCACTACATGCCACAAACAACTACGCTACACTTAAAGGAACTACACATCATGCATGGCAAAAATACCAAAAATACCTGTTAAAAACTGCTATTCTTGCCTAAAGTAAGGTCATTTCAGTGCATACACACCAGGCTGCACATAGACAGACAAATTTACACACACAGAAACAAAAAAAGAGCCTTCCATTTCAACTCCTGTTCAGGAATCATCTTGAATCATCCTTTTAGTAAAATGACTTAGTAAAATCTGATTTTAGCATCCAAATAAAGTCAATGGAGGAAATACTCAATATTAAATACATAGCAACTGATAAATGAATTTGTGAATCAATACTGATGTTTACTTCAAACATATTATTCCAAAATACATCATCTAAACTTTATTTTAATGTTGAGAAGGATATGGTTCACAATGGTTACCCAAGATAAAACTGCAACTGCACAAAGCTGACAATTTTTGATGTCATAACAGAATTTTGGCATAGCAGAGTTCATTAAACTCCTATTAAAAAGATATTGGGATAACACATTAATGTCCCTATGGTCAATTCCTGGAGGGTTACCCAATGGAAGTATTTTATGCAGCCAATACAGAATTGCAGCCTCAAAGAGAAAGACATGTAGTTGTCAAGATGCAATACATCAGCTAAAATGGCTTAAAAATAGACTATAAAATTGCAACATCCAATGCAAGTTTCTCAAGTACTATATTTCAAGGGGTATAGCTAAACCACTTTTTGTATCCTACTTAAGTTGTTTAAAAACAGTTTGGTCTATAAACTGTCTCGTGGTGAAAGATATAATAGTCTGTGAACTCCACTCTCTAAGTAATGTTTCTTCTTTTTCTTATGTCAAAATATCAGCAAGCCCAAGGCAACCCAGATGTGGAAATACAAACCAAAAAAAACAGACATCACCCTTCTGCTTATAATCAAGAAATATACAGCACTGAAATGCAAACACTGGCCTATCAACAGCAAATTAATTGACTGAAGCTCAAGGAACATTCTCAGATTTTCACAGCTATGCAAGAGATGCAAGTGACCTAAAGCAGTTCAGAATTAATACTTTGGGGCAGACCATCAGGTAGAAATTATTTCAAAATATGTGATGTAGGAAACAAATCTTAATTCACAACAATTTTCAGAAAAACATTATATAAATAAACATTACTTAAGAAAAGGCCAGACTTGTTTTAATCCACCTCTTTAAAAGAAAAACACAATTATTTCTCTTGATGTTTGTTTATTTCCTATTATCTTCCTGCTACCATTCTGACTCAGCTGTTGTGAAGCCAATCAAGAACACATTTCCACCCCCATCTGTAACACAAAATACTATTACATTCAAACCATTTTAAATGCTTCCTTAATTAAAAAAGTATTCCACCAATTCAGCTGTTGCAGGAGAAAAAACCTCAGCAAAATTAACTCTGCTTTTCTCCTAAGGTATTTTCATATTTCATGCAACTAATTAATTTCTCTGCTGCTTGCCTACAAAAAACCTACTTCCATGACAGAATGAAATGTGGAACAACTGTCTGGCTATCCATTTATTATTAAAGATCTGCAGTTTGCTTACCTACAGTGATATGCCTACAACAGATCTGGTTGTATCTAATTAAAATCATTAATCATTATTTAGGTTTTATACCAGTAATGCTTCCAGAAAGAATTCTACATTCTTGCATCAATACCATAAAAAAATCACTCTCCAGACAAATTTGTGACAAAAAGTCTTTGTCCTGCTATAGAACTGACTACAAGGCCAGTACTCTACAGATTTTTGGGAATGTTGTAAAAAGGGGCGGGGGGGAAGTCAGCAGGAGGCCTGTAACACACAGGAACTACTACACTGAGTCAGCTGAAAACTCAGGCAGCAGCAGATACCTGAGGTGTAAATAAATGATCCTTCCTTTAATTTCAGCCATCAGGAATTTACTTTCTAGGCCAGAGGCTGTATTGTGTTCATGACTCACCACCAGACCTATCCTACATGGATTTATCCAATCCCTTTATAATAATGTATACTTTTGTTGACCACATCACATGGCAGCGAATTCAACAACTCAGTGATGCACTGGTTTAATGCTGCTACCAGACAAAAAGGAACACAAATCCCACTATTCTCCCTACATCACTTGCAGCTTTACAGTCCTTCCAGAGGTATAAGGACATTTAAAAGTTAATCCTGTATTACCACAACACTGAATACACAGACACAGAGAGGAAACCTACACCCACACACACAGATCTGCAGCATGCCTGGGACTTAACCCAGCACACAGGTAAATAAAGAGAGAAAGGAATGGCCCTGTTCATGATGACACCACAACAGGGACTATCACTCCAAGCACAGCAGTTCCAAAGCAAATCTCACCTGCATGCTCCCTTACATTTATCAACAGTATTTCAGCTCATTAAAATAAGCACAGGACCAGATCTGAAGAACTTAAGGACCAGTCAAACCATTTTAACATTACAGTAGTAAGTGCAGTGTAATAGCAGCCCCTAAAAC
Source organism: Corvus hawaiiensis (assembly GCF_020740725.1). Lineage (NCBI taxonomy): Eukaryota > Metazoa > Chordata > Aves > Passeriformes > Corvidae > Corvus > Corvus hawaiiensis. Next base: position 71,044,433 of record NC_063217.1, read on the forward strand.
TATATTGCTAACATTTACAAGGGCTTTTTTTGGCAGGTATTTAGCAGGCTTCATTAAAAACAGCTTATCTAGGTAACACAAGATGTTAAACCAAAATGTATTCAAGCAGCATCTGCCTACACAATCACACATAGTAGGAATGCAGCCATTAGGTACACAACACAGAGTTAATTCCAAGACTATTAAACATAATAATATGACATACAGAAACTCTTGTTTGGCTGTGCTTGTAGGAGATGTAGGAAAATCCTCCAGTCTACAGATGAAGATTGAAGAGAAAGCAAGAAAAACAAAAACAAAGCAAATAAAGAATAAACAGTCATGCAAAATTAGTCAGTTAATTACTTGTAACCCACAATATGACATTTATTTTCAAATTTACCAAATTGAAGGTTTTGGGTTTACTCATGTTTGTTCTTTGCTCTTGTTGTTTTAAAGATTTATCATTATTTTCCCTCTTTCCTTTTGTACCCTCCCTATATGTACAGACATGAAGGGCTTCAGTCACCTTCAGAAACTCTTTGTGACTCTTAGATTGGAACTTTCATTTATCCCTCTGAAAAACTTACTGGAATCAATTTCGCTGAGGAAATTATAAAATTCTATATGTTTTAAGTTCTATGTAGCATCTTCCACACTAACCAAGAGTTAAAAGGAGAGAGAGAAACTCAAGTCACATTATTTAGCCCCTTTCTTACAAGAGTCAGGTTCCAAGACCAGTCCACATACTGAGGGTTACCCAGCTAACACCCAAATTGTGTGAGGGTGATCTGTGCTACAAAGAGTCATGGTTCAGCTGTTGTTCTGCAACTCAAACAGAAAGAGATGCGGCTCTTTACAAAGAAAAATAATGCGTGGCCTTTTTGAGTCTGTGAACCTGGCAAAAATAAAAAACCCAAAACAATGTGGATGCTGAGCAAGTGATTCATGATGTTCATGCACAGGAAATGATTCTCTCCCCCTCCCCTGCCAGGTTGTGTCAATTATATAAAGGCTGGAGAAGGGATATTAGAACTGTAAAAATAACATGAGAGAACAAAGAATGATGCATTATGAGAACTGAAAAATGTATCTATTAAAGAAACACTATAGATCTTAAACAGGAATAATCAGCATCAGTAGATTAACTACTCCCTAAAAATCTTGTATGGTTTGAACCTGTAAGTTCCAAAAAGCAATTAGAGGCACAAGAGGGAAAATACACAACTTATACCACTTCTATGCACTTGAACAATTTTAAATTGTGAGACTTCCTACTTACTGGATATTTGGGGTAATTCCCTCCAGCAGGACGATATTGACACCTCCTATGTGAGCAGTGGCACATGTCTCAGTCATCTTTTGATGTAGCACATCTTTAGGAAAAAAAGATATATGACAGCATTTCAGTCAATAAAATACGTCAGGTATGCCTACTGCTTTTAAAAATATTGCAGCAGAAAAATAACTGAAAAATTACAGCTTTAGCAGTCACATTAAATGATGTCAACTGTAAATTGTAACAAGAAGAAAGCTTTTAGAAATGAATTACTATCTTCTAAGAGAATTTCCTCCATGGCACTTCCAGAAAATCTTGCATCCTTTTAAAATCCTTCAGCATCCTCGTAATAGTTTTTAAAAGAACTTGTTGAATATTATTATATTACACACACATCACACACGCACACGAACATGTGAAACTGCCAGCGAATTTCACTATGGAGAACACTTTTAACTCATCCCACCTTTCATTTTTTCTTTCAGGGTGAAGCTGCCATGGATTCTTTTCAGCTCGGATTCCATGGTGAGGCCACCAATGTCAGCCTCCAGGTGGGTTCTGTTCACCATCCCTATCCCAAAGACGATGAGGGTCACGTGCTGTGGCTCCGAGGTCACCAGGCTGCGCTTCCGCCCGTTGTCCTGCTCGTTCTCAAACACCACCCTGCAGGCAGGCTCAGTGGGGCTTCGAACACCTACAGAGACACCAGCAGTTATTTAAGGGTTTATTTGTCATAAATCCTTGGCATATCCCATATATATTTGTGTTTGAAACCAAGGCTCACTTATCTTGCATGTCAACAAAACTCCTCAGGAAAATTATCTGTGCCTCGCTCACTCCACCCTAATACCATTGCAACTGAACCAAATCCAAGACACAATGAAGACAATAATGAGTGATGTGGTTTCACTATTATTCAAAGATATGCTCTTATGTTCCTTATATAAATATTTGTAATTATCTAATTTTATTGTTATACCAGAAAAATGCCCTGACAGTTTCCAATTGTCCTGTTTATTTTTTTATCATTCCACAGGCAAAGGTTCTAATAATTCTGTTTTGGATGAGCAAGTTTTCCTTTTCAACACTCAAGAGCCTAAAAGCAATGGAAGAAAATTTACATTTTGTGCTGATATCATAACTGTGGATATGATATTCCATGCATGAAAGACACTGGTATCTATTTAATACAAGTTCTCATCTAACACTTCCTCAGTTTTTTATTCTTTAGTTAAAAGAAGTCCAAGGAAAATATGGCTAATACAGCAACTATACCATCCTCTGCATATTTACAGCAACCTAAGCTCAGCAACAAAAAGAATCACGCTAGTCAGCTCTCAAATTTACTCTGCTGTGTTGAAATACATTGGAAATAGCAATAATTACACCAGATCTCAAAGTTTTAGGTGAAATTATAGCAAAACCACCTGTAATCTCTGTGGGACTTCACCAAAATCAGTATTTCACCTTTCCTGCTCTCAAGGCTCCCTTTTTTTTTTTTCTTGTTGTCAGTCATTCTCAAGGCAGAAATTGTCTCCCTCTAAGTGGCTTATGTACATGCTTGCACATTTTCACAGAATGATAATAAACAGCATTTCTGGTAGCCCCTTGAACACAAAACAGCACCTCAGAAGGAACAAACTCAATCCACATTACACAGTTAGTGACAAAAATTAAGCTTTTCTTTTGAACGTCATCTTGGTGAACTAATCAAAAGCTCACCTCCATCCTCACCACTTGCCCCTCTGATCCAAGTTGGATGTGGTGGGCAACTTTCAAAAACCATCTTGTGACCAAGCTCTAGAATGCCACATTGGAGCAAAAGCACCCACACACAATTATTTGGATTCATAAACCAGTTTACCTGTTGGCCCAAAAGTTTCAGAAGACTTTTCTAAGATGCCAGTTGGATCAGAAATGAGTGAATAGAAGTTCAGTAGTTTATACATATTCTGCCAGCACTCTGCAGAGGGTTCGCTCTGTTCCGACACGGTAATGGAGTCAGAGTCATCCATATGGATCGCCACGTGGTCAACCACATCTTTGGAGCCTTTCCTGGACACTTTGGAAGTCCTTCGCTCTGACCTCCCCAGGGAATTCTTGTTCCGAGACTCTTTCTTGTTGTTGTCGTTGTTTGTTCGCTTGTTCTTGGTGTTGTTCAACCTGGTGCCTCCGTTGAGGCTCCCTCGGGAGCTGCGGCTGAAATCCGAGGAGCGGAAGTCCCTGTGCTTGCGGGTTTTGAAGGTGGGGGTCGGGGAGGCCGAGCCAGCCGTGTACCTGCTCAGTTTGATGTCTGTCTGTGTGGCCTTGATATCGTCAATCATGGTGCTGAACTGATGGATGAGCCGCACCAGGGCCATGTCCACGTGCTGGCTGATGGACTGGCAGGAAATGGTGAAATTACAGTGGAAGGTGTTGTAATAGCGCTTGTTCAAGTCATGGAAGGAGAGGGCGTTGGCGGAGTTGTGAGGGGTGCACATGGATTTCTCCATCACCACAGCACTAATGCTGAAAGTCTCTAACATCAAAGCTGGTTTGAATTCCAGAGGAGGAAGATTGACAGCTCCTTGCCTAAGGAAAGGAAAGGTACAAGTTACGACTTTGTTTCTTTTTATGAGAGTGAGAGTCAAATACATTTTTTTATACAGCCTACATCTAATTTACTGAATCCAGCCTTTTACTTCCCTTAGGATATCACCTTTTTACCACAGTCCTAAATACAATAAAATGAACTTTTACAATTTCATACTGTGTGCTACTAACATAGCAATCATCCACTAGGTTTTCTATGAAACCTAGTTTGGCATGCAATCATTCCATTATATCCTAAAGCTTTGCCCAAAATTGGTCTGGGGGAAGATTCAGCATTTTCACAAAAAGCCACATCATTATTTACAGGATTAATTATTAAACACCATTGCAGAGCCACTCAAATTCCCCCCCACTATTATTCCCACCAGCTCTCTCCCTTCCCCAATCTCCAATTTTCAAAGGCAGCTGAGAGTCAAATAGAATTCCCAAACCATTCCATAGGAAGATTTTAAAAAATATTTTAACAGGAAGACAAAATGAAAGATTAAAAGAATAATAGGATAAGGAGCAGCCCTTTAAAGTGCTTTGGAAATCTGTTGTCATGTAAAGCCTAATTTCTGTTCTTTAACCAATACACATATTTTAAAATCTCTCAGGGCACACCTTCGGGCTCGCTTGCTTTTCCTTTCCTTTGCCGTGTCTGAATCAACAATATCTGCTCTGAGGCAGTCCAGAGTTCCTGAGAAAGAGAGGTACTCTCCAAAGTACATCCTGTAGCACAGGGGCATCGCATCCTGCGACTGAATTCCCGTGTAACTTAGCAGAGGTTTGAAAACAACCTACAAAACAAAACCCAGTTATTCAGTTATGAAGACCTTGATATTTTCCATATTCTTACTCATCATTTGGTGATGTGCAACCCCACTTACCTGTGCATCTGCCAGCTGGACAGCAGGAAAGCCCTGGTTGCCCTCTTCCACACCTGCAATATCATCCTGGCTGGTGCTGTGCTGAGAGTGGGTGCCATCCAGGGTGTTCTGGTCACTGGACAGAACTGTGTTGAAGTCTGAAGCAGAGGGGATAGTAGGAAGATTGGGTGCCACACCTGAAAAATAAATACCCATGGAACACTAACACCACAGCAAATCTTACCACCACCGACTCTATTAATTCAGCAACATTAATTATATGGATACACAAGCCACAGTGAGGTCTGTAACCTCACAAAGGTGGCATTCAGGATAAAGAAACAGCCTGATACTGCTGGAACTGGTAGAGGTTGTCCAACTCAAATTTGGAAAGAGTCTTGCAGCAGAGAAACACATTCCAGTTTATAAAGGAGCCACAATAGTTCAGCAATATGTACAGCACCATGATGTTTGTAGGATCAGACTACTGGTTCAATATTAAAAACAAACTAAAACAACTTCTTGTGCCTAAGATTAATATAGCACAGCTGAAGGAGTGTTAATACAAAAAGATTCAAGTATAGTGTTAGTGAAAAAGAAAATTAAGACCCACATTTGAAAAGTCTGAATGATGACAGGCTGGCAAGAAAAATAATAAGGCTGCAATAAATTGTTACACATCTGTTTCTTTACTACATCTAAGACGTTCAGAAATATAGATTTTTCTCCATTCCCTTACACCAGTTAACCACGTCCCATTCCTAAGTCACTCTCAAAATAGATGTTTATGTTTAGTCTCAAAATTGAACTGAGAAAGAGCAAGGATTCCAATGCACACATTACAAAATAAGGATATGCAAATTGGATCAAAAATAGCCAACAGAATCGAAGGAACTCAGCAACAGAAAATGACTTTATGGCTTAACTTTTGGCAGCTACACATGGTTTTGGCAGCTACAGTGACAGTTCCAAATGTAAAAAAAAAAAAGCTGAATTTTTGGAGGCAGGGTGAGGGAAATTAAAACAACAGTTTTGCTTAAATCCTATCTTTTCATTTTCCAGTTTGCTGGGAAGTCCCACAAATACTATTTTCAATCAATTAAGTTCTGTTGAATTTAAGTCACACTCTCAATTACTTTCAGTCAGAATATGGCAAACACAGGCACAGCCAACCCAGAACCATCTCAAACTCAGCTGCAAATTAGCAATACCTGTTGGAAGGCTGTTGTGTCCAGACTTGGTGGCTGGACTTTCCTGTACGACACTCCCCCTGTTGCCCACAGCATTGGACATCCAGTTATAGAAACTCACAGAGGAGGGCTCAGACAGCAAAGGGTGTTCCGACAACATGTCTGTGGCCACAGTATTTCCTGTGCACATAAAGCAGAAGCTGCAGCATTTGTTCCATCAAAGTCAGCAAAAAACAAGGAACATGGCACGATTTCACTGGCAACAGCAATTTACTATAAAAATAAGCCTAATTCTCAAGGTTTATTCCACTAAATTATGTGTCAAACAGCACTACAAGTGCTACCACAGAAGTTACACATGGCACTAATGGATGTTGCACTACACATGGCTTTGCATTTGCTCATCTCTACCATTAGTTACAGGAAAGGAGTCATTAAGAAACCAAAATACCTCTTTTTCTGAACAATATCTTAGTCCCTGACAGCAAAGGAGAGAGGTTTTAGAGAAAATACAGTATCATATACAGTATTTAATTTACATATAAAGAAAACCCAATAACAATACACTCCGAAAAATAATACAGAGCATGAACATTTCAATGTTTCAAACTTCTCAAATTTTTGTTCCTAAGACCATTATTAAATATCTGCAAATTATCATACGCAATAGTAAACTAAGTTATTGAAATATTAGCCTTTTTGAGCTACTTACAAGGTCAAGAAAAAATGACCTTATTTATTCAAAAAGACTCATAAATTGAAGCTAAGTAAAATCAAGACTAAGAAAAGCAAAAATATTTTATTTATTCTGTTAGTTGCAATTTCTTTTCCCAACCTGATGCACTCGCAATTCTCCCTCTGGCTTACTTATGCTACATCATACCTGTTCTTGTTAAAGAGCTACTTTTAACTGCAGCTGTACTTCTTTGAGGAGTCCCTTCCAAAAGATTGTGCAGGCTAGGAAAACTCCCAGTCAGATAGCTGAGCAGACTTTCTTTCCTTGGACTTTCCCTAACTCCCATTCCGGAGCGGCCAACGTGCACTGGTGAATCTGTAGCTGTATCTCCACTGGTGTAACTCAAGGAATGATATGGATGAATGCCCTGTGTGCAGAAGAAATGAATGAAGTGCTGTGCAAACTGAAAAAAGGAAGCAACATCTGGTCTGGATATGAGGCTGGAACACAATAATTTTACTACAAGTTACTGGAGAGCTTTGCCAGTCTTAGATTTTGTATCATGATAGTTAAATCCTCGTTTCTGCTGCCATAAATAAAAGATCAAAGCCTATAAAGGTAAAGGCACATCCTTAAATGAAGGATGCACATGAAGTTAATTGGCAAGAAAAACAATAAAGAACAGATGTAGAATATAGGCCAACTGATGGAGCGTCCCTTTTGTAGGGTCAGGAGCAGACCCTCCATGTGTTATAGTTACTTTTTGCATGCGTTTATTATCGGCAGCTATGGAATCCCTTCTGAAGAGGCCAGCTACAGCCCACTTTGCCCAGGTGCCCAGCCCTGCACACTTACCTTTATTTTCAGCACAGAATCACTGTGAGTGTGAGTCTTGGACAACTTCCTCATGATCTCAGCACCAGTGACAGGCCCAGAGGAAGCGCTGGCAGGGGGAGGGCGATTGGCTGTTCCTTCCAGGAGCATCGTGTGCTCGCTCACAGTAGCTGCACCCAAGGAAACAGTTTTCCTCATTTAGATACATTTGGAGAACCAAGATTATCTATTATCAGGTGTATTTATCTACAGGCGGTCATGAACTTCCAAGTGCTGACACACACCTACACAGAGCTGTCTGATTTACAAATAAGAACACCTCAGACATGGGTCTGCTGGGTTTTGTTTAATAATCCAAAGTGCTTCTGCTCAACCAAAACAGATATTTTAGAGAAGGGGGCAAAAATTTCTGTTATACTGTATGATTACAAACAAGTTTCACAAACAAACATCTTTGGGTTCACTCTCTTATAGCTGGTAACTGCTGCCTGCCTTTTAACTGCAAGGTAGAAAATCATTAAGTTGATTAATTTTGTGCAGGAAATAACAAGACAAAAGATGTGAAAAAAGACAGGTCTCCTATTTTGTTTTTCCCTGAACAAGCACTAATTATTGTAATACTATAATTACCATTGTTAGCAGCAGCTTTGGAAGGAAGGTGATATAAAAAAAGAAGCCTGATAATTCTAAAAAAGGAGACTATAATGTGTTCAAGCATTAAAACTAAAGATGATACAAATGCTCTGAGAGGAGCTACTTGCCCCTATGACTTTTTATGGAGACAATAACACAAAAATACCTGCATCAAATTCAAACTCTGCTCCATCAGCACTCGTGTCACTCTGAAGACCCCCTCCATTGTCCAGTCCAAGGCCATCCTCATGCTCATGGCAGGCATTTGGCTGCAGTTTCATTGGCTGGGTTGGTCTGTGCAAGCTGACTCCTTTAAAGGCTGGGGTTACCACAATGAATTTCATCCACTGCCTTGCTAAGGCAACCAGACCTTTCTTAAGGGTCACTAAGGCAGGAAGGCCATCACTCTTTAAATAAAAAAATTTTAAAAATTAAAAATTCGTATCACAGCATTTTGAAGTAAATTGGAGGGGAGAAGAAGTCAAAGCTCTCTTAAATCTCTGTGCTTAAGAGGCTTATGACAAACATGCTGGCACCACAACACATCAAGCAAGAAGCCAAAAAGCTGAGAGATAAAAATTACAGCTTTATTGAACACAGTAAATACATTTATCTACATGACCTGAGGATCTAGCCCAAGGGGCCAAAAATAGACAGGAAGCAGGTTTATTAAATATGAAGCTAAAAGTACTTGAGTAATTTTAAGGCTCTGAACTACGGGCTAAGATTCATAACAACTCTGTACAAACAGAACTGAAATTAAAAAGATTATATTTTATCCATTGTTCATAAGCAGTATTTTAAGAACATAAATTTCAGGCCAAATATAGGGATTGTTTTGATTACACCACTGAATTGTCCAAAAGAAAATAAAAGCTTGTTATTTTGACCACAAATCAAACTGTGCTATTTGTGCCACAAACTGTGCTGTTCCTGATCACTGGCTCTCAGCTGAATATGCTGTAAACCAAAGTGTTTAAATCTGACAGCTGTGGAATTGGATTATGAAAACGACACAAAATCAGGAATAAACACTCCTCCTTATGCCTGATGTTTGTTCAAATAACTATTTCCCACTACAATCTAGACATTTACATTCTAAAGCCATCACGAAAGATTTGATTCTTAAGCCCTGAAGTTTGTACAATTCTAGTTCCTTCCTTAAACTGTCTGCATTATCCCATTGTTTCTAGAAGACATGAAAACTAGTTCCAAGGAGAGAGTTTGGAATAAGCTAACCAGTTCATGCACTTGCCTCAAGAACTGAGATTTATTCAATTTTAAAACCATGAAAAATGAAATCTTATAAAAAGGCTATTGAAATATAATAGAGAGGGAAAGAAATCTGATTTTAAAAGCCATATACAGTTTTAAAGGCATGCCTTTTTGGTTTATGATCTCTCATGTATTTACTAATAAAATAGTTTGATAAACATTATGCATATATATAGGCCATAACAAAAATGGCAGATGCCAAAGAAAATGAAACGAGAGAAACAATAGCTACTTAGCAATTTAAAGGTGCATATGAATTTGAATTATATTTTCTTGTTTGATAACCTTCCTTAAACTGTTGCCAAAATTAAGACATTAGAATTGGTGCATCTGAAACTAAAGGACTGAGATATTTCCGGTTTTCCCAGGTAACTCACCATAGTGGCATCCTCAATAATGGAGTAATTTGCTTGATGAAGGTAATGGTGCAATATATTACAGAGTAAACAAGAAGGATTTTCTTGCAAGAAACGAGCCACTTTGGTAAGCCTGTTGTACTTGCTTCTCAGAGGAAAGTGCACACTTTTATTCTAGATTAAAATAAAAACATTTTCAACATATAAACATACTTGCAAACAGAGCATCAATGACAAGATTTCATCTATGATACAACAAACTTCTAACCCCATTTTGAACTTCTGCAACAAAGATTTGCCTCATGGGTACCTACCTTATTTGAAATAATGTATGTGAAAAATCATTCTTGATGCATATTTATTTATATGAAGCAATAAAAGAAAAGCCTGGATTCAAATTGCAGACCTTATAAAGTTACTTCTGGACTAACAGACATATGCAAAGCCAGCTGCAATTTCCAAAGAAACTTTTCATTCCTAGTTATAGACAAAACAGGCACTTCTTCTAATTTGGTTTAATGCTAGAAAGAAGGGAGGAAAAATAAATAGGAAGGGAGGTAAGAATAAGAGACTGCTCCAAAGGATAATTTTTGAGTAGAGCAGCAAACCAGCGTCACACTCAGGTCATCCATCTCACAATGCAAGAAAGGATCTTGGCGTAGGTATCACATCAAAATCTTTCCACTAGATGGTGCCAATCAAACCAACAGCAAACAAATCTATTTCATAAAATATACCAGGCACTACAGCCATATTTCTTAGTCTTCTTTTACCTGGACATTCACTCAGCAGTAACAGCTCTGAAATTTAGACTGTGTACAGAAAGCACAGCTACTGAACTCTTGTGACCAATTCCAAAGGCTCACAAGAAATGCTGTAAGTTTGCCAGTGAAAAATCCGGAATTCCAAAAACTATATATTACCTATCACGCTGTCCTGTTCTGATATGCTCATTGATTTTATAAAGGTCATTTACCTCTAGAGCTTCTGTCATAATGCACCCCATAACAGCACAGATTCGCAGGGTTCCTTCAGTTTCCAGTTTATTTAATGATGACTTCACTTGATCAATGGGAACAAGCCAAGCGCCAACTGCAGGCGTTGCAGTGCTCAGGAGGTTCAGCTGCCTGTGGAGAAAAATAAAGAGAAAGGGGTGTTCACAGGCAGCAGCAGCCATCAGTAGGATTTTCTGATGCTATTATGAACAGTAGTCAAGTGAGGTGGGACACTGATGCAAAGTAATACACACAGACTTACTGCCCAGAAAACAAAAGCTGGCAAAAAGTACCTAAGGCAATTTTTGTTTTACTCACTCACACACTCACAGTTCTTCCCACTTTTGCTACTGCTATTCCTTCTCCTATTCTCATTTGATTCCCTACTGAAATCATACAGTTTGAAATTCTCATCACTGACTGAATCCCACATGAACTGTTGTTACATGTCATGAACGACTTGAGCTAAAGGACTGAGGCAAGAGTACCAGAAGAGTATTTTCTATCATATGGCTCTGAAAAACTAATCTTAGAAAGATGTATTTTGACCTTTATAGTGCAAAGGCAGTAAGATCATGGAAGATATCAGGCTGAATACCAAAAGCACTGAGCTGTTCACTAGCATCTCACCTACCCAAAACAAATACCCTCCCCTGCCTTTATCCCTCACACATTTCCATCTCACCAGAGTTGTTAGTGAGGGCTTTTTGTTTCATTTGGGTTTTCTACTCTTCCTTTTTTCTTCTTTTAATCATGTCTAGCTAAGAATTTTTTAGCAGCACTTCCATAGAAATGACAACAGTAAAAAACTGAAGCAAGTCTTACTGTGATATACACAAACTCAAAATTACCATTTCCAGAGAAGCTTCAAAAATTATTGAAATTCCATTCAGAACCTACCAAATACAAATGCAACTTAAAGCAGAACTGCCATTTTCTTTCTTTAAAATCAGGTAAAATTATACCTTGAATATATATGGGCTGGGGAGCGCACATTGGTGGGGGCTGCAAAACTAAACCAAATTTCTTTGATTGTCAACTTCATGCTGCAGGAGTCAGGGGGAGGAGGCATCAAGGGGATATCTTTTTTCAGATCATCAGATTCAACACCTTCATCCTTAAAAAAAGGAATTGTGAAGTCAGAAGGGAAATTGTTTTCCAAAATTATTACACTTAAAAGCACTAACATACTATACCATGCTCATAACTTTTTTTTTTCATTAACCCTCTCAAGGGATCCTGCAGAAAGCTGGAAGTTTAGTGTCTAAGCAGACAGTATGAGTGACCAATCATTTCTACCCAGTATGAACATACCTGCTCATCTGAAACTGAATTTCCATTAATATCTGAAGAGGGACTTATTCTGTCACAAGGGAGGTTATCTTCAGACACATCAGTGTTGTAACCACTACCAGTTGGGGAATCTGAAGAGTTGTTTGATGCAAGCAATCCACCTCTCTCTGTGTCTCTTGATTTACCCATGACTCCAAATGTGTTATACAACACTGCCCCAGACTGTCTTCCCCCTGTAAAAGTACCCAGACTGTAAAGGCTGGCAGCACATAAACAGCTGTAAGTTATGTCCCATAGAAAAGATCTGCACTTAAGCAGAGAAATACACATGGTTTTGGTTAAGCAAGATGCATTAACATTTCACTCAACAACTTATCACTACACTTTCGAGCTTCCGATGGTTTATCACAAGCAGATGAAGAGTATTCACATAGAGACTGTTTTTAAATACTATTCTCTGATAAAAATAATTTGGATGATAGAAAATACATATGTACTGTGGGGTTTTTTTTCTTTCTGAAGCTAGCTTCTTTCCCCTCCCAGAGAAAACTCTGGCTCTATAATGCACTTTTTGTGGGTGAGGTCAGGATTTAAGTGATTAGTGAAAACATCAATTTCAACCTTCACTTCAAGCTCAGAAACTGATGAAACCAGTTCATATGAAATTATTTCATACACTATATAAGTGCTACAACTAAAAATGTCTTTATTGTATAACCTATGAAATTTATTTACCACAGACATGTGCTATTCAGTATCACCTAGATTCAACGATTTCTAATCAAGTAATTGCTAAACAAGAGGACCTAACAACAGAATTGGCAGTAATCTCATAAAACAAAATAATACAAAGCTTTATAATATATAATATAAAGCTTTTAAAGTTTTACCTTTTATCGTTAAATTTTCAATTCCACACTCAAACATTATCCAACCCCACTTCTCTTGACTAGGACCAATTCGAGCTACATCTGGAACAGCTTGTTGATCTGTTTCATCCACAAAAGCAAACTCATCCAACTCTTCCAAAGTAAAAAGAACTTTTGATTTCCCAAAAGGAATGGCTGTTATTGCACAAGTTCCAATATCTGTGAAAATAAACATATTTACTACTTTGTTACAAAATGGAAAAAACTTTACATCTGCAGACAACTCTCTGAAGTTTAGAGTGTTTTGGGGGAGTTACCCATTTAGTATTCCTCAAATAGGAAGCGGCGGGGGGGGGGGGGGGGGGGAAGAAAGAAAAAGTTTAAAGTTGAAGCACAAGCAAGAAAAAGAAGCACAGAAAGAGGGAAAAAAACGTCTTTCTCCTGGTATGTTAATACAGGCAGGAAAATTTTTAAATTTGGAAAAAAACAAGGACTGAGCAACATTTTAAACAATTTTATACCTAAATGTCAAATACATGAGGAAGACAACTACACTGAGTCACTTTATATCCCTTCTAATCCTTACTCGCTGCCTCCAATTTCTAACTGCATCCACTTCTGAAGTATACACGAAATGCTAAAATCTGCAGAAAGGCTCTTCCCAACCTTTTGAATAGAAGATGGTGACTTTTCTTGGTTAGAATGCCAAAACTGGCCCTCTTGATTGTCTGCAGCATACCTGATACAGGGCACTTTTGCTAAGATTCTACCCATAACTAAGTAGAAACGGATGTAACCATTTTAGTCTTCTCTTACTGTTTTTGTTTTCCTCACAAAATTTCATTGCCTCACTCATCTTTGCAGAGCAGTGGGAGTTTTGTTGTTTATTTATTTATTGCGTATTTTTTAATCATACTGGCTTTACAGAGTACTTCCTCATGTCTAAAGACTCCTGTTCATCATGGGATTGACTAAAAACTGGTATAGATTCCATCAAAACTGAAGCAGTTTAACAAAAACTGCCTCTACTTTTGGTCATCTTTTCCTGTTTAGTTTTCCCAGGATCAGGAGTTACAGTAAAATTTAATTCATAGCTTCTTTAAGACATTTCCTTAACACAAACAAGGAGGAAGTCAATTGGGTAGATCTCATTTTCAGTTTTAAAACCACTCTAGTTAAAAACCTACTTAAAACTTGTCATGGTGAAATTGCTGGTACAACAGGCACATCATTGAAAGTGTTAGAAAGCAGTAAGAAAGCAAGTAAGTGTAATTCATTCCCTGCATAAGGTGACAAAGAATGGTAGCTGAAAAGAGATCAGCTGGGAGGAAGGGAGCTCAGGCCTCAAATTCCAGCAGTGCAGATCAGTATTTACAGTGCAACACATCTGCCACACAAACTGCTTACAAGTTTGTCTAGACAGTTTGTAGTTTGCCCAAGTTTAAATCTAGCACTTAGTGGACTCACAGAAAATAATTCATCCCAAACTTCTTTTTCACATGTCTGCAAAACCTTCAGGTGCAAGTGGCTTTTTATCTGTTGATAAAAAAGCCACAACCAAACTACAAGATAAAGACCAACTATAACCAGTTGATTCTACGAAAGCTGACATTGCCACATTTTAATATTGTTTAATACCTGTTGTATCAAGACCTCTAAGCTGTCCATGAACACGATGGATGTTCAATTTAGCAGCAATTTCCTTTCCTTTTTCTGCTCCAGAATTGGATCTCAGTGAGCCAGAAGACTGGGGCTGCATTTTGCTGGTTTGGATGTAACGATCGAATGTGACAGAATTCCTCCCAGTTTCTGCATTGTTCGAAGTCTCCTCAACTATACCCCTTTTCAGTGTCAGGGAGAAAAAACAATTAAGCGAATCTCGAGATGAACAAAAATAATCAAATGAAATATGTCTAAAGGTTGTGACAAATAGTGACATGAACTATTCTTACCTGTTCATACGAACTTGAGTAGCAATTCTATCAAAACACAATGCTACTAAGGAAACGTGAGTCACAGTTTTGCTGGAAGAAACTCCTGGGGATTCATCCACAGATGCTTGTAGCAAACACAGGTTCACCTGTACACAGAATTGCATCAGAGTAAAGACACTTAGAAAAGCGTTGCATTAATCACTAATTTCTGATACAATCTTGTCTTATACTTTCAGTAAAAAGAAAAATAAAACCATCACACCTAGAACATAATTTAAAGACATGGCAGCCAGTTACCCCTACAGTGGTTGTTATATAACTATCGCACATTCTACCATCATAAAATTAAGCAGCTCCAAAACAGCCTATCCTACTCCAAACATTAGTTCTCTAGCACAAATGCACAGCTTCACTTCAGCTTTTGGGGAACAAACAGGGATGCAAAAGAAGGGTCATTTTGTGAGGCACTTTTCTACTAATAAGCTAAAAAAAAGCTGTTACCTTTGGAACAGTAACATTGGCCTGAAGACCTTTAATTGTCACGTTATCTTGCTTAAGTGAGAGATTGGTCTGTGCTGGTCCCTGGTTTGTTGTTCCTGTCGTGGTGGTGTCTATTTTTGTTCCTCTGATGTCCTGCTTCGAAGATAACTTGAAGAGGGGAGGAAAATAATTTATTAGCACAAACTCAAGAGCTGCTGAGCTCAGGAGTAACAGGATATTTTATCAGCACTGAAGCAGCAAGAGATTTTGACTTTATTTTAGGCAATTTACCACGATTTTCCAGAACAAAGGCTCCAGCACTTAGAGGTACAGTAGGTCTAAAACCATAAGGGCAGCAGTGACATTCTGCAGTAAACTTTAACAACCAGACTTCAGCTGAAAGTTTGAAGTCTACACATGTAAATTATATAAAACAACTTACTATAAAGCAAATTATTAGTGTCCACTACACTGTGGAGTCTAAAGAATCATAAAATATAAATATGGTCATTACCTTGGACAGAAAGGACTCCTAATTCTGTAGAACTACCATACAATTCTTTTTAAGTTAAATTAATTTTTTAAAGTCTCAGATGAACTGCAAAAAAACCCACAGGCACTTTCACAGCTCTCCCTAACTACTGTAGAATAATAAATAACGTCTCACTGAGATGAATGCAATACTTAAGAATATCAGTTATAGTAATTTCAAAGAACAGAATGTGTGATTTGATCTCAGGTAAATTACTGTAGCTATGAACTAGACTATCCAAAACAGAAAAACTTCAATCCTGGAAGAGATTTCTGGTCACTGAAAGACAGTATGTAGGAGTTGAATATAAAAATGTATGCAAGTATGCATTCAAAATTAATATAACATTTAGCTACTATATCTCAAAACACTAAATTCAATTCAAACTTTCTGTGTAAGATACAGAATAGACCATTCTCTCAAATCCATGTGGATTTCCCTTGTTCCTTCCTCACATTTTCTGAGAAGCTGGTCTTGCTGTTCTGCACAGCATCCCGCAGGACTTTGCAGTGCAGGTCATCCACGATCGCTGCCGGGTGCCGGGAGCTGGCACAGTGCACCATGGCCTCGATGTACCTGGGAGAGGAAACCAGCCACAAGAGACCATTTAAACTCCCAGTTTCACATGGCACACCATCAACCCCGTGTAATTAACACTACAGAGGAAAAAATAAGCACTGGCAGACACAAAGGGCACTTCCCATTCTTCCAGTCACCTCATAGGAAATGCAGAATTACATCCACTCGGCACCAGGCCCTGCTGTTCCAGCAGCCACATTATTCAATCCTTTTACATAAGCTTTTGCTGAACAGAACAGCTGTGATTTCAGAAAATTTTAGTATCATCAAAATAAAGTTACCTATCCAGTGCCTCTGCTACAAGAGGAGTCAGAACTACATCGACAGTTCCTTTTACTTCCACTATTGCCGTTGTCCGTGTCTGGAAGACCGGGTGATCCAACGTCCATTCCTCTGTTATTGTTTCATCATCTGTATTCTCTGCAGGCTTCTTATCCAAAGGAGTGTAAGGTGTGCTAAACAAGTCAAATACACATTCATGATCAGGCTTTGGAAAAACAAATACAGAAGTGTTCTGGTTTCATTTTAATTCTTAATAAAATCCACATAATGGCAGGTTTCTTCTACCATATAGCTTAGAAAGTACACAAATATAATCCCAGGGCAAGGCCCTCCCTAGTTGCAAGTTCAGCTTCTGGCAAAGAAATGGACACTTGCCATTAGCACCTCCAAATTCATCTAAATTGAATCACCATTTGTAATCCTGAAAACGTACAAGTGAAATAATTTAATGCTTGCACTGTGTACTTTCTTTTTGACCACACCCAAACATTTCATAATAGAATGATCTGTTCTGAAATAGATCAGGTACTGAAAACTACTGCTGTAAATCAAATTTTGAAAGGGCTAATGGGAGCCAAAGTATTTAAGAGGAGTATCAGGAAAATCCTACTCTTAAAAAATACGCTAATAATGTCAGGCTGTGTTCAACTTACTTGGATGTTGATCCTGTAAGCTGCATGCCTCTGTCCAGTAATGAGTTAGCTGTGAGACCCTGTTTAACAATCTAAGATAAAAGTGCAAAGAAATTTATTACATTCCTTCCATATATGAAAAATTCCCCAACCAAGGAATCTTTAAAAATTCGCCTTAAAGCCATTTTTCTTAAAAGAATCCCTTAGAAGCAGATTCTCCAATATAGGATACAGGAACTCCTAGGTTTACTTTTTTAATTCCTTGAAAAATCAGGTTATACAGCATTTACATAAACATTGACTCACTGGTTTTAAAAAAAACCCTTCAAATACTAATCTACAAAAGGTTTGCATGAACACAAACCTTTTCTGCCAAATGATAACAAATTCCATTCCAGAGCTCAAACACCTATTTTCTATCAAGTCATTTCCATTAATTTTCATGTACTTCATTTCAGCTCCTTCCTTAAGCATGTATGCTCAGGTCATTTAAAAAAAAAATAATCATTTCCTAAATCTGAGTTGCAATTTTATTTTGAAATAAAGCACTGAGAGCCTAAATTATACTTTATCAGCGTTAAATGTAATGTTACTGCAACTTTGTATAACATATTGTAAACAAAATTCACATAAATATCCTTCAGCTGTATAGCACTCAACAGCCAGCATTTTTTAGTGCAACAGTGATAATTCAGAACACACATCCACAGAATTCGAACTCCATCTTTCCTTGTCCACAACCTCCCAGCCACTCAGCCCCACTATCTGAAGTCAGAAGTTCAAGGTATTCCTTAACTAAAAGCCAAGAAAATTCAAGTTTCTTCTAGCTTATTCATACAACTGGTACTAAGCCATTTTAAGTTATATTGATTTCTTACTCCTTTCTCTACTCCTCCATCTTCCATACCTTAAAAGTTGGGACAGAGAGTTGCTCAAAAGATGAGGAACTTTCTTCACTCGTTGGTGTGTCAAGGTCTAAAGGGCGATGTAATGAGGATTTGGAAGTTCTTTTGTTAGTTGGATGCTTTACTGACCAGTTGATCACCTGGAACTGTGTAAGGTAATTTTGGTAACATGCCATTACAGGCTGCTGGGAAGTTATTTGCTCACGTTCCACAGTCTTCTCAGAGTCCAGGACATACATGTTGTCAACGTGCTCATCATCTCCTCCCAGAGCTGAAACAAATGAAGCCTGGGAAGGATGAGTCTTAATTGGCAACGTTTTCATATCCTGACTAATTTCTCCGTGGATTGTGCTTGTCAAGGGCCCTTCCACACTGTGATAAATAGACCCCCTACTGTATTCAGTTTTCTGAGCTTGCTTTTTTCTCTTCTTCCTCCCTGGATAGGTTCCTGGACCTTCATCACTGCTTATGGGCTCAAACTCTTCTGCAGCTGAAAAATAAGCCTCGCTATCCGCCATGGACATGCTGGAATCCATCGAGCGGTACTGGTGGAACGAGTTTGAATCTGCTGAGGGAGTGTAGGGGAAAGAGCCAAAGCTCCTCCTCTGCTTTGGGGAGTCCAGGACATTCTCGTCGCTACGGGACACGTCGCTGCTGAACTGCACTCCCACAGGGACGGGCTGCTTGTCTCCATAGAACGCTGCCGTGAGGCTCTTGGTGCTGCCGAGCCGGGTGGAGCACACGGACGCTTGTCTTTTCAGTGGGGACCTCATGGGGGACTGGCCCACAGGCCTCTCCTGGGGGCCAGGGGACGCAGGCCGGCCCTCTGCACCCTCCACCGCGACACTGGGAACGAAAATAAACACTTCCTTATTGCATTACTAATGCTTCTCTTCCCACACTGTACAACCTGTCAAATGCATCAGTGATTCTGTGACTTTCTATTAGTGTAACCATTATCTTCATAATGCTGGCTGCATACCGAATTCTGCCACTTGTCTACACACAGAGGATGTAAAGCCAAACATTAAACAGCAAGTGCTGGTGTCTTTACATGCTGGATTTTCTACCTTAATCAGGTAACCATCCCCTATCAGGGATCCAAAGTGGCATTCAAGCCAGGAAATGAATTTCAGCAGCACCATTTTTCAGCTTTAAAAATTGCTAAATCAATTTCTTACATCTTGGAGCATTCAAAAGTTGAATTATGCACCAACCTGGACAGGAGTACTAACCTTCCATGAGCATCTTCCCTTTTTGCACTGGGCAGGAACTCCTTCTGTCCCAGGTGATCCTCAGCAGTGGATGAGGGGCTGTCCTTTTCCCCTGCAAGCAAGGGCAGGGCAGCACTGGAGCTGCTCGTTTCCTCTGAAGAAGATGAGGAGCTGTGGGAGCGCAGTGGCACCTGGAGGCTCAGGTGTTGTGCTTTCCTTTCCATTTCTATCCCCACAGATCTGCAGTCCCAGTCTTTTCTTTTGACACCATTTGCTTTACCTAGGATCACGGACAGAAAAGAAAAACTGAATATCTGATAACACAACTGCAGTGGACTCTTCCCTGCCTACTGAAATAAAAATCATTATTAAATAAAAGCCGTAGGTTTGAAATGCATGCACATATTAGCACGTTGTACTGACAAAAATTGATAAAATCATGGCAGCAAAATATCAGATTGTCTTGGTCGGCTCCCTTTTATATACATAGAACAGATACAAGCCAAAAAACTCTTTTACTCAGAAAGGAGTTGCATGTTAATATAAAAATCCAGCACATGAAAGCTTGCTCAAGCTCTGTCTGCTCTTAGAAGGGGTCAGGACACAAGAGCACAAGCAGTTGTACCAGACTCATAAACACTATAAATAGCAAAACATTAAGAAACTATACTTTTGGGCAAAATAGAGTAAAAATACAGTACAGTGCATTCTCACCATCTAAAATTTTAGGAATCTCCTTAGTAATTATCCATTCTCCTGGCTGAAGTAAAGACTGTCCATAAAACATATCAGATTCTGCACTTGTGCTTGAGAAAGCAGAGCTGCTTGAAGGTGTCAATTCCTCAAGTTTGAAAAAATCCAGTCCCGTTAAGGTGCCACCAAAGAATCGACAACCACCGAGACAGCCACACTTGTTCTTGCTTCTCTTATTTCTCAAATTATCATCAGGCCACAAAAACCACAACCTACAAAAGGCAGAAGAGCAGAAAATAAAACAAAAACATGACCATGCTGAAGCTCAGCGAAAGCAAGATTCAAAGATATCCCTTTAAATGCACCTCCCTCAACCACATCTCTCACCTCTTGGTTCGGTTATCGTGTGTTTCCAAGAAATGCCTCTGCACTTCGTGTTTAGAAGGATGATCTGCAGCTAAAGCGATGTCAGCAGTGATGAGGCCCAGGTTGACAGAGCCAGCTTCCAGCCAATATGCCCTCCTCAATATTGGCTGGAGGCCAGTTCTGCAGTTGTTCACCTGCTCAACATATTGTCTGAGCTGAAGGTCCTGGATGGCCGCGCTGACGCCTTCCCCAACAGACTGGTTGTGCAGGTTGCAGTTTGCAATGCGTATGGCACCCATCTGAAAACGGGATTTAGACGTGAATCCTGACTATTTGTGAGTGAAACAAAGGAAGAATGGCCTTAAACCAGTTAACACATCACATACTACAGCCCAAAAAGATCTCAGTAAACTTCTCTCCAGGGAAGCAGTTTTATATACAGGTCAGCACACACATAAAAGAAGGCAACTTAGAAATTAATCTCAGACACTTTGTACTTAACAAAAAATAAAGCATTTACTTAGAAAGCATCCTTTTGTAAACAGATCAAAACAGAAAACAACTGTCAACAGATGTTGTAATGAAACTTTAAAAAACTTAAATCATTAACTTCTTCACTGTCATCTAAAACCCAAGAAACCTGAAACTTTCCAACTTGCTTAGTCTTCAAATAATCTGAAGACATTGGAGCTAGTTTCCTGCACAACTTGAGTTCTCTCCAAAATGTCAACACAAAGCACCTGAAATTTCAGATCGAGTCTTACAACTCTAAAACAAGGAAAGCTGAAAGATAATATAGCCATGGCAGAGCTACCCCCAGGGTTAATATTAAATTATTGCTTCTCATCTCTGTCACAGATTACAAAGGACCACGAAAACCATTTTTTTTTTAATTTGAATGAAACACATTCAGGATGTAATTTTCTAGAGTGGTTCAGGTTATTAAGCTGCCTTTGAAAATACTGCCATTCTTATTTATGCCTGCAGACACCGTTAATATTTATGATGGTGCTTTTTAATATTGGATTCAAAAGAATTTGGAGGCTCAAATGTATTTTTTTACTGCCACAGGGCAAAAAGCCATTCAAACCATGAGATACCGCGTCATTAAAAAAATATCTAAAATAATTACCACCGCCCTTTAGTTAGATTCTTGCTCATAATGTGAAGCTGCGCCCAAAACTTTTAATTTTAAGTCTACCATTTAAAACTGTGTTTATTAACTAACAGCACAATTACTACTCAGTTATGTCAGCAAGGCAGTTTTCTTCTTTTCTGTTGTTACTGTAACTCAACTGTATCTAAACTTATATTTTGCTACACTGAATAAATTATTCCTTTTTTATCCTGTGCAGTAGGATAATGGAGAGAATATCAGCTTTTCTCTGCACAGCCCTTTTTGAACAGTGGATTCAGTCGGGCAGTGGCACAAACACTTCTCCCTTCTCTACCAAAGATAGATCTAAATTCACACAAGAGGATCATGAGTTGCTCAGCACTGACTTGTACATGATCCATATCAATCATTTCCATTTGCTGAATTATTAATTCACAGCACAAGTTCTTAGCAGCTCTCAGGTACAAACACTGAGATTTATATGATTTATATTGCCCGGTGTGTTCTAAACTATTTTACACCAATTCTGCAGCTTCCACTTTTATTTTGGGAGACATATGCTCCTCCTTACCATTTTCCAACATAATTAATGGGATTAATAAGTAGAAGCCAAACTGACCGACTCCTGGTCCAGTCCATGATGACGTTTTATCCCTTAAAGTTTTAGGAATTCTGCTTAGTCCACACTGCATGCAAGGAAGATATTCTATCAAAAATATAAATATCTCTATCGACAAAGTATTTTAATTGCTGTTAAGAGAAATATTTTTACCTTGATATTGGTGGCACAGCCATGTTCTACCACATACAGATCTGCTCCATCCATGGCTAAGCGTGTCATCGTGTACTTCAAGTCATCAGACGTTGGGCACGGCCCAGGCACAGAGTTCATCTAAAGGAAAAGGGAAAAGAATGAATAAAGGAAAGACATATCAATGTCCATTAGGAGCTTAATTTGTGCCAATCCTTTTATTTATGTTGTGTTTAACATTCAACTTGACTGTACTCCACGTGTCTTAGTAATGTTAAGGCTGGTTTCTGAACTGCTCCAGAGAACCTGTGCATGTACAGAGAGCAGTAAGGACGGATGAAAAGGTACCTTTGGGTCACAAAAGCGGCGATCGATGCCGTGCTGGCACAGGATTACGGATTTGGGCCGCTCCAGCTCAAACTCCCTGCACACCACGTGGAACACAAAGGTCTGGCCCCATTCCAGAAGACAGGCGAGCTGTAAGCAAACAACAGCACATTGTCCATCATCACCCACGCAAAAACGGACTTGTGGTGTTCGATGGAGAACAGACAACAACCCCAGGGGTTGGGACGTGAGCAGGAGGCCTCACCACACCCTCCTGGCTGCAGCACCTTCCTGCTACTCAAGGCTGATTTTTAATCTCGTGTGCACCACAACATGCAAGTGTGTACTTTTTCACGGAAAAGCACGGTGACATTAAACAATTTCCTAAATTATTTCTTAATAAAAGGCAGCAGCTCTTGCTCTTACAGTCAGCTGAGAACTTCATTGTAAAGACAGAGCTCCCCACACTTTATCACAAAGAATACCTCAAGGTACTTCATTACTATTCATAATTTAAATGTCAGATTTACTTGTATAAAAGCAAAAAAGTTACATTTAGAAAGCACAGGAGGAAACTGGCTCAACAAAACACTGCTGATTCTTGCTAGATCTAGTAATTAGCCTATTGTTGATTTAAGTCTTTTATATAGTTAGCATGCTCATAAAGGAAATGATTCATGACTGTCTGTCTCTATTATGAGAGGGAAATGGGTTTTCTTTGGCTTGCCAAAGGAAAGGGGACTTAAAATCAGCAGTAATTTGAATGGAATTTAATACAGCTATGACTGTCCTGCACAAAATCTCTTCTCCTCCATTCAGTGTAGTCCCTTCCCAAATTCTTGCAATACATCAAACTATGGAAAGAAAAAAGCCTATGAACCTGAAACAGCAAATGCAAGTTCTGCTCCACAACAGTGCTGACAACTTAAAATAAAAATCCTGTATGATGCATACAACTGAGAATGGCTTTGTAAGGGAAGAAAATCTTTAGGTTGCATTAAACATTTAGAAATGTTCTTTAACCTTCGAGTACTTTGAATCAACTGAGTTTAATTTTGAACCATAGAGCAGTGGAGCAAATACTACAAATCATCTAAATCAGTGGCAGCATTTCGGGAAGTACCACCACAGACATCTGTATATGTAGCAAGAAAATGTCTATTCTTTAGACTTACTAAACTTGCTTGTATGCCTTATTTTGATTTTATTTGCTGCAGAAGTCTCCTAATGAAATATGTGTTTAATCCTAAAAAATAATGCCAATTTTTAGAGGAACAAGAAGATGTAGAAGTGTCTTAAAAATTTAAAAATAAATAAAGCAAATAGTAACTACCAAATAGAATGTATGTACTTTTCTTACGCCTCAATACACTGGCAAAGCAACCCTTCTTTAAAGATCTGGCAGACCACACCAGAAATGAATCAAAATGATCTGCCTGTTGTAAACCTGGAGCCATTCCCCTAGCTGGAAAGACAAATGTAACATAAATGGCAAAATTAAAAGGGGTTAGTGCTAAGACTGACCTAACAAAATGCAATACTGGGAAAGCAAACTATGTTCCAGTGGCACCAAGCAGCAGAATTTATGCAGTGAGGAGCTACTCCTGAGGCCTGTCCATACTACACTCCCACAAATGACCTCGTTTGCCTCCTACTTTAAAACATGACTGTGACAATGGCTCGTTTGGCATCTCCTGTCCCTTTACAGAAATTATTAGGTTTTAAAGCTATAAAGTAAAGGTTACTTAAGGCACAGATCACACGCTCTCCAGAAATCCACGCTGCACCAGTTTTACAAGGAAGAAGGTTAATACTTCAACACTTCAGAATGGTTTCTAGATGGTACCTGTGGTGCTGTCACTTTGGCTGTGAGGCTTCCAGCCTGCACATCTATCAGCCAGGCATATTCCAAAGTGTCACTTCCCAGGGGCAGCCCTTCCGCGGAAAACATGGCATGAGCACGGAGCTGCAGGCCCGACAGGCTGACGTGACCCTCCCGGAGCACTTCGTCCACTGCAGGGCGCTGCGAAGGACAAGGAAGCGGAAGGCAATTGTTGGAAAAGAGGCAACACTGGCCTAATTTAATCCTATTTATTTTCTTGACAAAATGAAAAAAAAAATCTGGACAAAAATAAAGATTTTGCAAAATACGCATCAGATTTTTCTTACAATTCACAAGCCTTAATAAAAACTTTGCACAACACGAAATTCCTACCAAAAAAGAACTCAGTTTTAAGATCAACACAGCTTCCACAATACAGACACGCAAGCACTGACTGATTACCTGGTAATTGTCATTCAGAAACAAATTCACTGGAGACAGTACAAGCTGAAGCATTGTTTCTCTAAATCCTTTCTTCATCTCAAAACACAGCCTCTCCAAGAAAGCTGTAGGGCACTCTGGACCATCTGGACTGCAATGCTGAAATAAAAAATAAACACATCTGTTTCAGAACCTGAAAATACACAACATGGTTGAAACTTTACTATTAGTTGCAAATCTGTGAGCAGGAAGTACGCCAATTTTCCTCTAAGTGGATACCCAAAAAGAAGCCTGTGCAACTTCAAAAACCTTTTAACAATTCCATAAACAGCAATTCAAACCTACTTGGGTGAACCCAATGTTTTATCTGGATTTTTTATTCCTGGGGTTCCCTAAGAACTCAGGAGCAGACTGCACCATTATGAGACAAATTTGCTAATGAGCAGAGAAATCGTAATGGGCAATCAAAAATATTACAGAAATCAAGTTCTGTATTAATTAAATTAATTTTATTAATTTATATTAAAATAATCAATTAAAAAATTATCCAGTTCTGCCTCCCAGATCAACAAAACAAATCCCATCTCAAAGCCATTTAGATAGCCACAGTTCCAGCAGAGAGTATATACACACTTTGGTGAGCACCACACCAACTAAACGTTCCAGGCATTTAAATGTGGATCCAGATTATGAAACTCAAAAAAATTAATTACATGAAGCAAATTCTTTTATGATAATAAAGTACTTACCACTGGCAATCTCCCATGCACTTTGTACAAATTAACAAGCACAGTGATATCCCATGGGCGTAAAGTAAGAGGGTGAACAGGCTTGACTGAACTTTCATTTTCTTTTTTGTCATTTTCCACTCCAACAGCTGTCCACCCAGAGCTTGAGGATGTTGACAGCGACAGAACAGGGCTTGAAATAACCTCTTCAAAATCAGTGTACATGTCATCTTCCCCAAAATAATTTTCCTAGGAAAAGGAATTGTTATGATCATATGGAAAACAAATGAAAAACATGTAGGCAATGAACTGAAATACAAATCCAATCTTCTTTATGTTAGTGTTCCCTAAAATAAGTGGCATAGCTACAACGTACAGCTAAAGGAACAGACATAACTTTATGTTATGAAAACTGGATAGCTTAAATGTGCAAATTTAGGCCGTGTGGTTGCAGAAAATGAAGGCAGCTCAGTAGTTGTCACAGTACTGGTATTTGAGATGCATGCAACACAAATAACTGAAATATTACTGTTATGAAATATAATTACTGACATTTTTAAACAGATTTTGTGATTTTAAAGACAGATAACAGAGTAAGAACACAAAACACATCTCCTGCATGAAGTCACCCTCATCCAGCTTTCTGAACCTTTTTTTCAGCAAGTTTAAAAGTCTTAAACATGCCTCTAAAGTATTAGGTCATAAACATTTCTTGCTCAGGTCTAAAAGCCACCTTGTGTCTAAGCAAATCCTCTTCAATTAGCTGAGGCCAAAGTAACACTGCCAAATTCTACCAGGAAAGAGAAAACCCATCAGATTTCTGGCAATATTTCATATCTCCCTTAAAAAAAAAAAAAAAAAAAGCTGGACTCTCAAGAAAAATTTTCTTACAATAATTTTTTATGAGGCAGACCCAGCAGAGGGTGGTAGGAGCTCCAGTAACTCACTCCTGGCAACTTCTGCTGTGAATGCCAGGACCTATAAATGATTCATTTCCAGACAGTAAACCCTTAGCGGGGTGTGCTGTACCAAAAATCGACCTCCCAAGATTAGAAAGCTTAACAAAGCTGCATGGACCATGTGTGTCCAGGAATCTCTACCCCATGTATTAAAAAAAGATCAATGAAAATAAACTGAAAACAACATTTCAACCACAAGTCAGGAAAACAAACATAAAAAAACCCAGAAAACTAGAAGTCTTTCAGGAGATGCTCCCAGCACAGCTGGACAAAAAGTTCTAAATAGAGTCACAAAAATGCTAAAAAGAGCAATATATGCACATTTTCATAAACAAGCTATTAATCTAAAATTCCTCTTGAGAATTAGACTGGAAAAGCTAAATTTCATGTGAGAAATCTGTACCTAAAAATGAAATCATTACAGAATCAAGGATGTAATGCAGCACTGTTTGCGTTTACTTCCAGAGGCAAAGAGCACTGAAAAAGTGCTGCTTTGCTTGAAAAGCTAGAAATCCCTCATGAATTTATGGGCTTCAAAAACAAAGCTCAATAAACAATTCAAATATGGGTTCATTTCCTCTGTACCAGGAGAAATCAAGTCTTCAAGATGCAGTACTGGCCTAATTTTAATCCTATTTATTTTATTGACAACATGAAAAAATAATGAGCATATTTTCAAGTCCTGTACTCTACAAAACAGTATTTTCTGCCATTCCTTGCTTACATGCTATACATTATATAAATTCATGAAAATGACTGTTTCACTGAGTCCTGATATTGATCACCTGTCTCAGAAAATTCTTCAACCTCTGCTCCAAAATGCCAGCCTCCAGAAGCATTACCTTAGCCTAGATCTGCACAGGTTGAAACACGTGTTCAGAGAAAAACAAACAAGCAAAAACCCACCCAAAAAAACCAAAAAAAAAAACAAAAAAAAAAACCCAAAAAAAACCACGCACACACACAAAAAAAAAAACCCAGCCACAAAAATCAACCAAATCCCAAGCATTTCGCTGTTAGTCAAACAGAAGTCAAATGTTTAAGTGCCTTGGCTTTGTTACCACAAGGGAGGGCGAGGGAGATGGGAAGAAATTAAACTTAGACACCCTAAAAAATCAGTCATGGAAGAGGACATGGCAAAAACAACATGAACACACACTTTGAAGCATAAGAGATTAACACCAAGTAAAGGATGCATAATTCTTCTCTGATATTTACTGAAGAAGCTTTTTAAATTAAGCTTATTCTCATGTCCTTCCCCATTCCCCTCCATGATCCTAACTCCAGAAATGTCATGGAATCTAATTAAGAAAAATAACACACTGCAGAACTTAAAATGAACCAAAAGCATGAGTTCTGATACCACTTTGCATAAAAATTGGAGTTTAGATAAGCTCTAGTCATAATAATGGAATATTTTTTATTTTACTATTCAAAAACTGAAAGAAGCAATTTTCTGCACATGTCCAGAAGATGCACTATTTCTTGAAAGAAAAATTATGCTGATAGGGGGGTATTTTTATATATATATAGGTATGCAAGAAGTCTTCTCACAAGCCTGTGACAATTGAATTCAACCCAGCTATGCCATAGCACCACAGTAATTCTGAACTAGAACTAGTGCCTACAAAAAGTTTTCATCCAAATTCACATATTCTGCAGAACTTGAAATTTCCATTTCGAAACTAATTATTTCCCTTTCCTACACCCATAAATTCCACGAGTCATGCTCCTCTGCCTACCTTTATGGAGAGAAAGGCTTTGAGCAAGGGTCCATACAGGGTTATCTGGGAATCTGGGGAGAGTTCCAACTCCACGTGGAGCTTATCCGGGGGCAGCTCCGAGGGGTCGAGGGGAAGGCGGGTGGAAGCTGTGGGAGATGAAATCACACTGTCGGTTGTTTTCTGCGATGGCCTTAGCACAGACAACATTGTTTCTTCCATTTCTGACACTTGGGAGCAAAATAAGAGTAGAAAACACGTTTTGATTACAAGTTAGGCTTCTGTTGGACAAAATCCAGCAAACAGGAATGTGTATTAAATATACAACTTTTGTATATTTATAAGCTAACTTGCATTGTATAATTATATTAGCATGCCTATGCTACAGAACCGGTTTCTCATCTCCAGTAACTATGGGAAGACAAGAAAATATAGAATCTTTCAGTCGATGTTAATTATGCAAGAGAAAAACAATCCCTCAAGTTCTGAAAAAAGGATTCCGTATATTTATCTTGCTTTTGAAGTTACACAAAGACATGCTTTCATTTCAGCAGAGCAGATTTCCCACAACCACACAGCTACTGCAGGATAAACAAGAGAGAACAAACATGCAAAGTTGTACTGAAAATCTATTCTGAACTAGTAGCTCTGTAGGCCAAAATTCAGTTGTTGTCTCCAACAACTGAATTACTCTAGTCACAAAAACAATTTGGATATTCAAATCTTACTTCCTACCCCTTCTTTCTAGTTGGAGTTAGGAACAAGAAAGCCCCACTGCCTTTTTTAAGTGAGGAAAGGCAATGAGAACGAAGTGAGTGACTAGAAGTGTTTTGGGGATGTGAAGTGATTGCTGGGGAGAACTCTATGGCAAAACCATCAAAAATTGATGCTCCAGCTGGAGGAAGATTTCAGGTGCCAATTTAACAGGAAGAACTGGCACATACAGAACTGCAGACACCTGCAGCCAGAAACCTCCAAGGCTTGAACTCACTGTTATTGTCTACAGTTCTTGCTCAGTGCTTGCATCATGTTATGAGTTATAAATCAGCCAAATGCTGCAGTGAGATGACCAATTCTAATGGAAACTACATCTTTTGTAACGCAACATATTTCTCACGGTTTTATGGACTGACTCAAAATAAATACAGATGTTGTATTTTACAACACATTCCATCAGCACCATGGAGTTGGAGTGAGGTGGACTGTGCTGAATTATTCACTGAAGGAAGCTGCAGATGAATCACCTGTGTACGTACAAATTTCCAAATGCAGGTTTCAATAGCTACAATTACAAGTAAACGTTCTCAGAATGTGAAGAATGCACATTTGACACAAGCTGACAGTCGCACAAGAGCCCTTAATGAGCAAAATCAATCTCACCTTTTCTGCTTCATCCTCTAAAATTTCACTTCTTTTAGATGTGAATTGTTGGAACTCAAACCCTAAAAATGCTATCCAGCATGTCTTCTAACACCTGCTGATTGTGGCCCTTTCAAATTAGCCCTCATTATTCTTCTAACATCTCTCCTCCATCAGTTCTGCTTCTCTTTCTTCTGAAAGAGTTTTACATAACCCCCTAACTTCCTGCATACTTCCCTCTGCATTTAAATTAACTTACTTTAATCCCTGTGTTTATAACTTTTTTTTGAAAGCACATACTTGTAGCATACTTGTTATTTAGAAATTTTTAGACCGTTAAGTTAAAATAAGTTCTCAGATATCAGTGTTAGACTGACCCATCTAACACTCATTCCTGATGGTCATGGTTCACTTTAACAGTGCTAGCTACTATGAAATCTGAGTTTGATATCCATAAAGGGAAGACAATATTAATATAGCTCATATGTAATGTATTCAAACATTTAAATCATAAGATGAGATCACAACATCCAAAAGGAAAAAAAGCTTAAAAAAGCTAAGGAATGGGATATGGCCAAAAATATTGTACTTCCTATTTAATATACTGATGTTTAATATACCAAGTGATATTTTATCTTGTGCAACAACCCGTTTAAGAGATCCACTTTGTTAAGGACAAGGAGAAGTGAACTGCAGACTGTATCCTCTTTATTATACAAGGAACTGGGACACATTCTGAAACGCAGCAGCATGGAATGCTGTCAGGTTTTAAATCAATCCCAGTGCATTCTAATGATCAACACATTCCCTTGAGACATAAAACAGCAGTTCAGTTCCAAGTTCATCTCTGCAGATGGAAGCAGCATGATCCAAAGTCCCAGCAGCTTCCCAAATGAAGCATGCTAACAAGGAAAAGTTAGTGACACTTACAGGATTGTTTTAATTGCTCATCAGCCTTCTGAGGATAAATTGGGTGCCAGGAGTAGTCAATTGTAAACACAACACTCGGGACTGTCCAGCATTCAACCCATCCAGCCCTTTCAAAAGGAAACAGCACACTTTTATCTCAAGTACAATACTGCCATTAAATATCTTTTAAGCAACCTCAGAAGTTCATGAATCACAAAAAAAAAAAAAAAAAAAAAAAGTCAACATAAAGATATAAATATATATATTTATCTCAATAAAACTCACTCTTCTTGAGTAATGTTCCTCCACTTGGGTTTGCTTGTTTTCTGACCACTTTGACATTCCGCAGAAATACAAGACTCAGGACTTATTTTATTGGGCTGACAATCTTTTACCAGCATAAAAAGGGAATATTTACTAGGATGGCAATCTGGTAGATACAAATGAAGATCAACATCTTCTCCCTAAAATCAAACATCAGCAACACAAGTTAATTTAAATTCCCTTTATGCATAATGTTCATACTATTTCCATGTTCATATGTGCCACCATCTTCATTTTACAGGCGAAGTTAGACAAGAAATCTGTTTCCCACCAAGTTTTAGTACAACCCCAAGAGCTAAATATATATATATAGTTCTGAATATATAGTTCTGAATGCTTACAAGTCCAATAACTTGCACATAACCAGAGCAATCTATAAAACACTGGACAGCTTTTAGTGATCCCTGTTATTCTGTTGTTCAAACCATACTGCAGAAATTAAATAACTAAACCAAATTTACTCCACATCTCAACTAAATCACACATTAAAAAGAACAAAACCTATAAAACATGATTTTCTTTGCTATCAAATTATACCAAATTAGCAACATCAGCATCAACTACTTTTTTATTTTTAGCAGCAGTAGACAGCTTCTATTTTAATGAAGACAAGTACAGTAATTCAAAGAATTATCTGCATCTGTTAAAAACACTGTGATGATTATTTATTCTACAGAACCTCTTTAAAATCTGGAAAATGGCTTTCCAAAATGGTTTGGGGGTAGCCAGTACAGTATTCGATTCTATCTTTGAACATACATTAGATTTTCACATTTCCTAAATAAAGGGGAACAGAATTCCAAGTGATAAAACACGTACACAGACACACAATTTAAGTATATATAATAAATATACACTCTACATGTGTATCTGTATGTATGTGTGAAGCATAGGCATGTATATATTTTTAAGAAATATTTCAATTTTTGTGGATATATAATTAAACAGCCTATGATCAAATGCTTCACACAAGCAAACTGAATCCATTCACCTCTGGGTTACTTGAAGAAAAATTCTATGAACTGGAAGTGAAAAAGAGTATTTTTCTTTCAGGAAAGAGTTAATTCAAAATTTCCTGATTCCTGAAGGTAGGGAAGTTATCTCACATTTACATGACAAAAGAACTTACCCTTAAGGAGAATCTTGTATTGCATGTGGTTGGAACAAAGTCAGTGAAAGGCAGAGAAAAAACAATGTTCAGGGTTTCTCCACAAGCTGCTAGATAAACTGGGAGGCAAAAGGAAACACAAACAAACAAATTTGTCCAAATTACTCCCTATTTTATTCTTAGATGAAATATCAAACATACAGGTAGAAATAATTAAAAGATATTAAAGAACTCATGACACAGAAAATTGCCATTTAACTACAGTGTACTTAGAGTAATAAATTACTGTAATCAATTATTCTGAAAGTATTTACTACCCACAGCTTGTTCTTTCTAGAAAGACACTGTACTTGGTACAAGGAAATTGCAGGCAAACAATAAAAATAACTCTAATATCTCAGTGCTTTTCTTTACACATCAGGTTTTGGGTGTAATTCTAGTACTTTCTCTCTATATACACACACACACACATATATATATATATATATATATACACGCACACTCTGTTTTGTGGATGATTTTTTTGTATGTGCTACTTCTTCCAGATAAAAAAATTGGTCTCACCATTCTCCTGCTGTTTGGTGGAACAGTCAATCCAGTTGTGTTGATTTGCTGCCCAAATCATTTCGAACTGATGGAACATGACTTTGAAGTTCCACATATATGGAACAAATGAAAAAATATCAGGTGCGCTGTCACTGGACCAGTCTTGGATCAAATCTGGACTCACACCAAGTAAGAAAAGGTAAGTTAGTAGCAATCAGGTGAGTGATTTCTTAGGATTTTTGTGTTGGAGAAGTTCATGTTTGCTCTGAGCACAGCAGCCGCTTACAGTGGCACTACCCAGACAATGGCTCTGGCCTCACTGAGTGGATAACTTCATTAGCATGGCACTATGCCTGCACTAATTAAAGCTTCCTCCCAGCAGGGCTAATTAGCCCAGGCAGCACCGCAGTGATGGGGCTGTATTCTTTCCATTACTGCAGCTGGAACTTCCAGCAACAGTTGGGTGGTGCTGTACCACCTTGTATTGCCTTCTTCCTCACAGCCAGACTTCTATGGAGCAAATTACTTTTCCTCATCATCTGTCAGCCACAGGGACACAATCCAAAGCCCAAGTAATTGAAAATGAGCCAAGCAAAGAGAGATAGCAAGAGAAATCAACATCATGGGTGACAAATATTAAGCAAATCAGTAGCTGTGATGTGAGTTTTCATAAGAAATAAACGTAAGATCAGTTAACTCCAAATCAAATTTATTTAGATACTAGAAAATTAAATTATTTGTATCTCTACTCAAATGTAAGAATATCATGTGCTTGGACATTTTGTAGGCATCAGGAACTTTGTCCTCAGAAACAATTTGTTGCCCTAAATACATGAAATCAGAGAACATGACCTTGCACAAGTTGGCAAAATTTGAAAAGAAATCCCAAGGAAAGAATATGTAATTTGACATGTAACTTATTTAGTAAAGAGGTTACCTGTAAAGAAGCTCTTTTGGGCAAAGATGAAATGATAGGTTGCTTTATAAACCTCCAGCTCGCACTGCCATGTCTGTGGCATGTTCCATATCCGGGGATAGCTGGCATTAATATGGAACTGTGGACAAGAAATTAAAGCATCAGCATTACCTGAAAAGATGACAATGCCTGACCCTGTCTCTCAGCAGTTTGCACATATGTACCCTGCTGAATAATTAAAACTGTTTTCCTGCTGGGATGAACAGAAGGTCCTTCCAGTTCCTTAATAATTTAATCTCTGTCTCTCCTTCTGTGTTTGAAGGTCAAGTGTTAGTGTACTCATTTATTCAGAAAGGTATTCTATGAGTTTCTGATACATCTGCTGCTGTAAATGTACCAAGCAAAGTTTTCATCAAAAGGATCACTTTTCACAATACACCAAAAGAAAATCTCCCAGAACAGAGTATTTTTCAACCATTGATATATTGCTCAAGTTCAAACACTAAAAACACCACTCTAATAAGGTCGTTTAAAAACCTGTAAGAAGGGTAATCCACAGAACTACACTACTGCAGAAGTGAAATATTAGGCAAACAAAAGAATAATGCAGTATAAAATCTGTCTCAAGTAGTTCAAGCACACTTGAGTGCTTTTAAATACTTGTGCACACATATCCTTTAGCAGAGCTAGTGAGTGTAATCATTTATTAAGTCAAAGCCTGTATGAAAACATGGCTACATAGTAAATGAGGCAACATTTGTAAATACATAATTTATACACCAAGTCAGTGCTTTTTAAGTCACTAAAGGTTACATACATGCACAATTACGTGTGTATATATAAATTCCTTATATATATTAAGGTCTTGCAAAACACATTCAAAAGCATTTTCCTGCATTAAGAAACTAAAGACTGCTCCACAGAAAAATAAATATGTTCTTTATTAAAAATCCTCTAGAGACTGAAGCTTTGTGCCTATTAATGTACACTTACAGCCAGCATTTCTGCTTCCAAGAGAGTCCTGTACTGCATACTGCTGGTGGCATCCACGTGGAGGAGCTGCCCTTTAATTGTGGGCGAATAGCCTGGAAAACAGAAGTTATCAAATGATCATTCAGACACAAGAGTTACACCAATATTTAAACAATTTACACCAGTGATTTCAGCAGTCCACTCCCAGGAAGTATCCTGATGGATATTTGCCTTAATATCTTGCAGTGAGGTGCACAAAAAAGTATTTTTGTTCCTTTACATAGGAATACACATCTCAAGATTACAAAGAAAAAGCACTAGAAGATATTCACACACAAAGGAATTAAGATAACTGCTCAGGAAAAACATTAGGGAAACAAATTAGGCTTAGCCTTAGCTCACCATTTTCACCCACTGTCATGGGAATATTTATTTCCAAATAGGATCCTGCTCCAACGTTTACATGCACAGCATTTGTTTCCTGCATTGCAAGAAAAGAAAACAGTCCAAACACAATTTCTAGGTTTATTTATGCCTCTGGCTGTCATTACCCACACCTGGACTAAAGCACCTGATGATTAAAGTCTTTCTTGAATTCAGAAAAATCACTAATGAGCTATCAATATACATTGATACCAAATAACACCATTTTTAGCCTTAACAAATGCTGACTGAAGTCCAGTTAGAGAACCAGCACACGATACTCTGATCCAAGGCCTGAGAGGGTAGATTAATATACATTTCTAACGCTACATTTCTAACCCTTTCAGTCCCCAAAAAAACAACAAAACAGGTGTACTATTAAGTGATGCTGTATCCCATTTAGAAGAGTAGCAACAAGGAGAAGAAAAATCCAAATTCCTACACATACAAGTTTTGTTCCCCCCAGTATAATCTCTTCATTCAGTATCAGAAGAAATTGTTTTTCCATCACGGTGAGCTTTATCAGAATTTAAGATTGCAAAGGACATGTCCAGATCATGAAGCCCCAGGACTATAGGAGCTAGAATGGCTTAAAATATACCTTTAAAGCGAAAAAAAAAAAATTAAAATAATGCCTCTCAGAATATATTTCTTTTTCAAAGGTTTGCTCGTAATTATAAAAGACTAAGTCAAAAATCTACCAGCTTTTAAAACCATATTTCTGTAATAAACACCTGAGGCAAGTAAAACTATGCACAACCAAAAAGCACAGCACAATCACAGTAGACAAAGTTAATCTCTTGATAAGATTTCATTATTTACCCTGTTCTTGGTAAAAAGCAAATCAATGGTGGCATCTGCAATGATATTCATCCTCAGTTCAAAGGCAAGGATCTGTCTTGGTTTCCCAGGCTGAGCAATTTCTGAGACTTTCATAACTTGGTAGTCTGGTGGGAAGAAGAACTTCCACAAGCAATCCCTAGTGGGAAAGAAAAAGAAGAAAAAACAAGAATTGTATTTTTGTTCACAGAATAAGTATATATGTATATGTGTGCATCTACTTGGTTCATTTAACTACTTTCCTCTTAACTGACTCTTTAGACAACCAGTGGATGTGATAAGGAAGAATGTTTGTTGAAAATCTTCATCATGGGAGCCTTCCAACTCATTATGGAGATCTCCAAAATTGTCAATGGCAAGAAGTTACTTTTGGACAAAAGCCATAGATTTTAATTCAGAAGGCAAACAAGCCATGTTTTTCTTCTTACTTCTAATCCTTGGTTTACAAAACCTGCTACAAAACCACAGTAGGAAGTCATCTATTTATTCTTCAGTTTGTGCATAAATAATTGATGCCCAGAGATAAAGAAAATACAAAACTTTAGGACCTCAGAATGGCAACCACATTTCTACAGATTTATAGGTGAACATGCCATGAAATACATTACAGGGAAGGTAGAGTGATGAAGCACAGACAGCAGAGCTTACATAGGTCTCAAGGGGGTGGAAGTCCTTCCTGCACCCAGTACTTTCCAAAATCCCACGACCGACCCATAGCAAGATGTAAAAGTGTTCCTGGTATGTATCAACGAACTCTACACACTCTGCACTAAACTGCTTTCTACTGAGCCAGTTAAGATTATAAAAAGCGTTCCATTACAGGGCAAGCTTTCTTTGGAGTATTGAAAGTATCATTAATGATTCACTGACCTCATGTTTCTAGCAAAGGGTTCTAAAAAGTGACATTTTCTCTTAAATGCACTATTGTATCTAATGACTACTCTTCGGGCTGCCATCCTCACACTCCTGAGAGACAGCAGTAAATCGTAACAGTTTCACAGGAGAATTAGTGAAGGCCAAGTACCAGCCTGTAATTAATAGGGGGAAAGAGGGAAAGCACTGATTATGTCACTTTTATTTAATAGTCCTTTACTCTCTAAACAATCCTATTGTCCTCACCAGAAATACCCACGTGCAAAACATCCAGGGCCAAGTGAAGAACAGTAGAACTCTAGCCTAATATTTTGTATTAAAATAACTAGATAATAAATACTTTGGAGATAACATCAAGCAGGTGATTATGCTAAGCAGGGATAAATTATTCCTCCCTCATTATTTTCATAGTCAGATTTGTTCTTCCCTAAAATTTCCTCATCAACATGCAGCTTATTCCCATATTAGTTAACAGGACCTTGATAAATCTAAAGATCACCACTTAACAAGTTAAACCTTTAGGTCTGTAACAGCTGAAAAATGGTAAAAATATTTTCCTTACAAAAAGGGAACATAATCTATTAATTTAATAATGAGAGTGATCCTAATTTTGGAAGGCCAACAAGACAAACACCGACGAATTTACTAATCTTAAACCATTGTGGCAGGACTCTTCTTTCAGACTTAAGTCTACCCTAACCCACACAAATTAAGCCTGAGCAATCACACAATGGAAACTTTAGAAAGTTCACAGTAATACTGGACATTAAAGATGAAAGCTGTAAATCATGGTCATACCTCTGCCTATCAGCCCAAGGCCCATAGTTGAAGTCTGTCCCTTTTCCACACACAATGTCCAAACCCCAGCATGGTGGCAGATCCTGTAATTTGCTGTCTTCATTGCTGGCTTCGCCATCATTACTCTCCTCTGTCTCCTCTGGTACAAGACCTGTATTACATAAAATAATAAACATTATTAAAGGAAGCTGCTTCAAATTAGCAAGAAAAATGTTTGCTTAAGCACAAGACAATTAAAGTGTCCTGATGTCAGTTTTATTTGAGAGCACTACAGTATATAAATATCATATAAAGACACAATTCAATGCAGACTTCCAGTGGAAGGCCAAGAAATATGACCAAAAATGATCTAAAATGGCACCTATCCTACATCAGTATACACCATTATCTAATCTGTTATCTTTGCTCAAGATTCAGGCAATAGTTCAAGGGCAAAAAGAGCAAAAGCATATTTGTGATACTTCTCTTGGCTCCAAAATATTGCACTAACTCTCTTAGCATAAAGATTTTTCACCATTAAAAAAAAAAAAATTATCTTTGTATTTAACAGAATGTACCTGGTTCATCCATATAATAGTAGATATCAACATCGTTGGACTGCATTACAACAAAGCCTTCACCCATCAGCCTTGGTGGTCTGCAAAGAGTGCAAAGATAAAGAGTAAAAATCCACGCGCTGAGGTTGATCTTCATGAATTCAAGTAATTTTAAATGCAACATATTAAGCATAATGGATTTGCATAATGATTTGAGAAAAAAACCAAACCCTTGATCATAATGTTGCTATTATTATTATAATCATTACTTCAAATAACTTAAACATTTAGTTAAGTCAAGCATGAAGATACCAGGTTCCTCTCCACAAAGGTATTTCTCAGATATTCTAAACCAGAAGTAACTACTGAAGTTTTACTTTCAGTGTTTCTTTCAGTGAAGAGTTCCTTTCTCCTTGTCCTATATAGTTCTTTCACCTGCTAATTGTTTTCTTACTAAAATAGCCCTCTACACCAAAGGGACAAGACATTCAGTAATTAGACCATTAGTTAATAAAAAAAAGAAAAAAAAAAACCTGTTCTGCCTCAATAACACTTCCCTCAATATAAAAGGATCTAAGTGATAAAACTAAGAGATGAAACGTTTCTCCAAACACTATTATATTGGTATATTACAATCCCTTTTTCATGTTAATTTACATATTAATAGATTCTAAAGTAGTAATATTATAATATGAAAACTCTGGGTTTACTGCAGAAGACACCATTGCAGCTTTTCAGCCACTTTCATAAACTGTCATTTCTTAACAAAAAAGACAATTCCTGTGACTGAAACACAGTCTAAGAGGGTGACCTGTTAGAAGTACATTGCCCATTTTACCACAGCTCATTTTCAAAGGCAGGAAACCTTGGAAAACATGGAAGACAGCCGAGCAGAGACCACGTACTGCCAGAAACTCTTCAAATGCAATAGAGCAGGAACTCTGAAACTAACTTTACTTTGAGAGTAATGACAGCAGTGAAAGATCAAATACTTTAACACAAACTAGATAATGGCAATGAATGATAATGAGATCATTATCATTAAAGTACTCCCTAATATCTATCCTGAACTACCACCTTGAGCCTGCTGCCTCCAAACTTGTTCTGCTTTGACCTGCTTTTCCAAGCACAATTTTTTTTTTCTTTCCTTGGACTTTGGAGGACTTATTTGCAAAGCATGATAGAAGTGTTGAGATGGATATTTGTAATACAAAATGAAAGTTTTCAAGGTGAAATTTTGATCTTTGTATTGGTTAGTCAGTCTGTTACAAATTTCACCAAGTCACTTGGCTCTTTTTTATATATTCACCACCTGCAGGAATTTCTGGAAGTTAAAACACCCAGCTTAAATTTTAAGCCAAGGCAGTATGAAGAGGGCAGGCTCTGAAGAGTCAAACATTCTCCATTTCCAGTGAACTGGGCAATTTTTTGAATTTACCCAGTAAATCAGAGCACATTTTGTGCACAGATGCCATCCTTGAGCCATCAGAAACTGCAGGGATGGTAAGAGCATAAAAAGAAAATACTTAGAGGAAGCAGGAGAAAAAGCTAATAGTTTGAGTATCTTAATCCTATTTTGTTTTAATCTTGTTTGTTTTCAATATTAGGTGCAGAAATTTCCTTTGTCGTCATGTTGGAGGAGTAAGATTCTGTACACAGCCACAGAATATTCTTTGAAAAACATAAAGGCATATTATAAACAGGAGTATTTGGCTGATAAAAAGCCAATTTAGGTACAAATGATGTACAGTTTCTTTTATTACTTCATGGAAGAACTCAGGCTTGTGTTTGACTTACTTTAGTTTGTTCAAGCTGCCTAACCCTGCTTATGCAAAATATACAGAGGTAAAAGGATCAGCAATCTGTCCCCAAAAGATAACATGGTTTCCCCTCTACCAAGTGCTACACAGCTTTTGCCCAGTTTGGGTTTTTTTTTTAGTATTTCCCAAACCATGAATCAGCTTTACAGATGTCAACACCTTAAACTTCACATTTCAGCTAGAAATTTAGTGCTGGCAAAGCCTAGGTACAGCTCTAGTCCCTGAGAGAAGGAAAACAGACCTTGGACACCGGATGCCACATCCCTAGAAACATTCAAGGCCAGGCTGGATGGGGCTCTGAGCAACCTGATCTGGTTGCAGATGTCCCTGCTCATTGCAGAGGGGTTGAGCTAGATGGCCTTCAAAGAACCTTTCCAACCCAAACTACTCTATGTTTAATCATAGAGCAAAACACACACACAAAACCACAAATCTAGAATGAGATGGAAAATCAGGGCTTTTCTCCATACATGAGATTGTTTCAAAGATCCAAAATTTAAAATTTACAGAGTGGTAGAAATGCCAACTGTCTAAACCCACTGAGTAAAATAAAGACATGGAAGCACAACCAATATCCTCTTCTTTGTGTTCTTAAAAGAAATAATAAAATAAAATGGATATAAAAATACCCCAAACTTACTCATCATTTTGAAGACCAACATATCTTGGACTTGGAACCAGCATGACTCGGACATTTTCCAATTTTCCCTTCACAATGTGCATGAACTGATCAAGGTGGCTTGAAGGTGGTTTTGTGGTGTATGTCAAAAAGGCATCATCAAAGTTAATGCAAAGTGTTTGTGGCTGATAATGATTCCCAAATGCCAAGCGACCCTAAATCAAAAAGGAAACCCAATTACTCACTACACACTGATCTCTTATATTTAAGTATCTATTTACCTATAAAAATGCAGTTGAACCAGCTATGTACAAATAGTGTGGACAAAAATCCTGGCCATAGTCTGTGCAGATCTAGAAGTACTGCCTTATATACTAAACTCTCCAATTTTTCTCCTATCACCTCAATAACAGTTTTCCTGGGGGTTTTTTGTTGTTGTCCATTTGGGTTTTTTGAGCGGTGGTATGGTTTTGGGATCTAACATCAACTTTTAAAGAATGTCTCCAAACATCCCTATTAAAACATGCAGGAAAGAAAAAAAAAAAAATTAAGAAAACAACCCCAAACACCTGCCAAAAACCCAGCATACCCCATACTGTACAACACCCACAATTTAATTACTTGGTGAAATTCTGGAAATCATTACAAGTCTAAGACACAAGTATTTCCCCAAAGTTAGAACATAACTGTATTTCCAATGGCACCAGTAGGATTTGTGGCTCTGTCAGGGGTGTGCTGATGGTGTAATTTTAACTTTTTTAAAGCATGAAGGCAAACAAAAACCTCAAATAGAAAGTGTAAGAAAAATGAATGGCACGTGTCATTTTTAAGCAAATACTGATAAATATTTTCCTGATCAGGGTTCTTTTACTCACCGTGCTCACATTGACTTTAATGACCGGAATAAGTGATCTCCATGAAGAAGAGGGGTCTTGAGATTCTGTTTTCACTTTAACACTAAAAAAAAAAGCCAAAAAAAAAAAAAAAAGGTGGTCATTATTTTGTCTTTTCTGCAGAAGAACCAACCAAACCTTTCTTCTAGGGGCCTTCAGGGCACAGATCCTGGGGAACACTCCTTCCCCAGAGGGGTGCCTCCTGCAAGGGACCTGCCAGCAGACTACTTGCCAGGCTTCCCAAGCTTGGGTGCTGACACAGGTAGGAAACAAGCATGCCTTGTTTACTCAGAGCAATAGCTAAATAAATCTTCCTCAGGGAATCTTGGCCTGTTCTAAATACTCCTATTGAGGCACGGGATTTTTCATTTCCCAAGACACATCCTCCTCAAAGACAGAAATCCTTCCTGTGCCTGTCAATAAAGGCTTGAGATAAAAACCCAAAGAGACTGGCTGGGAGGCACAGCCCTTACTCAAACTCAGGACTGCCACAACATCCTGCAGCTGCCCACTCCGTAATTTAGTAACTGGCCAGCAGCAGTGGAAGGATTCAAGACTCATTAGATCTTCTCTGCTCCTGACAGTAAATCAGTCTGGTGTGGTTCTGCCCAAAGACAGGCTGATTATTGAACATCTGACTGCACTGCACATAAGCCATGTAAAACTCCTTACATACCCACACCATGTTTTCTGGGGTATCCTAGAAAGAGAAATTAACAGAAGACATTTTGCGTAGCTGTACACAAGACCATACAGATCCTCACATTTTGCCTATTCAATGTCTTGAGCAGCTGTTCTACTGAGCAAAACCATTATTATTCTGCCAGCATAATCCTCTTCAACGCATGCTTCCTCTCCACACTTTATTTCATATAGATTGTTCAGCCCGTCTCTGATCATTAAATAAGAGTGCTTGGTTTGTTTGGTTGTTTTTTAATTATTATTGGTAGGAAGTCTGAGGAAAGGGAAAGGATTCAGACTGTCAGGCTTGTCAGTGCAATTCCTCTCAGCTGTGCTTCCCTCTTTTGGCCTCCAGAGCACACCTTAACAAAACATTACCCAATTAGTTCAGCACTTTGCAGAACAAAGCATCGACAAAGCAGCAAAATGAGTAATTATTTACCTTTCAAGATTGGTGTGTGTTCTCTGCCTCCCATTCACTTGTGCTCTCTCATCATCTTTCTTTGCTGGAATTATTGTGGGATCCAAGCCAAACAGTTCTTGAAGTTGTCCATAAAGCTCAGAGCGGTTGTACACGTGAAATTCAAAGTCATTCACCATAATATACAGTCGAGTTTCTGCCTTTGGATCTAACCAAACAGTAGGAAAAGAGCTTCTAATTCTGTTTCAACATTCCCTTGGAATATTTACAGTTTCTCAGATACACACATTTTGCAAAACCAATCCACATGGCACTGAACAGCTGCTGAAGTACATATTAAAAAGCAGTAAAAAACTCCACAAAATAATTACAGCATTCTAAGCAAATCAGTAAAACTTGGCAAATAAGACAGCTGCATACAAAATATTAAATCTGAAAGGCATTTCACCCCTAGGTCACAGTCCAAAAATAAAGCCAGACAGAAACTGCACAAAATGGTAAATGAAGTTTTTCAGTCTCCTGTATGAAAACAAACAAACAAATATCCCTCTTGATGCATAGAACAGAAGCCTTGGTGAAAATTTCTGCTTTTTAGCACAGATATCACTGAGATCAATTCAATCTCAAAACCCGAACTGTTTTCTAGCCAAGCTCTCTGCTACAGCATGCCTGAAGTAGGAAAAAGCCTTCTTTTACAGAGAAACAGAAAACATTAATATGCAGAACTAACAGGATCATACTCATTTTGCACAATCAGCTGACATTTACACTAATTTCAAATTTCAACTGTTATATCAGCTTGACTCTCTGATCCTTAAAACCTATTTTAACATCTGCTGATCATATAGAGAGCTGATTGTGACATACTTTGACATACTTTTGCCTCAGAAAGTGTGACCTAATTATGCAGTTAATGTGAGGGAAAAGCTCGCACCACTTCCCCCTAATTACCCAGTTGAAAGAGCGCCCATTACACATTGACTCAAGAGACCTGAGCTGCTCTAAAAACCTCATCTGGTCTTTCTAAATCAAACAGACTTCAGGCAGCTGAAGAATCAATGGTTATTATAGCAGTCCCCAGTCTGTAACTCAGGGGTACAAACTGAAGGCAGCATTTCCCAAAGACATGAGAAATTAAAAACTCAGAGCAAACACTTGTGGTCAGGGTCAAAAGAAGTAATGCAGATGCCCAAGAGCCAAGGCTTAAGATACCTGCTTGATTAAATGCACACAATTTGATAGAAAACTCATCCGTCCCCCAAAAACACACGTCTCTGCAACACTGTCCCAACAACAGCAATCCACTTTTCCTCCATCACACCTACAGTACCAGAAATTTCCATATAATTATAAAAATATATACATATAGAAAGTAAGTTTCCAGAGCACATTGACATCACTGTTTTCTTGAACAGGAGACAGAGAAAAGCTAATGAGCCAGCTTCAGTTCCTTCCTGTTTTCATAAAAGCACCATCAAATCCATTTGTTGCCAATGCTAACTTGCATCAATAAGACACAGGCAAAGAATGACATAGACAAAGATCGGGATACACAATTGCTCACCCAGGAGATCTCAGTATCATCAAGAACACAAATAAATGTAATTTTTCAATTCTTGGAGGCAAGCATTAGACTTCATTAACTAAATGAAATCATATGTACTAATTCATTTCT
Source organism: Corvus hawaiiensis (assembly GCF_020740725.1). Classification (NCBI taxonomy): domain Eukaryota; kingdom Metazoa; phylum Chordata; class Aves; order Passeriformes; family Corvidae; genus Corvus; species Corvus hawaiiensis. The sequence continues at coordinate 71,088,448 of NC_063217.1, forward strand.
TTAAAGGGGATTTAAAGAGACATCTCTTTCCTAATAACAAAAATAAGGTTTAACTTCCACGCATCAATTTGGTTGCCTAAAACACTTTTAGAAAAGGAAAACAAAAAGGGCAAGGAAAAGAGACAAGCAAATCTGAATGTTATAATACTGAATGATTTAAAGAAGCATTTATGTAGTTTATGTACAAGTAACTACCAGATTGTTTCACAACGTGGAAATTGATAATGTGCTGCAGCACCTAAGCCAAGTCATTGGGGTGTGCCCTACTCACAACATGATCCTCCAGCTTTTGTTCCTAAACCACTATCATTTCTCAAGTATGTACAAAACCTAAAGCCCCAGTATGATTTAACACTTAAAGAGCATTTTAATCATGTTACTTTGTTGTCAGACATGCACACCTCCAACTTCTGTGGTTACTTGGATTATCTGTCCACTAATCATGTGGCCTTAAATGCCAGGAGGAAACCTTAAAGCCTTGCAATACTGCCAAGAAAAAACTGCCACCACAGAGGACAGACAACCATCTTCACTGCATTAAATTCAATTCATTTTTTCATTTTCTGAGCCACTAGAGAAATATGTTTTAACTGGCAGACAATCCTATGAAAACCTGTTGGACAATAACCTGTGGCTGGAAAATCTAATTAACTCTAAGACTAGGTTCTACTTTTTGAATGATTTTTTTATGGTGTAAAGAATTTGAATTGTGCCCTACCACCTCAGAGTGTGAGCACAGCCTCAGTAAATAGAAATGAGCAGCTCTTCCAAACTCCTATCACTGCTCAGACTGGTGTCACATTCACCTGACAGATTTTGCATGCAGTACTGCTGCCACTGCTGAGTTGGTACTGACACAGCAACTGCTCTACAAGCTTGCTGACAAGTCTAAGAGGCTTCACACCAGCAGAAGCCACTTCCAAAGGCAAGGTGGGGAAAAAAAGCCCTCCAGAGTTCAATGACCCTCTCAGCTAGTGTATCTCAACTGTAGATAGCTGACATTTCTGGACCTCCTTGAATAAGCAATGGAGCTGTGATGGCTCCAAAAGTCAAGAGGGGCAGGACTCGAGTCCCATCCACCAAGAATCTAATCCTGTAAGTGATTAAGCACATAGCCCTAGGCTACTTATGCTTTCTCACTGTTTCCTGCAGACACAATTAATCTCTTGCATCTGTGTTAATCATCCATCTTCACCCAGAGATAAGGAAGAAAAATAAATGAATTTTTCACACTTCCCCACTTCTGTAATCACAGGTGTCATCAAGACACAGGCTTGTCAAACACTAAAGAACATCCCTTACCGCAACACTTTAGCTAAAATACTGAAAGCACAACACTCACTGAAACTCAGAAACTAAAATCACTTCCAGAACATAAGACATCTCTATTCATCATAGTTATCAACTTCAATACAGAGACAATTATGGCTGGACTCCAGTTAATGAGGGCTACTATTAAGATGAATGGTTTGTATCAAGAAGGGTTCATGTCCCTGATAATGAAGCCTGTATTTGTTCATCTACTCTGCAACCAGTGAACAAATCCATACCTTCTGAGGATCCAATGTACTTCAGGTACATATTAACAAAGCAATTGCACACCTGTGATTGTGCAAAGGAAGCCTTTCTGTAGGCTACCTGTAAATTTAAACGTTGAAACCTTTTTGGGAAACCTACCGTGCTGCTTCTGCTTAGGGTTGTACATCTTCCACCAGCGAAATATGATAAATCCATCTTGAATTCTACATCAAATAAATTGGAATAAAACAGAAGTTGAGAGAGAGACAATCCCACACCCTACATGCAGTTTGTGCAGAGATCTGCAGCTGCAGTAGTGTACAAGCAACACGAAAGCACAAAGCATTACAGCACACAGTGTATGACACAATTCCTGCTTTAGCTGAAACTTGTAAAAAAAACCATATTCACTGCCTCCTCAGGGCTTTCCAAGTTTGACAGCAAGAATCAAAGCTACAAACTATTTGCTGGCATGCAGTTTACGAAACAAATTATTCTGAATCCCAGGAAATAAATGCCAACTACTTGGCCAACAGGAATCTTCCAGACTTAAGAGCAGGAAGATGAGGGAGTCAAAGACATAAATGAAAAAACAGTTTTCCTTCACACTCCAAAGTGGTTTATTTGACAGGTATTAAGGACAACTACAATCTTATCCAGCACTCACTTCCAAACGATAACACTAAAGCAGCAAATAAGCTCACAAGTATGTAGGAGTGTTAAATATCAGCACCAAAAGAGAGAGTCTAACACTTATAAATACACTGCTCATTTGGAAGGCTGCATTTTGATTTGTGCTATTTAGACCTGTATTTAAAACCCTTATTTAGAAGGGGGACTCCCCTGGAAATCTGTACCTGATGGACATATCCTCTGTGATGAAATAGATTTCACGCACCATGACTTTCCCAGACAGCACAGAGAACGAAAAGGAACCTAATTATTAAAAAAAAAGTGCTTATTAGCCTAAACTTGTTGATTTTGTGAACAGAGAGAATACAGCATTAAATTATCTGAAAGGGGTTAACTGGGTATCTTGAGCTTCCCTTTTTGAAGGCAAGTCAGAGATTCAGAATACAGAAGACAAAGCACACAACTAAAGGATGCTGGGTTGGCACCATCCAACAATACAACCAAGCCCCTGAGGCACGAGTCACTCAGAAACATCCAGGTGCCTGGCAAAGCTTGTGAAAAGAGTTAGAAAAGCTGTTTTGAACATTTAGAGTTTCAAGCCATTGTGTGCAACACCATAATCAGAGAAATAAAGACTCCTGATGGACTATTTTTAAAAATTTTAAATGGCTATAAGGATTTCAGTCCAATTATTATGACAAATTATGTTTACAGCAGGAAGGTTTAATAAGTTTGAAGAGACCAGCAGCTAAGGCAATAGCTCAGATTTTTCCTAAGGCTTTTCACCTCACCCACAGAAAGTTAAGTGCACCGTAATTTAAAAAAATAATAAAAATCAGCATTAAACAACTGAAACCAAGCTGTAAATCATGGGATTTAATTACTGTTATGTTCTGCTTACTGATGAGTTTTATAAAGAATACCACGTATTTGGCCAGCCATATCAGCTGTCCTTACTTAATGGCAATTTCACAGAGAAGTTTTAATAAAAGTCTATAGATCAAGTGTAGCAGCCAGAAAATATTTCATCTATTTTGCTCTTCAAAAAAGCTGGATTTGAAGATGGTTTGAAATATGGTTCTAAGATTCTTGAGGACACAAGCAAATGAATTGCAAGGGTGTCTCTGACAGGCCAAGTGTGAGTAGGATTTTTTGGTTTTAAGTTTTCACTACAGTTATGATGAATAGTTGCAAAAAAAGTCCAGAACTAAAGTCATTGCTGTTCTGTGAAGCAGACAGAGGAAGGCAGAGGAGTAAGTGAAAGAAAATTAAAAGTGTGATCAGTGAGGCTGTGGGCTACAGCCCTCTGTGACTCAGCACCAGATATTTTTGTAAGTGGGTGAGTACCCAAGTGATTTGTACTGACCTGTTTAATTCAAAAATGTTTAAAATATTTTAATAAAAAGTTAATGGATTTTGATGCAAAATGTTCTAGCCAGCATCAATTCTACATATCACAGTCCCAGTATGGATCAACTTGTCATTAGTTGTTCTGACAGCTTATTTGGAAAGCAAGGCCAGTGCTGGAACAGGGACTCAAGGCTTGAGTCTCTGCTTTGAGTCCACCCCATACTGAACATTTTCAAATCACCCTAACAAAGGAACACTGAGTTTACATAAGTTTTTAGCAAACTGAGGTATAATAAAAAGCAGCAGACAAAGGGTGGCATTACATTAATCATAACTTACCAATATGGATGTAGCCATGTTTATATAATCTGTTAAGAACCAATGTTAAAATGAGTCCAATGTTCCGGGAATTATAGTAAGTTAGGTAGATAATCCATCCACAGGACAATATTGTTGCTGTTGAAAGATTACAATGAATTAAAGCATTTTTTTAAAGTACCCTGACCCAGATAAAAACCTTACCTATTAGGACTACAAGGTATAACAGTGTTCTTCCTGCTCTCCAAAAAATTTGAAACTATGGGACACTTTAAGGAGTGTTTTCAGAGAAATGGTGTGAGAAGGGTGTGAAGAGTTGGGGGGGAAGGGGAAACGGGAAGTCCAGAAAAATATAGACTCTTCACTGCTCTTCCTTTTCCCAATATAAAAAAACCTGTCCTCCCAGAGGACCTGCAGAAGGCACCACGTTATTTCATTACATCACTTACCATCTAAGAAGTGAAATTTTATAGAATGAATCGTAACGTGCGCTGTCCCACATGGACATTTATTTCAGAATACCCTAAAAAACCCCCCCACCACCAAAGTCATACTACATGCCTTCCCTACTCTTCTCCAAATTATGAACTGTAACTTAAATTTCTAGTCTTTCAGGATTACCACAGGAAACGTTATCATACATGGAACCAATTCCTACGATGCTGCATCCTGAGAGAAACGTACCAGCCCTTGGGTTAGCAGCAATCTCTCAACAGTTCAAGCATGGAATTTGATAGAAAAAAAAGGAAATAGCAATCCAATGAGAAACATGTTTTTTTTAAAAAAAAAATTAGGCCTGCTAATCCCCAAAGTAATTTTTACTTTAGTTGATTAAGAGCTAGTAACCTATTTCTAACTACAAGGGTTCTCAAAGCTTCCAGAAGGACAAACCCAAAAGGAATGGCACGGCCAAGGAATGGACTAGTTCTAATTCACTTTACTGATAATTACCATTCTGTTTCACCCAAAGCAGAGTAGGCAAAAAGCCTGAACTTTATAACAGAAGTTTCTCATTTATGCTAAAAATCACAGGTTTATTGTACTTTCATGGAAAAATCTGAAGTGCAGAAAGGCATAGGGGCATGGCACCTTCACTTTGAAGAGAGTTCAGATGATAAATAATAATAATAATAATAAAAAAAATTTACAAAAAGAATCTGTTCTTTTACTGTTCATTTTTTATTTTTTAGTGGGATACTCCACTGCTTAATAACAATACTTTGTTGAAAGAGAAAGAGAAGGTGAAAAAGACTCCCATGACTTTGTCGTTTCCTTGCTGGAAAATGGATCCAGTGTGACCAAAATTCAAGCAGCTCATACCCTTGGGCAATAAGCTGCTTGACATGTTAAACAAACCAAATCTGTGCGGGTGATTATACAGGAAAGAGCAGGGAGGGTGGAAGCTACATCCCAGGAAAGAAACTCCAGCTGAGGGAGTATTGAGGGAAGGCACACTCCAAGGACAGTGTTCACCTCCCCCACTTTCAGATGAGTAAGCTCCTCACTGCTGGTCCTCTGTGGGGAGGGAGAAAGGTGGGATGACTCAAGCTCTGAGGGTCCATTCCAGCCATAAAGCTTAATTTGAGCCTAAAGTTCAACTAGACACTGCTAGATAGCTGAAGTCAAGAAGGTGCCCTCTTAAGGTGACACATACTGAGAAAAATCGGGAAACCAGTGGAGTTTCCAGTCCTGATCCACTGCCTTTACCACTAGTCACCTCTGCCACAAATTGTAGGCTTTTCCTTAACCAAATCCCATAAACTCCATTCATTTCATTATTACATTCTTGATTTTAAAGCCTCTTCACTGAAACCAAGTTTTGGAAATTACATTTCCAAAGTTTTACTGCATGTGATTTTTAGAAATTATTCCAAAAGTGAGCAACAGCTCTTTGAGGAGCATGTTCATTTCTGGAATTCATCACCTGCTACTGAGACCAATAGTTAGCTCTTTCAGCATTCAGATGAGGAAATTAGTGATATCTTTTTATGTTCTCTTATAACAGGATGCCATAGGTCAGCAGATAAAAGCAAAGAAGGAAAGCCTGCTTGAAACTGGGTCAGTTAATAAACATCACTTAAATGTGTTTCTATCCAAACTTCATAACAGGAAGCAAGTCAAAGCTTTTGAAGACAAAATTTTCAGATCTATTTGCATCTGTTCCACATTTTACCGTGAGCTACTACCAGTGACTTCCCCTATTTTCATCTTGACTACACAGAGAACTCTACGTTGAGTACAAACTTTCCACTCACATTAAAAGTGAAATAAGTAACAACCAGGAAGCATCCTCAGCTAATTTACCTATGTCCTTTCTATTTAATTTGGCCTATTGAAAAATAATTCCAGTATGTCAATAGCCAACAGACTGCTTTAACTTGTCAGAAGTGAAAGTGAAAAAATAAAGTTGTTTTTCTCGTGTTGCTCTGAGTCCAAAAGTCAAGGCTGAAAAGCAGGCATTGTCTACCTTTGGAAAAGGTCTGAATTCATTGCACACTTTCAGTATTCTTACATGGACCTGAGTACAACTTCATATTTATTTTGCTGTCCTTGATCCACCTGTTCATAGACTGAGAAAATAAAAGTACCTACACAAATATAAGCAATAGCACTAGTGCTAGGAAAAAGAAAACCAGCATACCTAAATCAGGCATGTTTACAAATCCAGCTCATAACTGATGACATGACAGCTGGGCTTAAAGGCTCATTGTGGCACACAATTTAGTCTGGAAGCTGTGTCATTAAACACAATGGTCTTTAAATCACCTTCCAAACTACATCATATTAAATGGCAGGTAGGTACATACTGGCATAAGGAAGTTATTGTAGCTGACTGTCATGCTAATCCTTTGTAAAGTATCATAAAAGAAATTCAACCAGAACAAAAGAGGTTAACCTTACCTACTAACAGCCAAACCACATTGGAGTCATGTTCAGTCAGGAAGTCTTCCAGCTGTGTGATACTTGGGACAAAACTATCATTTTTTCTTTGATCCATTGCTACACTGTTTTTGCATCAGCACCTATAGAACTGAAGGAAAAAGAAAACCATATCAAAACCAAAATGAGTAACAAGCACAGTACAGTTTGGAAAAAACTGACTATATACCATGTTAAATCATCTCCAGCAGTCTGTTTCACACAAATACAAATGTACTTGTTTTATTCCTTCAATAACAACTTCATGATTCTCAGCTACCTCTTCTTCTACTCTAGAGCTCCAGAAACACTTCCACTCGTCTCTGCTGGAACAGTTTCCAGGCACATGACTGCCCCAAACAAATTACATATCAACAAAATACCAGAATATGCTCTCCAAATTTAGTACCCTGGATGCCCTGTACAGCATAGAAAAGCAAATAAATGTCTAAATCTGTTGTGCCACAGCAGTCAAAAGGCAACTGAACATGCAAATAAAAATGAGGCTGTATTAAGCCTACTGACATGCAAAAATGCAGCATGAGACTAAACCCCTGCCCTTGCAGAAGAAAAGGCCAAAGCAGACACTTCCAGGAATTATGGAAAATTCCTAGAACTTCCTGATCCACTGGGTCCATTAATTCTGCTTTAGGATGGATTTGCATCATTCCATAAAAACTGACTACCTGATTGATCTGTTACAGAGAACAGAAAACGAGTCCTTCCGATCTTACACCTTTATTCAAACCACCCATAAATTACCTTGCAACTGGGTTATATTAATTAAATGTGATTAGCAGTGAATTGCTCAACTCAGCAACATCTGTAATTACACAGCAGTATTTTTGTTGCATTGGTTTCATTTGAAGTCTTCTCCCTCGGATGTTATCTGTCAAATCTTCTTACAAAAAGAGAGGCATTAATTCTGCTTCTTTTTTCTATTCTCTAACACATTCCAGCTCCTGGCAGCCTGTCTTCCTGACAGTATTCAGCCCTCAAAAAAAAAGAGTAGACTTTATTCCCCTTTGTTATGAAGTCTCTGATGGTCTCCCATCAAGACTCTAGAACATAAAACTAAGTAACACTGGTGAGTCCTTGGTTTTTCAGCAGCATAACAGCTTTGGAATAGTCAGTATTTGCAAATGTTAGCAATAAATGTAGCAATTGATCTGTTTTTTCCTTTAATACTCATACTACTCTCATAATTTTAACTGAAAGAAGTTGGGAAAAAACTGCCTTTAATGCACTTGTTTCTCCTGTTGTACTCTGAACCAACAGCCTGTGTTTAGAACTAAAATAGGAGTACAGTCCCAAGAATAAGTGCTAATAATTTGTTCATTACCCTTTCTGTAAGAAGGAATAGAATGGGGAGGAAAGAATATGAGAGCAACAAAGACAAAAAGAGAAACAACAAAAAAACAATGAACCAACACCAGTTTCCAGCAGAGATGATAAAAAAGCTACCAACTTACTCCCCTGCAAGGGGGGGGGGCTGAAATAAGCATCACACACACATACACAGACTTTAAAAAAGGAGCCACTGGTTCAGAAGGGACTTTAGAACAGCAAATTAAATCACATAATGGCACTGTGATTTGCTTTAAGACATCCACAGTACCTTAATAAAGAAGCCACATGTCAGTTTGTATGATGAAGCAGATGATGCCTCTGCAGGCAGCCTCCAGGAGCCTTTAACCCCTGAATCACAGGGTAAAGGGAGAAACCCAAATCAACACTTCCAGCATAAAAGGACAGAACTTCTTTCCCTTTCTTACCAAGGGACAACAGGATCACTCTGCTGTGATCAAAACCACCATGGAAATGCTGTCAATAGGTGAGGACTGCCTATCTATCGCCTCAACCACTAATATTGAACTCCTCAAGGAAGCAAACCATGGCTTTTTCCTAAGAAATTGTCACCCAGCATTACATGACGCGTAGACAGGACATTAAAAACCATGAAATAGGACTGTGGCAAGACAACTTGGAGGCCGAAAGTATTGAATCTTGATACTTAGCTACTTAAATAAAGACAGTGTTCATCATTTTTTCGTCATCACTAACCATAAACATAAACTGCACATACTTAGAATTTTTTGGGGGGATACATTTGCTACCTGCATGCAAATAAATTCAGGAAGCCCCCATCAGTAATCATGTGACAATATATCATTTTGGAGCTTCAAAGATGACCCTTTAACAACCTGCCCCACTTATTTATTTTTTTTCTCTTCTGTTAGGGTAGTCTTTGCCCTTGATCAAGTCCCCTGAGGAAGAGGATGCTGGCAATCAAAGTGTAACCACCCAAAACCAGGCAGTTGCAACGCCTGCACTGGATGTGAGCTCTCAACACACCTCTCAGAGGAATCAGGTACTTAATAATCCACTTAGATTATGAATTAATCATAATCTTTAACAATGCCCAGGCAGAAAGGGACCTGGGGGTACTGGTCGACAGCCGATTGAACATGAGCCAGCGGTGTGCCCTGGTGGCCAAGAAGGCCAATGGCATCCTGACCTGTATCAGAAAGAGTGTGGCCAGCAGGACCAGGGAAGTCATTCTTCCCCTGTACTCGGCACTGGTGAGGCCACACCTTGAGTACTGTGTCCAGTTCTGGGCCCCTCGGTTCAGGAAGGACGTTGAGATGCTTGAACACGTCCAGAGGAGGGCAACAATGCTGGTGAGGGGCTTGGAACACAAGCCCTATGAGGAACAATTGAGGGAGCTGGGATTGTTTAGCCTGGAGAAAAGGAGACTCAGAGGTGACCTTATTGCTCTCTACAACTTCCTGAAAGGTGGCTGTAGTCAGGTGGGGGTTGGTCTCTTCCTCCAGGCAGCAGCTGACAGAATGAGAGGACACAGTCTTAAGCTGCACCAAGGGAAATATAGGTTGGATATCAGGAAAAAGTTTTTCACAGAAAGAGTGATGAAGTACTGGAATTGTCTGCTCGGGGAGGTGGTGGAACCACCATCCTGGAAGTGTTTAAAAAAAGACTGGATGTGGCACTTGGGGCCATGGTTTAGTTGAGGTGTTAGAGCATGGGTTGGACTCAATGATCTTAGAGGTCTCTTCCAACCTGGTGATTCTGTGTAATGTAATAGAAAGGGGATGCAAGCAGAGACTTCAGGAGTACACACTGTTCATAAGGTCCCTGTGCATTTATAAGGCCCAGAGGATAAAGGGACAAGATCTGGATCACCAGGATTGCTTAAAGGAAGAGACGCAGTCTTTCCAGGACAGATATTTGCTACTTTCAGTAACCAGCATTTCTTTCTGACAACAGTCCTGCACCTTCCACACCCTATACACTGTAACCACCTTCCAGCCTTCCCCTTCCGCATCCTATACACTGTAACCATAGGTTTGACGCCTGCAGGCTTCTCACTGCCCACACTCTGCTACATTTACTCCTGTGTGCAATGTTAACTTGCAATCAGACCAAACTGTTGCACTCCCCAGGAACAATGATCCATAGGTTGCTGAGCCTGGAATGTTCTTTCATGCTGCCTGCTGTATTAACATTACGGAACTACTCTTGGAAGGATAAGACCCAAGGGTGTGAAACTGACTCTTGCCAACCATGTAAATACACAAAAGAAAATGTAACGAAGAGGAACAGAAACCCAGAACTTCAAATTTGTATCTCTGAGTTTAATTATAATCTTTTCTCAAGGTCTCTGCTGTTCTGTGATGAACAGCTCAGTCAGCATACTGAAATATAGTTCAAAACCATGGTAAGTGTTTGGATTTATTTGCCTTCCCTCCTGCCTTATTTTTACTATTCATTGTATCACTTGTGGCTCTCATTTACCACATACCACGTTAATAAATACAAAATGTATTAGCTTTCTCCTGGGAAGAAGACAGGAGAAAAGGTATTCTGTGTCACTGAGGTGATAGAACACTGATACTCATTTTATCTTTCCAGCAGTCCTTTAGGGCGTTGTGTAGTTGTCTTTCTGCAAATGAGTATCTGAAGCAAGGAGAGATAAAGGCCAAATCCCTTATTTATGATGCCCAAACTGAAATACTCAGGGCCTGCTTTTCAGGTTGTGCATGTTTGGAGCACTTAGCACACTCAGAGCAGACAGTGGACTGGGTTGAAGATGTGAGGGTTTGATATTACTGTAAAGTTGGACCTCGTGGTCAGCCAGGCTGTCTTTATAGCACAAACACATACTTAACAGACTTTAAAAAGTGACTTTTAATTACTTGTGTCACACATTAATCCATTCTTCACAGTACAAAAAAGATGCAAGGGAAGTTATAATCCTGGGGGGATGCACTTCATTTTCAGCCTGCTTCCAGTGTTACAAGCCCAATCCAATTTTCATCACAAATATTCAATCCCTAAAAAGCCAAATACTCAAAAGCAGCTGCTCCCAATCTTTATAAACTCATTTCAATCACATCAGATAGCTAAACTCGTTTTAACCTCAGCCTGGCAAATTAACTCAACACCAAGAACAAACCTCTGCTTGAGCTAAGTCATTAAAAATTTACAGGAGGCATGCATATATGCAAGAGCTGGCAGGATAGAAACCACAAGCTCAATGACTGGGCTCTCGGTCACCAGAGTGCAGTCACTTGGCAGCTGCAAGCACCTGTAAAAGGTTTGTCCTGCACCTACACCTGAAGACAAAGGCAATAAATGTTTTAGTCAGTGCCTGGGAGCATTAGGGTAACATGGGTCTTGATCGGGGCAAGAAAAGGAGAAAGAAAAAGAAATGTCTGTCTACCACATCCTTTGTAACACTGTTTTCCTGGCACACCCTTGTAGAAACAGCTGAATAAAAGGGGTGTCCAAAGGTGGGGGGAAAAAACAGAATTTCATAATGAGGAAAAAAACCCTTTTATATGGTCATGAAGTGGGTAGGGAGATAATGGACATTGCCAACTCCCTTATTACTGCTGGAATTCACGGGGGGAATAAACTAGGAGTTTAAATTTGCCAGACATATCCCTCAGATGTTCACAGAAATCAAGTGTTTATCAAATATATGTTAATTGGTGTTATTAGAGGTTAACTATCATTCCAAGGATACTCAACTCCCAACTTCTACAGCAATTACAAATCAGTGGAGTTACAATTACACCCAAAGTGACACATTAAATGACAGGAGGCAAATCCCCCTGGTCTCAATAAATGTATGTAGATAATATGTCTGGATGCCTCACATCTCCAAAAAAGAAGCCATACCCAAGGCAATTCCTTAATGGAAAGAAAAGGCATTTTTGCATTACCCACTCCATCACTGCCTTTCAAAGGATCTCCAGCACTTCTGTTATGAAACCAGAGCTTTAGATAAGTAAATGATATTATAAAGGAGGCTCACAAATGTAGACACAACTGGACTGAATTTTCCTCTCAGGGTATTCTTACACTGTCAGCACCCAGAGGCACATTAGGCACATCTCACAAAACAAAAAGCTGCCAACCTTGGCATCTCTCCCAAAATGCTCCAGCTAGGTCAAACACTTCAAACCCATCCCAGCACTGCTTAGCAAACTCAGCTACTCTTCAGTCAACAAGCAAAGGAAAGAGGAAGGAAGAGAAGGAAAGTTGTTCTCAAAAAAAAACCCACACAAAAAAACTGAGAGAAGTGACAGCACCCATAGAGCAATTCTGCCACAGGACACATTGCATCGCCTTCATAACTGGTACCAAATTAAAATTAGCACCTCTAGGCTTTTTTAAGAAAAAAGATTCAGGTCTATTTTCCTCCCTGTCTGCCAGTGCTTGGAGTCCCACTAGCGGTAAACTGTAAACAAAATAAACTAGAGCGTTAATTATACTAATGAAATCCTACTACAACCTCCAGCAGAAACAGCTGAACTGAAAGCAGAGCCCAGCACAGCCACACCTGGTTGAGCTGGTGTGTAGACACCCTTAGTCAAACAAATTTTGCACTACAGTAGCTTAGTAAATAACAGGTCTACTTCAAAATTAATTAAATCGAGATTAAAGCATACTCAAAGGAACTGTCAGTGTAAGATAAAAATCATTCTCACAATAGCCTACCCAACGAGGTAGAGGTTCACAGCACAAGTGGTATCTTTTATTTATCTATTTTTAATGGTATAGGACATGAGTTTCCCTACAGAAGAAATCAAAGACAAACTCCTGCCATGGCAACCAACATACACTACTTCCACTGCTAGCCTAGGAATCCCTGATTGAATTGGGATGATTTTTCATTTAACTTCTAAAAAGTAAAAATATACTTCTTAACCTTGCCTCCCAGACTTGTTCAGGGGAGCTGGTTCTTTTCCTGCTTACATTGCCAGGTTTTGACGGTGCAGAGGAAAAAAAGAGACAAAACAAAACAAACAAAAAAAACCACCCCAAGCCCAAAACTCACAAACAACAGAACATAGAGGCTCACAACAGTAGAAATAAATAAGAATTTCCCTCATGCACACTCCTCAACTTAGAGAGAAAAATCAAAATATTGCCTTTGGAGCCTTTGCTGTTGGTCTTAACAACAAGGCAATAACTTTTTTTTTCCTCCCCATTTCCAGTTTGAGCTACAGCACTGTACCTTTGAAATTCTCTATGAAACTAAGTCACCTACTCCATACCTATGAATTTTTCAAGAAGTAATCTTCCTCTAAACTTCTCCTCTGACACATCACCACAATTTGGGGAAAGGGGAAGCCTGCCACAAATCAAACTAAGAATCAGTCTTGTAGCTACATATACCATCATCCTTAAGGGAACTATGTATAGGTTCATCCCAGCCTGGAGTCACCACAACGATTTTGATGCAGCAACAAGTGCTAGGATAAGTGATATGAGAAGATAAGAAGTTACTAGGAGAAGGTATTACACTTCACAGTAAACACAGGATAACTGCACACTGCTAACCAAAAGCATTAACCTCTTGCCTATTTCCCACAGGGTAAAATGGTGCAAAAGAACAATCACCAAACAGCAGCTGATGCACATTTCACATGCCAAAGGTCTCTAACAGCATTCCCAAAAGGGTGAGTGACTTCAGCACGCCATGCACAAGGGTAAGAGCTCTCCCTAAATGTGTCCATACCTTTGCACAATCAACTCCAGATGATCCACCACAAGCAAAACCTATTCATGAACACTGTGAAAACGTGCAAGTCCAGGCCATGATCCTAAACAAACATCCCTGAACACCCATTCAGAGTCAACTGCCTAACTGGACACTCAATACTCTTTTTATCAATGACTGCTTGAATAACCTATTAACATACTTTTACAAACAAGAGGAATACTCCTACACTCCAGTTTTTCTTCTCAGTTGCCAAAATATCTGGCCCCATTGTTTAGCTGGTAAAAAGCAGGGGGGAGGGGAAACCCTGCACGGCTGCAATAAAAAGAGCAAGCCAGAAAAGCAGAATTAATGGATTAAGTGACACAACAGAAAAACTCACATGGCAACAATTGTGGCCTTTTGAATATTAAGCCTGATAAAGTTACATGTTGCAGCAAACTACCAACTTCGGAAGTTTTCACAAAGTTGAGTAAAGGCTGCTGGGGAGACGTGTCTTAAGATGGGAAACCAATCCAGATGGAAATTGTGATTAGGATATTTGCTACACAGCCACCTCCAAAACACACCTCCACCGTATCAGTGTTATGTCGTGCATTATATCTGTCGTGCACATGTTACATTGATAATTACATCGGGTTTTTTATTGATAATTCAAAGTGCAAGCACGTTATGATAACATAATTATGTATTATTACCATGACAGCTTCAGACACACCAAAAAGCAGGTGCACGTCGTGTTAAATCCCTGTGCGTGCGTTAAACCCTCTCAGGACCAGAGGCATTGGCAGAGATCGCCTTTCACCGCCCAGGGACCAGCACAGGGAAACTTCCCTCTCAGGCCAAACACAACCGGAGGCGCCTGAGCTCCCGCCCCCTGGTCTCACACCCTTTCTGCACGGCGTTAACCCGCTCCAAAGGGAAAACACGGAACCCCCGTCACCGGAGGGGCTTCCCCCAGCATCGCTCCCCCAGGAAGCGGCCGGGACCACGGGAAGCAAGGCGGGACCGGCACCCGGAGGTGAGCACACCGCCCTCCGGGGCGGACGGATGGGCACCAGACCTCCTCCCCGTCCCGGCCTGGCAGAGCCCCACGCCGAACCGCGACTCGCCCCGCCGCGGAGGCGGCTGCGTGTTCCCGGCAGGCCCAGGGCGAGCGGCAGGGCCGACCCTTGCGCGCTGGGCCCATCCCGGTGGGAAGCGGAGCGCAGCCCGGTTCCGGCTCCCCCCCGCACTTACGCCATGGCCCTGCGCGGCTTCTCCCCCGCGGACCCGGAACCGGCGGCGGCGGCGGCGGCGGCGGCGGCTGGGGTCCTCCCGCACCTCACGGTAAGGCGCGGCCCCGCCCACGGCGCCGCCGCAGCCAATAGAAAGGCGCCGCCGGCAGGCGCGGCCAATGGCGAGGCCGTCCGCCCCCCTGGGGGCGGGACCAAAGTGCCGCTCCGCCAATCGGCAGGGGCGGCGTCTGCCCCGTGTGTGTGTGCGGGGAGCCGCGCCCGCCCCTCCGCGGCGCGCGCAGGCGCGGGCACAGCTGGAGCCGCCAGATGTGCTCGGCGCGGTGGCGGCCGCGGGCGTGGCCGGCGCTGGTACCTTGTGGAGCTGGCGGACACACGGCCCCGAAATTGGAGTCTTGCTAATGGATCCTGCCCCCGGCGCGGTTAGTTGCCCGTTACGTCGGGAGAAGGGGTGCTGCCAGCCCGCCGACGGCTGGGAGAGCGAGCGCCTGCGCGCCCGCGGTACCTGCCGCTCGCCCTTGTCCTCGCAGCGCTTAACTGCGAGGCACCGGAGGGGTTTGCTGGCCGAGTCGCCCGGTAACGGGCTGTTCGTTTTCCCGCCCGTTTTTTGTGCCCTCCAAAGCAGGTGAAGAAATCCGGCCCCCAAAAGCCAGATAAAAAGTGAATTTTTAGACATTTTTGAACACGGGTGGCCGTGACTTGACTGCCAGGTGTAGCCAAGTAAGACAAACACATTTCTTTAGAATCACCCAGGCATAATAGAACACCTGAATTTCTTAAAATCACCCAGGCGTGCATCCTACAGCCTTCAGTAGCACACTAGAGAAAACCAAAACAGTGGCTCTGTGTGTGTATAGGTACCTTTTATCATGTGATCCTTGCACACTGTCAACACTGGTGCTGAGCTCCATGTTCCCTCAATGCCCCCAAGGTTTCCAGAAGCTGCACCACGCAGAGTCTCCCGAGGGGTGCCCATCCTTGGGCACCTGGATTAAAAGGCTGATCGTACCTGCAAAATAAATCCTGTGGGTGAGAAGCACAGATTCCCTAAACCAGGGTGCAGCTTTCACTGGCCTGACAGTGAGCCCTGTCTATGGGCTGCCTGGATTTGCTTGGGCCAAAGTGAAACTGAGCCCAGTTGAGCAGAGGGCTCGTGGCTCTCTCTGTGAGGAGGAGCATGTTCTTGCCTCCCGCCTCGTGTCTGCTCAAGTATTCCACATGGTTTCCCGAGCAGAGCAAACTTTCAGCGGGATCAGCAAACAGCAAGCATGATCCTGCTCTCTGCACAAGGGCATGGATGCCCCTGGGGGCCTGGCAAGGGCTCTTAACCTGGCTCAGAAAGGCACTGGCAGGATTATCCCTTGAGCAGTGCCACAAACCACAGGTGAACCCTGATCCCAGCTGCCCTCCAGCATCCTGCTGGACAGTGCCGTGCTCAGAGCAGCTCCAGGCATCCTCCACCCAGCAGATGAACCACCATCAAAGCAAGTGTTATCTAACAAGGTTTATCCTCGCTGTTTTTTATTACGTTCCCATCATACTAAACATAGTAAGAAAAATATTAAGTATTCCTGGTTTTCATATTGAAGCCCCCCTTTCCACCTCCTTCCCTGCTGTTGCTAGAGCTGTGCACTCCAGCACTCTTCTCTGACCTGCTGTGCTGAAGGGATGGAGTCTTGGGAGGCTCTTCCAAATGTTTTTATCCACATGGTGCCTGAAGGCTTTAATGAGGTCCACACAGATAAGTCACATGGAGAAATTTTAGCTCAAAGCTATCACTAGAACTTGGGGAAGGTGGACCTGTGCCTGCTGTAAGAGATGGAAGTAAAAGCTTTAATGCTGATACAGGCCTGGCTAGAAAACTGAAATATGGGATTAACATGAGGAAAAATATTTACCCCTCTACACCTTTGAACTTATTTGTTTCATAAAGGACACTAATATTTACATTCTCTGTAAAAGAAACGTGCACTTTCTTCTCACAAAAATATTTTTATGTTTGACTAGACTTATTTTTAAACTCCTATCAATACTGAGCAGAATGTGTCCCAGAACAACCAAAATAAGGCAGAGGGAGAAATGATTTCTATTCTTAGTGTAATACCACAACTTAAAGTTACCAGGATTGAAATAGAAAAGACGGGATAGCCAAAATTCTGGGACTTATCCCAGTTTCGTTGGTGGGCAGGAAATGGAGAGGCTTTAAGTCTAGTTGTACAACAGATAAATTCAAGCACAGAAGTTAATTCCACGCAATATTTTTAAGCAAAGATCAGCTTAAATCCAATATGTTTATATAAAAAATGAGTCCCTGTGTGTATTTGTAACCTGCAGTCTAACAGCTTCACTTTGCCTTAGGACAGCCAGCAGCACTGCAGTTTCCTATGTCTTTGTCCCTTTGTTAATGCAGCAAGAATAAGAACGATTTCCAAAACCAGTAACAAAGAGTAATTTTAGCAATTACTGCCAACAATTTCTATAATTTTTAGATTTTGATTTGTTCGGTTTTCAGATCCCTCTATTCTTACACCTGAGAACTATTTTGTCAGCATCATCTTACTCAGTCCAAGCAAACTGGTTCTTCTCAGGCTCTCAGCATGCCTTGCACATGGACAATGCAGTGAGTCACTGCATCCCAGCCCGGGGCCATGGAAAGTGGGTGCCAGGATTTTCTCTTTTTAGGTGGGCTCTTGGTGTTATGTCCAAGTTTCTGACCCCTGAGTGCAGCTCCCTGGAAGCAGCGGTGTTGCCTGGTGTGACGAGGACTGGAGCTGGTGGCTGCTGTAGGTTAGTGCTGACGTGAGCTTTGTGGATTCTCACAGCACCCCTGCCCGATTGCCTGCTGCTTTTTTGAAGATTGCATTTTTGGGATGTTTGCCTCTGATGCTGATTTCCATCACCAGTTTCATTCCTTCCATTGCCTCCTATGACCTTTTGGGGGAGTGTCTACAAATTAGCTCCTGATATTTTCCCCCTGCTTTCTTTTCATTCTCTGTCTTCTGAAAGGAGTTTTTCCTTATTTTCTTTCCAATAAGGAATGACGCTGAATTGCTTTTCTCAGCCCTTCCTTCTGTACGCTGATTCCAACAATAAAATATATTTGGCATTTGAAATTTATTTGTAGAAATTACTTTTAAAAGGGTAAACTAATAATCAAAACTTCAAGATACGTTATCCACATAAACCTAAAAGCTCAAAGGTAATTGATTAATTACCTTTGTCTTCTGTAATCCAGTTGATGATTCAGATCTGAAGCACCAGGAAAGCCTCTCCTGATACATAGAACTATTCTTGAGGCAGCTGGAGATTAACAGATGAAATATAATGCACTGCAATACAATTCAATATCTTTAAAGCAGAGTAACAAAATGACTGTAATATTTAGATTCACGTTTTGCAGGGTGGGGCTAAGTCAGGGGGTTCTTCCACTCCTGTCTGCTCTGTAACACATACCAGAGGCTCATTTCCTTTTTGGGGGAAAACTGGCAGCTTCTGATGGTGTTATGTACATTCACACGGCACAAATGGCCCAGACTTGAATGTTGTCTCTAGGGCATAACTTTTCAATCTTGCCCAAATTTTTCTCATGGTCTAGAAAACAGATATTTCACAAATATTTCATCCTTAATTATTTCTAGCATATGATGTTGCATCTCACGTTATCAGCATGGCAACTGAAAAGAGATTTTATAAGTGTTGTCTCATCATATAACTTTCAAGTTACGGAAAATTACAACCCCATCATCCTCTATGCTCTAACTTGTTTTACATTGGGTGGCATTCCCATTTACCTCTGTATGTTTACCTTCATGCCTGAAATTCCAAGACTTTCTTTGTAAGCAAAGAGGAGTAGTTGAGTAAAAGCACTGTCTTTAAATTATTTATGCTTCTTCTACTTTGCGGTGGAAGATGTTTCTCCGAACATCGTTCTAAAAGCTCTCAAGTCATTTGTTCATTGCTTTATCTTTGGGTGATGCCATCCAAGGGTCACAGACAAGCTGATGTCGAGGCTTCCAGAATTTGTTCAGACAGAACCAGAAGCTGCTGGGTACATGACACCATTAACAAAAGCAAAATGTGACTGAATATTTCTACTCATTTCTGGGACTTAAACCATTTACCTTGTTAGGGCAGCCCTGGCATTTTCCAGGGGAATGGAGCGGTCACTGCCCAACTGGCATTAAATGACACTCATAGGTATGACCCCTCTAAAAATCCTGCAACAGCCCAGTAAGCAGAATCAGGCATTCACCATCGTGGAGCTGGAAGCTGATTCACTGGCATCAGTTACTTTAGGAGAAAATTCATTTAATCAGGAGGCTGTAAAGAGCCCTTCCATAGCCTTATCAGATTGAAAAGCCCTTGTCAGGCAATCCTCTTGCAGGGAGTTCTCTAAGAATACCAGAAAAGAAAATCAGTTGTTTTCCTGATGCTGCATTTGGTATCAAAGGAGGCTGCAGAGTGCAGATATGGGCGTCTCACACCTTGGGTGGACCAAGAGCAGCATGGTAATCAACTCAGAATTTGAAATATTTCCCTCTTTCTCACAGCTCTGAGGCAACAATTGCAAATAGATAAGAAAGAAAAAAGCACATTACTACCAGTCTGTGTGTTATGAAACTTAATTCTCTCTTCAGCTCTGCTTTGGTGAGGGGTTTGAAGTTGCTGGAGCTGTGAGGATATCAATGGTTGATTTATGCTCCCTCCAAATAACATCAGTATTTACTATAAGAGTTCATTCTAGATTACATTTAAAGCAAACAAACGCTGAGCTTAGAGATAAATAAATATAAATATTCCTTATGCAAAATATTCACAACATGGTGAAAATTTACTTCAACAAGCCAGAAGCTGCTGGGTCAAAACACCCACATCCTTTAACTTCGGGGAAAAATATTAGATTCCTTGGTTCTTTCATCTGAGGATAAAAACAGACACTCAGTTCAGAAAACAAACAAATATTAATAACTTGTTTTAAGTACATAATTTGCCAGAGCTGGAAGTCGCTTGTTATCAATTACAGAATTAATTTATTCCATACTTGACCTTTCAATACTCACAGTGTCTTTTTAACTTCCAAAGCATGTTCATTCAAGGAGTTTTACATGAATGGTGCTCATTTTTAAAAGGAGTTCCCCATCTTATGGTGCACCCAAAAACTGATTCCCAAACAGGTTAGCTAAAGATATCATCCTTCCTCTGAGAGTAGTTTATTGGTGTCTGGATCTGTGCAACCAGATCTTACTTGAATGTAAGAAAAATGTGGAAGGATCAAGTGATTCTTCATTCAATCCCTAAACAAAATGTGAAGGAAAATGTAACTTACCCTACATAAAGGTTATGCAGTCATATTCGTCCAAACTAAGCAATATCATTTTCACTTTGATGAGCAGAGTAGAATATGAGAATACTAACAAAACATGTTTGGTTTTTTATTAGTTTCTTCAAACTGTCACTTCTGTAAACTCTTTCCTTCTGATGTGATTAATGAGTGTGATGGTAAACCAACAGTGATAATAAAATCTGCATTTTAGATATGAGTATTGTTTAGCCAGATTCTCAGGCTTTTATAGTTCCTCTCACTCAGACCTATTGCATACATATTATCTTGTGAGGCAACAGGCATCAAACCATACAAAATGAACAGTGATTTCAGCAAGCCTAGGGTATAGCTTGTAGAAACCACAAACTTGCTAAAATTCATCTATCAAAACTGTTTTCAGACAGCACTAAACATCCTATTTCTGTGAAAAATTGGTACTTTTAATTTCAGAAAATGACAGGTGAAAACAAGTGAACAGGTAGGGATTCCATGAGATCCCATTGCTGTGTCTCGGCAATCACTAAAACACACTTGAGTGGCCTTGTGTTGCACCTGCACAAGTTTTTTCACAAAATCCTTCATTTACTATTTAGAAACCCACCTTTCTCACCTGTCCCCCACATCACTTGCTGGATGTGCACATGTGGAGCTTAATTATGTTACTGCTTGCTTTTTACAGTATGGATTTTTTTGGTATGGATTATAACTTCCGTACTCTTAAGAAAATGGTTGCTGTTGTGTTTTCCTATGATCTGTTCACTGAACTCACTAAAAACCTGTACCTGGCTTCAGGGCAGTATTTGGAAACCCTTACAGGTCCTGGACATCCTCCCAGCTCCCTGACGTGGCCCCAATGCCACTGTATGTACCACAGGTGACAGCAATATCCAGTGTCATAGAGCTCTTTGTCCCCATTTTGGTTCTGGCCAGTTGCATTTTTGATTTATACTGGATTTTATTGTGTATCTCCAGCCCTATAAATAGTTATCTGCAGGGTAACTAGAAGCAGCTGTGTCCATTCCTTCAGTGTTCATATCTTACATTTCACACAGTGTGTTTTATGCTATTCTGCTGGTAATAAATGTCGTCAGATGGTAGGTTAGCTTTAGGCTTTAAAACTTCTCTTATTTTTAGTTATTCCAGCTCTCAAAAGAAGTGCATTATACTGAAACACACTATTATTAGACTTTTTGTGCTAGATGCACAGGCATATAGTATAAGCCTTTTGTCTAGGCAATCTAAAACCCATTTTGAACATATAATGAGAAGTATTTACCAAGTAAAGTTTCTTTTTTAAACTGGAGACCCCATTCCTGGCACTACTAATTATCTAGAAGAATGAACTGCCACACAGCAAGTGGGTGTTACACTCTGTTGCCAGAGAAAGAGGTGCAAGCACATTCTTTTTGGTGGTTCATGACTATTTTTAACTTTAATTTCCTTTGTAATTATTTCCTTTCCTGGATTCATAAATCTGCAGTAGCCTGTTATATAAATCTCAGCTATCCCATGTTTACAAATAATTCTGGCTTATACTCCATGTTCCTTGCACTTTGGAAATTCCCACAGACTTGAAGTTTGGGTGTATAAAGACAGACACAGGGATATCACCCCATGTTTAATACCAGCTCTGTACAATAAGCCTTTTTAAATAACAAATATCCACCTACATTTCTTTTCAACCTCCTCCAATGTTTTTGTTGAAGAGGCTACTTTTCACTTGGCGACTCAATGACTGCTGTGTGGCAGGATCATACTGAGACTTCGTGGGAGTTTATTCCTTTCATTACTTGTTCATTTTTTGGTTTAAAAGTAAAAAGGATGGAGGAATCCAACAGTGAATTCTTCATGCACAAATATAACATGAATTTTAAAGGGTGATATAATTGTGCCACTGAGGGAATAATGGTGCTTAAGTGCAGATTTTAGGAAAATGATTTAGAGGTGAAAGAAGAGATGTAAAGGTAATAATTGTGGCATAAAAACCAGACCAAAGGCTGTCAAAATTGTGCTCGTGGAGAGCTATTAAACACAGGAAACAGTGATGATTTATTATTGTAAATTACTGTGCAATGCAACTTCCCTGTGTTCAGCACTTGAAATGCTTGTGCCCTAAGTGACCAAGGGTGTTGGAAGTTGCCTAGGAGATCCTCTGGCACATTATACATCTCTAACGTCATCTTTTTCCAATCTTTTGTGGATAGCTGATTGGTTGAATTACTTCAAGGCCACAGAGGTGACCACACTCAGCTAGAGCAGTGCCTGCTCCTATGAACAGATGAAGTGACTTCTTTACACATATTTTCCAGGTCTCCTGTGTTTTCCAGGATAAATGGGAGAACTACAGCATTGACAGAGCTGTAAGGGCAGCGTCTTAATTCACTGGGGATACCTCCACTTCCAAAGGCTAGAGTGTCAAGTTGCAAAGATACTGCATCTTACCTTCCAGGCTCACAACACTTAAGGGTGAGCAAGGTGACTTCAAAAACGTTACTAAAATAACAAGCAGCAGCAGAAATAGAAGAGGTAAGGCTTCAAGACATACTGCATCCAGAAAATTAATTAATGAAGTGTCAGGACTGACCATGGAGCTCTGGCCTATGGAGAGCTCCCAAGCCCTGAGCTTGGAGAATGGGATCATGCCAGGAGAGAACTGAGCAGCAAATGTAAGGCTTGGTCCTGTTCTCAGTGAAATCACTGGAACTTCTGACCATGACATCCATGGAGGCAGGGTGCATGCCATTAATATTCCCCAGAGACCCAGAGGAAGTGTTACTGACACTTTCACAGTGTAATCACTTCAGATCCCACCTAGCCTGGGTAGTGCACAAAGCAGTGCAAATAAATATATTGTTATTAGCAATAAAATTTGATGATGAAAACTGGCTGGAGGTAACACTTAGCTTTGCTAATATACAGATCACAACCTTGGAGACGTATGATTTTGCTAATTTTAACTAATAAATACTTCACAAATTATTTACAAGCAGTAAGTAATTTATAAACAAGCATTTTATCACATTTCCCTTCATTAAACTAAGCAGCTTCCCTGATTATATTCTGACTATTCTGCCATTTGCCACCCTGTAAGACTGAGGTGGTTTTTGCCTTCAAAAAAAGTCAGCTCTTCATTTTTCCCATCTCATGGATAGCTGGCAAATTACAGCTCAACATTTTCTGTTTGCACAGTGTGTCCTCTCTGTCTACCTGAGCCATCCTTGAAAACAGTCACCACCAGCAAGTGCCCTTGAACTAAGGGCCGAAGTTACTGAAACTGTTGGTGTTGATGTTGGGGAAGATGAAACAGGAAAGCCTTGTAAATATGATTGCCTGACAAAAGATTTTGGGAATATGAAAACTACAGGCAACATCGAAATGAAAGCCACTTTTGAAATACCAAGTCTTAGTTACTGAACAACTGGAAAACAATGGTATGGCCAACTGAAGATAATCCCCTCTTGATGGAACAATACCATCTGCTTGCAAACAGGTCCAAGGGTCAGAGCAGACCCTACTAGCTCAGCAGAAGGGGTCCAAAGAGTAGTTTTTAGAAGTTAAGATGTAACACTCTATGGTAATATAAGAACTCTTATAGGCTGTATGTAAATGCTATAGGATTTGTATCTTGTATTAGATTGGTTAGTGACAATTAGAATATTCAGTACAGAAGATGATTTATTGTATTGTAACCAGGACTTCAGACACTTCCATTCCTTTCCTTACTCCTGCTCTCACTTCCACTCCTGCTCTTACTTACTCTCTTGCTCTCTTGGGCCTGCTCAGAGCTGAGCCTACCAGCTCTGAGCAGTGCCCCTATACCCAAGCCTTTTACAATAAACCCCATGTGTCCCAAGACCTGCCTATAGAGATCTCTCGTCACCATCCGTCTCCGTCTCCGTCCCGACTGGACCCTGACCCATAACCTACAGTTGAAAAGAGAACACTGGTCACCATTTCTGTGCCACCTCAAAAGCTGTTATCTGAAATCCTGGACACTTCCTGTGGCAGTGTCCGGAATGGGGGAGATAGGGAAGGACTATCTTCTAGCAGAAGGAGCTGCATAGTTTCCTATGGCTGCAGTTATCCAAATTCCCTGGCTCGACACGTGCACAGGAAAGGGTTTGTTGATAGGATAGACTTACTCCCTTCCCTTCCCCCTGGAATGGCCAGAAAGCTTTCTTTTAAGCTAGGACAGAGTCAGTATCACTTTGGAAAGTGTTACTCTAAGTGCCTTTTCAGGAACTGTTTGTGCTTTTTTCCAAGAAATATACAGAATGTTTTGTGAAACAAGCATAGCATCAACCCATGTGCTTTGTAAAAGGAGGGGGGTCTGTCTGTGAGTTTTCCTACACCTCTTTCTTCAGAAACATGTGAGTTCTCATGAGCAGATCTACCTGGCCATGTGTGCCACTAAATCACTGTATTCTTTCCAGAGATATTTTCTTTGGGCTTTAGCCAACACTGCATTGTGGGAAATGTGACAGTTAATGTGACAAACATTAATGTTTTTAATACACATCTTCCCCAAGGTGCCCAATTGTTAGCTAAGGAAGAAGAGTTTTTACTCATTTTTGAGCCAAGACAAGAAAACTTCAGCTTTTCAGACAAGTAGCAACAATATACTGTATTTTCCATGAGTCAAAAAATGGTAGAGAACTATTCAAAAGTCTGCAGATTTATTTCCTAATGTCTTTGATGACTTCCTAAAGCAAGCTTCCCTTAGAAGCACTACCAGAGGACAAGATGTGCCATGAGGTTCTGGGGAGTTCTGGGGAATTTTAGATTTTTTGCTTTCGAATGTGTTTACAGAGTTTACATTTTTATTTTTATGCAATTTACATGTGCAAGAGGCAGGGAAGGAAACTGCAAATCAAATTTACTATGGAAAGTGTTTTCAGTATTAACTGTGCAATGTAGGAAACTCTGCTCCTACCAGACTTTACAAGTGAGACTTCAAAATCTCTAGAAACAGTGCTTCTGCTAAAGTGACAGTATTCCTTTGACTTTGACCATATTGGTCATTGCTTTTGCAGACTTAGCAAAAAGGAAAACTGCTGGCTTTAGCACCAGCACTCACACAAAAAAACAAGCCTACTCTCTTTTGGCCTAGTGCAATGGAGATGCCAGCTTAGTATTTCAATCTAAGAACAAGCATCTTTGTCAGTCCAGAGTCAGCCCTTCCTGGCAGGGAGCAGCCCTGGATCAAATGGTGTCTCCTAGATGTATTTCTCTTTGTCACTGTCACCCACAGACACATCCTCTGAAAGCAAAGGGCCCAGGAGCAATGCAGCTGACTGCTGAGCAGGGGGTATCATTCAAGCACCAAAATGGCTTTTGACCAGCCAAACTCCTGGAGCTGTTTCTTAATCAGGTCTTTTAATACTTTATATTGATTACAGATCTAATCTGAAGCCCACTAAAACCAGTGAGGACAGGCTGTGTCACAGGGCCCTGATAATGATGACAGAAGTGATGGATTTAGTATAATTATCTGCAAACACAAAATCCTCCTGGATACTGATTTATTTTTTTACTATTTGTTCTCAGTTTTCTACGTTTCCCTCTTTGATAGTTGCTGCTGCATCTCTCACCTGCCCCTCCCCAGCTCCAGAGCCCTGGGTGTTTGTCATCATATGCAAGGGAATGGAAGAACTTGATGCTGACAAACTGCAAAAAGACTGGGAGAGCAGGGACAAGGAGAAATTGCACACCGGTAGAGCAGTGAGCTTCTGACAGGGTGACTTGGCAGCTCTGGCTCCCCTATCCAAGGTGGATACACCAAGATAATAGAGGAGAAGAGTTATGATGAGGGCAGGGAGCTTGGCAAGGGCTTGGAAGCTGTACCTGGGCATTTTCCAGCTGTGTTGTTGATCTGTCTTCTGAACAAACAGCCCCAGACTGGGACCTTGACACAGCCTTTCAGTGGTATTAACAGTTTTCCAGCTCCCAGGACACACTGGCCTCAGTGTGGCTCTGCCAGGGACTTAGAGGTGATACCTGCTCTGCCTAGCAGGGGCATGTAGTGAAAACTTGCAGGTCTGATCTATCAGTCCCAACTGAGGTTATCACCAGGAGTGCTGGGCTCATCTCTGAGCAAAATACCCCAGCTTCCTTCCCAGAAAGGCTGTGTCTGGTACACAACTGGGATGAGGTGTGAGCATACAGAGCACAGACCTTGATCTCAGTTTGAGACCTAATCACCATGAGAAAATGAGCACTGAGCTTCTTTCCTAGTTCCCCAGTCACTTCTGATGGTCACCTCTGCCTCAGCCCAGCTCCAGCACAGACAAAGATGGAAAATCACTTTAAAACAGAGCTCTTCTTTGGGTGTTCCCCTCTAGGAAAGGTGTTTTCTTTCTGCCTGGAAAATACAGTGATTTGAGAGTTGAAATTGAGCATGATTTTACTTTTAGTGAGAGAAGGAGGTAGTAAAAGCTGGTAACAGCTGTAGGTAAGAGCAGAATTCAGTATACTCAGAAGGGCTGCTGTTTGGGGTTGGGGGTTACGGTGGGTATTTGTTTGAGGGTGTGTGCTTTGTTTACATTTTAGACTCAGGCAAGGGAGTCCACTCCTCTGTGTGCTGTTTTGTTTCCTTGCCTGAACTGCAGTGCTGTGTATTTTAAATTCAAAAAGTGGAAACTCCAGCAAGTACTTCAAAAGATTATCATGTATTGTTTTACATTCTGTGTTGGACCTACAAGAAAGTATCAGCAATTCTCTGAGCTGTGGGAGTCCTTCCTCAACTCCCCTGGCCCAGCTCCAGTAACAAAGTGCCTACCAGAACCTTCTGTTCAGCTAAGAACTTCCTAAAGTTCCTGATTGAACTTTATCAATGCCTTACTGTTACCCAGCTCTTGTAAAAGACAAAGACATGCAATGTTGAATTAAACACATTTCTTTTTCTTTTGCATGTGCAATGCTAAGGGACAATTGCTCAGACAATTTCATTTACTGTTTCAGTAAGAGCTTTCTCAATAAACTACTGTGGACCTACATTGCCTCAAACATCAGCTTTATGCTTTTATGCTTTTCAAGCTTTTAAGATGCTGCTTCTGTAGAGTCTCTGGCTTTACCCAGACAGATAAGGAGTCTCTAAAGCAACTGGTATTGATTCCAGCCTGCCAAAGGTAGCACTGGCAGCAGCATTAGGTGTCCTTCAGATGATCTGTGCACAGTCTCTCCTGGTTGTCAGCAGCAGCTGCTTGAGGGCAGTCCCATCCCCAGAGTTCAGCCAGGCAACAGACTACATGAGCTCTCCTCAGCCACTCCAGTGTTTTATCAGCTGAGTGACTTCAGGTAGCCACAGCAGCAGCACAAAGTAGATGGGCTGACTTCTGTGGCAGTGTTGATGAGGAGCACTCCAGTGATCAATTCCCCCAGCTGAACTGCCAGGGTGAGCTCTGGCAGAGCAGTAACAAGCAGCTCTGGACAGATGCGTCTAAAGCTGCCACCACCTTCCCAGCAGTGATTGTCAGAACACAGCCTTAGTATAGGAAATGCTTAAGTTATTGCTGGGATTTAAACCTAGGTATCACCTTCTCAGGAGTACATGATGTCATCAAAGTAACAGCATTTTCCAGAGCCTTTTCTACATGCATGTCCCTGATGGTGGGTACTTTAAAGGGCAAAAGGTTTCTGCAAATCCTCTGAGTAACAGAGGACTCATTGCCTCTAGCACCACTGACAGCACTTATTGTAGACTCAGATGCAAAATCATAATTAAACTGAAGAACAAGCCTGAAATCCTCTTTGCATAATCCCTCGCTCCATAATTTCTTCTGCAAAACTGACTCTTTTCTCATTAGATACAAACAGAACTGGCCCAAGTTCATTTTTTGCATAATAACTGAAAACTTGTGATAAACTCCCAATATATTTAGCAGTATAAGTAGGTAAGTAGGTCTGCTGGCACTTTTGTGCTCCCAAGCAGCATGTGGCCCTTAGATAGGACTACCTGGAAATGAGCTTTCCCGCCACGGTACTTCATACCACACTCCAGGCTGGCAGCATTTGTTTTCCCTTCCATTTTTCTAGTTTGTAAATTCTTCTCACAGCTCCTGACTTTCACAGGATCATACACATCACCAGGTAGTCTTTCTTCCATGTGCAACTATACTTTTATCCTTCTTATCTGCTCTGACAGCATCCTGTAGGTTCATCTCGTTCTCTCTGCAGCCTATGACAGAGAAAAGCAAATGCAGAGTCCTTCATTCACTGTACCCCAGAACTCCCGAATTTGATGGTCCTTCATTAAATTGATCTGTTTGCAAGTTCACAGCAAATAAAAACTACAGTGACAAAGGAAGAAAACCATTTTTTCCACCTTTTTAAACTTCTCGTAGTTACCAGTTTCAATCTATAATCAGAAAGAAGGAGGGCAAATTGTCTTTTGTTCTTATTGAACCACATACAAAGACTGAATTTTATTATGATACAAAAGGAAAGAATTTGTCATCATTAACTGTAATGTTTTCGGGAAGGAGGTTAGATAGGAGACTTAGCATCATTAAAGGTTTTTATCTAAAGATTTCCTGCCTCAAGTAATTTTTCTGAAGAGGTAAACACACAGAGAGATTATGTCATTAATTTTCTTTCATGAAGTTCCATGGTAAGTGTTGTTTTGTAGGCTCATTTGAAGAATTTTTGAAAAAATCTCTGGGGTTTTGTTTATTTACTTATTTTGCAGATGTTTTGCAAAACTGTGACAAAGTAATATATTTTGTGTTTACTCTATTGCTACTAGCTTAGTTCTTTGAAATCAAATGGGGCAGCTGGTTATGGGGCTCCTTTTCATATTTACCAGTGGAGCCTCAGGAAGCTAACATGGATACAGCAAATGTGGTTAAAATATGATTTTTTAATTACCTTTTATAACAATTGTTTCTAAGCATAAGCATCTGGTCAAACTGTTGCACATATCTGTGCAGTGCTGTAATACTGTGTAGTTTATACAAAATACCTGTGAAGGATTACCTAGTCAAACATTATCAGTATTCCTTGTTTAATTTTTCTGAATATTCCTCCCATTCTTTGGGCAGTTCCTAACTTTGCAGTGTCTGCATTTCTTCTTCTGAGAATTAACCCACGTTGTTCACATAACCCTGATTTGAGCAATTTATTCTTTCTGGGTTCACATTGCTTGAAATACTGAAGCAGATTGACAGAGACTGGTTCCTCAACATTTGAAATAAGTGTATTTTCAGCTTTTATGGGAGACTACAAAGAAATTTCAGTAGGTACTCTTCCTATCAGCAAATCTGAAGCACTTTTAAGTTTGTCTTTTTATCTGGTAGTACAACATTCTAATTTTAAAAGCAACTTTAAAGAGTTTTCCCAGCGATTTCTCCTCAGGTCCCTCAGTAAGATGTTTCTCTGAAGAAATCTCATGAGAACTTGTTGCCTGTTCTTGTGTAGCAAGCATGGTCTATTAGAAATTAATTTAAAACATTTTCCTGAATGGAGCTGCATTCTATTGGTGGTGCAAGTAATGCTCCATTGTGTCACCAATGAACTGTCTGATTAGACAATTATTTTTCCTTTAGTGTAGGACCTGATCCTCTAACAAAGTTTTGACCCTTCTTAATTTGTTGGGCAGTGTAAAACTTGTCTTTACTGACTTCATTATGATATTACTTCTCACCTCTAACTCTTTTGGAAGCATGAAAAGTGAGAGGAAATAATCTGCCATGTGCTTTCTCATTGCACTCTGAAGTGGAACTGCTGGTAGAAAATCTGTAATGCCAATGATTTTTCAAGTGCTCCCATCTTTTTCAAGGTTTTCATGGAATGTGTTTTCTTTTTCTACACATACACATGCAGAAAACTGGGTAAATTCTGGTGAAGGAAATAAAATCATGATGAAAAGAATTTTATCACTTCAGAAAATACCTGTTTGCCGGATTGACATTCACATGAAAATAAAATCTTCCTAAACATTATGACAAACCCCAAAGAATGCATTCTTTTTCCATACGCCAGCATAAAGAATACTCTTTTCCTCCCCAAACTTACACATGGCTTAGGGGGATGAATAAAAGCAGAGAATTATTTTATTAACCCCTCCTGCTCCCAAGTACCTCTGCAGGACCTGCACCATTAGTGAGGACATCATGGAAGAAACTTGAGTGAAGGAGGTCAAAGGAACTGTATAGCAAAGGCTACATCATTTCTCCCTTACGGAGACTCTAAGACTCTCTGCTCCAATTTCAATTTTCCAATTTTCCTGCTTCTTTGTTCCCAGAGGAACATTAAAGAAGAGGGAGCATTTGTTCTGTGTCTGTTTCTTTCTGAGTAATGAGTGGTCATTTCTTTTATCTGATTAGGGCTTGCTACATTCCAAATTAATTAAAAATTAAAGAAAAAAAGGGGGAAAATAATTATTTTAGCATTCTACAGTGTTGAATACCTCGGACAACACAGCTGCT
This sequence comes from Corvus hawaiiensis, assembly GCF_020740725.1. Classification (NCBI taxonomy): domain Eukaryota; kingdom Metazoa; phylum Chordata; class Aves; order Passeriformes; family Corvidae; genus Corvus; species Corvus hawaiiensis. The sequence goes on from NC_063217.1 coordinate 71,119,198, forward strand.
TGGCTGTGTGGTTTGGGACAACTACTCTTAGCTCTTGCTGCTGTGGGCATGTGGAGGATGACACAGTCATCGTGGTTTGGAGTAAGCAAATTCTCAGGATAAAGACTGAGAATTTTATCTTTCTCAGGATAAGGTTGGGGCAGTTTCTTGGGATTGTGAGCCAGGGTACTGCAGGTCCCTGCTCTCTGAGGTAAGGCTCCTTTGGAACAGTACAATATGCTCTTTGAGGTGTTTTGTTAATAGCATCCAAACACGCAGGTAGGACGTAGCTCTCCTCCTACAAAGCAAAATTACAGGAACAATTAATAAAAGGTCTCCAATTCAGGGGATTATTCTGCCTGTGACTTAAGCTTGAGGAGGATCATTATCACCAGCCAGCAGAGGATCTATAAATAACCCATGGAGCTGAGTTTAAAGCATTAGTTTAGCCTCTCAGGGGGAATTCAGAGTATTGTCTAAGTGTGGTTTGAGGCAAATATTATCGTCAAGCAACTTATTGTTTTACTTCACAGCGGCGAGGAAATCAGCATTTCTTATTATCATGACAACTGACATTATTTCAGCCCATCACCAAGACTTGTGGCAGAATAAGGAGAAAGAATGAGGCAAAGCTGCAATTCCTCAGCAAACACCTTTTCTCAGAAAAGGGAAGAAGAGGATACCCTAGTTCTGAAAACGCTGACTGATAGTTCTGGAAATAGGTCCAGTCCACCCCTTCATGGGCAGGTAGAGCATGAACAGCAGGCAGGCTCCTCTTCCACAACAGGTTCTACAGAAATGCTGTTTTAATCAAAATTTATTTCATGTGTTTCTGTAAAGGGTGTGCACACATTCTGTCTGGCCAAGTATTTTGCATCTCCCTCAGCTGGCTGGTTAGGAGATGAGGGCCTGCAGGCTTTATCAGATGATGAAGTTATCCTGTTAATTTAGTTTGTACATTCAACCCCATGCCTGGTTATGTGCTCCTCACTTTTGTGAAAAAATGTTGCACACCTGCCAGTGAAAACATGCAGTATTTTTCTTGCTAAAGCAGTGATGTTACCTCCAGAAATGTTGATAAATCCATATACAAAAACAAAGCAGTCCAGTACCATGCTGCTAGAACTATAATCCCTTAAAAATAATGCTTGAAAATAGGCTAGATCTTCTATTTTTATCAATTCAACATTATTTACTTATTATTAATGGCTACAAATATTGTTTTATAATTCTTAAGAACATGCACAACCTCTCTGTTCTATCTGTCTAAAGATACTGAGGCAGCCTGATACTTCCCTTACTTACGAGATGAGTTGAAGGCAAGGGGTAACTGGGGAAGAAAAAGGGAGACTTATAAATGGATGTCCCATCCCTGGAAGAATTCAAGGCCGGGTTGGACAGGGCTTGGGGCAACCTGGTCTAGAGGAAGCTGTTCCTGCCCATGGCAGGGTGTTGGAACAAGGTGATCTTTAAAGTCCCTTCCAAACCATATTATTCCATGGTTCTCTGAAAAATATCTTTTTTTACATGTAGAAGCTGTACCACTCTATCTGGAAAAGAGAAATATAATAGTCAATCGAGTGTGAATGTAATTATTTATATACCAGCCCATGGAAATAAGTGGATAAAGCACTCCCAGTGTGAGCTCTTTGTAGGGAAACTGTCCTTGAAGCCTAAGACTGTGTTATTAAGGTGCCATAGCTGCACTCAGAATAGGTCAAATTGGGTTAGAATGGTCAAAAAATCCATTTTTTATCTACACATTGCACTATGAAATTAAAAATTAAAATAATAAGGGGAAGAGTAGGGAAACAAGTTAGCAAGAGCCAACCATAGTCAGGGCCCTGAGTGCACCAAGAGAACAAATTACAGAGTGATCATTTTGTCAACTAAGTCTACTTTTTCATGGCAAGGGAAAAATAATTTTTAAAAGTCTGACTAACTTTCTAACTACATTTTAGAAATAAGGAGATAATTTACAGAATTTGTGCCATCTGCATTGATGGGCATGCCTAAGAACAGGCTATACAAATATCTGTGGGAGTTACTACGCTTGATCCCAGAGAACAGAATTTATGGCTGGGATTATACCCAGTCCTACATATGTGTGGTTACATAGACCTCTATTGTAGCAAAGTAGATTTTCATTTAAATGTGGTATCTTCTAATCAACCCCTGCCATATTATATTAATACCTTAATGGTTTTCTAGGTAAGAAAGCTCAATACATAATTTGTAAGTCGTTCAGTACACTAGTAATGGATGCATATGGATACACATTTTCCACAACCTGAGTAAGAAACTCTCACCACATTTGGCCAACCTATTGACCTTGCTGTCTCAAAAGGCAGGAGAGGAAATGCACTTTAAAAGCAGCCAGACTAAGTGGAGTGACCTGTACATACTCAGTATTTCATAATCTGAAAGACCAGTTGTATTTACTGTTATAGCAATCACAACATAAAAATGTATTCCCAGAAGCATTCTCTGGAATAGAGCACAGTGACTGCTAATACAGCAGCAAGATGGCCAATCCAAATTCAGGGCAAAGGAGCTGGGCAATGACCCAAATATATTTGCCTGAGCTGTGACTTAGTGAATGAGAAATGAACATTTTGGTTGGTTGGGAGCAGCTCTCGCACAGAATGTTTTATTTGCCTTGTCCCCAGCCTGGCCTGATTTTAGATGAATGTCGAAGTCCTTTTTCATCCCTGAAAATTAATGAAAATTATTTAATTTCTCATGCACAGATAAAGATGTATGCATCTTTTATATCAACTACTATTTTTTGCTTTTTGCCAATGCTTTACTTAAAAGCTCATAAAACTAATGGGTTTGTTCTAATAAAAAGGAAAGCCCTTGAGACCTCATATTCCCTGGCTGCACAGAGCTGCACAGATGAGGGCAAGCTTCTCATAAATCCCTTCAAGCTGAAAGATGTAGTAAAACTTAGGTTTTACTGTTTTTTGGAAGCCAGGAGGCATTTGCAGGCATGTGCAGCATCAAGGGACGTACCTGTTTACCTCCATGCTCCAAAGAAACACGTTCAGAAAGCAGCAGAAATCACCAACCCAGGAAACTTGAGAAGAAACCTCTTCATGTAACTGTCTTGGCTTATTACCCACAATCTTCTTTGTTACCTCCACTTTCAGGGTTCTCAGAGATGACTTCAGTTTGTGCCCAAGCTGTCATCAGCACGAAAAACTACTACTTGGCTCATCATTTTCCAGCTCTCACAAAATCCTGCCTGTCCTGTGACAGGGAAGTTGTTATTTGTGACAGCTTACGCCTTTTCAGTGTCTTCTCTGGCTGCTGTAAAGCGAAGAAATTATCATCATCTCTTTATAGCTGCCAGCTATGAGTGCTTTTGAAAGCACTTTCAAACCTTTTCTGAGGTGCAGGCAGATGATCTGGCCCTAAACTTGTTATGAACTTAACATTTTGAGTAGTGGGTACACCATAGCAATTATTTATGTTCTTTAAGCTCTTTGAAAAAATGAAGCACTCTGTAAGCATTAAGCATCTGTTCATATGGCAACATGACCGTTCCCAAGTGAGTGCTTGCGCAACGCTGAAAGGTCTAAAATGAAAACACTTTTAAGAAGCATGAAATTCAGGGGTACTCAGATCTCCTTTCTGCACTTTGCCCACGGGCCCTGCTAAGCAGTGCCCACCTGTCGTGTTCACATCACTCTTCACAAGTGAAACTCTTTGGATGAGTTGGGATTACCAGGATGGAGGAAGCTGAATCCTGCAAGCTTTGAATAGAAAGCCAAGGTAGCTTTTGTACTTGGGACATTTTCACCTTCTCCCTCATGTCCTCTACCTGTGTTTTCCTTGCATCCTTCCCCAAGGAAATGTCCAAATCTGATAGGAATCAGAAGAAATCTTGCAGTAACCCTTTTGGCACTTAAAGCCCCACTTCCAGCAGTGGATTCTGGTAGAGCTGATGTCTCAAAGCTCTTAACTTGAGTGCTTGAGTGCTGCATATGTCTGCAAATGCCTCTAATGTGCCTGTGATAATACAGAAAAACTTAGATACAGCTGGTAAAGCAATCCCTTTCAGAGCTTCCCCTCTCTGACCAAAATGCACCACCTGACCTCAGGGACCAAATGTAGGTGGCTAAACTGGAAAGCCAGTTAGATTCCCTTGCTACATTCACTAATGCAGGCATTTAGAGTGATGGTCTGGAAGAGCTGCTCTTTTTCTCCACTGACACATAAAGAAGGGAGGAAGGCAAACAGTGTGATAGTCTTCTCTGCTCCCACCACTGCTCACTGCAGGATGTTCACCTGAGCTCCGAGGCAATTTCATAATTATGATGTACATTGCATGAAGATGGATTTTAAAGGCTCTTTGCCTTTTAATACTGCAATAGTTTTCTAGCTTGAAAAAATGACATGCACAAATCCACTGTGTTGCTGCATGTAGTCCCTAGACAACAGCAGTGGTGTTCAGCCATGGAAAATTAGTTACTTGGACAAAGATGAAGGGTTCTAGAGTAGCTTTCTTACCAAGGACAAGAGACAAGCAGGTAAAACACCTAATTACTTTCAAGAAAAGTCCCTTTAGATTTAGGGAGAGCATTTTGCAGCACTAATGGGCGGCCAGGCAACCACACCAGGTACCCTGCCTTGTCCTTTTTCTAAGGGTGTGGACCTGCCACAAAGAAGATTATGTCATTCTGAGATACTTATCTATTCCAGCCCTGCCTTTGCCTGTAAAAAGGTTTAAATGGGGGTTTTTTATTTCTTAATTCTGGCTTAATTCTGATAAAAGGTTTTATGGCTGTGGGCTAGGTAGGTTTGTTGCATTACACTGGCTGAAAGGTTATAAAGACAGCCATCACTGAATTGTATCTCTGGTTTCCCAAGACTATTCCCTTCATTTTAACTAGAAGTACTTCTGTCACAAGGCCACCACACTCTCAGCTACACAAATTTTAACACCTTACATTATTATAATAATAATGTTAAATCGTGAGTCTCAGAAATCTGTAAATCAGAGTGATGAACTAAAAAATGGAGCTATGTAAAACTAATAAGTTTTAAGAGAAATAATGCAACTTGTAATTTTTTTTTATCTAGGGAGGGCTCAGAAGAATATATACATTTACTTTCAATCCCAAATTTGTGTCTGGAACAATGCCCTCTGCCAGTCAGTTTTAATAGAAACACAGGATCTGCCATGCTCCATTAAGTCCATGATTCATCAAGTCCAATATTGTCCCCTCTGCTTGGCAAATGCAAGATGCTTCAAAGGAAGGCAAATTGTCCGTCATGCACTTGGCCAATTTTTCAATTTGAATAGTCCATTGTGCAAAAGCCACTCCATCCTTCATGTCAAGTCCTTCTCCCATGGGGTTGCAAATGTTAAAGTAATCAAATGGCATGAATGACCCAATGTACTGGTTTAATATTTTAATAACATTTAAGGCTGTGTTTATGCTCTGGTTGGGTCTGGTTCTCTTGAACTGTCAATTGTTTTTGTGCACAATGCTGCCCACATTCATTCTCATTACCTCTCCCATTTCTACTTCAATTCAGCAGCCGAATAAATCAATAGTATTCACAAATCTCCACAATTTTTTCCCAGTATTAAAAAAATCACTTCTGATTTTAAATAGACATTAGAAGATATTTCTATTAGACAGCTACTTAATGTAACAAACAGGATGCACTGATCAGAGCCTTGCAGGAGTGCTCCACTGAATTTCCTTCATTTGAATCATATTCTGTTGCTGCTGAGCTGGGTCCAGATGCCTCAGTAAGAACTACTGACAGTTATTGCTGCACTGCGGGGGCGATGGCAGCAGAGGGAAAAGAGGAAAGATGGGCAAAATAAAGGAGTATAAGTAGGGAACTTATATGGGAACAAGCAAGCTTTATGTACATAAAATTTCCTACTTATTTGTCTTCATGGGATGTACAGTCAAGTTTAACATCTCAGTGTGTGACAGGGATCTTTCAGTTCCTGCAAGTCAAGGGCATCCTTGTGCCTTGTATCTGGATTTTATTTGTGGTTTCCACAAAACTGGATGCTGGTTATTTAATTGGCTCAGCATATCTAATCTAATAGGGCTACAGGGAGACACTGCCTGGGACAGTGGCTAGCAGTCCTTTCAGGATCTAATGAGCTGTGTTGTCTTAATTGTGGGCACGCCACAGGGAGAAAAGGGCAGAAATGCTGATACACTCACACTACCTTCCTTGCCTCCTTTCTGTGGTAATGTCATCTCTGAAGACGGCTGAAACAAACTCTTGCCTCCTCCCCAAAATATTTTCAGTCATTTCCTATGTATCTCACAATCTCACTTGTTTTGGGACAAGTCAGTGTATCACTCTTGGCCTTTTTAGAACTTTGCTTGTGTTCACAATAATTTTCACCCTTCCCTTTTTACAATGCAAATGCAATATTTGAAAGTTTAAGTGTGTGACGCTCTTGAAGTTTTCTTTTCTTAATCCAATTAATTAGTTAATTTTTTTACATGTGTAAAAGGGATTTTATTGATTTGAGGACCCAATTTTGGCCAAATGCAAATTTTTAAAATACTTCTGTAAATCTTTTCACATATTGGTTTTACACACAGAATGTATACTTAGTGTATATTTGCTCATCTGATTTTAACAAGCCCTTGTATAACCTTTGGATCTCTTCAAATGAATTCTATGCCCACATCAAAGTCCCCAATGTGCAGATTCCCAGTCTTCCAAAGTCTCTGACTTGCCAGGCACATATTTCTGTCAACAGCTGTTCCATCTGATAAGGAAACCGTTTGTATCGCTCTTCCCTTGTGGACTAATTTTGATGCTTAGGATTTCAATTTGTCAGGGTTTACTCTACCTCTGGTTATACAGATGAATTTCCTTTGAGCTCTCTATTGGTAAGAAATCCCTGCTAGCTGAACCTGGAAGCCGAGGGGGTGGGATTCCTAGACAAAGCCCTCATTGTTGCAGGCAGCTTCCACACAGCAGCTCTGGTAATGTAATGAAAAATATAAAGGGAGACGGAAATACCTCTATTATAGGCATATAAACGCTTTCTGCATTTAGACACTTCCTTGTGTCTGTCTGTCATGTTATCACAAAATACTTTGCCTTCTACTGAAGCTCTTTGCTGAATAAGCATCTCTGGTCTCATCTTATGAGTTTTAATGGCAGCTGCAGTTACAGTTTACTCCTAAAAACCAGGACATGGGTGTTTTAAAAATTAAAGCAACCTGTGAGGGTCTCCTGAGTTTTACCTTTTCTCCTTAATTTGTCTGAAGTACCAGTAGAGCTGGACTTGGCTCTGTTCTGAAACCCTAGGAAAATTTCTCCCGGCTTTTCATGGGTTACTGTTTCTATTAAAAGCCAAATATGAATCTCAAACTTCACTAAAAGTGATTGCAATGTGATTGATGGAATTGACCTGAATTAGCCAAAAAAATGGGAACAAGATCCTTAAAGCTTTTTTGCTTTCCTTAATTTGGAAAGTGAAGTGGGAAATGTGATGTCCATACCTCTGTGTCAGCACCAGGTCGCATGCTGGGGTACCAGTGAAAGACAGGAGTGCTGAGGTTCTTTTTCCTTATTTTCACCACTACAAAACTCTTCCTTCCCAAAACACATATTAATTCAATTGGACATCTACCTGTTATTGACAACAGAAGAGTTATTCTAATTTTCATGGCAAAAAATATTGTATCTTCAGTATATTCTAAATTGCCTGCAGGGAATAGTTTATAATAATGTCATATCTCCCTTTTCCCACACTTTCTCATCTTCTCTGTCAGTTGCTTTGAAGATTGTTACCAGTAAGTGTAACAGGAATAGTCTCTTTCCAAGTATCCTGTTTGTTTGGGGTTTTCTGCTTTCTTTTTATTATTGAGCACCTCTCAATTGCTAGAAACTTTGGCATTTCCTCACTCCTTCTTCTAAAAAGTGGTTTTTCTTATATACAGGGCAGAAAAACTGCAACAGAAGTATATATAAATTTGGGGTTTTTTTCATGACACAGGATATGGGATCCCCAACCTTAAAGAACACCTCAACTTGGCATGAGTTAAACATGTTCTATGCTAGGGAAAAGTGGGGTGTTGGCACCTGTGGCTGCTTTAATCAGACTTCAGGTTTCACTGTGCCTCTGATATCAATTCTGATTAATTCCTAATGAATGTCTCTGCATCTTGGTTCAGAGTTGAGATGTGGCCTCTTCATAAGAAGTTTATTACCAGGAGGCTTAAGACTAACCCACCAGTTGCCAGTATCATCTCCCGCTCCCCTGGGAATGATGATATTCAAAGTGCTCAGCCCTTCACTCTGCACTGAACAGCATCTCAAGGGTAAGAATTATTTGGTAGAGCTGGAAACATGATTTTTGCTGTACCAGATAATGAGGCATTTTTTCACTTGGCCCCAAATTACTCTGGAGCTGCACAGGAGGTGCTCCCACTGTAGCATAGCTACAGTTCTCAGCAGGATCTTCCTTTGATCTCCTCCCCCTTCGTAGCTGTCCATCCCTCTGATGCAGGATGGAAAGCAGGGTTTTGGGATGACCCCCTGAGTTGCTGTCACTCAAACAGTGAGCACCTCTGGTGGAGCGTTATCACCTATTCCACAGCAGCCCGTGGAAGGAGAGATTACATTTTCAATCAATACTGTGCACTGGGGTATTTACTCCTCTTCCAACCAGACAAGTTTAATGCTCTGAGGTATGGCAGGTGGTTAGGACCAGATGGTATTTATCCAAGGGTTCTGATGAGATTTAAGGAAAGTAGGCTCTGAACTATGACAGAATCAGGCAATCTTTCAGTCAAAACTCCCAGGCACCCTGGACAAGGGAGCTTGGAATAGTGCAAACCAGGATGAAGGATTTTTTCCTCCTCAGGGAGCCATGCCTGTCGCTCAGATTTGTCTTTCATACCAGTGAGCTGCTGTTTAAAGTTCTTTCTGCTAAGGTGTCACAGGTGAGAATGTGTCTACAAATTAAAATATATTACAATTCACAAAACAGCATGAAAAAGCCCCTTGTTTCTAGATTTAAAACTCACCGTGAACTGTTTTAATTCATTGCTTGACCTTTTTGCCTCTTGCTATTATTTTTATGTCCTGCTTCCCCTGTTCTGATCCCCACAGTGACTCAAATCCCCCAATTAGAGAAAGATCAAACTGTGTCCAAAAATACTCAGACTTAATTACTTGCACAGGATGGAAATCATTGATAACTTTCTAAAATAAGAGCTACTCTGTACTCCATACATCCATTGCAACCTGCAGCCTCATTAGTTGAAACACTGGAAATATCCATGCAATAACTTTTGCTATCAACCAGCAAGGGGACAGACAGGCACATTGCACTCACACACCCATATTTGAATCACTGTCAAAAAGAAAAATTATTTGTTAAAGATGTTGGCTTGTGATGATAAATTTACTTATCACATGGTTCCCAGCACTCAGCTGTAGGCTAAGGTTCATGTTTACATTTTCTAGGAGTATTGGCTGACACAGGGACAGGGAAACCAATCTAAGGGAAAAAATCCAGCCCTTATACATAAATGATAGGCAAATCTTAGGAACATAAACTTTTTAGAGGTTGTAAGATACATACAGTCCCCAGGGCAATGCAGAGATAAGGGAATTGATTCTGTATTCCCTTTCCTAGGGGCATATCTGCTAATCTCTAATTTCTACTAGTAGGACTGAAAAGAGAGGAATAAAACTTAATTGGCACGGTCTCAGGATCCTGTGGATTTGTTCAAAAGTGGATTGGATTTGTCTAAGACTTACCTGGTTTGCCTTAGGAAAAAAGGAACTATTAGGTGCAAATACGTAAATGTACATATAGTTGCCACTTAATGCCAAAAAGAAAGAGTGTTTGTCCATTTTCTCTTTGAAAATGTAGCCAGTGTCTATCTAATGGTACCATTGGCACTTCAGTAGCCTTCTATTATTATAAAGTAGACCAATATGCAACGCACAGCTCTGAGGGACTGGTTTGCAGTAGGTGATTTGACAGCATTTTATAACCACTCACTTCACATGGGCCTGAATGGCTGCACAGGGTGCCTGAAATTACAGGCTCAAATCTCAGGAATGTGTCTTTTCATCTCATGTAAAAAGCCTTAAACCATAATATTAGTTCTGAGGCTGAGATTTGCTTACAGATCAGTGACATCACATCACTCCTTTTTTCTTCATGCTGATTTAACCTGTTTAGACTTTCATAGAAGTCCTTGATGTAGGAGCTAAATGTCCTTGAAAACGCTGGGTTCTTGGCAAGTAGGCAAATTCCCAGTATGAGGCAAAGAAGGCCAATTTTGCTTTCGTTACACTGTTGCTATTCCCACCAACTTCCCAATTTTTGTGAAAGTAGTACACACACGTTAGAGAAGGGTTCAATGTACTGCACGACCTGGATTCTATTTCTAGCATCACCATGAGTGTCTTTTTGCTTCTCTTCACCCATCACTTCAAGCAAATAAAAACCAGTTTTGTCTCTTGAGGGAAGGTACTCTTCCTTTTTCTTTTAATAAAGCCAGAAAATAATAATTCAGCATGTAACATACAAAGTTGTTCCACAAGAGAAATTGTTACTAGAAGTTTTTTCAATCTAAACCGCTTGGTTTCAACAAGGAGGTCTTAGTGGCTACAATCCAATTTTCAACAAACAGGTTAGATTTATTTTCAGATTAACAGTGCTAATGCACCTGTCAGAGAAGTTCTGGTAAGGGATAACCCCAGGGCATAATTCCCTAAATGATCTTTTCCCCCATCACTTTTCCCATTCTTACTTAGGTGCATATCTACTCATTTAGGTGCTGCATAGATCTGCAAGGTCTTACTGCTGTGGTGGTTTAGTCTAAGAACCTAAATATATTTCCTGATATTTTATTATAATAAATGCTAGCTGTGCTATCTGTTTTCAGATTTCAGACCTTTACTTCATTCATTCAGCTTAAAGAAGCTGAAAAAGAATGGGAGAGAGAAATACAAAACTTGTGTTTCTGACAATATTTCAAGGAAATATATTGCTGTGGGCTCTTAAGAGACACTTCGTTACAATTTAGAAAAGACATTTCTTGATCACTCCCTTCCAGTTGAAGAACACTGCCGAGGGGAATTTTGATATCTGAATTGTGTATTTCTCATAATTTTGAGGAGGACACAAAAATTCTGCCAGAGGGTAATTGATCCGTATAAACAAAGCCCTGTCCCACTCCAATTTCCACCCTGTCTTGATCAAGTCAGTCTGGTGAAAAGAATGAGGGACTGTATTTTGATTGTTATTCCAAATCAAACATGAAATAGTTATGGCATTAAATCCATGTTCTAGAAGAAAATTATGAATAATGTAGCACCTTTAGCAATATAATACCATACCTGTTATATTTCCCTGTTTGCTGTAAATCTTTGGGGCTTTTCTGCTCCTGCTCTGTCCTCAGAGTAGTATTCCTTTCATTATTTCACTCCTGTCTAAGCAACTTCCAGGAAGCATTTTTCTAGATTAAAATGACATCACTTCCAAACCCTGTAAATTCAAGTCAGCATTCACAAAACGTACTGGGTTGGCAGCCTTTGGCTGTAAAGTCTTTACCTGGCTCAACCAACAGCCAGCCCAAGCTTGCCTGCCTTGCTCTGCCTGGTATTTCCAATCTACTCATTCTTTCTCCCTCACTTTCTGCAACTTGGCTATGTTGACATCTATCTGATACTGTGATAACATGAAATATTTTTAAGAGTAAGCATTTAGAACACTGGCATTAATGACATTATAAATGTTTTCAAAAACATGAGCCACGAACAGAAATCAGTTTTCTGGTACATTCAGCCCTGACCAGGATTTTGTAGGTAGAATTTCACTACTCTTAGACTTCTCACTTGTTCTGCTGTTTCAAAAGTGCAGCTTCATGCATTTTATTTGTCTGAATCTGGCACTTCAGAGCCTCAACCATACCACCAAAGCACAGCAATGATTATTAAATTCTTTCTGTCAGGTAAGGCAGTGATGGCTGAAGTTTAATCATACGAAGATTCTCACATCCCTGTTCCAATGGTAGCAGCCTGACACTTCAAACTACTGTAAATTTTCTATAAACCGTTTTACTGTGACCAAGATTATTACCCTACACATTCCAATTAGAAATATGGATTCTTTCTAACACTATAACTATACAAAGTACGTTTGAGATTTGCAATGGATTCTTTTGTTGCCATGCTGGTCGGTTTTAGGTTGGATCTCATGGAAAGAAACAAAGGGGAATATTACACTTAACCTAAATACATATTAGGAACTATGTATTACAGCTTGGTGGCTTTGTAGCAGTATGGTGAGACAGAGAAAAGGATTTGGTAAACTCTTTTTTACATCACCCTTGTCCTTCAGTATTAAGATTACTCATGGAGTTATCATCTTACCCCTTGAAAGGGAGAGACATATCAGGAAGGCTTCTGCAAGGATGACTTCCAAATCATCCTTCCAAGGATGAATTCCAAGGTATTATCAGTGACCTGGATAACAAAATAGTGGACATTACCTTTCATTATAGGAACAGCAAACCAATCTCTACTACACAATACTCAAATTATGAAAAACACAGCCCACAGAATACATAATTCAAATTAGTGATGGGAGGTACAATGGAGAAAGCAAGAATGGGACTTCCCCAAAACAAAGAACTAATATTAAAACCATTTCCTATCTATTTCTGAAAAAAAATACCCCAAACCAACAAACCTTGATGTGCAAAAGCCTTGCTCTGAGCATACATTTGTGAGGCGAGAGCATTTCTCATTGACTTTCAGCTGTACTTTTATGTTTTGTTCTCCAGGGAAATACTCAAGGCAATTGAAAGTCCATTCCTGTATCCCCCTGTAATAACAGAGGACCTTTTTTAATAAAAGGAATGCAATATGGGCACTACCATTTTTTGAGTCAAAGGACCCCTACAAGAAAACAAAGTTGATGCAGACAGGCTGCTGCATGGCTGTGCTCTAAAATTTGTAATACTGATACAGATGTATAATTAGGTTAGACACCTAGACTGTCTTAAATTAATAACCCCAAGCACTTCAGAGTTACAGTAGCTACACAATATATCAGTTTCTTAGAGAGCAAAATTTGCTCTATTGTGCACGTAATGCCACTGAAGCTCAAAGGGCTTTTGCATGTGATGAAAGACATAAAAAACCACTTCCCTAAACAGTTCAAGATGCAAGTTAATTAAACTGACAAAAACAAAGCCTAATTCTTCCTTCCAAGCTGTAGCAGAGTAAATTATCTCTGTGAAACTCTTGGTTGGCTTTTCCTGTGCTTCACGAGGACAAACTTTGTACATACGGAAAACAACAATGGCAAAACCATGGACGACACTGAAAACAGCGTGAGCTAAGAAGTGTTTTACACTGAGACTACTTGATGATGCTCACAAATGAGAATTTCATCTTAGTGGTGATATGTGGCTTGAAAGACCACTTTCTCTGTAGTAATTGGAAAGCTTACATAAATTTTAATTTCAGCAGCACCTGAATACAGATTTGGAATGCAGGCTTGTGCAAATTTATACTGATAGCCACATGCTACTCCAAAATGTTTAAAGCGAGAGAAAAACGGCATCTCAGCAGCATGTAGACAAAGTAATATCTTTTATATATATAAACTGATGCATGTACTCTATATGTACCTACTGTTCTGTATGTTCTGCATACAAAAGCACACAGGCTCTGCCTTGATTTTAAAGGGGTTGCACTTCTATCATAGAATAATATTCCCTGTGAAATAATGCACAAAAAAAAAAAAAACCACCTCATAATACTGGAAGAGGTAATACATCTCTGTACCGCAGGAATCTTTGTGACTGGGATCTGTAGAGCATAATTAGTCCTGATTACATGCCATGGGCGTCTCAGCATCCTCCCACTGTTTTTCAGCTTGGCACCACGCAGAATTAAAGTAGTCAAGCCTAAGGCAGAGACATCTGGAACACTTCGGGGAACCTTGGCTCGCTCGGTAAGTCAGTCAGAAGTGCCTCTTTTTTACCTGAAAATCTCAACTTCAACTGTTTCCAGTGTGGGGCTGGATATTTCTCAGAGTACCTGCCGAGCTTTGTGCGGATTTGGCCGGGCTGCTGGCCGATTTTGAGCCATTCTGCCGAGAATTACCTTGCTGCTGGCAGCCCACCACCTCCCGTTGTTACCGGGGCCAACCATCCCGGGCTCCCCCAGGGCTGGGTGCCGGCTCGGCGGGAACCTCCTGAGGGCTCCCCTCACGCCCGGCTTGGCGGGAACAGGATTTACCTCAGCCCAGCGGCGGCCGCGGGCGGCTGAGGGACATCTGTAGCGCTCCTGTGGCAGAGCGCCCGCCTCCCCCTCACGCTCCCCCCCCCGGGCCGTGAGGGGCGGAGGTGGGACGGGAGCGTCCCCTCCTCTCCGGAGCGCCCGCTGCGGGAGGCGGGTGGGCTCTCCGTGGCCCCGCTGCCTCCGTGACGATGCCGTCCTAGCAAGGGATGATGACAGGCAGAGGAGGAGGAGGAGGGCAGAGCCGCCGCCGGGAGCCCTGTCTCTTGCTCGCCTCCCCGGCACTTCCAGGCTCCTGCTGGCGGGCTGCGCATCGCGCCGCCTTCCCGACGGGCGACGGGGTGGCCGTGGTTTTGTGGTGAGGGGTTTGTCCTCTCCAGGTGCTCTGTCCCCCGCCGGGCAGGGCTTGTGTCTTCCACCTCCTCCTCCTGCCTCCTTCCCCTCCGCACACGCTGCCGGACGAGGCCGGCCGGGAGAGGGAGCAGCCGCCGCCACCGCGGCCGCCTGGAGGGACCCTGACCATGTCGAGCAAGATCAGGAAGAGCAAGGAGCAGGGGAGAGTGACCTTCCCCCCGCAGCAGGAGGAGGAGGAGGAGGAGGGGGCAGAGGAAGAGGAGCAGCAGCGCCGGCGCCGCGGCTGGAGAGGTGTCAATGGGGGGCCGGAGCCCCCTCCGCCGCCGCAGAGGGCTGTCAAAACCCTCCGGGAGCCCTACGGATACTACCCGCCCCCTCCTTTTGCCAGCACCATGTAAGTGGGGCCCGGGGTGGTGTTTGGAGGGGGCCGTCCGGCAACTTCCCCGGAGCAGGGATGCGGCTCCCGGCGAGTTTTGGGGCCGGGGGCGCGGCCGGCGCCGTCCCGGGCGGCCCCGCGCGGCGCGGGCAGGAGACAGAGCGGCCGCTCCGCGCCGTCCGGCCGCGGGCACTTGGCACAAAGCGCTCTGCGCGCATCGTCCGGCCCCTGCCTGCCCTCGGCCCCCCTCCCCAGCCCCGCGGCTTTGCCTCTTCAGCGTCGGGCGGGGACAGGTGTATGCCGGGGCGGAGGGGATTCCATCCCTTCTTTTTTTTTTTCCCCCTCTTTTTTTTCCCCCTGGATACAAGCGTAGCTGCCGAGAAATTGCCCAATTATTGGCTCAACTAAGGTTTAGAGAACCCATTGCTAAAGTATCCCCTTTATCCCTATATATTTTTTTAATCTGTGCTGGGATAAAACCAGATTCCCCACAGAAATCTAGGACACCTGTGCAGAAAAGCCGTAGTTCTGGAGATGCACCTTATCCCGTTTGGATGTGCTCTTCCAAAATTTTAGTTTATTTTCAAAGATGCAATCATAAACATCTATCTGTCTATTTAGGTATATAAAGAGATGCTGACTATGGTTAGACTTACTGCAAGATAAATGCATTCAATTTTACTAGTAGGGATGTTAACTTTCTTTCCCTGACTTGCAAAATGTAGGTTGTCCATGAATTATTCACTAATTTTTATAACACACTGCAGTTTAGGTAGACTTAACCTCAGAGGATTGCTTGACTATTTTATGTTTTCAGGACAACGTTTAGTTCTTAATTAAATATTTTAATTACCAGATAACAAACACTGAGTTTTAAGATAAGATATTCAGCATTTGTAGAAGCCTTAATTAAAATCACCCCAGAGACAACTGTAAAATACAGAAATAATTAGGGTAGTGCTTAGAATGGGACAACCACAAATAAAACCGGGGTTTACCATCCCTGTGCAGAAATTCTTCAGAAATACCCTGTGCCTAGCAATCTGCACTTTGAGTGAATCAGTCTTTCACGTGTCTTCAGCTGTCAGAAAGTTAGTTGTGCTTGAGCTGCTTGTCTAGACTCCCATGTAGATGATGGAAAGGGAGAGGAAATAGCAGTGGGAAAGGAAGCATAGTCATTTATCTTCTTTTTTGGAGGTGCCTGTCTTTATCTGCCATAAAAAGAGACTTGGACATGTTATTTTTAGACAGTTGAAGCTGGCTCAGAGTTGAAGCTGTGAGTCCTCAGCTCCTGGATCCCAAGTGTCCTAGAAAGGTTGGCATATTCCTGTGTTTAAGACATGGATATTGTACCATGGGAGGATCAAACTGGAGTTCAGTTTACACAGCTATAGGTGTTTGAGCCTGGAGTGAGCTCTGTCCCTTGGAATTGCTCCCTGGTAGAATAATTCTTGTGGCCCTTCTCCTGGGAGTCTGTGAGCCCAATGGAGTGACAAAAGGGCTGACATGGATTAATGTTGTAGGACTGTATTGAACTATTGGGGCATAGAGGCAAAACACCCAGACCTGTATATTTCCTGTTATGTGCCTGTGGTCACCCTTGGCATAGCAGTGGGATTTTTCTCCCAGAGTAACATGGTGTGTTTGGTGCTAATGCCTAAAATCATTGTGCATGTTAGTGAAGTAAAGATGAGTATCAGCTTGCTCCTGATGCACTCAGATTGACATAGGTCAGGCTTTAGCAGGCAGAGTGAGAACCCTTGGCTGGAAGGATTTGTAGTCTAAATATTCAGCACAAGGTGTGAGGCGAAAGAGGCAGGAAGATGTGAAGTAGTTTGCACAAAAGAAGCAGACACTGTTGGGTTTTGAAATCTCTGAAAGCAGTAGCCTGCGTAAGGTGCCTGTCAGTGTACAGCTTGCTCCCTCCTGTGCCAAATATTGCTGGAAAAAAAGTAATTAACCTCAGATTCCTACTAAGATTGCAGACTGGATGTAATACTTGTTTCACAGGGTACTATATGCCCCAGTGGGAAAAAGGTGGACAAAACCTGTAAATTAAATGTAGCAGGCATCAGATACCTGACTTCCTGAGTCTCTCTGAAAATCACAGCGTAGTTTTCTGGCTGGAGTGACAGAACACAAAGAAAGCACTAAGTTTCAAAGGAGCTTTAAAATTCTTTGTTGGTGCAAGTTAACCTGTTAACTTGTTTCTTTCCTGGTGAGATACTTGCCTTGTTCTGTGTGTGTGTAGATGCCCTCCTGCCATCAATATATAGTCCTTTTTTTTTCCCACAGGAATTCAGATGGTTGGTATTTTTCTTTGAGAAGTTAGTGAAGAGTAATTGTCAAAAAAGATTTGCGTAGTTTATGGGGCAGGAATTTGTTTCATCCCCTAAGTGTGTGTACACCTCCTCCTGATAGCTCATTGTAATTTCTTTTCTATTTTTTTGGACTAAATCTTTCCAGTTTGGAGCCAGAACTTCTGTGAGATGACATGAGGGCGTTTTAGATGATGGATTATGTTGTTTCAGACCAGTGGGAGAGTATAGACCTCAGTCAGATCTTGCAGCTGGCCTCATTTATGTTCTGCTCTTCAGCCTCCCTCTTCTGGAAAGCCCAGGCAGTAGCTCGCAGAAGGGAAAAGGAAGCTCTCATTTAATCCATTTCAGATTTGGTGCAGGGACTCCCGAATTTTTCGGAACATGAGCAAACATACATACAGGAGACACTGCTTTTAGTGGTGAAGAAACAAACTTACCAGTGGCCCATTCTGACGCATGGCTGTAGCAGAGCTTGGAGGGATGGGAAAGCCTTCCTTTGGGAGAGGCAGTGGGGCTGGGGGGTTGCCCCTCCAACATTTCTTGTGGCCCTGCTCAGAGCCAGGAGCTGCTTCCTCACATGCAAGAGCTGTCTTTTTCTGTGACAGTAACAAATAAAATCTTTGAAATCATTTAGTTTGAGAGATATCAGGAGTCATTAGCTACAATGCTGCTCTAATGTATGTGCATGTCTGAGCACTTACTTTTGTAAGGCAATTACCAGTCTTTAATTTTAAAACTGGGACCTCAGAGGTGACTTTTGGCAGAATAAGAGGCACAATCTGCATCTCCTGCTCGGCTGACTCCAATGTTGCTGCTTTTAAACCCTGTTGGCATGATGTACTTATCAGATCTGTCTATTACCACTGGACTGCATTTCCTTTTCAGGGCTAGAATGGAATCAGGATCACTAATGTACTGTAGTTTAGCAGGGGGTAAACTGCTTGTAAATTGTTGATGCCATCTTTTATTGCATGTAATAGTTCAGGGAGAGTAACAGCCTGTTCTTCAGCACAAATTGCTCTATGGATCTGGGAAGGCCCAGAATGAAAACTCTGTTTCTCCTTTTCTTTAAAATTGCTTATGTCGTGTGCAGTGTTAAAAAGTAGACTTAGAAACAAGATTATAAATCTTTTGGATTGCTGTAGATAATGAGCTGGATAAGGAAAAAAGGAATTCTCGGGTCAACTCTTTGTCCCACGCTTCTTTTCTGCTGCAGTTCTAGATTGAACATGAAAAGGGAGAGGTAGAGTGACAGAGTAGAAATCTGTAATTGAAACAGCCCATGGTAGAAGCAGAGGGATTGCTGTGCTTTCTCCAGCCCTTTGCAGTTGCTGTGCTGCTCAAATGTCTTGCCTTGTACATTCCTTGTAGGAATATCTCTGACCCGGCAAGGATATGATGCAATGTAAGGTCATAGTAAATGCGATATGTGCAGAAAACAAGAGATAAATGAGCATTGATTGCTCAGCAGAATTTTTTATTTTTTATTTCCCATACGAAGGTCATACATTTTAGATGAAAATATCTAAGATAAGCATAAACATGTTATAATGTAGGATAGATTTTTATGTATTATTTACCAGGTATGTAATGAACCAGTTAATTGTTCAGGGTGCACATAGCATTGCTCTGAGAGCTTGTGATACTTATCACTGGGTAAAGGTGTTGAAAGTGGATGTGCTCCTCTGGGAGCCTTGGCCTCATTGATGTGGGAGTTCTGCTGCGAAGCAGAGCTGATGAACAGATGATTCTGAAGGTTGGCGTGCAGTTCCTGAAGTTCTTCCTTCTTTCCAGTGAAGTTTTTCAGTTCCTCAAAACAGCTGCTTAACTGAAGCAGGCTCAGGGCCAAGTGAAACATGTCCAGATGTGGTGGGACAGGTGTGCTTCAGTTAACATGACTGATCTCCCATTCCATCCTTCTTTATCTCTACTGACAAATTAATACAGAATAATTGGGCATTTTTCCTACTTGGTGCTTTTGTGAGGATTTTTGCCATGCATTCTACAGATATTTTTTTGTGTGTGTTCTTTCAACTATTTGGAACAGTTGGGAAAAGGAGCCTCATGATTTCCACCTCTCCTTCCGTCTTTTAATGTAGGTTGTCAGCACCTTACAGAGACAGGGTTGAGTATCTGAGCTTCAGAGGCTTTGGAAATAGAACACAAGCAATTAATCCACACTTAGTTCTATTTTAATAATATTTTTAAGCCAGTCCAATGATGTTGAGAGATGCAACTTGAGATTTTGCTGGTTTGGTTATTTCAGACAGCACATAATACATATAAAATATGCCGAAAATGGTCGAACACCCAAAACTAAAATTCTAACTATTTTATTAATACTTTGGGATAGCTACAAATATTAGATGTAAGAAAAGGAAAGCAGAAAATGGAATAGGAGACCCTGTACCTGATTCTTCTTGCATGCACTAGTCTGACCAGAGCTATGCTGGCTTCAAGGTCTTTGAATTTGCTGAGGGAAAAGTGGAAGAAAAGAGGGGAGAGATGTGGATGAACACAACAGCCTTATGGCCCTCTGGTGCTGCACAAGATTTTTTGCTTTTCATTTATTTGGGGATGTCTTGACAATATTTTAGTCATTAAAATACCAAGCATCGTGCATCTTTATTTTGAGAAGGTATTGCAGTCACTTCAGATACATCATTTCTGTCACAAGGTTTGCAGTTAAGGATATCTTCCTTATTACGAAGACACTCTTGAAAGGACACTTTTGAAAGGATACGTGTCTCTCTACAGAAGTCAGATGAATCACCTCAGTGATCACCCAGATAGTGGGTTTTGAATGGAAGATGGATAAAATGAAAATAAATGTCACCTTTCAAAATATGCTGAAAAGTTAAATGGAATATATAAGGACAAATGTATTGTGTAATTCATAAAAGATAAATGAGATTCAAAGTGGCAGTTTAGAGTCTTCTTAAAGCAAGAAGTCAGCATGAGTCAATTTGTTTTGTCTTTGTTACATTTTTAATAGCTATAGTTTTTTCTTCCTAACATTACAGTAAACACTACATTTCTGTACGTGTGTAGTTTTGGATGTGGAGGAAGAATGGAAGTGTAACAGCATAGAAGGCAGTAAGGTCTTGTTTAAAAAGAAACTATGAGAAGACAGTGTATCTGGTTTTACTTCCAATTTTGTTGGGGAATAAGATAGCAGCTCACTGTGGCTGTTCACAATGTGCACTCTTGGCTCAAATCTTTATTTCTGAGTACTCCTAAGTGGGAAATATGCCTGAGGTTTAAGACATTAAATCAATTCTGTGTTTAACAGAGTTACAAATCCTCTCTGTTATGCAGCCTTTTTTATAGGTTTAAAGAAAGCGGTGCAGAAACGAAAAAAGGAAGAATTGATCATGTCATGTTTGCCAAAGCAGTTTTGCCACATCTTTCAAAAAGTAAATAGTAGTTAGCATTCCTTATACTGCAGTGCCACTCAGGCTATTTCAGGTATTCCAGAAATGCCAGCCACAGATAAAAAGGTAAAAAGATGAAATGCTTCATCCCAGGAGAGACCTGCCCTTGCTAATGAGTATCACAGTCTCTTCACTTGATGTGCAACTGAGCTGCCCATTTGTGTTAACTGAAATGCTCAGGGCTTGAACTGGGTTTCAGGATGTTTGTTGCTGTGATAAAGTGATTAAGATTTTACATTTTGCTGAATTTATTACAACTGATGCAGATAGCTGGAAGGGCAGGCATATCCTTACAACCTGAATGGAATTAGTTATGCCCAGTGAAAACTCTTAGGGCTGACAGTGCTGCATCCGGTGATGGCAGCGGTTGTATTTTGTGCGGTGGTAATATAGCAAAGCTCATTGTTGCAACATCACACGCACAGAAAACAACCCTCACAGGCACTTAGGAGGCTGTTTCTCTGTCTGTGGATTTGAACCTGCACCAGTTTGGATATTTAGCTTTTGAAGGTGCCCATGCAGGTGCTACTGTGTCCACTTTAATGCAGAGCCTTTCCATGCCCAGAAGTGCATGTGGCATTTTTGCCTTGGTTCTGTCCTTTTTGCAGACTCACAGGGTTTGCTTAAAAAGGGCTGTTTAATATTTTGGTTTGCCCTTGGCATTCACTACATGGACTCACATCTCTTTTAACGCACTGAGGGTAGAAAGATTAATTTCCTCTTCAGTTTTTCTGTCTAGCCTTTTACTCCTGTGTCTGAGTTTTTCAGCAAAGTGAAAAAAATTAGTTTTCACAATGCTCCTGTAAGATGGGAGCCAACTGTTCTTTTTCGAAAGATGAGGACCAGAAGCACGTAGGGCCTAAGAAACAAATTTGGAACTTAAAAGACCTCTTTATCTCTATGTAGTATATATATATATATATATATATATATATATATATATATATATAGTGTGTTATATGTATTCAAAGCACACCCTCCATTAAGTCATACTGTTTATCAGCAGCACTTGGTGTCTCCATGCCCATCAAATCATCTCAAGTGATCTCTATCCTTTGAGCTACTGGATTAACTGATAGCAGCCTTTCTCAATATCGAGCTGGACTAGAAAAGGAGAGGGAGATTGGGTTCGTGTTTATTTTCAGATGATGCTGAAGGAAGGTTAGGGTACCGCGAGTACCTTTTCAGGCTTTTGGCCTCTGCTCTGGCAGGCATAAATGCTTCTGTTCTTCCACCAGCTGTGAACACTTCAGCCTGATCCCATCCATTCTGTTATTTCAGACTTTGTCAGGCAGTTGTCTCCTGCTGTTGTTTTCCCCAGCTAGGCAGTGTCTGTTCCTCCACCTCTCATCCTAGCTCCGTTTTTTTTGCAATTTCTATCCAGTCTCGCTGCTCTGAACCTTCTCACCCCTCTCTAGTTTCCTTACCTTGCTAGATCCAGCTCAGCATCCAATCTGCCTGTTCTCTTAGCTAGTACGTTCACTGGTTCATAATTCCAGTTTCTGTGTTTGCCAAATTAGCTTGCTCACCCATTCTTTTCACCTGTTACCCTTCTCTTTTCTTCTTCTTTCTGCTTTTGCAACTGGTTTCTGTGGAGAGTTCACAGGTTCCCTGGTTCTCAGTCTCCTTTAAATCATCTCACTTTCCTACACCCAGGATTCCTCTTTCTAGTGCAGCCTGTTATCCAAATTTTCATTCATTAACTCTGACTTTCCCATTTTTTTGATTGTGGTACAAGAATGTATACACAGACCCTCTCAGCTCCTGAAATGGTAGATGTAGAAACAGGCCCAACATAACCCACAGCATTGCAGGAGTCCACTGAAGTGAGAGCTGATCCCAGTCTATACTGGGTGACTCCTGGTGTCTGGAACATGTGAGCAGTTTAGTTGCAGAAAGTCTGCTGAATGTGCATGTACTATCGTTTTTCAAAAATTTATGATTTGACCCAAGTGACTTGTGAGTAGAAGCTTCCAGGTTTAACATTTTTAGTAGTAACACGAGAAGCTGTGAGTTCAGGCTTCACCATGTGTTGCTTGGCAAGACATCCTGAAGAAAATGTGCTTTCACCTCACTCTTATGTGATCTACAACATGGTAAGCATTAAGTATTGCCTTACTTATAGCATCAGCTTGAATGCCTGTGGTGGATAATAATTAATTACTACTGAAAGTAGAATAGCAGATATGTTTTCATTTTATATATGAGCTAAGTGAGCTGGCAGGGATTTCTAAAGAGGACTGGTGTCTTAAAAAAGATTGAAAAAATGTTAATAAATCTTGACCATGCTAAGAGAACAGCAATGGCCCGAGGCACTGGGCCTGTGAGTGCCTTTAGATTGCAGACAAGCAAGAGTGATCCCAATACAGGATGCTGCTTGTCAGTAGAGGGGCAAAGGACAAGGGACAAAATAAGTTGGTTTAGCCACAGCATTGGAAGTTACAAATTACCACCATAGTGAAAATATGTTACCTTTTCCTTGTTTTCTCCTTAGGTACATCGAAGAGAGTCCATCTCTGAGGCGTATGACCATGATGAGGGAGAAGGGAAGGCGACAGGCCATTAGGGGCCCTGCCTTCATGTTCAACAACAGGGGCACGAGCCTGACGGCCGAGGAGGAGCGATTCCTGGATGCTGCCGAGTACGGGAACATCCCTGTGGTGCGCAAAATGCTGGAGGAGTCAAAGACACTGAATGTCAACTGCGTCGACTACATGGGCCAAAACGCCTTGCAGCTTGCTGTAGGGAACGAACATTTGGAAGTGACAGAACTTCTGTTAAAAAAAGAGAACTTGGCACGGATTGGAGATGCCCTGCTGCTTGCAATCAGCAAGGGTTACATTAGGATAGTGGAAGCAATTTTGAATCATCCTGGGTTTTCAGTAAATAAGCGACTGACTCTGAGCCCTTGTGAGCAGGAGCTCCAGGATGATGATTTTTATTCCTATGACGAAGACGGTACCCGCTTTTCTCCAGACATCACTCCGATAATTTTAGCTGCCCACTGCCAAAAATACGAAGTCGTGCACATGCTGTTGATGAAAGGAGCAAGGATAGAAAGACCTCATGATTATTTCTGCAAATGTAATGACTGTACAGAGAAGCAAAAACATGATTCTTTCAGTCACTCTAGGTCAAGAATAAACGCGTACAAAGGACTGGCCAGTCCAGCTTATCTGTCCCTGTCCAGTGAAGATCCAGTGCTCACTGCTCTAGAACTCAGCAATGAACTTGCCAAGTTGGCCAACATTGAAAAAGAATTCAAGGTAATGGTGTTTTTGTGGTTCTCTGTCTTTGTTATTGTTTTAAAGTTGCTGCTACTTCATGTTGTCCTTAGATGCTGAAATGATTCCCTGTGCCTTTACTTTTTCAATTACAAATACTCTCATCTTATTGTCTCTTTTATTCTTGATACATAAGCCTTTAAAAGGAATTTTTAATAGAATGAAATTGCTTTTGGACCTGCTGTGTTCAGAAAAAATTGGCAACTGGAAAAAGTGTGCATTCTGATAACCTTTCAGCAGATGGAAAACAATTCTGGTTGCTGCAGCACACAAGGATTGTTCTTAGTTACAAGTGCTGAGTAATACGAGTGCAAAAAGCAGAAACATTTTGCTGTTCTTGAGGTACTGCAGCACTGACCTTATTCCCTCTTTTTAATTTGTACTAATTTGACCGACATCTCCAAATTGTTAAGAATACCCAAAGTAGATTTTTTTTGACACACCTTTTAGGAATGTCACGTGGTCAAAACCAGCTGTTAAACTTATTACAGATGTTGGTCCTCTTACCTGGTTTTCAGCTGTATCTGGTTTCGTATGTCAGTGCCCTGACTTCTTGATATATTTCAGCTTCTCCATCAGACAATTAATGGCTTAGTTAACTGTTGCCCACTGCTTTTTTTAATGAGTTTTCGGTTCTGTTGGATACCTTGAAAAGGACCATAACAGCTGCCTTTCCTCTTGTCCACCCTTCTCCCCCTGCAGCCAAACCCCACAAAAAATCAAACCCCAGTAGACTGCTTGTAAAGAGAAAAGCTCGGCTTGGGGAATGACAGATTGTTCTCAGTGAGTAGTGATATTCACAGCATTGCCTCTGCGTGTAACAGCAAATTTATTGGGGTTCTGCAAGGCCAGTGTTGGGTACCACTTGCTTGTTCATATCTTCAAAAATAGTCTGAGAGAGACAAAAATGTATTAACCTCTCCAAACAACAGCAAGCAGTGTTTACCCTGTGGAGTACTCAGAATATGCAACAACATGGAAAAATACAGGGAGAAGTTAATAAAGTGAAATTTAACAGAAGAGGAAGAAATCTTTTTAGACTCCTGAGAAAGAATAGCTCCAGATATGGCTGAGTGGGTTAAAATATAATTTAAAAAGAACGTTTTGGTGGTGAGGAGGATTAATATATTATAACACACATTAATGAAGTGTAAAAGTCAGCTTAAACCTTTCCTCTCCTTTCTTTGCTGAAGGAACTCGCTCATACCATGCTGTGTATTGTATAATCCGGCAAATTAATTGAATACTTCCTCGATGAATTTATTCAGGGAAAAATGTCAGATTTTTCTTTTTCCTCGGATGAAAAGGTACCCTGCCACCAAAAGCTAAATTAGGGCAAGCTGCTTTGTGTTTTTGTTAGGCAAGGATGTAGATGATTAGAACTGCATAGAAAAATTACAGTGGAAATAGAAATCCATGGGAGACTCCCATCTCACAGGTACTAATACCATGCATACAAATTGCATCGGAAAAAAATGTAGCTTGAAATTTTGGAGAAGAAGAGGTGAAGTTCTTTGATTGGGCTTCTCATTTCAAACCAGAACTTAAAAAAATTATTTCAGTTTTTAAAATGGTAATTCCCTGCTATTTTGGGATGCCTAAAACCCTGAGAAATTCACTGTTTTAACAGATTTCAGTATTATTGGATAGCACTTACATTGCTACTAACCTTGCCAGGTATATCAGATGATTCAGTTTTGGCACCTACAGTAAAAATTGTTCCTGACTCCTTGCTGGCATGGAAATTCCAGCTTGTCATCAATGTCAAACCATTCCAGTGAAATAATTACTCTCCTCATTGATGTCCCATCTCTTTTTTTTCCTTCTGTTTCTATCAAGCCTGGTAGGAGAGCTGAGTGTTTTCCTGGACTCCCTCCCGTCCATAACTGTCTTTTCAGTGCTTTCTTTCCTATAGATGTGTCATCTGAATGTGTTTGGCTGATAACTTGTGTGCTTTGTCACATCCCAGAGGAGAAGGGTTCTAATCCAGCATTTGCATTCCTGCAGACTTCTGCTGCACTCTCCTCTAGGATCATCACTGGAAATGTTCAAGTATTCCACTGAAATTCAGTCTGTAGCACAGCACTGAGCAGAATTGTTTCAGGGTGAAGAAAAATGGGGAAAATACTTCATCTGTCTCACAACAAAAAAAATGGACAAATCTGTTTAAATCATGATTTGTTCTCAGTATCCGTGGAATATTAAGGCCCACAATGTTTCCTGTGCATGCTCTGCTTCCAGGATGCAGAGCACTCCTACAGAATATACTGTTCTGTATGGTTTTCCCACAGAGAAAGAACATAGGTTGAACCTGTTTAAAAACACCTGAGGGCCAAGTTTCCTGGTAAATGCTTGTTAAATTGATCTTAATGTCCATTGCATATACAAAGTCCAGTCTGCACCTCTCGCTTATCATTTACACTAAGAAATTCTAATGCACAAACCAGGGTTTGCACAAGCAAATTAGAAATGTGGGAATGTGACTTAGGACATTCATTCATTACAGTCAGTTCCTCAAGAAAACCTGGTTAATTACGCTAGTTAAAAACTTGGTTAATGATTTTTAGGGTTTTGGTTTATTTTTCTTTTAGAAGTAAGGAGAAAGGATTCAAAGAAATCACAGAACCTTGATTTTTCTTGGAAGATGCAAGACACATAGCCAAAAAAAGTACTGAAAATTAATAAAAATAGATGAAGAAACTGGAGCCCTAAAGACCATTTCACTGTACTCCTTTCATCTTCAAGCTTCCTTACTTCCACTTGTGAAATCCTTGTTTCAACCTGCTGTTTGTTCTTTTACTCTTCTTCATCTATTTCATTTATTTCTTCTTGACACTTTTACTCCTTTTTGATCTTTTCATCCTCTTGTATTCTTCTATTCAATTCTCTCATGGCCAGGGCAGGGAGTACAGTATTTCTCTTACTTTACTTGTAATTCTAGTCCCCCTAGTCTCCTAATTCCAGGGATTGCCTGCAGGACTTCAGATGACATCAGAAATTTCAGTTTGATCTCAGCCAAGACTGCTACCAAATTGTAAAAACTGGAACTGTATCTTAGTGTAAATAAGTGACCATTACAAGAGTTGGAGAATTATCTTTTCCTGTCCAGTAGCACCACAAAATACTTTGCAATACAAATATTCCCAATTTTTGTGTTTTCCTGTTCTCCTATTTTTAGCAGATCCTGACCCACTGCGGCTACTCTGGGTTCCTAAAGTTAATTGATATTCACCCTCCTCCCTGAGAACTTTAGGGCTGTAACTGCCTAGGGAAGGGAGGATTTCTGGCAGTCAGAACAGCCGATGGAACTTTCCTTTGGAGTCACCATAGGAAGAGAGAGGACAAGGTAGCTAAAAAGCCCCGTGATTATCTCTTTACACCAGCTTTCAACTAAATACTGGCCTGTGTAATCAAGCTCAGTTCTCCCAGCTGAAATTGCACTGGTAAGGATCAAAAAGGTTGTGTTCTTGCTTTCTATAGGATAAATCCCTGTTCCCAGTTTTGCTGAAAGCTCCTACTAAACCAACGGAAGATGTGGACGTGCATCTAAAAGCGGAATCTGTCAGTGTTCCAAGTAAATTTACATAGTGTTATCTCAGCTGAACTAACAAAGAATGTTCAAGCTTAATCTAGGTTTAGGCTCAGCTTTTGAAAGGAGAGGGCCCAGATCCATAATCATTAGTGCAATTATGTGCTTGATTTGCATATACAGTTACATGTGCACACTCACCATGTATGTGATTTCAAAGTGGCCATCTACCAGGTAATACTCCAGATAAATTTCTAATCCAGTATTACGAGTGTGAACTACTTATGCATTTGGGAGCACTCGTGAACTGCTTACAGGAGTGTGGCTCCTGTAGCAGAACACAGATCCCTGCATTTTGTTGGACTGCATGTGACTGCTCAGTATAAATTTCCTTTGCAGTGGTTCCTTTACAAATCCTGTGTGAAATCAGCCAAAGGTTTTCTGTTCATGTGCTTCGTTCTTTGCACACAGACCAGTACGTTCTTTGTAAAGATTCTAGATGAATTCACAAGGCAGTGCTTGACATTATGAGTGAGAACAGAACACACACAGTTGGGCAGGCTGAGATCCAGCTGTTGATGTGTGCCAGAGTCCTCCGAAACTGCTTGTGAGACACAGCTTTGCAATTCCGGTCATCATTGGTTGCCCTGTATGTGTTGGAGTCAGCTGCCGAACCTGGGAAACGCGGGGTGTAGGCTGATATTTTTTTGATGTTACAAAGATGTTTGTGCAACTGTTAGTGGTGATCTGGTGGCTTCATTTGTATATTCTCAGGAGTGAGCAGAGGTGATTTGGATGACTGGGACCACGGATTGAGATTTCTGATATTCACACAACACCCTAGAGGTAGAAGGTTGTTTGAGAATCGGGTAGTGTTTGTCTGTTTAATTCTGTAAAGCAATCAAATAGACTGGGATAAATTTGATTTGCTAATACGTAGGTAAATAAAGACCTGGAGAGGGAAATCTGACAAGTTTTCCTGCTGTAAGATTCAAAGCCAGAGTGGGATTTTAAGAATGCACATACTGGTTTTCCGTTCTCATAACAGCATCTGTGAGTAATGTAGGCTGTATTTAATCCTTAAATTTGACAGAATAAAACCTCATCCATTATATCATTAATCTTACCTAGCAATAAGCATAACTTTTATAAGCAAGTGGTGTATCTACCAATGAAGAAACATGTTATTCATGTTCTTACTGTTATTCTACTGTAATTAGACGAAATCTGGGTAACTCCTGTGTAGTAGGGAAACATGCAATGCGTGGAAATAACTCTTGTTATTTCCTATTAGAAATCCACTGTTTCTTCTTCTATTTCCTTACAATTAGCAAAAGAGTGAGAAAACACTTGTAATTGAAGCCTCTCCCTGCAACTGGACAGCCCATGTTCATTAATAAAAGGACAAAATTTGGGTTGTGTTATGTCATAAACCACTTGAATAATACAAAACCATCTAAACTAAACTTTATTAAACCTTAATAAGATACTACTTTTGACTGTAGGTTAGATATGAATAATAGTAAAACAAATACTTCCCTTTTTTTCTTGTTAAAGTTAAAAGTGCCTGCAAATTCAGGGGAGAAAGAATGTAGTTTCTCTTTTAGTTACGCTGTGTTATTACTGAAGTCACTGCAGTAAGTGTATCCTCCTATGCACTTTGAATAGCATATTTACAGCTACTTTAAATTGTTAGTGAAAAGTTGATGATCAGTCTTATTCCTGTTGAATTAATGTTAAGCTGTGCCTGATGATTAGCATGGTTTTTGCTCAGCCATCTCCTTTAGTAAATACTTCCTTTAGCTGTAGTGAAGTGTGCAAGCAACTCTTGCTTGAAATGGGATCTTGAGGAAGAGTGTTCGAGCTCTCACCGATATGTAAGAATTCTGTTGTGGAAACAACAACATAGGACTTGAGTAAACTGAAGGCATGGTATTGTTTTTAGCTTTATTAGATTGTCTTCAGTCACTCCTTTGTTTTCAGTGAATAAAATCCCCATCTTCTTTTTACATTGTCTTACCTCTGTGTTTTGCTTAATATTCTCCATAACCTGAATTCTAGCAGTTTATACTTACAGTTTTGGCCTCTGTGATGAAGCTCTTTCTTGACTAGGCTGTCATGAAAGACTGTTCCTCTTTGTTGTTTTGTTGTTTTGTTTTGGGGTTTTTTTTGACTGCTGCTATTCTAGCCACCATCCTGGAGTCTTCCTTTGCAAGATTTTTATTTTTGTAGTGTCTGAGATCTAATCACATTTCGCTTAAAAGCTTTATCTGCATTCAGACCTCCATGCTTGCAAGTATATTTCACTCCCTTGATTAACTTTTTAATGAGACTTTGCCTTTTTTCAAAGTCCTAAATCTTGGTCATACATAAGCTTGCTTATCCCTTCACTGAATTTAACCATGCATCCCAGTATTACTTTTATAATTGGCTCTTCTGTCCTGTTCTTGGTTACCAAAAACAAATCTAAAGTAACCTTACATCCTGTTGGTTCACTGACAACTGAATTAATTTGTCCTCTATGACCAAAGGAAGTAACAGGATCCTGTTTAAGGTCTATGATTGGGACTGATTGTTTCCAAGTCTGTATCTGGGATGTTAGTCTTGTGTAATAACACAACTTCTAGTAGTATTTATTTGTCTCCAGTACTATTTCATTTTGATTCATATCTGAATCTGACCTATGGGATTGATGGCTGATTCTTGCACTTACCCGATGCAGCCTCTTTTCCCATCATTTCCCAAAATAGTTTGAAACTACTGAGAGCACATTAGTTTCTCTGTCCCATTATATAGATGCTAAGTTGAAAATTTAGCAAAACTACCAGTACAAGGAGGTAAAATTACTTAGGAAAGGAGGAAGAAGTGAGGCTTTCAGAAAAAAAAAAAAAAGATATTAAATGAGAAAATTATGAGAGCAGAGGCAGTAAGGAAGCATTTTTGAGAAGACAGGCATCTCTGAGGGAAAATCTGTAACCTCAAAAAGTGATTTTGAAAAGGCAGTGTCTGTAAATGAACAGTAAACCACACAAAAATGGAGAGTCAGAGGGCTCAATTTAATGTTTTGGTGGCCTGGTGAGGAGGGAAAAAAGTGTAGAAAAGCTGTGGAGTAATTGAAAATGGTGGCTGTGCTGTTTCTAGATGGGCACTGAAGGTAAAATTGGCAGATTCAGTCAAGTTTCCTCCTCCAGCTATAGCCTCATGTGAGGAAATCAGAGGCCACATCTCAGATATGAAATCTCAGATCTAGAAATCTGTCTGAGAGGACATGGATACAAAACTGAAGACCAAGGTATCTGCTGAAGCAGAGATCGAGGTAAGAGTTTATAGGTAATGTCACAGAGGTGGTGGGAGACATTTACAAGTATAAACAAAAGTACAAGCAAAATTTCAGACATTCATACTTTACAAAGTTAGCTAAAAATTCTGAAATGTAGCCACAAATGTTTTGTCAGAGGAGGAAGGAGATTACAGAGTTGCAAATATTTGATGTTGACGTATATTGAGCAACTGAGATGTTTAAAGGTAGCACCTCAAAGATAGGACATAAACTGTGTTGAGTGTTGAAGGGTTGAAGGAGGCTGAGGAAAGCTAGAAAGAGTCAAGACTAGTTCTGAAAAGAGTCTGACTTGGAGGAAGGAGATGTTTTTAATAACAAAAAACCAAGTGGTTGCTTTGTGTGCTTTCAGAAGGTAACACCAGCAGAGCTGTTGATTTCAGCAATAATGGAAGGGAAAGCTTGATGGAGTGAGAGCAAACATGAAGGAGATAAAAGTAATAGTCATAAACAGAATGGTTTCTGAGAGATACAGATGGAAACGAAGGGCAGGAAGGGAAAGGTGGACAGAGCTCTTACATAAAAGGATCCAGGTTTTCAGAAGTGTGTCTCTGTTAGTTCAGCAGTGTTATCAGTGGAAAGGTCTCTTAGAGATGACCCAGGAGCCTGATATCTTTGAACTGGCCTTTCAAGAAGCTGGTTCCTGTGTTAACTTACGGGAAATTTGGGGTATTTTTGCACACAACGTTGGTGTCCAAATTTGTCCTGCAGTTACATTGGTAACCCACTGTACCAATTGTTGGGTGTGAGAAGTTCCAAGGATAAGTGGGAAGCAGAGGGTAGAAAAGGAAAAAGAGGGAAATGTATTTGGTATACATCAGAGTAATGAGTAATTAGCCACTTTAGCAGTGTAGAAAGAGCTGAAATATATTTGTAGCCTGGGAGGCAATTATTTCATTAGTTATCTGCAAAGTTTTTACAAGAGTGAGGTTACTTTTTGATAGTGCTGGTCCTGCTTTGTTTGTGCAATTCTTATATTTTCAGCTGCCCCTTGTTGCCCATCCAGGTTGTTTTCATCCCACTACTATGTCATGTTCCCATGCTCTGTTAAACAGCTGCTGTTAGGTGTTCACCTTGTGTCAGAGAATGAACGATTCCGCTGTACAAGAATTCTGTAATGTCTGATACGCTCCTAATTTAACACAGTAAAAATTAAACACTTCATTTTTAGCAACTTATACGGGTCCTTTTTCCCTCACCATTGACCCTCAAGCACGTTTTTCACGGGCCATTTTCTGTACCCCTTCTGTTCCAGAATGACTATCGCAAGCTGTCCATGCAGTGCAAGGACTTCGTGGTTGGTGTCCTGGATCTGTGCCGGGACTCAGAAGAAGTGGAGGCCATTCTGAACGGGGATTTGAATGCGGAGCCGGTGGAAGCGCAGAGACACCGAGCGTCACTGAGCCGTGTGAAGCTGGCCATTAAGTATGAAGTCAAAAAGGTAACTCCTCACAGCTCTCAGACGCTGTGGTGGGAGGGCAGTGCCACCTCCTCCTTCTGCAGGTGTTGTGAACCTGTGGTCAGATGCACAACTGAGACATGGTGTGAGTAATCAAGACTTTCTCGCAAGGCAGAAGGGGACTATGAAGGAGTTTAGTTTAATCTACTTCCCACTGCTGAGAAGTGGCAGGAGATTTTAATGACATAAATCAGATGTGCTAGAAGGCTTTGCACAGTTGGTCAGATCCTTCTCCTGATTAACCCAAAAGGTATTTCAGTGGAGCCAGATTTTCACTCAGTGACACTCGGGCTGCGTCTCCCTGTCAGCCAATGTCATAATACCTAATCCAAAGAGAAGGCTGTGTTGGTGAAAGTGTTGGTTTCAACCCATAAGTAGCTCATCTGCAACTGTGTGTCATAGTGAGAAATTCCACATGATTTACTGTGGTTGTTCCTTTAAAAAATATTTTATAACTCAGCCCTGGAAATGTGTGGAATATACCTGTGGCTGCTTGATCAATTCATTTCAGTTCTTCATCTTTGTAGCTGTGTTTATTGGTGTTTTGGCAAGTATTTTCAGTGGATGCCTCTCTCGAATTAGTTTGTATTTTGTGAATTAATGTTAAGCGTTGAAAAACAGAGCTGTGCATCACATATTTGACATAAATACATATTCTTTAGTTGCAGTTTTTATTGTATTGCTGTGTTGTTCTCTTCAAGATCCCACACTAGCCTAGCACACAAAATAGTTAATACTGTGTCCTGTTGTGAAAGGAGCCAGGAAATACAGCAGTGCCTATGTATTACTTACAGCTACCTATTTACGTGATTAGTATCACTTCCATTCCTTACAACCATTGTAGTTTCATCATCTCCACAAGAAGCCTTGTGTCTCTCAGAATAAATAACCCTGTGTTCTGTGGCCACCTCTTGAGCCAATCTGCCATATAAAACGAATTGTAAGCACCCTGCCAGAACAACTGAGGATTGCTGGTGTTTATGATGGCCCCAAAAGATTGATCACAAAAATTGTAAACACAGATCCTAAGCAGCAAATCATCATTTCCAGTAGAGAACTGGTCTACAACAGATAAATGCATATTAATTACAAAAAAATCAAGGTAAATATATACAGGCGTTAAATTAATTAAAAAGAATGGAACAGGGGGAAGAAATCGAAGTGCATAAGCATGCTGTAGTGTCTAAATATCATATACATTCTTTATGCTATTGCAGTTTAATGTGTACCAAAACTTTGTTGAGACTCATGACTCAGCTTTCATGCTGAAGGCTGTGGTTTTCTTTTATGAGTTTGTTGTCACTGGTGAAATTCACTGCTGAGCAAAGGGCCACACAGATCTGTTAAGAATAACAGAAATCTAAATAGCGCAAAAAAAGAAGAGAGAATTCCTCATAGCAAACTTCTTCTCTTCTCTTGCAAGAGAGAAACTCAGAGTGCTGGCTCCAGTTCATGACAGACACAGTTCAGAACCTACAAGAGTAATGATCTTGTTGGGAGGAAATAGATGGTGCAGAGTTGTTACCATATTCATACATGTGCATTTCCCTGTAAGTGGCCATTACACAGGGCATGGCAAGGATGGAAATGTTTCTGCCATGGTGGTCCTTCGATGCTGGGATTTGCTCTGTCAGACCTGTGACAGATTCTAGTGATATCCTGACTGGAACAGATTCAGATGTGGGAACTCCACATAGGGTTATTTCAACGCTCTAACTATAGGAAGCAGACAAGGATGTGGCCTATTTCCTTAGCTTTCCATATTCCTAGCTGTGCTTCCAGGTCAGGTCCATCAAGGTCAGTTCCCTGTGTAGTCAGTGCAGTCAAACAGAGCTGCAGGTCCATGAAATAGTTAATGAGCTGTATGCCCTTTCCAGAGGAAGGAGAGGCAGGAAAAAACATATGACAAGTACCAAATGTGTTCAGAACTTCACTGCTAGGGAAAGGGAGTTTTTAATTCTATTAGTAAAGAAAGTCTTGCACTTAATGCCCTGGGTACTGCACCGAAGTGGAGCCCATCTTTTAAGCATGATGTGCTTTTGAAGCTGAGGTTCAGACTGAAACTGCAGCCCCAATAGTGAAAGACTAAGGGAACTAAGGAAAAAAACCAAAACATAAAGAAGGAATTAGTCTTGCTCTGTATGCTGAGTTGCTGCTGTAGTAGTGCTTTTAGTTTTGTGTCTCAACTCTGACTTTTAGATTGCCAACAAAATTCCAGAGAAGAGCCAACATTGGGCCAACTAATGTGCAGTTCTTGCTGAGACAAAAATCAGGATGGAATTTCCAAGTGAAATCAATAAGAGCTGGAATAAAATCACAGGAGTTAATTTTCAAACCCTGAAGTTTTGAATAGATAGATAAGAAAGAAGATGCAAAATTCTCTTTGTATGTTTTGTGCTTGTGTATCAGAGTGTGCCAGGATCTGTTCTTGCTCCATCTAAACCCAGCCATTATGATGGAAGAAATAAATAACATAATCACTCTGAGTCATACAGAAAAATATTTACATACTGATGACTTGGTTCACAGTCATGAAACTGAAAACATCAGAAGTGTTACTGTCAATTATGCTTGGAAAAGCAGCTACATTAAAATTGACATGTTTTTTCTTTTAGTGACCAGATACTGTTCTCATGCATTTTTGTTTGCTTGAGTTAGGACTGGAGCTGAAAGTATTAGATACGTGTGATAATAAATTCAACATATGTAATGAGAAGTAAGAAGCTGCATGGAAAACAGAATGAGAGGAGAATTGCAGGAAGAACAAGGTTGTAGGATGATGTGAGCAGTAGGTAAAATGTGATGTGAACTTACTGTCCTTAGGGGAGATGAAGCTGCAGGCAAATACAGGTAATGCAGACACACACCCAGCAGGGGTGGGCAATATGTTAAAGTTGCTGAAAATAAAACCAACACAATCATAAGTTGAAGTATTTCAGTAAAGACTGAGAGAGGAGGGATGAATTTCAGAGCTTTTATGGATGAGAAGTGACACAACTTGCTCCAAGGGCTTGGAAGTGGTGCACATTGTGCAGTTGCCAGCAGTTAAATATGTTGCTGAGATCCTCTCAAGAGCCTTTAGACTCACTGCCAGAGAAGAACTTGCCCATAACCCTGGGCATCTTATTCACTAAATCTTCCCTTTTTTTTTTTTTTTTTTAAATTATAGCAGATTTCCTCTTAGTGTCAGATCAAAATGTTGATAGACATGGGGAATAAACCAGCACAGAGCTCTGGATGAGGTGCCACAGGGCCCGTGGGCTGATTCCCAGCCCTGGGTAAACTTCCTTAAAGTTCCTTTACTGTTTCTTCCCATTCCCTGTGGTAACAGAAGGAATGATGCGGGTGTTTCTTCTCTCCTCTTCCCTACAGTTTTAAGCCTGATTTTAAAAATGTCTTTGTAATTTGAAATAATTATTTACTTTCCTGCCTTTGTCCACAGTTAATCTGCTGTGGGATTTGTCCCTTTGATGTCCTGAGTTGACAATGAAATTTATCTTAGCAAAAGAAGAGGCTGGGGGCATATGTCAGAATGCACAAACACACAAAAACCCAATCTCCTCTTCTCAAATGGGCCAGGCTGGCAGTTTTTATGGTGCATAAGCTTCAAAGATGACAGCCTAATAAAAAGAACAGAAGCAGTTTGAGTCAACATTAAGTTCTTAAAAGACTTTTTTACAACCTCTTTATTTATTTCTCTTGGCCACTCCACTTTATGTACAAACTGCATTAATATGTGAACTAACTGTTAATGCATCACACACCAAAATGCTTAGGGACTTTAATTTTACAGCAAAGTAGATTAAAGTATGAAGATTTTCTCCCTTTCTAAATTTCATGCAGCAGTTTCAGGTTGCTCTTCTTGAGAGGCTTAAGGTTCCCTGTTTTCATTGCCAATGATTTGATTTTATTTAAGAAGTCTGTCCTGCTGTACTACTCTATGCACTTTTTAATGAGATTTGGAATATTAATAGAGTTTTGCAAGAAAGCCCTGGCAAACCACAGTATATGTAGTACATAATGATCTCTGCAGAGTACAAGGGATAATAAAATGGGTATCCAAGGTTTACAGTATTTTTATTCTTTTCTCCAGAGCATAACCAACTGATATCACATCTCTCTCTTAAACCAACCCAAATTATCAGTTATCAGATTTATTTTCAAATCCATTTTTGTGAAACACCTAGCCTTCTTTATTCTGATTCACTAGTTACTGACAAGTGTATTACCAGATTTCTTCAAACTGCTGTGAAAACCAGACTCTTCATCCTTGCACTTAACTGGTGTCCCACATGCTCTTGTGATGTGGCAGTTTCTTCTTTATTTATTAACCTTTGTTTTAAAGGAAATGAGAAAAAACCATGGTTCTTAAACATCTAGTGTTACTTTAGACCCTAAGGTGATCACAATTGTGTATGTAGCAGTTATACAACTTTTCTTATTAATGACAGCATGTCTTGGTTTTCTTTCTTTTTTCTTTGCAGTTTGTGGCCCATCCAAACTGTCAGCAACAGCTACTGACAATCTGGTATGAAAATCTCTCAGGATTACGGGAGCAGACCATTGCTATCAAGTGTCTGGTTGTGCTGGTTGTGGCATTGGGCCTTCCCTTTCTAGCCATTGGTTATTGGATTGCACCATGTAGCAGGGTACTGAATTTTATAAATTATGTGTCTTGTGCTGTTCTGGGAGCTGCTTTTCCTTTTCTGGTGGTCAACATGCAATTTCTGCTGCTTCCAAATTGTAACTAATTAATGATATTTTTAGCAATCTCTAATCTTGGGCCAAAAGATGCTATGGGGGTTTTTTTTATTTGCACTGTAAAGAGGGGACCACGATGATGAAGTATGAATATAAATTAGCATTAAGCTGAAGGAAAGAAAAATAACCTTCTCTGAGAGTTTTTTTCTTTTTGAAATTTCCCTAGGTTGTGCTCACCTCACAGTCTCTGCTGTGCAATTTATTTGTATTAGTAACATGGATTTTTTGAAAGTCACCACTCAGATTCTTTATTGAGTCTCCTCTGGTGGCATCTTCAGGTCTCATGCTGTTCCCATATAAACCATTAGCAGAACATCTGTTAACTTTACTGATGCGGAACTTAATTTTAAGTAAAGTATTTGTTATCCCAGCCCTAGGAGGTCTGTTTGCCAGCTGAACCACAGAACAGAAATTAAATTAAATGCATCATTCCAACCATGTAGTGGGGTATATTTGTAAAAGAGCATAGCTGTAAACCCTTACCTTCTTAAAAATACGTGAAAGTGTAAGGGTGCTTTTACCTTTCCTGATGATCTCACAAGGAAAGGAACAGCAGTGTCTTTGAAATCCTGATAGTCTGTAGCAAGTGAATTGTTTGCAAATCAGGTGTATTGATAGATCTTTGGTAAATCAGATGAAGGAAGATTTCTTTGTTGCATTAGCATTTTAAAAAAATTTAAGTACATTTACTCTTGTGCTGAATGTGGTATTTCAATTTTATTTCCTTAACGAGTGTAAAGCAAGGAAATGTGAGGGGTTTTTATATTTCATTATTTTAGTTCATCTCAGAGAGGATAAGGTTTTTCTCATTTCCTACACATTTGAAGGGAACCTGGTCTTTCCTCTGGGTTAAATGTTTATTTACTTTAAAGATAAAGCTTTATGAAAATAGTGTAACTGTTACTCTCATCCTCTGAAATGTCACTTTCCATTAATATCTTTAGTAAATATATTCCTCACAGTTCCATATAATAGGAACATATTAATATATTTTTAACTGGTGTCTAATATGGAAAAGTGACATTTGTGTTTGAGCTCTAATTCCCAGTAGCAGAAACATCTGATGTTTTTCCTCAGTGCTCATATCAAATAAAAGTGCTATACATTCAGGTCAGTTGTTGGATACTGCAATTACAAAATGCTTTCTAAAGGTCAGGAGCAGGAAGGGAAGGCAAACCTGAGATTGTTTGCCCAGGTAGTAAATGCAGTTTAATGTGAGCTGGTCTGCTTAGTTCTTAGTAGCTGACCCAAATTTCAAGGAAAACAATTCCTTGGAATAAGAAATCTCATATGGTCTTCTGGAAGCTGCTGGTCCTCTCTTCTGGTGCAGACAGACTGCCCCTGCTGCTGTTGTTTTGTTCTTTTACCAGGTGCAGATGTGAATTAAACCTGCTGGATTTATTTAAAAATCACTAGTATTTCTGATCTTATTTTTCCTAGTCCATTTTGTGGAACAGTCATTATTTTTAATAGACATAGGTACTTATTTGGCACTTAGAGCTCTGAACATGTCCTGTGGATGGAATATAGTAGCCAGAGATAAGAAAACAATTTTTCCTAGAGCTGTAGTCACAGACAAGCTAATAGTACACTCCTGTTGGTAGGGAAAATGTTTTGCTAGTTGGAGATTTTAATAATTTATCTTTCCCTGGGCTTGCTTTACAAACTCTTTCTGGTCACTGCCATAGTTCATTTGCAATTCCTTGGAGTGTTTCCCCTCAAACATTGCCATCTAGAGTTTATGGAATAACATGAGCACTCACTAACAGGACAGCATACTCCGTGAGGCTCCCTGTGGAGGCTTTTGTATGACATGGCAAAGCATCACAGTTGAGTGCTCTTGGAAGAATATCCTTTAGGAATAAGGTTTCTGGCTGTACTGAGCTTTGAGTGCCCATTTATGCTTCTAGAATGCCTGGTGTTTCTTTGAGAAAACTGAGTGACTGCTTTCATTCTGCCTTTGCAGCTTGGAAGAATTCTTCGAAGCCCATTTATGAAATTTGTGGCACATGCAGCCTCCTTCATTATTTTCCTAGGCCTGCTTGTGTTCAATGCTTCAGACAGATTTGAGGGCATAACGACACTGCCGAATGTCACTGTCACTGATTACCCCAAGCAGATCTTTAGGGTGAAGACCACCCAGTTCACCTGGACAGAAATGCTGATCATGGTGTGGGTTCTTGGTAGGTATATTGCCTCTTCATGTTACTGTCACCTTCTTTCCTGCAAATAGAAATTCTGAAAGGGGAGAGAGAAGCCCAGGTCCCAAGCCTTTGATCCAGCTGCTGTGTCCAGCAACTAATAAACCCTGATAAACCTAATAAACAGGGCATTAGAACAGATTTTTAATCATTTGTATCTCCTGGTTTAAGCACTGCTTTATCTTAAACTGTGTCAGGGTAGGAAGATGAGCTGCCCTCTGGGAGTCCCAGCTTATACTCATGGGGAGGAGCCTCTTTATTTGGCAGAAGGCAGGGACTGGGATCTTCCAATCCAGTGTGTGGCTACTCTGACTGTGGTTGGGATGGCAGCAGCAGCCCCTCTGAATTACACAGCCAGGGAAAAAAGGACAGAAAGTTGTGGGGTTGTGATGTTGTTATTTGTTGGGGTTTTATTTTCCCTAAGAAACTTCTTTGAATCAAGGAAAAAGTCTTGATTCACAACAACTACATCTCCAGGTTATGGTGAGGCTGTGATCTGGATTGAATCCACATAAATTAATTTCTGAGGAGAAGTTTGAGTAAGAAAACCGAATTACACCTAGCCAAATTCCACTTTGCATGCTGAAAAGCATCTTATTCTGCAAAGTGGAAAAACAGTAGTATAATTGTACCATTTATATTTGGTCATCTGTGTTGTTGGGTAGTTGTGTTCCTGTGGAAAAATTAAACCCTCTGATTCAGAAGTGGTTTAGGAATGTAAATGGTAAGAAAGTAAGAGGACATTTTTTCCCCACACTTTATTTTTCCTCCTTTGGAATTACAGAAGTCTTGTTGTTAGGCCACAATACTTTCACTGTGAAGTCAAGGCTCTACGCCACCCTCTCTCGTGATGTCTGAACTAAATTTACATTAATTAATCTCAATTAATACCTTGCTATTCCATCAACCCTGTTGAAACCAAGAGAGTATAACCTTAGTCAAGGGGACGATGATGCTGTGATACTGCAAATAAGTGAATCTCTGCTCCACTGGTATCAACCACTTCCATGAAACGGGAGAATGCAGGGAATTTAAATGAAAACTGTTTGGCAAACATTGCTGTGCTTTTTCATTTCTTGTTGCAGGTATGATGTGGTCAGAATGCAAAGAGCTGTGGCTGGAAGGACCCAGGGAATACATCTTGCAGTTGTGGAATGTTCTGGATTTTGGGATGCTGTCCATTTTCATTGCAGCTTTCACAGCCAGGCTCCTGGCATTCCTTCAGGCCACAAAAGCACAACAGTATGTGGACAACTACATTGAGGAGAATGACCTCTCTGAGGTCACACTTCCTCCAGAAATTGAATATTTTACTTATGGTGAGCTTAGTTTATCTACAAAACAGTTTGAACATAGGAAAGCTTGAAGGATGCATTTAGAAGCCTCTCTTTACCCTAGAGTTAAATTTGACCCCCTTGATTTTAAACATTTGGAAGTTATATTTTATTCTTGGCTAATTGCATAACAGATAAAATGTTGATGTGATTTTTTTTGTTGTTGTTGTTCAGTTGTTTGATAGTTATTCATATTCCTCAACATCTATCAGCATTTCCTCCTGAGGGAAGGATGGTGGCCCTGTGAAGGTCTGCTTAAGTAGAATAAAAGTACTAAATACTAATTGCAGTGCAGAGATTGTCAATAAAGGTGTGTGTCTGTATTTGCAACACAAGAAAATGCTGCTGACAGTGTATTTTAGGATGTGTTTTATGGGCTTCAATATCTTTTAACAGCAGACTTGGTTTTGTTACTTACCTTAATTGCAATATAACCAATCTGAACTTGTGCATGTGTAAATACACATTTAGAAACACATGGGATTTTGATATGAAACACACTTTAATTCAGTGTTGCTCTGCTAAGATGGTGCATGAATTCACATAGTAATTTATGTATTGCTTCTGTGCACATTGTGTGTAAAACCCACAATCCTATTTCTTTCAAGGTAATTGGCAAAAATCTTTATCATCACTATGGGAACTAGGTTATATCCTGCAAAAAGCAAAAGCTTGGTGTAACTAATAAATGAAATTGTTCATCAGGCAACACTTAACTTCCCATCAATAAAACACCAAATAGGAATAAATTTTCCAGCTTTAGCACGGTGCTTGTTAAGATAGCTAATACAGGCATGTTAAGAAAAGCAATAAGGAATTACTCTCTAGTTCAGGTTAAAATGCAAACTGCAGAAGAAAATGTCATGTTTCTTCAAGTCACTTTTCTTCTAACAGAAGGTAATGCAACTCATATTCATCATTTGTGACTCAAATTAAATAGGAATAGAGCAGCAACTATTAGACTCTTCAAATATTTGTCTCAACTAAATTCAGACATGTTAGTGGAAAAATCCTATCAAGGTTTATTCTTCAACGTTGTGATAAATGAGTAACCCCTGTATTTCGTATCTTCCAGCTAGAGATAAATGGCTCCCATCTGATCCCCAGATAATATCTGAAGGCCTTTATGCAATTGCTGTTGTTCTCAGCTTTTCTCGGATCGCATATATCCTGCCTGCAAATGAGAGTTTTGGGCCCTTGCAGATCTCACTTGGAAGGACTGTTAAGGACATCTTCAAGTTTATGGTCCTTTTTATTATGGTATTTCTTGCATTTATGATTGGAATGTTCATACTGTACTCCTACTACCTTGGAGCTAAACTAAACCCAGCCTTTACAACGTAAGTATGAAGTTTCAGTGTAAGTAAAAAGCCAATATGAAACGTTCAGGTTTTTCACTAAGGTACCAAAGTCTGTGAGATGCTGTGTACTCTCTCTTGGCATTAAAATAAAACTGAAGACCTTAGAAAGCAGAACACAAAGGACCAATTGTTCCCTGTTTGTATAATGGAAGCTTTCATTTCAGCCTAACATAACTTCACCTGTATATATTTCAATCACGCAGACTTGTGGGCAACCAACTGTAAGAGAATATTACTTGATGTAAAACACCTTTCTAGTTCCTGTTGTTCTGTTAGCTCTGATGGATAGGTAGAGCACAGGGGAGAAATGGAAACTGCTGTGAAAAAAGCTTCCTTGCATATTTGCTGTTTTGATCAGTGCTCTACAAACCTGATTCACAGGAAAATTTATTGAGATTGTTTATCAGTCATTGTAAACACAACTTATATATTTATTTGTGTAGTTAGTAACAATGCCTTCCTCTTTTTTTTTTCCCTGTAGAGTGGAAGAAAGTTTCAAGACCTTATTTTGGTCAATATTTGGCTTGTCTGAAGTAACCTCTGTTGTCCTCAAATACGATCATAAGTTCATCGAGAACATTGGTTATGTTCTTTATGGCATATACAACGTAACAATGGTGGTGGTTCTGCTCAACATGCTGATTGCCATGATCAACAGTTCATATCAAGAAATTGAGGTGGGCTCTGTTCTCAAGTTGTTCTCTTCTGTTATGCTGAAAAAAGGGTAGAGTTAATATGAATTATTTCAGTGATATGCAGAAGTACAAAGAAGAGATTACCACAGTAAAGGATATCACAAAATGTATAAAATAGGGCTGACTTTATCTAACAACTCAGCCAAACTTGCAGAACCTCACGGGTTCTAAAGTAGTTTATCTTGTGCCATGTACACATTATATTTGGTATCCACCTTCAATTAAAAAAAAAAAAAAATCAGAAAATGTGGAGTAATGAAGATACCTGCGCTTCAAAAATAAATCTCCGGTTGCTGAAATGAAAGTAAAAGTGTATTTATAGTGCCAGCTTTCCAGACCATGGGTTCAAAGAGTACTGCATTCATACAGATGCAGGCACATACCCACACAAACAGGAAGAAGGATTATCTAAGACATAGTGCACAAATGGATATGTCATTCCCAGTCTTTTCCATGAGTTCTGGGGAATGTTAGGGAATTCGGCAGGAGAAAGCTAGTTATAATCCAGCCTTGGAATACTTCAGCAAGAATGTATTAGGACAAAATAAGTTTGTCAGTATTTAACACAATTTCTTCATGACTATGAAGTTTGTATTTTCTATAGTCCATTATAAATCAGAGTTACTTGTCCTGGTTATGTAAAAAGCTGTGAGCACTACCATTTTAAGCCATTTTTTGCCTTGAGTCTAGTACTTCAATACTTGTGCAAGTACCAAACTCATGTGACCACTTTAATAAGAAAAACAAGACTTGAAAAACCCCTGAAAGCTCCACTTTAAATAGCAAGGAGTTTATATGTTGGCTTTCACTCAGTGCAAAAATTATGCTTGTTTAAATGCTTCATGTGCTTGAACTAAGTATTCTCAATGAAATGTTGCCATAAAGAGACAACTGAAATTTGGTTGAAATAGACTAAGTAAAATGGCTGCATTTTTGCAGAGCTGCTGGAAGTCTTACTAGCAAGAAAATAATATTTTATGTAAAACCAGAAAGATATTTAAAAGAAGTTTCATTTGAAAGAAGCTTTGCATTTCATAGAAACCAAGAACATAATCTGTTTTTATTTCCTAACGCAGGATGACAGTGATGTAGAGTGGAAGTTTGCTCGTTCTAAACTTTGGCTGTCTTATTTTGATGATGGAAAAACATTACCTCCACCCTTCAGTCTTGTACCAAGCCCCAAATCTTTTTTCTATTTCATCATGAGGATCATTAACTTTTCGAAGTGCAGGAGGAGACGGCTACAGAAAGACATTGAAATGGGAATGGGCAACTCCAAATCTAGGGTAGGTTCTGAGATCTTTTCATTGCAGTGACGAATTGTGTGTCCATTCCAGCAGTCGTGTTTCTTTTTAGTTTTAGCCTATAATCCAAGTTTCTGATGATAGTACAGTAATTAATCATTTATATTAATAGATCTCTATTTCAGACTGCCTAAACATACTGCATAAAACAAAAAATCACTATAAATTTTATTAGAGCACAAAATCCAATGCCTGGGAAAACATAATTAAAACAAAAAATTGATGAGTATTCAAAGATGCAAACACTTCCCACAAGGAGTTACTTGAATATTGAATCAAGATGCTTTAAGCCTTCATCAGAAAAAGTTTTAGCTCAGGGTAAAAAAAAGGGGGAGGGTTAAGGAGGGAAAACTTCCTCCTTTTCCTGTTCTAGTGAAAGGAAAAGTGTGGTCTGTGTGATAATTCACTTCCTGCTGTCAAAGCTTGTTCCAAGCTGAAGCCAACTGGAAGAAGGCCAGATTAGCAATCTTCAGCATTTCCATGACATTCTAAATTTGGGTATCTAAATGTTCTTTACAAATATGAATGGAATGCAGTGTCTCAATGCCCTTGTGAGAATTAGGTAACAATTCCCCTCGTTTTACTGATGGCAAACTGGGGCATAGACAGATTAAAGAGGATACATGTGGCTTTTTTTGTAAGTTAGGCTCAAGGCCCTTTGTATTGCCAAGACTGAAAGCAGTACTTTGAAAATAATTTGTGTTTGTTTTGCTATAAATGAACAGAAAGTGATTTGGTGACTTCTAATTGGCCACACAAAATTAATGACAGGTTCACATTAGTGGGCTGAATCTATAGATGCACTTTTTTTACTTCACCCCCACCAGTGTATCTGAGAGAAGAGGGAGGTCCCTGATCTGGAAGTAACAAACCTTCTGCATTGGTCACAATGCCAAGGT
Organism: Corvus hawaiiensis; assembly: GCF_020740725.1. Lineage (NCBI taxonomy): Eukaryota > Metazoa > Chordata > Aves > Passeriformes > Corvidae > Corvus > Corvus hawaiiensis. Next base: position 71,164,103 of record NC_063217.1, read on the forward strand.
GGCTTTTCTTTTTCTCTTCTGTTTCTAGCCCACTTCTACAAAACCCTTAAATTATCTGGTATCAGATGGCTTTGTGATCAGTTGAACAATGACCATTTTAAAAATTGTACTGCTATTCCTGAAAATGGTTCTTTGGCAAACTCCTTTCAACTAAGCAGAGCTGATTTGAGCATGTATTTGTAGTAAAAAGTGTGCTCAAGGGTGCAGATCCACAACAGCTCTTTGTTAAAGCCAGGTTAGAGGGTCTCTTTTTGCTCTGGCCACTCATCCCTGCCTCCAAGTTATCACTATTTCCTCAGAACAGGATGGCTAAAATTACCAGCATTTAAAAAAACCAAAACAAAACCAACATATAATTCAAGGCAATCTCAGTTTTTAAAAAATAATATTCTGATATAGTAAAAGATGGAAACACCCCCAATATGTCTAAAGAAAAAGAATAATGGAGCTGAATTCTAACTGTGAATTCCATAATTTATTTTAATTTTGTCTTGTTTCTTCCTAGTTAAACCTTTTCACTCAGTCGAACTCCAGAGTTTTTGAATCCCACAGTTTTAACAGCATTCTCAATCAGCCAACACGCTATCAGGTAACTACATACAGGGATCACTGTCCTGAGTAATAGAACTGTGACAAGGTTCTAGCAGAATTTTGTGTTTCAAGTCCATTTTGCCTTCACCAGATAAAGAAAACCTGCTGTAGAAATCAAACTCTAGGATGCTCCTTGAAAGACAGTTACTGTGCTCAAGCCCCATTATTTGAAGCATTTCAAAACTAGTTCATACAGTACTTAAAATTGGTCTTTGATGTCCCAGTTGGGAAAGCATGAGGAGCAAACATCTGAAATTGGTTTCTGGGGAGAGGACGTGAAAGCTAACTAGGTTGGCTGCTTCCCTTCCTTTCTCAGCATGCCCCCAGAAAAGCCCACGTGAGGCAACCGCTTCATCTGGGGCTGTTCATTCTTTCTCTTAGGCAGATGTGACAGAGAGAGCTAAGAAAGAAAAATGAACGGTGTTTAATTATATAATCGCATCTGATTATATAACTGTTTTAATCTGGCAGCAAATAATGAAGAGGCTGATAAAACGTTATGTTCTGAAAGCACAAGTGGACAAAGAAAATGATGAAGTCAATGAAGGTAAGAAGAAAGACTGTCTGCAATATTCAGAGACAATTTTTTTCATTAGGAAAAAATTCATTGTATTAGGAACCAGTATTACAGTGATGCACAGGGGTTTTGAGTGAAAAGAGGGATTATTTCTATTGCACATGCACTGAGGCTCAGACAGTAATGGAAGTATGCCCATGTCATCAAAAAAATGGAAAAGTAGGACTAAAGAAGTAGAACTGAGAAATATTATCGGCCCCATTTTACAGATAGAAAATGAGAGCACAGACATAATGCACAGAGGAAATCTGTGAAGGAGCCACTAACTGTATTGACACTTCCAGAGTCCTAATCAAAGCTGCAGGATCTTTCTCTCTGTTTCATTCATCTGAACACACAATTACACACAATTTACCACTTCACACCATGAACTACTTATCTTGCCTTCCTTCATAAAGCTATGAGGAATAATCACCTGTGAAGCTGCCCATCATAAAACAAAGCTCCACAGTCAGCTGCATGGTGATAAAAAATGGCAAATGTAACCACTATTTTAGTGGGAGACCTTTTAAGAAACAATGGATCTGAGCTCCCTGGCACCTGTGAGAGAGAGGTGCATGCTCCAGGAGCAAACCCTAACTCACCACTGGGATGAGATTAAGGCAAATGTTGTCCTCCTTCCTCCAGCCTTCCAGGAATGAAACACAGGCCTGCAGTCCAGCAGGGAAACTGTTGTGCTCTGGGCAGATCCCCAGACAAGAACTCTAGATAGAATGTTATCAAGCAATAGAGTGATGCGGTGATGGACAGCCTGAGGTCAGATGTTTTATTGTCACGGCAGCATCAGGCAGCTGTGTGCATGTGTGATGTGAGGGGCCTAAAAGGGCTGCTCAGCTCTCAGCTAAGGCAATAAAGCTTCTGTTTTTCTCCTTAGTTGCTCTCTGCTTACCTATAACTCTCTGCAGCAAGAAGCAGGGAGCAAAAAAGATTAAATTAAATCCCCTTCTGTGCCTTCAAAAGGCAGCATTGTGCACTGACTATTATCCTGACACTTCCCCATCCTGTGTGTCTGTACAGAGCTGTGATTGTCAGTGACAAAAGCAGAAAGGCTCCTAAAAGTGAATCCTCTCAGTGTTCTGCTCTCCTGAATTCCCACTGCTTCCTCCTGCTCCTGCTCTGTGATGTAGGAAATCATCTACCTAGTGACTGATGAAAAGACTGTTCTGTCACCAGCAGTGCCAGCCCTTTCCAGGTCCCTGATGCCGCTTTGGTGTTGGCAGAGATGTGTTCAAATTAGCAAGACAGTGCAGAAGAATCAGGGTTTGCTGACATCATGGTTCCGGCTTTGGCACCAGATTCTATAGAGGACAGTCCACTTTGAGCAGGGCAGGTAACCCTTGATTTTTATTCTTCAGCTGCACAGCCAAACCAGTGCTCTGTGTCCTGAGCATCTCATTGGTACCCAAAGTACAGACCCAGCCTCTGAAGACACAATTTTTGAAGTCTGCTATACCCTAAATAGAAAACATTGGCATTCCTATGTACTACAACTGCTTTTACAAAAGTCTAGGGATTTTTCCCTGTCCTGCATCACTAGAGAACTTAGGTGCTTCTTCATACTCTTGTATTTCATACATGACAAATAATTTCCAGATACTGTGTAAGAATTCACATCCCTCACACTTGCTGGAAGAAATGTACTTGAACATTTTAAAAAGCTTTTGCTCTTGAACTGAAGATCCTACAATGGAAAACATGGTGCTGCTTATTACAAGCCTGGACTTGACAGCTGTCTTTGTTTAAATGTGTTTTTTGTATTTGTGTCAAATTGTAACATAATGTTAAATTGGTTGACTTTTTCTAATTCCAAGGATGTTGGTAAGGAAGAGGAGAGAGACTCAGAAGCTGTGAGTTTTACTGCCAGCTCTGCCACACTTTTCCTTTGTGATTTTGGCACATCTCTTCAGAAAAAAATCTCTTTTCCTTTTCTCTCTAAAAAGGAGATACTAATATTTACCAGCTGTTCAGCAATGTTGGTGTGATTAATTCATTAACCTTTGTACAACCCTTTGTGAACCTTTGATGTTCTGTATACATGTGGAGCACAATGTGAGACCTCAATGGACTGTTAAAATTCCTTTGGTACTATTTAGGGATGGAGACACGTCTCTTTGAGAATGAAGAAGAGGTAAATCCTCCTGACCCATCCTGTACCTGCTCTCATGAACATTTTGGGATGATAACCTGAAATAGGCACTGATGTGACTTAACAGAAGAGTATTGACTGAATGTTAAACTTTGCTAACAAGTGTTTCTTTCCATTATTAATACAGGTGAATTAAAGGAAATCAAACAGGACATCTCCAGTCTTCGCTACGAACTGTTGGAGGATAAGTCCCAAGCAACAGAAGAGTTGGCAATTTTAATACATAAACTCAGTGAGAAACTAAATCCTAATATGCTGAGGTGTGAATGATTCAACAAAGGAACCGTGGCTTCGACTACAGCACAACTATTTATTGGCAATAATATTTCAGTATCTTATACTTGAAAATAATGTATTGTAGATTTTTAGCACTAAATAACTTTATGTACAGCTTCTCTGGAATTTAGTCTTAGGAACTTTTATTAACTCACCACAAAAAGATTGCTCTCTTCATTTCAATTGTCTAAAAGCAAGAACGATCATAACATTTTTTTTTTTTTTGCATTTATGCATTAAAAAGGTATAATGGTATTGATTGCTGATATTTTAACAGGTTTATGACTACATATGGAGAATTCTTTGCACTAAATTTGCAAGACAAAAAATTAACAGATACAGCGTAATACTCTGTTCCTTGCAGTGTCCAGGTACAAAATAGGATTTTTCATACTACAATAAACCAACTAGAGATGAGTGGAGGATTACGTGAAATCTTTGTTCTTTATTAGTGGTGCTAGTAACGCGTGTAAGCCCAGAACTCATGGTTATGACCACAAGGAGTTGCTGAGAACCAGGTAAGTGCGAATCTAATGGCAGCAGCACTGTTTAACTTGTCTGTGTATACACGTACCCGCACCGACCCTTCCTTAATTCAGGGTATTTACTCTGGGAAAAGTAAGGATTTTTTTTTTTTTTTAACTCAGACTCCGTGCAGGGCTGCTATTTTTGGCTTCGTTGTTAAATAAAGCATTCCTACTGTATGGATGCGTCCCGGTGGTTCGGCACCGAGCCCGGGATATCCCTCAGGAACGTTCCCGGCCGAGCCGCCGCCGCCGCTCCGGGGCGCTCCCGGCTCTGCCCGCCCCTCGCCCCGCCCCCGGCGCATTCTGGCCAATCGCGGCGCCCGCCTGCCCGCGGTCCCGCCCCCCGGCCGCCAGCCCAGCCAATGGGAGGCCGGCTCCGCGCGGAGGTTGCCGCGGTGACGGGCGGCGGTCGCGCCGTGCCCGCGGGAGGGACGCGCGTCCCGCGGGAGCGATGGAGCCGAGCCTGGCACGCGTGGATTACCTGCAGGTGGGCCCGGCAGTGCCCCGGCAGCCCCCCGACAGCGCCCCGGCACCGGGGCGAGGCGGCACGGCCCGCCCGGGACCGAGGGGCGGCGGCGCGGCGGGGCCTGCGAGCGGCCCGAGGCGCGTCCCGGTGCTCCGGGCCCTGCTCAGGAGCGTCTCTTCCGCAGGTGGGAGTCACGGCGCAGAAGACGATGAGGCTGCTGCCCGCCTCCGGGAAGAAGGCCACGCAGAAGGTACCGCCTGGTGCCGCGGGCTCCCGCGCAAGGCTTCGCTGCCTCTCCTGTCCTATGCCTCATCCTATTGCTAATCATCTCCAGAGTTTCCTTGGCTATAGGATGTCATAGAGAAAAACTATGCAAGCCTATTTTGGGCCTTTGGAAAAGCTTTTTTTGGAAAAAAATAGAAAAATAGATCTGAATTTGTGATTGGAAAGCTTTCAGAACCAGGAAAGAATTTTTGTAGTTTACAGCATTGCTGAAACCACAAGGGAGTTCTTCCATATTTCTCTTATTTTGGTTTTATTAACACTTTAGGACTAGAGGAAATGGCCTGAAGCTGAAACAGGAGAATCAGACTAGATATTAGAAAAAATATTTTACTGTTAGGATGTTCAAGCATTGGAATAGGCTGCCCAGGGAGGTGGTGGAGTCACTCACCATCCCTGGAGGTGTTTAAGAGGTGTCTGGATGTGGTGCTGGGTGATGTGGTTTAGGGGTTACAGTAATAATAACGACTTGATGGTTGGACATGATGCTCTTAAAGGTCGCTTCCAACCTTGATGATTCTATGAAATATTTAAGTTTTTCTTAATATAAGTTCAAATTAAGGAAACCTAGTTAGAGAAACTTAATAAAAATAACAATGCATTTTTTTTCCTTCGGTAATAAAGTCTCAGTATGAAAATACAACTCTTCCCAAATACTCCTTCACCTCATGGTTGCCAGTGTTCACAAGTAGAAATAGGAAAGGGATTGTAAATGCCTTTACTTGAATTGCTGTTCAGTATCCTATCTATAGCACTTTATACAGATTTCTGAACTACAATCCCATATGTAATTAAGTAGTCTAGAATTTTGAGTCCTTAAATATATAAAAATATAAATAATTTTATAATGGAGGGACTACTTACAATATCGTGTAGTGACAGGACAAGGGGCAATGGTTTCAAACTGACAGAGCGTAGGTTTAGATTAGATATTAGGAAGAAACTGTTCCCTGTGAGGGTGGTGAGGCCCTGGCGCAGGTTGCCTAGAGATGTTGTGGATGCCTCATCCATGGCAGTGTTGAAGGCTGCACAGGGCTCTGAGCAACCTGGTCTAGTGGAAGATGTCCCTGCCCATGGCAGGGGGTTGGAACTGAGTGATCTTTAAGGTCCCTTCCAATCCAAACCATTCCGTGATTCTGTGAATACAGGAAAAGCATTATTGAAAAACACAGCTGTGTGTGTAATAAAAAATAACAATGTATTGTACTTTTGAAGGTGGTTGTTGGAGATCAGGATGGGGTCGTTACGTGTTTTGGCATAAAAAAGGGGGAAGCTGTGGTAAGTGGAAATGTTCCATTTAAAATTTTATTTTTGAAATATTCTTCCCAGTGAGCTTTGAAAGTCCCTTTTTTATCGACATGGTAAATAAGATACCTGTGGACACCTGTGGAAGGTGTCTAGGTAGAGCTGTGCACTGATACGTAACTGTGGTGAGGCCATGCTGATCTCATGCCTGGTCATACACAGCGTCTTCCACAGTTACAGAGTGAGACACTGTTGTGGATCATCAGGAAAAAAGTAATTTCCACATCCTTTGCACTTCAGTTAAGTTGGGCTTAAGCCTGTACACATACACAGTTACTGTAACAGGATGAACACCTGCAGAGATTCATTAAATCACCTTAGGGATTTGGACAAACTGATTGCTTTTTATGCCCGGCTCAATAAAAAAATTATTATTTTCTTTCATGGCTTTTCTTTTCCCCTTCAGGAGGTTCATGGTTAGCTCATAAGGATCCTGTAGCAATACAAATAAATCTGTGTAGACTTCTGGAATAAGAATGTGATGTGTAAGAGAGAGGGAGTGTGTGTGTTGTTCTTTAAAATACAAAACAAACCACAGACAAAACAGCTGAAAGTAGTACTGAATTTTTCCCATGGAGGAATAAATAATACTGAAGTAATGAAGTCTTAATTTATTATATTTTAAAGCTTTTAATATTTATTTACTTATCAAATGCTTGACTGGTCTGTGATTCTGAAGATAAATGTACGGATTATTTTTGTCTGTGTACAACCCATTGCATCTTAGTTTTGCCAGAAATTGTAAAGTAAATTTCTTATCCTTTATGTTAAAAAATTACCATAAATATGATACTGTGATGATGAAAATTGCTTTTCTGTTTACAGCCAGTGTTCAAGACACTGCCAGGACAAAAAAATCTACTGTGATGATGAAAATTGCTTTTCTGTTTACAGCCAGTGTTCAAGACACTGCCAGGACAAAAAATCTCAAGACTGGAGCTGGGAGGAGCTCTTAACACACCACAAGAGAAAATTTTTGTGGCTATAGGATCAGAAGTCAGAGGTTTCACAAAAAGAGGGAAGCAGTTTCTTTCATTTGAAACTAACCTTACTGAAAGCATCAAAGCTATGTAAGTATGATATTTTGCATTTTTTTGAGAGCTGTAGCAGACTGTTAGTTTATGATTTTATGAAATGATTTTAAGCATACTGTGTAGGTGACACTAAGTGCCAGTCCAGCTTCAGCTTGTGCTGCGACCTGTAGCAGGAATTTGGAATATCATGGAGAAATTTTGGAAGTGTAGGGGGAATTGGGCAGGGTCTGGAGGCACTCACAGCAGTGCAAAATCCAAGTGAGCAGAGCTGGGGTTGTTGCCACAGTGATACCTCCTGGAGCAAAATCTTTTTTGGATTGTGTTGTAAGATGCTGCCAGACAAATCAGCTTGAGAAAAGTTAATATAATAAAAAATACAGTAATGAAATTTCTATAAAGATATTCTTAGGAATTTACCTGAAGACAAAGTAGAAATATGAGAGCTACAGAAACCATGTAGTAAATGTTAATATTTATAAGGAGCTTTTAAAGCTGGAATAGCTTGCAGGGCCCCATAATACCTTGGAGCTGCAAGCATAGTAAGGCATAAAAGCATAAAAGACTGTTGCTGCATCAAAATGCTACAGGAAAGTGTTTTCTTTTCCTCAGGTACATTTCGGGAGCAGATCTCTTCCTCTGTGCAAGCTACATCTATAACCATTACTGTGACTGCAAGGACCAGCACTACTTCCTATCAGGAGATAAAATCAATGATGTTCTCTGCCTCCCTGTAGACAAAGTGAACTGCATCACACCAGTGCTTGCGTGTCAGGACAGAGTCCTCAGGGTGTTACAGGTTAAAATGCTTCCTTCTTTATGTTTTATGTATTGTGCTATGGAATTGGACTCATTAAGGGAATCAGCATATCAGCATGGCTTAAACATCATAAGGATCAGTGTATTGTGCCTTACTTGGCAGTGTTGCTGCTGGTGCATTCCCTTTCTTTGTCTTCTGTTTTTTTAAAGGAAAATCATTATCATAAACTTGCAAAAAAATAAGGATTAATGAAACCACTATAAACAGGCTTTGGAATTCATAGGTGGAAGTAGATTGTAGGAACCAAGAGTGCAGAGAAATATTCTCTGCACTCTGGGTTCCTACATCAGATGACAAATTGGTCCCTTCTAACTAAAAGTGCTCATATACACATTTAATTTCCGTAAGTTTTTATCACTTTGGGAATTCTGGCTCTCATAAATTACTCTTGCGACAAGTCTGAGTGATGCTAAGTGGTTTAACAAATTAAATTGCCAGGTGAGTTCCTGGATCATTTTTAATGATAACAACACGTTTCAAGAGTCCTATGTTTTATTTCTACAAACTTCACCCTGTTTTTGGCTTAGAAGTGGTTCTCCCATAAGGGTTTGAATAAGTAAATCTTACCTGTTAGTATGATCCATAATAATTTTGTCATTGTGAGGCTTTGGTTTGGTTTGTGGCTGGTGTTTTGAGGTTGTTCTTTTTTTGTTGTTTTGGTTGTGGTTTTTTTGGTTTTTTTAAACAAATTCATTCAAGATTGTTCTCTTCGTCTTCAGGGATCTGATTTGCTCTATGAAGTAGAAGTTCCTGGACCACCTACTGTTCTTGCTCTGAGCAATGGAAATGGGGGTAACAAGATTTTGAATACACACATAACTAAATAATGTTATTTTATTACATTTTTAAGGTTTATAGCTTGTCTCTGTTAATTATTTTGTCTTGATTTTTAAGCTGATGTTATAAATTCAGCAGGAAACTATGTGAAGTAATTTTTCTACATTGCATTAAATATAGACACATAGATATGACTGTTTTAGGCAGTTCTGAATTATATTCACGTTCAGTTGAAGGCCTCTTACAACAGCAGTGAGATATGAGGGGTCTCACTGTGTAAATACATGTTGGACTTTTGGAGGCCATGTCCAGGTTTTGGGTTTGTGTTTCTCTTACACATGGCTTTCCATAACTGGAATACGTGGGTGGCTGAGAATATTGAATAGAGCTGGTATAAACTAAGACTGGAAGGTTCAAGCTTAAAATAGTTTGATTATCCTTCTTGCTAATCTGCTCTAACCTCACAGAAATCGCTTTAGGGTGTTAATCTGGCGCTTAATTTAGTTTCAGTTAGACTGTGTGACAAACATCCAGAGCTGGTTTGGAAAAGTAGTTCTTAATTGCTGAAATTTTGGCACAACATTCCATAGTGGGTGTGTGTTCTGAAAGGATTTCTCTGTTTTTCTTCTGTAAAGGCCAATGAATAGCCCAACTTTGCTGAAATAGAAAGTATTGGCTTTTGAGTGGTTTTTAGGCAGAACTTCAGTGCAGGGGTGCAGCCATACACAGAATAGTGATAGCCATGAGGAAATGATCGGGATGGGTGCAGCTTTCATGGATTTGTTTTTGGGTTCAAAGCCTGACAGTTCTGTTGCACATCACTGATTTAGTGCTTTCTTTTCCCATTGACTGTAGACTGTAAATACACAACATTTTAAAATCAGTGTACATGACTTTATTGATTCTAAGTTCAGTTTCTGTGTTTAGGTGATTCTGGGGAAGAAATTGTGTATGGAACTTCTGATGGGAAGCTAGGTCTCACCCAGATTACTGGTACCAAGGCAATACCAAAGTGGGAAATTGGAAATGAAAAGAAGAGAGGAGGTATGTGTCTCAATCTCTCCCTCTTTAGTTACCCAGCATACCTGAGGATTTGTTACAAGTAGGATAATCAGGAAATCTTGTTCATAGCTAACTTTGGAGGCATATTGTGATTATGCCAGTATATGATACTAATGTGACTAAGGTCTCTTTCACTCTTCTGATTTTCTGACAAATACTTTTAATCAGTTTGTCTTGCTTTGGGTCTTGTGTTCGTATTATTTCCAGTATTTTAGCATACTTTTGTTTTTACACTATTTTTAGAGTGGCATCTGTAAAACAGTGTTGATTCAAATATGATTGATTGAAATGTTTATCATTTTTCTAAGTGTGTGCATATTGGGCAAATTTACCTGCCAGATTTATCAGATTGTTCAATGGTTTCAAGGGCTCTAAAGAGTCACAATAAGGGGTTTTGGCTGAAGGTGGAATATGTCTCCACAATAAGGTCTAACTGATGAAAACTTACCCAGTTTTACCCTTGGTGTGCTGCTTCTGCAGCATCTGTGAGCCCATACTTCTTTGTAAAAGAGAAGATCATGGATGGAATGTATAAATATATTTTTATTTAATTATAAGAGTTATCACCACATTATTTTCTTTAAATGCTTCCTCATATGTCCGTAGTCTTTCTGTGAAATATGGAGCCATAAAAGTTAACGTTGAACCTGAAGCACAGGGGAGGGACTTCAGCTCTCTTGAGGACTCATCCAGAAATCTCATTATTAACACCTTAAAAGCTGGCCAGGAGTCTCTTTCCATGTAACTGAGCATGACCTCTGTATTATTGTGTCATAAACTAATAAAGATGAAGCAAATGGCTTTGTTTTCTTCTTTGTTAGGTATTCTGTGTATTGATAGTTTTGACATTCTGGGAGATGGAGTTAAGGAATTACTCGTTGGACGAGATGATGGAGTGATAGAGATCTATAACTTTGAGAGTGCGGATGATCCTGTCCTTCGACATGATTATGTAAGTCTACATCTTTCATACTCTGCTGGAAGAAGACATTAATTAAAAACAATAATCTGTATTTAAAAACTCTCATGATCATTACTGCTAAAATATGTGGTTTGTTTTTAATTTAAGAGGTTTGTAACATTGACAGTATGAACTTGAAATCAGTATGGTAGCAATGTAAGAGCCAGAAAGTGAAGTAGTGCTGATTTGAGCAAAAATCAAGATAATGTAGAGAGTGTGTGCTAAAATTTTGGCTCAGTTGACTGCTGGGTGTAACCTAATACAGAGCTGCTCTCTCAGTGAAAAAATGGAGAGTGTTGTGTACAGTGTGTAATTTACAGATTAATAAATGGAAGCTTCAAGACTTCACTGAGCATAATTACTTTGGTTATGAATTGCTTAAAATAGTAATTGGATCCAGAGTGATCATTTCATTTCAGTCAGAGTGCTAATTCCTGCTGGAAAAACATTGTCTATCAGTGTTTTGCTTTCAATTTCATAATGTGTTCGTTATGTGGAGTAGAATCTTCTAAAAACTTCTAAAATGAGTGCAGTGATATTTCCCTCTGCTTGAATGTGTTTATTTGAAGGCTTTATCAGAGAGCATTGCATCAATCCAGGGTGGCTGTGTGGGAAAAGATGGCTATGATGAAATTTTAGCAGCAACATACTCAGGTAAGCTTCATATCACTGACACAATAAATGCCATGTGTGGTGAGGTGATAAAATGAAGCAGGTTATGTTGTTAGTGCAGCTCACATCTCTTAAAATTTTGTGTTCCGATCGGAACCAGAACAAGGTTTTGTTGAAAAGGTCTCTTCTGATTTAATATTTACTCTTAAAGAAAATGTTTCTTAAACTGTGGGGATTTTATGTTTTAAGATATTCATCATGTGTAGCACAGTGACTGGCTATACTTTGGTGTAAACTGCTGCCTCACTGTGATGAAATACTGAGTATGTTATGTCTGAAAGATTTATTTATGATTTTTTAATATATATTAAAAATGTTGATAGACAAGCATGTTTTTCTTTTGTTTTCATGTCTTTTACAAAATCTTGTTCCTTTTCAGCTTCACAGGGCTTTAAATGGGGTTGGTTTTGCTTTCAGTAGAAAATAAAGCTCCCCCATGTGTGGCATCTCAGCAGCTCCTCTGTGAGACTTGAGGTATTGGCCTGATTGTAACAGAGGCCATGATAAACATGCTGCATATGTCAGCTGCTGGGAGCTAAAATATTGCTAATTCTCTCTCTTTAGTTACTTTCAGTTCTAAAATTTAACCTGTTAAAACTTCTTGTAATGAAAATCATGTCATTTGGCAAGATACAATCCTCAGTCAGTTACTGAGAAATAATGGTGTTCCAAGTAGCTCTTTTAAACATTTTTGGGTGATCAAAAGACTGTTACACCTGACCTCATATGAATTGTTTTGGTGTGATTGGCCACAGTACTGTTGCAGCCTAAGTCCTTTGTGGCTTTTAGTGAGAACGTTGTAAAGATCCATGGATCATAGAAGAAAGGGAAAAAGTGAAAGCCTGTGTTCCCCTGTGAGCTTTCAAAGGTGAATTCTGGTAGGATGTGCACTAGACTGATTTTGGCATGTCTGCATATCATGCCTGAGGTATCAGAATGTAATCAACTAATATTTACTTTTATAAATGAATGTAATTTAGTAAGCAAAAGTATAACTTTTTTCAAGCAGCAGCATTCAATCTCTAAGCTCACTGAGCAGCATACAGTTTGCTATAAACACATTGCACAGCTTTTGTTTTGTTTCCAGCTATAGTACTGCCAATAATGCAAGGTTTTGTCAGAAAAAGAGAGGTGAGAAAAAATCAAAGTGCTCAGTTAAAAACTGTCGTAGAGGGATTTATTGCTCAAAGTACTTAATGAAAAAGAATAACTAATGTTTTCCAGTTTAAGAATGAAACCCATAGAAAATTATGCTCAGAGTCTAGGATTAATCCTACTAAAAAGGATTAAATTAGGCTCAATTCTCTCTACCCAGTGTGTGGAAAAAACATCCCTCCATGCATACAACAGCTGAGTGTAGACTTTTCTTTTTAGCTTATAAGGAATATAAACTTCATATATTGGTTTAGGCTGGCTGACAGGACTGACTACAGAACCTGTCCATAGAGAAGGTGGATCAGGGGAAGAACTAAAATTAAGTCAAGAAATGCAGAGCAAGATTTCATCCTTAAGGTAATTCCACTAGAAAGAAATTTAAATGGAAGAATTTAAATGTTAAAAGTTGAAATGTCATCTCTCCTTCCTATCTCACTGGATTTTCTTTGTCATTAATATATCTAGAAGTAGAATCAAACCTTTTCAAAGCAGAAATGAATAGCAGCCTCCTTTCACGGTCTTTTCCTATCTTGCCTTCACATGATGGTATCTTTAATACTTTCTGCCTCAGTATCAGCAAGATTCCTTTCTTCTGTGCTGCTCTATAGCTTCTAAATGATGGCAGGAAAGAAGTCACTATCAAATTATTCAAAATGCATTGCATTCTTGAAGGAAAAAGATTGTCCTTTCCTGTGTCTCAGGAAAGCTTTTTAGGCAAGGAGCATGTAAAATCTACATGTCCATGTGATAGAGTTTATATTTTATCTTTGCAAAGTATGTGGAAGGGGAGTCATCAGTCACTTCTGGCTGGAAAATTGAGGACAGGAGATAAACATGATTGTCTTGCAAGTTTACCTAATTTCTAGGGTAGCTTTTATAGTTGCCTTTTTTAAAGACGTTAGAGTGGTTTCCCTTTTCTAGGAATGAATTGGAACAACTGCAGATAAAAGTACTTCAGGAACGGGAGAAATACCAGCAGTCCTCTCAGTCCAGCACTGCAGTTTCCTCAGTACCTGCATTCAGTGTGAATGACAAGTTCACGTTGAACAAGGATGATGCCAGCTACAGCCTCATCTTGGAGGTGCAGACAGCCATAGATAATGTCCTGGTGCAGGTCAGTGGGGCTTTGTTCTTGTTGGCTTTCTTGATGCATAAATAAAACACTCAGACACTTTCTAGTTCAAAAAGCCAAGTTATAGCACCTTAAGTACTTGGTTTTTTGAAAGTCTGAATTGTTGCAAGCGGGAGCTGAAGTGTTCAATGTTGCAGTATTGAACTAACTGCTGTAAATGCTTGTTAGGGAACAAATACAACAAACTTTTACTGAGCAGAGCAATGTTACATTACCAAAATAAACCACAGTGCCTGCTGTAACAGAAGATTTCTTTGTAACTTTGTGTTTGCTTTTGCATGTCCTTATTTAAACACCAATTAAATGAGGTGCACATTCTCACTTGCCAGGTAAGTACTCTGTAGTGGAAAATTAATTTCAGAGTCTTATGGGCCACCTGTGCACTTTCAGTGTGGAACAGCATCTGATTTGTGTGCAGCTGGGGAGAAATATTCCTGCCCATCACAGCAACCTTGGTTAATTATTCCTCCTACTGTATCAGCTGAAATTAACGTCATCTTCGGTAGTCAGAAAGAGTAGCGGTACTGAATTACCTTCTTTTGGGAAATGCATGAGGAGAAAAATGTGACAAGGAGGAATTTATGAGGCGAGCTGGCTACAACAAATGGGAAAGAACTACTGTAGGATTTTATTTTTCACTTCTTAATAAAAATCCTTTTTTTATTAAGGATGTTACAGAGCAATGCTAAGCTACAGCTAATTTGCCACTCTATAATATCTGATGTTTCTATAGCTAAATGGGGAATAATGAAATTGTTTAATCTACCTTTCATGTCTGAAAGATAGTTACAGATTTTACACTGAAGTTGTGGTAAGCCAGCCCCCCAGGAGTTCAGGACTCTGTAAGGGAATAAGAGAAAGATCATCATGTTACTCCAGGATTAAGTAGTAAGCTGCATGTCTGTTAGGCTTTTGCCTCTCAGATGAAGCAATCTTCTTGCCTCTCCCTTATTAAAAACATTGATGACAGTTAGAGGATAAATGCACTTGGAGCTACTCAGAAACGTAAGCTCTTTATTTTTCCTTCCTCCTGTGTGCTGCAGAGTGATGCCCCACTAGACTTGCTGGATGTGGATAAAAATTCTGCCGTCGTTAGTTTTAGCAGCTGTGATTCTGAGGTGAGTGAAACAGAGATGATGTTTGTAGAGATTACATGGTGAAGACACTGAGTACTGTGTAGTAAAAGTAGAACTTGGAGGACATTTAGTAGATGAGTAGTTTAATATTCAGTTAAACTACTCATCTGGTAATTGTGGAGAGCACAGCTGCATTAGAGATACTGCAGAATTAGGAGTTAGTAGCACATCCTGATGTAAGGAAAACCTAAGTATGTGCAAAAATATCAGCTCTCTTCCTTTTTTTTTTGTTCCTGAGGAGGATTGTGAGAGACACATTCAGTATTGCTCTCTTCTCTGTGTATCATAGGATCACGTACATTTACTTCCAAGCAATTTAGGTGAAGAGTGTTACTTAGTTAATTTCTAAAAACATCTTTAGAATGTGACAATTCTGCTGTGTGGGAAGTCAAATGTTTGTATGCTTTTTTTAGTATATAATAACTGCAGACTTGAATAGCTATGGAATTACTATTGACACTGAGGGCCTGGGGGGAAAATCCAGAAACTACCTTGCAGTTTATGAAAATCTTCTGTAAAATCTTTTTCCTTCTAACAGTCCTTTATTTTAGTTTTAAGAACTGAATTTCCACATCGTTGTTCTGCCCTGGAGCTCCCAGAAATCAGCTTTTTATTTTAGGTTTCTTGCCATTTATGATGATTAATTTAACACTTTTTCTGGTGTATTTTCTTACTGATCCTGCTTTAGTTTTTGAATGTTGAACTAATTTTGCAGATGAGTGGGGCAGGCTGACATGCATTTTTCAGATGAGAAGTAGGTATCTATGTAATCTTCATGGAGATACTAAAGAGTGTAAGAGGCTTTGGTTGTATTCTCCTTATAGAGAGATTTAATTTTTTTAAACTCTACCATAATTAAAACTAATTGGAACATTCAGAGGAACAAAGGATTGCTTTTTTGTATTTAACCCTTGTAAATAGCTGTACATGCATAGCAAAAACTTTACTGTAACATGTCTACAGTTAAAACAGACCAGTAGAAATTTTGTGAATCCACAGGCCTATTTTGTATTATTTTCCTGTTTGTTTGGTTTTTTTTTCCTGTTTACAGCCAAATAGCAACTTTCTTCTTGCAACTTACAGATGCCAAGCAAATACAACAAGACTTGAACTTAAGGTAAAATGCTCAAAAATATCTTCCACAATAAATTAATGGTTATTCCTGCTCTGGAATGGAGAGTTCTCTACCTGGATCAGTCCAGTCTTTACTTCTGGTTCTTTCCTGAGAACCTTCTAACCTGGGGCTTGTGTTCCTTTTTTATTTGTCCTAGAGTTTCTAAAGGCTTCTAAAAATATGTCAGAGGGGAGCCCGGGGTCCTTTTGAGTGTCCCTAAGATGAAAGCAGTGGGGACATCACAGATTGGGAAAATACTGAAAGCAATGTGTGGAACTTAAAGCAGAGGGAGGTGTGGGAGAGAAAGCTCTGGCACTGTTTATCCTTTGAAGTGTTTGAAGGAAGTTACATTGGGAACTAACAAGGGAATATAGACTCAATTTGTATTTTGGAGAGGAAGAAAATCGTGTCATTCCATGCTTATTACACTAAAGGCATGTTGGTGTTTTGGAGTTTATTTTTAAGGATCCACCAAATTCACACATTTTATGGCAACCAGCAGGGAAAGTAATGAAGGAAATCCTGACTAGAAAATCCTCAATGTGCACACAGGCATGAGGTTTTCTCTTTTTTACTGCAGCCTGCTAATCTGATACATGTTTATGTAAAACTCTCAATTTTGAGGCTTTTTATTTTAGAATATCATAAAATTAGTTAGTGGGTGTTATTTTATTAGTATTTGATTCATCTAATCCAGCAGCACTTCATTGGACACTGCTTCATCTTAAGACTCATCTCCTTTATTTATATTGACACTACCAAGTAAATATAATACTCTAAATATTCTTGAAGTGCTACAGTATTTCTTTAACATACTTTGAATATTCACCAAATTTCCAAACGGTGATAAAATAATATTTTTCTTTTTCTTCTTTTCTGTGGGTCCTTCTTTTCTCTGCAGGTTCGCTCGATTGAAGGACAGTACGGGACACTCCAGGCGTATGTAACTCCCAGAATTCAACCAAAAACCTGTCAAGTTCATCAATATCAAATTAAGCCACTTTCACTCCACCAGAGAACTCATTCTATTGACCAGGACAGGTATTTGCAAAGAAAAATCAATGCCTTTTTTTGCTTGGAAAAAATGACACAGTCCAGCTGAAGCATTTGCTCTGTAAACTTCAGTATGGAATTTCTAAGCCCTAAACTACACTTTTGAGCCTGTAGTTCCATTTTGTGGGTTTCTTAATAGAAATTACGGATTAAATAGGTTCTTTGCCATTCTTTATTCTTGTTTTAGGGTTATTTTTCATTTTACTGCCCTGGATTATAGTCCGGCCCCATGTGTAGAGCTGAGGGTGTGGTAGAAAGGAAACTCTCCTGTGGAGGTAACTGTGTCTTTTCAGTTTCAGCCTCATTCTGTGCTGCACCCTTTTCCTCTAACTTTTTTCTCACAGCTAATTTGGCCCCAAAACTGAGCCAAGACTTTTTTTACCTTTATCTCTGTGTTATAGGAATTTAGTATTTTACACAATTTCTAGTGGATTTTTGCCCACCCTCAGCTAATATCTTGTATTGTCTCCAAGGATATGCTTGTTCCAACCAAAACTGAAAGACTGAAGGGATGATACCAACAGCTTCAGTATGCAAATGAGCTCCACTGTGCCTTGTTCTTGATAAAAATGCGATATCTGAGGTTTACAGCACGGGAGGCTTTTGAGGATCTGTCTTAGCCATATTTGCTGTTGTCAGTTACTCACCTTTGTCCTAAATTTCGGGTTTAACAACTTGCAACAGGATATCAAAAACTTCCAACTTGTTTTTTTTTCCAGATCTGACATGCCTAGTGGGAGGTAAAACTTGAATGAGCATGTAGCTTTGCATCTTGCAGTACAGAAAAATAGCTGTAATCTGCAATATGTATCTGTACTTAGGGAGAGACCTGGCTTTTTACAGGCTGCTGATTAAAAGGAAACCACCATGTGGAACTAAGCTTTTTACATGGACAGTGTCCCTCCTTCTTAACTATCTTTTTTTCTTCTTTTAATTTCACAATGTCACAGGCCCATGAATACACTGATGCTCAAAGGCCAGTTCAGTTTTGCTGAAATTCACTCCTGGATTGTGTTTTGCTTGCCTGAGGTGCCTGAAAAGACTCCTGCTGGAGAGTGCATCACCTTTTATTTTCAGAACACCTTCCTGGGAACACAGCTTGAAACTACCTACAGGTAAAATACAATTACTAAACTTAATGCATGCATATGTGTTTAAGTTTGTTCATTTAAAATTTTTCTTCCTTTATAGAAAAGGTGAGGGATATTTTAAATCTGACAACATCTCTACAATATCTATCCTCAAAGATGTGCTTTCCAAAGAGGCTACTAAAAGGAAGATTAATCTCAAGATATCATATGGTAAAAATTTCTTCTCTATTTTGTTGTTCTTCAGTTCATTTGATATTCCCATAAATGGAGTATGTAGTACTCATTTGCTTGTTGGGATTCTTTTTTACTCCCTGCTAGATGTAAATGAAGAATCTGTGAGGCACACATTAAAGCTTATCCACCCTAAATTAGAGTATCAGCAGCTGCTGGCCAAGAAGGTTCACTTAATAGATGCTTTGAGAGTAAGTATCTGGACTCCTGGGGTTTGATTTTTATGGGGGATTATGCTGTCAGGTACCAAACCATGGCTCGAGTCAGGTGTGTGTTGTGTGGGGATCTGTTCCCTTTCTGTTCCCTTAAATGAAATTAAAGCATGTGTTTTAAGTGTCCAGGAGACAGATTTCTTGAAGGAAAATTCTTTTTTGCTATATAACTAGTGAATAACATGTGGGATTACTGAAGATGCTTAAATTGGAGAGCAGAAGGGCAGCCAGCTTTATCATCTAATGTTCTCTTCTAGCCCGCTGTTATTTTACAGCTCCTTCTGTCTCTCTTTCCACTAACATGTATAGTTTTTTAGATCATCCAGGCCAGATGCAACTCCTTTGCTTTGGAACTTAATACCATTCTCTCATAATTTCTGAATCATCTGCTTTTCCATCTTTTGCTTAATACCCTCCTCAGCAGTCTTTGGGAGGTACCAGTTAGGCAGCTTGCCTCAGTTCTTGGACTTCTTTGCCAACAACCAGAATTTTGCTGTTAAAAACTCACCATCATCAAGTTGGTATTTTTTATTTAATGGGAGGGGAGGTGAAAATGGACAACCAGTTATCTCTTGTCCTTTTGGGGTCAGCAAATACTTGTCAGAATTATTTAGATAGTAGAAAAGCTGGCTACTAAGGAGAACGGTGTGAATCTTTATTATCACTAAAAGGTTTTTACTTGGGCTTGGTTTGGCAAACCAGGGATGTAAACACTATTAGAGAATTTATTCTTAATGCATACTGTGTTTGTGCAATAATAATGGTGTTGTACATTTTGCTTGTTTTAGGCTTTTTTTAGAGAGCAAATCTTCAACAAATTATTTTGTCACTCAGTTTTTGGATGATAACTTATTGATCGGGAGTAAAATAATCTAATGATTGATGAAAGCTGTTATCCCAGCAGACTCACAGTGCACAACATAATTACCTCTTGTCTAGAACAGAAGTGTCTTTCTGTGGAGGATAAAAAGATCTCTACTATCGACCATCCCACATTGGTCTGCTGGCATTTTAGAAGAGGCCTTCAAAACTTCTTGCTGTCACAAATTGAGTGATACTTTCAGAGTTTACTTTTACCTTCAGACTTCAGCGTGTGCTACACTTTTTTAGGAATTTACCTTCATTTTTAGACTAAGTATGGTCAAGGGCTTGAGTCTGTACAGTGTGATCCTGTTCTGGCTCAGAGCTGAAAGCTGTAATACACAGGATTCACAGGATTTTGAGAATCCAGTCTATGAAGTGACAAGTGACATCTGGCATTTCATTAGAAGACTAGAAAATGAGGCACTCTGAAAATAACTCTTATAGTTTAGAAGGGGATTGTCTTCCCTTTGAAGTACTTCCTTCTGACATATCTAAGCTTAATTTCTTCTCACTTACCTGCTCTTATGAGACCTACCTGCTGTTAGTTCTTACCATTTTAAACTGTCTTTGAGGAATTACAAGTTCATGAAGGGAACGTGGACTTCCTGCTCCCAAAATACCGCAGCATTTTGGAAGAGGCAGATCAGCTGCTGGAGGAATACAAGAGACAACCTGCACATCTTGAGAGACTTTATGGTTTGTTGATAATTCAGCTTTATTTAAATGGGGCTTCATGTCCAGAGACATGGCTGAAATAGACAGCTGCTTATATTTAGATGATTCTTGTCTTTATGGACATGGTTAAAGATAGTGTTCAAATTCAGGATGGCATTTAAAAATGTATAAAAGTTAAATGGTTTGGATTTGTTTACAATTAAACCATTGTTTAAAACATGAGGTTAAAAAAGTCTTCTAACAACTGGAATAGTTGGTACATAATCATGAGCTAAAAGTAGATACCTCCTACTGAAAATAAGGCAAATTATAATTTTTGGTATTTTACCTTTGCAGGTATGATCACAGATCTCTTCATAGATAAATTTAAATTTAAAGGCACCAATGTGAAAACCAAAGTTCCTCTCCTTCTGGAAATTCTGGATGGCTGTGATCAAGATGGATTGATTGCTTTTTTTGATGCTGCCTGACAAGGAAAAAGCAGAGTAATTTTTCTGGTTTTAACCAAGGCATTTCAGTATCAAGTCCAAAACACTTTTTAAGAAAAACACTTTTAGTCTTTTGTTGTACTGTCAGCTCTTAGGTTTTATTCATATTTATTACCATATTGGATACAGTAGTAAACTTCATATAAACTGTTGTGTATGTTAACTGTGTGCAGAGGTTTTATGTACAGTGTTAATATAATAGCTCAAGAACAATCAGATGTAAATACCAAATATCCTTTTGGCAAAAATGTTTTCACTACTGTTTAAGATTACATGGAGTAGCCTGTCCCCCAGCTGCAAGAATGGATGAAGAAACTGGTTTCCAGAGACTTGGATGGATTTGGGAGACGTCTGTGTGTTTAAGCTGTACCTAACTTAGTTTTGCCTGTTGTGTTGAGAATGTGGTATGAGAATGTCACCAGACTTGATGTAGCTGGTGTATGAAGAGAGGGAGAAGAACTCTAAAATTTAGACTGAAGACAGCTGCATTTAAACTCTTGTTTAGGGATGGATGGCATTAAACTTCCTCCATGCTTCCCTAGCGTCCTTGTGCTTCATTTCAAAACTCCACCTACCTTCTCACTTGGTTTTATTTAAAAGAGATGAAGCAGCTTGGGGAGACAGAGATCTGTTCACAAGGAAAAAAGACCAACTCCACTGAAGTGGCATAGAACCATCCGCCAGGGTGGAAGAGACCTTTGAGATCATCAAGTTCCACCATCAACTTGTCATCACCGTAACCCCTAAACCACATCCCCCAGCACCAGATCCAGACACCTCTTAAACCCCTCCCGGGATGGTGACTCCACCACCTCCCTGGGCAACTTCTTCCACCCTAACAGTGACAATTTTTTTCCTAATTGTCTAATCTGAGGGTGGTGAGGCCCTGGCACAGGTTGCCCGAAGAAGCTGTGAATGCCCCATCCCTAGAACTGTTAAAGGTCAGGTTGGATGGGGCTCCAAGCAACCTGGTCTAGTGGAAGGTGTCCCTGCCCATGGCAGGATGGTTGGAACAAGATTAGCTTTGTGGTCTGTGATTCCTTGATAATCTGAATCTCCCGTCTCAGCTGGAGGCCATTTCCTCTTGTCCCCTCACTGCGGGCACCTCACTACACCCTCCTTTTAGAGAGCCGTAGAGAGTGATGAGGTCTCCCCGCCGAGCCAGCTTTTCTCCCGAGTAACTCCCCCCTCTCCCTCAGCCGCTCCTGCCGGGACGCGTTCACGAGCCCGGCTGGGCAAGCTCCAGCACGCTTCCCACACACGTTTCCCGGCGGGAAGGCCTGAGGCGCTTCTCTCCCTCCCTTGGGCGGGCGCGGGGCCTGGTGTCCCAGGCAGCCGCCTTCCCTCCCCATAAGTTCCCCGCCCTCCGTGTCCGCCCGTGTCTGTCTGTCTGTCCGTCCCTCCGTCCGCCCGTCCGGGCCGCGCCCGCCCCATCCGGCGCGGCCGTGACGCAGCGCGCGCCCATTGGGCGGTTCAAGAGTCGCGGGCTACTTGAACGGCGCGGGCGGCTCCAGGCGCGCCCGTCCCCGGCCCCGCCGCTCCGGCCCCGCGGTCGCCCCGCTGTCCCCTCCGCTGTGCCCCCCGCTCCTCCTGCAGCCATGCTGGCGGAGCAGGAGAACCAGGAGAACGTGCCCCCGCCGGCGGCCGGCAAAGCCGCGGCGGCGCTGCCCGCCGCCGGCACCCGCGTGGCGCTGGGGCTGCTGCGGGGGGCGCAGCACCGCGCCGGGATCCCGCTGCAGGTGAGGGGGGAGCGGCGGGACGCGGGGGGATGTGGAAGGGGCAGCGCTGGTTCGGCGCGGCGGGAGCTGTCAGGGGCCGGGCGCTGACGGCCGCTCTCCCCACAGGCGGCGCGGGGCGGCTGCGAGGGCCATGGAGCGGCGGCGGGGCTGCAGCAGCATCAGCCCTTCTCCATCCATGTGGACGAGCCCGAGGGGCAGCGGGAGCCGCGGCGGCAGCGGGGCGTCCCGGCGGGGCAGAAGGAGGAGGCGGCGCTGGGGCTGCGTGCGGCCGTGTGTGCCCTGGGGGAGCGGCGGCCCCTGGCCCCCCTGGGCAACGCCATGGAGCTGAGCTTCGGTACGTGACACCCGGGCAGCGCTGCCCGGCCCTGAGCGCCATGTAGGCCGCGTCCCACCTGCTCCCCCCGCAGGGCCCTGCCCCCGGGAAGCGTGGAGGAATTCACCCAGGGAATTTCAGATTTCCAGAGGCAGCTGGAGGGCTGTGGTTTGGGACACGGGCTGGTTTGGTTCCTTTGAGCCTACCACCAGGATACAACAGCTCTTCAATCCAGCTGAGCTGCTGTGTTCTTATCCCCTGCTCTTTTAGGCAGTTTTATTCTTTATAACTTTAACTATCAGTACCTCATGAGAGAAGCCAGATTACAGACAACAGCAACCCATAAAGCCTCGCCCTTTGCTACCATTACAGAGTTAGAAGGGGACTTTACCCAGGCAGATCCCAAGATGTAATAGGTTTTTCTCCCGGGTTATACTCTGTAGTGGTTGCAAGTGTTTTGAGCTCTTCCCAATATGTGAAAAATGAGAACTGCCAGATCCATCTTCTGCAATGCATGTAAATGTCTGAGGGGTGATTTTACTGTGATCCACTTCTGCAGGATCTACAAAAAATTCTGGCATTCCAGCCTTGCTTTAAACCACAGTCTAAGCTTATGGGACCCACATCTATGTAACAAGGTAACACAGGGTCTACTGAGCACTACATAATTGCAAGAGAGTTTTCCATCCCTTTATTCTTGGCGGGAAGAAGAGAAAGGGGGAAGGGGAAACTTCCCTGTTGCTGTAACATTTGGCTTCTGTAGAGCCTCCTCAACTCCTAGTCCAGCTGACTGAGCCTGCACAAGGTTCCCTGTGCTGTGAGGGAGTGGTGTGATGGTGCCCATTTTAACATGGCTGTTATGCTCTGCTTAGATTCTCCAAGTATTATGGATATTTCAATAACCTCAGAAACAGAAGAGAAAGCACCAAACGTTAATAACGTGCCAGATTATATCAGCGAAATCCATACGTACCTGAGGGAAATGGAGGTGAGCTGCTTTCTCTCTTCTTATTTGCATGGGCTCATGGGGGAAGAGTTTGGGGTGGAGAAATGCATCTGAACATGAGTTACCATGACAGTGACTAAATTAGAGCTTGCTAGAAAGGGAGAAATAAGAGCACAGGACTGGTTTATTGTGATAAAGTTGATTGTGCCATGTGCAAGCTGGAAAGCAAGATTACAGAAATAGAACTTACTGATCCTAAATTCACCAGTGTTTACTTCTGATTTGTTAAGCTGTGATAAATGGAGTTTAAACAGTTGCTTTTCTACCAGCATGTGATCCAAACTCAACTTTATCTGTCATTTAAACCTACAGGTGAAATGCAAGCCTAAAATAGGTTACATGAAGAAGCAACCTGATATCACAAACAACATGCGGGCTATTCTTGTGGACTGGCTGGTGGAAGTTGGAGAAGAATACAAATTACAGAATGAAACTCTGCACTTAGCTGTAAATTACATTGATAGGTTTCTTTCTTCCATGTCTGTTTTGAGAGGAAAACTTCAGCTTGTGGGTACTGCAGCTATGCTGCTCGCATCGTAAGTGAAATTGCTTCATTTCAAGTTCTACCCGCTGGTTTCATACAGATGAAAATCTTGTGGCTGTTGCTGTTCTGTTGCCTAGAGCAGGACTGACTCAGGAGGGCTTCATACTGGGATAAAAATCAGGAGTTACCCACCTAAAAGCTTGGCACTTATCTTTGTAGATTGCCCCTAAAGTGAGGATCCGCTATTTCCAGATGCAGCAGCTGGCATCTAAAGAGTATTTGAGGGAATATGCATAAGGCATGTGAAAAGAAAGTTGTGCTTGCCCCAGTTACTACGTTAGTGGCTTATTCTGGGGTTTCAGTAACTCCAAGTCCCAAATTCCTTAGTCCTAAATTATCATGCTGTTATAGCTCTCTAAATTCAAATTCTGCTGATTCAAGAGCTACTGAACCAACTGCAGCAAACTTGTTTGGCACCAGTGCCCAGCTCCTTCCAAAATCAGAATTTAAATGAGTGTTTCATTAAGTGTTGGTGGTTATCTGCTTTTCTAGTACTCAATTATTTACTCATAAACCTTTCTCCTGGCAGAAAATTTGAAGAGATCTACCCTCCTGAAGTAGCTGAGTTTGTCTACATCACAGATGACACCTACACGAAGAAGCAGGTCCTAAGGATGGAGCACTTAATTCTGAAGGTTTTGTCATTTGACTTGGCGGCTCCAACAATCAACCAGTTCCTCACCCAGTACTTCCTACACCAGCAGACAGATGCTAAAGTGGAGAGCCTGTCAATGGTATGTAAGAATTATTAGCTCAGCCCATGTAATTAGAGAGTTCTATTGCAGAGATTTATTGCACACACACACACACACACACATATATATATATATATGTATAACATATATACACCTTTTGAATTGTGCTTCTCCAGAAGTAGTGCCCCACTGCTGGAAATTAATACTCCTATTGCCACTTTCTGCTTGACATACTCTATTCTTATCAGAGGCTGGCACTTCTGCCTGGCTAAAGCATGCATCCTTAGTCAGAGCAGGCAGAGATAATGAACTGTAAATTCGGGGTTGTTACACTGCTAGATAGGGGCTTCCCTTTCTCTTAGCTACAGCTGCCACACCTACCCTCCCACACACTTTGGCAAAAAAGGACTTTTGTTTTGGTTTTCCCCTCAACAAGCAGCAAGTTCTAAATCCAGAGGCTAATTTCTAGAGCAGAGCACAGATAACATTTCATCTTAAGTTATAATAGATCCTATCTGTATGGTAGGTACCAGAGGTCCTAAACAGAAGCCTTTGTCTCACTGTGCAAAGGTCAGACCTGACCACACTCTTTCCTTTAGCTCTTACATGTCCCTAAACATAAAATGTGCTGGTAAAGCATGTGGTGGAATGCTGTTTGACAGCAGGAGATGCTTAAAGAGAAACTAAGTGTACACTAATAAAAGCTGTCCTTCCAACTGATGGCAGGATTGGAAGCTTAAGTTGGGGTTCTAATGCAACTGTTAACTTTTGTAGAAGATTATTCCATGTCTCGTTTCCCTTGCAGTACCTGGGAGAGCTGAGCCTAATTGATGCTGATCCTTACCTGAAATACTTGCCATCAGTTATTGCTGCTGCAGCATTCCATCTGGCAGACTACACACTCACTGGACAAACCTGGGTATGTAGCACTCTGGTGTGAGCCTTCACAGGCCTCCCTGTGTGTTCAGTGTACTCATACACAGTCCTGAATGCTGGGTCTGGGCTGCAGGAATTGCAGCCCCTCTGTGCTTCTAGCCTGTTAATTAGGGGTTGCTCCCCGAGGTATTTGAAAAATGGGATGGGTGGGTAATATGTTTCCAACAGTAAGCTAAAAACTCCACCGCTGGTTGTCAGCATAAACAGACAGCAACATTCAAATGTCCCTCTCCCTTTCTTTTTTCCCCTCAGCCTGAATCCTTGTGCAAAGTAACTGGCTACACCCTTGAAGACATCAAGCCTTGCCTCATAGACCTACACAACACCTACCTCAGAGCAGCCCAGCACACACAACAGTCCATACGGGAAAAGTACAAGAGTACCAAGTGAGTATCTGTGGAGATGCTAACATCTGAGTTGTCCATACAGGTAACTGCCTGGTGGGGTGTGGGTGTATCTTTTGAGTCTTCAGGCAGACTTAACTAACCAAATCCACCTCCTCAGTGAAATGGGGACAAGACTCCCTGGGTTTCTTCACGGTGGTTTGTAAAGCAATTACTTGGTGTTCTGTTGCTGTCTGAACTGTCGGGTAGAAACTGGAGGAATTGTCTTGACATTCCTACAGTTGGTGATACCTAATGCCCCTAAAAATCTGTGTGGGGCATGGCAGCCCACAAGCCCCAGGATGTTTCCTGCCTGGTGGGAAATGTGTTTTGCTGCAGTGAGTTATGCTGCTCTTCGTGGCAGGGAGCACTTGAGCAAGATGACATCCTGCCTCTCTTTTTCCCTCTCTAGGTACCACGGAGTATCGCTCATTGACCCACCAGACACACTAAACTTATTGTAATAATCAAGAGACTGATCTTTTTAACAGATGTATATTACCAGGAAATGATGTACAGTTTTAAACATGGTTTAGGATTCTAGATATGATCACTCAGAATATGAATACAGACTTTGATGACTTCAATTATGAAGTTTAGTTTCATGTGGTTTTAATGTAAATCTTTTGTACATGCAATCTTGTTAAGAGTTTTAGCTGTGTTTTTATCAAAATGTTCTCTTCAGGCACAGAATTAACCATGCAGGCCACATGAAGTCTGAGACTGCTTATCTAATTATAGACTAAACGTTAATATTAGCAGTGCATTATTATAGTAGGGCTTTTTCTCCTTCTGGGTAAGAAATACTTGGACTCCACAGAGTATCCAGTAGCATTTTTATACTGTCTAAGTTTAAACTGAGACTTAGCATAGATCCAAAACGTGCCTTAATGGCTACAAAACTGGAAGAAGCTATGGCCATGAGAACTCCTTGCTGGAACCGACTCATGAGGCTCTTTAGGACATGCCCCAATTGCTATATAATGTAGTGCCAGCTCTTCATCAGGGAAAGGCTGAATGCTCTGCTGCAGGAACTGCACAGTTGAAACTCCTGCACCAGTTCATACCTCACGCTTCCGCTACGCAGAAAATGGTCTTGCTGTCGGTATTTTCTAGTCCAAGTGTAAAACTGCTACTAATCTAAAACCCATGGAGAGTTCCCACTGATGTGTTGGCTGTCCCAAAAGTCCATTGATGCCTACTGAGAAAATGAGTCCTCAGTCTGCTTGCCTCATACCTCTTTAGGGGTGGTGGAGGGATTAAACTTCAGGGGGGTGAACTGCTGCTCTGCCCTCAAGGGCACGGAATGTCTTCTGGCAGGGATGGGCTGTGTGCAGAGCAGCATGAATTCTGTACACCCCTCATGCTTGGGAGGAGCTTGTGGCACACAACAAAAATGTGCCATATTTTTCCTTAGTTGTGGAACTGTTACATGAGCAAACTGGCATTTAATCAGCATTAGATCAAGTGAATGTTTACCTTCAGCCTGTGCAAATGGAGTGATGCTGCCCTGTACCTGCTGTTGTTTGTGTGTAAAGCAGCGAGTGCACGGAAGTGGGCTGAATTAAGCCATTTCCAGGTTGGCTAATAAACAGTTTTTTATCTGATGATGTTAGTGGTTTTGCCAATGGCTTAAAATCACTGAGGTGCAGTACTGCCATCTTCAACTGGCCTTCATTTCTAAAGCCTTTTGGCAAGGGCTGCCCTGTGAAACCTGTGCCTCCGACTTGAAGTTGAGTCAAGGCTGTCTCTGGTTATCTGGGCACCCAGCAGTGTAAGCTCACACATGTCCAACAGCTCTTAGGGTGTGGGCTATTTGAAATAATTTCTTTAAAATCCTCATCTGTCAGGCTGAGAAGCAGGTGTTACTAAGACACAACTCTGTTTCACCGCAGCAACTACAAAGTTACTACAGCGCCCCCACCCTCGTGCTGCTGCCGGAGCCTTCCCTGAACCACCTCAATTACAAAACCAATGGAGCCGATTGGTGATCAAAAATCTGGTCAAAATATGCAGCAGAAGTGGCCTTTTTGGCCAATCTGAGCTTCTTAGGATGCACTTGGACTTTTATGCATTGTCTGATGGCTAATGAGGAACCATATTTCATTGGCCAACAGCCTTTATTTAGATTAATTTCAGTAGGCTGCCACTGAAATGTTAAAATGAACTTGGGACAGCCTGTGCAGTGTATCATGTCTGGTGCTTGGGGTTGGAAACACTTTAACCTTGCAGGAGATGGAGTTTATACAAGGAGGAATGTGTTTTTCACCGTTTCTGACCTTGGAAGGGTAACTGGCAGTGCTGACGGGCAGCGATTACTTGAAGATAACAGGCCACAGTGCTCTTCCTGGGAAACTGGGTTCTGCCTTCCCCTTCCTTTCTGTGGTGTATTCCAAGACCACTGAGAAATATGAACATTAGAGGGTAATTTAAAGCAAGCTTATTAATTATTTTCTCCAGGAAAAAAAGTAGCAATACTTAGGTGAAAGGACTTCAGTGGGTTTTAGTATTAACTTGGTGCTTAATCAAAGAGCTGTGCTCAAGTTTCAATGGAGGTTGTTCCCTTACTGTTCCCATAGCACAGAGAAAAATTCTTCCACGCTCCCTGAGCTTTATATTCACCATTATCAATATGACTTCCTCTGCAGCCTAACAAAAAATCTTCAGTCAGGAGGTGGCATTTCTGCCCAGCATGACAAGTTCCTCCTTTCTCAGGGCAGCTCTTGCTTGTGCTCATAAGTACTGTCTTTTTCCACCTTCTCATTTTCCGAAGTTAATATGGGACAATTCCAGCTTTTCCTTCTAAGCTTTGAACAAAATATCCCAGGTTGTACTGTACTACTGTTAAGCCTATCCAGGTTAACTCCTAGGCTTTTCCAACTAAAGGCTCTAAAGAATGTAGGGATGAGATGTTATGTGGGAAGAGGGAAAGAGCAGTACAAAAAAAATACTGTTCTATTTTCTGAAGAAGTTTACAGTCTTGTGGTACTACAGAATTAAGAAGGAGCTGCATCTTCACCCATTTTTGTACTCAGGACAGTGACTTTGGGTTGGAAGAACTTGACACTAAGAAAATGCACTGGTTTAGCTCCTGGAGAAAAGAGGTTTTGTGTGTTGGTCCCTTTCTGAAAGAGCACAACTTGATTCAAGCTTTGCCTGGCTGGGAGCAATTTGATTATATATGGGGTTTTTTTCTTACATTAAGTTCTTAACCTGGTTTGGGGAACGTAAAATCTGCAACAGTAACTTCTCTCCTGTTCACAGCTCATGTAACACTGAGGTCACCTGTAAAATAGCCCTGCTTCACTCTGTAAATATGTGTGTGTTTCCAGTGTCACTTGTTTGCAAACAAAGCGCCCAGATCAGGTATTTTGGAATCCTCCTTGTCTCTTTGTTTTGCCTGATCCTAAATTCAGAGCATAACTCTTTGCATATAGTTCAAGAAGCATTCCTGTCTGTTGCATGTAATATTTAATTAAACTTTTTAAGAAACCCCACTGAAGTTCTGTGCTAGTTTGTGAAGTCCATGCATTTCTGGTGATTTTTGCACGAAGCAGTTTGAGTACAAGGTTAGGTGTGGAGTAACAGGGGCAAGATGGTTTTAATCACAGCACATTTGATTTTCCCCTGTAAAGAAAGCTGAACTAGGTGAGTTTCTCTGCAGTTCTGCTGGGATTTCAGTTACAGGCACCATTTTTTATTTAAATCTGTGTACAATAGTTTTAACATATATATAAAAGCAGAACCAGATATTGGAAGGGGAAGAAATAAAATTATCTACAAAAATAAGCTCAGTAATAATACACCAAAATCCGTATGATACAGCATTCCTGCAGGAGGGATGACTGCTTTAACGAGATGTTCTCTTCTTTCTTCTCCTTTTGTTAAATGCTTTCTTACTTGAATTTTCTTGTTTGGAGCTGGTCTGTGTTCTGTCAGTAAACAACAGTTGTATCAGAAAAACTTACTGAATAGCTTTACTATTTCATAAGAACACAGACTGATTATCCATAACTTGGCAACCTCCCACTGCACTTGGTGCCAAGCGTTTCCATGGCTCGTGCAGGGATACAGCAGATCTCGCTTCTTGGAGCGAGAACTCAACATCAGCTCTAGTGCAGCACATTGAATCTCTGCAGCAGCTCTAAGGAGCCACTGATTGAGATCCACTTTTATGTTCTCACTCCCTTTGGAAGGACTAGAATGAGTCAAATACCCATAACCATTTCAGACAGCTGCAGACGAGCCAGGCTCTGGCCTCCCAGGACAGAAGGCCAGAGATTTAGCCTAGATTTAAACTTCCTTGGTCTCAGCTATATCTGTACTCCCTTTGATCAACTGAAACCTTTCCTGGCCTTGCCAATATCCTGTCCTTCCTGGAAATACTCCTTACAAACTCCTTTCCCCCCCTAATTCCACTTGCTGGTTACCTTGTCTTCCTTGGTAGCTCCTGTGGTTCCAGAATGACAACTTCTTCCTCCTCGCTGTCAGACAGTACAATGGGTTCATCTAAAAAACACACAAACCCCACCATCCCCAAAACAGTGATCAGTTTTGTACAAATGACTCCTGTAATTAATAACCACAGTATTTTAAAAGAAACATTCCGGGGGGTTTCTGATTCATTTGTAGCCCTCCCTATACTACAGAAATCAAGTTTTTAAGATAATTACCAGGTCAAGTGAATTAGCAAATGTGCAAAGTGGCTACAATCGTTTTACTTCCTCAGGACCTTTCACATTCTAATTCTAAACTGTTATTGAAGTGATGTAACAAGATCTAATATTAAGAAAAACAAATACTTACCATTCTTAGTTTCCCTCCTTGTACTTGTATCCTCAGTTTCCACTTTCTCACATTCAAAAGCAGCTGCCTCACTGTCACCTTCCTCTTCTGCTGCTTCTTCCTTCTCAGATTCTTCAAGGTCCCCCCAGGAGCTCTCTATTCCTTCCCCAATTTGGGCTGTCCCAGGAGTGTGCAATACTGGATTGGCAAAACTGCAGGAGTTAAGAAAAATCTTGGTGTTTGCTGGTAAAATTCTTCGTATTCTGAGCAAACCAGGCAAGGAATTAAAAGCACAGAGAACCAAAACCAGTATGATAATGATGATGTTTCCTCGGAAGGATATATGGCTACCTAAAGTATGAGGAATCCTAGATGTATGTTTAGCCTGGTTTTCTCCTGAGTAATACCCGGGAAAAGATACACTTCAGCAGGAGGGTCAGCTTTAGCAATGATTTCTCCAGCTTGCTCTTCCACGTCATTGGTGTCCACAGCAGCACTCTCCATTTTGAAGGCAGTGATCCTTTGGTTGGGTATCGATTCTGCGAAGCCGAACTTCCCGCCTTCTTTCCTGGTCATTCAGTGACAGACACTATTTCAGAATAACCCAAAAATGGTTTCTCTTTTCGAGTTCAAATTTAAATGCTTGCTATTCAAAACAAATACAAGTGAAGACAATTTGCTGTTGAAACCACAAGCTGACATTAGTTTTTACTACATTTCTTAAAAGCACCCATTTCCGTCCCCTCCCAAAGCACTCACCTGGCTTTTTGGTCATTTTCCAAGGCTTTCTGAATCAGTTCTGTTATTTCTGCGACCTTAACAGCTGTTATTTTACTGCATCTCAGAATCTGTTTGTTACACATACAAAAAACAGTTTACAACCAGGAAAGCAAGAAGTTTTTAACTGAAACTGTAGAGCATCATAAGAATCACAAACCTTTAAATCACGGGAATCTCTCGAAGTATGGCACCTTACTATGAGGGACTGGATTCACTTAGAGTTATGCAAAAGCTTAATACAAGCCTCTAGCTCTCCCTCAGAGTACAAGTGGAAATAATTTGCAGGCTTTCTCAGCCAAATCACAGGGAAAAAATAAAAATACCAAAAACTATGCATTTTCTACATCCCTTCTGCAGCATGGTACACAGTACTATGCTCTTCTACTAGGACTAAAACTACACCATCTTTTCCGATAAAATCAGACAGTTAATTGGTTTCTTAGCTTCCAAATGCCATGGATATTTCCATATCAAGACTGCAGCACAGGAACCAGTTTATATACCACAGAAGGACTGGTCAAGGCAAAGGTTTACCTGATCCTGCACCAGCATAACCACTCCACTGGACTGGATGGTACAAATTTCATGGTGTTTATTCATGGCAATTACAAGGAGCCCATCCATCACCCGCTCCTCACGTTCAGTTGGATCCACCAATAAATAGGTCCTAGAATCAAGTTTTGAAATATAGGCAACAGTAGAAATTCGAGGCAACTTACTACCCTTAATTAAACAAAGGAGTTGGTTTGCATATTAGTAACTATGGGTATACAAGACTTATACCCCTTATATGAGTACATAAGACCTCGAAATCTTACCCTTGATGGAAGAAGGCAAAACTGACACAAATGGGCATGTGGTGGATACTCAAGGGGACAGGATCACGTTCCTCAGGAGTGTACTTGGAAAGGAATTGGCCCAGAATACAGTTATTTATGAAACTCAATTTCAAAATGACAAAGAAATTTAAGGAAATTAAAAAAAAACCAAACCAACTCACCACAGTTACTTCCTCTCCTTGCACAGACACATCTGGTCTGCGAAAATGACACAGAGCTACAATCCCTGCTATGCTGGCAGCATCAGTGATGTTGCCATCATGGTTTAACAGGTGCATGTCCAGCCGAACTTGCCAAACCTGAGAAAAATACAAAAAATACAAAACTGCTTGATTCTACAGAAGTTAATTTTTTTTCAAAACTAGTTCATTTTTTTTTGAGCCATAAAAAGAAGCAGCATATATTCTTTAGGTCTTTGCTTAAGAAGATGAGAGATCTCGGCATATTCCAAGACACCCACTGTGCCAGATTTAATTATGACAAAATATGTAGCGCTTCAGCACAATTTAAGCATCATTCTGCAGGGTCCCGGGTACTTCAGAAAGCCTACGTAGTCATGCAAGTTAAAAATACCCGTCAAGGCAGATGTGTGGATCTTTAACCTAAAATCAGCACTTCTTTCCAACACAAGAAACAGACCAAGTTAAAATTGGACTACACGAATCTTTTACCAGGAACTAGGAGGTTTTCCTACCTTTTCACCAGCAACAACGCAGAGAGATTCAGTGTCAATGCATTTGGAATCTCTGAAGCATCGCTCCAATAGTCTGTTCAGTGACACCAATAACTCCGATTGTCTGTTGGAACGAAATCAACCCGAACTTAACATGGTTACCGTCGCTTTTGTGCCATCCTTGTTTAGTCCTTTTAAGACAGCTACTTTACCTGCCAGGCTCCAGCCCAGGTGCAGCCATGGGTGAGAGCTCCAGATTAAAGAAGAGCACACCTTCCGTGGGCCGATTGGGCTTGGGGGCAACGAGTTCACAGGAGACCTGTGCAAGAACCCTGCCAAGGTAAATAAAGCACCAAGTCACAGAACGCATCAGGAAGAATCTAGAGACGAAACACACATGTGGGAAAAAAAGCGTGTGTTTAGGGTTTTCGTTTGTAATTCTCACTCCCGACAGTCTCTTGTTCAATGCCTGTCATACACATTTAAACTCTGGTCAACATTGAAAGAACCAAATGTAGGAATTAGAACACACTCCTGTCTTTTAAGCCTAAAAACTGACTCGGAACATGTGAGAAACTGTGATGAAATATTTTTATAAGTGCATGTATTTCACTTTTCCACAGCGAATAAAGGGTCGTTTGGTTAGTGGAAGAATGCAAAATGCGAGGTCAGTGAATAAAGGGATGAAAACTTGGGAATAATTTTGCATTTTATAAATTATTTGTAATTAAAATCATCACGGAAAACCCATCCCTTTCCCACTTCCTTCCTTTCCATCGTCTCCTCTTTGCTCCTACCCTTGAATTACTACGACTTTAAGGTTTGAAAGGTTACAATCTGTTTACAGTGATCTCTGCAGGTTTGGGAACCTCAGGTTTTATTCAACCCGGGGCCCGCGGCCGAGCGAGCCCCCGCGCTCACCTGGTCCTGCCCAGCTCCACGATGCAGCAGCCGCGGTCGGCGCCGAAGGAGACGCGGATGTTCCGATAGTCGTAGCATTGCCTCCCGTCCAGGCGCTGCGGGAACACGCAGACAAGGACACACACATGGAGCGGGTCAGTGCGCCATGCCCGGCATGCGATGGGACGGGGAGGGGCGGACCCGGGGACAGCCGCGCTCCCCGGACGGCGGGGAAGGGGATCGGGAAAGGGAAAGGGGCAGGGAGGGGGGATGCCGGCGCCGCACCTTCTTCTCCTGGATGGCGCGCAGGAGGAAGCGCCGCTCGCAGTTGGAGAGCGGCGTCGCCTTCATGGCCGCGCCGTGAGGGGGCAGCGCGCGGGGACGGGGAGCGCGCGCGTCATCGCCGCGCGCCGCGCGTGCCCAGCCCGCACGCGCCGCGCTCCCGCCCTCGGGCGTGTCCCCTCGGGGCGGCCGCTTCCATGGTGAGCGTGTTCCAGGGCCCAAACAGCGTTTGGAAAACTCTGTTCCTGCTATCCGACCCAAACCTGCCCCGTCTCAGCTTCATGCTGTTTCCTCGAGTCCTGTCCCTGGTCACCAGAGTGCAGAGATCGGCACCTGCCCCTCGGCTCCCCTGCCCTGAGGATGCCGAGGTCTCCCCTCAGTCTCCTCCAGCTGGACACACCAAGTGCCCTCAGCCGCTCCCCACACGGCTTCCCCTCCAGACCCTTCACCATCCTCGCGCTCTCCAATAGCTTAGTGTCTTTTCCATATTGTGGTGCCCAAAACTGCACACAGCACCCGAGGAGAAGCCGCACCACTGCAGGGTGTGCACCTCAGCCGTGAGGCGGCACATAAGGGACAGAGGCTGCGAGGGCTGATGCCGGAGTGCCAGTCGTCGGGAAAGCCATCTGGAATTTAAAACGAACAAAAAAACATGCATGCCTGACATTTCGAGTAGTTAACTTTATTGTGGTGCCCAGCCCTCAAGGTGCGGATGCCCTGCAGCCCCCAGGAAACAGCCGAGCTGGTAGCACGAACAAGGCGATCAGTGCTGCGGGCAAAAATGCAGCCAAGACATCCAGTCTGGCAGAACAACATCCCTCCCTGGTGTTCTGAAACATTGCCCGTAAGTAAAAAGGCCTTTCCAAGTGGCTTTTATGCTCAGTTTGAGCTAAAACGAGAAAATCGATTGTCTTCCCACCGACATTAAACCCCAGACACTGACATTTTCCAAACAAGTGTTGAAATATCTCAGTTATGCTGTCTGTTCAAACCTTGTAAACACACTGCAGTTCTAGTGCAAACTATGATGTAAGTCATGTTTCTTAAACTCCCAAGTTTGTGCTAGTGAGGACAAGTGCTGTCTGATTTTCCCAGGCTGGTTTTATATTTTCAGTTTAGAATAAATGAATATCGTCACAAATATTTGGCGTACAACAATATTGATGAGATTATAGGAGGACACTCTTTCTCCAAGGATAAAAATAAGCAAATAGTCCTTGGAGTTTTACTGGCAATCTTTATGTGGAAATTCTGTCTGATTTTACTTTTTTGTTGTGTGAATTTGGTGACAATATTCATTAGTGAAGACTTGGGGTTAAATTCTCTAACTCTTCAATTTACTATCAGCAAATTAGGAAAGGTTTTTATTGTGTGTGGGAGCCTTCCAAACTGTGTTACTCTTCATCAATTACAAACTTGAGCATATGTTGAAATTTCTGCTTGAGGTAGAGTGGGAAAAATTCCTGTTCCAGCTCTCCCAGTGAACTGTTATGTGCCTCAATCCATCAGGCTGTTGGCAAAATACCCTTTCCAAAATAGAGGAGTGATGGTGAACTTCAGGAGGAGCTGGGTGTAATTCCAGGGGAAACAAGTCATGTATTGGACCTGGAAATCAGCTTTGTCCTTGGACCCATGTCATCTTCACACAAACGCTTGCACATGTGCTGGAAGGGTAAAAAATTTAACGGACAAATTAAGGATGCATAAACCCACAGCACTGGCAATCTGTAGGAGGAGGGTACATAGAAAATAAGGTCAGTATAAATGGTTAAGGAAATAGAAGCTGAGGAATTTCTGCATTTCTGTACAGTGAAGGGCAGAGTTACAACTGTAATGAAATAATGGAAATACTCCGGGTGTTTGGAAGGAGTGAGTGTCATACCCTGCAGAGTGAATAAATGAGTGAATAAATCACGGGCACTTAGGCTGAAGCAGAAATTTTTAGAAAGAAGATCCTGATGATCTACTGTGCCCACATGGAAGCGTTTCTTCATTTGAGCTGAATGCTCTGTGGGCTGAAATGCTTGAATTGGATTATCTTACTGAACCAAGCCTTGAGGGAAAATCTCATTTGAGGACTGGAGAAGAAAACCAAACTGCATCAGAATCTCAGCATCTTGACAGCAAGCTGCCAGCAACCACGTTTTATGGCCTAATCAAAATAAATAAGAAATTGACCTTATCTTTTCATGGCAGCCTTAACTGCAATGTGCCTTTGCTGCTTAGCTGCAAGTCCTGCTCATTTACACATCCATGCACAACATGCAGTATTCCGGTTTATAAGATTATTTGGGAAGAAAGGCTCTGCATAGAGCCTGTATAAATTACATGTAATTTATAATTTGTTTTTATGATTAACTGTTCCACCGGGGGGTGGGAGGATGGGCAATCCTTGCAAGCAATGCTGCTGGCAGAAGTGAGGCATGAACACTACCTCCTGCTGTGATGAGGCACGGGATATTCTGGCCAGGATCCAGGGAAGCACTCAAACAAGCTCTTTATCTGAAGCACAGATAAGTACCTTTTTTCCTTACGAATTAGAAGGAATGTGACACAGCTTCCAAGGCTAACATTTAGAAAAGTGATTGCCTGGTATATATGCTCAAGTAATTTTGTTCAAAAAAAGGGACCCAGAACTGCCAGCAAATCATCCAAACACCAGCTTAAGGCAAGTTGGCAGTAACATCTTCATCTGCTTGCTGGATGCCTCCTTGATCATCTTCCACAGACTAGATTTCACAGTAAACCCCAAAATATTCTTGCTGTTTCCACCTCCACAAAGCCTTCACATCATCTCCTGGGGTTTACTGCTCTCATGAAAGAAGTTTTTTGCACCAAAGGGTCCTGCCAGAAATTCTGATCCTCTAGACAGTGCTGCATTCAGCACTTCCCAGCTCTCAGCAATCCTTTTGGGAAAGTGAGAAGTGTTTGTAAGGCTGAATGCCAGGCAAGCAACAAAGTCAGAGGAGAAGAAATGACACCCCTTCTTTTTTTGTCTCCACACCCTGCAATTTCCATGTCTCCAGGCAAACTGTGTCCATGATTTCTATGGATTCAAGTGAAACCAGTTGCTGACTTAAGTGTCATGCTAAGCCAGAATCATTACCGCTAGAAGGCTCTGAACATACAAAACCAATGTCCGAGTGCAGATTTTAGTGTTGTTTAAGATTCTCCAACCTTTTAGAAGCATCTTCAAATTCTCTTAAGAAGCAACAAATGTCCATGTTAAAGTAAAAACTATAGTTTCCTTTCATGGAGAATCGGCAAAAATTAACCAAAATTGTTGCCAAAAAACGCACATTCTCTTATCCTGATCTTAAATACTACTTGACAAACAGGTTAAATACTGGCTTGATACAAGAACTCAGGAGTGTGAAAATGAAGTGAATTTCTGTTTGGAAGCTGGTTTTTTTTCCTGTTGGAAAGGTGATGGAAAATGTTTGCCGATACCACATATCGATACCCCAACAACACAGAGGAAATCCAGAGTACTGACAAGCTGATAGGTCACATCTGATCCATAAGAGATGACAGCCCATTTAATAAAATTAGGGGATAATCAGATAATCATGTTAAACCATTAAATCAAAATGGCTTTTTTCCAATTATTTCTCCTGCTTATTCAGCTTCCAAGTATCTGTTACAGACCAGAAATTAATCTTGACTGCCTTGAAATGCTGAAAGTCATAATCTTTCTCAATCAAGTATTTTTGTTGTTCTGCATGGACAACTTCTCCCAAAATCTTGATACTAAAATGCTCTTTTTAAAACAGGAGATGCATCTTTTTGCTGATTCAACTGATTTTAAATGAAATTTCACTTTTACAGTTGTATCTTAGAACACAGGTGTTGTTAAAAGATGAAAGTGTGGTTGAGAAGTGCCTCCTGTTGTGTAGAATAGCCACTCACCAGTGTCTCATGCACAAGAGCAGACTGTCTCACATGAAGAAGCATTCTCTGTGCACCACATGCAAGTCTTAATCTCTCCAGATTTCCTAAAGATCCCAATTCTTAATTCCCTGCAAAGAAATGCTTACAAGAAAACTCTGTAGTGAGTAGTTGAATTCCTCATAGTAATAATAAAAGCAAAATGGGAAAGTGCCAACTATTGTGCCAGAGAACACAGAGCCAGGATGGGATGTGTGACCACTGGAGAATGATGGATGCTAGCCTTGCCTTTTTACACCAGGTAATATTTGCTACAGTATTGATGAAGTTGTCCAAATGATGTTTTGTTACTTCAGGAAAAGGTGAATGATCATTTCCCCCAAATTGCCTCAGATTGTTATATTGAGCTTTATTGTAAAGTATTATTCAGAGGTCCAATAAGGATAGAGGATTTGGTGTAAAATGATAACTCAATGCGTATTTGTCTCCTTAGCTCAGACTTGGGGTGATGCTATACTTATGCTAAGAATTTGGGAGGCTCGATGAAGTAGGATTTATGTGCCTTTTTTTGCGATATATTTGTTCAGTAAGTAATACACTTTCTCTGGCCCTCACAAAATTTGTGCAGTATATGCAGCAGTGCTAATGTTCCCTCTGTGAAATTTCACTTCTCTGGCTTATAGATCCATAAGCTTTGGGAAGCTTTGGGAATATGACTTGAGTCAAGACAAATCATGCAGGCAAGTGGACAGATGGTACCATGAAAAGCAGAATTCATGGTGTGTCCATCACAATCGTATCGTTCACCAAAATCTGAGTCAAGCGGCCAGAAATCGTTGTAACTTTCCTACTGCCGTGGCAATACCTGATAAGTGTTTGTGCTTCGGGCCAAGGGGGTCATTCTCAAACGTCTTCAAGGAGAGGGACATTTTCTGGTACCGCTGGAGTTCGGAGGTGTTTGGCCTGTGCTGACGGAGGGGTGTGTGAAATGCGGAGTGGGGACGCAGGGAGGATGGGTGCACATGTGGGCATTTCAGTCTGGATGGGAGGCTCAGACTCGAAGTCAGCCACCCCAAGAGCTTCTCCTGCTGGTGACAGGTGGTCTAGGAACATCGTTTCTGTGACAGGGGACCTGTGCCTAAGGAGCAGGGACAACACGCCCCAGCTCGGAGCACGGGCGCGGTGCAGCCCCGGTGCCCCCTGCACGCATCGCCCCGTGCCCCGGTGCCCCCCTGCCGCGGGGCTGCCCCGGCGGGAGGTGCCGCAGAGGCGGGGGGTGAAGGCAGGACGGGCTCCGCGGCCCCTCCGCGCCCGTGCCCCTCTCCTGCCGCAGGGGAGGAGGCTCGGCCGCCACCGGCACCGGCACCGAGCGGTCCGCGGGGAGCCGAGCTGCGCCGCGGGCGGCATGGAGTGGGAGCTCAACCTGCTTCTCTACCTGGCGCTCTTCCTGCTCCTGCTCCTGCTGCTGCTGCTCTTGCTGTGCCTGCTGCTCCGGCAGCTGCGGGGCTCGGCGGGAGCAGCCCCGCGCCGCCTCCCGCCGCCCCGGCAGCCCTGGGCTGAGTGCCGGGAGCCGGGAGCTGGGAGCCGCCCGCCGCCGCCGCCTCGGGCCGCCCCCAGGTGAGTCCGCGACACGCGGGGAGGGCTGGGGGCCGCCCCCGGGGCCGCCTCCGCCTCTCCGCGTCCCCCGGGAAGGCGCGGGCCGGGTGCTGCTCCACCGGCATCCCCTGCCCCCGACCGCCCTCCGGTTCCCCGCTCTCTCTAGAGTAGCTACGCTTGCCATGTAAAATTCAGGGGAAATTTGAAGGTGCTCTCACCGTGCACCTTTTGCTGTGTAAGAAAGTATTATAAAACTCCCCTCAGGCTCTCTTTGCGAAGGAGATTATGTTGGCTTTCCTTTGGCATGTAGAGATCTGAATTTGACCCGATCGGAGAATTTTTAAATGTAGCGTTTTCCAGTGCAGAAGACACGCACCTTTTAAAAGAACTATTTCCACCCTCCTCCCCCGCCCCCCCAACTTTAACCACATCTAACTCAGTTTTCCTTCTTTTACTCCACAGGAGTTATTCAATCATATAGCTAAAATGTTAAGTAAGCTTCACTCCCTGTGGGGTGGGAACAGACCTGGCAACAGCCCATGGCTGACCTTTCCCCATCTCTGATGTCCCCCAGGGACCACTTTGGCCCCAGCAGAGCAGCTGCTGCTCCCCAGGTACTGTTTGGGGCTGGTATCCATGTGGAGCCCCGGAGCATAGAGCACCCTCGTGCTGACTGCCCCCATCCTGTGCTGGGCATCAGGGGTGGCACAGAGGAAGCAGCTCGACCGCTGGGCCTTTAGGAAATTCGTGCTTGAGGCAGACCTTTGGCTTCAGACCTTTCACAGCAGGTTTTTTTGATAGCTCTCTGGAACCAGGGTGTCTTTCAGAGAGTGAGCTTAAGCAAGCACAAGTTCTGACCTGTGCTCACTCTGTTGAGTTTCTGCACCATGGCAGAAGACAGACAGACACGGGTTTGTCCTCAGAAGATGGACTTGTGAAGATGCTAAGAATAAGTGCTAAAAGCTGTGCAGTGAGCTCGGCAAGAAGTTGTTATTTTAATACTTTCTTGTTTAAAAGCGTGGCGTTTAGGGGTTCTTCTTTAGGCCACATTTAGATGGCAGCTGTTGGGGCAGTGTGGCTGCATGCTGCCAGGCTTCCAGTGTTGCTGGAGGGTGTATTTTTACAGGGCAGGTTGCTGCTAATTCAACAAGTGCCTCTCAATACACGGTCTGCCTTCTTCACTCCTGCTGTGCCTTGCTCCGTTAGAAGGCAGCGTGCTGTGAGCACGAGGGCACTGTTAGAGGGAGCATAGGATGTTCCAGCTCTCCAGCTCTTGCTGCAGTCATCTGAGCTCTCTTCTGCTCACTGCTGGGTGACTTGGCATGGGGGAAGAATCTGCTAATGGTGCAGGGGTAAGGTTAAAATCAAGTAGGAGAGGCCCTCCTCCAGAGGGGTTGGCACTGCTCTGGCCCTTCTTCCAGCTGTCTCACTACGGCTTTTTATTGCAAGCTTTTGAAATTGTTGTGCACTCTCATCTATATGGTTTTCTTGTTCTTCCTCTGTGAAAGTGTTGGGAATGATTTCGGCCTCACATCAGTGATTAGGAAGGAGGTGACTAATGGTTTTGCCCAATTAATATAAATAGCCATAAAACTGTGACGCATATTCTGTATGAGCACCAAGAGATTACCTTTAGATCCAGGTGACTTCACAGATAAGTAGCCCTGAAGTGTTTAAAATCTTGGGAATGTTTGGGGCACTTCTAATAACTTGATTTGCAGAAGCCCTTCATGCTTATTGTATTGCATGGAGCAGAGAGAATCTGATTTTTGAAATGACTCTTTACAAGCATGACTGACAGAGCACAGGCTGAGTTACCTTTTTTCTCTGACATATAAGCATTTTACACCAACACTGCAGCAGAAAAGTTTGTAGGGGCTATTCAGTGAAACATTTGGAGGTTGGAGGATTATAATCTCTTTGCTTTGTCTTGTTCTGGTACGAGTACTGCATCTCAAATGTTCTCATTTCACAAATACTTGCAGTGTAGGAATAAATACGCCAGACTCCCAAGACAAGTGCTCCTTCTAAGTAAGCTCCGTGTTTCAGTGCTGTCATCTGCAGTGTAATTTGGAAGGACAAGCAGGGGAGTTGTTTGGCATCACATACCCAAGTGGTATCAAACATCTGCTGCATTCAAACAATTTTCCATTTCTTGATAAGTGTTTTAGGGCACAGCTGTGGAGGCAGCACTTTCTCCTCTGCTGGTATGGTCACAGGGCAGGAAGGTGGATGGATATCCATCCAGCTCTTCTGTGCTGGTGTTATAGGTGCTTTGTTTTCCCAGAGATGGTTGCTGCCAATCCTTTGATTGATCCTTTTGCTCAGGAAGGAGGGCAGGCTACCCCTTGTGCAAAGAGCCTGTCCACTATCCAGAGATCTTCTAGGAAGTTTCTAAATTCCCAGTGTCCAGCCTCTCAACAGAAGGTGTATATCATTTTGTTTAATCAGTGATGAGAGGCAGAAGTAAGCCAAAGGCTCTAAAAGATTAGCCAGATGAATCATCCTGGGAAGATATAAACAAGCTGCAGGGTGAGAGAAATACAAGATGGAATCATTAGTAGTAAATTATTCCTGAGCCCTGCGGGTTGCTGAAGTGCACAGGCACAGGTATCCTGTCCTGGGAGGGGGCAAGGTGTCCCTTCTGTTCAGAGCTGAGGTGCTGGGACACCTCAT
This sequence comes from Corvus hawaiiensis, assembly GCF_020740725.1. NCBI lineage: Eukaryota > Metazoa > Chordata > Aves > Passeriformes > Corvidae > Corvus > Corvus hawaiiensis. The sequence goes on from NC_063217.1 coordinate 71,206,782, forward strand.
TACTGGTCCATTGTCGGCAACACCAGAGGGAATTCCGATAAGAGCCGCGAAAAGCTTTTGGGAAATCCAGAAGGAAAGCATGAAACAGCTAAATATGTATGCTTTTGTTAGCTGGCAGCTATAGGGTAACTAAATCATCTGCAAATACTTGAGAGATATTAACTCTGAGGAAAAAGATGATTTATTTAGCATGATCTGTAACTGGGCATAAGAGAGTACAGATAGGGATTAGTAACAATAAAAGCAGGACATAGTACTTGACAACAAGGTGTGTTAACACAAGAAATTATCTCCCAGAGAAGACACACAAACCTCCATCTCTGTATGTTGAAAATTAGACCGTGCACTAGAGGGAATAATGCTGTGCTCTTATGAAGAGGCACTAACCAAGCTGTCACCTCTTTTGCCATCTGTAGATTAAAAGACACAAAGGCTCAGTGGACCAGAATAGTTCCCAGTGAGGATTGAAGCATTATTCCAGAAATGTCCTAATTTGGGTATTTACAAATACTCTAAACCAAACACAGCAATCTGTTTCTTTTTCTGATGATTAATCTGGTGTATTTTCACAGTGACAGGTAGCAGAGCTCCACTCACAGCCACAGCTGTGCAGGACCTGCTCAGTACCTTTAATTTTTTGGCATTCCTGAGAACCTCTCTATTGTTCTGCTTTCTTTCAAATGTTGCTACCTGTCTCAAATTTCACTTTGAAAATCCACCTCTGTGAAGGGCTGTCAAAATTCTGACAGTCATTTAAGATCTGTTTTGAGGTGCCTTGAGGGGACTTCAGTCAAACAGGTTTTCTATTCAGGTGTATGGGCACATCTCAGCTGACAAAGCTTTCAGTATGGAAGATGATGGTCCATCTGGTTTGGACTTGCAGAATAAAATTATTACTATTATTACTACTACTACTACTTTGGTATTTTACCACATGGTAATGGCTGAAAATTTAGAGAATGGGGAATATATTACTTAATGTAGTTACAAAAATTGGAGTATTCATCAGTTCCGTGAGAAATCTAGATAATTATTGGAGGAATTGTTTATGGAAAGCCTCACAAATCCGAATGTTACATGTTTTCAGTGTGACTTCCAGTGAAATTCAGCAGCATGTGCTTCAGGTGACTTCTCTCTGAAAATGCATATCCTGTTTTTGATTTCAGAAAAATAAACATCTTCAGAACAGATCATGTCAATAGCAATGGTCTTAAAATGATATTTTACATCTCCTGGATCATTTTTTTTAATGATCAGGGATAAAATGTACATCCTCAGTCTGCTTAGTTTATTAGTTCTGTCTTTATGGGTGCTTTTTTTAGAATTTAATTTTGTACTTTTTCTGATTCTGTGTTGACAGAAACAGCACTCTGCAAAAATGGCTAAAGGACAAGTCCCTGCTTGCTGAAGAAAGCAGTTGATAGAGAAAAATTAATTTTCATTCCAGCCTTTGTACACAAGGCTTTACTTAATCTCTGTGGTAGGAAATGGTCCTTCTGCTTTCCCAGTAAGATTTAATATCTTTAAAAGCTGAATTCACTGCAAGTCTGCTGCAATCACCAGCGCACACTCACACCTATTTAACACCTGGGAAGTGGTGTGTGCTGGCTTATTAAAATGTATGCTGCATTAAGGATTTGACAGTCAAGAGGCAACTCTCCGTCTTCACGCATGTTAATGAAGTTTTCAGAGGAATCTGTTCTTTCGAAAAGATCACCTGTCTTTGGTAGAACAGGTTTTGCTGGAGCCTTGATTGATTGCTGCAGACAAGTTTAACTACTCTGCTTGGAGAAAGGACCACTGGTGTATACTTTCCCTCAGTTGTTTTCCTTTGGAGTGATTGATGTACTCAAAGCAGTCCTTTCTACACGACGTGAATGCCAGGTAACATCAGACGTGGCATGTAAACTTGATATTCCCGTCCTGAAATTGAGAAAACCCTCCCGAAAACTCTCAGATCTTCACGTTATGGCAGTGGCGCTGGCTCTTTGGGATAGCCTAGGGCTGCTTCTGTGAGCCCTGGGAGATTCTGACGGCCAGAGGGAGCCCTGTGGGGAGTGAGGATGGGCTGGAGGTGGAGGAGGAGCAGAACAAAACACAGGTGTGGCCTATAGAGAGGGGATCCGGCTCGTTTACTTGCAGGTGAGGGTGGAAACAGAGAGGTTAAGAGCACTGGCAGAGGGAGCTGTGGGTTTTCTGGAGAGGGGGGAGGGCTGGGAAGCGATATCCCAGGTCTTGGCTGCTGACCTGGGCAGTAGTGATGCCTTCTGGAGCAACTTGGTGGGTGTCTGTGAAGAGAAGCAGGTAAGGATGGAGGGGCCCAGGGCAGAGGAGATCCAGGAGCAGCAGGTGACATGTTTATGTGTTCTGCTACGCTTGGGTTGTTGCGTAGGAAAGAGCAGAGTATGGCCCTCCTTAGAGAGGGAAGGGAAATGTGCATGAGGGGCTTTTTTTCGTCTTCTTCAGCCGAATAGTTCCTAGAAAAATAGTGAGATTTTACAAAGCAGTACTTGATGAGGCCTCTCCTGCTTTGTCAAATCTCCCCAGCACTTCCATAGGGGTTTTGGTGTCTCCATAGGGGTTTTTCTCTGTCCTGTGAACACAGCTTAGCACTCTTTTGCTGGATGGAGGTGTACCTTTTCTTGGGGTGATGTGCCCTCTTTCACTTTAAAATCGTGAAAAATAGACAGTATATCTTTGTGGTCTTTTCATAAGCCCCTAATGAAATGATTTTGTTAAGAGTGACATGGTAAGTTGCCAGTACTTGAAGTGGTGTAAACCACTTCTGTGTTAAAATAGAAGTCTATAAATTTTACAACTCTGCTTTAGTGAAGCCTGCTTTAATGGACTTGTCTGTGTCTGTTGCCCTGATTCACTTATGAAACCCCTGAAGACTCGTCAGCTGTCAGAAAATTATGGATGTTTAGCAGAGGAATTAGAGGTCTGCAATACTTTATTGTGTAAAGAATAAGCATGGAGGAAAAAATGATTCATTGCTGTTCTATCCCAGCCCTGTATTCACATAACTCATTCAAACTTGACTGAATTCAATCAACTTGTCCATGGCTCAAAAAACCTGGGAGGGACATGTGCTGCACCTGGCCTGCCTGTGCACTGCTTGTCCTCTCCTGGCTGCTGGTTTTTGGCAAAGCCATGTCACCCTAATTCCTCGGGTGGGGAAACAGAGGCATGAAGTGGTCCTGAGCAGGGATACAATGCAAGCCTCTGGTGGGGACCACCTGTGGGGAGTTTATGTGCCTCTCAAAACCTGCCTCAAGGCCCTTGGTGGCTGAAGCCAAAATTTTGGGTTCCTGGAGCTGAATACAAATGGACTCAAAGCTACTCCTGCATGTACTCTTACCTGCCACTTTAGTGCAGGTTAGAACCCCAAACTGCTAGAAAGGGTGTTACAGTGCCAGCTAATAAAGCTTGCAATTTGCCCTTCAGCTCAGGGAAAAGAGCACTTATCTCTCTTGTCCTGTTGTGGCATGGAAGGCAGGTGAATCTGCTTATGGAAAATGAGTTTATTTTGCCCTGTGGGTGGCTGGTTACTGGGAGTGCCGTGAGGAAACTTGCTCAATGAACCCACAAAGGTCCCTTTGTGATGGCAAGTTGGTGGCCTTTACTTGTAGCCCTAAGCCCCCAAACAAGTTTCCTTTTCAAATTCCTGTTTCTGCCACCAGTTCCGTAAGTAACAGCAGGCTCAATGGAAAATACAAAGGTGACAACATTTTAGGAATAAAAGACATCAAGCATCAACAAATGCTTGTGACAGGGCTGACCTCTGATGTGAGAAGAGGTGTAACCAACTCATCTGCTTGCTTGTCTCAGCCTGCAGCTCTGAGAAACCAAGTATCACCTGGGAGCTTCTGTAGAAATAATTTAACTTTTAAAAGAAATGCATAGTTGTGGAACTGTGCAATATTAATTTAAACAGAAATTAAATTAAAACCCCTTTTTTTTTTTTTTTTAATCTGGTACTTCCACTTTAGTCTGGTCCTTTGAGCATAGTAAAGGCATGGCTGGATTTCTCATTCACCATTTGAAAGCTATTTGCTTGATGTCATTTATGAATATCAAATTTTAAAAAAACCAGTTTGCTTGACCAAAATCTGCCTTGACTGTAGAGACATCTCACTGTTGTCAAATCTTTCCCCTTTCAGCTTTCCTTTGAGGGGAATTATTTGAACACTAAAAAGCAATGAAGTGTTATTCAGTGCTAGTACAGAGGAGGGCATGAAATGCTTTTATGAATTGTGATGGTTTTGGTTGCAGTCTCTACTGAGTAATTGACAGGCTTTACTATTTTCTCCTTACAACTGTAGGATTAATATGCAGTTTTTGGGGCATGAACTATTTCCTTAATGTGTAACACATAACCCAAAATCAAGTGCAAAGGCTTCATAAGGTTTGATGGGGAAAAAAAAAAAAATCTTAAAAAACCCAAACCAGGACCTTTTAATTTTTTTCCCCTATTGGTCCTACTGCATCTGTACTGGATTCATTTCCAGCTCAGCACTGAGCTTTCCTGTGTTAAAGACAAACTCTTGGCATGTGATTATCTATTACTATGGAAAATTTTACTTACAGAAACCTGCTCACAGTGTGATGCTGCAGAAAGCAGAGCTTGGTGGGGGAGCTGCTTAGTAAGCAAAACTATTCTGGGATCAAATATTAGGATGTGTAGGTAAACAAACCTTTCTCTTTTCCCCAGTACTAGAGCTCTCCCCTTTAACTTATTAAAGAAAATGGCAAAACCATCATTTTTTTCAAGTGTGAATCCGTAATTCAGGTGCAGCAGGATGCATAATGCATAATTTTTGACTGGTTTTGAGAGAGAAAGGGAAGCAAAGAACAAGAGTGTTAGAAAAGAGAAACCCATCAGGTGGAACACCTGTCTGATCACGTGGTGGTATTAGTTGTTTTAGTTATTTAGAGAGGGAAATCGTTGCGTGAGATCCTGTGGTAAAATTGTATCCCGTGTCAGGATTTTGGAGGACTCTCATGCGCAGTTATTTTTGTTCCTCTGATTCGTCACAGTCCTGATGGAGGAGCGTCTGTGGAGGCCTCTCCCTGTGCCGCAATCCCCGAGCAGTGCCACTAGATGGCCCGCTTTCCGTAAGGTTCATCCTGCTTTCAAAATCCCTGGGACTACTGGAACTATAGGAAGGGATTTCAGCAAGTCAGCGTTTACATTATTCGTCTTTTCACTTCCCCTTTGACTACTACTATGGCTATTTTTGGAAAATTTGCTACTGAGCGTGGTGTAACGTGGTTTAGCTAAAATTCCTCCAGTGGCTGAGGCTGGGGGCCTGACAAAAAGCAGGCATTCATCTTTCTCTGCCACTGCACTCAGCAGGATAACTTGTGGTGAGTTGATATTAAGCTGCTGTACAGCAGTTCTCTATATCCCTGCTATGCTGGGATATACATCCTGGTGCAGGTGGAGGCTGGGGTTGCTGTGAAGTTGGTGTTTCCTGGTTTCCCCCTCTGGTTAGAGGCGCAGCAGCTGCTCCCTGTTCCTGGGATCTATGGCGTTGCCTCTTGTTCAGCCAGGTGAACGCTCACAACCCCGAGAGAAAAGTCCTCATTAGCCATAAATATTTACTGATTTTGGCTGAAGGCAAAAAGGCAATTTGTGTCTGCAGCTGTCTTCAGCAAATAATAGAACACCAGGAAGGAAACAGGTTAGCCATTAACAGAATAAAATGCATCTGCTGCTGTTTGGTAGTTTGGATGCCAAGTTAAACGTGCTGATTTGCCGAGTGCCATGGCACAGATGGGATGGCACCACCTTTTCCTGCAGCTCACAGGTGCTGCAAGTCCTGCCACTGTAGTGCCTTAGGGCTTTAAAGGTGTTGGAAGGATCAGGGCAGGAATTTCTCCCCTTTTCCTCCCTCTTACCAGTCCAGAGCTAGGAGTTGTGCAGTTAGACAGGAGCAAGATTTGCCCTGTTTGGACAAGTTGTGTGACTAAACTTTAACGTTCTCTAACCTCAGTTTCACCCATCCAAGGGGATATTGAGTTCTGGATATTTCTCTTTTCTCCTTCCAGGAAGATGATTTGACTGGCTCAGTTGTGATATCTCATTCCTTCTTAACTCCATGCTTGCATTTGGGTGTTGGCTGTTCTGACCAATGGTCTCCAGACCTGGAATGGAATAGCAATTTTATTTTTAGGAGTTTGTTTACCTGGGATATGGTCAAGCAAGTGGTGTTGCAGAAAGCTCAGAAAAGTCAGTCAGACCACTGACTGGAAATAGATACAACAAAATGAGGAGCTCAGGATATACAAGGAGGAGGCAGGGAATGAAATTTAACATCAGGCAGTCTGTGGTTCCCCCTGCAAATGGGATTATCCAGTAACATCTAAATGCCAAAAAACCACTCTGGTTTTTGGTCTGGTGAGGGATCAGGATACGTGGCAGGAGTTACATGAACCCAGCAAAACCAATTCTGATCTATAGTTTAGGGTTTAGTGCTTACTATTAGTTCTTGGGTAGGGATTTGCATCAAGGCACTTTTATGAAGAATAAATTCTGTTCTAACCATATCACTCCTGGAAAAAGAGGCTTGAGGTTTCATAGTAGCCTAATAGTGAATCTTGAAAAGGACTCACAGCCCCTGACTTTGAATTCATCCTCTAATCTGAAAAAATTAGCATTAAAAATGCTGTCGATAGGGTCAAGAAAACCAGGTTTTCCTTTGTGAACACCTGAATAATAACTACATGAAAGTTATTACTGGGGAGGGGGAACACCTTTCAGTAAACAGAAGTGCAGTTTGCATCAGGATGTCACTTGTTCCTGTGTTCCTGGACCCTAACCTGGCTCTGGTTTACCTACAGCTCTGCTGTCATTGCCACCACTGGAAACTGTTGGTGTGCTATATTAATTGTTTTAATCTTGAAAATGTGGACAAAAACTCCACCAAATGGAAGATGCAGAGGCACAGAGGTTTTTTAGAGGAACAATACCGTGGACATTTCTCCTGAAGTTATAGTTTATTCCCAGGCAAACAGCTAGGTTAGGAAGAATAAAAATATTCTGTCATATAGCCAACTCTTCAAAAATCTGATGGAGGTGAGAAGTTTAAACTACTGGCAGTGTCCTATCTTTTAACAGTAGGGCCAGTAATCCATGGAGGAAAAAACCCTCTTGTGCCTGGCAATGATCAGGGTGGGAAAAGTAGAATGCTAAGAAATGCTATTTAAAACTGTGTTTGAATATTTCCTCAAGACAAAGGTTGCAGTTTAGACAGTGGTAGGCCCTCCAGCCTTGATCTTTGTGGGTCCTTTCCAACTCAGAATATTGTGTATCTGTTTGATTGTGTATGACAGTAAGCAAGAGAAAGTTTATGGAATTTTGTCCTATCCACAATGATGCCCAAAGCCTCATGTTTGCATGGCTTTGTTCATGCATAAACCTTTGAGTGGCCTGCTCACCCTTTAAAGTTTAAAAATTAAGAAATGGAGCATTTTACTCTAGAGTGTCTGTGTCTGGGTGTGTGTCTGCAATGAGCAATTAAAACACACTTTACTTATGTGCTGGCAGTTTAGGCAGATTTGTCCTAGTTCAGGTATGAGAATGTGTGTGGAAACCAGGAAAATGGCTTTAGAGGTCTTGAGCTAAGTGCTAAAAATATTTCTTGTGTTTTAGACTACTAAACATCCAGTGTGGTGGATTATATGGAAAGTTATGGACAAAGAATGGAATTAAGTTCCAGACAAATCATTAAAGCTCTGTAGGACACAAGTGCCTCCTGATAAAACTGTTGGGTTATCTGGGTATGATGTGGTTCCATGCAGTATGCAATCAAAGCAGTCTGTTAGTCAGGGTTTTGATAAAGTCGTTTGGAAGGTTGAGATCAACATGTTTTAGAAGCTTAATGAAAGGCTGAAAAGAAGTTGATGTAGGCTTTGGTGTTGTCTCCAGGCTTACTTCCTCATAATCTAACCAGATTTTTGTGAGCCTGGTTTTGCTGTTCCTTATGGGAGCCAAGGCATGTGCTGTGTCAGGTGAGAACAGCCACATGGAGGTGGGAGGGTGCTTCTTATCCTGTCACCTTCAGAATAATTTATGGATTCTTTTCTTCTTCATGAGTCAATAGGTAAACCAAGGAGGCAGTTCTCAGTGACACAGGGCTTTTGGCAAAGTAGAGTGAGGAAGAACAAAAGCAGTGCAAACTCAGTAGCTTGTGACTTGAAACCTGGGCTCAGTTATCAGTCCCCAGCAGTGACCTTGGGGACACCACTGAGCCTGAGCTTGCCTTTATTCTCCATTTGAAAATGAAGATGATGCTGTTCCTGTATCCCAGGACTCTTGTGTGGGTTCTAATGGGAGGCCCCTTGGTGAGAAAGAGATCTTGTTACAGGACCTCACTTAGAAGTGTTTTAGGAAACAGTAAATGCAAAGCCCACACTTTTTTAGTGATCTTATTCCAATTCATTTCAGCTACACTTCTTATTTCTCCTCTTCTACAAAGAGGGAAACAACCACTTATGGATGATTTTTATTTTCTTGCCTCAGATGTTTTGAATTTCCATTAAGCTAACAGAACTCAATTATTTTTCTCTCTGCTCCTCTCTCCTAAGTAGAACTAATGGCCTAATGGTTAAGGGAAATACCTTTCTGAACTTGCATTGGTTGCTCTGGGTGGTTACTTAGTGCTGTCCCAAAGGTTTGCAATGGCTCTTAAGTTCTTCACACAGTGCTTCAAGTTCCTGGATGGGGGACAAGACAAGTGTTTGCTATTATTGATGGGCTGTGCCCTCATACACCATCTCTGCGTGGAAGTGTAGAGTACAAAGCCAAGTGATATGCTCAAGGTAAGCTGTAGTGCAGAACATCTGAATTGCAGGAATATAGCCTGAGCACCTGACCCCTTTTCCCTCTCCTTTCCCCAGAGGAGGAGTCCATATCCCTAGTCATTAGGGGTAGAAATTGTTTTCCTCAGGAAGAATTAGCCTGGAAATCAAGCCCTGCCTTAGTATAGTGCTGCAGAGCTGTTCTAGTAACCAAGAGTAGCATCAGGGGCCTGAGACAAGGACTAGAATGTGGCTCAAGTGATTTATCTTTGCTTGAATCGAGATTATAGCCTTCATGGCATCCTTGCGATGTGTCTTACTCTGAAGACAATCTCAAAGAAACCTGCACCTCCTCTGAGTAAATGAAAATAACATAGTTTTCCAGTAAGATGAATTCAGCTGCCTGCTGCTGTGATTGGTATGAATGCCTGTACCTCCCATTAACCTTTTCACATTGTACTGGTGTCCCCAGAGAAATCAAGAATCTGACAGAGTGCTGCTCTATAATGGGTTGTGGATTAGAAGTAGTGAATCACTTACAGGAAGTTGTCTTTGCTGGAATACAAGACAACATTTAGTCTCCAAAGCAACTCTCAAAGTGCTTTAAGAAAGAACAAAATCTTCTACTTTGTACTCTTAGCCTGTCTTTCATCAGCCCCCTGATGCCAGCACACGCAGCAGAGAAGGAATTTTATAAACTTTCTGTCAGTGTTAAACTCTGAAGTTTTTTCCCTGCCTGTATTGTCCCTGACTTTAATGGTGTTACTGCTTAGTGTTTGCCTCACCTCACATCTTCCACCCACAAGGTGATGGAGTGCAGCACAAAGCTCTGGCCATTTGTGCTGAGCTATCCTCGTGTAGGAGCTCAGGGAAATGAGGCACTGAGAAATTTCTATCCTCTGGCACCGAGTCTGGAACAAAACAGATTTCTTCTCTGTCAATGTTAAAGCATGAACTTGAAACTGCTCTATTTTTCCTGCCCTCACCTTTGCTTCTGACTGTGGTTCATCAAGGAGTTTGGACTGTTTCACTTCCAAAGAGACATTAAAGTGTGGAAAAGCATTAAGGGTTGATCTTTCATTATAATTCCATAAGGAAATGGTCTGCTCCATGAAATTTCCCAAGCTTGAAAATCTCCCTTGGTAAGCCTATTGCCCTTCAGTGCCTCTACAATAGGCTTTTAAAATATTTTGCAATGGGATTTTACTTTTAGGAGGATATATTTTAACTAGGACAATAACAGGCCTCGGCCCTTCTATCTCATGTGAGAAGTGCTCTAATGTGATTCCTGTGCTCCAACTCTGTTTGATAAATTGAAGGACCTTTCCATTTTCAGCAGCTGCTGGATACATAGCAGAGTAAACTTGGCTTCAAGGAGGGCCTTGCTCTTTTATTCTCTTCTGTGATGCATTTAAAGGTAGTTATGTAGGGTCAGATAACAGCTCATGAATAGCATTGGTAGCAAAATGAGGCATGATGCTTTTGGGCAGGAGGTAAGGACCTGCTGGAAGGCTGCCTTGATACAGCAAACCATCCATCTTCCTATTTATTTATTTTTTAAAAACTCCTCAAGGCAGCTGCAAGGGGCTGTGCTTCTGAAATTAACTGCTTTTGTGCTAACTCTTCATCCCCCAGACTTTTCCCATTGTTTCTGGAAAAACACACAGATATGTTTTAGTGCTGCAACCAGACTTTGAAAACATTTTCCAGGCCCTTGTTAGAAACCCCATATCAAGCTAATTATTTCACATATCTGATGATTCCTGAATGCCCTCTTGGCCTTCCTGTGCAGCTACAACCCCAGAATTTCACTCTATGTGGACAAGACTTGTGCCTTGAAGTGGATTGGGAACTGACAGGGCCCTGCTTCCAAAGTTGCAATGTGTGCCAGAGCTAAATTAAGGCACTGCCACTCTTTTTCTGATACTTTATTGCTGTTTTTCATTCCAGGTGTTTGCAGCTCTGTGTTAAGGAAGAATTGGAAGTGCACTGTGCCAGCAGCAGCCCTGGGAAGCAGACTGTTACATCCTGGTATGATTTTAGTAGTGACTGAAGATGCAAAGGGCACGGAGGGGCTTGGAAGGTGAAAAGATTGCTATGACCTCATGTAGTTTAACTTGCGTGAAAATTTGTCTTCATTTTTAAAAAAATGAGAAAAAGAATTATACTAAATCTAGGAGACTTATTTGTGACTTGAGTGAGCACTATTGACTGTTAGAGCTGCTGTCAGGTGAAATACTTGCTCGTGGTGACCATGAAGATCCTGCATCTGGTGCTTGTGAGTCACCATCTCCAACTGTTTTAGCCTTACTTGAATTGTTTCTCCTGAAGGCAGTCAGTGCAAAATGCACTTCTCTCCAGGTATATGTTCATGTCTTCAGGTCCATCCTGGATTTGCTAACAGAGCTGCTCCTGCCTCTTCCCTTTGCGTTCAAATTGATGCAAAGGCTGAAATTCGGTGATAATCAGATTTATTTCCTTTTCAAACATGTGCTCTTGCCACATGGTCTGGTGAGTCTTTCCCATGGTTTTACTCTAACATTTCCCCCTGCTCCCCCAGGCCTCTTTGCTTTATGAAGTTATGTAAATATTCCCTTGCTTAAACACACATTGATAACATTTTTGATTGATTGGAGTAGGTTTAACCCTCAATGTCATTTGTTGGCAAGAAGATCCTTCTCTGTTTAACCTTTTCCTGCCTTTGCAATTCATCTGGATCATGCATTTCAGACCCCTTCCAGAGCAGGAAAATATTCTGTGTTCTCATTCCCAAGATTCTTTTCCTTTTCCTTCACTGATTAGAAATCCAGAGGTTGCCTCCCATTGACTGAATGTTACCTCATGTTTGTTAGAGAATAATGAGCTGGTTGAAGGTAGAAGAGTGGAAAACCATTCCAAATATTTTGGTTTTGAATAGAATAGACTTCTACCACTGGAAATGAGAAGCAAAGTGTTCACAGAGACACTGCAGAACAAAAAGCATGTGCTAATTTGATTCCAAATCCACAGCCCCCAACAAAAAGTTTAAAGGGGAAAATGGAATTCCATACATCTGTTGGATCATTTCCTTAAGAGTTGCTATGCAGTCGTAAGGATACTAAATAAGGCATAGGAAACAAAAATCCTATAATCCAGAAAAATCCATTCTCCTAAATTGGAAAGTAAAAAGCCAAGCTTTCCCCTCTTGCCTCTAATTGTGCTACTATATGCATGACACGCTTGGAACAGATTCTTTAGGATAGCAGAAATTGTGTGTCACTGTGCCTGGTTTAAACTATACTCACCATTGCAGGGAGCCCAGGATTCAAACCTTGGATTGCAGTGCTGGGAGCTGGGATGGGCTTGCTGGAGCAAGGAGAGGGAGGTAGTGCAGATGCATTCCAGGCAGTCCCATGCTAATTGCTAAATAATTTGTTGGACAAACAGACACCTTTTCCCAAATTACACAAGGGTTTGTTTTATTTGTGAAGTTTAATAGATATTTTTTAGATGTCAGGACAAGTAACTTACTGACCTTTGTGTATTTACTGTAGCAGATAGTCTATTAACATATTTCAAAGTGATGACGATTACAGATTTACTGGTTTCTAGAGTCTCATTAATTGTTCACATGATACTGATACAGCTTTTTTAAAATTTCCACATCACCGAATAGTTTTTTATTTATCACACATCTGATTCACTGTTGAGGTTTGACTTCCATTTGGCATTAAATGAGCTTTTACTGCTGTGTTCATGTGCCTCATTATGATCGACAGAATCTTGGAGTGTGTTAAACAGGGTGGCTTTGGCTCCCACTGCATTTCCTTATGTCTGCACTCTCTACATGGTAAAGCTTGAAACATGATCCAATGTGGCGTGTGTCTGCCCTGGATATGATGTGTAAGGAGAAAAAGACTTAATTTTGCAGAAAGGGGTGGATGTGTCTAAGCAAGATTGTGCTTAAAGTAATGTTCAAATAAGTGATATTTGAATATCAACTGCTCTTTTTTAAGAAAACTATTTTGTGATCTGTAATGTTTTCTTTAATATTATTATTCTAAATCTCATCCATATGTGCTTTTCCACATGCATGCTGAGCAGCTCTCTATTCCCTTCATGCATCTTTGGGCATATGTGGAATGCCGCTTCAATGGATTAGATTCAAATGAGGCTTTAATAAGTAAATAAGGACATTTTGGCAAATCGTTTGGTCCTCAGTCCTGCAGAGGAAGCCAGATGGGTGGATCCCATGTTTTTGCTGAACTGTATGTGCACTGCTGGGGCAACAAGAAATGCTGGACCAAATATTTAAATTTACATCATGATCTATGTTTCTCTTGCTGTTTGTGAAGTAAAGGCAACTTACTTTCAGACAGAAGTGACTGTTTCATGTTAAAATGCTTACACAGCGGGATTATGTTCATGTTTTATTTTGGCGGAGACAGTGAATTCCATTCACATTGCAATTACTTTTCCTCCTTTTGTCTGATTCAAGGCTGTGTGGCTGAGGGAGTGAGTCTGTCTGCAGCTTAGATGGAGCAGCTCCTTGAGGAGCCATGCAGACTGCATCCTCCTTGCTCTCCCAAACTAGATATGTCTTCTCTATTCCTGGGGCAGGGAAATGGTCCTTCTGGAAGATGTGAAGTGAGAAGTGTCATTGCCTGAAATGCTTGTAATTTCTGATAGTCCAGAACTTATAGCCCTTACATTCTGTTCAGCGCTGTGCTTGTTGTGCTCACCTGGCTTACTTGGAAGCCAACCTAGGTCAGCTAATAAAATGCCTGCTTTTTACCGAATTCAGTTCAGACTTGCCCTTTAGCGCTGGGATAGGATCCCCTCCAGATACACGGGAACTGATTTTATATAGACTTCATGGGGAGAGGACTTGAGCACCTGCTGGAGGCTGTCTATTCGGCAAATGTAGTTTTTCTTTTAAAAGGTTTACGATTGCTAAGAAGCACCAATGCCACCCTTCCAGGGCATCCTCGCAGGCACGGAGGAGACAGCCGGGACGCAGCCGGCAGTGCCCGGCCTGCAGGCGGCCCCGGGAGGCGGCCGAGCCTCGCCGCCCGCCTGGGGTGGGGCTGGCCCGGCCCCTGGGTGAGGCAAGAGCCGGCGGCGCCGCAGCGGGACCTCCTTCCTCCTCGCTCCTGCCTCTCTCGGTGCCTCGCTCGGTGCTCCTGGTGCCTCAGGGCAGCGCGGCGGGAGGTGAGGGGCGCGGGCGGGCTCTGCCGCTTCCTGCTCCTCGCTGTCCCTCGCTGTCCCTCACTGTCGCATCTCTCTTTGCAGACTCGGACTCGGCCCCACCCGGCGGATCCCAGAGATGGCGAAGGTGAGGAGAGCGGTGGCCTCGGGCGGACGCGGCCCCTGCCCGGCCGCTCCCGGGACAGCCTCGTATTATTCCTCTCCTTACTTTTACTTCTCACCAATTTCTTTTGGGGCTCCCTTAAACCAACCCCTTCCCAAGCCCGGGCGGACGCGTTCGGGAGGGGGACGGGGATCATGTGAGGGGCGCGTCAGGCACAACTTTTTTTTTTCCCCAGTTTCTACTAATTTGGCCAAGTTTTCGGTGCCCTGTGTTTATATTGTGCATGGGTGGAGACTCCTTCCACTGAAAGGAAGGAGAAAAAAAAACCAGCACCGTGGCAGTGCGTACTGGAGGCTCGGGGCCCGTTCCCAGTTTTCCCATAGCGAACATGGATTTTTCTGGGAGCCGTGGAGCTGTCGTGCAGTTCTTCGTTCGGTGATTTTTCCTTTGCAGCCCTTTGGTTGCTGCGGTTTGAACCTGGATGAAGGCAAGGAAAATGGGGAGGACTCCAGCATTTGTTTCTGTAGTTGCATCAAATGCTTACCCTCTGAAAAGTAAAATAGGAGTTTAATGGCTTATTTATGGGGTTTGTACCGCTGTAGGAAGTGAAAGCAATCAAGGTCTATTAGGGCTTTCACAAAGGTCAGAGTGTAATTGCGCTTAATGAGTGGAGTGATTAGTAGTGTTTTAATACCCTTGTGAATATTTACTCATATTATGTGTGGATATAGTTTTAAAATAAAGAAAGGGCACTTCTTCTAAAGAAAAAAGGGTTTTAATAGTATTTCTCTAAACTCTTGAAGTTGTGTTTTGTTTTGGGTTTTTCCTTTGAGGGACAAAGGAAAATCCCTTCTTTAAACATCAGGCCTGGGTTGTAGGATGCATGTTAGGAGAACAGGAACCCTTACCCATGCCAGGGCAGGGCACCTAGCCAGAGGGATATTCTTGGACACTAAGACTTTCATTACAGAATATGTACCATTGCTTACAGGTTTAAGGGTAACTTCATTTTAGTAAAAGCATGGAAATTTACAATATTCTTGTCTCTTCTATAGAGACAAACTTTAATTAACTTCTTAACAGGAATATTTCATTCTTCACTAGTGCAAACCAGTTACTCTTGGCTTCAGGTAGTAAATTTTCTACTGCCTAAGGTGACACTTGGGGATGGTTTTTTAACAGTGGTGAATGGTGGTAGATTGAAGTAATGGAAACAATGAGGGTTTTTATTAGGTAGGCCTTGTTCTCCAATTTCCACATTCAGAGGGCTGCTTTCCATGTAAGTAGTAGTATTCCTTGCCTGTGCAGTTAGGCAGCCATGAAAGATTGGGAGTGTTAAAGCTTTGTAGCCTGTAACTCATTTTATAAAAATTAAAGCAAAGCTGAAGAAGAAACTCTACTTCTCATGACAAGCATCTGTTCTAAATGTTGCATCACGAAGTGGCGGTAAGGGTGAAAATGCCCATGAAATTGACAGAAGCTTCTTGTGTGCAACTAAAGCTTCAGAGTTCACCAAGGCACAGCACAGTGCACTGGAGTCCAATTTAGCCTAGGTACATCACTGAAGAATAAAACCTTTGAAGAAGGCAAGTTATAGTTGGAGTCTTGGTCACTGAAGTACCTGTCCTTGCCCAGTTCTGTGAAGATATTTTTTTTTCCTTTGCCCAAAGGCTTGAGGAATTTTGTGTGTTCCCTGTCCAGAAAAGAAAGGTTCATTGATTTTTGTAGGAAAACTACAGCATGCTGTGGTGTGCTGCACAGGCTGGTCTCTCCCTGCCTGTGTTTATCTGCTTTCTTTGAGGGAGCACTGCTGCCCTAACAAGCTGCCCTTTCTCTCCCAGCTGTGTGTGTAGTGGTCTTTGTTACTGCAGAGATCCACAGGGCACCATCTCTTTCTGCTCAATGAACAGGCTGGGAACTGCTGCCCTGTGTTTGCTGGTTCAGAAATCTGGAGAGAAAGCAGCAAGTGCTGTGGACTGATCTGTTTTGGTCTGCTACTCCCAATTTTTTTCCCTGAATAAAACTTTGGAGTATTTTGTGTGTCCAGTTGTAACCTGCCAGGAAAGGATTGTTGCTGCTGGTGAAGGTGTGGCCACTCTGTGCTATATCTGGAGTTCCTGTTCTGCCAATGTGCACGTGTGGCTCGGAGCACAGCAGTAGTATTGCCAGCTCCATAGTGCTCCAGAGGATTGTCTCACATTCCAGAGTACAAACACCTTCAGAATTGGGCTAAGCAGCCCCCTCTGGCTCTGTTGAGGTTACTTGTGAGGATGGGTGTTGGTTCCTGTGTGGCTGCTGCTTGCTCTTCTCCTTCTCTCCCACCCCCTCTCTTCCTTTTTTTTTTCTTTTCCATCCCTCCTCCCTATCTTTGATATCTCCGTGGTGTACTGACTCAGAGTTCACCACAGATGTTGTGTAATTATGGTTTTTCTCAAGAGTTTAAATTTAGTGGGGCAGATGTGAATATAGTCTGCTGACCTGAGCTTACTCCTCCTGTTTAGGCAGACAATCTGAAGCGCTGTCAAACTTAGAGAGGTGTTTTGCAGACATGTCTTTGTAGTTCTGCATTTGCATCAACTCTTTGCCGGTATCTGTCTACTCAATGTCATTAGCATTGTACTGCCCTTGAAATTTTGGTGAGAGTGGCAGGAAATAATTGCATATTTCGTGTGTCATGTTGGTTTTAGAGCACAGTTTGAACTGGCATCTTTGTGTGGCCTTCAATGGCCGTGAAGGCTTTCAGGTCAGCAGTGAACACTGTGTTGTGTTTATCTGCAAGATGGTTCTTATGTAAGACGTCTTACAGCAGTCTATCATTTATTCTAGCACATGACCTTCTGGGCTCTCTTCTGTCTGCTGGAAATAGCATACCTTCTCTCTTTACTGGTAAATATTCTCCATTTCCAATCTTACCATGCTACAGTTTTCCTGTGTCATCTTGTCAACAAGTGGTTGCTTAAAGAAAAAGTCTCATAGCACCTGCTCTGCACTAAATACTGGGTTTTCCAGCAGCAAATTTTTGAGACACTACTTCTGTTGCTGCAGAGAACAGGGGTGGCTCTTCATCTGTGAAACTGACTGACAAGAAGTTGCTGTACGTGGTACAGAGCCATGGTAGCCGGGAAGGAGTCTCAATCAGTTCAAGTATGGTCTGTTTTTTGCTGATAGGAATGCTTTGTATTTAACAGTGGCTAAACACAGGGCCTTGTGGGTGGAAAATGTTTTGTGTGCTTGGTGAGGAAAATGAAAAGGAACCTTGTTAAGTGGCTATTGTTACTGTTGCCAGGATATGTGGCTGTATTAATTTGTGAAGCTAAATTGTCTCTTGGGAGATGATCACTTTGAGGTGCTGGTTAGAAACATTTTACCTGATGAGGTTTTATCTTCTTCTGGAAACCTTTGCTAGCATAGAATTGGTCAAAAATACCAGCAACTGTGAATTTCCTCATTAGAAGGGGAATAAATTCTAAATTCTAAAACAGTATTATCTCTTACATTGAAGTCTTTTTTTTGTCTTTTTTTTTTTTTTTTTTACCCCTCTGCCTTTCCTTTTCATGCTATTTTTGTGTTTCTAGAAGCTTCATTGGTCTCATTGGGATGTGTCTGGAGAAAATGAAAGCTGCTGTTTATTTCTAGTGTGTAATCACAAATTTCATTTGCACTACACATGACCTCTTAACAACAATCGCTGCATTGGAGAACGTAGAAAAAAAAATGTGTGTAGGTTTGGGGTGTTACAATCTTGTGATACACTTTGTGTTGAGATTTTGTGTGTTGTACTTCTCTTTATATTTTACTGCTCAGGATAAGGTGTGGCAATTGAGTAAAGGATCACTCCAGATTACAAAAGGATTTATATCAAAGACTATTTGTCTTTTTCATTGATGTGTTTTGGGTGCTACTGGATGGGAAGCTTAGTATTCAAAGAAAAAAGGACTTAGGAGGCTGTAGTGTTATAGTGTATCTGCTTACTTAAACGGCAAGAAATGTTTCTAGTGATACTAAAGATAAGATATCTTTTTATAGAGGTGAGTAGATAATGAAGTTTGTCTGGTTCATAGCTCCTGTTTCAGATTTGCTGTGACAGCAGGTTTGGTTCAAGCTGTGATAGTGGTTCAGAAGACGCGCTGCCCTCTCTTTGTGGCCAAAATGTGCCGTGTTTGGGAAGGAGGAGACAGCTCTTCCCTCCATGGACTGAGTATCTTACTCCTGCAGAACTTTCTGCCCTTGACCATTGATTTCACAAATGAGAAATCTGAACTGGAATTACTAAAAGGGCACTTGTGGATAGTGGAGTGTTTTAGATGGATTTGTGGTTGTTAAACATGATGTGTCTGAGTATTCCCTGCTGTACCCCAATTGTCAAGCCATACTGCAGTGCTCTAAAAAGCAGTCAGGTTGAGTAGGGTTCTGATGTGGAAGTTAGGGGATGGCTTGACCCTTTCCCAGTACTGGGCCAGCTATTGGGAGTGCCACATCTGGCTACACGTGGCTCTTAAAGGCAGGTGCTGCTTGGGTTCTGATGGAGGGTGGCTGTGGCAGGTGGGGAGCCAAAATCCACTGAGTGCTGTGTGCCACACGGGAATGCAAACAGTGCTCAGACATCAAGAAAAGTCTTTTTGACTTCAGCTGCACCAGAAGATCTTTCAGGAACTGTTCAGCAAGCTTAGTGCATGTTCAGGCTTTCTATGCGGTGCTTTGGAAAAGAGTGATGAAGGATTCCTGTCAGTTAACAAAAATGAGAAGGGTGATGCAGAGAGAGATTTCATCTGGCATTTAGTGTTCACACATACTTTGTAACAGCCACACAGGAATGTTGGGCTGTTGTCACAAGACTTAGGAATTGTGAAGGAGAATTCCACTTGCTTATAACAAGCAAAGCAAAAGAAAGCTTTAAGATCAATATTGGCTTCCTCTTAGAGTTGTTGACATTGGTCATTTCCAAAGGAGAATTGTGGTACTTCTGTAATGTTAATTATGTTGAGATGATATGGAAATAAATAACTGCACTCTGGTTGGAGTGGTAGTAAGGGAGGAGGAGGGGGGAAAGGTTTTTCAGTCTTTATCCATTTTACCAAATTAAGTTCAGTTTATAGAAGTGAGTCCCAAATCCTTGAGATTTTTTTCGTGGTAGCTTTTGGAATTAGCTAGGAAGATGACAATAAATACATTTGAAGTACTACCTAAACAACTTGCTTATAATGAGAAAAGCGGAGTGTTCCAGTGGGATTGTCACACCTCTGAGTTATGCTGGCTATTGGAAATCATCCCCCAAAGAGAAATTTGTTGTTGCCATTAAACATCGTGATACTTTGTGTTCTGATCTGTCAGAATATTTGAGAAATGAGCCTGACTCTTGGCTGCTGCTGCTGCAGTGGGAGGCGTGGGGAGTCTCTGCTGGCAGGAGCACACGGGTGCCCCAGAGCAGTTTCTGGTTACTGCTCTTCTCTCCCTGCCCTTCTGGCTGACCTGTCTCTGAGTGCATTGACTGGAGACCAAAGCTGAAATTCCAAACTCTGGGGAAGGCCAGATGGCTGTGCTGCCTCTGGAGTCGACTGGTGCCAGTCTCAGTAGGTGTCTTGGCACTTGCTGTCATTCTCTTTCTTGAGAGTGGAAAAATGCCCTGCCTGTACTGATTGCTATATTTTTACAGCAGTGCTTACAGGAAATTTCCCCTCTTCAGCTGTTGGAAACACCTTCCTGTTCCCCAAACCCAGCTGTTTCTCCTTTTGGCAACTTCTGTAGTTTATGAATTAACTGCTGTGCTGAACACATATAAGTTCTTGAACTATCCTGTTTAAACAAAGGCAAAACTTTTCCATCATGATGATGAATGTAGTGTTGTGTTTGATCCAAAGAGAAGTTCCCTCAAGAGCCATGTTCCATGGAAACCTAGTGGAATTATTTTTGTGGTTGGACAAGCTGATCTTTTATCCTTATGTTTGAAGTGTGGTTTGTTTTTTTTTTTTTTTTAGCTGTAAGCTAATGTGGCTGAATCACTTTTGTATAAGGAGTTGCTTGTGTGAAAAAAGCAGCACGATGAAAAATTGAAAGCCATTGCAGAGTTCAGTTCACCATTTGCAAGGTGGTGGAAAAAATCAGTGTGATACTTCTTGAAAGTTCCAGTAGGGTTTTCTTGAGGGGAAGTAGTTTTTACTTCCAAGTGTGTCTTTGTGCCATTTGTCTGGCATACATGATTTGTGCAATTTTTCAAATTACTTTAGCAAATGATAAATTCTTAAGTCATTTCCCTGCATTCAGGTTCCAGTGTTGAAGATAACAGTAGTTTGCAGAACTGTTACATAAATATACCCAAATTCAGCTGGTGCACTGCTAAAGAAAAACATAGTGGTACCTCTGGAGTGAGCTGTGTTTAAACACCCACAGACTGCTCTTTAGCCAGACAATTGCAAGAAAAATGTTCTCAGCTTTTGGATTGTGAATTCAAATTTAGCCTGAGCTCCTCTATGGAGAACTGAAAAGTGCAATATTCTATTTAATGGCTTTTTCCCTCCTCCAGTACACGAGAGGCACTGTGACAGCCTTCGCTCCTTTTGATGCCAGAGCTGATGCAGAAGCCCTTCGTAAGGCCATGAAGGGACTGGGTAAGGATAATTTTTATTTTACAGGAAAGAAAGGGCTCCCCCTCCTTTGCAAACATCCTTTCTGATCTATTTTTTTTGTTTTAGTAAATGAGAGTAGGGCGTGTGTCTACAAGGCATGGAATGACAGACAGCCCCAGGACCGCACTGGTCTGGGCGTGTCCTGGTTGTGACTGCGCAGCTCTCAAGGATGTTTATTTTTGGGTTAGCATAAGAGAAAAAAAAAGGGGGTTTTCACATTCCCCATTAAGAAATGGATGCTCCACACTCTGTTCTGGGGGCACAGAAGTTTTACAGCACAGCAGCTCAACTGTGGATTTACAGGGACAGCTGTGGAGAATTACAGCAGCATGATAGGAACTCTGCGTGGAAAATCCACTACAGCCCCCTTGGCCTGGAAGTGTGTGAGCACAGTGCAGTTACTGGGACAAGGAATACGAGCACACAGTGTGAGTGCAGACTAAGAAGTGTTCTGTAAACTCACACTGTAGCTTTCTGCCCCAGAACTTCCCTGGGAGAACAAACCCTGATTTGCTGCTTTCTCTGAAGCCACCTGTGGAAGGGAGCAGAAGGAAGGGAAGGAGGGATGTGTGATACACCTCAGCCTGTGGGCAAATTCAGTAGGGCTGGGAAGATGCTGTGCTGGGAGGACTTACCTTGCAAGCTATTGTCTATCAAATGGATAATAGTTCCATGCTGTTGCCCTCTGGAGTGTTTGGGATTGCTGGACTGAGTTTTGCTGGGAGTTGGTAGTTTGTTGGTGAGCCCAAAGGCAAGGCCTTTCTGTGGAATACAGACTGTGACTAAATGTTATAGCTGGTGCTTGGAGCAGAGTCTGGGTCAGAGCACTGATGGAGAACAAACAACATGTTAAGTCCTCCAGTAATGTTTCTGCACCAAACTTGGTGGCTCAGCTTGGGTTATGGTAACATTTGTTATTTTAAATGCTTCTGCTGTTTGCCAGTAGGCTGTTGTTGTCAAAGCATCTTTCACTGCCTTTTGCGTTTGGGCCACTGCAGTCTGTTTGTCAGAGTGTGTTTGTAACTCCTTGTTCTTTCTAACTTCAGGGACTGATGAAGAAACTGTGCTGAATATCCTCACCACCAGAAACAATGCTCAGCGTCAAGAAATTGCTTCTGCCTTTAAAACCTTATTTGGCAGGGTAAGAAGAAGAAAAAAAAAATACTTCTGGAAATGAGCTCGTTCTGGCTTACAATGATTACTCAAAACTACGAGGCACATTCACTATGTTCCCTGTAAAACATTCCTTGCAAGAAGATCTACTTTTGCTTTTGTCTTCCACTCTCCTCTACCTTATCCTAAAAAAAAAGTCACAATGAGTGTCAGGTTTTCCAAATGCCTGTTTATCCTTTTCTTCTGCCTTATTTGTTTCAGCTGAGGTACCAATTAAAACAAAGAGAGGCAGCCCTTGGTTTTTTTGCTGTGTCTCTGGGGTCTTTCAGCTTGCAGACTCATGTGCATCCCTGTAAAATGGTTAGTCCTTGTTGATTACAGCAGTGTTTGTTCTGCACTAGGATCTTGTGGATGACCTGAAATCAGAACTTACTGGCAAATTTGAAACCTTGATGGTGTCTCTGATGAGACCAGCGTATATTTTTGATGCTCATGCACTGAAGCATGCTATCAAGGTAAGAGGAGGGGAGAATTCATGTGTTCCATTAAATGATTGCTGCTCTTTGGTTAATTTTTTTTTTCCCCTAGGAATGAACTTTGGTTGCCAAGGGGAATGCTAATAGAAGTAGGCTTTAAAATAAAAATGAGCAAAGTTGTGCTAACATCTGCCAATTCCATGGTTTTGCCTGATTTCTTTTTCATCCTATTAATTCAGAGGCAGTTTAGAAACCTACACAGCATAAGAATTGTTCCTCGTGGGTTAAATACGAGTAGATGTGCATTTGCTTTCACATTCTTTTTGCTGTTCCAAGTGCAGTGCTGAACTCCAGTGGGTTCTGGATTTTTGTGCTGTGAGCAGCCTAGGTGTTATAGCTACACAGATGTATGAAAATTAGTTCAGAGGATTTAATGGAAGTCTGGTGCTCTTTGTTTCTTCTTGACTCCTGTTTAAGATACAGAGTGTTGTGCCCCGATGGATTGCAGTGCAAGTCCAAAATTGACAAGCTCATGTAAACTGGTGTCCACCAAAATTGAGCTGGTATTGTTCGTAGCATGGAATGTGTTCTAAAATCTGCCTTCAGCAACGCAGAGGGAATAATTGATGGCCCTGTCAGTGTTACCCTTCTAACATTTCTCTTTAGTGAATGCATTTAGTGCCTTTCTGGGCAGGCCAGGTAAACAAACAATTTACAATGTGGATGTGTAGAAATGTTTCTTCCATGTGCTCTTTTTTTCCCCCCCTCTGTCACACCTGTCTGATATCATCAGCCCGTGGAATTTCAGGAATTGGATGTCCCTGGATTATTTACAGTATTGATTGAAGTAGAGGACATTGAACTTGACTAGTGTGAGGTAGTGCTTTATGGAATGACACTTCTGTGTAAACTCCCAAGATCCTGGATGAGCAGCTGGTTAATATGTAGGCTTTAGTCAACTGTGCCAGCAAGTGCTCATGCACCTGTGACCCAGCAAATAGTCCCTCAGACAACAGAAACTTCGTTCCTGGAGGTTTTCTGTAATGTCTTTATGTGCATTGGGGGAAGGGGAGATGGTACCTGACAAAGAAACTGATAAAGGCCTTGTCGATGAATAAAAAAAATTGTATTCCCAAGCTCCTCTTATTGATTTAGGAGTCAAGGACTGACAGGGAAATGACAGAACAGATGGGTGTAGGAGGGAGAGATAGTGAAACAAGGGTGGTTTTGTTTTAGTCACTTAAAAAAGGTATTAAACCCAAGACCATAGAATTTCAGAAAATGTGTCTGCACAGTATGTCAATACTGGCTGCACTTCAGCTAAGGGGATAACAGTAAAGCAGATGTGATAGCAGGGACTTCAGTGCAAGATAACTCAGCTAAGAGCACTAACTCTGTGCTGAAGGCTGTCCTATCAATTTTCACTGCTGCTACTTGGATCAGAGTGAGTTTAACTGTGCCTGCCTCCCTTGTTGAGTAGGGATGTTCATTAAACCATCTGTATTTTGGAAATGATTGCCTGTAACCTGGCAGACTTGTATTCTGGATAGCTCTGTGTGCAGTTGCATATCTTTGTATGAGTTTAGTATTCAATGTTTTCCTTACAGGAAAAGTTGTAAATAAAAGTAAAAAATGCTCAGTATTGCATTTCAGTGTTGCATTTGTGAAACAACTCCTTTGTATGTGTAAAGAGCAATGGATTATTCCTGCAAACAAAGTAGGCTCAGACTTGTGGAAGCAAGATATTGGCTTGGCTTTTTAAGTTTTATCCTTGTGAAAGTGAAAGAGTGGCTATTGTGCCTGCTGTTAAGAGCAGCAGAATTCCTGAAACTGTCTGGGTTAGCAATTCTGTGAAGTGTGTTTGCAGTGGAAGATGGGGTTTGTTTAACAGCACAGTTCACAGCAGGGTGCAGATCTGTGCTGGGTGGCTCTATGTTTATCTGTGTCCTGGCTGGTGACAGACACTATGAATTAGAGCTAAGATGGAAACTTCCTCTCTTCATTCACTTCTCTTGATGTCATTGGCTGTAATAGCAAAGAACTGAGGCACACCTGGCTGTGCTTGGGCATGGAAGGGCCCATCTGAAGCCTGCAGCACTGGGCTTTTATAAATTGTTGAGTTGGTTTTGAAAACAATCAAGACAGAACTGGAAGAAATTCTCATCAAAACCCCCACAGTATACCAGAAAGAAGAAAATATTTTTTGTTTGGTCCAAATGTATAAGTTTATGCTTGGTTTTGATTATCAAAGAGAATTCTTGTTTTCCTTTTGTTATTCCATCAACTGATTCATACTTGCACCCCTGCAGGGAGCAGGAACCAATGAGAAAGTGTTGACTGAAATTCTTGCCTCCAGAACACCTGCGGAAGTGCAGAATATTAAACAGGTTTATCTGCAAGGTAATTTTTTATATAAAATAAGGGTCTCTGTTCAGTTCCCTTAATATGATTTTAGCTCATCTTTCAGGTAAGGTCTGTCTCTGAACTGATGGATGTGTCCAATAAGAGGGAGTTTTTTCTGCTGTGTTGCAAGATTTCATATTGAAAGGAACTAGTATTTGCATTGGAAACTTAAATAGTTTTTATTTCAGGGTTATGACTGCAGGTTACGGTGTTCTGTGCTTTACAGTAAGAATTCTTTCAAATGCATTTCTTTCTTCCACCCATTATTTTCATTCCTTTGACTGAAAGGCAATTTTTAGTAACTGGAAACAAGAAAACTAG
Organism: Corvus hawaiiensis; assembly: GCF_020740725.1. NCBI lineage: Eukaryota > Metazoa > Chordata > Aves > Passeriformes > Corvidae > Corvus > Corvus hawaiiensis. Next base: position 71,231,813 of record NC_063217.1, read on the forward strand.
TATCACATAAAAAACCCAGACCTGATTATTTTTTTTGCCTTTTGCTCTATGTTCTGTTTAAGTGCACTTGTGTTAAAGCAGGTGCAGCTTTTGGCTGTCTACAGGAGTTGGTGCTTTTACCCTGTGATTGTGGGGTTGTTTTTTAGAGCAGTGTTTTATTCAACAAATGTCTTTGACTTCTATGCAGATTCCTGCCACACAAGAAAGTCTCATGTCTTAACAAATTTTGAGCCCAAAACCAGAGTCTCCAAGGGCAAAATGTATAAGTAGTAGACATGTCTGGGCTCATGGTTTCTGTACAGTTGAGACTGCCATATTTTAGCATGACTTCATGTCTGTATCCTCCTTAGGTCCTTAAGGAGCTAAATCTATGCATGTCACCTTGTACTTAAAAATATTTTGAGTAATCTGCCCCTGACATGGTGTGAGGTGCTGTATTTTCATCTCTCTTACAGTAGTGTTAGGTTATAAGTGAGAGCAGAATATGTCCTGAGTGTTACAGATGTTTCTGGTAGATGATTTTACAAATTGTGAGTCAAGTGAAGTGTTTGCTTTTCCTTGCTTTCCCATCAAATAGCGAGGGAGCCTGTAAGGTGGTGAGTGGGCATTCCTCTTTTGCAGAGTATGAAGCTAACCTGGAGGATAAGATCACAGGAGAGACATCAGGCCACTTCCAGAGGCTGCTGGTGGTGCTCCTGCAGGTCAGTGTCCTGTTGTGTGATGATCCTCACTTCTAGGTGCACTTAACACTTTCTGCTTACTAAGCTGGCTTCTGGATGGGGCCCGGTGCTGGGCAGGATTGGCTCTGGAGCTGAGTCACTTCTGCTGATGTGCAGGGTGAGCCTTGGGCTCTCTTCTGAGTCATTTCCATACCACTGAAGCAAAAAACTTCTGTGATGCCTGTGGGTGCAGCAGGTGCTGTTGCATGGGGTTTTGATGGCAAAATGGGAAGAGAACACTTATTTCATACAGACACGTGCAAGCAAAAGGGAAAAACAAGGTGGTTTTGGAGAAGATGCATTAGGGGGTGACTTCTCACAGTAACTTACAGGCTCAGTATAACACAAGTATTTTTGGACTTACCTTCCAATTCTTCAGTTTAACAACTTCTGAATTTCTTTTTAGGCAAACAGAGATCCTGATGTTGGAGTTGATGAGGCTCTTGTTGAGCAGGATGCTCAGGTGGGTGAACGACTTGGGGTTTGGGCCATTTCTACAAGTTATGTCACAAAGATGGTATACAGCTAGAATTGAAATGTGGAAGAGTGATAGTTCAGGTTCTCTGTGGTTTTTAATATGTTTTCATGTACTTTTGTATGTTCTGGACAAAAGAATTGCCAAAACTTGAAACACTGAGATCAAAGTTTTTGGCACTTGGACATTTCTGTGTAAAGTGTGTCTTGTTTTGTTTATTATTTACTGAGGGGCCTGAATGAAACAGTGAGAGAGAGTGTTATTGCTGAGGCTTGGTGGTGCTGAGGGACCCACTGCTGGAAAATGCAGATGTTAACAGGTCATTCCTTAATATCTGACTTCTCTCTGAATTTAATCTCTTGTCCATGACTGTTCCCTAGACCTGTGCTCTGAGTGGAAGGGAATGCCAGCAGTTAATTGGCGTCCTTGCCAGTCTCTTGCTGGGTGCCATTTGCTTTGTTGTAATGATGGTCAGAATTTCAGCAGTTTGATTACCACTCATTTAATACATGTTTCTTCTTAGTTATTTCAGATAACTCTGCATAAGATGTTTCTCTCATAAATTGTCTGTTGAGATTAAAGAAATACAGGGATTGTTCAAGGTGACATGGAGTAAACATGGAATATCAGATCAAGGAAACATTCTCCTGATAGCACAGCAAGATGGAGAGACAGACTGGCAGAATATATTTTACTGGCACAGGCCTATCCTTTGTCACTTAAATTTAGAAAGTATTGTTGTTCTACTGTTGAAGTTAATTTCCTGGGACAATTCCAGCTGGAAAATTAGAGGGGCAAACATTTGAATCATGAACTAGACTGTTCCATGAAATTTTCGGTCTTGCTTTTAGCTGGGCCTGTGTAATTGAGGAAACCCATGAAGTACAGACCCTGGTAGGTAGATTGATTCCTTTTGGCCCCTTTAATTGTGTTTAAATGAGCAGCTAAATTGAGGAGGCACCAAACCCAGCTGTTGAAAAGGTCCTGGTTTTCTAAATAGTCTGTGGTTTGCTGCATATATTTAGCTTGAGCTGGGACCTTGAGTCAATGGACTTTCCATTCAACAGATTCAGTCATTTTCTAATTGCTCTTGCCTGGTACAGATGGTCAGAACTGAGGTACATGACTGGGCAAATGTAGGAGGATTTTTGGCTTCCTAACGTTTTTCTCGAGTCATACGATATTCTGGAAAGGACTTGATACATTAGAAGGCAAACTTTTTGCTCAGTGGTGATTTTAAAATTTTTTGTGTATATGATTACTAAATATTAATTCAAAGCAATTGTGAGACTTTTCTGAGAATGCCTGAAGGCATTCTTTTGGAAACTTTTTGGAAAAGATTTTGTGAATATCATTTTTTTAAAGTTGTGCAGTTGAGGTATATTTTATGTATTGCCCAGTGGCAGGGCAGGTAAAAACTTAAAGCTGGCATAAAGTGCTATTTACAACTTCTAGTATCTCTAAATAAATTCTTTGCTGGTATTTCTAAATGTTGTACTGGGACTTCTCATTTGCTACTGGATGGAGAGTGCTGCTATTCATTTGGAGGGCTTAGCATATATTATTTGTACTAAATATCCTTGCAGTGAGTTCCTTGATAGCTTTTTCCTCTGCACCTTCTTTTACTCTGTACCATTAATATTAAAAAGAGCATATATACTACAATACGTACAACCTTTCTCCTTAGAGTGTTTAGCACACAATTTGGAAAAAGGCCAAGTTTTCTGACCGGCAGGAAAAAGAACTTGTTTCGTTTTCCAAATTTCTTTTTCCTTCTCATTTTCTCCCTTCTCTTGCTCATTCCAACTTTTTGAAGTACTTTGCTTTCCTGGTGCTGAAAATGCACCCAGGTCTTTGTCTGCATCAAGGACAGACTTGCCTGAAAAAGCTGTGAATGTGCTAAAACAGTGATTAAAATCTGGTTTCAAACAACTAAGAATTTATCAGCCCACAAATCCTGCTTCTGAGAGCTTCTAGATCCATCTTCCCCTCCTCCCTGGAAAACTTCCTCCTGGGCCAAGCTGACGTGGTTGTGCTGTTGTAGAGCTGTCATGTAACAAAGTTTTGCTACTCTGATTTGGAAAAGGGAAGGGAAAAAAGGGCAGAAAAGGCAGTATTGTGAATAGATTTTATTTGCTGTATTATCACAGCTTCAGAAAACTCCAGGCTTATGAAAAGGACTACGCACAGTCAGTTTCAGGGCCCAAAGATGCATTACTCATGGAAATGCCGTCACACTCAATTTCAGATTTTTTTCGTTTATTTCTAAGATGAGTTCAGTACTTGGCAATTTTATTTTGGTTTTTTCCCTCCAGCTATAGCTTGTTAGTAAATTTAATGCTCCTTAGAGTGAGACAAGCAGAGCTTTTCAACAGGATGCAAAACAAATGCTGATGTTTTCATCTCTTGAATTCATAACAGGTTTTGTTCAGAGCTGGGGAGCTGAAATGGGGAACAGATGAAGAAAAGTTCATCACCATCTTGGGAACCCGCAGTGTTTCCCACTTGAGAAGGGGTAGGTAGTGTGGTTAATGAGGGCCTAAAAGCTTCTGCCTGAAATCCAGCCTGGAAAACCTCAGCCCATTTTCAGGTGCATACTTTGAGCTGCTAATAGAGAGACAATCCCTTTTCCCCCTGCTCTTTGCCCATCCATAAGTCTCTTTTACCAAGCTGTTTAGGCCACTGGGAATAATGCATGGGGCTGTTGCTTCCAGGTGCAGGGAGGGGTTGAACAGTGGGCATCTGATGGGAAATTGGTGCTCAGAATAGGACAGTGAGTGGCCAGTAGCACCTGAACTGTGGATAATGACACACAGGTGGCATTGTCCTGAACTGAGGGGGGGACTGGCAGGAATGTGGGCTGTTCACTGACCAAGTACACTTTGTTTTGCAGTGTTTGACAAGTACATGACCATTTCTGGCTTCCAGATTGAAGAGACCATTGACCGGGAAACCTCTGGTGATTTGGAGAAGCTGCTTCTGGCAGTGGGTAATTAAGGCTTAACATCTAGAACTGGCTGCCTTTGCTTACTCTCAGGCCTCCTTAAATTGCAGTTGTCACAGACACTGGCATGAAAACAGGGTTCCTTTAGGAAGGTAATCACCTGGGATCTATTTTTATATCTAGAGAAGAGGTGGTGAACTGCTTCTGTTGGGTCATGTGCACCTCTGCCAGAGGTGAGACCGAACTCTGCCTTCACCTGTATTCCTGGCCGTTCATCCAGGACTGTTTTAGAGTTCGACTAATAAAGTCTTTCTGCTATTCAAAGTAAATGGTTTGTTCTAAATCCCAGAACCCACAGAGTTGTAGCAGAGGAACAGACCAGGTGACAGCCCTGGAGAGAATGACCCAGTGACACACACCTTGTCTTGGCAATCAAAGATTGCCCTGTATTTAATAGCGGTCAATAATTCAATCATTTGCCTTTTTTCAGTGAAATGCATCCGTAGTGTGCCTGCCTATTTTGCTGAGACCCTGTATTATTCCATGAAGGTATGTAATTGTTTTCCTTGTGTCAGTTTCCATCTCCTCCAGCTACAATTCCTCTCCATTAGCTTATTCTTAGTTTCTTCTGCCACTGTAAATGCTCACAGGTTACTGTATCACTAAGTATCTGCAAAAGGTTCAGGGAACAAAGGTCTGGGAGAGGATGTAAACAATTCATAAGGTTTCCTTGGAGTTCTCTGTAGGTTTGTCAGAACACAGGTCTTTTAGTCTCATCAGCTATTTTTTGACTTGATGTTGCTACACTGGAACATGTCTGGCAAGATCTACTGAGCACTTTCAGCCGCATAGACTCCAGTGTCTTTAGGTGCTGGATGTACTGAGGAAGGAAAGAACTGTAAAGTGTGCAAATTTTAGTGCTGTTTGATTTGGGTGTGAGTATTCACAGACCAAGGGCATTAGGTAGCTTTGAAACACATTTTGGTTACTATCCATCCTGTTTTGAGAAGCGAAAGAAACTCAGCAGAGAAAAGGAAAGGCTTTAACAGCTGCAAAAAATTGTGCAAGGGAATTGCATTATGCAGTGCATCTGTGTTTCTGTTGGCTTCACCTTCTCTTGGATGGGAACAGATAAGCAGGCAAAACTGTAGTTTTTAACTCCGAGTGGGTAATATTAATTAAACCAGAGGTAGGTAGTCTGTTGTTTTCAAGCAAGTTATCAGCTTCCCTGAAGAGTTCCTCCCTTCCCTTGCTGGAAAGCCCTGAAGTATGTTTGTTGCCAGCATTCTAAAGCTTCCAAGGTGACAGCTTGAGAATTAGAGATGAAACACAAAATGATAGCTTAATTTTTAAAAGTTCTTTACTGCTTTTATAGATAACAATGTAGAATAAGGCTAAGGTGAAAAAACAAAATATTGTACCAGTAGGTTGAGCTGCCTGAGGAGGATTACTTTTTTCTTATTTATTAATTCTTATGTTTTTAAGAATGCAATTCTCCTGTAGGCTTTAGATTCTTATACACTTCTATTATGAGGAGCCTGACCAATGTCTGCTGGTGAGATCCCCAAATTTTTTTTTTAGAATATAAATAAAAAATCATTAAACACTTCAGATAAGAAAGCTTTTTGTCAATTATTATTTTGACAGAGGAGTTTGTACTTCTAATTTATCAGTTTGGCATGACAAGGTTCTGCACTGAGCAGAGTTTGCTTTCATGATTAGGTGGAGCAGAGCTTGGCTTTTATCCCTCAGAAACCACCGGACTCATGGCATAACTTTTGAGCAGCTTTAGGGCATTTTTAGGTGTAATCCAAGAATATTGCACCCAGAAGGATTGAGTGACCCTGGACGTTAGGCTGAAGATGATCGTGGGGGCTCTGCCAAGTCCTTCCCTGAGGTGCATCCGCAGGTCAGCACGTGAAAGTTTGTATGGCTTCAGCTTGTGTGGAGTCTGCCTTGTCTGGGCACAGGGGTCAGGGCCTTGGTCTGCTCAGGAACATGAAATGTTTCAAGCACTAAAGATGACAGAGTGGGGCATGTTTGTGTGGTTGGAAAAGGTTTGTGAAGTTTGCCCTCATAATAAACAGCTGGAGAGTTCATGGAATGAGTTGCTCTGCCTGTGTCTTGCTGTATGATATTCCTTTGTACTGGTCACTGCTAGGATTGAGGTACCCAGTTCCAGAACTGACTACAGTTCTGCAGCCTCAGAGTACACTTCAAGGGGGATTTACATGTGATTCTGATTGTGGTGATGAGCAGCTATACTGCTGGGTAAGCTTGGAACTGGATTGTTTTAAATTTATATGGGCATTCACAGTTGAAGCCTGAGATGAAATGGGAAATAAGAGGTCTGAGCATATGGCACCTGATAGTAGGCATGGTCAGCCCTCTGTTCTCCACGTTTCAGTGTGAATGTCTTGTGATACTGTCCTGAATATTCTGGTTTGGAGCTGAACTGTAATGCAGGAGTGGTTTGAGCTGCCACTTGTTGCTTTCATGTTCTACCATGGTTGTTTGTATTTCATGTTTTGTTGTAGCATCTGTCCAGAATAAGCTCATATTTTAATGTGATTTGATCTTTCGTTTTTAGGGGGCTGGTACTGATGATGACACCCTGATCAGAGTCATGGTTTCAAGAAGTGAAATTGATCTGTTGGATATTAGACGAGAATTCAGAAAGAATTTTGCTAAATCGTTGTATCAAATGATTCAGGTAAAATACTGTTCTGTTCTCAGGGAACACAGGGGTGACAGATGTCACTGTTTTCACTGCTTATTTTTTTGGGAGAGAGTGGATGTGACACTGTGCTCTGAGATGGATAGTGGCTTGTCTTCAGTTTTGACATTGCATTGTTTAAGTGGGGGACACTTCCTAAGCAAAGCTCAAGGTTTCCTTCCAGTGTTCACCAGGGGAGATGATGTGGTTTTCTGAAATTACAATTACTCATACACCATTTTAAGCTACTGCATCATTTCCTTGTTCTTTTCTGGGTTCCTTATTGTCCGGTGCTTCAGAGAGGGTGCAGGCTCCAGAGTAATAAAACTGGGGTTGGGAGTCTGAATTATCATGAGGTTGAAATTTAGATCTTGGGTTATGGTGAGGAACCCTTTGCAGCATTTCCAAGTGGAAAGAATTTCACTGTGGAACCAGTCTGAGTCATAATTTCTTTTGAGTGGATGGGAAGGAGCCAGCAAGGAATCCAGAGACAGCTGTTGCTGCAAAGTTAAGCCAAAAGGCTTTTTTTTTCCTTGGATTTTTTTTTTTCTTGTTTTATTTTGAAATGCTACTTTTTATGATTTTCTATTGTCATTCCTGACATTATGCTCCCTTAACTAGGCTGGGTGGAGGTACTTTTTGGCACTGCCTGTCAGGCCCGTACAACTGATCTATGGATTTTGTATCAAAGCTTCCCGCTGATTACAGGGAGCAGGGCCGGCACCTTTCTAGGCAGTGGCAGGTGCACTTTGCTCATTTATAGGGTGTTGCTTTTGGTGTTGCTTTGGGCTTCTCCTTTGGACTTTCCCCTTGCAGACAAATGCATCAAATGTGCAATGGGCAGCTCTGTTTTCTAGTAAAGCTTTTGGAGGTTTTTTGTCTCTGGCAGTCTGTCTGTGTAAATATAACTCTCATAGAAGAGGCAGAGAATTTCCTTGCATCATTCCTGAGTGGCAAGTCATCCGAGTGGATTTCCTGTGGGTGGGATGAACGAGTAATGTGCTGGGGCCCTCCTTGGCAGCTGCTCTGGTGACTCACTTTGCTGCTCTGCTGTGTTAACAGAAAGACACGTCTGGGGACTACAGGAAAGCGCTGCTGCTCCTCTGTGGCGGAGACGATGACTGATGGGGAAGGGACACACAGCGTTTGTTGTACTCCAGCTTTGCAGCCCTTCATTAGCATGTCTGCCTGAGGTCTTATGCTTTAATGCTTTGTGGCTGCTTGAATTTATACTAGGATTGCACTTAGTAAAAATGAGCGCGTTGTTATCCCTCCTCTTGTGACATCCCAAATTCCAGGAATTTCAAGTGCCTTCTGTGGTCTGAGAGAGTCACCTTCGTGGAAGGTGGGTGCTGAGCACAGAACCCAGTTCTTTACAGGTGTTTTGCTGAAATAGGAAAATATAATCATGTATTTCACAATAAATTGAAGATTATCCTTTTTTGCTTTTATTCCTTACATTTCCACTGAATGTTAAGCTAGTTCTAACATGGCAAGCAAACAAATCCTTTGTATGTAATATTTTAATGAACTTGCTGAACATATTACAAGCAATCATTGGAAATCTAAAGGACCAATAAATTTTTTCCCCTCTCATCACAGTTGTACATGGTTTTTAATCTAATTCAATGGGTTTTAATCGATTTTCCCTTTGATATGATTCCACTGCCTCTGACTGCTGGTCTGTATTTCCTCCCATTATTGAAGTGTTTAAGTATCTATGGTGTTTTGCAGCTCTCCATCTTCATGTCTAGCCTAGGATATGGGTGTTGTGGTGATGCTGCTGTTCAGTATAGTTGGAAAACCAAAGTATTGGTGCTTGCTGGGCATTGCATTTTCATTTTGTGCTGCTTTGTCTTTTTCTTCCCCTCTAAAGCCTGGGGCAAGGAAGGAAGGAGAGTTGCTGTGCAGGGCCAAAGTAGAGCAGAGACATGCTGCACTCTAGGGCCAGTCAAGGGTGTCTGAGGTGGAAGCAGGTGAAGAAGAGATGGAAAGACAGGGATCTGTTCTTCAGGGATCTTGGGAGAAAAGAAGATGGTTGCAGCATCCCTCCCCTCAGGTTAGGAGGGAGCAGAGCACAGGGTGAGAGAAGCACCAGCCTGTTTCATGGGCTGCCTTAAATTCTCTGCTTTAATTCAGTATTTATGACTAGCTCTGAAAATTAAATTGATGTGTGTGAAGGAGAATAAAGAGGCTTCTCTTCCATGCCTTGTAAGGTCTGAACACCATGGTTCTGAACTTGGCTTATCAGTCAGTCACATACATCAGCTGCAGAAACTGCACATTTTAATAGTCCTCCTGGAACTGATTCTTCACAGGTTATTAGGAGCTTTAAAACTTTCATATTGAATAAATGTGACATTTTAATTTTTTCATTATAATTCTGAATTAGTACTGTCATGATCTCTAGCTGCTGAGTGTTTTGTTTTCAGTGTAAAATATGCAGAAGAAAAAACTGTATTGTGTTCATATTTTGTTTTCTTCCTTTTCTTGAAATGGTTTGTCAGTTCTGCTTTTTGTGGAGCTTTTATAAATGTGTTAGCAAGGACTGTTCATTTACAGCTACTCGTCCTGGAATGACATGGCCAGCTGCATACACTGCAAACTTGGCATGACCACTGGCCTGGAAATATCTTGGGATAACAGGAGGTTTCGGGGGCTTTTTCTGGTTTTGGTTTTTATCTTTATAAGCGATTTAATATTTGCCAAGGCAAAATCATGCACAAAAATCTTTAAGGCACTGCTTTCTACTGCTTTAGAGATTAGACACTATATTTAATTTTTCAGCTTCCTTCAGTTTCTTTAGAATTCTTAGGAAAGTACCATCTGATTTTCATGATCTGTTTTCAGTTCTTTGGTAGATTTTTGGTTGACATGTGAAGCTATTCCAGTAGAGTCTGACCCTTGTCACAAGCCTGATGTTTATGACTGAAATGGAATGATCTAAATTAGTGCCAGAATTTGTAAGTAATGACTCTGACCAGGAGTTGTTAGGGGTCAGTATAGTATCAGTCATCTACAGAAAGTTTTAAGATGCAAATGGGCAGAAGAGTTTGAATTTCCCTACTGAAGTAATTGAACAGAGAAAACAAAGTCTGAGAACCTTTCTTACTTTAAGAAGTTCATAGAATTGCAATATTTCTAGTATTTACTGTGTGACATCCCTTTAGAAATACAAAATTCGGAATCTTCAGTACAGTGCATTCCTAAGAGAGCTTTAAATTGCAGCTGCCAATGAATTTAATAACTTCATCTGTGGCAGTAGTTAATCATTAGTGTGTTTGGTTTTTTCTCTCCTCCTTCTGATTTTGAGTCATGAAAGTTTGTGTTCTGTTCATTTTCAATTCAGAAGTGCTTAGAAATCCTATCAATCTCTTTGCAAAGTCAGTCTGCAAAGATCTGAGCATGAGCACTAAAATCAGCCCTCTTTACCTGTGAAGAATATGTTTTAAAGCAACCTTCAGTAAGTACAATATTGTTGGTTTTCACTGAAGAGCTACGGTCCCTCTTGCTTTGTTTCTCTTCCCCCCACAGGAAAGTGTTTTAGGGGTTCCTATTTTACTAATAGAAGTATGATAGTCTTCATCATAATGAATTTGTCTTTGCAGCATTGTACTGATGGGGGGAAAAAAAGATTACTAGCTTCTTTACATGATTTCTCTCAATTTTGATATTGAAGCATATAAAGTTATGATTTTGCTTGATTTAGATTCATGGTAAATGCTATTCATATTGTTTCTTTTTCCCATTTCAACTCCCTGACAGTTGGAATTGCTCTGGGCATCCAATTACTCAAATTCATGCTGGAAGCAGTAATTTATGAACAAAGCAAGGTTATGCATGAAAAGCCTAAGCAATAACTCTTCTTTTTGGTTTAGTGTAGAATATATCTAGGAGTTGGAGAACTGGTGAGTCATTACAGTGAGGAGTGGTGGGTCACAGCTTTTGTGTTCTGTGGGTATTTCTGGTGTCTTCTGGAAATGCCACTTGATAGCTTGCCTGGAATAGGTACGTGGAGTGTGATTAAACAGCACTTTGTAGGTAACAGAATTCTGTAAATTCTGTAACTCACCTGTCCAGTATCTGTAGTTCATCTTGACATTGCATTTCTGACTTGAAAATGAAAAGGCTTCATCTCTTTGTCTCAGAAAAGCTTTTATCATGTGCTTATTTTGCCCCTGTTCAACAAAGCATCTGCAGAAACATTGAAACCTCATGGAGTAGCTGCAGATAAACCACACAAGGCTTTTTCTAGCTGTGCCTTCAAGAAGTGTTGCTCTATTTACCAAAAAGAGTTAAGTGGAAAGCCTTGTTTCCTTTTCTAGTGCCTGTAGTTTAGCTCCAGTTCCTCTGGGTGTTGATGGAGTGAGTTGAATTCCTGTTTCCTGAATGGGACAGGAGTGTCATTTTCTCCAGGCCTGTGCCATTTGCCGTGTGGGCAGGGGATGGTGCTGTTGTTCCAAGTAATCTCATGCAGGCCGTGGTTGTGCTCAAATTCTCCCATTCTCTCTTGAATCACTTCCTTAATTTTTTTTTTTTGTCCCTTTTCCAGATTGCTTTATCAGATTTCCTTGACCTAAAGCATGAGTCAGACAACGGAATTTTTTGTTATATTTTCAGAATATTTTAATGTAATCTTGTGCCCTCTATGAAATGAGAGAACAGTGAACAAAATACTTCATTGGAAATAGAAGCTGGGTTTATACACATGACATTTTTATTAATGTTAAGCATTTAGCTGCTGCAGTCTGAGCATAGACAACATCCACTCTTCCTAGTCACAGTTATGGGAAATGAGAAAATACGTTTTTGTTCAGCTCACGCATTTACAAATGGGGAGTTTAGTGGAACAGGTTTTGCTGTGCAGTATTATTTGATGTACAGAGATTTCTGACCTGCAGTCCCTGAATTACTGCCATGGCTTAGTAAGCCTGGGGTGTTGCTTCATATTATTCAAGCACCAGCATAATTGGCCTTCACTCTCCAAAGAAACTGAAAGGCTGTGGAGGATCTGATATTTAATAAAGTAACTGTAATTAGCAGGAAAAACTCGTGGAGTGGAAAGGACAGGAAAAATGATGTTTTGAAATTTTTTATTTTACTTTCAAACAGTTGTGGCAACAGAGGTGGCATTTGTAGGATGCCATGACAAACTCTTAGAGCAGGAGAGGGGAAGGATGTTTTAAGATACAAACTAATCTGGTCTGCTACCACAAGAAAAAATGGCCAAAGTAATTTTCTATTGATATGTGTGGGAAATGGGCTCATAAATCCTCCTGGATCTCTAGAGCATATGCAGATAGATTTTCATCCACAGAATAATCTGATAGCTTTAACTTTTTGGCTACTTCTAGCCTTGATTTTCATAGGTAGCAGAATGGTAGAACAAAAGGTCTGAGTCTTGGTCATTCTTACATGCATCTATGAAATGTCATGACAGTGAGGGAACCTGAAGGAAGGAACAATGGATAAAAGCCAACTCGTGTAGGTGATTATTTCCACATGCTTTACAGTAAAGGTACTTTCCTGTTACCCTTCTTGTTCTCAAAGCCTCCTTGAATAGTAAGAGGCTACAGACTGCATATATGAGGCTTAAAAGGCAGGGTAGTATCTCTGAAATCCAGTGAAAATGTCATTGGAAGTCTTGCTCTGTATCAGTTGCCAAGTATTCATCACATGTTCTGTTCTTTCACACTGATTGTTTTGTCTTTGTATGCAGAAATATTAAATCAGGGAAGTTACTCTGTGGATGCGCCTAAAGCTTCGTTAACTACTTTACCTATTTATCTCTGCTCACCCTTCTGCCATTTTATGTTTACTTTCAGAAAACAATCTTCTGGTGATAAGGGCAACTGGAAGAAATGAAGTTTATAGATCCTGACTGTGCTGGCACCACAGAGTGATTATGAATGATAAAATAAGAAAAAAAAAAAAAAGGCCCATTCATTTTTGATGTGTTTTAGCAGTGGCAGCTTAGCAAGAGAACTGACTTTACACCATGGCCATTCACTGCTCATAACAAATACATTCAGTCAGGCAGTGCTTTGTCACTGCTTGCACTTTATCATGTTCACCCTCTCAGCGGCTCTGCTTGCAGCATGGGCAGTCCCACGTATGGGCCTCACTTGAAATGGTCTCTCAGGTTGCTCTTTAGTGACACAGCCAAAATTTTCCTTAGCAATGATACAGACGTAGCTGACATGACCTGTGAAGGGAAGAATGAGGCTGCAGTTTTTTAGTTTGTTTTGGGGTTTTTTTCCTATACCCCCTCCCCTTTTCTTTCCTGCTTTATGTTTAGATGTTAAAACATTTTGTAGATGCTGTTATCTGTAGGTAATCTGACTTGCTGCTTCATGAGGAGCATACATAGTGATTCTCCCATGCAGCTGGGTATAAAGCATCTGTTAACCTTAAGGGCATAACAGCAACCACCTCTTAATGCCATTTACAGTGACTAAAAATATACTGTGATCCATCAAAGGCATCCCCTGGCTAGAGGAAACAAAACCCAGTTAAAATGATTGCCTAATTATTTAACCTGTTTATGTTGTGTTTTGCCTTGGCTCAGCACCTATTGTCCCACCTTCACTCCAGGCTGACGTATCATCATCTGTATTTATTTGGATGTTTGTCTCATCTGTCTTATCCGGCTCTTGTGTTGCAGATGAGGATCCAAGCAGCCCTCACAGCAGGCATGGCTCGAGTTAACACTGCATTTAAACAAAAGATCACTTGTCACACTTTGCTTCAGTTGTATGCAGGTAGAGCCTTGATGTTATGGTGGCCTATAAGCTGTATATGCTGCCTAGAGACTGAAAATAAGGGAAGACTGGAAAGGAGGGGTGAGAGAAGACTGTGAACTGATTAATGACCAGGAGGATTCATCATTATTTACTGTTCTCAGACTAGAAGAACCAGGGGACCCCAGCAATATTGCTAGGTAGGAAGTTTAGAAACAAAATGAAAGGAAGAATGTGTCATGACGTGATTAAGTTACAGAACTTGCTGTTAGGCAGCACTGTGGAGACCATGACTACAAATTACACTTAGAAGGTAACAAGTTCATGCAGAGGTCCATGGGTAAGTTTAAAACCAGATGCAGAATGTAGCTCATGCTGTTCCCAGCTGCTTTTTCTGGGAGCCAGCAGCAAGCCCTGTTTGGGATGGATTTTGTGACTGTCTCGGCTGGCTGCTGGCAGCCAGTTACTGGATTAAATTGCCCATCCCCAACCCGGGGGCCAGGTTTTATTCCCCACCCCCCCACACCCCCCCATTACCAGCAGGTTAGTTTGTCTTCTCCATGCCTGCCTGCAAAATACTCCTGTAAGACTTTCTCTACACAAGAAAGTACTGCCATTAGTTAGGAGGCTGTTAATTAATGGCCTCTTGGGACTGACCTTGGTGAGTTTGACCTCAGCTGAGATGAGCTTAAGCCATTCAGTGGAGAACAGTCTGGCAGGAGTGTTGTAGATATGGCTGGCCCTGCCTTGGGGAGGGGAGAAGATGGGGCAGTGTTTTTCAACCTGTTTGAGTTGAAGACTCACCTAAACATTTTCGAAAAACAAAAAAATCAGTGAAAATCAAGGAAAACTTGGAACATGCATCTGTTTCTCCCCCTCTTTATTCATTTGCACAGGATTTGTGTGTGTGTGTAGGTGAATAAGACCTTTCTAGTAAACATTTGCAGTGGTGTGTAAGGCTATGTGCTCAAGGAGTTTTGTTTTAAGCAGACTTCTGCCAGTCCCTAGTCTTGGAAACAGTGGATGAGGAGAGCTGTCCCACCTCACTGCACTCCGGGTTGTGCTTACCTGCAGCAGTGCCAGACTGATGGACAGCAAGGATCTGACACCAACAGAAGTGGGTCTGTCTTTCTTCTTGTTTGTACATTTCAGGGTGCCCACAGCTCTCAGTGCAGGACCCTGAACCTGCCCAGCATCGAATGGGCTGGCCTGTAACAACCACACCAGGTATAAATGAACAGACTGAATTTTACTTATGACCACCAGTGGGAACAGCCATGTTTATGTTTGTCCACACGTGCTAAAAGTTGCCACTGTTCCTCTCCAGATGCATTCCCTTCTTTCTGCACAGGCTGCTTGCTCAGGACAAATTTACTTTTGAAGGCCTGACAATTGGACAGTTCGGGTTTTGAAGTCCCTTCCTCAACTTGGTCAAGTCAGCTTTGCCAGTAACAGCAAGGGAAAGGTCAAATAGTCAATAGCACGAAGCTTTTCAAGCATCCTGAGGCAAGGGACTTCTTATTTTTAAAATGCAAACATTAAACTCATAGATGTGGGGCTTCTGTAGACAGAAATGTCTTAGTTCAGCATTGGCTGGATTGGCTTTAGGATATTTTTTATGGTATTGGTAACGTTACAGTTGTCATTGCAGCAGGTTGGTGTAATACAGTTGAGCTTATGCTTCACCACATCAAAGTTGGTGGGTTTTTTTTCACTCTGTAACCACTGTTTTGAACATACAGTCTATGTTTTCAGTTTGAAATAGTGGTTAGAAAAGACAGAGGCATGATTGTGTTGTAGAGCCCAATCTTTCTCTGCTGGACTGAAAGTCCAGTGTTGTTCTGACAGTGATTGCCCTCCAGCTGCAATGTTCTGCTCTATAAAATATTGTGTTGCAGTACAAAACCTGCTCCCGGGAGCAGTGGGGCTTGCTGTATGATATGACCACTTCAACAGATGTGTTTCACCAACAAGGCTCTGCAGACTGGGACTGCCCTGATATCTCTTGGTAGACGTTTTGAAGGTCATTTCTGTTCCCAGTGGTGGGAAACCAATCTTTTCAAAGGATCTATTCCAATAATGGCTGATACATTCTTGGCAGTCCTGTGCCCCTGGCAAGCAAGAGGCAGGAAGGGGCTGCCTGCCCGAGTGTCTTGGGCCAGTGACACAGGGAGGGCATGCATGGGCTTGGATCAGTTACATGAAATTACTGAGAATCTTGTCTATGTTGATTGAAACGATGGAGAAGCTTTCACAAAACCTGTCCTTACACTGTCTTGTAGTCCTTGTGGATTTAAGCACACAAGAGCTCCATTGGAAGACTTGGATGCAGTTTAGGCTTTAAGGCACTTGTTAGAGAGTCCCATATTGGAAATAGCAGTCAGGCTGCAACATGCATTAAAGATATGGGATTAAAGTTTGAGCTTTGGTTAGAGCACTCTACCAGAGGGGCTCTGAGGACTCCACGGTTGAGTGCATTTGCAATCAATTGACAACTTCTGCAGAGTCTGTCTGTAATGGTTACATTTTTTCCATCTGAAAAGATCTGGACATTTTTTCTGTGGGAGCTGTAATCTCAGCATTCTCTGAGTGCAAGTGTAACAGGCTTTCACAGCAGCGGTTCAAGAGGCAAGTTGGAAAAGAAGTGACCTTGCCAATTTTCTGGTCAGAAGTTTTGTTTTTTGCTTCTCTGGTAAAGTCTAAACCTTTTCTGCAAGTTCAAAACTGGCCTTCGTCCATAAAAGGACTTCTGAATGTGCTTAACTGCACTCTTCTTTCCCCTAAAATTTCTTTCAAGATTATGGGGTTTTGTCTATAAAAAGAATGTAATTTCCTACACTGTCAGTGCTCAGTCCACTATTACAGAGAAGTGGAATGAACAGAGCAATATAGAGCAAAGGATTAGTCCTCTCTAAATTCTGGAAGCACAATTTGATTTTGGCCTTAGATCACAGCGGTTAGGGTCTTTGGGATATTATGTTGCTCTGAAGTTATCCTGGGAAACACTGACCTGGTGATATTTTCATTCCTTCCCTGATGTCTCTTTGCTCCTAGGAGCAGTGTGTTCATTTGTTGCTGGCTTGCACAGAGAACTGGGACAGATGAGGAGGGATGGTTTTGATTCCATAAACGTGCTGTCAGTCCTGGAGAAAGCAGTGTGTGGCAAAGGGGTTATAGGGAGAGAGCTGTGATTAGGGTTAAATGGTGTCAAGTCACAACCACTAAAAGCTGCAATGTGGGCAAGTTTCTTGAGAACTGAGTGAAGGGAAGAAATCAAGACTTTATGGCCATTTCAGAACAATTTTTGACTGCCTTTGAGTCTCATTTGATGCTCACATAATGAAAACCTCGCAAAACACCATGGCTGGCCTGAAAAATTGCTTTCAGTCCCAGACTGTGTAAGCTTCTCTTTTTCCTCATCATTTTTCTAGCAAGTGTTACAGTAACAGAAGGTGTGTCATTGAAACTCGTGGAAGAGAACAGGGAGAAACAACATCTATCCTGAGCTGCCAATTATTCAGAAATGTATTGGTTTACTGGTTTGGTTTAGTATCTGGAAAACAGAACCTAACAGAGCCTTTTGCACTGAGAACCTGTTACCATTTTACTGATAACATGGTGCATAGTTAACAGAACTTTTAATAGCTGTAGTCACACCTGCTTTAGAGATGCACTGCCAACTTCAGAACAGGATGTTACTAAAGCTTTTGTTGCAAGTTCCATTTGGGAGAGCTGACTGAGCTCCCATAGGATTGGTGCACTTCTGGGCACGCCCCAAACCAGACATTAAACGTTTAAGCAGCTTCACTGTAGGTTTGCAGCACTTACGTTTTTTCTGTGTCTGCCTAAGAATGACTGACTGGTGTTTTCTGAGCTCAACTCTCTCTATCTCCCACCAAAACTGGAATTAGCAACAAAGACGTTCTTTATCCATCTCCTTGACCCGTGAGGGAGCCTTTCAAAAGACTGAATTTTGTCATTTTTGGGGCAATGAAAATGGAAACAAAAGTGTAAGTATTCGTCCAGGTTCAACACAGCAAGTCAGTGAGAGTTCCCCCTTTTCTGGGATCACTGTTGTTAAATCAACAAAATGCTCAGAAAGCTGCAGAAGTGTCAACTGATGACTCATGGGGTGCTAATGGTCGTATGCCATGTGGGAATTCTGACTGGATGTACAGGAGATTTAAAGTTTTGTCATCTTATCTATCATTTTAATGGCACCACTATTATGCACAGATGAGGAGAAAAAAAATCTACGGAGCTGGAAAATAGAGTGAACTGATGCATTTCTGCATGAAGCCAAATTCAGCTGTTGACTCACTTTTGTCATCTGGCTTTATGAAGATATGTAATTTAGTTTCCTCCATGTAATATACTTGATAGAACTTGATAAAGCTAAATGGATATTCTATTTTATGGATCTCTACTGAGTAGAACTGAAAAAGGTTTTAGTTAAGTGTTGGATAAACTCATAAATCTCCCAACAGCAAATTTTGTAAATAGTCACAGTTTGTCATGCTTTTCCCAACAGAGAGGGGTATTGAAAACAGGGCACTGGCATAACATTTCCTTAGGAAACTGCTGATTTGTAGAAGTCACTCTCTGCTTAATGTGGAAAAATAGCAGAGGCAGAGAAGAGCTTTCATTATCCATTTCTGCCAGAGACCTGCACTTCTGCAGATTCACTGCACTGAGGGTACAAGATCTCTTGGGTTTGGTATTGATGGTGAGCTGTGAAGACAGATGTGCTCCAGCAAAAAATCATGCACCTTAGCATCTTCAGGCTTCAGAAACTGCCAGAATATTTTATACAGGGCATTTCAATAATGCATTGAGAGCTGGAAATCAGACCTTAACAGAGTACCAGATGCTTTATACAAGCACTGTGTTACACAGATACGTGTTCAGGTGTAGATTGTGATAGATCATATCTGGCAACATTAGGCAGCCTTTTAATGACATGAAGGTTACTGAGACCTTGGGATCAGGTAGGGTAGATGTGTGCCTTTTAATATGTTTGAATAGGCCACTTCAGTGAAGCCTTTTTGCCAAGGGTCTTAGATTTACTCTGTCATTAGGTACATCAATTTTTTACAGAATTCAAACTACCTGCTGCTTTTCCTTCCACTTCCTCTGGGCAGGCCCATCAAGGGGCTCCTACCTCTTGGCTCCATCCTCAGTGCTGCACTGAGTCTACCAGCCCTGTCCTTCCCACTTTGGAGCCATCTCTGCTCTGTGGCAGTTTTCTGGGCTGTAGGGATACCTGGGATCTTTCTCTCTGCCCAGAATTGTATTTTACTTTTCTTACTGCGAGTTCAGGGACAGCTCTTTCTGCCTCATGTAGTTTTTGGCATCAGTGCACTCAACAGCCAGACAAAATGATCTCAAATATGATGATGACTTTTAAAATCTGTGAGAATCTGTGGCTGTCTGGAGCAGTGGCTTTCTCACAGTAATTGATGGCAGAAATTTAGCCAGAGAGACCCGCATCATACGGAATTTACACTTAAAGAATGACATGAAATACAAAGGTGGTATTTCTTTGAAAGGTAAATGCAGGTAATCAATAAGGCCTTTCCTGGCTGATGGTTGAATTCAGTATCTTTTCTATGGCTTCTAATATGCAGTCACAAATTACAGTTTGAAGAGATTTTAGGCTGTAACAAAATGCTCTTGTTCAAACATATGACTAGTTCCAGGACCTGCAGAGAGGAAGAAGGGAAGGGAATGAGAGATGGGAAGGTGGTGAAGAAGGAGGGAACCTGGAACACCTTCACTGTTGCATGGGGCTGACAGTCCCATAAGCAAGGAAGGTGTCCCCTTGGCAGGGCAGTGAGGAGCCGGGGGAGGGAAGTGCTGGGGAAGAGCTCTGCCTTCCCAAAGCAGAGCTGCGAAAGCAAGGCAGGAAGAAAGGAACTCGCCGTGACAGTCCCACGTTATTTTATGGCTGTCTGGCTCTCAAAATGTATTTCCAATTCTACCAGTGAACAGCTGCTTTATTTTGAGAGGAGAGGTAAAATGTTTTCTGGGCGGAGGGTAGAAAAAACTTCATGCATGCAATTACATAAAGTCTGAAAAATGTGGTTGAGTAATAAATCAGAATTGTCTTTTTTTTGTTTGTCTTTGATGTATGTGATGTGTTTTTCACTCTAGTAATCTCTACAAGATCCAGTGAAATACATGAGGTTGTCTGGTGGTACCACAAGAGACTTACATTCTTTAGCTTACAACCTTCTGGAACTTTGGAAAAAGACATTATTTAAAGGGTGACAGATATTTAGCCTGCTCTGTGAGGTCTGGCTAAATAAATAAGTACAGAGAAAAATGAGAGGGGAGACTTCAGTGGGGACTAAGGAAATGTGATGTTGTTTTGAATGAACAGTGTCAGAAAAATGTTAGGAGATATTGTTTTTTCTAGATGGTTATATAAAACCAGCTGAAACAAATGCTCAGAAAATGAAATGCTAATATGCTGGTAGATGGAGTAAGATTAAATTACTTTTTGTGATTAAACTTACATGAATTAAAACAGTGTATATTAACAAAGCCCTAAAGCCCTTGAAAATCAAGGACTGAAGTTTTTTCATAATGTTAAGAAAAGACATAACATGGCACCCTTGGGCTATTTAATTTCTTGTGTCTATTAAGGTTTGAGGAAAGACAATTTTTCTTGTTGACATTTTTTGGGTCTGTGTTAATTTATATTCCTGAAAAAAGTGGTGGGGGTTTTTTTTGGGGCAGTGGGGTGCTGTGTATTGGGAGGTGCTGTTTTTCTCTTTCCACAATTTAGATGAGACAAAAACAAGTCTCACAGAAATAAAAACAGAACACTGAGAGGTATTTGTTGCTGGCTCAAGTTGGTCTCAGCTGCAATCTCACCGGTGAATTAGGCACTCAGACTAAAGTAAATGGGTTTGTTGGCTTGCATATATCTGAACAGACAATTCTTAGATGTTTTTTTGACCTGGCTATATGGTAAAGTAATGCAGATTAATTCATTGTTAACACTTACTGGAGAGTGAGCTCAGGATCTCTGTAAGAGCAGGCTTGAAGCAATGATTTTTGCACAGTAACAACTTGCTTGTGGTAATGGCATAAATGCAAAATTACTTTGACCTTTAGGAGAGTTATTCAGTACCGGCTTGCTCACAAGACTACGACTTAAGAGTCCAAAAGGCTGATAATGGAATAATTAAACAGAAAAGCTATGAGAAAAGGCATCTAAAATTGCTTGAGTTACATCTTACCACTGAAGTCCCACACCTAAATCGGAACCCTCTCTTTCAAGTGGGGACTTCAGTTACTGTTTTGTTGAAAACCAGACAAATCCCCATTTGAAAGAAGATATCACAATTAGATGACCTTGAAGTGCTTAAAAATTGTGTGTAGCAGAAGGAAAACCTTCATTCAGCTTCTTGTTTGGATGGATTTGTGTTTGTAACGTGTAAGCCCCAAAGCACCTCTCTTTTCAACAGTCTCGCTATCTGATTTATAGATTTTTTTGATTACTGTGGAAAACTGTATGAACCAGTGAAAAATGCTTCCTGCAGGTACACTGGGGCTAACAGCTCTTAGGCATTTGCATTTTTCCAGTGTATTGTGTGAAATATTGTCTGTTGGACACAAACACTTGAGATTGTGGAGCTTTTCAAGGAAAGGCACAGTAAGTGTCTCTTGTCGGTGCTTCTTGCTTCTCTACTGTGCTTCTGATCTGCTTTCCAATTACTGTTCAGTGATTTGGATTGTGGCCCCTTTATCAATGAAGAAGTTTCTCGTGAAGGAGCAGGAAACCTTGAAGATTTCCTCTTGGGTGTCTTGTTTAAAATAGCAGTTCTGTCTCCAGTGTGGGCCACGCAGAAAATCAGCAGAAGCTGTGCACCAGCCTCGTGTACAGTTAGTGCTGCTGTAACCCTCCTAGTGATAAGGAGGGACCTGTCCTGCTGACAGATCCTGTATGTATTGCAGTGCTGTTGGCTTTTCTTATTCTACTGAGAAGGACTCTATAAAAAGTGGTTTTGGGTTCGGGTGGTGGTTTTGTTTTGGTTTGGTTTTTTTCCTTCTATTTTATAAAATTTTAGGCATTTACCAAGACACAGCAAGTCGTAAGGGAAGTTGTCACGTGAGGAGGCAAATCAGCATATATAGGTGGATTAAATGCACCTTCTCCCGCCCAGTATTTTTCCTTGGACCCCTTTAACACACTCAGGGATGTCTTTATTCTCTGTCTTACATCTTGTCTCAGTGATGCAGCTGACCTGCTCTGCCAGTCCCTTTATAGCTGTATTTCATTTAGGATGAAGGCCTTAGGCAGGGAAAGAGGAATGCTGTAGAACATTTAATGACAGTGTCATCTACGGATTGTGTGCTCTGGTTGCCTCCAGCTGTGTGACTGCTCAGTGTGTGTCAATGTTTATATTTATTTTGAAACACTTAGAAATATGATTAGCTCTGAGCCCTCTATCAAATCTATGTGATGTTGGCTCAGTTGTTTCCAAAGTTATTGCAGGTTTGGGAGAAGGTGGCAAGGAACAATGGTCGAACAAAGAGCATGGAATTGCATGGCTTATGCCTCATTTCCACCAGGCTGGCAATAACAAATTGATTTGGGGTATAAATCTACAAAGATTTGTAGGCACACAAGCTGATAATAAATACCTAGTCTTTGATCTGGCATTAAATTTACATTGAAAGGGAGCTTTGGAGGTCATACAGTCTAACCCAAGACTAGCTTTAAAGTTAGGTCTGGTTGTTCAGGGGCTTGTCCAGCTGAGTTTTGAGTATCTCCAGGAATATCCTCCAGCTTTGCTGAGCAGTCTGTCTCAGTGCTTAGATGCTGTTGCTGTAAATATTTGTTTTCTTATTGCTGGTCAGAGTTTTCCTTGCTGCAGCTTGTGCCAATTAGTATGAATCTTTTACTCCCAAATCAATGACTGCATTACAGGCATGCAGAGACAGCTGAGGAGCAGGAGAGCAAACTCTTAACTTTGGATTCTTTATTATGCTTTTACAAATGAAAAGATATTTTATTTGTCTGGGAGCAAATGTAATGAAAAAATGGGCTTGTTTCTGGTGACAAGAGAAACAATCCAAGTGTTTTGCTTATAAAATGCGTAAGCAGATAAGTTTGATTAAGGAAAAAGAAATCCATGCAGCACAAGGGGGAAGTGGAGCTGTAAAACTGGGATAAAGTCCATGAGGTACCATCCTGTGCTCGTACTTGCACACTTTGTTTCCCTTGCCCTCATCTTTGGCCCTTTGGGTTGGGCTATGACACAGAGACTTTATATGATTTACATTGAAAGTCACTTTAAATGATACCTTTGTGTTATCTTTAAGGCTTTTTTGACTCCAAGCTATCTGAAAGGGAATGGATTCTAGCAAAAGTTTAAAATAGTCAGATTAGGTAATTCTGGATCTTGGAACAGGGAAAACAAAGCATTACAGAAAAGGGAATCGATCCCACTTCTCTTATGTCCTCGCTGCTGATGTGAGGATTTTGTATATGGGTTTGCAACTTTTTATGGAATAAATTACTCCTGGGCTTCTTGTCTGTCTCAAGATGTCTTGGCTGTGTTGTGGATGCCATATAAAGGACTGAGTAATACTGTGGTGATAGCAGAGTAAGGTAAAGTGGGGAGAAGTATGCTGGTCACAATTTCATGTGCATTCTGAAAAGCTCTCACTGTAAGAAGGGAAAAAGCTGCTTTTGCCCCTCCACATCAGTGTCTGAGATCTTCAAAAGGATCTGGCTGCGTCTTTTTCTTTTGTGTGAACAGAGATGTTAAATTCAAAAATGTCAATAAGTTGTTTCTGTTGCCTCGTATTGACTGAGTAGTTAGAAGCCAAGTGTCAGTGAGCATTATTAATCGAGAGAGATGACTTCCTGCTTGGTGTGTATCCAAAGCAAACTGCAAATAATGGTGAACATTTGATTTTATTTTATTTCCCCCCCTTGAATTCTGTTAAATAACTTGTCATAGATTTGTGCAGATGCCTGTAATGAAACTGAACACAAATGATGCAAGCTCTCAGTGATCTCAGTGCAGGCTGCTAATTTGGAGGGTGTAAAGAGAAGTAACCAACATATGGCTCTAAATTACAGACCCTGTACCCTAAAAATAAATTGCAAAATACCTTTTGACCATCGGGACTTTTTTGTTTTTTCCCCCAATTCCAGTATATTCTTGAGCTGTCCTTTTAAACCTGACTGTATCAAGCAAATTCCTAGGATATCTGCCAAGGAGTTACTCACTGGTTTTCCTTTCTGTAGGTGCCCCCCTAACTCCATGTCATGCCATGCTCAGTTCTCTTTTTGTTGCCATGCTGCTGGCAGTTCCTACCCAGGCTGTAATGGATAACCCAAAATTAAATTCCAGGCAAAGAAATCAGTTTCTTTTGGACTGTATGTAAAGGCAGCTCTTTTGGTGTTTCAGGAAGACACTGTAGGGAATTAATTTTGGAATTTGCTGGTTGGCATAAAACAGGCTTAAAAGGATGAGAACAGAAGTGTCCTGGGGAATCTGCAGGAGTTAATGCCATTGATCTGAAAGGATGTCACACAATCCCAGTATTTCACAGAGATTGACCAGCCTGCCCAATTATCTGTTTGCCTGCATCTGCTGTGAAAAGTGCAGATTTTCCTTCCTGCTCCTCTCCCTTGCCACAGGCTTTGTGTAGAAACTGTTTCAGCTCTGCACAAAGATGACATTGACTGAAGTCCTGTGCTTTGACTGGATATGTTTCTCTAGTTCTTAGTCAGCAAAACCCTAAATGCATGGGGTTTTGTTTTCCCTGGCATTTAGGGTCTAGTGCCTGATTTTAAAGAAAGCTGATCTGGAAAATGGTTATTTAAGTGAAGCAATTTTTTGGGGAGCACATTCTGTTAGGCTTGCTGGCTTACTGGAAATGTCATCCCAGCTGGTGTGAGACCAGTGTGGAGTCAACAGCCTCTTGCTAATTCAGATGCTTTCTGTATCCTAGTCTTGCTTTTTAATACGGAGAGACTCTTGAATCTCTGCCAGGTGTCTGTTTGCATATAGCTCAAAATAAGACTGCAATAAATTATTTAGTGGCCACATTATAAAGGAAATGTATTTCCTGAGCCTTGAGAAAGCTGTGATCAAACATTACAAGGCAATGGGTTTGTCAGCACTGCAGAAGAGAAGGAGAGTTGGCTCTACACTTTAAAATTGCCCCTTGGAGTTTGCATCAGAACACTCCCGAGCTCCTTCTGTAATTCAGTAAATGACGTACACAGCTCAGTTACCTCCAGTGGTATTCAGAGTAAATCTGTCTCTAAAGAAGAGCAGAGGAAAGCAGGCAGACATCCATAGGTGGGGACTGCTGGTTTATGAAGGGATAAAAGCTGCCAGCATGCTGTGCTCTGTGATGTGGGCTTCAGGAGACTGAGCTTTCCTACATGGAAATATCTGGGGTCTGGCAAAACGCCTTTTGCTCCAAGTCTGCCCTTGGGGACACTGGATGTAATGATATCACAGTGTTAGCCTGCATGGGCTCTGTTTAATCTTGCAGGGATTGGGGGACCTGAGGAAATCAATTGTGGTAGAGAAATGGGGTATTTGAAGATATTAGGAACAAGTAAAAGTTTGAACAAAAGCAGTCAAAATGAAGGAATTATTTGTACCAGAAATTGTTTTGTGCTGCAGAGGTCTAGAACCAGCAGTTCTCAGCTACTGTGTGCCTTAGAGAAAGCCTCGTATAAAGTCCTTCAGACCAGGAGTAAAGAAAAAATGTAATTATACATATTTTGGGTGATCATATCCTGGCTGAGGTCTCGTGGAGATTCATGGTCTAATGAGGAAAAAGTCACAAGGTTGCTTAGGAGATTTCTTGTTTGAAAACACTCCAAGCATCAAACTTAGCAAAATAAGATGAACTCAGGCTCATGAGATATCAACCTAATGGAAAACCTGGAATATTTTGTGAGTTTATTACTCTTTACAGGCACTGGCAGTGAAGCATGGAATTAGAGGCCAAACGTCAGTCTCATGGATATAACTCCTTATGCCTTCAAGAAACAGCTACAAGGTGGAAAAAATGAGGCATTAACTTTATTGCCTAAACATCTTTCTAGGATTTTTCAAACTATTATTTCCAAAACATCTGTCACAATAACATTCAAAATCTTCATGATTGTGTGAATCACTCATCCCCTGGGTGTCACTTAAGCTGCAGACATTTTGCATAGTAAACAAAGATTTTTTTTTTTTTTTTTTTTTTTTTTTTTTTTTTTTTTTTCTTCTTGCCCTGTGGCTTTAACTATCTGCTGTGATGCATAAAGGAGCAAAATTGCTTTGGTGTAAAGCAGTGTTGCCATTTTATACTGCCTTAATTGAAAACCCCAAAACCTTCGAATCCTAAACAAACAAAAAACAACCCCCAAACTCAGTTCCTGTCTATCTTAGAGCAGAGATTTCTGAATGCAAATGTGTCACTAAAGCCATATCCAGTCACATCCTATTAAAGCATGCCTACAAAGCAGGAGACAAGCACATCACAGATTTTCATGCACAGAGGCAATCAGAATATGGATGCAGATCCCTTTTCAGGTTTATGATGTTCATCACTCTCTTTTGTGCAGGTTTAAAATATCTTGTCATTATTCTGGCCTTGGAAACCTGTTGCCATGCCATCCTTAACAGCTGTCAGCACTGGAATCACTTTGGCCAAAGTGGTGTTTATTAGTTTGTCATGATGTACAAATCCTTTAATCTGCTCCTTTGCCATTCCTCAGGCAGCCTGCTCCGGGATCAGGGCTGCTGGTGGCTGGGGATTAGGTGACCCTTGGCACCCTGGTTGGTGTAACACAGCAGCATTTGAGATGTAATGTGGGAGCTTCAGAAAAGCTCTGCACCGATAAAACATGAGAGCTGGGCTGCACGATGTTATCTTGTGTAACTTTCTGAAGTGGGGTTTTGATTTTCATTCATGCTCTTGAGCTCCGGGCTGCCGTCTGTGTGGAGAGCAACAGGAAAATGCAGCAAGTATTTTCTCCAGCCTTTGGAGAGTGAAGTGCAGCACAGTGAGCATGTGGGTGGAAAGGCTCTGTGGCGAGAGCTGAGAGAGGTCGCTGCTGCTGAAGTGGAAGTGCCGCCCTTGAGTTCCAGGTTGCTGCAGAACAAACAGCTTTTCTCCCTGGCTGTGTTCTGCCATACTGGGGTAACTCTTTGAGCTGGCTCTTGTGCTGGGTATGGCACACCAAGGTATGCTCTAGGGCTGCATTTCTGCATGTGGGGTGAGACTTGAGCCTTCGAGATAGGCTTACAAGATCTTTTCTGTGAGAGCAAACTGGGAGATTTATAGATTTAAAAGTCGAGAGAATCACTGGCATGTTTTTTCTACTTGAAAGAGTTCAACGGTGGACAAAACAGAGCAGAGGAGGAATTGTAATGCTATCTTCTGTTTATAGAACCACAGTGGTGGTTCTGCATTTGTTCTGAGAATGGCTTCCTGGCAATCCCCACCGAAGCCCTTCAGACACTTGATTCTGCATGTGCCTTTCTGTTTCCCAGGTTCCACTTGTGCTGCTGGCTGGATTTCAGTCTCTTTCCCAGCCTGTATTGTTCTGCTCTTGAAAACTTCTTCCTCTGGTGCTTGCAGAAATGCTGCAAAAACCAATCTGAGTAATCCCTTCCTTCTGGAGTGGAGTTCCTTCCACAGCTTTAGCCAGAACCTGGGCAAAGCATGACTTATTTTGCTGCTTAGTGATGGTGTTTAAAAGAAATGTCGTTCTGTGACTTACACCAAACAAATTGATTGCAATTAAATGCCTGATGGATCCATGCATAGCAACCTGTGTGTCCCAAGAACAATAAGTTGTGTAACACATAGAAGAAAAGTGGAAGTGTATGAAGGGCCTTATTTTCCCTACTGTTATCATGGTGCAGGAGGTTGGTGCTTTTTCTCTTGTTTTTGTATGTCCAAAGTAATTTCATCATCTTTAGCAAATACTTCAGGCTCCCAGCTGTTGTACGGGTTGGAGGGAGAATTAAGTTTGTTCTCCTTAGCTGTTCTGCTCTTCCAAAAAGGGATTGCTGGTTTTTCAGAGTGGATAAATACAGGATCCTCAGGACCTCCAAGGTTTTCTGAATTCAGGTGGAGGGATTTTGTTTAGTGAAGGGAATTAATGAAGTACTTGTAGATCAGTGAGTGGCTTGCTGCCATGCCACAGGGTCACAGTGTGCTCTTGGTTTTGAGGAACAATTTGGGGAGCAGGTAAGGAATCTTCTAGTAGCCATTCATATGTGCTGAAGTTGCAGAGGGATGTACAATAGTCAGCATTTCCTTATATGTTGGGGCTCTCTCATTTAATGTGTTAAAGAAACATGAGCAACTTTGAAATGAAAGACCTTGTCTTAGCCAGAAGGACTTTTTTAATGATGAGGAAGAATCATGTCTATTTGGTTGACTCGTTGAAATATAGAAAGTTTTACTTCTAATATTAAAAATATGAAACTTTTGGCCATTTAATTTACTGCTTACTGATAAGAAAGTGTGTATATGCTTCTGGCTATGGGGGGACTGCCAGTTTGCAAAGCTAATTTATGTGTAAGAAGATGACTTCTAGGTAGGAGTGATAGCTCAGGGCCAGAGATCTCGCTGTGTGGTCAGAAAACTTCACAGATAACTAGGAAAAGTGCAGTTTACCACATAAAAATAAAAAAAGTAATCCAAGTGAGGAGAGGATAGATCTGAGGCAGAAACTTGGAAAATAAAGTAATGCAAAGAGAAACTTAAGGATAGGTGAGTAGATGGCAGCTACAGTGTGGTGTAACAGCAACAGGAGCCATTCTGGCTGGTCTGGGAGCCTGGTTAGCAAGCAGGGAGCAAACCCTTATTCTACTAAGACATCTTTGCAATTTAGAAGACTGGATTGTAGATATCATTGAGACAAAGATGTTTGGCAAACAGATGGAGTCTTAACACAAAGTGGAAGATAATGAAAGAACTGATGTGTTACAAACATTAAGTAGCAAATAGATGAAGAATAGATTTATTTGGCTACAGCCAAAATAATGGGATGAAATCAAGCCAGGTACAACATTTAGGATGAAATTTTCTCATGGTGAAAACTTAATGGCTTTGTAAATGGATTCCTGGGAAGCACTGAACCCTCCCTGTGGGGACTGTTTTAGAACATGTAGGGATGAAAAGCTGGTAAAGGTGTAATAAAGAAAACCAATCTTTGTTAAGAGAAAGGGATGCTGTAGCTCTGTGATGAGGACTTTTCCCTGCTTAGGATAGTGAAGCAGCTTTCTAATAGCCTAAATGAGGAATGCTTTATTGGTTCAGTCTTATTCCTTCATTGCTCCATGACTTCATTTTTAGAGAAGTCTGGAGCAGAAAGGCCACACGCAGTGATTGCTCTGAGGCTGCCAGAGTGCCTGAGGAACAGCCCCAGGAGGTGCCAAGGCCATCCTACAGGGAGTGCTGGGCATCATAGTGGGGGAAGATTCTTTATGCAGCTCTAACCAGGACCATCATTAAAATTTGAAACTTGGATATCTGTTACTGGATTTCATTTCAAAATTGAGATTGTGCTCATTGGACTGGTTCATGAAAGCCCTGATGCTGAAAGCCTGTTTTTAACACACAGTGAATGGGTCTGTTGGGAAAGATTCCCACTTGCAAGCTCTGCTGGTAGTGATGATGAGTGGCTGTTCTACCCATTAAATTGATCAAGTGTTGAGTTATGTGTAATTTCAAAAGCTGACTTGAACCTCAGCAATGTTGCTCTGGAGTGAAGTGACAGCCCTTCAAAACAAGTATTTTATTATCAGCATATTGAAGGATTATTTAGTGATATGACATTTACAACTCTCTAATGGTAGTTTTAGGGCAGTGACCTCATTATAGCATTCAGGATATCTTCCTTTATGGGCCATATTTATGGGAAGCTCATTGATGGCATACTAAGAATGCACCAAAAATTAACCTTTTTCCGTTCATCTGTTCTAGAACTTTCCTTCTACTTGCATTTCCAGTACTTTCCTCTCAAACATTATTTCACAGAAGTTATATTTTCCTTTGTTGGAACTGTAAGCACAAAGCCTGTACCTGGTGCAGGAATGTAAACAGCCCCACTGTTTCAGTTCTGGAAGCTGGAATGCTTCCCCAGTGCTGCAGTAATGTGATTTGAGCAGTCATTAGAATGTTATATACTTGTCCTTTTCCTTTCTAGCCCCTCTTGGGAAGATCCCAGCAATCTGTGAACCTACCTCCCTTTGTATCTTACAGCAGTTTGTTGATTACGTTATACTTGTTTTGTTTTGTAGAAAACTGTTTATATAATTTCACTTAGCCTGGGATATTCTATCCTTGAGGGGGAACACTTGGACTTGAATTATTTGCTGGATGAATCTCAAGGTGTGTTCTTAATTCAAGTCCTGTGTTTAATTTAATACTGGGTGTACTAGCTTGAAAACTTAAAAGGAAAATTTGGGTTTCATTTTCAAAGAGCTGTTCTAGGCATACATTTGGTGTTCCTGCCCCCAAAGCCCATCCCTCTCCCTTGTTTCTTCTGGTTTTTCTTTTGTATCACCTTTGATACATTTAAATCATAGAATCACAGAATGGCCTGGAAGGGACTTTAAAGATCATCTTGTTCCAAGCCCTGCCATGAGCAGGGACACCTTCCACTAGACCAGGTTGCTCAGAGATCCATCCAACCTTGCCTTCAACACTGCCAGGGATGGGGCATCTCTAGGCAACCTGTGCCAGGCCCTCACCAACCTCACAGGGAACAAGTTCTTCCTAATATCTAATCTAAACCTACTCTGCCAGTCTGAAGCCATTCCCCCTTGTCCTGTCACTACAGGCCCTTGTAAGAAGTCCCTCTCCATCTTCTGGTAGGCTCCCTTCAGGTACTGGAAGGCCACCATTAGGTCACCCCAAAGCCTTCTCATCTCCAAGAACAATCCCAGTTCTCTTTCCCTATCCCGATAGGAGAGCTGTTCTACCCCTCTAATCATCTTGCTGACTGGCTCCAACAGGTCAAAGCCCTTCCTGTGCTGGGGACCCTAGAGCTAGATGCAGCACTGCAGGTGAGTCTCACCAGAGCAGATTAGGAGGATTTGGTTGCAGCAAAGGAAAGGGCTCATTAGTTTGTAGTAGTTAAGCTTGGTTTGTGATTTGTATGAGCCACAGAAGGAAGGGGTAGATCTGACTGGAGCAAAATTGTGCCTTGGGCATCATCCTGTGGCACGGAGCCCACACCAGGCAGTGATTTCTGCTTATCAGGCTCACATAGAACAGCTCCCTTGGCTTTGACTTGCATTTGGTTTCAGTGTACATTTCCCAGAGCAACTGTCCTCTTTGCCACTGCTGGCTGTAAATACTGGGAGAGGAAGAGCAGAGGAGGAACGCAGGTGGTCATGGACTGCTGGCTCTCACTGGCTTGAGGTTGCTATAAACAGCACTTGCTGTGATTTGGCACATGGACCTAATCTGAAGTGGGCTGCAATCTTACAGTAATTGCCTAAAATGAATTAAAAGGTACAAGCCCAAGATAATTAAAATGTTCCTCTGGAAACCATAGAAACCCCTTCTTTAGTATTGCTGTGATATTCTGATAATGGATTAACCAGGGTTGTTTGTGTGAAGGGTTTTCCCAGCCCCCAAAGGATGCCCCGGGAGCCTTGTTTGCAAATGAGGTGATGAGGTGCTTTCTGCATATATTTCCTTCCAGGCTGGAGACTGACCTGGAGCTCTGCCACACAGCTTTGCCATTAGAGAGAATCTCTTGCTGAGGGTGAGTTTGGGTAAGTCCCAGCACTTTTTGTGTCCCCTTCAGGCAGGTGATAGAGTTTTCTGAAAGCGAGATGAACTGCATTTCCCTCAGTCAGTCTTACAGTGAGATTGGCAACAGACCCAGCCTTAAATGTTATGGACAGCTGCTAAAGCCAAACCTGGGATGGGAAAGGGAAGTGGGACACCTGCTGCATTCAGTTCAGACTTTAGGGGAATCTCCTGTGTACAGAAAGCCTGAATATGGAATGCAAAACATCTCCGTGACACCCATTCATCTCTGCAGGTTTAGCCCTCATCTGCTGATGTGCCAAATACAGCATGGGGAGGAGAGGGGCTTCCTGATGAGCATATCCCAAATGATTCAGTCTGCTCCACAGGATTTTATTAGTCACAATGAGTTTGAAAATGGTTTCATCCTTCCAAAAAGCCAAAGTGGTGTTGTGTATTAGGCTGTGTACAAAACCCAAATGTCACAGGGCTTCGTCTGGCTTGGGATGTTGTCATGGGGCATTAACGATTCTGCCTGAGAGTGCTTGTAGGGGAAGCAAGACATGGTACTTGCTGAGAATAGGGAGAGAATTTAAAGTAAGGAAAACGTAAACACCAGTATTTGGAGTTAGAATGGTGAGCTCTGGAAGAAGCAGGGGGAGTTTTAGGAGTGTGGGTAGTTGAAATATTTACGTAAGTAATGCATCATTTATGTGAAAAATAACAAATTGGATGTTTTCTTTCACAGTAGCTAAAATCCCTCAAAGACGTATCAGGTTGTGTTCACTGCTGCCTGCTGAGTTAGGATGACAGCGTAAGTGGCAGAGGATATTTGGGGTTTGTGGGGAAAACAAGGTACTTCAGAGCAGCCTGGTTTTACAGCAAGACAGGGACAGATCTGCTTTCCCTGCAAGTGAGAGGTGGCTCCCTTTCCTGAGCTTTCAAACAAGAGGCAGGGGAGGAAAGCAAGCCTACATATACTGTCTGACTAAAGAAAGGCAGCTAGTGACCATTCATGGAGGGGAGGCATGGGGTTAGATTTACCCTGTTTCCAAAACAGCTGTTAAGGTTTTGTTTTCTTCTTTCACATAAACTTGTGGGTTGCTGGATTAATCCCAAGGCTTTTTGCTCTGCTCAGTGCCCTAATAAACATATAAATTAGCTCATTTCCTAAATGTTCCTTCATTAGCAATGAGCTCAGTTAAATAAAGTATCACATACACGTTCACTTAAAGCTTCTGTTGCTCACACTAGGACTGCTCAAGTTCCAGGGTGGGAATTGCTCACCATCTGCTGTGACGCGATTGATACACAGCAGGATCTGCTCCAGACTCCGCAGTTTATGAATTTTCTTAGCTTTTTTCAATCATTGAAGACTTGGATGTGCCACATCTCTTAGAGGAACAAGAGTTAAGCTTTCCAGGTGGCAGAAGCAGGGATGGTGAGGGCACACCCCAAGTGCCCTGCTGAGAACTGGGGAACCATGAAGCCAAATGCTGGGCAGCTCAGAGCTGAAATTACCAAAAAACACAGGTCTTGTGTTTTGTACCTTGCCAATCACTCAGTGCCCAGTTAGTCATCCCTCTGTACTTCATGTACTGATTTACACTTGTGCAGTGTGGCTGTAAAATATTTCAGTTCTTTATGGTTTGTAGTCATACACTTACAGATAATTACACACAGTACAGAGAAGTAGAGAACTAGGACAAAATGTGTGCTGATGTAAACAACTTGCCAATTAAATTTTAAACAGGAAAATTTATTAATCAAAGTAACTATGGACAATTAGAGACCAAAAATGGCGATCTGCCAAACTACAAGGCAAAGGAGCAGCGCTGAGTACCTACCCACAGGTCAGGCACGGCCAGAGGCACGCCACAAAATTGGGGAGATACGTTTTATACCCCGGAGCTGAGTATAGCTCCTCCCTTGACTCCACCCTCTTAGGCTATTCTGGTTGGCTCGTCTGTATCCAGGGTTCTTTCGCTTGGCTCGTAATGGTCCAATGGGGTTTTCCCGCTGTCTCCCCTTATGCTAACTGTGATTGACACCCGTACCCCTCCCTGTTAGCAAAATCCAGAAACTTCCGTGATCAACCCTTAATACGTAAGTCCCATCCCTAAATAACAACGACCATCATTCAACATCAACTTACATTATAATAAACTCGATAACCTTCCAGCCTAATCAAAGCCCTCATTAACATATAAATGAACCCATTAACTTCATAGTTCTATTAACAAACTCATTAGACAAAAGCCAACTCTCTGTTCATGTTGATAACATGCTATTCCTTCCACTGTGCTGGTGCTGCCAGGTAAGGTAGATAAACCTCAAGGAAAAGTTTCTGTTGAAGGTGAATGCAGGAACAAGACATTTTAACTCTGTGATTGTGACTTTGATGCTTGTACTCTTTCCTCTGAATTTAATTGCCATACTTCTGTCTCATCTTCCGTTGGTTTTGTCCTGCACTTGTAGTGAAACATGATGGAAAAATAAATCAGTGGAACAGATTCTATGCTAACTCTTTCTGTTGTAAAATATTTTGTGGAATCTGTCACTCTTCAAAGTAGTTTAATATAATCTGGTTCCATCTAAATTATGTTAAAATAGCCCTTTTCTGTTTTGTTCCTCTTCTATGTAATCTTAAATAATTTTCATTGCCTTTGTACCCATTTCTATACAGCAATTTTCCTCACTAGTAAAATGAAAGCCACTTACAGTTCTGAATTGAAATAATAGTTCAGTACTTCTGAAAAAAGGTTGAGGCGTTTCTTTTGAGATGGGGTTTTTGTTTGTTTGTTTGGCTGTTGTTGACATTTTCATTCAGAACAAAAAAAAAATATCACTATTAGAATTTCCCATATGGCAGGAGATCCATCTTTTTGAACAGCTCAAGTATTTATTTAGCCTTTCAATTAAGACTCTTGGAATACTGTAGTTACCAATTGTAAAGCTTAGTGTTGCTAGTGTATCTTTTTAAAGGGGATAATATGGATCTTCTCGATTACATTTTAATTGAAATTAATTTGGAAACCTCTACATGAAGGGCATGGTAAAATACCCTTCCCAAGGCTGCCATTTGCTCATAGCCAAATACAGGTTAGCAGGTGCTCTGGCAAGGAGCAGCAGTGAAAGCCATTATTGGGTGAATAATGCTGAGGGATGGCAAAGTTCCCTCCTGGCAGAACAGGGCCTCCTCTTCCATTGTCACTTTTTCTCTGTATGCACAAGTCTTTATTTCTTGCTCTTTCAAATCTTGATTATTTTATTTATAGAGGGTTTTTTTCCCCCTCATTGTTCTATTCTGAATAGAATATCTTATTCCAAGTAGAACATTTTATTTGGAAAAGCTGTAGCCAAACAGAAGGGCTGGAGAATCTGACCTACTAATTCTCCATCATTTCGCATTGTGCAATTGTTTATATTTTCAAAAAGAGGCAGCAGAATGATGCCCAATACATGTGTAGTGGGCTGTATAATTTTTGCATAAATAGGTGACATGCAAGGAATATAAAAATCCATCTTATGTTTACCACCTAAATGCTTTCAGGTATGTGGTTCTTTTTCTTTATAGCATGTTTAACCTTTGTCTTCAGTGCCATGGAAGTATTACAGCAGAATTTAACGGGGTGGACTGCAATGGCTTTTATAACCAGAGCTCCAATATTGATTATTAATTAATAATTATCTAATAATTAATGATTAATAAATAATCAATTACAAGTTCCTTATTAGTATTTAACTGGATAGTTAATGACTGAGGTCAATATGACCATTTTCAGAACTAGTTTCTCTGGTAATCTGTAAGATTTCTAGAATCTGTCCCTTCTGTATGTGTGATCTGTTAGTCTGTGTTCCTGGTACCTCTGCCTGCTCTTCATAACTGCACCTCAGGACCAGCTGCTTGGAAATGCTGCTGGTCCCACTCATGAATTGGCATGGCAGTTTTTCATTTGCTAATTACACTTTTTCAGTCCCCAGCTCTCTCTTTCTCTTCTCTGGCATAGTTCTGTCATTAACATGTTCAGGAACCCGATTTTAATATCTTTATTTCCCAGTTATGCCCTGTGGGCGGCTGGTTTAGTCTCAATTTACATTTTGTGTAATTAACTCTGAGCTGTAAGGGCACTGAGCAATTCACTTATGTGGCAGATGCCACTTTTCAGAAGATGTGCACTTGGCTGGCACAGAGCTCATGTTTTGTTTGTCTGGGGGTTCAGCAGCCCCAGTCCCAGTGTTGCCAAAAGTGGGAGTTAGTGTTTGAGGGGTGAAGGCTGGAGATTTGGAAGCACTGGAGTGTGAGGAGGGAGGCTGCTGCTGGTAGGGAAGAGGGGTCAGTGGCTGGTGCCTGACCAGACAGGAGTCAGGCAGCAGACAAGGCACAGGGGTACAGTTTGGTGCTACAGGATTTGGGAGCTAACAGGATCACAGCTGTGTGTTTAAAGGCTTGCTGGCTCTGAGGAGGCCGGATTCTGGAAAGCAAAATTACCACAGTACAAGTGGGCTGCAGGGTTATGGCTAAACCTGGAGATAAATGTGAGAGTGTTGTCAGAGGCTGTGAAACAGGGGCTATTTGGTTCCCAAGATTTTATTCCATATCATTATTTGTCTCCTGGTGGTTCAAATAAAAATGATACCTCTCCTTAAAAATCATTTTTGTTAGCGTAGGCTGGTATTTCCAGCAGAAGCAGTGAAATAACAGAAAAACCTCGTTGCTCCGTGCAGCAGGGTAACTTGTGGGCGAGTCATCCCTCATGTCACAACAAAGAGGAGCTGGTCATTATTTTCTGTGGGCTTGCATTCACAGGGCTTTGAGGGTGTGTAGATGGAGGAGAGAGCAACACCAGAACTTCTGAGCTGTTCCTTCCTGCCCAGTTCAGTACAATGCCTTGCTTCCTTGAGGTGGCCCAGTGCAGCCCCATCAGACGTGAGCCACAAGCCTCCTTCCAATGTAAGGCATGGGCTTGTGATCTCAGTAATGGCATTCTCCATGTCCATCTAAGTGAGTCCTGTGAGGGCTGCAGAGGAGGGAATTGGCTCTTCTGGCTTAATCCAGTGCCTCTGACATGGGTGCATAAAGATTTTCAATGTGCAGATTAATGCCAACCTACTGCTCTTTCTAAGCTTTGGGATCAAGTGGCAGGAATATATGAAAAGAGAGAAATGAATTTGCAGGCTTCGGAGAGACAAGTGCAATTGTTTGTATGTTGTTTGTAATTGTTTGGGCTAAAATTGATTCCTAAGGACTCAACACAAACTTTGCCTGCTCTGCTGTGAGCATTCAGAAAGTTTTTGTCTAGCTTCCAGTAAGAAAGTTCATGTGTAATTCCGATTAGAAATTGTTCTAGGGTGCTGTTACTAATTTAGTAACCTGTGGTAACTGTGAGCATCTCCCAGCTACTGTTTACTGGCAAGCCTTGTATTTATTAGCTAATGGCAACTGTGAAAATTAACAGGCTTTGTCATTTCACTTCTAAGTTTGTAAGGAATAAGAGATTCATCTTTCCAAAGAACTAAGGAGTGGATGCTGAAACATGCTTTATATATGTAATTTCATCTGATCTCTCAGGATGAAGTGATGCATCTGTTAAATTAGCTCTAGTCAGGTCTGGTCACCTGGTTCTTGCTGTCTAAAATTTAATGTTGAATGATAGAAACATTATATAAGGAGTGAATGCAAACAAGGTTTCCAGCATCACGAAAAGCCAGTGCTGCTTCAGAGAGAGAGAGAGGGAAGAGCAAGGCAAAATGACAGCGTGAAGACATAAAGTGAGATGAACTACAAATTTCAGTGCAATCAAATCTTGTTCTCCTGACACGTTTGAACATTTGCAAGAAGATAAAACAAAATCTCAATTTCAAGTTATGTAAGAGATGCAGAAGTAATAGCTCAGATGCAGCACATTTCAAGGAATTGATTTCCAGCCAAACTGTCTGTTACTATAAAACACCGGCAGATACAGGACACATTTCTGCTACTTTTCATGAGGTTTGTATAGTTTTGTTTTGTTTTTAATAGTAAACCACAGACACTTTTATGAGATCACAGTGTTGTGTTGTGCAGAGTTTGAAGTCAATATCCAGCAATTGATCTTGTCAAAGCTCAAAAAAGCCTTGAATTCTGTAGGAGTTCCGATATTCCAGGACCCTGTTGAAAGAGGAGACTAGAAGTAAACTAGCCTTATGACGGGAGTATAGTGTTACTGTCCCTGTGTGAGACAACAAGTGTGCTTAAGTAGTTGCCATGGATATGCTCCGGCTCAGCTTGTGGCTGGCGAAAGGGTTGGATCTAAACAGGGGCTGGCACTCCCTCAGAGGAGTGTAAGTGCATAAAAACTGCAGGTTTTGTCTGCACTTTAAAACTGAAAGTAGCTTCCAGTACTCTTCAAGTAAAGTTGGCCTCGTCTCACTTCAACTTTCTGTTGAAAAATTCATTACATATGGAAATATATATCTTCAAGCAAAGAGAATTAAACTAGAAAATATAGCATTAAGAGTTGCTTTTTGTCCAGGAAGGCTAATAAATATGTCCATTGTCTTCTCCTGTGCATAGCTGATAGAAATTCCACACATTTGAATGCCACCAATGAGATTTTCTTGTGCTGTAACACTGGGAATTTGCTATCCTGCTCCCAGACTTTCACTGTGGGAGCAGTGGAACTGGCTGCTGTCAGGGCTGGCATCTGCAATTCCAGTCAAGGGAGCTAAAATTGTCTCTCATTATGATAGTATGGCTTTGTAGTTTCCTGCCTGACACTTAAAAAGCTAATTATTGCTAAAACACAGCACAGCAGAAGAGGCAGAGGAACTCATGAAACATGAATTGAGACTGAGTGTCACATAGATATCAATAGGAATAAGTTGCTTGTTGTTCTGATGCAGCTAATTGGTATTTCTGTGAGGTATTTCTTCACTCATTGAAATATTGAAAGTGAAATGTTATTATTAAGATGGTTTTGTCTTTTTTTGCCAAATCACTCATTGCTTTGTAGCCTGCTACAGAAATGCAGCTCTCCCACACCTGGAGTTTGCACTATAGTAGCACCTATTGTGTATTTTTAAATTTGTATCTGATCTAAACAGGAGGGAAAAACATTTTTTCCTTGGTTTATGTCTATATTCAAGATAATGGGATTAAAAAGGATGTCCTGGATGACCAAGTCCTGGTCCTTACTGTCATACCCACCACATCCTACAATCCTCTTTGTAAATGTATTTATTCCATCTTAGAAGTGGCTTACTGTCTCCCTATCCTTTTCTCCTGACTGTCCCAGGACATTATTGCTCTACTGATCCTCCTAATTTTCAGTTTAAAATCAGCCACTGGATTCCCATTTCTTGGGAACTGCCTTTCATCTTGAGGAGCACTTACTCCTCACAGGGTTTTACGTATTTGTGGGAAGTAGTCGTGTCCTGCCTCCCACTCCCTAATTTACCAGGCTGACTGCACAAGGGCAGTCTTTAACTCTCCTTTTGGTGAGGTGGCTGCTCTGCTTTCCACCCCTGATCACCATTTTAGCTTGGATTCATTTTTTTCAGTATGGATGACCAAGACTGCAGAGTGCCAGCTCTAAAAGAACACTGAAAATCAAATTGCCTTTCATTTCTAAGAGTTTTGGAATGCACTGTCTTCCAGCATTTGCTAATCTTGCCAGAGATTTATAAGATGCTGAAGAAAAATATGTATGTCATGGAAAATAGGTGCATGGCTTGTTGCTGAGATGGGAGATAGTATTTCCTTTATGCATTAAGGGGGGAACAGAAAATGCTGTCCCCAGTAAATGTGAAAGATATCTGTATTATCAGTAAGCTTTCAAATTACAATTTTAGCCATTGAAGCAGATAACAGTTTTTCTTAAGATGAAATTGAATGCATGGTTTTATCTCTTGCTCGCCAGATAGAGCTGATTCCCTGGAATTCCTGTTTTCAGAAATATTATCTGGCTTCTCAGCCACATTCTTTGCAGAAAGGATGGTGTTGCAGGAAAGGCCAGTCTGGTTGCATCATAATACTCAAGGGGCAACTGGAGCTCACTCATCAGCTAAATCATGTCAAAGAAATACTTCTTCCCTCTCGTCACAAACTTCAGTTTCTTGGGTTTCTGAGATTCAAGATAAGCTTATCTTATTTCTACAGCAGTGTTTTCTTCTACGCTTACAAATTAAAAAAAAAAAAAATCACTTAGCCCTGCTAGGCCTCAAAAAAAAAGGTTTGAGTTTTAAAGACAAGTGTCTCTGGTTTCTCAACAGTACACAGCTCTTCTCAGAGCCCAAAGTAGGCCCAGATTACAGTAAGAAATTATTTGTGAATAAGCAAGTATTGAAGCTGTCTCTAAAAGTAATCCCAACAGTAAAAAAAACCTCCACCAAACCCCGAATGTGGCTCTCTTGGCAAAGAGAACCAAGAAAATTGCCCCCAAGCCCCCTTAATAGGATGAATGCATAACTAGAAAAATGGTAACTAGGACGTTTCTCTAAGTAGATCGTTTAGGTGAAGTTCATAAGGAAAGTTTTCAGGAACTTCATGCATTTTACCCAGACTTCCTACCTGACTTACTGGAAAAGCATTACTGAAATTAACCTGGGGTCGATCTCCTAATTCTCTCAGAGGGGCTGTGACTGCGCAAACTCTCGCTCCTCGGGCTGTGTTAATTTCACATTCCCGTGTGGTTTTTCTGTATGGCAACATCAGGATGAGTCACAAGAAGTACAAAAGATAAACCTGAATTGAACCCAGTCACAGAGACAAATTCAGCTCCTTTTATAGCAATTGATTAGAATCTCTCTGTGATATAAAGAATTAAGATAGTTTAAATACAGTACTAGCACTTTTTGGCTAGTAATGAATTTCTGTAATTCCCTAACATTTCAAACATATGATTGTTCAGCATATGAAGGAAAAATAGATGAAAATGTGGTAAGTGGTGATTATCTGCACTTCTGTTTTCTCTGAGAAAAAAATGTCTGAAATGGTTGTTAAAAAGGACAAAGCTGTATCAGCTGCCAATCACATGCTAGTAAAAGACTAAAATAATTGTTCTGACAACAATATTCAGAAATAAGGCATACATTTTGTGGTGGATTATGTTAGGGGGGTTTGGGGTTGGTTTTTCTTGGTTTATTAAATTTTTTTTAAAAAACTTAAACTCGAGGAATGAATTCTCAAAATCCTCACGTAGTTCTTTGCTCCCTTAGTGGTTATGGGCCGATTTTCCATGACTGTAATGAGGGCTGAAACAACCTGGAATAATGGAATGGAGTGTGCCATTTACTCCTTGAAAACTGCTTTTGGTGGCTGCATTTCTGTGAGCAGCCAGTCATTCTGTTTGTAGGGTTCATTTTGATGTTGCCCCACACAGTTACATACAGCATCAGTAGTTGCACTTTTTCTTACAAACTTAGAGAATCTGATCATCCTTATGCCAATTTTGGATAAATTTCAGTGAAATTAATTCTAGTTTATACATTGCTCTGTAATCTATTTGATGCTATTCTCAAATGGCATTGAAGAATTTAAAGCACTTTAAACCTGAGCTGGGTAATCTCTGCGTCGTGACTGATTTATTTTTCATTATTTTTATCACATCAGGTCAGCTACAGAACATACATTAATGTCATAAACTTTTAAAAAATGGTTTTCTGGCTTATTCATGAAAGTTTGTTATGAATAATTGATGCATTTTCCGATGCTCTTAGAATGATTTCTACAAGCAGTAATATAGATTGTATGTCCCTGAGAACAGAGGAGTCTAGAAGCAGTCAGCAGTAGGATTGTCTGCTGCGTAAAGCTCTATTCTGGGTCAGATTTTGAAATATAGATAAGGAACCATCTTTCAGAAATTACTTTTAATTTGTATTTTGTTTGGACTTCAGACTCTCAAGAGCCCTGCTTCTGGCAACTTGTAAGTTTTCAAAAAGATTGTTTTCAGAATATTTCTCAACAGAATAAATTTCATTAAATTTTTTAAATAAAGCTGCTTGATTCAGTGTTAGCTTTTACACATAGGGGCCCCAGCTCTACCAGCAGACTGCATTTGACAGTGGGGGCTGTGGAACAGCAGCTGTAGATTGTTCCCATTGATAAAACCCAAGCACCAAGGGAACACTTAGTTGCTCTTAGTTACTCTTTAAAACCTTTCTTGCTTTCCTTTTTGCTAGAAAATGTAATAAGAATTGCTGTCGTTGAAAGGCTTCTACATGTCTTGCACAAAGATCAAGGCCAGTTTATCTGCTTCATTCTTACTCTATAATGAATTTTAATTAACTTGAGTTGCAGTATGTAAAATACAGGTAAGATGAAAAATGTTTTCTAGTTCACTTTCTATGCTTTACATTGGATTAGTTTTCTTCAGTTATTGGATGGATGGAAAATGACTTATATCTGTAAAATTTAATCACATGTTGCATATTAAAGTAGGAAAAAAACCTGCTCAGAGAAACACAAAAATTGAGTGGATAAATATTGATAAATCACTGAAAAACAATTTTTCATTTAATTGCATGCAAAAATTCACTTTAAATTTAGTAGATAGCCAGTCTACCACTGTTCTGCTATAGTGTTTTCAATTACAAGAACTTGTCATTCACAACATTTTACAATTAAAACTTGCATAACATCCCAAAATCACAGAATTTGCTTCCTTTACTGAGAAATATAATACAAAGCTGCATGGCCATTACCCTTAACCTGTGAGGTTCTGCGCGTGCTACTCCTTATGACATGGAATTTGGGAGACTAATGTGCTTTTAAGCAGAGACACCATTTTGGGAGCCTATTTTTATTAATACAGTGAAATGCTATTGTGAGCACATGAAGGGAAAAGTCTACTAAGTCCATGGAGAATTTTGTTCCTGGAATTTCAGAGAGTGTGCAATAAAATATGCATGTCTAACAAGAAAAATATCTGGGGAAATAAAATCAATGACTGAAAAGAGTGCTGAGGCTTTCAAGTACAGGAAAGTACTACATGCTACAAGGCTGTAAAGTTTTCTTTCAGATTAATTTGATAATAAATTAGGTCTTGGTTTGCTATGGTCAGAACAAGATAAATCAATGATGGCTGAATCAAGTTACAGGGTAAGATTTGTCATGATACAAATACGTGTATCTCCCTTTCCTGGGCTTAGTTTAGTTGGTACAGTCTTAATGTTTCCTGTTGTGCCATGTGGGCCGGCCCATAAAATGCAGCTATTTCCCACTGATTCCTTTATTTCTACCCTGGAGATTGTACCTGCTCCGCCCAGACCGACAGCAGGCACAGACTGTTTCCTGTACGTCCCATTTTCACGTGCAGCATCTCAGTGCTGGTGTGAAACAGCTTTACTTACCCTGACAACTGAGCATGCTGAAACTCAGGGCACTGCTGGATATCACACTTTGCCTGCCCTGCACATCTCTTGCTGGAGCTGATATGGCTCAGGGCAACAGCAGAACTAAAGCTGATAAGCTTTGCATCTGTCCTGAAGAGATGTGCAGTTAAGGCAACAATTTTGTAGAGGATGCTGAGGTAGTAAATACCTGGTGCAGTTCAGATTCCTCCAGAGGTCCACAGTCTGCACCAGCAAGAGACAAATTGGATCCCAAGAGATTTCTTCCTTTTATACTTTAGCTAAAGAAAAATAGTTTTTTATATGGCTACTGACAGTGTTAGCAGCTTTGGTGAATGGGGTGGAGAAGGGTAGGAGCAGCAAGTAAAGCCCCAGGGTAAATGTGGGCTCCCGGCTTAGTTTGACACGAAAATTGGCATTTGTCTTTATAGATAACAAGTCAGATAACCAGAAGGACTGTGGGCAGGTAGCATAACTAGGAGAAGCAGGATTATGGAGGAAGTGACGATAGGAATGACAGAAGGTATGCCAAGTGGAGACAGGTAAGACTTTTATGGCTTGGAGTTATCACCCAATATGGAATCTAGGTTGGCAGAATAAATGGCTGAAAAAAACAGTGCACATTAGAAATCATGAAATTCAATTAGCAATGAGCAACGTCAGTGGGGTTTGTGAAGGTTTCAAACATCTGTGGTCTGAAAAGTCAGACTGGAATATTGAGGGAAACAGATCTTCAGACAAACATAATAACCAGGTTTTTTTTCCTTCAGAAATACTGTAATCAGCCTTTCTCATTCCAAACAGTTTTCTGGTTGTGGGAGAAAGAAGTAACTCCAGAAAAAGTGTGCTGAGTGTGAAAGGAGTGAAGCTCCATTTTACCACTTAAAAGGTAAAGCATCGTGAGCTGATAACACTGTTGAGTGATTACACTGAGGACTGTCATTACATGGAGGGAGAAGAAGGGAAAGGAG
This sequence comes from Corvus hawaiiensis, assembly GCF_020740725.1. Lineage (NCBI taxonomy): Eukaryota > Metazoa > Chordata > Aves > Passeriformes > Corvidae > Corvus > Corvus hawaiiensis. The sequence continues at coordinate 71,275,466 of NC_063217.1, forward strand.
GAAGAATAATGCAAAATAAGATGCTTCAGAGGAAACATTTCAGATGATGGATACCTAGGTTATTCTTCTTCAAGCATCAACTGTCTTCTGTTATGATCAGTGTTAGATGAATCAACCCTGAAACAAATTAAAACTGCCCCTATCCCAAGTTCAAGTGTGTGCATAAGAATTTTGAAATTATAATTAAAATAGATGGTCTTCCTTTCATAATGAGCCAGAAAACCAGACAAAAATTTGGGTAGCTACTGTAGCAGCTTGCTGGCACCTCAGCAGGTGCTGGAGCCCCTTCACATGAGCAGGCAGTGTGGTTCTGCCAGCACAGAGCTCAATGCAGGTTAATCTGTTTGGCTGTATTATTGCTGCAGTGAATCTGCTTCTGGTTACCAGGCTGAAGCCAGCTCAGAGACCTTTCTACCCTAAGACAGACTGCAATATTGCTGTTGCTTTCCAAGAACTCTTTATGAACCTGTTATAGTTAGTAGAACTGTGACGTTGGCCTGGGATCTGTTTCCTAAGATACAGCATCAGCCAAATTCTGCACTTTGTTTTTTTGTAATTATGTGTGAAAGTTCATAAGGAAGGAAAAAAATCAAGTATTTTCATTCTTTAGCTTCACTTTTACTGTCTCTTGGAAAAGTGTCTCTTGTAATTAAACCAGAGCATCTAAAGTGAAGGTGGTTGGATCAAGTTGCTTGGGAATCAAACTGCATTTTTGGTGTGAGATGTGGCATGTCACTTCAAAACTTCATTCTAATGATAAGTGGGTCAACTGGTCCAAAAAAGAGTAGGGTGTTTGACTGTGAGGAGCAAAGATTTGCACTGAGCTTTGCTAAAGAATTGTCCATATTCAAACTGGTTAGCTGATGGGTTCTGTCAGGTCACAGAGGAAGCTGTAAGCACCCCTTTGCAAGAACATCGTTTCCGGGACTATGCTTGCTAACCCATGACAGTTTCTTTCAAAGTGTCAGGGACTCAGAACAGTACAAAGGAACCTTGGGTATGGGGAAGGTGTTTAATGGTGGCACATGGCTGAGAACAGGGTCAGTCTGGCTACTGCTTCCAGCTGACCAGCACGTGCTTGGGTTTTGTCACTGTTTCCTTCATTAAGGGGGCCTCTACAGCTCTGGTCACGGCCCCAGGAAAGCCACTGCCAGTTTGCTGGTGACTTGCCAAATCTGCTGTCTCTCCAGATGGAGAAAAACCAAAATCTGTATGATTAATAAAAATGCAAGTTATGCAAATGAGAGATGGTTGAATGAAACTGTAAGTGATCAGTGTTCTGTGCTCAGTGTGCCCAAAGGAGCAAGGGAAATCCACTTAGATGTAGTACAGCCTGGAAAATATAAAAAGCAGTTGTAAAGCTGAGCTTGGACTTCTGGGGGTTCCTGACTTGTCAGCCATCAAAAACTTTGGCTTCTGTATTGACTCAAAGTCTTTTACATTTGCTTACCCTGGAGTTGTACAGTCTTGTTTCTGATCATGACATATGGTTTAGGGGGATAAACATGGGGCAGAAAAACTTATTAGGAGAGAAGTAACAGCAGGCAAATGTGCTGACAGTTATGAAAAAATGGGCCCTGATTTAGACCTTTTAGTTGTTATTAGCAGTCTGTCAGTGACTGCACAGCTCAAATGAAAGTAAGCCAGGATTACAGAACTGGTTTTACAAACAATTTGCTTTTTTTTTGCTTGTTTTGGCCACATCCCAAGGAAGTTTTCCTGTTGCAGTGGCTGTGAAAGTTGATTTTGGAGGGCAGAGAAACAAATATACTTTGTTGTGTAGCCTTGTTAAATGAAGGACAGGTGTTCAGTAGCCAAAACAACAGATCAGAGGCAACCTATTTGTGTATTTTAATGGTTTGAAAATGTCTATTTGAAACAGCTTCTAAATAGTTGGAGATTCTTGTCTTGATATAAAGGAAAGGCATTTGAATAACAGCATTATTTGTAAGATTATATTTTGTTTGGGAAAAGGTCACAAATAAAAGGTGAGATTTTACCAAATGTTCTCTTCAAACAGAAACTGCTTGGGACTGACTGATCCCTGTGAGTCAGCCTCTATAACATTTACTGACACTGACTCAATTGTACAGACCAGCAGCCAAATCATATTTAGAGGAAAAAAATATCCAGGGTATGATGGTTGAATTTAGTTGCTTTTCTTAATCTGTGTGCACTTCAAATCTAGGGACAAAAAGTCTTTTGAACTGAAGAAGTTGTTAGTCTGCAGTCTATGAGAAGAAAGGAAGGAAACCCAGCAGTACATAGTGAGCTGGAGGTTATAATTTCCTTCCCTTCATCATTACTGGGTTTTTCTGGGTATACAGGTAATACATAAATTTTTAGTCAGGTAGTCTCCTTCCTGATTACACCATACTCTGGTCAGCACAACTTTGTGCTTCACAGTCCCTCCAGCTGTTTTGGGCACTTTCAGAGACCTTTCTCCTTGTCCTTGTGTCTCACATGTCTGGCACTACACTACTTTGCAAGTTCGAGTGGGATCTAGGCAAATAAGTCTCTGACCTCCAATTATTTTTCTGTCTGCATACATTTGCATACATCTGTGTCTGTCTCTCTCTCTTACTTTAAATGACCATATCTCTTCATTTTGAGAAAAAAGAAATTGGTGCTATGTTTAATGTTAGCTCCCTTATTGTGTTTTAAGCTGTTACAAACCTCATCATGGGCTGACAGCCCCCTTGGTAGCTTTTGCAAAGTTCACTTTGATGGAGTGTGTTGAGAGCTTTGTTTAACACAGTGTATAGCCTGCATTAGGGTACAATTCTCAGAGCATCTAGCAGAATTGAGACTCTAAGTCTGACTCACCTTTATTTGGGCTTCACAGTTCCTCAGACATCTTGCAGTGAGATCAGAGCTTTGGCACTTAGCTTTCAGATGTTTTCTCTGTTTAACCTTACAGGTTGTTACGGTACACATTTGGCATCTGTGGTAGAAATGTGATTTTTCCCACTGCGATTTTCCCATGCACCCCACCTTTTCCTCTCCCAATAAAATGGCTTAACCATACAGTCTTGCTTTGGTTTTCCTCCTGAGGAACTTGTGGAGTGGGCTCCCTTCTTGCACAGCTGACAGCTGGGCTCGTACTTCACTTGGCCTTAGGGCTGCCTGAGGTGTTTCTGCAGCAGCAGCTCGTTGGCCTGATTTGCGATTCCCTGTTTGGCCACAAAGGGCTGGCAGCAGGCTTCTGTCTGGTTGGTTGATTTGTGTGTTACAGCTGACTTCTTGTTCCCAATCAGATGGGAAATTGTGCTGCCTGTCCACTGCTGGACAGTGCTGCCAAATGGTGCTTTAGACAGCTGCTGCTCCTCACCACGGAAGCAGAGGGGTGATAGATAAAACTGTGGATGTATCTGATCTGATTTTGAGTTTTCTGAAGGACCTTTATCATTGCCTTGGTGATATCAATGCCCTAAATGCACCTAGAAGTGGTGCTCTGAGACCCCACCTTCTGTGGGTGGGCTTCCCACGTGCTGTGGGGCTCACACAGCCGTATCAGCCCTTTTGTCCAGTGCCACTGGCAGGAGAGCAGCTAGGCTGTAACATCCAGGAAACGCTCTCCTCTGCCTCAGGCGCCTGAGAGAAGCCTGCTCTTCTTTCATTTATTTTGCGGGATTCTCAAGGCTGGATGCAACTCAGTCTCTGTGAGTACTGCGAGTGCTTAAATTATTCTGGGCCATGCCTGTACCTGCTTCTGGCTGTGCACAGAGATTATGAGAGTTAACTGCCACTTAAAAATCACTTCGAGAAGCCAAAGCTTTCTCTACTTTGTCACTGTTAGTTTCAATTAATTTCTGAACATCTGTGAGATAACCTTGAGAGAGGATTAGAGGAATATAAAGATTCTTGACTAACTGTTCTTAGGTGAAATAAAAACTAAATTTTCTCTGAGAAGCATCTTTGTGAGTTGCTTTTCTTACTCTTAAACAACGGCCTTCATTGTCAGTGAGAAGCTAGTTTCTCAAACTATCTGTATATTTCAACAATTATTATTATAACTGCATTGTATCAGTGATGCACGTTTTGAGGTAGGGAGTTATACAATAAGGCAGCAGCTCAGTAAATGGAATAGAAAAGAGCACAAAAGTTGAAATTATAAAACGTTAGAGAGAGAAATGCTCATAATTCAATGTTGGTTTCGTTTTAGAGGAGCTAAAATCTCAGTGCTGTTGAGTAATAATGTACAAAACAAAGCTTTCATTTACATTCCAAATTCGCTATCTGATTATGCATGGGGGAGTGGATTTGAATCCATATGTTTCTTGGTATCACACGTCCGACTTTTATTAATGATTAGGACAAGGAACTGGAAATGATATTGTTCAAATCCTCCGAGCACACTAGGTGCCACAAGTATATGGGAGAATAAAAAGCTCAGGATTTGTTTGAAATGATCTTTTCAAACAGAAGGTGGAGTTTGAAAAGAATAAAAATTCATTAACATTACGAATTCCAAGCACAGTGCTTAGCATGGGAAGAGCTGGCTGTGGAGAGTTTGTACAGAAATAGATTATAGTTTCCAGGAACACTGTAAAAAGAAAAATGCTATTGGGGCATGTGGTTGAGATTCTTAGCCTGGATGGGAGATGAGTGAGTTGTTCTGCTTTATTAGGGCTTGTCCTAGAGGATCAGGTACCAAATCCTAGAGCATTTGGGTACCAAAATCCAAGCAAGCTGTGCACCAGTTGAGGACTGTGTAGAGAGAGGAAAAGAGTTGTTGAAAGTGTGAAAACATGACCTGTGACAAAGATTAATCAAATTGATCTTCTTCAGCTTGAAGAAGAGAGGATTTAGAGGATCCATCCTTTGCACATAATTACAGACTGTTGCAGTGTGGAAGGGAATGGCTTGTTCTGCCTGGCTACTCTTGGTAAAGCAACAATGAACAGGCTTAAATTGAAGGAAATTAGAGGGTGCTTTCTTGGACTTTTAACAGGTAAATACTCAGACATGTTAGCAAGGATTGGAAAGACTGAAATCTGTCAGGCTCTGAAACCATTAAGAATAGGGTGCAGAAAAACATGTCAAGAATACTATGTACGGCTAGTCATGCCCCAGGGCACAGAGGAGGAATCCTTCCCAAGCTCACGGTTTGGCCATGAGCTCTGGGGATCTTTTTAACCGTCTGTGCAACTTCCATGTGTTAGGCAATGGTGGTGAAGAGGAGCATGAGGAGACTGGGTGATGCTGCATGTACGTGGCAGAATTTATCAGCTGTTGATAGCAAATGATCTTCCTGTAGTCACACATACACCTTATTTCCGCCCCCCCCCCCCCCCCCCCCCCCCCCCAATCTACTGCTTTCTCCACTTCCTTGCATTTGGCAGTTTGATCTCCTTACAAATGAAGAATCTACAATTGCTGAGTTGCTTGTGATGTCAGCAACCATGCATCTCAAATGGCCTTTCTCATTCATCTCATAAATCAAAATGAAATGAAGTCAGTGAGTTATTAAAAACTTATTTGAGAAGTAAAATCTAACCAGGCTGTGGTGGAGTTCGCATCCTGCTGCTCTGTGCTGGTGTGTGCTTGCAAGTCTGCTTCAGGCATGAAGGCTGTGTGTTCCCAGAGAGCTGAAGCTCCCTTAAATCAAGTGTAATGGCTACTGCTGGTTTTCAATTTTTATGACTTCCAAAAATGCTGGCTATTTCCTCTGTACCTACCTAATTATTTGGCAAGCTGCATTTACTCTTTTGTTACGTGAGTACCTTTTGAAAGGTTCTTTCTGGCAGTAAGATAAACTCAACATGACTATTTCCTGGAATAAATGAATCTGTTAGGCTGTGCTTTCCATTTAATTGATAAAGTGTCTGGTTCTTCAGGCTTTTGCTATTAGAGATTTTCTTTTGTTACCTTTTTATATGAGCTGAACAATATTTCTAATTTTTCAGTAAAAACTCTGACCTCTTTAAAGTCTCTGTAAGAACTGTCAATCAGATTTTATATTGAGAATTTATAGGAGGCTATAAAATGCATAAAAATCATTGTTGGATGAGCTGTTCACTGAAATACTTGAATGAGTTGCTAATGTTTTGCTCTTTTGATCTACTTTATGTGGTAAAGAAGAAAATATTTTTCATATTTTGATAGCTACCTGCATTCTAAATTCATAAAAGTACAAAGAAACAGGATTTTAAAAGCAGAGCCACAGGAATATGGGCTTCAGAGCTTAGTGGGAGGAATATGGGAAATTCAGGCTGCCTTTCACTCTGCAGTTGGCCCAAAGGTAAGGAATATTTCTGCATTGCTTATGTGGAGTACACTACATCACATTGGCTTGTTTTTTAATCCTAAATTGGTTTGGACCAGGAGTCCTCCATAATTAAATATAAATGGTTTGGAGTAGGTGAGCAGGTCAGCTATCCAGGGACAGGGATAAGCTGATGATTAAAAGATTCACTTTGTCTTTCTTCTGCAGGTCAGTGGTAAAGTTGCTCAAAGTTCTTGATGCCAAAACCACCCTCAGTTGCCCTGAAGTAAAACCTTAATCTTTAAAGACCTGATGAAATCACGTCAGAAGGTGAGTTGAATCTCCTCATGTGAGGACACCTTCCATGTTCACTCTCATGCCTTTGACTTACCTTGTCTAGTTGTGTTTCCTTAGACTTGTGTGAAGTTCATTCATTCTCCTGGCAATGCCATGGCTCTAAGCAGTACATGAGATGTTCTTCTCCCCCAGTGCTCTGTAGAATGCTTTCAGGTTTTCTTTCATGGTTCCTCACAGAGACTGACTAACATCCCCCTTTTTGGCACTCAGAGAAGCTAATTTAACATCTGTTTCTTAAAAAGGTGAGGCTTTTACAAAGGAAATGGTTCAGGAAGAGTGTGAGACTCTAGCTTGAGAACCAAGCTAGCTGACTTTATAAATGAGTCTCTCACTCCAGTCACAACTTGAATTTTCTACTCATTTTTAGAGTGAAATTTTGTTTAAATTTCTTCTGAAGTTTTATAATGTGCAGAAAATTGCTTTCTCTGTCTACCAATCTGCTGTTATCAGAGCTGGACAAAGTGGATAGAGTGAAGTATCGTGAAAGACTATTCTTCCAGATACTCTTAGATCAGAAGTGAAAGGCTCTGAAATCATGAATGTGAACCTGTCAAGAAGCCTCTACTCAAACATTACAAACTGAGGCAATTGAGTAATTTCAGATAAGCACCTGGACTTGTCAGCAGTCATTTTTCTGGGTGCATTTTTTTTTTGAGATGGGACATTGAACTGATTTCCAGTTTCCCCCAGAAGATTTAGAACAAGTTTGATTATACCTTCTTTAAACATTCAAAAAACCCAAATGACCATTACCTCCTGCCCCGGCTAGAATCACAAATTTGTTGACTTTGCACATTTTTCTGGGAAAAAATTGTGATCTTCTCAGTGGGTTTGTACTGCCAGTTATGCTTTCAGGCTAATCACTGTATTTTCTCCAAGTATTTTCCATTTGATGTTGAAACTCAGTATTATGCACACAAATCTGAGGAAGAAAGTATTACTAGTAAGATGATTTTCTATGCTGAAACACAGTTTTCTCTCTAGTTAACTATAGTTTTAGCCCACATACATTTTTCTAGCCGCAGTAATGAAACAGAAATACCTATGGTTCAATAACAGTACAAATGTGACTGACACTACTGAAAGAATTATGATAAACGTAGCAATTTTCTAACAGTATTATAATGTCCTACTTGATAATTAATCAACAAGAGCTAAAATAAGGCATTTCTGTAGCTTTTATCATCATGGAAAACATACTGTCTCTTATAACTGCTATTCTAATCTGTACTCTTATTCCTTACTCATTGTTTTGTTGATTCATTATTAAAAAAACCCAGCTAAATCAATTGCAGCCATCCCTAAAAATAGACAGCTTAAGTGCCAGTGGTATTTACAGTACATTTTCAGTATCTTGTTTCTCCATTTTTCTCTTTCTAAAACGGATATTTCAATTTTTTTTGTACATTCTGAGTGTATTGAGAATCCAAACTAAGTCATGACATGGTACAGTTAAAGTTCCTCCCCCGCCTCTCCCTGATTTTTGATTTTAAATATTGTTCTAGAACAAAAATATCTAAAGGATTTGGGTTGGTACTTATTTCAGGAGAAGCTCATTCCATGAAAGAAGGAATAGACACCTTCTTTTCTTGATAATAAATTCATCTGCAGACTGAAGTAGATGTCTCTCCTGCCTGTTCACTGGTTAAAAAATGAAATTGCCACCTTTGCGAATTATTGGTCAAGTTTATTTTATTTAAGGGAAAGACTAAAGAACTGTTTCATGATGGAAAAAGGCCTGTAAACCTTAGATTTTGGTTGAATGAATGTAATTGAATCAGACAAAAACCTGTGGAAGATGGCTGATCACTGGCCAAATTGTTTGAAATTTGCTTTTCTTCCTTGTTAGGCTGAAAAAGTGGCAAAACCTGTTATGGGCATTTATTTTCATTACCTTGTAGAAGGCAGCAACAGGAGGCTCTTTGGAGGGTTATTCCTGTTCCTCTGGCAAAGCAATCAGGAATGGGGCTAGAAGGGGAGTATCACTGATTAAAAATATGTAAAGACAGCCAGGACTCTGAAGAAGCTAAAATTTAAGCAAAAACCTCATTAAAGTCAGCAGAAGAAACTGTTACATATTTTTATTCTTCTCCTGTCTTCTGCATTCGTATTTCCCTGAAATAGCAAAAGCTTGAAAATTTAAAAACTCTCTGAGCATAACTTTCTAATCAGGTAATATAAATTACTATGAAAGCTAGAGAAGCACAGCTGCTAATAAATGAGCTAATAACTCGTTTAAGACCCCTCTAACTTACACAGAGATTTAATATAAATCTGGAAGCATGGGATGAAGAACAGTGAGTGTTAACACTGTCTAGAGTATATTTTTATTGGTCACAGCTGTGCTCTTTGCATCACAATTTTGGAGTCAAGCTCTGAAGACTCCAGCACTTCTTTTTATTTGTTTGTTTCAAGACTACAAGACTTTTATGCTGGTGGTGTTACTTAGAAACACTACACTATTTCTAAAAGGGCAATTTCTGTTGTATTTGCGTATTTATGTATTTTTAGAAAAAAAGGTGTGCCTCATAGAGTAGCAAACACATTTTAAATTGCTTTTTAAGCATTTTGGCTTTTGTTCAATTCCTTCTCAGGCTTTTTGAATGGAATTATTTATTATTCTTGACAATTGCATCTGTGGGACTATATAGATGTTACTGAGAACACGGCTTGAGGAAAATGAGCAAAGCTGTCCCATTGAGATAAAGCTTCACAAATCAGTTGGGTTTTTGTTGTCAGCAGTGCTAGAGAGGGAAAGCCCCACTTGAGCACTCTTGCTTGGCAACTCTGAAAACTGTTACCTGGAAATGGTGTGATGATGATTGCTGATTTGCACAGTGCTACTGCCTGTAGAATTAAATAACAAGGGACTGGAGGGGAGAGGGGGCTGAAAGCTGTGCCTTTTCTCCTTGAGAGCATTCATGTCACAAATTGTTATGAACAGGTCCCTGCTAGTGAGTTTTTTATTTAGATTTAATATTAAGCAAAACACCTGTGCATAAGCCCCAAGAGCCACTTTAGCAATAATTAGATTTGCAATTGCTGCCCGGCAGTGCAAAGACAAATGTACCAATAAATAAATTCGGCCAGCCAGAGCCAGTGAAAACACTGATTTAGCCCAGCAGATGAAAAGAGAAGAATTTCACCCAAGCCTTTAATTTCCAAAGTTGCCCAGGAACAGGAGTTGAGCCTGTTTGGTTGACTCTGGCCAGAGGCTGGTGTGATGTGCATGGTGTTGTCTTTGCTGAAGCCAAGCAACTCATGGGCATCGTGTGTTGTTATGGTTCTCATCCATCGGCCTGTGGAAAGGGATGCTGCTTTCGAGGCCTGGGAACCGGTTATGTTTTACAAACAGGATGTTCTTTTAAAAAGAGTAGAGGTTGAGGTTTTTTATGTAGATTCCAAAGGCAGAGAAGTTTCAGAAATCGTAGGTGTGTGAATATTTAATGTTTTATTGCTATAAAGAAAAATAAAGATGATCAGCAGTAAAGAAACATCATTTGCATTCTTAAAAGTAATGATATGAGGAAATTCATCCTAGCAAAAACCAGAAGTAAGCACTTTCAAGTTAAATGTAATGTAAATTTGAACAATTGCTTTTCTGTTAGTTTCCCTGAGAATTCAGTAGAATTCCTAGTTTATATGCAAGCATGATATGCATGGGTTGTTTACATGGAGTATGGATGGAGGCCTGTTTTAAAGTATGGAAAGCTTAAAAATCTATAAACCATTTTTTAGAATGCAAGACATCTCTGAGATGTCTTCTTAGAAGTAGAGACCTTGTACTATGGATGTAAATTGAGGGAGCAGAGGGTGTGTGTTACACACTGCATGTGTTCATGGCTGAAGGTGAACCCGAGGTAACTGAATTACCTCAGCCCCCCAGTAAAGGAAAAGAAGATAATCTGGGTGACCTTGTAGCTGCTGAAGTCTGGGAGTGAGTGTGCACAAAGCCTGTGCTCATTTAGAAGCAAGAGCAAGGAAGGAAATTTAAAGAAGACGTTGCCAGGGAATCGTGTAAGTAGCCCCCTGTACAGGGCACACCTGTGCCTGCCCAGGAAAAGGCAGGTTCTGAGTGTGACAAGGAAAATAGAAAATGCTACCTTGAGGGACTTGTGCGTGCTTGTGATGCTCCTGAGGAACTCTGCAGAACAGTCATAAAGTAGTGTTGGTTTAATTAGTAAATATTAAATGCTATGGTAGTATGATTTCAATGGGAATTGGAACATAACCTGCACTTTTTAAACAACATATCACCTGACCATGCAATAAGTATGTGTTGAGCTCCATGGCTGCTATTTTAACATGTGTATATGTAAAGCTGCCCTCTTGTTTTGAGAACAGTAGCACTGGTTTCAATAGTGTCTATGCTCCTGTTTTACTTGCAAATTCCAATGGTTTCTGAGAAAATTGGAAACAACAAACTGCTAAAAAACGCAGATGCAAGCTAAAACTGGAATTCATTATTTGAATTAAGCTCTTATGTTCAGCATTTTCAAATTGTGATTACATGAGGTAATTGGAGTTGCTTCCCTTGCTTTCCATTTAGTCACTGTGGGTCTGTATTAAGACAAATTCTTGTGGTGGCTCTCCTGTCATGGCCAGGAACACTTCATTCCTCAGCCGTGAGTGGTACAGAATCCATTTTCCTGCCTTCCTCTGACACACTGGGGCTGAACTTAGCTGGAGGTGAGGCACAAGACTCCAGGGGGACAGACCTTTGAGGTGGTACAAAGGGTTCTTTTTCTGGTGTTTCCCTGACATTTTTGCCTCCATGTATATGCTTTGAGCATCATCTTTGAGATGAGCTGGAAGTGAATTTTCCCCACAGGGATCCGTCAGATTTCCACCTTTCTCTGAAGCCTGGGAAGTTGCTCTCCTGCTGGAACTGTCAGGGCTTATGTCACTCAATCACTTCTCCGCTACTATTGCCACCTCAGGAGTAATTGTCTTGTCCCTGTCTGGGAAACAGGAGCCTCCTGATAGCCGCAGCACTTCAGATTAAATTCTCTGGGCTTTGTGTAGGTGAGTCCGAGGGAAACTAGAGGGGAGTTGATTTTTTTCCCTTGGATTTTGTGAGAGGATACGACTAGAAAAGTGGAACAGGAAAAAAAATGAAAAGAACACCGTCTTTTTCCAAAGGCAGTTTATGCCCTTACCTTTCTCCAGGGACACTTCTCCATAGCCTGGAGCCCACCTATGGAGCCTCCAGCCCCCTGTGGTCTCTGCAGAGGGTGGTGCTGCTGCTGCACTGCCTGGGAGCCGTCCCTCCCACGATGTGGTGGCTGAGCACTCAAAGCCAATTGCCTTGGATAATCCCGGTGAAGGGCTCAATCCACACCTCGGCTGGAGCTGCCGCAGTTTTGAGGAGCCGGCGCTGTGCTGCTCACACGATGGCGCCCCATGAGGTGACAGAAATGCCATTGGCTAATGAGTGCGAGCTGTACAATGCAGGCGGCCACTTGTGGAGGAGAGCAATTAAGAATCGGTAAGCTTTTCTGAAGCTGCATTTGATGGTGGATCTAATTATTTTTAGTGGCTGGTAATTCTTTTGTATATCTTGATAATTCTGTACCTCTCCTTTATGGGAACATGAATAACTGCAGTTGAATTTTAAGAAGAACCAAGGGAGTAGGTGGGTTGTATTGAACGCCCATCAGCAAGATGTAATTCTAAGCTGTAAGAATAATGGCCTCCAAGAGCAGAGCTAACATTCCCTCGTAAAGAACTTTTAAATGAAATAAAATTCTTAACTAATCTTTCAATTTAAGGAACAAGTGATTTCCCGCCCCCCCCCCCCCCCCCTTTAATTTAATGGAAACTTTGATTTTTTTCGACAGAGATGAATGACTCAGAGTAACTCTTTCTTTCCCATTTCCTTTACTTTTGGTCCTTTTCTCTGCATCCAAAGGAGAGCAATGGAGCTAGTGAAGGGTCTGAAGAGCAGCTGAAGAAACTGGGGGTGTTTAACCTGGAGAAGAGGAGGCTTGGGGGGACCTAATCGTTGTCCACAACTGCCTGAAAGGAGCTTGTAGCCAGGTGGGGGTTGGTCCCTTCTCCCAGGTAACAAGTGACACAGGACAAGAGGAAATGGCCTCAAGTTGCATGTGGGGAGGTTCAGGTTGGATATTAGAAGAAATTTCTTCACCCAAAGGGTTGTCAAGCCCTGGCACAGGCTGTTCAGGGAAGTGATGGAGTCACCATCCCTGGAGGTATTTAAAAGACGTGTGGATGTGCCATGTAGGGACATGGTTTAGTGGTAGCCTGGGTTAGGGATTGGACTTGATCTTATGCGTCCTTTCTGGGGATAAAAATGCTGTTCAAGACCTTGAAACTAATTGCAAAGCAGTATCTGACCAGCTGGAAACCTTGGACTGTCTCCAGTATTTTTTTTTCTGTGATTGCTGTCGAGACAAAGCAGGGGTGTTGTTATGATCTGCAGCATGTGTTGAAACGTGTTGAAGTCCTCCTGTGTTTTTTGGAAACTTGTAGCTGGAAGTAAACGTATTGGTGAACCCCTGCCTTACTAATTAGATAAGATCGCCTCTAAGTCATGTCTATAAAAGCCCCTGTGGTGCTTATTAAAAAACATGTCCAAGAGAAGGTGAGGTGTGGGTATTGCAGGCTCTCTGAGCTGGAAAGGGAGTGTCCTCCCCAGGCAGCATTACTGTCTGGATCCTGGTGCTTCTATGAAGTCCCTAAGCCAAGGAAGCGTTTAGTTGTACCAAATAGGGCGAAGCAAATGTTGATGCATTTCTATCTAAGAACTGAGAGTGCAGAATGTTTTCATAGTTTATTGCCACTCAACTTCTCTAAATCCTTCCTGAAAGAAAATGACACCTGCCCTTGCACATGAAGAAGCTGTTGAATGCCAACATAATCTCCTAGTGTGCCTCTTGGAGAGGGGTCACTCCTTTTTATAGGTTGGTTTGAGTTGTGGGTGACAGCACAAAGTTACCATCAAAACTGCTGCTGCCACCAGAGGGTTGTTTTGATACAGACTTTTGTAGAAGTGCTCAGTAACAAGAAAATTTAAAAAAAAAATTTCCAGCAATTTAAGTATTCCCTAATGCTTTATAGATGATTGACTTCAAATACGCAGAGGTGGCTATAAATGTAAAGCAGGATAACCTTATTACTGGTTTGGTTTTGGCTTTTTTTTAAAGAAAAAGAGATGCTAGGTTGTCATGGCAATATATGCTTTTAACAAATCAGAAATGATTATGCCTTCTTATGACTGAAATTTCAAGAAATATCTCATGAAGAGTCTGTCAGCAGCTACAAATCTCAGGCAGAAATAAAAGCAGTGATTCTTCAACTCAGCAGTGGGGAGGATGGTACCTAGTTCAAAATTAATGGAGCCCAGTGTTCAAATAAAAGCCTCTTTCAGGGAAAAGGAGCCTTTCCTGAAAGCAGTGAGCTTATGGAAGTGAGCATCACTGCAGGAGTCAGCAGTTCCCCAGTTTGTCACAGCTCTGTGACAGCAAACAGTACTTACTCTGCTGTCCTTCACCCTGTGTTCACTGACCTAGAGCATTAGAATATGAGCAGTGCCCTCTTCATGGACAGGATCAGAAATAAATGTTGTCACAAGTATGGGTGGTCACATTTCCATTTGGGAACAGTTCTCACCCACTGGTGTGCCAGAGGGCAGGTGTCTGAGCTCAGCAACCTTTCTGTACCATCGCAGCCACTGGGTGAGTTAGATCACTGTGATCTCACCAACAGCTTTAGGAGGGCTTTATAACCTGCCACTGCGTAGACTTAAATGAGGAAATGAATCAGAGAGGGAATCACTTCAAGAGAAGCCCTTCTTCTGAGAAGTGAGCCTGACTTTGTAAAAAAGTCCTGGGACATTTCAGGTCTAGGAAAAACCCCGTTTGTCAATGCAAGTATTAGCACATTGTAAGAGAGGTGTTTCCCTGAGGGAGAAGTATGAAGAAAAAACGACTTAAGTCCAGCCTAATAGTTCAAAACTTATTTGACTCAGTAAACTAGAAGAAAACTGGAAGCTTTGATTACAGTTTTGCAAACATAATGCTGTAAGGGTTATTCTTGCTCCTCTGTGACTGATTGTGTTGACAAGTGAAAATATGTGGAGTTAATGCTTCCAAAATGGATGGTAATGGTAAGCATGGTACTGTTCTCTCTCCCTGCTCTGTTCTCAGACTTCAACTCTCTTGGTGGTGCTAATTCGTCTCACTGTCTCCAAAGCACTGAGGGTACCTTATTTTCCACGTGCTTTTCTCTCTGCCTGACAATGTGTGTTTATATCAATTTTTATATGCAGACTCTTCATGTTCCACTCAGGTTCCAGCATGGGAGGACACTGTTCTCAGAGGGAATGCAGCAAAGTTATTTAAGCAGCTCAAAAACAGGGACTGCCTTTCACTGGGCTGAGAGATTAAAGATTTAAACGTGGTCAGTCATTTCCCCTTATCTCTTTTCTGTTGCCAAACATAACCAGTTTTAAGGAGAAGAAGTTTAGATAAGGTCCACCTGTAAAAACATGAGGGCACTGTGGAAAAGACACCTTCCAGTGAAGAACAGGATAGTAATTAGAAGTGGTTCCAGCAGCTAGCTGCCATTGGAATCATACAAATAAGTGCTGTTTCCTAGGGAAATAATTTCAGCTGAAAACAAACCTAGGAATGCCTGCAGAAATCACTCTTACTGACTTTTTGTTGTTGTTGTTAGCTGTTTTCAAAAGTTTGAAAAGTTAGAGAAGGAAGGAATATTGCCTCAAGGATTTTACTCTTACTGTGATTCTCAGGATTGGTGACATCTCCTGGGCCAGGCTTATGTGAAGTCTGTAAGACATTGCCAAACACCTGCTGTTTTCATTAAGTTTCTGCTGGTGGCAAAGTGAGAATGATTATCTCTTGAAATGAATGCTCTGTAGATACCTTCTCTATAATTTATTCTGAGCTGCCTTTTCTTAGTAAAAAATAATAATTTGAAGTTTGGGAGGAAAGTTATCATGGAAGTAAAAAGGTTTCATGACCAAAACCAAGTTTTCCCAGTTTCCTGGCAGAAATAGCATCTGCACGTATACAAATGTTGAGGTTAGAAGCAGTTGGCAAATTCAAATTCTTGGCTGTTTTTCTCATTTCCCGGTGTGACTGAAGCATTGCTGATTGTAATTGGAAGACTCCTGGCATTCCTGTTGAATTTATTGCTAACCACAGGTGTTCAAAAAGCCTGATCCTTCGGTTTTGTAAAAGTCCTCATTGTTTGGACCTAGCAGTGGTCATGCATATACTGGTCACCTCCAGTTGTATCACTGGATGTGTATAGGAAGATGGTATCTGTTGTCCACATGAACCAAAGAAACTTACCTGACTCTTTCAAAACTTATTTTCCAAAAATATACTGCTGCTACCTTCACAGTCCTGCAGCATGTCCTTGCCAGCTTCCAAAGCCAGTTTAAGATCTTGGTCCCAACCTTTAAAAAAATTATTTCATAATTTCATAAGGTAATGGCATCAGCCACATATTCCTGAAGAATTTTAAATCCTCATTTAAATCTCTGTGCTTTGGCTGCTGTCTCAGTGGTAGGGTTGAAATCTATGAATCCACAAGACATCTGCGCAGCAGGGCGCAGGAGGCAAAATCAAGAGCTTGTTAGGCCAGGTTTGCCACCAAAGCAATTGCTTCCTCAATTGCATCCTGAAAGTTGAAAACAAAGTTACTTTGAATTGCATGTCAACAATTGTTGCCAAATCTTTCTGAGACATGAAATGGAAATGCTGTGGGTTATTTTTAAGCCGGAGCGCCTCTCAATGCTTCTTGTCTCTCCAAATCCCCCAATTAAAGGATGGTAACTTAGAGTTTTGAGAAGCATTGGAAACTTGTGCATGCATTTGTTCCTGATGTTTTTACTGGAAAAGGTCTTGAAAGAAGCCAGTGCTGCAATAGTTACATGGCACTTGAAAGTAGGGTACCTGGAACACACCCACTTGAGTTGTATCTTGTAGTTTCACTGCAAATTCCATTCAAAACTGGATTCCAAGTGCTAATTTTTTTTCATTTAAAAAATTCACCATAAACCTATAAAATTAATTGGATGACATTTCCAGCTCTGGTTAGAAAATATTGTTAAAATCAATTAGGACTATCACTGTGTCAACTAGAGCCGTATGTAAAAACCTGAAGAGAGAATGCAATCAGTCTTGTATTAGAAATTAGTCATGAACTGTAAGAGAAAGAAAGCATGTACTGAAGTTTTCAGTCTTGGGAAGAATATTTATTGTTAGATAGCTGTAGCTGTCAAACTATTTACTGAAAATATGCCAGCCATAAGTACAGATTGTGTACCATGGGCAATGGTACCAGACCCTAATCATTATTCTGGGATAACAAACGTGATAACTGAAATAACTTTGCTAATTTAGGGAAAGGCTGCTACCACAGCTCCTTGAAACAAACCATATTCTTTGAGCTGCAATTTTTGGCATGTAGAAATCAGTGAAAAGACCCAGTTAAGTAATCGAGGTTGACCAAATGAAATCCCATTTTGGCACACAGTTACATGGGTTTGCTGAAAGGAAACTGGAGAATTATTTTCCAAGGGCAGGCATTGTGTACAAGGTTAACACACACACACACAAAAAAGCTGATTTGGTCCTCCTACCAATTATTTAAAATTTTTTTTTTAATCAGAGTAATGCATAAACTTGAGTCAAAGTTAATAAGTATCCATTTGTTTGCTATAATGAAAACTTTATTGCCCCAGAACTCAGTTTCATTAGTAAATGATGGTGCTTGTGTTTACCCCATGATAGACTTCAAAACTGAGAGATATTTACTGTGGTCCTGATGTGCCAATCTAAGTAGTTTAATAAGGGCTAGCACATGCATGGTGGGAAGGAATTTCCTTTACCCAGCTGTACAACATGGGCCTATTTTCAAAG
This sequence comes from Corvus hawaiiensis, assembly GCF_020740725.1. Taxonomy (NCBI): domain Eukaryota; kingdom Metazoa; phylum Chordata; class Aves; order Passeriformes; family Corvidae; genus Corvus; species Corvus hawaiiensis. The sequence continues at coordinate 71,292,944 of NC_063217.1, forward strand.
GTGTATTATCTTGTTTCACAACAGAGAGAAGAACCCAATGGCTCTTACTGCAACTTTGAATTCAGGCTCAGCCAAAAGAAGCATTCATTGAAAATGTTTTAAGCATAGTAAATCCAATACCTGGAAAAGGCATGTCTGGAATGGATCTACCTAAAATAAAAAAGTATAAAGTAATTCCCACATGCCAGCTAACTAGAGCAAATTTTTGACGCTACTACGCTCAGCCTGTGACAACATTAAGGAATCTCTTTGTTCAGGGGTATTTGTCTTGTCTGTCATCACAGTATTACAGTTTTAATTACTTGGCAGTGTTTCTTAGGAGCTCATTCACATTTCAGGTATCCTTTCTGGTGGTGCCACTGTGCCAGCCCTCACCTGGGGCAGCCCCTGTGACAGGGAAGGCTCAGCCTGGCTACCATGGGCTACCTGTGAGAGGTCTGAGACAGGGCAGTGAAATAATAATAATAGCTACTTATTTATACCAGATTCCCAAAGGACTGTGGTACTGGAAAAGATTAGGGCTTTCTCTTCTCATTCCCAGAGGGTTGAGAGCTGCATGGTGGTCAGAAGAAAGCAAAATTTTTGGGATTTAAGTGACAGGAACAGAAGACAAAAAGGGATACCAGGCCAACCTAGCACTTGCTGTCTGACATGCTGTTTATTTATGCTGTATACCTCAGCTCAATGAGTCATGCCTTTAAATAAGAACCGAACAGAACTGACAAATGACACATGTGAGGTTCCCTCCAGAGCTATTTTTTCCAATAAATAGTCAACAAAACAGTGTGTGAGAGAGAAGCTGGCAGCTCTTTCCAAGCACACCAAGAATACTTAAGAAGATGAGCAGCTACTTTAAGCTGGGAAAAACTGATGTGGCTCAGGAGCAGGTGAAACCCTTTCTCCTGAAACATTTCTTAGGCATCTGGTTGCCTGTAGTGTTTCAGGCTTTTAGCTTGTGTCTATAACAATATTTTCAGTGAACCATATTAAAATGGAAAAGAGTTCCAGTCTAGGGCTCTGTGACATCTTGAGAGATGGCAAGAAAAAATGTGTTCTAAGTTTTCTGCAGTGCTCTTCTGTAGAAGCTCACGTGAGGGGACAGGGTAATCTCTGGAGTTAGCAGAGTTTTATAAAGCTAAGAAAAGATGGATCTGCCCTTCTCAAATGAAATCTTGAAATCTGGCTGATGGTTCTCTGAAGGTCTCAAATTTTATCACATATTAAATGCCAAGTGTCTGATTGCCGTGGTACTTATTTTGCCTCTAAATTTAAAAAAAAAATCCATAATAGCATCTTCTGGAAAATGCACTCTTTGTTTTTACATGGAAATTATAAGAAAAGGTCCTCAATGATACTTTCTGTCAAAGGCAAAAAGATAAGAATAAATAATGAGGACTGATATAAAGCAATGTGATTTAAAGCAACAGGAAGCAATCATGTTTTCATACCCAAATTTCCTTTCTTGTAGCATTCATACTTAATTGGTTTGCAAAGAGCAGCTGAGCTGCACTGAATGATAACATTTGTGGTGAGCTGATTTGTAGGGAATCCAAATCTACAGGATCAATTCATAACAGTTCACTTGGACAGCTATCAAAAAACCCCATTACCAATTCTTCAGTCAGTGACTTCCTCATCGGGTGGTTTTCATTCTTTACAATGTTGGTGCTTAATTAAAAAATTAAAAATTAAAATTAAAAAATCTTTTTCAGTTTTGCACTGAAATAGCTTGACTGTCATAACTTGAGGATGTGCAAGACAGAGAAATTGGAAAATAATACTTTTTTCCTGAACACAGGTGAAGTTCAGCTGTGTCATTTAAAATCAGTGGTAACTGAAAACACCATTTCCATGTCCGGTAACCACTTCCTGCTCCCTCTCTCCTTTATCCCATGTTTTTTCATCCCTCCATGTCCCACCAGCACAAGATGAAGCAGGTTCCTGCCATTTGTGAACGTAACTCATAAATGGGCCTTCAGGCAGAGGATTGGGCTTCCAGACAGGAAGTCAGCTGGAGCCTGCACTAGGGAAAAGATTCCTGCAGGCATCCTGCTTTTCCTTCAGTCTTCCTCAAGCCTCAGTTTGTCTGGTTACTGTGTCTTCCTGGTCTGTTTTTCCCTAGCAGATCAGAAGTCATTTCACAGCAGTGGCCTCAGCACAGCTGTCTCCCATCACACAGCTCTTGCTCCATTTCTTATGCCGGGGGCTCAGACTGAAGCAGCAGCTGATGTCAGGTAGGCTGGGCAGTGACACAGAAGGGACACTTCACAGTTGGACTTAGTTGTGTCTTAAAAGCTTTTCTCTTTCACATTCAATGACTCTTGTAGGTTTGGGATGATTTTTACTTTTCTGTGGATAACAACCAAGGAAGAGAAATTTCCAAAGCTTGTCAAGTGTTGTTAGCCTAGAACCTGAAGTCAGCAACGAACAAAAACCCGAGTCATCGAGATTTGGCAGCTTGCTGGAGCTGGGAATGACAAGGTATGATGTTTACTAATTACCATCTCTATTTTTTTTGTCTGGGTCAAGTTATTATTTTTTTCCTTCATCACATTTAATATTTCAACATAATGGACTGAATCATAACCTAGAAAACAAAACACTATTTGGCTTCTCAGAATTGTGGGTTTAATATTTTACGCTGTAGTCAGCTTGAAAACAGAAAACATAACCAGGGAAATTAATTTGGTTTTGGGGTTGGTTGGTTGGTTTGTTTTAAGAAACAGCCATGCTCATTCACCAGCTTCTGTCACTCAGTGTTATTCTCTTAGTCTCCTATTCTCTCTCCCCTTTAGTCGTGCATTTTCAAGCTGAAGAGTTTTGGACATGGGAAATCTTGGTCCTGTTAATCATCCTTCTCCACACCTTTTCCAGCTTGGCTTGATTGTCTTTAAACTGAGAGTAATCAGAATTGCATCTCACATTCAACATATTGGTATTGCATAGGTTGATGCATTGGTAAGGCTTTGTAAAAATGTTGACTTTTCCTGATTCTTAAACTAAAATGATTCCACACAGATGAGTTTTCCAGCTTGCCAGGATGGGATATGGGCCATGGTGTTAGGAAAAGGAGGAATTCTTTAGACAAGAACTCTCTTCCCCATGCCAAGGTGCACGTTGTGTCTAGTAGCACACACTTTCTCTTAGGCAAGAGCTGATGGGAAGAAGAGCAAACCTATGCTATGAATTTCTCATGATGGGGGAGTTGTAGTCTAGTGGAAAAACCACTGGTCTAATGCCCACATGCCAAGCCTGGTTTTGTTTATGGAATAACCTTTAGGAAATAATCTCTCTCTGTACCTCAGCTTTCCCCTTAACAGCATTTACTGCTCTCCATTGTCAAGCATTTGAATGTCAATTGATGACAGAGTCTGTGGGCCATGCCAGGTTGCATTCCAGAGGCATCACAAGCACTTGCCATTAACTGTTGTCCTTATTCTGTCCTTTCTAACATAAGGAAGAGTTCCTTGTTAAAACCAGTCTTTGTTCACCTATGTTACATCTGCGACTGTGGCCAGTGGTTTGTTCTGGATATGGGGGAAACAGGAAAGCTCACACCTTAGGAAAACTCTTCTAGGAATTTACTGAAGAGGAGTTGTGCACTTGCCTCATCTGTGGCCCTGCTACCTGTGGCCCCCTCAAACACAAAAGCTTGTGTAAGGCATATTTGTCTGAACAAATCAGCTGTTTTGGAAAACTCCTTGCACTACTAGGGAAACATGGATGAGGTGCTTAATGAACAAGTGGTTTAACTTTTGAGGATTTGGGAAACCTCTAACTTGTGTTCAGGCATAAGACTTTCTGATTTACTGGATTTTTTAGCCAAATGTCTTTGCCTATTTCAACTAAATAATTTGTTTACCCTGTAAAGGACTGGAACTATCCTTGGAGCCACAGTCAAGACACTCCTTGAAAAAATGCAGAGTTCTCTGCCACTGATTTCTTAATAGGCTGAATATTTCCTGAACCTTTTTTCCATATAAAATGATCTAGAAGTCCATGGTGAGCAGTGTACAATATAACAATAACTATGAAATATTAAATGGCAAAGATTTGATTCACAGTTCTATTTTTCTTGTCTCTGTTACGTTCAGGAAAAAACTCCTCTGATATATTTCCTGGTGTTCACTTTGTAAACCACTCACATTCGTACAAAACAAAGACCACAGTGGCCCTGAATACATTTCTGTAATGTGAAAAATAAATGGTGCCAAAAAATGCTTATTGATACTGACACTGTTTAAAGATCAGATTGTTCCATTGCACTTCAGTTAAGATTCCCAGGATTTTTTACACAATTAAATCCTTAATGCTTTTTCTTACTTACTTGACTTTTTTTATCCTTGGAGTAATCTGAAGAAGTTGCTACCTCTACAAATAACTCTTCTCTTATGGACAGTTTAGGTACCTATAAAAGCTTCCTGTTGTTTAATACTGCCCCAGTGCATAACATTTTCCAAAATTCTGGTCCTTGGTGGTTGCATCTACCTAGGAGAGGTTTTTCTTGTTTCAGCCTTAGACTGAAATTCTGTAATGGACAATGAAAATTCAACATGTCTTTTTCTAGTTGATTATGACATTTGGTTATTCAATAATTGAATATTTTTAATTCTTTTGTAGCTAGATTCACTTTTAACCTGTTATTTAAAAGCAAGGTATAACCTAGTGGTGATTGAAGGGGAAGATAAACTCCTTACCCCCTGTATCCATGTAAAGCTACCGCGCGCAGGGCAGCCACACGAGCCTCTCGTCTCTCTCTCTGGTGTGGCCTGGAGGCTGCCCTGCAGAGCTGAGCTGAAATCACGAGCTGACAATCACTAAAGAGCTGACAGCTTCTGCACGGGCCCTCCTGTCAGCAGCTGAGGGAAGACACCGGGCTTCGGGAAGATGATCTCTTTCGGGACCATCTCTCCTGACCGGTCACAGCTTCCTCAGTCAGAGCTACTGACCCCACACCAGCTGCCATAGTTGACCATGTTCTTTTCTTACTTCATTTGCATGAGGAAAGGGAATAGGGGAGAAAAGAAAGGAAAATAGAAAAAGTACATGAAATTATTTCCTTTGAGCGCTGTGCTTGCTGCAACTTATTTTTGATTCTACAAGTTCACTAAACATTATTGGATGACAAATGGCAGGAGGAGTCAAAGTATCTAAAAGAATAAGTCCTAGTCTAGCACAGACTTAGTTAAAAAAAGTATTCATTTGCAGTAGGAAGAAAACCCAGGAAGGAGCCCAAGGGAAGGTTGTCAGAAGGTGGGGTAAAAGTAAGTGGAGGTAAGTGTCACATGCACCAGGAACTATGAGAAATGTGGTTCTTTTGAGGGAAGGGAACAATTTCTCGAGGTGATTTTAAAAGGCTCTTGCTCAATGAACCAATTTTCGTGTCAGCTGTACAATTTGAGGGGCTGAGATCCAGTGCAGAGGATAGAAACTGTAAATCAAATAATGTCAGAACAGCCTGAGCAACAAAGTCTTGGTTTGGGTGAGCCAGAGCCTGCGCTGGGGTGGGTGGCTACTTTTTCTCTAAGACATCAAGTTAGTCTCTGTTCATTCTTCACGGGTGGCAGTGGCAGGGTCCCACAGGGAATTGTTGGAGTACCTGCAGCCTGGTGAGGCTGGGCTTCCCAAGCTTAAACAAAGACCAGTCCATGCATGCAGTTTTCTCATTCAATTGCTGTATCAAATATGACCAGCAAGCTCTATGGGGCTGTAAGGTTTGTCCCCCACCCCACCATGCACACACTGTGCAATATCACTGATAGATGGGTTATAAAGCTCAGTGGGGATCACTAAATCTAAAAGTGTAGAGACACAAGGCTTCACAAGAATAAAGATTACCAGCCAGCAGTGTTTATCAGCAGAGCCACACAGTGGGAGACAAAACATTTGCAGTTAAGCTGATGTGCTAAGTTGACATAATTAATTTTCTGTTCAGCTACTCCAACATACTTTGCAACTGTGTGCTACTCTGTTTTAGGGATTGATGCTTCTCGTCATAGATATTATTTCTTCACAAGTGATGGAACGTAAAGCATGCATAAAAATGAGACAATAGCCAAAATTAACTATACACTGATAAGACAACTTTGAGCTGTATCCTTAGATACCAAGCAAGATTCTAGTCCAGTGTCGAGTTTTCGCTTTTGCAAGATAATTTATGGTTTGTTTGTCTAAGTGTACAAAAGCATGTAAATCTAAAGCTGAAGTTTTAGCCTCAGTGCTCCCTCCAAACACATGTTCTCAACAACAGCAAATGCTCTATCTAAATTTAAGTTTTAGAGGCTGCTTTGACAATGTTAAAAGCCACTTTATTTCTGACTTAACCTAAAATTACTTAGTGATGATGGTAAGCTGTTCCATCGCTTTAAAGAATCATCCTAAAAGTTGTGGTACTGATCTGGATTAGTGGGGAGTTCATCCCCAGCATATGTACCAAAGGATCCAAGGCTAGTAAGGTTTACTAGTCATTAGTTGCAGTGGCTGTTTAAAAGTAGGTAACATGGATCTGAATCGTCTCTTCCAAAGTATTTTGACGTGTTAAGGGAATGGAAGAGGAAAGGAAGTCTTTTGTTAGTAGTTTTGCCATCTATTTCTTTTGCCTGAACTAGACAGTATGAATAGAGATTTGAAAGGGAAAAAAAATTATTTTAAAATTTCTGGTTTAGGATTACACAGTAAGCATGTGCTTTGTCAGTGTTCCAAATATGTGCTGCTCACAGTTTTTACAAACTTCATGCTCAGTTGTCAAAACTTATGCAAAACTATGAATGCACATTCTTTGTTGTCACCCCTTTTTTCACGGCTGCCAGACGTGGATCTTTTTGCGTGCTATTAGAAGGGAAACAGAGTGCAAGTACAGCTTCTTTCCTCTTTGTGAGAGACAAGGTTACAAACTGACTATCAGGATTTCTCAGTCTGCAGAAAATTCACTGTCTCTTTTGAATGAGGAGGAAGTGTCATGCAGATAAATCACGTAGGCAAAAAAGAAATTAGCATATGGTAGCATGAAGCAATGACTGGTTTTGACAGAGTGCACTCTGTCAGCTTGTGACCAAAGAATACACAATCCTTTTGAAAGCAAAGGAGAGTTACCCAAGACTTGATCTGTGTTCAAGTTGCAAGTTTTTTCCACTGGGATTCTAGATACAGAAGTAAAATATTTCTAGTCACTTTATTAGTAGGAGGCTTAATTTTTTTTTCAATTAAGAATAATGAGAAATGTATTGTTTCCATATAATCAATTATTTACTAGAATATTTTGGGCTTTTTCAAACCCTGCTTTATAGTCATAAATGCATCAGTTTAATAAATAATTGTCAAGGGAACGGAACAGTGCCTTGTAATTTATTATTATTATGTACGGGCTACTAATAGTCCTTTTTTTTTTTCTTTTTACACAGCACACTACAGCTTCTCAAAATTTAGAGCAGAGATTAATTTGTTATTGCAAAGATTATGTAAAGGCATGACCCATGTCCCATTGATGCAAATATCAGAACTCCATAGACTTCAATGAAACCAGAAGTGGATTTGGAGGTTGCTGATAAGAATTAGGAAAAAAATCATCGTTAAAATCTGAAAACAGTCATGCAGGACAAAGCAAGGTATGTGTGTATGTATATATTTTGGTGAGCAAGGCAGCAGGGAAGTTGCTCAAATCTTTGAATTAGTAACATCAATTAAAGAAAAAAGGCCCTTTTTGTTTGACGAAGGAGTTTCATACCTTTTTGGTTAAGCACACTTGCACTTTCCAGTTTTAGACAAAATATGTTTACATGGCTGGTGATTTCACCAATGAGCTGAATGACAGTGGGGAGAGCCACGGCAGTCCCGCACGGCTTTGCTTTGTGGCTGCAGGAAGCAGGAGCAGCTGGAGCAGCTGGGCATTGCAGGATAAGGCAGAACACAAGATGCTGCCCTGAAAAGTAAACTTTTCACTACCTGCCAATTATTTGTAGCCCAGGGAAGCAGAGAAGTCATTTCAGTAATTTCAGCAGGTTTGAGATGAGGTCACCTTTTGTAACTCAACCCTTTTAACTCCAAATACAATTTCATTCGAGTCAAGGAGCTGGGAAATCCAGTTACTAGTGATTTGCCCTACAACCTGTATGATGTCCCTGCTCTTGTTTCAGGTAAGAGGATGGATAATGCTCAAAGAAAACGAAAGTTGCTGTAAATCCTACATTTATCTTCTCCATGTAGGTAAGTATTAACAAGAAAAGTTATCTGTAAAATTACCTACATTGTGCCTTTGCATGCAAAAAACCCGTCTAAATCTGCAGTAGATGCAATGGCACCCTTCCATAGCCTACAGCTTCAAGATTTGTTTATATTTGATGGAATAACCATTCAGATGTTGTTCATTTTTAATGCTGTTTTATAAACTGTAATGAGCAATCATAGTAATAAAATGAGGATATATGAAAAAACAAATGTCCATGCTAACCATAAACCCAGACTATATCTGCAGTATTTAGGTGAGAGCTTATTCCCATTTATTTGTTCCCGATACACTTGAATGCTTTTTACAATGAACAGCACAACAACTGCAGTCCACGATGACAGACTGGCCTCCAGGTTTGGCCCTTTATCTAGGATAGGAATGAAATCTGCTGAAATGCATCTGGCTTGTTTGTTAGCAGAAGAGCTCCTAAATGAGGTTTCTGTTACCAGCACAATGTGGAGGGGTAAGAGGGAAAAGGAAAAGAGGTACAGGAAAGGATGTGTGAACAGAGTACATAAAGGTGGCTTCAGGCTGTACCTGGTGTAGTTAATGGATAGTACAAGGAAAGGTACTGGGAAAATTGACCTCAGAAGAAGTCAGTCTCTGTGATATGGAGTGTAAGCTCAGCAGGATCATTATGGGCCTAAAAGACCAAGCTTTTCTAGCCAACAAGGCAAGCCTAAGAGCATGTGAAAGGGGCTGTCAGCATCTAAGTCAGTCTAACGAGCAGTTGCCTTCCAGAGCAAGGCTTAGAAAGCCTGTCAGAGAGGGAGCCTGATGACATTGGTCTCAAGTGGAAAACACATGGCAATACTGCACCAAAGAAAAGTGACATCTCCTTCCACCACGGGATAATAAAGACAGTCTTTGCCATGGACCTACACCTTAAGAGAGGGTCGTCAGCACTTGGAGGACTGAACCAGCACAGGGTAGTGCAGGCATTTGAACTTCTCTCCATTGATTTCCACTTAATGGAATTTATTTTTTTCAAAGATGACACAAAATGTCTTTGGTCTTGTTGAGCATATTTATTTTGCTGAGAATGGATTGGTGGTGAACTCTTCCTTCTCCACTTTTCCTCGGCAAGCTAGAAACTCTATAAATAGACAGCCTTTCCTTCATTCTTTTCTATACTTCCCTTGTACAGGTAAAGTTATATAACCGGGGCATGGAGCATGTTCTATACAAAATCTAATTTTGCAGAATTGTCCCTGTTGATGTGGTTTCCCTATGAAACATCTACCTCCGTGAGGGTGGGAAGTGTTGCCGAACAGGTTTTCGTATTCTTATTGCCTTCTCTGGATACTTTTTGGTAATTTCTTATGTGACTGATTAAAGCAAGTTGCTATTCAATGTCTCATTGTACAGTACAAAGGGGATATTACCTGTTCTAGTGAGAAAGCTGTACTGGGAAATTTAAATCAGGCTGGAAGAGAAATCAATGCATATTTTCAACTTGGTCCCTCTGTCAGACCTTATCTGTCATTATTACTCACATTTAAACTGCAGAGGCATTTTTTTGCAGCCACTTAGCTGAGTGCACCTTAGTAGTCTCCATGGCCTTACCTCAGTAGCCTCGCCAGCCAGGTTGTGTGGGATGGGATTCTGTCACGTCTCCTCTGGCAAGAGCAGCTGTACTGCTGGGAAAGGGGTCTTCAGGAGCTTCCTGTCCTATCAAGTGAGTTCAACGGCCAAAGTTTGGAAAATTACTTTTCTATTTGAGCTTTGGGAAGGGCCTGTAGTGGCGTTGACACAAAGTGGGGTGGAAGGGCAGATAAAATCCTGCGCTGTCTCGTTTGAGCTGGGCCTGGACCTCAGGCAGGAGGCCATGTACCCACAGCATCATCTCTTTTTGCTCAGCCTGATCCAAACGTGAGGAGAGGTTGGCCTAGGAGTTTCAGCACCCACCTTGGGCATTTTGAGCCTGAGCTGGGAAGACACGGGTGAGTGGGATGCAATGCTGTGAGAGCGTCCCAGTGCTGTGAGGGGCAGCTATGAGGGGGTCCCAGTGCTGTGAGATGTTGGGGGGGCTGGGGCAACAAGGTGAGGGGCAGGTGTGTGAGGGTCTGTGAGGGGGTGCCAGCCCTGTGAGGGCCAGCTGTGAGGGAGTCCCAGCACTTTGAGGGGGTCCCAGCGCTGTGAGGGGCAATTGTGAGGGAGTCCCGGCGCTTTGAGGGGGTCCCAGCGCTGTGAGGGAGTCCCACTCCTACCAGGGGGTCCCAGCGCGGTGAGGGTTTGTGAGAGAGGAGCGGCGCTGTGAGGGGGTCCCAGCGCCGTGAGGGGCACTTGTGAGGGAGTCTCCCAGCGTTTTGAGGGGGTCCCAGCGCTATGAGGGGCACTTGTGAGGGAGTCTCCCAGCGTTTTGAGGGAGTCCCAGCGCCGTGAGGGGCAGCTGCGAGGGAGTCCCAGAGTTTTGAGGGGGTCCCAGCGCTATGAGGGGCACTTGTGAGGGAGTCTCCCAGCGTTTTGAGGGGGTCCCAGCGCTATGAGGGGCACTTGTGAGGGAGTCTCCCAGCGTTTTGAGGGAGTCCCAGCGCCGTGAGGGGCACTTGTGAGGGAGTCTCCCAGCGTTTTGAGGGAGTCCCAGCGCCGTGAGGGGCACTTGTGAGGGAGTCTCCCAGCGTTTTGAGGGGGTCCCAGCGCTATGAGGGGCACTTGTGAGGGAGTCTCCCAGCGTTTTGAGGGAGTCCCAGCGCCGTGAGGGGCACTTGTGAGGGAGTCTCCCAGCGTTTTGAGGGAGTCCCAGCGCCGTGAGGGGCAGCTGCGAGGGAGTCCCAGCGTTTTGAGGGGGTCCCAGCGCCGTGAGAGGCACTTGTGAGGGAGTCTCCCAGCGTTTTGAGGGGTCCCAGCGCCGTGAGGGGCAGCGATTAGGAAGCTCCCCGCGCGCTCTTTCGGCGGCAAAGCCGCCTCGCGCCCGTCTCGCTCCACACGGCGGGGCCGGGGCGGGCGCGCGCCCGGCGCTGATTGGCTGCCGCCCTGCCCCCCCGCCGCCTGCCGTGCCCGCGGGCGGCGCCGCCGCTCACTCCAAGTTTGTGTCGGGGCGGAGCCGCCGCTGCCCGCGGGTCGCTCCCGGCTGTGCGCGCTCTCTCCTCCGCCGTACCGCGGGGTTCGGCCCGGCCCGGCCGAGCGCCGGAGGAACAGTGGTCCAGCCATGGCGGGGCGCGGGCAGCGGAGCTGCTGAGGAGACTGAGGTGGGGGTGTCGGTCCCTGAGCGGGCGCCATGCGGTCCCTGAACATCACCCCGGAGCAGTTCGCGCAGCTCCTGCGGGACAACAACGTGACGCGGGAGCAGTTCATCGCTCTCTACGGGCTGCAGCCGCTGGTGTACATCCCGGAGCTGCCGGGGCGCACCAAGGTAGCCTTCGTCCTCATCTGCGTTCTCATCTTCGCCCTGGCGCTCTTCGGCAACTGCCTGGTGCTCTACGTGGTGACCCGCAGCAAAGCCATGAGGACTGTCACCAACATCTTCATCTGCTCCCTGGCGCTCAGCGACCTCCTTATCGCCTTCTTCTGCGTCCCCTTCACCATGCTGCAGAACATCTCTTCCAACTGGCTCGGCGGTGAGTGCCGGGGCCGGGCTGGGCTGGGCTGGGCTGGGCTGCAGGGAGGGGGCAGCGGGGGGGACGATGAGGGGCAGCGCCGCCGCCGAGACCTCCGTTCCCCCGTCTCTGAGGGACCCTTTCCCTTCCCGCCCCCTGCGAGGGATCCCCTCTCCATCCCTCCTTCAGGTTATGTTAAAATAACCCAGTGCGCTTTCCTGCTTGTATTCCTTAAAAGTTGCGATGTGCGTGTGGGACGCGGTTCGTTGTGTGGAGCTGGCGAGGAAGCCTTGCTGTACTGCTTTCTCTTTTTTTTCTTTTCTCGCTAAGTAATGAAAACTGTCTGGCAAGTGAGATATCAGTCTCTATACAGCTTAAGTTCCTCTGACAGCTGTCAGCTCGGAAACAGACCTCCTTAACCTTTTGTGAGGAAAAAGAATGTCCTTGGGGGAACAGGTGACTGAGAGAACGTGTACAATTTATGCTGAAATAATGCATCCTTTTAATTTTTTCATTTTTTTTATTGCGAACTGTGTTGTATTCCTGTTGATGTGAAGGACCTTTTGGCAAAGCTTCCCTAATGCCTAGAAAGAAGGATTTTCTTTTTTCCTTTTCTATGTATCTCAGTTCCAAAGTAGTAAGGAACAAGCAGAGATAGGTGCAGTAAGACTGCATATGGTATTTATCTTCCTATTTTTTTTTTTTTTGTTCTTAAAACAGTGTTTGACAATTATAAGTGGAAAAATAAAAGGAATGGTTTTGCAGCAAGTAGCAGACAACATCTTGTACAACCACAACTTGAAATATTTTTCAGAATATTTCAGAATGAACAGTAAAGATGTTGATAAAGTGACACATTTATGTTCCAATTTCCAAGGCTTCCTGTGTTTCTGTTGTTGGGAAACAGTGAAGGTTGTTGTCAGAACGTGGAGATTTAATTCCAGTACTTCCCACAGACTAGAATGCTGGATGGGAATTGACAGGTCAGAGGAGACTTGGAGCACATGTGAGAAATGGGCTTTATTATGGAAACTTTAGTAAGAAGTGATGAATCCAAAACTCCTGGGACTACTGATACTAAGGACAACTGTGCTATTTTCTTATGAGCTGTTTTGCGGAAGATAGCCTTTGTGATTCTTCCCTTTCCTAAGGGAGGCTCTGACCTGTCAGCTTGACCAAACATCTGATCAGAATCAGCTGAAGCCTCCATGTGGGGTGAATAAGGAGATAAGGCACGGGCATGTAGAACAGTATGGGGCAAATATGTATGTTTTATTTACACTCTGGTACTGAGGTTGCCTGACAAAAATCTAGAAGTAGTGAGTGTAAATGGTATAGCATAATTACAAAAAAACCTCTTCAGATATTCAGAATTTGGGTAGCTAAAGTACACTGTTCTGTGGGGATTACTGTATTTTTTTTGCCTGCCCTCTTTGCTGTGGTAGAGCACTTTCAGTACCAGTGAATCCATCGGTCTTTTGATCTGGTGACATCTTTAGCTTTAACTAACTGTGTTAGTTAAAGCTAAAGAACATAATAAGTAATATCATTGATGTGTGTTAACCCTTTGCTCTCAGGGGTGGAGGGTGTGAAGTAAAATTGAGGAAAACAAATACGTGAACTGCTGGTATCCGAAGGGTATCTGGTTCCTGATGCTTACGCCGAGAAGCATGAGTGGTGATTACAGTTGTACTGCAAATCAGAGCCTGCCAGTCCTGGAGGAGTCTTCTCCTTGCTAGCTTAACAGGTTTAATTTGCCTTTTGCCTTTCATTTTGGAGTCTGAAAAAATCTTGTTCTCATCCACTGTAATGCAACATTACTGAGTAGTGCAAGATCCAGCTCTGTTACAAAAAAGGTGATTTGACTTGTGATAAATCCTTGGTGGACAAAGTGGTGCATCCTGGGGCACTTGATGCTAGAAATTTATTGAGGCTTCTGAGACTTCAGTCACTTTATCTCTTGATTTATTTACATAATGAAAACAAGCATCTGTACTAGGTGGTGTGAACTGAGATGTGTATCTTTTGTACTTGTCTTTAATTTAGATCTGGTTCTTTATTTCCATGCTTGTATATGTGTGTTTGTGTTTCTTTCTCTTCCCCTTCAGAAGCCCACAGCAGAGTGGGAGAGGGGAGGAGAGAACTGCAAACACTGTAATACAAGCAAAAGAACAGCCACAGTTTCAGAGTAGCTGAAGCTGTGACTTTTTCCATAGTATTTTCACTAATACAGTCTAACTTCACCTGCAGTTAAAAATCTCAGTGTGCCTCACTTTGCCTGGTGATTAAGCAGCATTAACACAGACCCTTTAGCTCTATATGGGTAGCAGCTGGAATCAGCACCATATTGACTAAAAATAGGTGAATTGGTCCTGCTTTTGATTCTCTGATCTCTTTAAGAATCTGTGTAGCTGTGTGAGTGTAATAGTGACAGTATATGATTTAATTTCCAAATTTAAACTATGCAGCTGAAATGGCTGTAATTTCTAGGGGAGCTTTTAATGAAAATCCAGCATGCTCATCTCTCTGTAATGCGGAAGAAAATGAAGATTGTGGCTTTGTCATAAATGGTCACTGTGATCATATTTATTGGTAAGAAGGATAAAATGGGAACTCAAGTGGGAGTAAATTGGTGCATACAGCAATAGTGTGTCTTGGTACAAGCTGGAGCAGTTGAAGACTTGCTCTCTTATGGTCATAGGTGGGAGGCAGCAGTACTGGTCTTGTCATACTGATGACGGCACTATTAAAGATAAATTTGGGCTTTTGTCTCTCGGTCAAATATTACAACAGTTGCTTTGTTTCCTGACACTGCTTAGTTAGCTGAGTGATAGTGTTGTCTTTACAGAACTGTCCAGGGTGACTGGAGAATTAATTTAATGTTGTGTAATGTAACAGCTCTGGCAAAAGATAAGGGCACAACTTGAGCTTAAAGTACAGCCAGCACTGTGCTACAGTCTTGTGCATTTTGCATCTTATCAGCTGGAATGTGTATTCTCAAGGCAGGTGTGAGAGGGTGACTTTCCTTGTCACTTTGAGAGTAGTGAGTCATCTGAGGCACTCCTGAACACACATCAGCATTTGAGGTTTCCTCCTGTATCTTGTCTGGTCTCCAGCTGCCACTCAGGAGAGGGGTGGGTCTTCTGTATGTTGCTGTCACATCTGGTGCTTGATGATGTGACAGTTTTCTCTAAAGGCTGGGTGAAAAACGAAGTGGCACCTTCTACCCAGCTGAGTCTTTAAGGTGCTTCCTGTTACTTACCAAATGTCGTGTGTCAAGCTGTATGTTACCTCACTGAGAACTTCCCTGTGTGAGAACGCATAAAGCTTCCTTGCTGAGGGATGAAAACTAAATCTTGCATATATACCCAAGAACTGATGTAAAACAATGCAACACCCTTAGGGATATAATCTGTGTGATGATGACTGACGTGTTCTGCCCCAAGTTACAAAATGTGAGAAAAATCAACTTGCTTGCTTCGAGTGAGGTGGAGAGAGCTAATTACAAGCTGCAATAGAAATTCTAATGCAAGGGCTTGATCAACAGCATTTTACCAGAGGAAGGAGCAATTTGACTTTTACCAGAGAATGGTTTCAGGCTTTTACTTATGCTACCCTAATAAAAAGAAAACTGATATTTGAAATGACTAAATCACAGTTCCAGGCACAATGTCCAATAATGAAGGCATAAAGCATTGTTCGAGGGAATGCCATTTATATTTGCAGTCTCTCAATGTGTTATCATTGGGAAAACTGTTCACTGTTTGAATAATCTATGCAGTTTTTATCAAGCAGTGCATAAGGAATACCTTTAGCCTCTTGAAAAAGAGAAGCAGTTAGTTATTTTCATTCCCAGTGTTCCACTGCAAATGTTTTTCTTTCCCAATTGGAAGTGGTCAGTATTAGATGCTGCAGTGCTGCCTTGACTGACAATCTGTTGGAAGTGTTTTCTGAAAGCCTGACATTGTGGAAATTTAAATGCTTTGATACATACTTAACATATTAGTTGAAGTGTTATCATTATTTAAATGATTCAGAAAAGTCAACACTTCTCTGTACTGGCTCCAGTGCAGAAATTAACACAGTTCCAGTGATTTTGAGGTGATCCCACCCAGCACTTTAGCCTTTAACCCAGCACTGGGAAAACTTACAGAGCGAGATTTCAGTAATCTTGACTGAATCTCACTGAACTGGACTTTTGTTGTTTGTATTTGTTTGTCTGTCACAAAAAAAGTCCTCTTTAGGTAGGATCTGAAATTATGTTTTGAAGAATATATTGCTCAAAGAGAAATAAATAGTGAAGTAATTAAAGAGCTTTTATCATAAAGATAAAAAGCAAATCCGCGTTTATTTTCAGATTGCTTGGGAGATACAGAACTTCACTGTATTCTTAATCCAGTGTTGATTTATTTTAGGTGAGTGTATCAAGGCAAGGGCATAGCACCTGATGCAAATAACTAAAATATATACCAGTTGTGTTAGTGAGTAGAAATAAGACTTGAATAATACTAGCTACTAAACCATATAATCTCCAAACCATGTTCCAAATAGCCACATTTTTACCAGCTGGATTAGAGCAAAGATTTAAGACAGTATCTTCCTTTAAAAATCTTCTGTTACTCTATGTTAAGTCTGAACACAAATATGTGAAAATTAGCTTGAAATGGTTTTAATGTATGACACAGCTGGCTTTTGCCTGTCTCAGTCTTATTTTAATTTCACTGTATGTACTATGATGTAGTAGAATAATTAATTTTTTTTTTCTCAAAACTTACCACGTCTTCCTTACAGTAAAATTCAGCACTTTTTTCTCAGTTTTTCTATAAGGAACTTTCAGCTAACAGACACTTGGGAATGGGGTTGTAGCAATTTCTCCTTGCTGCAGGTGAAACTTGTTTTACACAGATGGATTAAATATTAAGTGAAATGTGCATGCAGTATTGGATGGGAGACTAGACCTCAGTACCTGTTTCCCTAATAGTCAGTATGGAAATTTGGAAGTGTTGTGGGTTTTTTCCTGGCTGTGAAAATCTGTAGTTGTTCTTTTGAGATGGTCCATTTCAGGGGGAAGTCCTGAATGTGAAGCCCTACTTGGTAAGGCTTTCTCCTTGAGGCTGGAGGGACAGGATTTGAGGCCCCTTTTCCCACACTCCCCATGTTCAGTGATTACAACATTCAATTAGTTTAAAGGGAAGGAGGAAAAACGCGTCATCTGTGTTTTGGAAAGACTTAGAACTAGTAAAACCTACCTCACCTCAAGTCTCACAAGCAAGGTTGTATTTTGTGACCAGTATGATCTCCATACAGAAGTTCTGTTTCAGGCTATCCCTGGAATAACCAGTGTGATCATTCTGAATTTCTTACTGTTCTGAAATCATAGTTTCAGGTTGTCTTTTTCCTTTTTCTTTGCACTGCCGCAACCCAACTGCCACCATTCTGAAATAATTACCTTATTTAACGGTAAATTTCATGTTCCATTTGTAAAGATCTGTAAATGTTTGTAATTTGAAAACATAGGTTATATAATTTAAAGTATTGAAAGACCTGGAGAAAGTCTCTAGTAATTATCTAAGCAGTTGGGAATGGCTGTTATATATTTATAAATAAAAAAATAGTTTTGAAAACTTAAAAGAGGCTTTATGTGAAAAAACATTCACTATTCTGCCAAGTACAATGACTCCTGGTATCTCAGGTTTGAATCCCATTCAAACACAGTAAGGATGGTGGAGCTGGATCTCAGGTGTGTTGATGTCAGATTTCCATTGAAGTTGATGGATCTTCACTTGGCCCTGACATTCTAAGCAGTGTATTTCTTTCCCTTTTTTCCCCAAGCAATCTGTTTTAAATACTTCAGTGAAGAGAGTCGACTTCCTTGCTCAACAGTCTCTTAACCTTGGTCGACGTTTGAATTTCAAGCACTTGAGCGTCTCAGGATTTCAGAAAATGGGAAGCATTTGTATAGTGAATGATAATTCAGAGCAAGCACAAGAGTCGTGAAGGGGGTATGGTACTGTTAATAAAAGTTATACCCAGAGACCCTGTGCATGATGACATCAGAAGCTTCAGGGAGGCTGAAGTATTGTTTTGTTCTTACTTTTGATACCTAGAGGCTTTTTGAGTAGCTTTTACCTACTATTCATTTGAAAATGTGATGTTGTTTCTTGGTTATAAAAATACCTTGTGGCTGTTTTGCTATGGCCTCCAAGTCCCCAAAGTGTGTGCCATGCCACGTGTCTCAGAGCAGGTGTTTCCATTCCAGCCAACTCTGTGTAATGCAAACCATCCTTTTGCTTTCCATTTCTGGAAGTGCTAGTCACTCCTTGTCCAGCTCGGTAAGCTCAACCTGCAGGCATTATGTAGACTTTTGGTTTTATTACCTTTTTAGCAGCTACTTTTATATAGCTTAAGTGATCCCTTTTTGTGTGTTTGTCTTCCAAGAGGTGAAATAGGGGTTTTTTGCAGCCTTTTCTCCTGGGAGTTCAGCTAAAGGCATAGTGAGTGGTAGTCTGTGCTCTTTGACAGTATGGTTACTGGGAAGAAAATGAGAAGACATCTGTAAAAAAACAATGGGCATCTGGGAATTTGGGATTTCCTGAGCTGAGCTCAGGTCTTCTCTTTGTTCTTTGAACAGCTGTGCACCAGCTAGAAATTCCACCAGACCGACGGAACTTCAGTGAAAGTCTGTCTTATTTTGTTACTTGAGGAATAGTGATACTTCTCTGCTTCCTAAGAATACCCTGGAATGCTGGGACTTCAGTGGAGGAGTAGTGCATTATGGGGAAATCTCTGTAAGGCAGTATAGTTCAAGTGGACTTTATTTAAGTCTGGCCTTTTTCAAACTGTAAGAAACAGTCTATGGTGAAAGTTTGGATTGTTTTTTTTCACTTAGTTTTGTGTTTGTCTACTGGTTTTTGGTTTTGCCCCAGCTTCAGCACTCAGACTTGAACTGATTTCCTTAGTCAAACAGGAACTTAAACATTTCATTAACAAGTTTTGCTTTTCTGTTTGCCATTTGTAGCAGGAGTCTCTTCTAACTTAGTGAAGCGAACACTTGAAACCACGTCTTTGGTTGCATTCACCATTTGCCATGTGCAGAGTAGGTAGGATTTGAGGTTGCTTTTTGTTTTATCTCACAACAGAAGTTTAAGCCCATTGGGTGAAGGACTTTAAATTTGACAGAATGGGTCTGGTACCTGTATGTGCAGCACATTCTCTAATGGGTGTAGTGAGAAACTGATGAGATGCTGAGTTAGTAAGATATTGACTGTGTATACTTTTTTAAGGGGTTTACTTTTTTTTAAGGGGTTTAAGGGGCTTACTTAGAAAGAAGGAAGAAGAAGCAGGGGGAATTTTATTGTATAAATTGCAGTTGATACAAGATGTGAGGGTGTCTTTTCTTGCTCTTCCTGATGCTCTGGAGAAATACATACCAGGTGAAAAACAAACATGCAGCCCAATGCATCCTCATCCATGCAGTTCCTACTGCCCATGCTAAGATTTCATTCAAGTAACTTGAAACTGGCCTGCATGGTATATTTTTATTCTGGTTTAAGCCAGATCTGTGTGCACTTCCATTGTGTTGCTGGTGTTGAGTATGTGCTTGAAAGGTGCTTGATTTCCACCCTTCGCTGCTTTGTCCTCTCCTTCCGTTTCTGGAGCCACAGAAAAAGGGATTTTTGGGCAACTAGAATTGGTAAGACCAGTAGCAAACCAGTTCCTTCTTGTAAGCTAGAGTGGCTTTTAGCCTGGCCTAGCAAGCAGTAGTCTCCCTGTTCCTTGTTCCCTTCTTGGAGGGTAGGATTAAGTTTTCAATTTTCTGTTTGTTTCCTGTCTGTTTTCTGTGCTGTTCTGCATAAGGTGTCTGTAGCATCTTAAAGCTTGACTGAAAATTGGATCAGATACTTCTTAGGCTGTTTTGAGTTTATGGATTATAGCTGAGTAAGGTATAAATAACGTTCAAGTAAGGAAAATAACCCTGACTGTTGCTGAAATGAATAGCTGAGACTGAACTGTAGGAGTGTGAGGGAACTGTGGAAATATGGACAGAGAAAATTATCTCAGGGTCGGAAAACGAGTAAACGAGAAGTCAATTGGCAAGAGCATTAAGATAAAATTTTTTACAGAATAATTTATACCACTTTCTAAGATGGTTAGGACTTGAGAATGAGCAATGGAGAATGACTAATATCTTAAAAATTGAATATGGAATTCTTGGGAAGCTATGGCAGCAATAAATCCCAATGTTGCATAAATACAATAGAAATCTGTACAACTTAGAAAATGCAGGAGGAAGTTGCATGTGGTTTGGACAGTGGCTCTAACATAATTTGTTAATCAGCAGAAAGGAGACTTGGAGAACAGAAGGATGATGAAGAGGTTGAATTTTTCCTCTTATGCCTCTTTGAGGACTTCTCTATATATCTTGCTTGACAGGATGATGCATTAAAGGCCAAAATGTACAAATAGAGTGATATTTAAATGAGCTTAAGGAGTGGATTTGCAACAGTGGAAAAGGTAAACTTAAACAGGTAACACTCAGACCTGCATGAAACCGGAGAGTAATCTGTCAAAATGGAAAAAAAAAAAAAAGTCTCTGTAACTTGGCATGTTTGAAAACAGATGATGGAAGACTTGGCCAAAAGTGAAATAGGAGTAAGTGTCAGACTGATAACAGAGCAAGTGAATGTGTCCTTAGAAATCTTGGTTCTGCAGGTGTAGACAACAAAGAATGGCTCTGGAAAGCTGCATTTGACAAATGGCTTAAATAGGTGACTTAGCAGTTTAAATGTTACAATAAATCTAAGAATCTTAGTCTGTTATTTTTAGTAATGGAGTCTGGTATTAATAGCTGTTGCATGCCTTACTTTCTGATTATTGCAGGTGCCTTCGCTTGCAAGATGGTGCCGTTTGTTCAGTCCACTGCTATCGTAACAGAGATTCTTACAATGACCTGCATTGCTGTGGAAAGACACCAGGGAATTGTGCATCCACTAAAAATGAAGTGGCAGTACACCAATAAAAGAGCTTTCACGATGCTTGGTAAGATTTTAAGCATCTCCGGTAATTCTGTATGTAGAGAAATAATCTTCAGTGTTGATGGCATGGCAGAACAGAGGGCACTGATATGACCAGTGATTCAGAAGCAGAGTTAATTGACCTTTATAAAATAGCTCAAGGAGAGTGCCTATCAGTAGAGTATATTTATTACCCAAAACTCTAACAAGGGACTTAGCGTCTGAAGTCAAAAATGTACTTAAAGATAAACCATTAGCAGCCATTTCTTCTTTTTTTTAATTTTAAGAAGGGTTCAAAATGTACAAGCCCTGCTTAAGCAATGTCACAGTGAAATGGTCCTTCCGTTGTTACACAGAGATACTTACTTAATGCTCCTTATGCAGATTAAGTGGCTTTTCCTGTTGAATGTCCGTAAATGGAGGTAGTTTGGGAGACAGAAAGCTGATGTCAGAATAGCATGCTGTTATTGATGTATTGACTGATGTATGCCTCATAGAAAACTTTGTTCTTTATTACAATTTTCCACCTTGCCTGACTTTTCAGAGCTGTTAAACTGTTCATACCAAATCCTGCTTGTTGGACAAAGTATTAAAAAATGTGTTTGTTTACAGGCATAGTCTGGTTGCTGGCTCTTATTGTTGGGTCACCCATGTGGTACGTGCAACGGCTTGAGGTAGGTTAGGTGAAATGGGAATTTGCATCTTAAACTCAGTCCTTGCTGGATCTTTCTGCACCTTTAGGTGAAATTGAATCAACTCCTGTGAAATTAGTGGGGGATAAGGGAGATTGGTTCTGTGTGCCAGCCTGAGAAAGGCTAAGGATTAGAATTTGCATGCAGTGGAAGGAGGAGTACCAACAGGAACTAGTCATGCCTACTCTCCCTAATTATGTCAAAGAGCAGAAATTACAACTGTGACTTCCACTGTGGCTTTCTTTTGGTTTATATGTGCACTGGCACACAGCAATAGAGGACTTAGATTGCTGTTTCAGGATGACATAGTGCTCCCCAAGATCTGGAACAACTGTGCTTAGTTTAAAATTAATTAGCTGCTCATTGTAGTTGATGAGTTACCACACAACGTTTGGAGGTTAAGCAGGCAGCTTGGCAGACTCTGCTGCTTGTGAGTCTGAATGTTAATAATTTTCCTGGTTTTTTTAAGCAGCTATCATGAGGTTTCTATATATCCATATTTACTTGCAAAATGTGTAGCCAAGGTCTCCTTTGAAGTGCAAATTAGAGCATCTTCTGGCCTCTTTGTCAATTTGGATTGAACCCAACACTTGATGTGGAAAAGTGCTTGAAAGAATTTTGTCACTTTGAAAATCTGTTGATTTTGGTTGTTCCATTAAGAGCAAGGAATATCTGAATGTGCTTGGGTTTTACACTTGGGATAAACACCTTAGTGACTCATCTTCTTTGCATTTGTTACAGGTTAAATATGACTTTCTGTATGAAAAGGTGTATGTTTGTTGCTTGGAAGAATGGGCCAGTCCAATTTATCAGAAGATCTATACAACTTTTATCCTTGTTATACTCTTCCTTCTTCCACTGATGCTGATGCTTTTTTTGTACACTAAAATTGGCTATGAACTCTGGATTAAGAAACGGGTGGGAGACACTTCAGTTCTTCAAACCATTCATGGGAGCGAAATGTCTAAAATATCAAGGTTTGTAAGCAAAATACACTTGGAACTTTGACTTCTAGAAAGCTTTTTTCCTGACTTTTTTATTCCTCTTGAATAGAGTTTAAAATGCCTTGCAAGACATGCTCATGTCATGATGCAAAGTGCACTGCTGTCCCAAAAAAGAGAAATAAAGTGCTAGATGTATATGATGATGCATTCTTTTGTTTCCAAGGGAATTGTGTACTTCTGAGCATTCCTTGAGAGTTTTATTTGCATCTGCAGCCATCAGAACACAGTCACAGATCTAACTTGAAGAGAGACATGAAACTGCCAGTCAGTTCCCAGTGATTCAGTGTGGAATGTCTTGGTGCAATTTCAGGAAGAAGAAGCGAGCAATTGTTATGATGGTGACAGTGGTGTTTCTCTTTGCAGTCTGTTGGGCCCCTTTCCATGTGATTCACATGATGATGGAATACAGTGAGTACCTGCCATATCTCATAGAATAAAGTCTGGTTTTTGGGTGTTTTTTGATAATGGAACTACAGGTTGTGATAAGCTAGTGCTGCTGCCAGCATTCAGCTCTAGAATACCTTCTGCTAGCAAAGGTTAATGTTCTGCTTATAAGAAAGACTTCAGGAAAAACAGGACTATTAGGGGAGTGAGTGTCTCCTTTTCTTACCGTGTCTGTTACACTACCCTCATTTACTGAAAGGTCAAAAGTGCCTGGCTGGAAGGTAAAAGTAATTTCTGAGCATAAAACCTCTTGAAGTTTTTAATTATATTTCGTTTAACTTAACTGTTTTGAGTTAAACTTACTATGAAACATTTATCCCTTTTATTGTGGTAGGTATATTGGAAATATAAATACTGGACATCACAGTGATGATACCCAGTGAATCCAGCTGGAGTTTTTTAGTGCTCTTTACTGAAAACTGGCTCGGAAATGCCCTTAATGCTTGTTGTGTTGGCTTTTTTGCTATTTGCCTTTTTCTCTGAAGTCTTCCACTGTTCATCTTCCACCTCCTCCATCGATACTGGAGCAGCCTATGTGTAGGAACAAGAGGAAATTTTCCGTAGTTGTTTTACTCGCTAAAGGCAGGAGCTGTTTCTTTGTCTCCTATCACAAATAAGATTGTAGCAGATAAATCAGTAGTTCAGCCAGTCAGCTTTTTTGACTCACAAATTCTCTTTCATTTGATTCTGTTATTACCTACATACAGAGCATGATTATGTGATAGATCCTGATTTTATCTTGTTGATGAAACTCTACTGCTAATGCTAAGAACTTCCAGCATGTGTTTTTGTTGATTTTAAACAAAAGCTTTCTAATGCCAAACTGGATATAACTAGGCTAAGTGGTAAGCATTCATGGCATTCTGTGCTTACAGCATATTTCTCATCTCCTCTCCAGGTAATTTTGAGAAGGAGTATGATGATGTGACAATCAAAATGATCTTTGCAATTGTCCAGGTCGTAGGATTCTTCAATTCTATTTGCAACCCTATAGTGTATGCTTTCATGAATGAGAACTTCAAGAAGAATTTTCTGTCTGCCCTCTGCTTCTGCATTGTGAAAGACAACACATCCCCGAGCAGGCAGCTTGGGAACTCGGGGATTACCATGAGGAGGCAAAAGCCAAGTGCTTCTCAGAGAGATCCCATGGATTCAGACGAAGGCAGGAGGGAGGCATTCAGTGATGGCAACATTGAGGTCAAGTTCTGTGATCAGCCAGCTTCCAAAAGGAATTTGAAAAGGCACCTGGTCTTGTTCAGCTCTGAGCTTACTGTGCACTCTGCAGTAGGAAATGGACAGTAGTGTCACAAGGGGTTTGGGAATGGAGAAATCATTCTCTTTAGGATAATTTCAGTAAGCCATTTAAAAGAGTTTGCTACTTTGCATGCTGAAATGAGGGGGCAAAATGTTCTGTGGGCTATAAGAGTGTTGAGATAGTGGTTGAGAAAATGTAGTATTTATTTTATAATGATGAGGAGTTAAACTTTGGAAAACAACATTACTGGATGATTTCCAGGAGAAAAAAAAAATTTCTTCTTAAGCTAATTTAGGGCTTGTTTGCCCTCTGCTTTAGGTAAGCCAAACAACTGCTGCTTGCTCCATTTGTTCTGTGTCTGGACTGTACTCAGCTGAATGCCAGAAGACAGGAACTATGGAAAGAATGTGCGCCTTTTTTGAACAACTTGGAAATCTGACATGGGCCAACATTGTAAGATCTGCTCTCTGCAGCTTTGAGGACAGAGAGGCTTCAGATCTGAGTTCAGGAAAGATGGAGACTGAGATGCAATTCTACTTTACAAAAAAGAAAGGGAGTATGAAAGAGTTATCCAGAATATGACTGAAGAGATTTAAGATTTAAACATTGCGTGCACGTTTGGCTTTTGTTAACAGGAGGCATATTACTAATTAACAATGCATGCATAATTACTGTGCTGTTTTTACGGGTTAATTCTTGGGTACAAATTTAAATGCCATTGTACGCCCTGCAAACTGCGTTGTTCTGCTGAAAAACAAAGAAGTTGAAAAAGTGCTGTACACCAAAGTGCAGATGCTGGAGGTGTGGTCTGTAAACACTGAGTTGAACTTCTAGTCATGCTTGGACATGAGGTTTACAGGTTGAAAGGGTGGTGTTGCCATTTTCTGGAGGGTTATAAGGGCCTGATCCAGAGCCTGTTGGAACTTCACAGAAGACTTTCAATGGAGTATCATGATCTTTTGGCTGGACACTTCTCTGAAGACATGCTCATATTTTTCTGTCTGTCCATCATCTTCAAAGGGGATTAATTGCTGTCTGAGAACTGGGCCAGTGTTTTGTTATTTTGGGCTTCACAGTAAATTTTGGGGTTGATACCTGTATAAATTCTAAATGTTTTTGCTCTCAGTGGGCCAAACTGCAAAATTGGAAAGGTATGCTTGTTAAGTGTGGGACTGGGGGAGAAATGTGATCCAGACTGATACACTGGGACCTGATCCCATAAATCAGGCTTTGAAATACAGAATTCCCCACTTCAGCTGAGGTTAGGTTTACAGCCTGTAAAATGTCAGTGCTCTCTTTTGTCACCCCTTGCCTCACCTATGGGACCTTGGTGCTGCCTTGGCAGTCAATTCAAGATTCTTCTACTTCGCTACTTTATGCTTCACTGTAAATTAAAATTTAGGATAAAATATACTTGTATAAATTGGGAGTAATCTGATCCTTCTCTAATGTCTACAGATTGGCATTGGATTGTGACACACTTTATTTACGTATATATTTTTTATATTCTATATGATACACTCCTGTGCAATGACAAAACATTCCTGACTTGTCCTGAGGGCCAGGCATTAAGAGCTTAATTATTATCATAGTTTTCCTTAGCAGATGTAAAGTTTAACTGCCTGATGGTGTGTTTGGATAGAATCTGTGACTGAAAACTAATTTATTTTAAGCTATTTATTTATTTGCACTGCTAATTTCAGTGACAGATTTTAACAAGCATTTAACCAAAACTTCCAAGTATCTTATGTTTTTGTTTTGTCTTACCTGCTTTGTCTGTTGTCTCATAAAATGTTGTGTCAATGAATAACTGTTGTAGTATTAATTTTGTTTTCATTAAACTTTCTTTTTGGCTTTGTTGGTGCCGTTTTGCACTAGGGGGTATTTGCTGTAAACTTCACTTTGACTCTCTCTTCGTTTAAAGATTCATGTGAGCTTATCTGTGCCTCTTTAGCGATTAAATTCCAGTCCTGTTACAGGTGCCAGCTGCTACTGTAATCCTGAGAGCTGCGATTTAAAGGACTTCCCAGAGTAAGGTGAGAAAGGGGAAAAAAAGTCCAATCTCTTGGTAGAAGAGAAGTGACAAAAGTGTCAGCATAGAGAGGTATGGCTATGGTTAGATTAAATATAAACCAAAATACAAAAGACAGTTCTCATACTGTTTTTAATGGTAATTATATTATTTGCACATTTTTGGCAGAGTAGTTTTCATGAAGCCAGGTAATCTTGTCCTCACTGCAGGGAATAAAAGATCCATTATTGACTTAAGCACAATCAGGATTTTGCCCAAGTTTTTTTAAACCGGTCAGAGCTTCAGCTTTGATTTAGCCAACAAAACCAGTTGTTCTGTTGAAGTGGGGTCGTTTTGAGTCCAGGCTAGTAGCCTGTTCCTGGCAGTGGCTTGTACCCTGTGTGTGGCTGCAGCTGACTGCCTCAAACCAGGGGAAGCTGGCACTGCTGTGGGAAGGACAGCCCTGCTGTCCCCCAGGCTGCCTGTGCTTACTTCCGTTTCCCAGTAACAGAATTGCATGGTTCATCTGATCACAAAAATACTCCTGGCTAATGAATTTATCAGAGAACAGAAAAAATAACCACGCTCATTTCCCTAAACTGAGAATGTTTATCAAAGCTGTTGTCTTCTTTGAGGAAAAATGTTTCTTCGAGTTTATTATCTTAGTTGTGAATTACTTCTAATTTCTTTGATAAAATTAAAGAGAAACTTCTTTTATTCTCAGCTGTAAGGGGCTAAGCCTTTAAGTTGCAGTGAGATGATGCCAGGAACTGACAGGCTGATGAAGACAGGAGCCTGAAAGGACACATTCAACTGAACAGAGACTCTGGAAATTGAGTGGATGAGGAAAAAGTGTCAGATTTGTGAGCTTGTCCAACTGATACCAGAGGGTATTAACAAGGAAAACAGTGAGTAGACGGGAGTGAACCTTCTCAGTAGCTATAACAGTAGCAATTAAAAAATATCCAATATCAGCCTGTTCCAAGGAATAACCAGTTGCCAGTGATTGCCAAAGCAGCAGAGATGTGTGGTGTGCCTGCATCAAGGAAATATGTACATAAATTCTCAGCCTGGTGATGTGTGTTAGCCCTGTCTGTGTGCTGATTACAGGATTAGCTAATGTGCAGTGGTTGTATGTGCTGCTGACAGTCTGAGTATGGCAGAAGCTGTTGAAACCAGTGATCCAGCAGAGTGAAAGGGACACCTGAGACATCAGAGAAATACACAAAGAGGATTGAAGAGGAGAACTAGATTATTACTGCCCAGGACAAAAAAAAAAAGGCATAAGTAGAGGAAAGGGTTTGGTAGAGCTGTTAACTTGGAGAGATGGGAGAGGAGGATAATTGTGGTGAGGTATGTTTTTATATAGATTAGAGTTGATGTGAGTGTTAGAAAAGCTGGGAAGGTTTAGGAACTGTATTCAGAGAGCAGTTTTGTGAGCAGAACAGCATCTCAGTGCGCGGGGCAAAAGGCTGGGAAGAGCAACAGCTGCTGTTCTGGTGCCTCTCCAGGTGGGAGCAGTGGAACGGAGCAAGAGCTTTGCCAGGCTGAGGAGGAAACAAGTAAATACGAATTTAATGTACATTAAAGACAACAGGTTAGATTATGTGTATTCCTTTAGAAACATTGACATAGCAATCTCTTTATTTCTGTCTAGATTCAAAGTCCTGCTTTGACACCTCAAAACTGGCTTCCAGGAATACTGCTGGACATTCAAGCCATCATTAGCTTCCCCTATTGAAGCTCTAGTGAAGCTGATGGATTATGAAGTTATTTTAAAAGCTCTGGTGAGATTTGAGATGAAGGGTCACGTGCTGCTTTATTATGAGAGTTTAATCTCCCCCCAGCTCTTCGTCCACATCAGTACAACAAAACATGGTCAGTCAGAAGCAGTAAAACCTGGTTCCTTTCATTCCAAAAAATACAGACTCTCAGTCTTCAAAGTGAGGCTCACACAAGGTTGGTTTTGCTACAAAAGTGCTGTCTTACTAGCCAGGGTTGTTCTTGAGAAGGTTTAAGGGTATTTGCATGTACCTTATGCATTCATAAAAGAAGAAATTTAATAGAGATACAAACAAACTAATAGAAATTGCATCTGTGCCCTGTAGGGTGCTTAAAATCCCAACCAAGACTTGAAAAGATGTCTTGCTGCCTGAAAAATGTTTTTTGTTTATCAGCCTCCTGTGAAGTAATACAAAGCTTTCTATGAAAAGCTCTTATTTCCTTCCATTTTCCATTTTTTTCACAAAGCAGAAATTTCTGCTTATTTCCTGTTCTTTGGAGAAATGATCATAAAACCTTTGCCCCAAACATATTGTGTAATATAGTCAGTTTTTGAAAGGGATCTGTCCTAAAATGTGCTTACATAATGTGCTTACATTGAAAAACTTTTCTGCTTTAGCACTTCTCTCCTAGAGGAAAACGTTTTTGGGTTGTTGTTGTTTTTTTTTTTTTTTTTTAAAGTTTCTGCTTGAAATCTCTTTATAGCCTTCTAGTTTTTATTTGCTCTTTCCAGTGCCATCACTCAGTTTTTCCAAATTAATTGCACCAGGGTTTCTCAGAACTCCCTCTCATCAGGTGAATTTCCTATTCCCTTGGACATGGTCCTTTTTTCCTTTGTCTCTAATCTTTTCCATGTTTTATTAAATTGTATGGTCTTACACCATGTTTCCCCATGCCCCTGAGCAAAGCCGTAATTAAATGATGTAAAATTTAAGGCAAGGTCTCCATAAATCTCTTGTTATGTCCTGGAAATACATGAGAAAGCTTTCAGGCTTTTTTCAGTGCTCTTGTATCTGACCTGTAAATCCATTTCACTTCCCCATCTGAAATAGGCATCCTTGCTATTTGCATTTATGCCACCTTGATAAATATTTAAATCTATGGACATACAGTTGTTGCAGGATCAGACATAGTTTTCCTGTGGTATCACAGGTGCAATATTTTAGTTTCATTTTCTGCTTCAACAGTTTGCTCAAGCAAA
This sequence comes from Corvus hawaiiensis, assembly GCF_020740725.1. Lineage (NCBI taxonomy): Eukaryota > Metazoa > Chordata > Aves > Passeriformes > Corvidae > Corvus > Corvus hawaiiensis. The sequence continues at coordinate 71,322,110 of NC_063217.1, forward strand.
AATGAGTCAGGGTTGAACTGTATTTTCCATGTTGACAAATGAATTCTTGACTGACTTAATAAAGCAGAAGTGCATCAACTTACAGAGCCATCACACTGGAGGAGGAAAAGATTTCAGTTATTTTAGGAAAAAATTTTTTTCTGAAATACTATTTCTACTTGTAAAAGAAAGAGGTCAACATGTTTGGGTTTTTAAAAAATTTTCTTCTTAATTACCTTGTAAGGTGTCTTTCCCTAGTGCCCAGATTCTGCTGAGCAGGGTGAGAAAGCTGCTAACTGGAGTGTGTGGGAAGAGGTGGAATTACAGTTCTCAGTTTGTATCAGGGCTCCTGTCTGTGTGTTTAGTAGGAAGTTGAGCTTTTACTTGTGACTTTTGCCTTGCTCCTTTTCTTTTTCTCATCAGTTTCACTTAGTTTTTTTCACTTACTCTCTGTCCTTTTTTTTTCCCCTATTGCTTTTCCTGAAGTAACTCCTTGAGTTCCTTGTGACCTTATCTCTCTGATACAGATTAGAATAACCAGGCACTGAATTTTGAGAACAAAGTGAAGCAGCCCTGTGGTTCAGAATTTGTATTCTATCAAGTCTGATTATCAGATTATGACCTGCATTTCCAGTCCTTATTTCAGGCACCCTTGGAAAGACCTTGCCCACTCTACTGGTTACATTAGGCTTGCATGTGTATATATTGTTTCTGAATTGACTTTATATCTTGACATTTTATTTCTCAGGCTGCTTATTGACATATTTCCATTTTAATATTTTTTTCTTTGACTTTACAAATTTCTAATTCCTAGGAAGTGAGGCTTCTCAGTAACGTGCCAGCTGCACTGGGACAGTTGATTTTTCTTGCATCAAATATGTAGATGTCAGTCTTTATTGTACAGATGACAGCTAAACTATGGATTATAAAAAGGTCCAGTAACTTTCTTCTGGGAGTCTGTAAAATACACTCTGTGTAGTGTCTTTTGTGTGTGTGACAACAGAAATGTAGTGTTCTTCTACTTCTTGCCTCTAACACATGGTTTAGTAGATACATCTACTGAATACCCAATTTAGCTATTAGTGAGTTCAGTCCATAGCTGAAGAATCTTAAAGATCATGCAACCTGAGAATAAACAGCTAGAAAATGTTTAGTGTCTCCATGGGTAAAGTATAAAATATATCCTCCTAAATATCAATATGAAATATCATATTAAAGTTTCGGCCTCAGGCAGACTTGAATTTCGGATGAGCAGATACGTAGCAAAACCACATCTATCTGAAAGCAATCTCTTTGGCTCCAGCAGCTCGGTGGGGTTGTTGTGGCCCCGCTCGGGCTGTAGATGGCATCGTTGCTGCACATGAAAAGCTGAGCTCTTCCAGTCCCTCCTAGGGGAATTGTCCTATGGGCGTTTGGAAGCATGGATTTGATGGTAGGATTTGGTAAGGGTTTGATAGAGTTCTTCTTTCTGTAGGATTAGAGGGAAACGTGGAAAGAGGTGTTGGATTATTGGTTTTTTTTCCTTTATGAAATAGTGCTTTGAAAAACAGTTGGAGCTCATGAGTGACTGAGGACCAATGGTATAAACAACCCAGTCAAAATTGTTTTTAATGTTTTGTTTGGTTTTTTTTAAAGTCATATCTTAGATGTTTGAATTTTCATCTACAAGTCATCCCTTTGGCTTTGGAACACACAATTACCACTCTTAGGTCTCTCTTGGTTTTGAAGCTGAGCATTTGAAATACAAATTAGTGAATGGATCTGCAAAAAAGTAATAGAGATCAAGGCTCTTTGAGAGACTTCAGACTTTTCCAGACTCCCCAGAGTGTACTAAAAATCCTGTAGCTGTAGGCATCCCCCTTCCCAAATCTGATGATATAGTGGAGGGAAGCCAAAGGGGAAATGGAAAGGGGAGAGAATAAAGTGTTATTTATTAGCAATCAGAAGAAATCTCAGTTCCTAAATGGTGAACTTAAAAATATAAAGGGTTTCAAAAAGTGATGTTTTTTTTACAGTCTTCACAGATACTCATTTAAACATTTTATGCACACACAAAAAAGCCTCTAAATTCTCAAAGGGAGTGGAAGAACTTTGCTGGTAAAGTTTAAAAAAAGCAAAAAATACCCTTGTGCAGGGAAACAAATTTAGCAGCCTGTAAAGATCAGCTGTAAAATACAAGCCTTGCCATAGTGATTTAAGTTAAAGCTCCACAAATACTAGGGCAAATGAAGAAATTATTACGTGAACTTGTTAAGAGTATAAATGGAGGATAAGAATCCTGGATATCCAAGGTGACACAAACCATGAGGAAAAGTGGAAAGTCTTTGTTATAATTTGCCCATGAAATGATAATGGTTTTTCAATAAGGTATTGATTGATGTGTGTTCATAAAGTCTGAAGTCGAAGAAACCCACTTTACTGATGAGGGGGGAGGAGCACAGAAGGATGTAGCCACAGAAGTGGTTGGTTTGTTTGCAAAGTAACCTGAACACGCAAAGGAACTTTCTGAATTTACAGTAATCAGCTGTTCTGAATGGAAATATTTGATAATCATGTAAAAAAACAAGGCAAACACTGGCTTTTTTTCTTTTCTTTTGAAGGAACATATTAATGTTTGTTTTCTTAGCATGTGGTATTTTCCTCTCAAAGTAAATTTACAGAGTAGCCATGTTATTCCTTCCTGATTTTTCTCATCTATTTTGGAGATCCCAAATGCTCCTGGAACTTTGTTCCTGGAAGCTGTGCTGCAGCTGTGTGTCTGCCAGGCGATAGGCAAAGTAAGTCCTCACACCTGGTGTACTTGGGTCATCTTGGAGCAGGTGGGTGCTGTGTCAGTGATGTGCCTCTGTTCACCTGTGAGTAATTATGTCATCTTCTAAGGCAATAAATCCTACTGATTTAGAGATTTTGAAAAATTAGACACTGGAGTGTAATTTCTGCATGAGAGCTGTATCAAAGATGGTTTTCAAATGTTAAGCAACCTTTCTCTCAAGTGAGATCTGGTTTGGTTTTTTTTTTTCAGGGAAATACAGGGGGTGGTAGAAGGGAGGATATGTGGAATATATTCTTAATCGAACACAGTAGTTTTGAATTCATGCTGTGTTCACGCAGTGTTCAATAGAAAGGGCTTTAAGTGATAACTCTAAATGAGGAACAAGCACACCATTATATCTAATAGCAGGTTTTTGCAAGACATTTGTGTAGCTTTCAGGGTTAGGAGTGAAAAATGGGCATGATGATCAAAATAAAATGAGACAGGACATCATTTCTGGCATTAACGTGGAACTGAGGCAGAGCTGATGATTGATCTTGTTTGTTTCTCTGTATTATGGTCAGTTTTTTGAGGTAGTTCATTAAAAGTTGATGGCTGAAGTTGTCTGCATTTCCCATTGATCTGTGTGTACACAGTTCATTTACTGTTCAAGTCATTGCCTTGCTGCTTACAGAGCACAGCTGAAAGGCTCCCGCTGCACCAGGACTCTCCTGCTCGGGCATTAACTCCTTCTCATCCTGTTCCAAAGCTGTCTAACATGTTTCCTAGGAAGGGGGAACATGGAAAGGGAAGGGCGTTCGAGTATTTTGGCTGATGCATCTCTAGTGACACCTTGTGGGATGTTTCACAGAATCGCCTACAACTTTTTGGGGGAAGGAATAAACTGCAAGGCTTGTTGTGCAAAAAGCTGCCCAAATACTCCACGTGGGATACACTTAAACCTCTGCACTCACCTGTAATTAAAAATAAACTGTAGAGATAAACTTTCTCATGTTGAAATTGTCCTTCCTTAGTCCACTGAGGTCTTAAACACTTCACCCTTTGTGTATATACAGATAATGCTATCTAGAAATAAAATTTAACTTTTAGAAATAAACATATTCGGATTCACTTCAGAGTGAAACAATCAGAAGTGGGAATGTTGTGGATCAGTTGCAGCTGGCGTAATTTAGGTGGACTCAGTACCTAGCTCCTGCCTGCTAAAGGTTTGATGTGCTGAGGAAAAACTGGCTCGGAAAAGTATCCCAAACAATTGAAAAAAATCTGTTCAAAAACGAGTATTTAGAGAACTTTAATCAGTACTTCGCTATCCCAATAATTCGTTTATAGAACCTTCTGGCGATTTTTACCTAATTGGAGGGACCTTTTTTCCTATTTAGTGATACTGGATAGCTGTTTTGACTAGATGTATTGGAAGATTTGTTTCTTGTTGCTTGCTCTCATTTTGTGGAAATGGCCAAGTCTGGGGGTAACCGAAAGCCCCTGTAGACTGCATAAAAAATGGATCTCTTTTATGTCCTTAAAGTTCTATTCTGGTTGCAAGCTTCACTCATCTGGCATTTCAGCCTTGCCATTCTTGTCAGAAGATGAATCCCAGCTACCCCTGGGGGACCAGAGCAGGTTTTTTTGAGACAGACCAGGTTTTTTTAGAAAAATTTGAATCAGTTTTACTGCTGGGCCTATGGGTGTGGAGATTATCGTGACGGAGATGTAGCAAGATAAATTGCTACATGAAGAGAATTTCGGAAAGAGGACTGAAAAGAGATTTGACAAAGATTTACTGTTTCTTACTTGCTTAGAAGAATATTTCTTCTGCCTGTGCTTAAATATAATGAATGGAAATTTAGCTTGATCCTTTACTGACTGAGAAGGAGGAATTGGAGACTTCCAGGAAAATGCTGTGGGTTGTCTTCCAGCACAGCCCAGCTGTACTGATCATTTTTTTCCTTTGTCTAAACACTCAGCCTTTCCTTCCCTTGAATGCCTTGTGCCTCTGGCTTTCTGCCCCTCCCTTAGCCATTGCAGGCTTCTGTGGAGCTGTGTGAGCAGTCCTTTGATGCTCTTGATTCCACTGACTTTGTTCTTTGTTTCTGTGTCTTTACCCTAGATGCAAGCACTGGGCCAGCTGAGCCTGAGAAAAGTAAAAAGAGGTCTCTAACACCTGAATCTCTAAGTCTGTCCAGAGGACCTGTTCTATTCAAACACCTTCCCCAAAACTCTGCTGTGAAAGAATGACAGTTTTGCAAAGGGGTGAGTTTGATCTCCTCTAATTTATATAGTTATTAATAATGTACAAACAAACTGGGGAGAGTGTTGGCCCGGTCTTCTTCTGCAGCTCCTGTGGAGAAATGAAGCTTACATTGCTTTCCTTTTAATTCATATATATTGACAGTGCCTGCTTACTTCTTGCTTTTCATGCCTGGCATTTGAAAGTGAGATACTTGAATTGTTGCTCAGTTCTGTGGTGTTTTGTTTTCATGTTAGAGCACAGGTAGAGGGCAGAGGAAGAAGACAGATTGACCTGCTGGTGTTGGTTCCTGTTCCCATCTCTCTGTAGTGAAGAAGTAGAACTTCTGTAGCCAAACTCAGTGCAGAGATGATACCTAAAGCAGCTCAGTCAGCAGCGATGCCTCTTGTTGGGAGGCTGAGTGCAGGAGGGCCATGAAGCTGTGCAGTTTTCATTCTCTCCTGGACTGAAGCAGACAGAAGTTGTGACTTGGTGAAGTAGCACTGTGGTTCAGTGGCAGAACAACCCCGGGTTCAGGTTCTGCCTGCTGATCTTTCCCTAAAAACGTGATGCCACTGCCGATTTCCTGGTGTGCCAGCCAGAGGCTCTGAGAGCCTCACCCACTGGGCAAACACCTAGTTACTAAAAATCCTAATTGCTGGCATCTGTATTCAAGGCAGGAGGTGGCCCCTTCCTATGAACAGCCTACGTATGAAACAACCCACGTAGTTTGCAACCACTCTCCTGCCTTTACTGTGCAGGGGAGTTTATTTTTACTAGAAACAGTAACTTGAAAGGTGACCTTCATACTTACTGAAAGCAGCAGACGCTTGGCTCTGACTCATGGAAGGAGCCCAGGTATTGGGGAATGGCTGCTGCCTGGTAACATTTCCCTCTACTGCCTTGTTCAGCAGTTAAACCAAGCCTAGTTCTGCGTTCTAGGTACCATATTGTAGATGATGTGTATGATAGTTCTGCCCCTGCCAGAATCCAGAATTAATCAAAAACTCCAAAATCGCTGCTGGCTGCTGAAAGCAGCTGTGTGTTGGCTCAGCTGGGTTTCAGAGTGAAGCCTCACGCTCTGGTGTGTGTCTGGTTTCAGTTTCAGAATAACAAATCCAGTTTGGATCATGAGCCTCCAGCTGAAATAAAAGCCATTACTTTTTTTTCTGTAGTTGTATCACCTCCCTGAGGAATCCTTGGTGTCCCTCTTTCCTGTGATCTTCGCTGATTTTTGCCTTCTGTGATGCTCATTGGTGCTTTACTTCAGTAGGAAATCCCCTTTTTTTAAAATGCCTTGTGATGAGTCACTGCTGCTGTTTGCCTCAAACTGAAGGGGATTCCAACTATGAAATTGTATTATTGCTAAAATAGAATCCTGTTCCATTGCGTAGGTTGCAGTTGAAAGCAGAGGAAGGTCTGGGGGAGTTGTAGGGTAAGCAAGCAGTGTTGCTGCTAGTTTGTTTACTGGGGGACTCATGGCAATTCCGGTAACAAGTAAGCACCTTAGAAGTCTAGGAGATCAAAACCAGTCTCTAGCTAAAAAGCAATTCTGTATCTCTGCAACTCTGCATAAAGAACCAAAAAAACCACCCCAAACCGTAGTAGTTTGTGTGTTTCTAGCACTAGATACTAAGATCAGTTCAGCAAGAGTGTCGTTTGGTTTGAGCTTTTTTGTGCGTGTCTGTGTGTGTTCATTACGGATTCAGAATTGAATTGCTTTAAGAATGGTTCTTTTTGGCGTGGAACACGGCTTACAATTTTCTTCTTTCATTATAAATCTGACTGTCCTCATATCTATATTACTGTTGGTTTAGCCCTGGTGCTTTAAGCTGCAATATTCTGAAACCATCGTCTATCACTTTCTTTCATCTGAAGTAACTGCTGCAACTCTGTCATGCTGGAGTTTTGACCCATTCCCAAATCGCTGTGTGTGCATACAGGAGATGGAGGTTGCCATTTGAAGTAGGCCATGGTCCTGTCTTCTCATGTCTACAGAGGTCTGCAGGCAATCCAGGTCTATCCTCTGAACACTTACTTGCACCTTCTTTCAGCTCTGGATTTCCTTCCTTATTTTCAGAGTTCACCTGAGAACTTCTACAGGCTACAGTAAAACAACTCCTCAAAGCACAAAAGGAACCATTTAAAGGCATTTTGTATCAATGTGTTCAATATTAAGGTCTCTAAGGCTGTGGTTATCTATTGAGATATGGTGGTTATTGCGCATTGAAAAGGACCATGAGGCTGCTGATAGCACCACTCAGTCTCACTACTGGTTTTACATCATATTGCTGGAAAGGAAATAAGTTAATAAAAGCCACAAAGATGTACAATTTCCCATAGCCTTTGACTAATGCTGCAAGAAAGAGAGCAGTTAAAAAACCACTCTGCTGAAGGTGGGGGGATTTCCTTAGGAAGAATGCTTGGAACGGGCCTTGCTCTGAACCAGACCGGGAGACAGTCAGTTCCTAACTTCCTGACAAGGAGTGCCTGTGCTGAAAGGGAGGACACAGCTCCATCCCTCAACTCCCAAAATGCTTTTGCGTTTGCATCTCTTCAAAGGTATTTGATACTGAAGACTCAAAATCCCATAGCAATGCCCTAAAGTGCCTGGTTTGCTTAGCTGCAATCCTCTCTGGTAACAGGACCAAAGGAGCTGGGCTGCCCTGCAAATGCTGGCACCCAGGTTCATCCATATCTGTGCTCTGTCTTGGATTTAAGCCTGGATTAAATATGGCTGCTGGGAGCTGACTGGCTGAGTGCTCTCTTGATAGTTCCATACGGTGTTTAGGTACACAGCATGGAGTCTGGCTGGTTTGGAAAATTTGGACATGACTGCCTTTGTTACTTCTGAAAAGGGAAAAAGAGTCCGTGCATCCTGTAGAAACTTTGAAAATACCACAGCATTTATGTAATGAGATCTCTACCTAGACAATTACCATGGCACTTTGATTAGCTGTGAACTGCTAATATTGAATACAATTTTATTTCTGTGACCATTACTATTTTTCTCCTGAGGTAAAGTCTCATCCAAATAATCCTCTCATATGTATTCAATTGCTTTTCATTGTCCATATTCCCTTTGCAAAGGCTGAATATACTTTTTAGGAGTTTGGGTTGAACTAAACTTGAGTGCTTGCAAACATTTAGAAGACTTACAAATAGTAATTTATCAGACTCGCTGGCACTCTGCTGTGGTTTAAGGCTTCCTTCAAAGTAGGATGCACAAAGAACTGCAGAAGCTTAGAGTAAGGTCATGATTAGTAGGTGGATAAATATCCCTACCTTATAAAATAATCCTCAGTGTTTAATGTTTTTTTCTAGGTTGTAATTGCTGCGAAAGTACATAAGGGAAGTAGAACTTTGTTTGCTACAGCATTTTAGTGCTCCAAGAACTTTGTTTTTTTCCTTCTTTTTCTTTTTAAAAGAAAACAGAAAATAAAAAAATACCTTATTTCCACTACAGCAAATGGCTTTTCCTTACATAATTTATAAAAATTAATCATTTTAGCAACTTTTTTCTTTACTGTTCAAAGAAGTTTTACATTTTTCTTGATTGTTCCCCAATGCCTATATACTGCCTCTGTCTATGTTTTATGAGTAAAATCTAAATAACACAAGGGTACAGTTTCCATAAAATTAAGGTCATGTGAGGTGGAAAGAGCAGCCTAAGATCAGGGGTTCCTTCATTTTTATAGTCCTTTCTTTTGGTAACAGGAAACAGCTCTAAGGCAGTTTGCTTGTGGGATATGTAGGAGTGTTTGCATTTATAGATTTGCGTGTGTGTGTGTCTGCATGCTTATGTGATGGAGAGCTGCCTTAGGAATATTTGGATCTGGCTCCTGACAGCCAGAGAGCTCTCTCTAGTGTGGTTATTAGCTTTACCACACACTTGGACAACAATACTGCGGAGTTGTAAGCAGATACTACTCATGATTTCGCAAAAAGGGAAAATTAGATTCATGTGCTGCATGGGGAAAGTGGGGCAAACAACTTCTGCTTCAGTGTTGTGCTGAATGCTGGTGGTTGTGGAAAGGTCATCAGATCCTCCAGAGAAGCTGGGAAAGAGTACAGTTCTCATCTGAAATGTAGATGTGTCACCTCTCACCATCTTCCTCTCCTCCAAAGTGCCTTTCCTCCTGTCCACCAACAACCAGGATACCTCCTGTGAAATACCTTTGCTTCTCTTTGTCCTTGGTCAGCTGCAAACCCAGGTGGAGGCATCTTGCTCTATCCAGCCACCTGTACTCATGGCAACCACCACCTCTCACTGGGTACATAAGAATTACTTTTTCTTCCTTTTCTTACTTTGCTTCCTTTTTCCTTTCACTTTTAACCCAGACTCATGCAGCTGTTGTGTATCACCTTATTCTATCCTTAGCCCTTTCTGTGGAGGTGTCCACTCTTCTGGGTGAACACAGCTCACTGCACTCCTTGCTGCTGAGATGAAAATCAGAGACCAGGGAAACTTAGTTTTGTGGTAGATCAGCTTGTTGAGAAAATTCTAAGTCCTCTGAGCTCTGTGTCTGATTTTATTTTTGCAGCCCAGCCAAGAAATAGCAAAAGGCAGGAAAGTGTCTGCAACTTGCAGGTTTTGGCAGTCCCTGAATCTGGGTGAAAATGCTTTGCTTCCTGCAAAAATACCATGTCTCTATGAGGAAAAGGTCACTTTTCTGTCAAACCACTAAATGTTGCTTTAAGATTTTGTTGACCTAGACAGTAGTAAATTTAGTATAGCTTCAGGGTTGACTTTTCTCTCTTGTTAATTGGCAGGCAGGTGAAAGTGTGTATGGATAGGAAAGAAACCTCTCTGAAGTTGGTGCAGAATGAGAAAATGCTTTCTTGGTGAATTTACACACTGCTTAAAATTAGGTTTAATTCCATCTTGGACTAGAATATAAACAGTGAAGTATTTCAGTAAAAAATGTAGTGGTAGAGACCAGTGGGTGGGCAACCAGCTGGAGAACAAGGTGGCCTTATTCCCAAGAAAAAAAGATTTGTAGTCAAACCTCCCTGACACTAAGCTGCATGCTTAAAGTTTGTGGGATTGACAAATGTGATGGAAGGGATGTTCTGCTGGAGCCTGCTGCTGGCCTGATGTAAAGCCTGTTTTCATACTTGATATTCTATCAAATTCATGAACATCTTCAGGAAAATCCAGTGAAATAGCATAATATATTTGAGTAAAAGTAAAGAATTCATAGAATCACCATCTAAGACCTCATAAAGGAGCTGTGGCATTTCCAGTTTTTCCATAAGGAAGGGAGAATTTGTTGTGGGTGGTCTTCCGTTCACGGCTAAGCAGTAAAGCCACACAGCAAGCAGGAACAAAATGGGTGGGAAGTGCCTTGACTTTTAATACATCTCAAGCAAAAGCTGTTTTAGTCCAAAGAAAAATCAAAGCAGTTCACTAAAATTTAGGGTAGAGCTGGGCAGCAGCATCTACCTCCCTCAGAAAGTCACTTCTGTGAGCACAAAAATGTATTTTAATAGTGTATGAAGTGTGGATAAGAGGTAACCTCACCTTTAAGTGTTTAGTTCACCTCAAAAACCTGACAACTGGGACTGGCTGTCTCACTGCTGCTTCTTGATCTGGGGCATGTGAACCTGTTTAAGCATATAGAACTAAAAAAGAGCAGCCAACCTACTTGTGAGTGAAGCAGAAGAGAGTATTTTAGCTTGAGAAAACCCTGAGTGCGTGGGAGCAGTTCTTGTTCGTGCACCAGAGAGAGAGGAGGACAGCTGCAGACAGCCAGGGAGTAAGACTTGTGTGGAGAACAGCAGGCTGCCTTGTTTCAGCAGAACGAACTCCTAATGCCCCAAGTGTGATATCAAAGTGTCAACTTCAAGCCAAATCTCAGAACATTTCTGGACAGCAAATCTGTCTTAAGCTGCCTCTCCAGAATACTGGAGTCCCAAAGTGTTTTGAGTACTCTTGAAATTGCCTTTTTCTCCCCCAGTCCTCTTCTTTGTAGTGGTCTTTTCTCTCCTGAATAATACTTACATGGCAATTAAGCCCTTTACAAGTCACCAAGGATCTGTACTTTAAACTGTTGTCTTTGCATTATATTAAATTTTCTCTAACTCATTTCCTTCTTTTTCCCCCATGGAAAGCCCCTAAACAAGCAGTTCTTCAGTGGACAATAAAATAATTTGAATGGCAACTATCCAACCTGGTCTTTTTCTAGATAAGTGGTTTGGTTATGCCTAAGAAGCAATGAAATTTTTATTATTCAGTTATGTGTGGTGTAGCCAAAGGGGTTTTATTCTTCTGAATGGGGGCAGTGGGAAAGTCAGGTAAAAAGGTGATTTCTGCTGTACCCCCAAAAATTTTCCACTGGAGGTTAAAAGAGAGGGTTCCCCCTTCAATTTTTCCATTGTCTGCTTTTCTCTGCTTCTACAAAACACTTTGATGTGCCTGCTGTGCTGTGCTGAAAATGTCAATACTTTCATATCACCAGTGTTTACAGGAGTTAAAAAAGAAAACCCTCTAATTGTTTGAGTCAGGAGGGCTGTGAAGCCCTCTCCCTGAAGGGAAAGGAAGGGCCCAGGTTTTCACCTCCTCTTCTCTGGAAGCAGGAAGGATGCTGTGCCCTGTTAACCTCTTCTGCACGGGTAGAGCATCACATCCCTGCCTGTTCCTGCCTTGGGCATGGCTGGTGCTTGGAGTAGCCCAGCAGAACAGGAAATGTCCAGGCTCAGAAGGTCTCCAGTTAAAATATTTGTGTTTTGCCTTTTATTCAGGGAATGCTTACCAAAATCAGTTGTCTTTGGTCACTTCTCGTAACTCATGGAAGGCACCTGATCTTAAAGTCTTAACAGTCCTGGCTTTGCCTTGTCCTACATGAGGAGAAAGGTGGCTATTCCTGGCCTCCCTGGTAGAAACCACAGTGGTTCTGTGGAACAGGTGATGGATAATAAACCCAGGAGCAGCACACATGCAGAGTTTTAAGTAAGCCCCATCATTGTTGAGCTGACACATGATGACCAAATGCCAACCACGCCTTGAACTCTTTCCAGTCCCATTGCAATTAAGCAGGTTGGTCAGTCCAAAGCTGAAAGCTGTTTGAGTGCAGTGAAAGCCAAAACCATAGAAGGCTAAATTTGCTGTATTCTGCATGAATGCATTGCTGAGTAATATTTAATGCTGTTCCCTTCTTATTCAGTCATCCAGTGGGAAAAGCATTTCCCCTCAGAGGATGCTCTTGGCTTCGATTTCTTTTGCTGCTTGGGTTTGAGTATGTGTCACTCACCTCCCAAGACACTGCTCCAGCACTTTGCTACTGGGCCCTTGCTGGTGGGTTGCTTTCAAATGTCCCCTGTTGAGCCTGTTCAGCTTTTTCTAAATGCTTATATAGAATGAAGCAAGAGATCAGGGTAAGAAAAAGTGACTGATGTGGAGCTGACTGTACAGGACGCTGTTCTGAGAAGTGGAAGATGTTGGGGTGCTGTTGCTTTTTTTTTTTTTTTTTAATTTATTTTAAGCAGGCAGCCAGTAAATCTGAACTCTTGTTGGTAAATGTGCAAACCATCAAGCTGAAGTCATTAACATTTTGTCTGAGAAAGTGACAGCAAATTCTTCATCTGTAGTGGAATACTGTTATTGCAAAAGACTGGAGAAATCACCCTGCATCTCCAGCAGTTAAAACATTTATGCAGGAGGTACAAACACAGTTAAACTCCCTTCAGGGAAAGGCAGGGGAAAGAATTGGACCTTGGTTTCCCACATCCTGATTCTGACCTATTGTTTCCTCTGTTGTAATTGCAAATGTCTCCAGAATAGTTTTGTTTGAACAAACCTGCAGTGAATTGAACATGAATTTGCAAATGACTGCTGTCTGTGTGCATGTGAGAAGCTGAGTGTAAATGCTTTGACAAAAAATGATCCATCCTGCTCTCCTGAGCAGCTGACATATTTCTGCTAGGAGCATGGGAATGCTCTCAGGGCAGTTAGATCATGAGTGTTACAACAGCAATCTCCTAAAAATCTCAGCAGGGTTTTTAGTCCTTGGTGCAGAGCTGCACAGGTTTTGTTGTCATCAAAACCGAAACTGATACAACCATCAGACTTAGAGATGAGTGTTTTTCTGAGCTTACCTATCGTGAATCTTTCACTTTTAGGTGACAGCATGATAATGTTAATTTTTATCATCTGTGAAACTTGATCAATCAACCCCTGTGTGCAGTGGGCTATAGCCTGAAATGAATAGTAGATTCTTGAAAATGCTGCATCACTTCTTGTCTGGTGAAGGGGAGACATTTCTGCAGCCTTCACCTCTATGTACTCTGTTCCTCAGAATGAAAACAGATATAATAGGGTGGTTTCTCTGGTTGGTGCAGAGCTGAATGTCACTGCTGATGAGGGGACTGTAACTGGTCAAACTGAGCACTGATTCTGTAAGGGAAACCTTAGAATAACTTCTAATTAAAATGCATTCCTAGAAATGGCTCCCTGACCTATTTGCCCCTTACAGTAAATTATTCTGCTTCTAGATTGATATTTGTGTTCTGTTCAATTTGAGTTGATGCAGCTTTTCCACCATGCTAGACCACCACTTTTCCCACAGAGCAGCTCTTGCTGGTGCGTGGGCAAAGCGTTGTGTCACTGTTCCATGCTAATCTGAAGAATGAGAGGGAATCCTCTGTGGTCTCTTATAAGCAGTGCTTTCAAGTAGTTCTGTGTGGGCTGTGTTTGTTTGAGAGAGATGAATGTGCTCTCAGTGGTAGCATGACTTTAAGAAAGGGGTTTCCCTAAGCCTGGAGTGTAGGTTAAACCTTGAGATATATATACACAGATACACTTTTGCCTCCAAACCACTTAGTTCTCATTTGATTCAGAGAGCCTTTATTTGAGGCTGGGATGTCCTAACCTGGCAGTACAGAGACGGGCACCTTCCCTAAATATGGTGAGTAACATCTGCATTCATTGGAAATTTGTACTAGTGGGTCTCTTCCTAGCCTCAGAGTGAAGTCATGTACCTGTTTTCCCTTCTCATCTACCAAAAAGACCTCAAATCCAAAACCTGGTATTTTAAAGGTTTTTTCTTTTTTTCCTAAATGGCTTTTTAATTTTTTCATACTGTCTGTATAGAACAACTGTAGGAATGTTCTTTTATTTGCTTTCCTGGCATAAAGTTGGACAGTGAAGAGTACAGCAATAGTAAAGGATTATTGCCATATAGAGCACTAACTAAATTAAACAGTTATTTTGGGGTAAATCTAGTGATGCAAAGATTCAGTGCACCTGTACTGGATTTGACCAAAATCCCTCTGTTTGGATAAGCTTTCTGCTGAGAACTTTGGAAGTCTCATCTGTTTTGTGGAGTTTGGGTTGTTCCCTGGGCAACTGACTGCCTGGAGCAGGCACAGGATTCCCTTAGATAGTTCTGTCATTAGGACATCTGCTACAAATTATTTTCTGTAGTCCACACAGCACTTGAGAATGGGGTAGGGGATCTTTTGCTTGCCTTCTGGCTGTAAATTGGCATTAAAGCTGCACCTCAGAAGAAGTTTTGATTCATTCTACCCTTGAGTAAGGAATACTTGAAGCTGCGGTATTACAACCTCCTTTTTCCAGGGCCGATGTTGTTTGCTGCCAGAGGGCATATTCCTGTTTGTGTTGGGGCAGCTGTAGGAGCTCTAGACTGCTCTACCTCCCTCCTAAAATGAAGCAAAAGTTTTCATTTTCCCTTGGCTTGCTTCTAGAGCCTCAGGACACTGTGATATGCTGCTGGCGCAGTCTGAATTTCTGGCAGCAGTGGTACCATTTTTCCAGAAGTGTGGGAGTGCTGGAATGTGTGGAAAGCAGCATATGCTTCTGAGTTGTTTGGGATTGGTGTTCCTGCCAGCCAAGCAATGTCAGTGATTTTTTTGCAACTGGCTGGTTGGATAGTTCCTACCTTTCTATGGGCTCTTCTTTCTCCTTTTTTTTTTTTTTTTTTTTTTTTTTTTTTTTTTTTTTTTTTGTTGTTGTTGTTGTTGTTGTTGTGGGATTTTGAAGCATGTTCGGAGGGAACGAATCTTGCATAGAACAGAGCTGCATTCCTCTTCTAAATCAAGCCTTCTTGTCTTCTTGCTGTTAAATTTCCCTTCTTTAGGCGCACAGCTTTTTGCAGCTAGGTCTGCATGTGCCTTCTTTCACGGCCACGTGGCCCCTGTACTTGGAGCAACCTCCTTTCTGTTACTTTCTTATATTCCACTTCCTTATACTGCAGAGACTTAGTTCCAGAGTCATGGATTTGATATATCTTAACTTTTATCTCTTGGTTTGGATTGTACAAGAAAGTTTTGTCCTTTCCTGTCACAACATCACAGTTTCACTGCAGTGACATCTCCATTAAAAATGGTTCAGCAAAAGCAACCCATTTTGGGCACTATCAATGAATATCATAGTTATTAATCTTGCTTTTATCCTGCAGCATTTTTCCTTTTCACTTCTGTATTTTATCTTTTGGAAAGCTTCCTATCCATGCTTTGGCAGTGAATAATAATAAAGAACCTTTTTTTTTACTGGATAATTTACAATTGACATTTAACAAATAACTGAGTACTTCCTTCCCATCTTGCCCACCTCCAAATAATTTGTTGAGCTAGTTAAAGCTGGACAGAGATAATGAGAAAATAACATTGAAAAGATATTAATTGTTGAGAGCTTTATTTTATCAACGTATTTTATACTTCTAAATAAATTAATTTGTATTCTATTAACAATTTGCTTCCACAGAGATTGTGTACAATAAGTGGGCTCAAAGTATTACAAACTTTGCACCCAGACCTGTGTACACTAATTGTCTTTAGCTGAACTGAACATTTGCCCATGAAGAACAGATTTCTTCTAATTGTGTTTGAAATGAGGGGTCTCATTTTTAACAAGAGAGGTACTGAGGGTGTTTTGACTTAGGCTGTATGTGACTTTGATGGCTTGGTGAGATGATATTTGCAACTTCTTCTGGTCACTTCTTATGTGACTTTTTTGCATGTTGGAAGTGTGGTCGTGATATTTTTGGCACTGAGCTTGTGTTTTGTGGCCTTTCAAAAGAGTTTCTGTGCTTTAAACTTACTCATGCAGGTGCCTGTGTGGAGTGGCTGACATGGTAAGCCCAAATGTAAAATGTGTGCAAGCCTGAGCACGACTGTGGTGGCTTTTTGGTGACGTTTGTACCACTGATTTCTACCTGAAGAAGGGATTTATACTCATTGGGGAATCATTTCCTCACTTTCAGATGTTCTCGAGATCTTCAAAGATGTTTAGAAATTTGCTGATTGGCGAAGGGACAAACATGTCTGTAAATTGCTTTTGTCTAAGTTTCAATTCAAGAAAAATGTGTTGTATTGATTTTGAATAAAGCCTTGTAGTTTAAAGCAGTGTTTTGCACTCACCGCTGACACTAATTTGTGTGTGTCAAGAGGAGCATTTTGACACACCCAGTGTGGGGACCAGCACTCATAGACCAGACTGTTTATCAAGTTGTGGATATCACAGCTCCATGGGAGGGCATCTGGGAGTTAAGTTCTTTGGAGGGGATTGCTGCCCAAAATCTGCTGTTACCTTAATCAAGGAGAATTGTACTTAATATTGAGACCAGTTTAAAGTATTCAGCATTAAATCTTCCTGCATCACACAGGGCAGGTACCAGTTTCATTTTGTCCAAACTAAAGTAGGCAAGGCAGAACTGAGGAAACTATCTACTTTTTATTTTTGGGTAAAATCAAGCTTCAGATTTAAAATTTTGGTTAAAAACTGTCTTAAATTGAAGTTTCAGCATTTTATCAGGAAGTAACAGGGAGAGGAGATAACTGGCAGATCTTGCTGTGTTTGTGGCTTTTTCTAGGCAGCATTTTTGTGTCTGAAGCTGCATTTTCAGCAAAGGGCAGACAGACATGCAGTGCAATGCCTGGTTCAAGTGCTACTCTGAGAACCAAACCTGAGAATACGTAGGTAGGGGGAGACGCCCGAAATGTTCTATGTTTGATTTCTTCAGGCCAAAAAAGTCTTGAAGGCTTTATTCCTGTTTTATATTGGTTTCAGTGAGTGTCACTTAGGCTCTCTTTCATCAAATGCTCTTTTCTTTCTCCGGTTGTTCTTCCATTTTGATCACATTTACTGTAATAATGCATTTCTCCGTCCCACTCCTCCTACACGACAGCCACGCACAAATAGTGTAACCTGCTGGCTTGTTTATCAACAGCATTGACGATGGTGTTTGTTCCACTTTGTTTTGGAGCTCTTTTGCAACATGGGTAATACTTAAATGAGGTAGATTTACTCAGCCTGGCTGTCACAGGCCCTGCATCTTACACATTTTTCTGTTGTGAATTCCTGGAAAGGTAACTTATGAATGGGTTTATTCCTTATGTGTGATTTGCTAGCATGTACTTTGATTTATTTGGCATATTGTTTGTTTTCTGTTCTGTCTGCTGGATCAATATGAAACCAAAAATCTCCTTTCCCTTTTTCTGCATATTTCAGTCTGGCTCATCTCTGGCATTCATTTTACATTGCATTCCCACAAAATATTGCTTTGGTACAAATGAAATACAAGTGAATTACTGAACAGGTTTGGGGGCAATGACCAAAGGTTTGGGAACATCAGATGCTTTTAAGCTAGAGCTAGACTTGAAGAAACAAAAAGAGAATGGGGCAAGAGCAGTGCAGGATTTAACATGTACAAGAAGGATGTTTGTGAAAAGCATTTTGGAAAGCATTTTGAAACACTAGTGTAATGAGTGCCTCTCTGGTTGTAATCAATTTTACAGTTAAGATTTCATTAGAATTAGTGCGTCTCATTGTCTTTCTTGAACAATGTATTTTTTTTCTCTTCAAATGTGTTTTTTCTGTGTGGGAAATATGTTTTTAATGCAAATTAATACTCCAGCCAAAAAAAGTGCCTTTTTCACCTATTCTGGGTGTATCTAGGAAATACTTAGAGCTTGGAAACCTGATAAATTTGGTGGGTGAGCACCAAGGAAATTCTGCACACTTTTTAACAAACACTTTCAATTATTGCAAAACCCCATAAATCTGTGAGCAGAACTGATTCTGTTTTACTTCAGGGTGTTCCTGTTTTTAAAAGCCTTGACAGAAAGCAGAAAATTTATGTAGTTCTGAGCAATCTTTTACATGACCATTACAACCCCCTCTTTTACAGAGCCTTAATTCTTTGAAATAGCTGAATTTTATCCATCTTGGCTTCAGTCTGCCAGATCTAATAAAAACCTACAGCGTTACATTGCATATTATGGTTGTAAAAGCTTCTGGTTGTTCTAATAACAAACACTTGCAGGGGGCACAACAACTGGGTCGCATCTCTTTCGTTCAGGTTCACAAGTGGAGATTTAGATTTTAGCTGCAAAATCTGCATATGACTAAGAGTCAGGAGACCTGCACAACGTCCCCCACCCCAGCAGTGTGAGCAGCAGGGCTTCTGGAGAACTGCATGTTTATGCTGCCTGGGTGTGCAGCTGGGCCATGCAGGGATGTGGGACTTGTCAGCTTGAGCAGCTTTTTCTGTTTCCCTGGCTTGGCAGAGTAGGGACATGGAAAACCCGGAGCAGCCACGATGCAGCCCCAGGGAGCTCCCCAGCAGGGCTCCTAAATCCGGTTCACTCTGCAGAACCAGGGGAGAACACATCTAATAACTAAATAAATATATTTTTGTTCATTCTTCACTGCTTTTTTCCTTTCCAGTTTTTTAGAATGTTTTTTGCTTCTTACATGACTCTTACTGACATGGGTGTCGTATTTTCAGTTACATTTAACCTGCATCTCTTTAATGTGGGCTGCAATGCTGTGCCCAGCTTGGCAAATACACCTGAAACTGGTGAAAAGTCAAAGCTCAGTGGGACGAATTAGAGCTGGAGTAGCAGTCTGAATTCCGTGGTGTTCTGGGTCAGCTTGGGGTTTTTTTTCATTCTGATTTCCTTTAGTCATTTTGCTTTATTCTTTTGTTGGTTCAGTGGTGGTAGAGAGTGTTCATTCCAGGTCAATATTTTTCAAATTTGATATTTTTAAGTTAGACACCTGCAGGCCAAGTTTAGGCACTCCATAATAAGGCTTAATCCTCATTAGTCCCCAGTGTCTGCAGCTCCCATTGAAATCAATCGAATGCAGCTTTCCATACTTCAATGTGATTTTGTTATGATTAAACAGACAGTCATAAAACTCAGACAAGCTGGAATCAAGTTGCACATGGAACTGAATTGGCTTTTTTTTTCTTAATAGGATCCTTGTAATTAGTGATTACCAGATGCATTTAGAACGTGTGAAATGCCTGCAGGAATTGAAACTTAGAAGGGGGAGGGATGCCAAACGCCTCAGATCTTCTGCTGGCAACCTTTCATTTTATATTTCTGCCCTGCACATAGATGAAGCAGCATGGTTTCTATAAAATGTTCAGCTGTGGTTTCACATTAAGTTGATGTTACAAATAAATAGAGTGACTTGTAATTGAAAACTTACTTGCTTATAAATAGCAGGTTTAGCTCTGGATGGCTCCCCACTTCATTTCAGTTGTCACCTTGCTGTCCTTAAGATAGGTCTTAGGAAACCTGTCAATTTTCAGTTCTAGCAACTATCACAATGGTATTGTTTGATCTAAAGAGAAGAATAAGGCTTCTGATGAACTAGAGGTGTCTGAGGAAACATGCGCAGGGCTGCCGCCAGCCTGCAGCTAAGGAGCAGAATGGCTCCTCTGGATGAGGTGATGTTGGCTCACTCTTTGTACAATCTCTTCTCCCACTTGAGATGGAGAGGCGGTGCTTGCTTTTTTCATGTTTGGAGTTATAATCAAAAAACCTCCAGGTTTAAGGGATTATCTTAATGTGGACTGCTTACTGTTACCCTGTAACAGCCCTTTTCTCTGGGAGGTTGGTTTGGGTTTTTTTTATTTCTCTCCCTTCTCTTTGGAAATGCAGTGCTGGAGAGTAACTTGCCTGACCAGAGGGAAGCTTGTTAGGAGCTTGTAGAATGCTTGAACAACACGCTTGTGCTCAATAACTTACATATGGCTCCTTTGATCTCCAAGTGACTTAGATCAGAGTCATTACTCAAATTCTCTTAATTTTGGAGCAGTAGTTTTACTAGGCACTTCCATGAATCATAGGAATTTTTTGGACAATGTGAGGACATGCTTGAATTTTAGAGTATGAAAGATAATTGATTCTTTTAGGATGATTAATAAAAGTCCCTTTTGCAACCCTTCCAATGTTCCTGCAACTGCTGGCAGCTTTGTTACTTGGGTAGATTTTTGTCACTGCAGCCAGAGATTGTTGTTGCTGCTGTCCTTGCAGAACTGTCCCTGACACAGTGGTGGACTTACTAGAGGATGGTGCTGGGAAGGAGGAAGTAGATTCCTGGCTTGCTTGTCAACCATTTGTAGCTTATGAAGAATAAAATGAAATGTAAGACCCTGTTACCTGTTCTGATTGTAATTGGATGCTTAACTTTTTCTTCAGTTGTTGATTTTTTACTTCCCCTTCAAAGCTCTTTTATTTTTTTCTTCCCTGTTCCTAACAGATTCACTGTGAGGAGCTCCAAATGAAGAAGAGAGATGAAGGGGACTGCATGGAGCTCTGCCCCCATCCGTGTGTTGAGATGGAAAGGTATTGACTTGATAATATTGAGAGAATTAAATATAGTGCAGTGAGTGTCCTCTGTCTTTCAGCTGAGGCTGCCTGGCAGCCACCACAGGCAAGGAGCTGGCCTGACTTAAAGAGCTGGTTGTCCCCTGTCAGCTACTGTATGTTACACTTCCTGGCTGCATTTCCAAATGGTTTTCATCTGTCTGTCCTGCCTGTGCTGTTAGTAGATCACTGAAAATACCTCAGCTCTGTGTAGGACACATGGACTCAAATGAATCGTGGGCTTGTTTTCCTCCAAAGGTTCAGCCCAGCTGTGAGCCCAGCTCAGCAAGGCATTGCTGAAGCATCCCCATCCTGGCCCAGGCTGAAGCAGGAGGCAGAATGGGCTGTTTGTGGTGATGCCCGATTGGAAAAGAGAGCAGTGGTGTCAAGTACCAGTTAAAAATGTCAGCTGTGCAATTGCACTGCATCAGAGTCACAGCTTTCCAGAGGAGCAAGCACATGTAAGATGTGAACAGACTTGTGGGGCTCCAGCTGAATCTGTTAGGGCAAGCAGCCGGTCCAGAAGGGGCTGTGGGAGGGACACCAGTCTGAAAAGGCACAAACTGAGGCCAGGAAAGTGCCCTGAAGGGGGCACAAGCTTTTCTAGACATTGATCTTCACAGAAAAAGAGTGAGCACTTGAAAACATCTAGATTTGTCTCCCTTCTTGTCCTTTTAACTCTTAGCTTGCAGTTCTTTCAACACTTTACTACCACCTCCCCACAGCTTTCTGCATGTGTGCCTTTCAGTGGGGGAATTCATCTGCTCATGTGCTGCTTGGTGGTTCTGCTTGGCCAAGCTTTCCAGCTGATTGATTTTCACAGCAAAAATCAATTCCCTTTCCACTAGTGATCCACACGCAGCTACGTGAGGCCTGGGAGCTGAGTCTGGGTGACAGTGCCCCACTTGCTGCCTTTCCAGGGAGACAGTTGTCTGCAGCTCACTCATGGTTCATTTGAAGCCTGAGAAAGTTGGTGGAAATAATTTAATTGGCTTTTCCTGAGGTTTGAATGCAGCCCAAATGCTGTCCATCAGGAAGACATTCAATGTCTTGGTAGTATAATTAGGCAGAAGATCCATGTGAAAGGGGAATGATGCTCTTTTCCTGATGTACAAGCTGTACAGGGTACAGGAGTGAGGCAGCTGCATGGAAACCCAGTCCCAAAGGACAGGAACACCGAGGCACAGAGGGAACAGCACTGTGTGATAAGTAACATCATTTAGAGCAAACCAACAGTCATGGTCTTCTTACACATTGCAAATTTCCTGTGGGGAGTAAACACCGAGGGACACTGTGTGCCTGTATATCAGTAGCTTTCCTTCTCTTCACTGAGCTGGGATGGATTATAGGTGCAGCTTCACTTAATCACTGGGCCCTTTTGGCTTATTTTCAGAGAAACCAGATGTGTTTCCATTAAGAACATGCCCCTCTTTTGTTGTCATTTGTGTAATTCTTAAAATTAAGCAAAAGTATTAAAGAATAATTGTTTCTGCTCACATTAACAGCACACAGCTTCTCCAGATGTGGCATTTGACAGCCCAACAGCTGCTGGCTATTAAATGTGCCTTAAAAGCCCCATTCCTTTGTCGTAAAGGGAACAGAAGTGTAGGGACGTTTATGGGGTGAGAGGCAGATGTTTTGGCTACATCAGATTTGAGGGGCAGTTTAAAGTGGTTTCCCTGCTATGGTCACAGTGCATATTTTAACCCCTATCATACACTTTGTGGAGTGCTCTTCTTGGCACCGGGGTGAGATTATTCCTAATCCTGCACTGACCTGTGGGACATCTCACTCTGAAGACAGTGCAATTCTTCCAGGTAGATCTCAGCTGCTGCTTGGCTGGCTTTCCAGCTATGCTCTTGAAGTAATGGATAAATTTTTGGGGGTGAAACTCAGGTTAAAATATTAAGCTAGAAATAATTTGAAATATTGTGTTGCCTTTTTTTTCCCCCCTAAACTCTCTTTTTAAGTATATTCTCATAATCATCAAAGGCAGGTGTTCTTTCTGTGTTTGTCCCAGCACAGTATGCTTTATGCCCAATAAACGATTTTTTTATGGTGGTACATGTGAGGTGGAACATGGAACTAGTGGAGCTCAGTTTCAAGAGTTCTGGTTCAAATTCCCAAGCCTAAACTTTGAGTGGAGTGTTGAGTACTGGAATTGCACCACTGGTCCTTAGGGAGCTGCACCACATTTTAACTATTCTCTATCAGCTCAGAGTCTGTTCAACTTCTAAGAGCTTATGGGGCTGCAAAACTTGTTTTCTGTAACAAAAGTCTTTTTGTCTTCTTGGCAAAATTTTATCCTTCCTATTGCTTATTGGACTGGAAATTCTTTGTTGTTATTTTGTCTTAACTGGAGAAGATTTTAATATAAAAATCCCAATGTATTTGCATGAAAAAAATCTAAGAATTTTACAAAACTAAATTAAAAGAGAGCAAAAGTTCTGTAAAATCACACGGAACATAAGAGAATAGGCTTGTTCTATAGATAAACTGTCATTTAAAAGAATTATATCCAATTTTATTCCTATTTTAAGTCTATTTCTAGTGATGCCTTTTCCTGGTTTTAAAATCAAGAGTCAAACATGGTTAGAAGGGAAAAAGGGATTTTACCTCTGTATTTATTTTAAGGATCCTTAGGTGCACTATGTCCAGGTGGAGTGCACTGAAATGCACCCCGCAATGCACACCCACAAAAGATCTGGTATAACATTACAGGTTTTGCTAACTAGCATATCTATCAAAAATTCCCCAGTGAGAGGCTTGAACGAGCCCCTCTTCCCCAAGGAACCTTCCCCTGGGTGGTTCTATCTTAGTTTACAGAATGTGTTCTGGAGAGGACCTTGGGGTCTGGGGCACACTGATCCCTAGCTACGAAGCTTCTAAAGTGTTTCGTCTCTTAGCTGAACAAACAAGTCCAAGAATGTAGGCAAAAAGCACTAAAAAGGTATAGCAGAGGTATAAAAGAAAAGGCAAAAAAATCGTCATGGCATCGCTAGTACAAGTTAGGTTAAATATTCTGTAATTCAGTCTGATTCTCCCCCTTGTTCTACAGGCCTTTTTCTGAAATGAAGTCTGTTATCTTAAATAGGGGAAATATTAGCTGAAACAATTTGTCTCGAAATTTGCCACATTTTTATCTGACCAGTTCATTCTCCATAATTCAAGTGCAGAAATTTCTTTCTTTCCATGAATTTACTCCCTAGTCTTAGCCAAGCAAGAATCCTACATCCCAAATGCCCACCCAAGGGGAGGAAGCACATGTTTTACCATTAGACTCTGGAATTCATTTCCCATCAAAATATGACTCCATGGTGTTGGCGTCTGGCTGTAAATCCTGGTTTAAAGCCTTTTTTCACAATTGTTTATGGTGTGTATTTGTGCTTTCACCAATCACAAGAGCACACCACCCTTGAAATTAATATTTCAAATAGAATTATATGGCTTTGGTATTAATATTGTGCAATAAATGCCTTGGGACACGTTGTAGGTATGTCCATTGTTGCCAAGTAAGGAATAATGCCAGTTTCTAGTGAAAAACAGGGAGAGCCAAGAGATGCAAAACTGGGACTCTTATGGAGCTTGTACCTGCTTATTTGAGAAACTTCTATTTCTCAGCCCTCAATCCATGCTACTCAAGGCCAAAGTATGGGGCTGATCATGTTCTGGCTGTCAGCTTAAAAATAGAATTGCTGTAAAAAGTATGCAACCATTTATAAAAAAAAATCATTATTATTTAGGGCATTATACTGTTATAAATAATACCAATAATTAATAATAGGCCAGTGGAGCCTAGAAACTGAAATGGTGCAAAGATGTACCATGGAGCAAGAAGTGAAAACCATTTTAAAGACAGCAAGTTGAACAATGTGGGAGAAATGAAAACACCTTTAGTAGGGTGCACAGTGAAGTTCAGCATGGATATGGCAACTTGCTCGCCAAAGGGCACAGACCTAATTTCTTATTCTTGAGGGACATGGCTTTTCAGATATGACATGGAAATTGTAGGGAAGGTTGGGCTCTTTTCTTTCCCTGTAAGCTGTTAAAACTTTTGCTGGGAGACCAGCTTCCTTCATTGCATCTGTACCTTCTGTTTCCATGTCAAATGTCTTAATTAAAAAAAAAAAAGGAAATTTTGCAACTAGTTCAAAGTTTACAAAAAAAAGTTAACATTCTAATCTTTTTTTTGTCTCCTGCAGTAATCACAGCTTGCTATGTACAGTTTTTGTATCTTTGTATACTTTAGAAAGCTTTAGCACATAGAAGGGATATATACTTTGTCCTGTATGACCACAGAAAAATGCTTTTAATATTTTCTGAAAAATTTTAATGGTACAGAGGTGTACCTGTGAACTCCAGTAAACCAACAGCAGTTTTGAAAACTGTTTTGTGCAGAATCTGAATGCTGTGTGCCCTCTAGAGCTGTCCCGGGGAAGCTCTGTTAGTCAGCTTGTCTTGGTCTGGAGTAGCTCTTAATCATGAGTCCCCTGATGTATTCAAGCACTCAGAGCATCTCTGGGCTCTGAAAGTCCAGATTCTAAATCAGATCTACACACCAGATATGATTAATGTTCTACCTCACCATAAATGTATCCTCCTGATTATCAAAGTGGCTGATAATAAAATGCAGATAAATGCAGTAATAGTTTCACAGTCTAAAAATGAAGTAGTTTTTTGATTTTCATGATAATCTTCAAACACGTGGATATTACAAAGCAGAAATTGGTTTGTAGGGATCTGAGCCTTTTGTAGTTCTGTTTCTTTTACCCAGGCACAGCTGGGTCCTGCTCTTGCCCAGGTAAGTCCAGAAAGAAGAATGCAGAGAGACAAGAGTAGGAGCAGCCAGAGGTGAATTATTTACAGCTACAACATCAAACTGTGAGGAGCAGAGCAGAAGAATGAACATTTCCTGGCTGAAAAGAAATATTAAAAGCCAACCCCCCCATGTTTATGGGGTATTTCTCAGCTTGGTTCATGCTCTGACTTCAGGAGGTTGTGGTCGCACATCTCCACTTGCTGTGGCTGAACCAGCAGCAGAGCTGAGTGCAGCCTGCCTAAACACTTGCTGCTGCACTCCTACCAGATTGCTGCTCATCTTTTACTCTCCCCAGGGCTGCACCTAGACTTCTTTATTCTGAGTATTTTTTTCTTAGGCTAAACTGCTTTATTTGGCTTAAAAGAGTTTAAGAAGCACTGGCTACTTTGACTGAGCTGGGGGAGTGGGTTGTGCTGGCAGCTGGGGGTGGTAAATTGCAGCAGCGAGTGGCTGCTTCCGTGCTGTGGCTTTTTAGTTCTGAGCAGCCTCAGAAGCAGTGAGGGCTCTGCACAGGGTATGTGCACCTCTGTTACACAAAGCTGTCTCAGCATCAGGAACTGCAGTCCAAATGGGCTGAAGGTGCTGTTTTCCAGGGAAGTGCACTTGTGGGTGCAGAGTGCTTGCTCTGCCAGCTGCCTGAGGTTCGGGAACCTCAGCACAGAATTGCTTAAGAAAAGATGCCACTTGCCCTGGCTTATCCAGGATTTTGCAACATTTAGCCAGACAGAGAAGGGCTGGATTTCTCTCACAAGGTTCGTTGCTTTCCTTCTGCAGTTTTCTCCATGAGCAGCCACGTGGTGCCCGTGCTGCTGCTGGGGCTCACCTGCCACCCACGCACAGCTGAGGCTTTGGAAACTGGCAGCAGCCCTCAGAGCAGCTGCAACCTCCTGCACCACTGTGGAGTTCATGAAAATGTGCCTTGGGAAGGTCTTGCTTTTAATCCTCATGGCCATGAAATTACAGCTTGTCCAACTACCAGCAGCAAGTTAAAAAATAAAAAAGCTCTCTAGTATTTTGCTAGTCCTTATTTGCTACTGTTGGTATTTTATTTCCTCTTGGAAATGATTTTGTATCCATGCTTAGTGAAAACACATTTCTGTTACAGTCTCTGTGTTTTAAATGTGGAGCATTAAATGAATCCTTCTATCAGCATGAAATTCACCACACTTATTTACTCTTATAATTAAGATAGATGGGTTTGTTTATTGGGTAATTTTATCAATTTTGCTTCAAGAGTTTCCTCAGAGCCTGCAGTACAATCCCTGAGGGTTGCCTGTCTAAACTTCAGGGAGTATAATTGATAAACTCCTACTGCTTTCAATTTTTCTGGTGGTTTAAAGAAAGAATTGTGTATTTTCTGCCTAAATAAATAATTAATCTTGCAATAATAGGTTGGTGATACTTTTGAAGCTTGCAGTTTGCTTTCTGGTCATGCATTACTTATATTTAGAGTTGGTTTAAGTTGATTAGGCAATAAAAGTCTAAGCTTACAAAAGAGATGAATCTTCCTTGATAACTTGGGTTGATCTAGAAGATTTAGGGTGTTGTGTTAATTTTGCCTCAGTTAATTATCTGAAAGTCACATTGCACCATTAGAGTGTATCAAGTGCATCAGCCCTAGTTGCTAGTTAGTTCTATCAATTTGGAGCAAGACCCTATGTGCACCTAAGTCCTGTATGTCCTTAGCAGAGTGAAAGAAAGGAATTTTCCCACCAAACAAATATAATTTTAAATGTTCACAACAGACCAATTTTTACAAGATACAAATGTTTTTAAAAGGAACCTCTAAGGAAGAAAAAATGGAAAATGCATGTCAGGTTTCTGTTACAAAGTGTTAGAGTAAACAAAAAGTGCCATCAAAAGACACTGTCAACTGAGCACCTAGTTTTGCAAATCTAAACCTATTCAACTATTCTGATTGCATTTTTGCTGAAGTTGAATTTAAAACTCTCCTGAGTGGGTGAAATTGAGGGCACATGGTAGTCTTCATGTAATCCCCAAAAGGGTCAATTTGGATTTTGTAGATGAAATGCAGTAGAATTCATGAAGACTGCTTGTGTAAGTATTTTATAAGAGTTTCTGCCACAGACCACTTAGAGACTGTGTGTCACTGCTCTGGTACTCTCTGCTTGTGTTACCAGGAAGGAAGGGAGCAGGAGGCTGGTGCAGGACCAGCTCCGCGCTCTCACACTCAGAAGAGAGCCTCAAGTTCTGTGTAAAGTTTAACATTGCTTTTTCTTCCTAAGCAGGTGTGAAAGTAAAGAGCTGGATGTTGAAATAAGGAACCTGATAGGGAAGAGCAACACTTACAAGTCGTGTGAGGACCCCAGACCTCTTGCCCAAGAGAGGCTGAGCCCTCAGAGAACTTCGTGTTCCCTTAAGGTAATCGCAGTGTGCTGTTGCAATGTTTATCTGCCAGGAAAGAACATTCAGGGGATGTTCTCTGGGGGACTTGACTATGCATGAAACTTTAGGATTTCTGAAATGATGCAATGAACTTGCTACAGTTTTTTTTTTCCTAATATAGCTACTTTCTGTTATGAGGAAGAGTTACTGTGAAGGTACATTTCATACATAGTGCTTTAAAAGGTCAGCTAATTATCCACTGATTATCCTAAGTCAAACCCTGTGTCCAGATGTGCCTTTTGGATAACAAATCCTCAGAACTATGTAACCCCCGAAACACTGTCATTTTTGATGCATTTGGGAGTTCTGATTTAACAGGGAATGAGCAGAGGTGTGTGACACAAAGACCTGTGGAAGTGTCAGGCTTTTAGATGAATAGGAAGAGAGCAGAAGGAAAATGATGATGATTCAAACCCACATTTCTGTGGTATTGCAAACAGAAAATCGTAAGCCACCTGCTAAGGCGGTTGTCTTTGCCTGCAGTGAAGCAGTGGTTAACAAGCCTGACAGAAACTTGTTCTGGGTTTCCCTCTCAGTTTCACTCCTCTCCCCTGAAATAGCGAGAATAGAAGGAATTTCTGTGTTTTCCACAAACTGGGAACAGGAGGAGGGAGGGGTGTTGATGAGAGGAGTGATTAAACCATGAGTGATATCCACCTGCAAGGGATGATACACTTACCTGTGTCACTCCAGCACAGGATGGGGAAAGGAAAACTCTGAAGGCTGCACCCCGCGGCAGGAAATTTCTGAGGAGGTAAAAGGGAGATGACTCTCTTCTGCAAAATCCAAAATTACACACAGCTCCTTTCACATGTAAACTGCCATCTCCAGAATGACTCATGACCTCGGGGCATGAAGCTGAGCCTAAGCCCAAGGAGACACCCCAGGGTCAGACCAGTGGGATTAGAAACGGTGAGAGAGAAGCCACAGGCAGGGATGGGGATTCCCGGAGGCAGGGGAGAAATAAGCATGGTGAAGCAGAAGTCAGTGCAGAACCAAGCTTTGAAATTACAAGCCACAAATGATCCATGGAAACACCTGGTTGCACATGTTAGCCTCCCTCCAGCAGGAGGAGACATATGAGAGGATTTGGGGGATGTGGAGAAGAAAGAAAAAGGATGTGCTTACCTGGACCCTTTCTGTGGGGTGCTGCAGTGCTTCGCACAGGATACCATGGCAGTATTTAATCTGTCATGCTTTTATGCTCTTTGCATTTATAGCACTTCTTGCCTGTGAAAGGTGTGTGTGGTTTTTCAGAGCTAAGAGGGACAGTTTATGATACTTCTGCACTAGACACATGCTGGCTATTTTTTCTTTATACTTTTAAGTCGAGCAACTTTTCACTTGGCTGGTTATTGAGCTGAGCTTCAAGTGAGTGACAGCTTGACAGTTCTGATGAGCTTCAACAACCTTGGTGTAAGGGGCAAGGAGTACATGTCTTGAATTGTGTGTTTTGGGAAAGGAGGTCATATTTTTAACACCTAGTAGACGTTGTGAAGATTATGAAATACTATTAATCCTCCGACCCCCCCCCCCCCCCCCCCCCGCCCCAACCCCCCATCCCAGCAGAAAATATCAGTTTGTCAAATTAGGCTGATTTGGACTTAAAATGAGGGGCAAATTATATATTTAAGAGTTAGGAAAAAGTTAATAATGAAACAAAAGTGTACCCTTCCCTGTAATGTCAATCATTCACCAGGAAGTTATTTGTCACAGCTAGCAGGTCATTTTCGTTCTGTAACTTTTTTTCTGGAGTGAAGAGTACACATTGCACTCTGCAGAATGGCATTTCCATTTGCCCTTAAATTGCTTTCAAGACTAATCTGTACATGTCTGTAAACAAATTCCCCTTTTTGCCAGGATTTTTTTCCATAAAAATTTATGATATTAATGTGGTTTTAAATGCAAATATTTGAGAGAGAGAAAATGTAGATCTGCAGAATGAGCTCATTCTCAGCACATCCTTCAGACTATGACTCCTTTAATTGCAGCTTGTCCTGATGCTGTATTCATCATTCCAGGAAAGGGAATAGATTTGCATTTTTTAGATTTACAAATTGTCATCCAGTTATTTTCACATGAAACTTGGATTTTCATCATCAGGCCTGAGCTTGCAAATGCTTAGGTACTTGGGAGGCCATGCCCTTATAGTTAGTAGATAAAGGAAATCCTGAAGCAGGAGCCTGTGCTATGTTTGATTTACTCTGAAACCGCTTCTTGCTCTAATTTTTTCCGGTTCCCACGTATTAAGACACAAATTTGTATCTGCACCTATTTTTCTGTCAGAGGGAGCATGTAACTGAGCAGCACAAAAGGCTGAGGCTGACACACTTACCAAAGGGAAAATCCCTTTCTAGCACACCTCTCTGGTGAGGCACAGGGGCCAGGTTGTGGCAGGAAGAGGCAGATTCTTCTTCTAGTTCAAGAGCCAATTTTATTCTTCAGCTAAAATCTCTCATTTTTTACCACTTCACCACATGCCTCAGAATGGGAAAGGGAGTCGCAATGGATGTTGTGGCAAGCACTGCTGGCATAACAACAGCTTCAGCAATAAAGCCAAAACCAAACCTCAACTGAAACATAAGCAAAGTGACTGCTTCCCAAAAGCCACCGAATTTTAACCCAAGTAACCTCAGAGTTAATCTAGCTTCTACAAGTCTGCAACTGAACAATAAATAAAAATAAATTTTAAAAAAATATCCCCAACAAATCTGACAGTAGTTCCATGATCAGCTAGGAAGAGAACAGAAAAAGATTGCTTTGTCATTTTGCACCATTTTGTTATCATCAAGGAAAGCCTCACATTTGCTTGCATCAAGCCTTTTAATGGTTCTTGGTTTCACTGCAGTTACTGAGCAGACAATTTTCAGAAGTGAGAAATGGTTTTCATTATCTGAAATTACGAGTGACATTTTGTAATACCATTGTTCCCAGAATTAAGATCCGGCACTCTGAAGATGAGAACTTCTATCTTCTCATGATGCCTAGGCTTGAGAGAGGATTCAGCACCGGCCAAAGCTCCAAGGCTTTGATTTTTCTCCCACTGCAAGCTTCCCAAAGATGCCTAAAAGGCTTTTATGCTCAGGAAGCTCAGGTCTTCCTAGAATACAAACTAAAATATTTCACATTTTTAAACAGGGCATTAAAAAAAAAACCCCTCAAAGCTACTACTAATAGAAATTACAGAATATCATGGAAATAAAATAGAAATCAAGAAAAGGCTTCTAAGCTGTTGTATGCTGCCACTTGGGAGTTAGGGAGTGTGAGGGGCAGCAGATCCTGCCATTTGCTTCCTGGAAAGCTTTTTCTGTACCTGGCAGATTTTTAGGTTTGTGACTGCATTTACAGTCTGGTTGTCAACTGGAATTTTCCAAGCAATTTAAAACTGTGTGTTTGGTTCAATAGCTTCAAACCAAGTATAAATGCTTTAAAATATTTTGGGGGTTTTTTGAATTCTGAAGCCTGATAGTTCTCCAAGAGTCCTTCTGTTAAGGATTTCTGTATATCTCAGGTTTCTGAAGTGCTGTTGTTAAGTTTTTCTTGATTATATAGCAGTAAATATAAACAAATGTAGTGTCTTTATCTCTGCAGTATCAATGAAAATGAATGTTGTCATCTCCTTATCTTTGTTTTCACTGCTATTGCCTGTTTTGACAGAGACAGGCAATGATTTTGCTTTAACATCTCCCAGTTTTTGCTGGAAGAATACCACCACCTCTGAAGAGCTTCAGTTTTTGTTCCCTACTCACTGGCATTTCTTCTGTTCATACAGATTCCAGACATACTTCTCTCCCTCCAGTCTGTTCTTACGTGGCAACCAGTTATCCATGTGAATGCTAAGCTGGATGAGACAGGCACTGAAAAGTACTTTAGTCTTAGTTCTATTCTGTCAAATTTTATATAAAATCATTCACTTTCGGTTGTCATTAATGCAGTCATGAAGAAATCACCAACAAAGGACTTGGTGTCCTAATGTCCAGCTAGCTTTCCAGGAAACTACTCACCTCTCCAGGAAGCTGTTGTGACCCAGCTTACAGTATCAAGCAAGGTCTCAGCCTCATCCTCTCTTCAAAGTAATTTGAGCATTAATGTCTTTCAAGTGGGAGCTGTGATTCCTGAGTAGGGCTGTGCGCTGGGTTTGCTCTTCTGACCCCACTGCGGGGACCACTCTGCACCTCACTCACCACATCCTAGCGTGCTCTTGTGGGGAAACCAGAAACTGGGGCTGCTTTACCTTTGCAGGCCAGACCATAAAATACAGCTGTTCAACCTGAGCTTTCTCCCACAGCTGAGGTGCTGCTGGAGTGGGGATGAGATTGGTGAGAGTGGGAGCTGGGGGATGGACAGGGTCTGGGCTCGAGAGACAGCGTCCTCAAGAGCAGATGTGCAATGTGGAAGGTTTGTGATTTTATTTTTATGGATCTGATGCTCAGTGCTGGTGCTTTAGACTCTTTGCACGAGTTTATAGTCTTCAATGCTGAACCTGCTCAAAGACTAGTTTTGATACAGGTACAGGTTAAATTCTTCTGATTCTTGATGGGTAGGATGATTCCTATGTAGAATCTGAAACATCTTCATTAAAAGAACCTTTGTTTTATAATTTTTCTCTTGATATACCACAGTTCCAGCTGCTCCATGAAGCAGGAGAAAAATAAAAAGAATCTCAGGGTAGCAGGATATATTTCATATGCAAATATTATAAAATAGTAGCTTTCTTCCAAATTGGGGTTTGTGTCTTGCAAAAGAGGAGTTGCTTAGTCACACATTGTGAACCAGAGACCTGGAATGTGGCTGCAAAATTCCAGCATTTCACTGGATTGCTTTACTTTGTCTAAATCCTTTTTGGAAATTGAAAGAGGGGTTTCTATTATTTGATGTCAAATTTCACAGGCTAGCTTTCATTCCATTCCTTGAAAGTGGAATAAGCAACCTCTCCTGCCACTGCAAAAGCCATAGACCCAGAGATCTTTCCACAATAAGGAGCAGGATTTTTCTTTCATGCTTCCTTCTGAAATCTAGCATTATTCAGAATTCCAAGACTGAAGAAGAGAACATTTTAGACTTTTCTGTTTAATTTTGAATTTTTATAGGAAGTCTGCGGAAGCCTTTTCTTTGTTAATCTTTCCTGTGAGATTAACCTGGTAAGGTAAACATCTTTCTCCAAATGGGAAACTAAGGCACAAGTTTGGAGCATTGGGTACCTTTGAGTACTCAAGTCTTGTGTAGCTTGAAGCTGGACCCGGGCTTGGGTGAGGCAAGTACCAGAAGTGCAAATAAAACATCTGCCATTCTTCATCTTTGTGCAGCTTTTCTTCAGGGAAACAAATCAATTTTCCAATTATGGTTTTCCCCTAAATATCTCGGGGTCTTTGTATGGGGGTGCTCTTCCCTGTAGCTGTTAACAGACTTTGCTATTGCTCCTTTAGAAGCATGACTCACTCCTTTTTCTGTTCTGATAGTTCACTCTTAGTGTCAATAATTGTTGTAATTACTTAAGTTCTTTTTTATAACTGGAAGCAGGGATAGAAAAGCCTGTCCTCTTACTGAAAAAGCAAATACCCTTCCTTCCCTTATACATGCAACTTCCTCTCTGGAGTGAACTGGCCAGGCAATTGTGATTTCCATGCACACAAAGCAGAGAGCTGCCTTGCCTGGCACATTAGTCATAGGCATTGTGCTTCATCCTTTCTGGGAAGCCCCACTCAGGAAGGAGGAAAAGGTTAAAATCAGAATTCCACCACTTCTTTCTGGACCGTGGCTGCTTCCATAGGCAGCACTCCTGGATCTTCTGGGTCTGAAAACAATTCTCCTGCTCCTTTAGCCAAGATAAAATCTCTGTTTCATTGCTCTTCTTCTTCCAAAGACCCACAGTGAAGGAAACGCTCCAGGCCGGCTTGGATGCACCTGGGCAGGTGGGAGTGACATGGAAGCTCCAGCAGAACCATTGGGCGTAAGTGACTGTGTTGGCTGTTCTCTGAAATGTTTTCTGATTAACAGGAGCTGGTGCAGGTCACTTTCTAGATTGACAATTATGGGCTCATCTTTGTGTTCTAATAGATTTTTCTGAATGATTTAAACTGTGTAAGAGTGGAAGGAAATGGTAGAAATATTTTTGCAGATGGCATTCTTAGAAAGAAGCTCTTTCCTAATGGTTTTTTTTTTACCCTCCAGAAGTTACGCAAAGGGTACAAAGTGGTTCATTTGAGTGACCCCACAACTTCTGTGAGCATTTGGGCTAGTTGGTGCCAAGTGTATGTATAGTTGTTAGATTTGTGAATTGTTCTATCACTTTATTAGTATTCTTAAATATGCACTTCCATAAATGCCTAAGGCCCAGATGCTGGAAGCAATTCAGCATGTGAATAACTCCATAAGCTGCCAGGTATTGCTTCAGATACTCTAAATTAAACATGTCTGTGAACTACAAGAAGAGGTATTAAGTGTTTTCTGGCTTGAAAGTCAAGGGCTCCACATTAGAGTTCAGCAGGACCGGCCATGGGGCAAATATGTGGTTGGGATTTTTGCCTTTGAAAAGACACAGAAAAACTGTTCTTTGATCTTCATTGGTATTCAGCATTAAATTCTCTATCTAAAGAAAATTTATTCCAGACTTCAGAAGTGCTCACACTATTATTCTAGTTTTTCATGTATTGGTTGAGAATTTAGGAGGGGAAACAAAAATCCCTGAGTATGTATCTGAACAGAGTATGTTCTATTTTTATGAGAATGTCTCTTTTTTTCCCCAGTACAGTTCTCTCTCTCTCTCTCTAACAGATCACATGTTAGTTATCATGACAATCCATAGAAACTTCTTGGAAATTATGTTATAAGGCACTGCCATTAAAAAATTGAGTGTGTAGCTCCTGCTGTCCTGCATGGGTGAAACTCCACACTTAAAAAAAATGGAGCAGTTACAGACTGATCTTCTAAATTTCTCCAAATGGTCAATTTGTTTTCTGTATTGCTTGTTTTGAGCCCTTTGTGCTAAAGTTTATTACCTTGGGTCTGCAAGCACTTTCCAGGGACAATCCTACTAATTATTCTAGTTCTTGTAAATGAAGGGAATTACTTAGGCCCACTCCACATCATGCTCAACTTTTGTGGCTTGTACTACTTGTTTGTATTACCACCTGCAAGATAATTAAAATCCTATTTTGTGTTCTGTGTCTCAGATGGTACAAATAGATACAATTTTGGCTATTTCAGTGGCTATTTGCATAATGCTTCAATTAAAACACAGCCTGAGCAGAGTTAAAGCAGATGTATGCTCCAGAATCAGCTGTCAGCAGGTGTGAAGGTACTCAGATACAAATTTGGTGTAGGAAAATGTTTGTTTCAGTTTCTTTATGTGCACCTGTCAGGGTGGATGGGAGCTTTACATGAGAATCTTGAAGAGAACAGGCCAGAAGCATTAATTTTTGAACATTCCTTTTCTCCAGTCAAGGCACACATTACTGAGAAAAAAGAAGCCTTTATCATCCAATTCTCTGGAGCAACAGATCCTCACACTGGAAAGACAGAGACGAGAGGTAATCTTAAATATACCCTTAACCACATGATGACTGATTGTACCATGCCTATAAATCTGGAAGAGCAGAAGTTTGTTTAGTACAAAAGGCAAATTTTATTAATGATCACTATTGTAAAGGCCAAGGAACAACAAGCAGGGTTTGCACCCAGTAGTATTCCAGTCAGTAGGAGTCTTCCATTCATTTGTTTGAAGTCAAAGACCTTCTAATTAGAAATATGTTCATGGAACTTGTAGCAAACTAGCAGCAAAGTCCTTGGCCATTTGGGATTTGTGCAGTGTTGCAAATGATCCACCTGTAGCTTATTGTGTATTTGCATGTTTCCTGAGTGTTGCTTCCTGACTGTTCATGTGCTTTAACTGAAATACCAAAGCACTGGCAGATGGGCTGCAAGGCTTGCCAAACCTTAAACTTGCTGCTTCTGAAATGAACTGGCCAGATGATGAGGAGGTTGGGAACACTTATTGACAGAGGATTAGAATGCCAGTCTGTTTTTGATTTACTGAGAATGTTGAAATAAGGGTTATTTACTCTGCCTTCCTGGTAATTACAGCTTCTGGAGGTGAACAAGCAATGGGATCATCAATTTAGAAGTATGAAACAGCTTTATGAAAAGCAGGTAACAATGCTGAGAGCTTCTATTGGAATATGTGTGCCACCTGCTGACAGTTAAGTCTGTATTCAAATACCAGCCAGCCATAGCCATGGTAAATACCTTCCTTTGTCTTTAGCTCATAAATTAAAAAAGCTTCACCGTATAAAAGTGAAGCCGATGTGTGTCAGTCTTCAGTAGGACAAACTAACCAGAGAAGCAGGGTGTCCCTTAAATAGGAGGGACCAGTGTGGACATGACAGCAGAGATCTTCATGCCCTCCACACGGTAGTAAAAATTGTCCATAATTGAGAGCACAGTTAACTGAAAATCAGCTTGCAGTGCCTGGTGTGCCCAGCCCCTGATCCACATCATCACATATCTGGTGGTTCTTGTCCCATCTCTTGTGAAGCCTGGGAGCTCCCTGGTAAATTCTCCGTGAAAGTTGCCCTCTCTAAGCAGAGACTTTCAAAATTAATTGTAAATAAGTATTTTTATTTCCTTTTTTTTCCCCCCCAGATCCAATTGCAGTAGCTTTTGTTCCTTGCTTATGGCTGTGTGGCATCATTGCTGCAGACATTATTGTCAGCTGCCTAGTGAAGCTGAGTGCTTACAATTTTGCTGGTATTCCAAAACCCAAGTTGCTTCATTGAGTGACATATCTCATCTACTGTTTCCTGCTGTAAAAAGGAAGTTTATAGAATGACTTAATGTGCTTATCAGGAAAATTTTCTCTCTAATATTTTCCAGAAAGCTTTACTGAGATCTGGATCATTCATTTTCTTTTTCCCCCAAAGAGAAGAGGAAGCCAAATGGCTCTTCCTCATTTAATTTGGAACTGTATTATGCCTCTGGCTTGACACCCTGGAGGTGCTGTGCCTTTCAGAATCCCCAATCAGCCCAGCATGGTCTGTCACTTGCTTTTCAGCTGACAGAGATGAAGGCAAAGCTGGACATGTCGGAGAGGAGAGTGAGCGAGCTGGAGCAGGAGAGACACCGGCAGCATCCAGAGGAGGAGAGGTGGCAAGCGCTGGGCAGAGAGAGGCTGCTGCAGGAAAAGGTAGGGTGCCCTGTGTCACTGCTTTTGTGCTCTGTGGTGAACACTCTCTCACCTTTCATCTTTCTCCCCTTGGGTGAGGCAGAGCGTGGGTTGTGCACAGCCCAGAGGTGAGACTGTGCCTCCTCAATATTGTACCCAAGGCAGTGGCTGCTGATCTGCCTCATCACAGAACCGTGTATAGAGAGAGAGTCTTTTCAATAGGGACTGGCAGACAGCATGGCATTAGTGTATGTGGGGGAGTAAAGAGCAGGTTGATATCTACACTGCAGAGATTTCTCTCCTCACAGTTCAGTTCAGGGTGAATTTCTTTGCAAACAAAAATGCTGCAGTTATTTCCAGTGGAAGAGGGGCACCATTGCAGGTTGTTACACAAAGTGCTTGGCAAGAATACTCAAAGGAATGAATGCAGCTCCAGTCCCCCAGGTTGTGGTATTGACAATACAGGGTCTCATACATGTGGTAGGTATCTCAGCTCCCTGTAGATATTAGCAACACAGTCAGTGCAGTTATCAGGGCTGGAAGTATCTGGGCTGATCAGCTGCTCCAGGGTGCTGTTCACCTCACCCTCGGAGTGGTTGTGGTCCTCTCTCAGGACTCCTGGGGCACTGGCTCTTGTGGTGGGCTTTTGCATCTAAGTTTAGATCCCTGGGCTGAATTCCCACCTCAGTAAAACCACCAGCCTGAATGATGGGCACCTACACAAAACTTTGTGCTCCCTTTTGCAAGCCCCGCAGAGTGGTGCTTCCTGTTCTCATTCTGCTTCATGGTATCACGTTCTTCATGACCTCTTGTGAGAGTTTCTGGATGGTGATGGCATGTGATGGCTGAAGCTGGGTTTCTCTATTCACGTGGTAACCTGAAACAAGTGGTAGTTGTATCACTTCGAGGCTCAGATAGGATGTGAGTTAGCTGGTGCAGGAAAAGAAATGCAATCCCCTTAGCTTGTATCTGTATAAGCAGAAGATTCATCTTACTTATCAATTAGTCTTAGCTAAGCACATACTTGATTTCCAGCTCATAGCACAATTTACATGTTTTAAGGCAAACTTTGTCATTATGTACTTGCTGAATCACTGCCTGTATTTGCTCTGAGTGTTGATTCAATGTGAGACAGTTCATATTCCTATTCATGTTACTGCCTGCCTTTTAATATATAATACCTGGGAAAAATAGCTACCATTTTGTAAAAATAAGGATGAGTAGTACACTCTCCCAGGTTTTTTACTGCATACATGAATAATAAACTAAATAACAATATAGTCCAAAAACTTTTTATGGGGACAGGTTAACCAGCATGGAACTTTGGTCTTAAATCTGCAATTTCTTTGAAGTTGCACACTCAGCCAGTAAATGCTTGTCAGCTTGAGCTAGCTCCTGGATGAGTTCCTATACATATTGCAGAGATACCCTGCTAATCTTGCCTAGTTTTTGGAGAAAACGAAATGTTCCAGCTAACTTTGAACACAGCAGAGTAAAGTTCCTCATGTGTAAGCAACAGTTACTCAGGGGTGTTTTTCATGGTGATGAGCTTCTGATGAGCCCAAACTGTGACTGGCTGCACAGAGATGTGCCTGTTACACAGAGGAAACCCCCATTCATATGGTGTGCTGTGCCTGTGATTGTTGGGTCTCACGTTTTATTCACATAAAGCAGCTGCAGAAGAATTTTTTTTTTTTTTTTTTTTAAACTAGGCCTTCTGTTTCATTTGCCTGAACAGCTTTGCCCTGAGACCAGTCTGGCAAAAACGGGATAGTAAGGAATGCCTTATGCCTTACCCTGTGAGGGAAGTTTACAAAATGCCATTTGCTTCAGGATCTGATTTGGATCTCAGCTCCCTTCACTGTAAATTGAAAATAGCCATACTGAAAGAGAATAAGAGAGTCAAATTCACAGTTAGGCAAATCTGCCCTAATAATTCTTATAATGGCATCTTGGAAAGAAGGCTCATCTGTAAATCCTTTTGTAAGTAGGGACAGTGTGGGCATATGCACCAGGAATCGTCCAGGTGAAGTCAACAACAACTGTGATGGGGTCAAAAAAGTGGATTTTTAAGCCTTGTTTGGTTCCTTGGTAATTCTGGAGCAAGCTGAGACCTTATCTTATGTAGTGGATAAAGCCCTAAGACTATTTGACCCTGAGATCTGGTTTTGTCTTTAATGTTGTGTGGCACTGGGAATGGCTGGGACTCCATCAGCATTTAGTCCTGGCCTTATTCTCTGAGTACACAGGAGAAATGCAGGTCTGGGGTAACTGTCATGGTGATTTTGATCTGCTTGGCCTGCCAGCATTCTCATGCCTTCGTGCAACTGCAGAGAGCAAGGGTTTAGTCTGGTATGTTGTCTCTGTCTCGTCATATGGTGAGTGGTCAAAACAATTTCTACAGACTTTATCATATCTGGGTGTACTAATGATCTGCCTTCCTGTTGCCTCCCTTCCCAGCTGTGTTTGGGGCAACAAAAATGCAGCACATCTGTCAGACAGAAGATTATTCTGAAAATTGTTCTTGAAAAATGTTTCCATCTGCATTTCAGCAGCATCTCTCTGTTTTTTTGCATCCCAGAAAGATACACAGGTCCTTAGTGAAGCTCTCCATGAAATGAAGGAAGAGAACAGGCTCCTGAAGCAGAAGAATGCCTCAATGACCAGAAAGAAAGAATACTATGAGAGTGAAATAAGTCGTCTCAACAAGGTAGAACAGGAGTGAGCTGCTGATTCCTTTAATTCTAAGATCTCTGTTGTCAGTGACCTACCAGATAGCATCTTTTCAGTCCTGGGTGAACAACCTCGTGGCAAACTCAAGATGACCATTTGGGAGCTGGGGAAACAAGCAAGAACTCACTTCAGCTCATACCTGTGCATGCTGCTCTTCACAGGTAGTAGGGTTGCATTGTAAAGAGAAAAATCTAGAGAGTATTTCGCTGCTCCTATGAAATCTCTCTATGTGTCATGTCATGCCTAAGCCCTTTCTACATCCTCCCTCCTCAGAGCAAAAGGGAAATGGCACAAAGATGCTTCTGTATGCACCTGGTGAAACACTGTGGTTGAAAAGAAAGGTCACACAGTTTAAAAACTGTTGTCGTACATATATTCTGTATTTGAGAACAATGGCTTCTCTTCACGAGATATGGTCCTGTCCTGCTGTTTATATCCATGCACACATATATTCATACCTATAATATTATGTGTATATGTGTCCCACTGAGGAAATTGCCATTAAATAGCTAAATGGGATTTTTTTTTTTTAACTGAGGGAAAGTAATAAATGTAATTATGTTTAATCAAAAGATCACATAAAGCAGTGGGTGTTTTCTAACAATTTTGTATTTCTTGGTGAACCACAAACACTTCCTGAGGAAATGCACTGCAGTAACCATTGCTGTGTAACTTTAATAAGTGCTTTAATAAGCTAAAGGGCGATGATGTGCAAAAGTTGAGCCAAAAAACATAATGTTGCTATAAGAAAAAATCTGACAGAACCCATGATCTCTAGCTCTTTTTGAAATGCATTGACAGGACTTGCTCAAAGCTCCAGTCTAACTTTAATTCAAGGCCTTGTTTGTTAAACAACTTACTTAAATATTTTATTTTGCTGTTTTATGATGTGGCTGTAATAAGACAGATGGATATATAGACCATTCTTTTAAATGAAGCATAAATTTCATATAATACACTTTCCCAACAGTAATTTATTGATTTTATGCGTATTTTCATCCTTCAAATCTCATATCATGAATGCACATAAAACTGAAAGGGACCCTCTGTGCCCTTTTAACTTCAGTTCCCTTCTATTGCAGGTTCAGCCACCTGAAGTTGTTTGATTTCAGAGAATTTGTAATAAATTTTTCTTCTTTTTGGGTGAAAGGATAAAGCAGGGTCTCACAGTATTGTTTCCAAATGCAGTTCAAAAAAAATCTTCACCTTACTGTTAACCTTTTAAGATTGAATTTTCTGGATTTTTCTTTTCTTTTTTTCTTCCCCCCCACCTCCATAATTCTGAGTTGTAGAACCTCCTCAAAAAGGTGTTAAAGGGAGTCTCAGAGGGGCAGAAGAAGGGTTAATCAGTAATCAGGGTATCTGTATTTTCACCCTCCCAGTTTAAGTTCAACCTTCTTTATGTACTGGCATGGAACACAAGCTTTGCCACTATTATACCAGTTTCACTTCTGCACAATTCTCAGGGACAGGAGCTCATCAGATAAAAAAGCCTTCCTTTTCTCTTCTGTGCCTTCCATGGAAAGTGCTTGATTTTTGTTGGGCCTTGGATAATGAATGCTAATCCTTGGATTACCTTGGATACTGGTTCTCCTGCTTGGCTGCTTCTTCCCCCTTTCCTCTTCCTGCTCCAAATTATCTTCCCTCCTTCCCTCGTGGAGTGGGCAGCAGGGGAGAGCTGAGGACCATCAGCACAAGTTGAACTTCTGAAAGGGATGAAGTTAGGGATTCGTATCTTATATGAGAGAATTTGGAAGGTACTGAACGGCATTTGTGCTAGAGTAAAGAAAGTAATACATAATTATAATGTATGGTTATAGACAGATGGAAGAGTGATTTAAAGATTATGCCAGTCCAAAGGAGAGCTGTGTAGTACTGTTGCAAATAACAACATCTGCAGAGAACTGTGTCAGAATTTCAGTGTAAAACAGAGTTAAGAGTGGTACCAATGTTGTGTGTATTCGTAACTCCCTCTAGTGACAAGCTATCGAGACTACACAACTTCCTCTCAAACAGGAGGCTTTACTTTTGTTCCACGTGAAGGAATCTCTACTTTTAGTGCAGAAAATGTTTCAGTCAAACTTTACTGTAGTAAAGTGAGTTTACATCCAGTGTATATAAGTGAAGCAACTACAAGTGAAGGGGAAACCTCTTTCTAATAATTTAAAAGCTTTTTTTTTCTTTTTCATGTAGTGGATCTCTGCTCAGTAATTTTGCTGTTTGATGTTGTAGGCCCTTCTGGATGCATTGAAAAAGCAGCACCCACCTGTGGTTGGGACTCCTCCAGGGAAGGGTGACAGGAGCAGCATTGAGGAGATGAGAACCCAACTTGGAGTTCTTAAACAGCAGGTAAGAACATCTTAAGTAAGCCTGGATGGATTTCACACAGCATAATTTCTCCTTCTCTCCCAGGAATTGTGCCTGGTAGACTTGCTGTGTAGAACTTTTGAAAGG
This sequence comes from Corvus hawaiiensis, assembly GCF_020740725.1. Taxonomy (NCBI): domain Eukaryota; kingdom Metazoa; phylum Chordata; class Aves; order Passeriformes; family Corvidae; genus Corvus; species Corvus hawaiiensis. Next base: position 71,364,282 of record NC_063217.1, read on the forward strand.
AAGAGCCAGTTTAGCCACAGCCCTTTGGAATGATGTTTCCCCAGATGCTGTCATCACAGCAGTGTCCACAAAGTGAATCTGAGTCCTGGCAAAGGACTGGAGCAAGGACTTGCGGAGGGCTCAAAGCAGCAGAATGGCTCTCCTGACGCTTGGAAGTGTCCTGCCAGCTCTCTGCTAGGGGCTGAATTTCATCCAGAGGGAATGCTGAATTTCATGAGTTACTGATTGTGTCTTCTGCTCCTTTTACCTTAGAAGTTGCCAATGTAGTGAATTATCCAAGGATCCTAGTCTTGGAACACTAGAGTGTTGGCATTGCAGTTTTTTTAAGTTGCATCCATAACCTGCATCCCAAGCACTATAGATTTGTATTTATTTATTTTTTAATCTTTGTTCTGAGCAACTCAAGTGTTTTCTGCACTGCCTTTCTTTCCATACGAAAGAATCTGTTTAAGAACATAATAATTTTCAGATAATTTTACACTTCAGGTCTGTTGTCCTGGATAGTGTCAGGGTTAACGTTATTGACACACAAATGGATGTGATCAGAATGGGAGTTTTATTCAATGGGAATAAAATACTTGTTTCTGTCACGTTTGACAGCAGAGCCAGATTTTGCTCTCTAATGTAATGCTTGCCACATGCTGGAGAACAAAATCCTGCACTTGATTGTACAGTAATGAGTTATTTCATTCTACACAATAAAATAGAGTAAACCATTTTTTTTTCCAAAATTCTCATGGGGTATCCATTTTATGAATGTGTTTTTCTAGTTGTATAAATCAGTACAGTGAGTCCAGACTTCCTTCTACACGAATGGAGCAGAAGGCTCTAACTGGATGGAGGGAGGACCTTTGGAGCAAAGAGAGATGTGACAGAGTCCCACAGGAGCTTAGCTGTCATCAGCCCATCCCTGGTCACGGCAGGAGATGAAGGCATTCATTGCTTGGGAGGTGTCCTCCTCTTTCTCAGGGCAACAGAATATACAGCAGAACTGTGCCAAAGTGGTTCCCTTGCAGCTCCAGCAGATTGTACACCTGGGGAGTGGGAGGTGGGACAGCAGAAAGGGAATTGGGAGAGAAGAAATGAGGAAATACTGAGGAGGGAAGTGTGTAGATGGACAAGGGATACAGGGATTTCTGCAAGTGACAGCCTTGTCTCTGCTTTGGAGGGTCAGGAAAAGAATTTTCCTGTGTTGACCTTTTCCTTCCCCTGAGGTATTAACATTTTTCTAGTCCTTCTGAGAAGTCATAGCACTGCTTCCAGCATGAAGAAAACTGGATCTGCCCAATGGGCCGGACATGAGCCACAGCAAGCAAGTTTTTTGGGAAGAGACTGTCAGCAGGCTTTAGTGAGCAACCAAGAGGACATGAAAGGGCTTCTGAAAGTTCTGGTGGTGCTTCCCACCCAAACATGCCTTTGCTATTATTTGTTGGTAGAAGTGCCAGCAACCTCCAGCTTCACACCAGGTGGACATCTGACCATTAGCTGAAGAATTAAGGCAGTCATCTTAACACCAATTAATTTTTGGATTTGTGTTTTGTTTCCGAATCCGTGCACTCGCTGCCTGTGCCTGGGGTGGTCAGATATTTTTTAATGGGATGAAGCTCTGTGATTCCTGACCACATAAAAAGAGCTAAGCCACTGCATCCGCCAGCATTTGCAAGGCAGCTTATTTTCTAGGAATGGGGTCAAACATCTGTATTTCCATTGGGAATTGTGTACATTACATTCCCCTCTGTCTCTACACTGGGGTGAGGAGGTTCTTCACTAACTCCTTGCACTTGAGATACAGGAGGGAGTTAGAAGTGCCCATTGTTAAAGAGAAAACTGGAAAAATGTTAGTGAAATGTTTGTCCTGCCACTGTTAATCCCTTAAAAAGATTGTTTATAATATTTAAAACTGCTATTTGCCAGTCAGCCTTTTAAATGACAAGGTTGTACAAAAGCTGGCACTGGGGACTGTTTCAATTGATGTGTGCCATTGGAGAATGTCCATTGCTTGTCACTTGGTATTGGTCACAAAAAAAGACCAGGGAAACTTTTGTTTGGAGGATTGTACAGAGGAGGGATCCCTTTGGAATGCACCCTCCTGCTTGGGCAGTGTTTAGAAAGCAACCAAACCACAAAGTGGCTCTGCTGAAGTTCACACACTGTTCATAATGATTGCAGGTCCAAATATATGAGGAGGACTTCAGAAAGGAGAGATCTGACCGGGAGAGGCTTAATGAGGAGAAAGAAGCATTGCAGAAAACTAATGAGAGATTACAATCTCAACTGAGTAGACTCAGCTCTCAGGTATGAGTCCAAAGAAAGCTCCCATTGCCAGCACATGTGTATTTTATTTTTTTTTCTCACTTTCCACACAACTCAAGGCTTTCTGGCTTCTCTTAATTGACATTGGATTTTATATGAGGTCACCACCTGGAATGAAATCATTCTGAAGTAATGCAGTAAGAAGATGAGAAATTATTAGAGAAGACTTCCAAAATAAGTAGATGAAGGGAGTATTTATTGCGGAAACTTTTCAAACATATCTGAAAATGGAGGAGGGGGAGGGGGACACAACCAAAAAACAAATCCAGAAGACTTTGATTGTTTCACTGGCACTTGATATAAGAGTTGTAAGATGAAACCAACTTTTGAAATAAAGAGCTTCTGTAGTTCATCCTGACCTCTGCAATTGAATTACAGAGTGATGTTAATATCACTGAGGAAAAAAAATGGTCTCCATACAAATTAGCTGAGCAGCCTCTGCAATAATTTTTTCTTGCAACATCCTTTTTATCTCTTCAAAGTAGTGTCAGTAGGAAGCCATAGCAAAATCATAGCATGCAAAACTCTGAGCTTTCTCAATCCCCATTTAAAAATGATGAAATCTCGAGGTTTCCTGTCTTGACAAAATTGTGCAATGCTTTAAAAGAACATCTGATTACCAAAATGTTCTGTGGTGATTTATTGTCCTCCCCAACATTGTTGTGACACAGAAACTTCCGTATTGTCTTATTCTCAACCGAGCCATGCATCAATGCTGGTGGGGTCTTGCTAAAGTGTCAGAGGCCGGGTGCTGCCCAGTGCCCCCCACTCCCACCAGTCTCAGCGATGTTGTGCTTGACTGTCCCTGCAGTGCACCCACAGTTCACACTGGAGATCTTCCTGTTTGTCTCTTCCTGCCTCGAGACTTGATTAAACAGAGCCTGTGGAGGATTTTAAAGATGAGAGCAAGCATATAAAATATTTATTATTCTGTTTTCTTAAGTCAAATTATTTAGCTGTGACTCATGGAATCACAGAATATTAATCATCTTTTACCCCTCCTTGCTCTGTCCTTAGGCAAATTCCTGTTGTCTCTACTGGAATACAGAGGGCCTATGAAAAGGCAGACCCAAATCTGAGGCCATCAGCTTTGGTCCTATACCAAAATTTTTAACTTATCTTGTCATGCAAGTGACTGTCCTTGTAGTTCTGCTTCAAACTCTTGAAAGCTACTGTGTGTAATGAAAATACAGAATTGTTTTTAATATATAAGACACACAGAAATGTGCTTATCATATCTTAAAACCAATATTTTCCTCACAGAAAATGCATCAAGAGTCTGGTGTGGCACAAGTTAGCTCTCTTAAATAATTTTTTAAATGATAAATAGTCTGAGGGGACTAAACAAGCAGCACTGTAACTCGTGTACCTGAATGTTCTGTTGGTTGTGTTCTGCTACTAATGCATTTCTTCTTGTTCTTATTTTCTTGATAGACGAAAGAGCTCCCAGTACAGCCTGAGAGGCCCAGTTACCCAGCTCCACTCTTCCTCTCTCCGTGTGTCAGTTATGGGGGTTGTGGGATGGTGCTTCACTATCCAGATCCTCGGGTGCATCCGGTGCCTCGCAGGGCACAGGAGCAGCAGCAGCAGCGCTCGGTAAGGTTCTCACTGTTTTCTGTGTCACAAGGACACTGATTTTCTCACAGCGTGGTGGCCACAGGTGCCATCACAGTACCATCCTCAGCAGCAACTGAATCTGTGCTTTCCTAGTTTGTTGTCAGGTCCAGATCAAGATCAAATTTACTTTGGCAAATACTCTTTATCTATAACACCACCAAGAAGAAAAACATGATTCTTACACATTGGTTTGTTAATTAAAAACATAACGTTGTTTGGTTGGAGTCTTGGTGATTTCTTAGGTTAATTTACTTCCATGACACGCATTCAGAGCCCTTTCTAGCTGTATAATTACCCTACTTCAGAAGTAGGGATCTGCTCTGAGCCTTCAACATGAGATAATAAAAACCAAATCAGGAGAAGTGGAAGTTCTATCTGAGTGTGGCTAACACAATGGGAAATTTGCCTTTTTTCCTGGAGCACAACAGAGTCCTGTCTTCCTCAGCATGAAGAAGAATAGCTTTGCACTGGAGCAGGTTCTGTGAGTGGTAGTTATTTATTCCAAGGAAAATACTGCTTCAAAGAATATTTTTGAAGTGCTTTGGGTTATCTAAGTGGGCTGGCTTGTTCCAATCTAGTGAGAATGCATTTAAACATGGTGAATGTCATTTTAAATACACAATATCTGTTTCTGGCTATAAAGCTGTCACATATGGAAAGATGCTCATTATTTGAGAAATTATAGCTGAATTTTTGCAAAATGCATGTAAGGCTTTCAGGCTGTAGAAATCCAATGGAAAAGCTGTGGTTAGACAAGTAATTTTGTGCTTCAGGAGTGTGCTTATCTGCCTATTTATCAAAGTTGGAAGTATTGCAGAATGTTTTTCCCTGCAATTTGGACACTGGCCCAGATTATTTTGGCTCTTCTCCCTGAACTTTCATCATCTGGGTTTCTAATTCTGTGAGGGATCACTGGGTTTACAACTTTGCCATTCCTGCCGGAGCACCGGGGTCAGTGTGACTGGTTGCTTTGTAACTCCCAGTTTCATTCTGACCCTTTTTTTTCAATTCTTTGCCTGTGTGAGTTGCTGCTCTGAGCTTTGGGTACCTCCCTGAGCAATTTGTTAGCAATGAGGAAAGGTGTTAGAATTTAATGGGTGTCCTGATACGTAATCCTGCGTGTTTAGGCTGTGCTTTTGCTTTTTCCTTCTTTTTTTCTGTCTTGAACTTTTTCTTTCCTTTTTACACTCCAGTAGAAACATTTTGGTTAGTCTGATGTGAAATACACATCTTATTCCTGAAATTCATTCAAGTTTGTGGGGTGTAGGTACATAAAAAGAGGAGAATTGATCTGAGAACATAAAATTCACCAGAAGCTCAAAAAAGCAATGCAAATGAGTGTGATTTGAGCCACTGGTGAAAAACTACCTGTGCTTAAAGCTTTGTATCAAAGCCTATTTTGTTTGCCCACAAGCACAGGATTAGTTAATTATTCCTTTGACTGGTACAATTTAAGTTAAAATACAACAGCTCCTTTTTTTTCCCTGACAGTGTATGAGTGATTACTGCTGTATAAGCACGAATGACAGCAAAATGTAAAAGTTAAATCTGTTTTCTATATCTACAGCTTCATCCTGCCATCTTAATTTAGGCAAAATTTCTGTAGGAGTCTATGAAATTTGTTCCCTGCAGATTGAAGTCTGCAAGACTCCCCTTGGGACTACTCAATGATTTTGTCAAGAGTAATTTCTGTGAAACAAGAATCACTTTTCCAGTGTAACTAATTTGAAGGAGCAATTACCTAGAATTTGACAAGCTTGCATGGACTACTTATTCCAGACAGACAGCCTAACACAGCTTCAGCTGAAATGGCTGGCCCCAAAGTTGTTTTCTCTAGTGGTAATTTGCTACTCATTTACCACAGTGGGTGGTATAAACTATAATGCACTATTTCTTCCAGGATTTCCCTGGACAAAACTATGCCTGCACAGGCATAACCTTCCCAATACTTCCTCTTACAAGAAAGATGGGAATTTTCCCTATCCCACGGTATTTTCAGGAAGTTATTTGATAACAGCTAATGTTATAGAGACACGAGTGCTAACCTGTGAGGAAGGGGAGGAGGAGAGAGAACTTTATTCCATGGTTAATTCCTGTCACACTGGAGCATTTTACAGCTGTTACAGATGTATTCAAACTGGAGCAGCTTCACCTGTCAGGTGGGCCAGGTTTCACTGGGGTTCTTTGGTAGAGGGAGATGCTTGCTGGTATCTTCTGCTGCACTTTATTCCTTAGTCCTTTTAAAATCTGGTTTGGTTTTCTTAATGTTTCCTTGTGATTTGTGGGATCTAGAAAGGTTTACACCAATTTTTCTAATGGGTGCAGCATCTAGACCCTATGCCATAGGAAAGCAAGCAAGCTGGAAGACTGGGATTGGTGGAAACATACCCGTAAATATAAGATTTTTTTGTAAACTGCTTTTGTATGGCTAATGAGAAGCTTCCCAGCACAATTATGTTTTTATCATGTCACTATTCTTTTGTTTGAAGTGCCTGTGAAGTCCATATTGCTGCAATAATGTTTTATTGTTCTGTGCAGGCAGACTATCAGTGGTATGTTCCTGACCAGCTTCCGCCAGATGTGCAGCACAAGGCAAATGGTAAGACAACAGCTGTACAGAGCATGTATTAAATGTACTTTGTTTTCAAATGGAGGCCTTTGAGAGATGTAGAGTAAACTTTCCTGTCTATCTGTTGAGTGCTTATGTGACAGCTTTGCCTTGGAGAGTCAAGGTTGGTGTGTGTGCAGCACAGGTGAGGTTTCTGGTGTAATTCCATCTACGTTACTGCTTTGTTGCAATTCATAAAATGTCTCTATTACACATTTTAGGATCGCACATTTGCCTCATTAAACACCTAGTAATAGTCCTAAAGAAAAGATATCCTCAAAATTCTCCTTAGAGCTTCTGTTGCTCTGGCAAAGACCAAATTTAATGATGTGCCAAAACTGGGGGCCAGCATGGGGCAAGTTTAGGAGACCTTGGTAACAAAGTGCAGGCTTTGGGATGTTGTTTCACCTTAAAGGCAAAATGCCCATTGCTGTTCCTGGTCTGTTCTGGTAGTTCAGGGTGCCAGGTCTGAAAATAGAGCCTTGCAAATGAACAGAGTATTCTCTGTTGTATGTTGGCAAATACTTGCCAAAGGGTCGGTACAAACTATTCTTTGGAAACTGGGAGGAGTATTTAATATTTGTATCTGGATTTGAAATCATTCCTGGGTGTTCTGAAATACTTATTTCAGACCACTCAAAAGATGGACACCACAAGGAATCTCTTCTGGGTGGGAATCTGCCATCCCGTGGTGCCAGTGGGTACCATGTGGGGTGGCAGGGACTGATGAGTCCAGAAGCTGTTTTGTAACATCTGGAAGAAGAAGATGGCTCCAGAGGAACTATTCCATTATTTGCTGTCATCCAGGTTTGCCCAGAAGAGAGGGTAGGGTGGGAATGTAGCTCACCAAAATGGCTGATGAGCGTCCCATAATTACATGGCAGCTCTTTGGAGGGTTCTGATGTGGTCACAGGGAAAGTAGTGCTGTGACTGCACAACAGAACAGATTAATTTTGCCATTCCTCCCACTTAAACTCCAAGAGATTTACTGCACCAGAGGATACAGGGAGGATGTTTATAACAGGGGATGAAACCAGTCCAGCCACCAACTGTAGCTGTGGTCCAGGGCAGTGCACTTGGGGGATCTGAAGAAAGAAAATTCTTCTTCTGCCCTGCTTGTCTAAGTGACTTGACTTCTGGCTCCCTGAAAAATACTTCCTGAAAAACTGTGCTTTGTGTTTCTATTACTGTTCATTGCCCAGAATATCCAAACACCCCCTTCTCAATGGGACAGGGATTAGGACACTTGGAGACTTTTCCCTACCCTTTTTGCTTCAGTCCCTATAAAGAGGATTTATTAACAGTCCCATCGCAGTGCTGTGTAGGACGTCTGCTTTAACACCTCCTGGGCTCTTACTCTTTTTATCCTGGCTGCTAAAACAAAGATGATTTTGATCATTTATCCATTGATCACACAGAGGTCAAGCTTCCACTCTCAGTTAAAAGTTACTTGCTTGGCAATATGTATTATATATGGTTGTCTATATTAAAGCTGCCTGTGAGTATTTTAAGAACGGTTTCCAAGATAGAAGCTCCAAGAATATGTGATGAGCAAGTTCTTGGTGTTCCCATTTCTTTGTTCCATTTTGTACAAGTGCTAATTACAGTGGTGGGTCTAAATGAGCCAGTGTGTGCAGCAGCATTCCTGATTCTCAGTTCTCATCCTTCATTTTCTCAGTAGATGATAAATGGACCAATAAATCTCATCTCTGCTGAGCTAGGTCTTCATTATAGAAAACAAATCAGCAGTGCAGCAACTTTTGGGCATGAAAGTTTCCTTTAGGAATGCTGTTTCAGTAGATTGATGTTTCTAGGGAAAACCCTTACGTTTCCCTTAACAAATTTTCTTTTGACGCTGGGCATTTTTTCTTAAGTAATAATTATGAAACACAGGTCACAGGCTGTAACTTTAGAGCTGAACAAAAGTGAAATGAATTGGGAAGCTGATATTTTTTTAAAATATTCCATTCAAAAAAGCCTGTTTTACAGATCTCTGAAATGTATGAGAGTCTCTACATCAACTCTGACTAGTTTGCTATAATGTCTTTGGGACTTCAAAGGTATATGTCTCCAAGGGGGAATTACTAATTTTTTTCTGCAGTTTTGTACAGATGCACCCACATTGTGCTTTCCTGCCTCTCTTGTGAGGGAGGAAGGTGTTTGCACCAAAATACCTTGGCATTTGACTTGGGTTCTGCAGGCCCTTCTGTAACCAGCTGTAATCTCATGTTTTCTGCTGCTCCTGTAACCATACCTATACTTTTTTTCTGACTGGCACCACTTTCCTTAGCTGTTCCCATTTCAGAGGAGGCTGTTTCCAAGGTCTGCTGCCTCTGTGAAACCCAGCTCATCTTTCTATTTTGTTTAAGCTTTAAACACTTTTTGCCTGCATCTATAGACGCAGGATTATCTCTGAAGTATTTTTTAAATTAAAAAAAACCCAACACTTTGCTACAGAAATTTGATGAACGCTATTTTCTAAAGTTTGTTCTCCAGGCTGTTATTTTCCCCAGAAATGTGTTTTGGTAGTTGGCAGAGGATCACTTATGCAGTGTTGTGTCCAGCACTGAACTCTCGTGGTTGTGTGATGGTTTGGATCTGACACTCTTTGATTTGAAACCTTTCTAATAAGCTGGGAATAAATTCACCAGAATACAGGAAAGATGAGAGGAATAGGGTGGGCAAAATGAGAGGAAAAAAAATAACTCAACCCTCAAAAAACTGCTTAAAACCTCAGGTCACTCATACCAGAGTTCAGCTTGTCTTCCAAAAAAGCAAAGATGTTTTCCTTGAAAGCCCCAATAAAGAAGGAAAAGCAAAGTGGAAATGTAGGTGATACAAGACAGAGATTAAGAAAGATGATGAGATATTTTCTTACTGCATGGGCAATGTATTTCCAAGAGACTAACTCTTCTTTCCCAGCTCTGGACTGGTCCCTCCCCAGGTGCTTTGCTGTGCAGGAAGCCTAGTCCTAAATTGTGCTTAAATTCTTCCAGCCTAACCTTGTTGAACCAGCAGTGCTGCCTCAGGAGGGACTTCAGCTCCTAAGTCTCTCTGTGCTCTGTCACACTCTTGATATCAGTTTCTGACCTTTCTGTTCTTGGTTGCATGGTTCTGTTTGGTTTTTGCGGTTGATTTGGGTTTTTTTAATTTTTAAGGAGCAAGGCAGAAAGATTTCCAGCAAATGTACTTAATGTCACTTTATTTGGCAAGCAGCGTTGACTTCCTTCCTCATCCAACTGTGCAAAATTGAAAAGACAGTTGTGAAAAAGAGCTTGATCTTGGAGATTTTCCCTGGACCCAGACTTGTAATGCCAGATTCTCTGGAAAAAAGGTTTATTGCTCAAAAGCCTACTCGGAGCAAGAACCCTTTTGCGTGCTGCAGCTGCTGGCATGTCTTGCCTTTTTCACTTCTGGAATGAATCCTACTGCATTTGTTTCCTTGGCAGAAAGATTCCCAGGACATGCATTTAAGGACCCCAGTTGCCCCTTCAGAACATCAGATACAACTAATGGGTTTCTCCAGCCTGAGCTAGATGATTTTATGTTGGATGCAGTGATGCCAGGCACAGGGAGAAGCCCAAATGGAGCCTTTTGCTTCCCTCTCCCAGGGTAGCTCTGGAGGCTTGTGAGAGCAGCTGGTCACCTTCTCATCTTGGCACACTCAGGGAAAGCAGAGCTCAACCTGCAAAGCCCTAAGGGTGCCCAGATGAGCACATGGATGTGCCCACTTACTTCCATTATAATCTCATCTCCTCTTCCTTTCCACACTCTGCTGCTTCCCAGATTTTTGCCCCCAAGGTACCTAATTTGCTGCTAATGTTGTTATAATTACAGCTAATTGGAAGAAGAGGAGGGAGAAGTGTGGGATTTGCCACTGAAAATAATGACATCTGTAGGGAGAGGGGAGAAAAAATGAAAAACTGAAAAAAATGGATTTGTGGAGGTCTTCAATAAAAACCAGACAGAGAAAAAAAAAAGTCAATTAATTGACATCTTAATCTTCCTGGAAAAAAATCCAGACCCTTAACATTTTTGGTATTAGCCTGTCCTCAGTGCATACATTACATGAGAAATTATCAGTGCTTCCAAGTAGCCAAGACAGATTTAATTAGCAGCTTGCCCTCCCCATTGGGAAGGAAAATGTGATTATTTTAAGCATTTTTACTGATACGACTTGATTTCTGCTACTGCAAAAAGGCCATTAGCACACTTCTGATTTCTAACTCCAGAACATGTGAAGTTAAAGTGCTTTTAAAAGTCAGCTTGAGCCGAAGATCACAGAATGTATTGTAGTTCTTCAGAGTACCAGGCAGAAAAGTCTCCTGGGAAGAGGAGCAGGATATGTGATTTAAACAGCTGCAGGATTTGATCATTTTATTTCTATGAGCCAACAGATCAGGATTTATCATTCCTAATGTTTCTCTTGCAAGTGAAATGCTGAGTGCACTTGTGCTTGTGCTTCTAGAGATGTGTTCCAGCATTTCCAAAACCTTTTGAAGCTTTGGGAAGCATGTGTCGCACCAGCAATAGCGTATTTCCTTTCTTCAATTTTATTTTGTTTTCCTAGCTTGAGTGACTTACTATCAAATGCATTTTTGGACCACAGACACCTGTTTAGCCATGGGTACGACTGCCTAATTATTCCTTCTGTCATATTTAGCTGCTCTCTTGGGTGCACCTAATGCCAGAGTACACCTCTGAGCACTGCTGAATGTCAGCTGATCTTTTTAGAAGTCTGGAAAGGGTTTGCAGGGAGGCTTTAAGTCATTAGACCCTACTGTTTGCTCTGTACCAACCATCAGGACTAGAGGAAAATTGAGACAGAGACTCCTAGAGCACTCTGTGATATCCCCACTCCCTTTTGTTACTTCACTCCTACTGCCGCTCAATGGTTTGGTTACAGTCTTGTAATGAAGTACAATGCTGGCTCTGGGGAGTGTGTGTGTGTGAAAGTGTTACAACACAGAGGAAAATTACTCATAAGTGAGTTGTATTTCTCAATGTCAAAATAATTCCCATTGATTTGCCTTTGCAGATTCCTCCCCGGAGAAGGGAGCCCATTGCTGACAGCCTCTGGCCTGGAGAAGTGTAAAGCAAAGGCTGCAAGGGAGTCTTGCAGCTTCACTATTCTGTTTTCTTCTGGGGTTTTTTTGCCCCTAGCTCCTTATCTCTGCAGTGCATGTGATTTTTGTCTGGTGAAATCCCTGCGAGGACAATAGAAAAGCAGATCATACAGGCTGGTGATCCTCAGGATCCAGTTAAACTCTGCTGGGAAGCGTTACTGCCCTTTGTTCCGAAGATGCTGTTTGTGCTGCCTTATGAGAATCTCTTTAAAAGCCTGATGAGAAAAGATGCAGCTCTTGCTGGGGATTCAGACTGTCACATCTGGTTTGAATTCAAGAGCTTACAAGCCCAACAGTGGTGTGATTTTGTTGTTGTTGTTGTTGTTTGGGAATTATGGGGGTTTTTATTTGATTCCAGGGAATGATTCGATATATCACCTTGAATTCTGTCCTCTCTTTCTTGGTTGGTGAAAGGGAAATCTGCTTCACTGTTTAAACACATTTGTGTAATTGTAATCAGGGTACCACCAATACAAGGCCAGGTAAAAGGTGCCCACTTCCCCTTTTTGAGTCCAGGTCAGATCTCCTTTTGTTTCGGCTCTAGAATTATATGTAAAACAAAATCACAAGGGGTTTTTTTCTGTGTGTACTTATTTGTATTGAAAGAATTTTAGTAGAAATATTTAATGGGTTTAACTTCTCAGTGAATATGGCTTTATATTTCCAAATTATTCTTGTGATGAATGTGAACGTTGTCATGTAACCTCTAACCCAAGAAATAAAACCTGGCTTTTTAAGTGAAATTGTATTTAGACAATTAAATTTTTTCAGAAAATTTTGGTGGATGAGTGTCCAGCAAGCATTTCTTGATAATCTACTTGCAAGGTTGTCTCTTCCCTTCAGGCTTTTAAGAAGGCTGCTGTTGAGAAACAGGTACCCAAACCTGTTGGGACCCCACCTGAAAGAAGAAACAGATTTTCGCAGGACATGAGATGTCCTGCCTGCTTTCCTGGTACCTCAGGAGTATTTAATGTGGATTTAAATTCTCTCACAAACAGTTTTTTGAGCTGTGCAAAGAAGAGTCATCGGCTACAGGACTGCCGGCATGTGTCGTTTCTGCTTTTAGAACAGATATTTCCATTCCCTTCCATATACAGAGGACTGTGCATTGAAATAATAACCTTACAGGATTAAACATGTCCAGCATTTGATTTTGGACTCAATGGGGAACAGTCCATGGGAAAGGATATTTCTGCTTTTACATTGTAGAGCGATGCTGCTTCTGCCAACAGGGGTGAAAGAACTGACATTCCCAACTTACAGTATGGACTCAGGAAGAGCAGGAGCAAAGCCCTGAGCGAGGCAGCCTCCGGAGGGAAGTTGCTTTTTGGGGAACTATTGAAAATTAGAGTTTGACTGCAACCTTAGCTCCACAATAGACTCCCGAGTCTCTGCTAGAGAGGGGAGTTTTTATCTCTGCATTAATTTGGAGCCGACTTACAGACACTGCAGCAGCAGATAATGTAACCAGCACACAATATACCCGCGCTCCTCCTGATCGGTGATTTGGCTAATAAGGGTGAGATCATGGAAAATGCTAATGCACTGCCTTCGGAAAATCCAATTAGAATGTAACCTCATTCAATGGGAGCTCCCAGCAGGTGACCAGCGCTGCGGGCAGAGCACCCCGCGCTCAAAGCTGCCGGGAATCCCCCGAACAGACGAGCTCTGTGTGCTCGAGGTGGGGGCAGCCACCCCGCTCCATTCACTTCCACTGTTTTCCCCAACCATCCGCGAAGGTTTGCGCCGGCCATTTGTGGTGCTTAACTCATTATCTGACAGCATTAGCTGGCCCAAAAGGACGATTGAACGCGAGCTATTCACAGGGAGAAAATGGTGTTTGCAGGGCTATCTTTTTAGTCACAGGCTTTTAATGTTTGTCAGGCGTGGGCACAAGACTGTAAACTTTGGCTCACACAAATCCTGATCGCGCCAAGTGTGGGGTATTCCTGGTGTTGTATGATAGAGAGTTTGTATCTTTTGAAATGCACATAAAATGCCTGTAAGTTGCTTTTCCGCTTGATTTTCTTGGAATGATGTATGTTCCCCAATGCAGGTGCTGTCATCTGTCTGAATTAGCATTGTCAGGCTCAAACACCCCCAAAGGAAACGCTTTCTGCAGTGACCCAGACAACTCTGAGAGGGTGAGTTATTTTAGTTCAAATCAGCCATAGTGTTCTTAACAGGGATTTTTTCCTTCCTAGAGCTGTGCCAAAACTGGATATCAACACTCCCAGTTCTCCCTTAAAAGCTTGGGGTCTTTGGAGAATTTTTATCCCTTTCTGTTTTTTTTTTAATGTGGAGCAAAATGTTTTGTTTTTATACATAGTCTCATTAATTATAGCAAGAACACACCATCAGTGAAAATGTTTTCTTCTCAGATGAAATGAATTGCATAAACAGTAGAACTGGAAAGGCATGGTGAATGCTGTGGGTGAAAGAATGCTCTGTACCCTTTGGCTCTGGGTCTCCACACCCAAAGACTTGCACTTCATTATCTTCACATCATCCTCCCAGCCTCCTACCAGTCATTGCTCAGTCACAGCAGCAGTTTCTGGGTAATCAGGCTTATGGGGTGCCCAACATTTCTGGTCTTCATCCCCTCTCTCTCTTTCTGTAGTCTAGAATAGAATGAGAAAAAGCAGGTGGTGTATGATCAAACCTTTTGGTCAAACAATCTCAGCTTCCCACTATAATGGGCAGGGAGTGTATCCTGGAAATTCTACCTTGCCCATAGCACCCTGTGCTGAGCTGAGAGGATAATTCTAATCAGGTTAAACTTCTCTCTTTATTTTAAAAAAGAAATTAACCCTGAACTCCAAAAATGGTTTCTGTATTTTAACTGTTGTGAGAATGACAGAAGAATTTCTCCGATTTGTGCAGATGCAAGTTTAAAGGTCTGCAGGACACCATGGGGTGGAAAACACTTTTTTGATTAATAAAACACTTTCCCCCCAGGAGCCAGGATGCTGGTTAATGCTGTGTTTTCACTTAGAGCAGCAACAGCCCTGCTTCCACCTGCACTATAAAAGGGCAGCACCCAGGTGCTTCCTGTCCAAGGGCTGCTCTTGTGAGAGCCAAAGGTCCACGCTGGCCATGGGCTGGTGGTGATGAAAGCAGGGCTGGGCAGCCAGGGCAGCCAGGGAGGGGACCTCATTGTCTGTTGAGCAGTGTAGGAGTTAGGATCTCATAAAAGTGGGACTGTAGATTTCAACTCTGGTCTAATGGAAGATATCAGACCAAGGGACGGTCTGAGGCTCTTCCCAGGGCCGAGGGAAAAGATTTGGAGAAGGGAAGTCTCGTGGAGAAGAAAGCAGGATGTGTGCTGCTAATGTTTGTAGCACATGAGCTGATTGAGAGAGAAGTGACAGCTCTGGTGAATGGTAAAGCTCCTTTGTTGGCCTTTTTGCCATCTGGGTGGTTCCTTTCATTTAGTTGCTTGGTTTAGCTGGGAGAAGAGAGGGAGATGTTTTAATTTTCTTGGAGGAAGTTTTCATGTTGTGCCTTCCTGTGTTCAGGCATCCTGTGTGTCAGCTGTTGGTCATGTTAATCCCACGTTAATCCATTTAAGACAACGGCATTACCCTGCAGGGCTGGCACATGGATAGATTCTTTGCAAGTTACTCACCAAACCAGCTCCTTCTTTGATTAAATATAGCAGTCACTTAAAACTCTTACTTAAGGCTAGGCACAAAGCACCAGTCAGGTTATTTCCCTGTGCTAAAAGTTAGGAAGAACTGCACTTTTCTAAAGGTTAAAATAAGAGCTGGTCTTTTTGCAGTTCCTATTCTTTTTCCCTCTTTCTCCTCAGTGCCAAATTTGCAGCCTGTCCTTAATAGCCATGCCCCAGCATGGAATCTGTAGAAATAATGTCAGAAGAAACAATCCTAGTTATGGAATGGAGGGGATTAGCAATGATACCAGAAAAACACGTCATCAGCACCAGGATATTTCAAAGAAGTTTCTTTCTG
Organism: Corvus hawaiiensis; assembly: GCF_020740725.1. Taxonomy (NCBI): domain Eukaryota; kingdom Metazoa; phylum Chordata; class Aves; order Passeriformes; family Corvidae; genus Corvus; species Corvus hawaiiensis. The sequence continues at coordinate 71,379,917 of NC_063217.1, forward strand.
TGTAAGTGACCTGTTCAGACACCAAAGCAGCTTTGGAGGGGCAGTCACACTCCCCTTATTTTCAACTTTCATTTAGAAAGAAGAGCTTTACAGGAGAAAAGCTGAGCTCTTATGAACTGGAATATCAATACTCTCTTATGTTGGCAGTAGCAAGAGAGGGATTAGTTTATTCCCTGTTAAAATTCCCCTGTGGTCAAGAGTTAAGTGAGGGTGTGGATGGCAAAGAGGGGACTTGGAGCCTCCAGTGATGAATTTGCTCCAGAAGGGAAGGGAACTCGCTAAAATCAGGTTTGAGGCATGAATATTGCATTACAGTTAACTAAAAGCAGGCTTGACTCTGGCTTAGTAATGCCAGCAAAATTGGTTGCTCACAGGGATTGTTCCTAATCCTTGATAGTGCTAATTAAAATTCAAAGCATGTGTGTGATGTTGTTATCTCACTGCCCATGACTTCTGAAGAGACATCTGACTTCCCTGAGGATTTGGGTGTGGTTGGGTCCGAGCACTGGAGCTTCTTTTCTGTTACTGGGTGATAAATTAATAACACAGGACTTGGAAACACAGCTAAGAAAGAGCTGCAAAACCAGAAAACCTCCCCACCAAATCAAACCCCACTGCATTACGAGATACCTGTTGGGCAACTGAAAAAAAAAAATCCACAGAAAAATAAAAAAAAGGCAATTAATCCGAATGTGCTGTTAATTTAATAGTGTTCCCATGTGGAGTTTTAGTGCTACTGTCACAAGCTGGCCATAACTTCTTGCTGTTCCACAGATGCTTGTGACAGGCTCTGCTTTTCATGCTCATTTCTTTGCAGCCCTTCACTTTGGAGTCACAACAAACCATCTATTGGTTGTTTTGGGGTTTTTTTTGAGAAAGTAAAATTCCCATTGGAAGAGAACTTAGAAAGGTGGTGCTGTACTGCCAGGAAACTTTTTCCAAATAATTGAATTGTTATTAATAGGCATTTTCACTTTGATGAATGCAAACATTCAAGCTATGGCATGCAGTGTGGCTTTCTGTATCTGAAAGCACAGATAAGAGATGTGGGAAATGCAAACAAAAAACCTGAGTAGTACCAGGGAGGGGGAGGATATTAATAAGGAAGGAATATCCCTTATGAGTTCCTTGTTTGTTCATATTCATTCAGCCTATTCTGCCCAAATTTGTTTAGTTTCTGTATGTAAACACCACTACCGTGTATGAGCAGTGTTTCATTTTGGTTTGGAACAGCTTCATCTTATGAGGACTGTCAGCCTTTCTTGTTCTGAGAAGAAAATGATGCAGGCATTGCACCTCAATTTGTGTGTGCTGGGAGGGTGTGACACTGGCAGGATGTTTCAAGACTACTGAGCAGATGCCATTCATCTCGGTCAACTGTTCTCAAAAATATTACATTTCAGTTGCAAGCGTCTAAATCCCCATTCAATTCTTCAGGCTACTTTAAGCTTTAACATATTAGTCCCTGAAATTCTGCAGACATTCTGCCTCTGAAGTCCCCAGAGACAGGGCTCTGCAGAGCCCAGACTGAGTCTGGCTTTGCTAAACTGCATGGATTTTCCTCGCTCTGTAGGAAAAACGTGTGTGGAAAACTCAGGCTCTTCCAGGTGGTCTAGGGCCTGTACGTGCAGGTGATGATGTTTGTGCACAGTCTGTGCTCCTGTGTGTACTTGCATATTTCTGTTTCCATTATACACCTAGAAAACAAGTGTTCGCTTAGGAAGGTTTGAGTGTAAGAGCTAAATATATCCATACATGTGCTCTTCCCCTGTAGGAGAGAGGTCTAGCAAGATTGCTGAAACTTTTAACCTGGCCACATAACAAGAGTCAGTGTCCTCAGGGGACAGTGTTGTAGTGAGAGAAAATGAAGATTTCTCTTCAACCTGGAGTTCAAACTTCACCAGGGTCTAATTTTTAAAGTCTTGCCAGGCTTTGTCTGTGTAGCTGTTAGATGGGTTTCACTCAGGGCTGGCAGAGCCTACTCCCTGCCTCCCTGCTTGCTTTCTCAGTGCAGGCTTTATGTTTATCCACTGCTGAGGGAGAAGTTGTGTTTCCATTGGGTTTTATTTACTCTTTCATAAGACTACTCCCAGTTTACTGGAATAGTTTAATTGGGTTCCAAAGCAGTCTGTCCTGCTCACAAAAGAGCAGTGTTGCTCTGCTTCTGCTTTTCCTTTGGTGATGAGGGGCCTCTGGATCTAAACCACCATCTCCTCCCCTGCCTGCAGGCTGTGGAAAGGCCCGTGGTGCATCTCTGGGAGCATCGCTGGAATGGGAATGGGCAATGGACACCTTTCCTCTCCTTGGCCTCCTCCACCTGACTGCATGTGGGGTTTCAGCAGGAGGGACAAGGTCAGTGCCTCCCCAGCAGAGCTGTGCTCACAGCTGAGAGTAAGGATTTGTCCAAAATGACGTGATTTTAGACCAACCTGAAAAACCATTCCTGGCAATTTAAACACTTCTCTTTTGTAGTGAGAAAGTACAGTACAAAAACTGACTTCCCCAAAGGCTTCCTGGGCCATTTCCTCACCTCACAGAGCTGGTTTCCTTCTGCAAGGCACAAACTCTTCATTACAAGGAACAGAGTATTTTTAGGAGCTCTGGGGAAGGGAGCCAGGCAGAGCAGGTCCATGCTTTTTGCCTGGTTTCCTAGGGAGCAGCGTTTATGGAGCTGTGCTGGCTCTGTGCAGGCCACGTGTCTGCCAGGCCTTCCCAGTGACTTTGTATCATCTATGAAATGTCAAATTTGATACAAAGCCAGCAGGTTCCAAGGGTGTTGGCTTCCTAGAGGTGGACAGGTGGAAGGTAGGGGAACCTTTTAGCTCAGGGAAATCTCAGCGTGTTGTCTGGGCTTATTGGACATCAGAAAATGCAAACTGGAGCTCAGCCAGGTGAGACCTGTCCCCAGGAGCCCCAGCTTCAGTGAGCCAAGGCCACGCTGCCTGTTTGATCTCCATCCCTGCTCCTGCAGGGTGCAGGCTGGTGAGGTTTTTCTGAGGGAGGGAGGCAGGCCATAACACATAAATGTGAGATGTGTATGTTACACACTGACAAAGCATCAGTAATACCACGTGCACATTTGTGTGTGTATGAGTAAAAATCAGGGCGTGTTCAGGAGACAGAATCCAACCTGTCTGTTTTCATCAGTGGGAAGTTTTTCTGAATAAGGGTGTCAAAATATAGGCACTGCTGTACAGACTCATCTCTGCTTTGGAGGTCACAAAGTTCTTCAAAGAACTGCACGCGTGACTTTGCGCTGGGAAGGAGCTTTATTGGCTCTAGAGGGAACGAGCACATAAATTGTGGAACATTTGTAATCCTGATCCAGGCCAATCCAGAGGAAATCTGCAAAGCTATCAATAAAGCAGGAGAATATTATGAATTAGTGCATGATAAATGAGCTGATGGGCTGGCAGCTGATCCAGTCAATACATTGAAAGGTTGTCACTGATGCTAGGCTGAAGTGCTTTGATGCTGGTCTTCCCTTGATTTGGCAATGGGATTTTTGTGGACATGCTCATCATCATCATCCTGATGGGCTCCCAGAGGAACCGCCCTTTTTCTCTGGAAAAGTGGGACATATTAAGGAAGCACCTGGTGCTAAAGCCATCTCTCTTCAGTGCTCCATCTTTTTTCTTCAACAGGAGTGAAATGCCATTTGAAAACAAATGTACTGCATCTTACCCTGCTTTCAAAGATTATGATGGTGATGGGGAAAAGAAGTGGCTTTTAAGCTGGGTGTTTCCTGTTTGGTTTTTGCCTGATTTTAAAATACTATTTCCTTTCCTTTTCTCCTTGCTGAGCCAACACTGGCAAATCTTAGAAAGGAACACTGAAACACCCATTTTCTCAGCAACACGGGGGATATTGCTGCGTAATGGATGGCCTTATTTTCTCAGACTTGTCCTTGGGGTAGATGTAGCAGGTTGGGGTGTTTACAGACAATAAATGCCAGTTCTGTGTGGAGGAGTGGGAGAAGAAACTGGGGCTGGAAAATATTTCATCGGCCTGTATGAAAAACCTTAAAGCTGGTGCTGAGAAAAATAATTATCTTTAAGCAAACAATTCCACTTGGAATAGTTAACACCCCAAAAGCATTTCCAGCCACTTAGCTCAGGGGTGCTCTTTCCACGCTCTCTGATTCAGTTGATTCCCTGTGTTCCTCCAGCTGGAGTTGTAAAAATGACAGGAAAGATTAAATAAATGTATCCCATCAATTCCTCCGTGGCCCTTTGGTAGTCAGCTCTTCTGTACAGATTTCTTGGTGTCTTGAGGCAAGCTGTCCCATGGACTTTCCTGGGGACCACACACAGACACTCAGCTTCTTCTGGCATTTTTTTCTTCTAATTGCCCACCTTCTAAAAAGCAGCCCTTGCGCTTCTCCAGAGTGGCAAACAACTTCCTTTGAATAGCTCGGATGTGCTCGGCTACCAGGGAATGGCAAATCAACAGAAGTGCCTCTGTTGTGCCTTTTGCTCCTCACAACATATGAATGCTATGAGAAAACAGACACAGTAGTGGGGCTTGTTGCCTCCACATGCACGTCTGAGGCTGTATCCATATGAATCCTGCTCCCCTGCCCAGTTTGGGGAGGCTCCGACCAGGAGCGAGCGCTTCCGAAGGCAGACGGGTTACGTGCGTTCCCACACGCCGTGTTCTTGAGGCAGAGACAAATTCCTGCAGTTACATAAGATGTTGGGCTTGAAGCTTTGCATAATTGTGTTCTCTATCATTTCGATCTCAAGTGTTCTTAAATTTTGCTTTCCTGGCCAATGCAGTTTATTACAATTAACTTGTAATCTGCTGCACTGGGCTTTATCATCTCTTCACTTGAGACGGGAAGCAATTACAGATCTTTGAAAGAGATGTCCTACTTAGGCACAGCAAAATGTCTTTCACAGGATGCCGTGTTTTATAAGAGAGGATTTAAAACTGTGATAACGTCCTGGAGTGCAAACCTGGGAACTTTGTCCTTCCTGAGCTGTGCTGTCTCTCATCGATGAAGCTCTGTGCAGTAGCTGGAGCGGGTACTGAGGGATTGGGGTTCCTGTCCCTGGCTTGCCATGTGCCACACCAGGCTCACTTTGCATCTAAAAACAGTCACCCAGGGCCATCTGAGATGCCACTGGGTATCCAAAACATCTGCAGACATGGTTCTGGCCAATAGGAGGTTTTGCCCTTCAGTACAGGGAGCTTTGGCCAAACAGGACCCCCAGAGGTGTCTCAGAGGGTGTTGGGTGCTTTCTTGAGGAGACTGAAGGGGCTTCAATTTCCAAAGCCAGACCAGCTCTGTGGCAAAGGGCTGATGCTGGATGGTTGGTCCTGTGAGTTCTCCTTGGAACTGTTTGTACCTCTGGGTTTGACCCTGAGGACCAAAATCAATCCCCTGAAGCAAGTTATGGCTGGAATTCCTGGGTTGGGGCCCGTGTATTTGGCCCTGAGAGGGCTGGATGGATGCTTCGACTTTTTGGGAAAGCCCACCAGATGGAGCTCGTGTTTGACGGATCAAGCTCCAGCAGGCTGCTGCACGAGCTGGGAGAGCAGGACATAGACCTGGATTGTTTCAGTAACAGGGGTGAGCTGAGCAAGCCTAGCTTCCCGAGCACTTGCTTGTAACAGGAAACGTTCAGCGCTAAAGATGCGGGAAAAGGAAATGTGTTTTTGCAGCTAGACGTGCTTGGAGCTTTCACTGATGTTTTAATTTTCTTGTCACTGTCTTATTTTGCAGAACGGCTTTAGCACTCATTCCCTCAAATATATCTGTCCCTTAGTGTGCTTCTCATATATAATTATAACTATGCCCCTTAGCTACTAAATCAGTGTAAAATCAGAGCAGTGGAAAACTTCCTTAATGGTTTTAAAGGAAAAAAAACCAAACATTTGGGGAGTGAAAAGGAAAAGTATTCAGCCTTAAACTTAGTTACCTAAAAGACAGCTAATAAAACTTTGGAGTGTGGCAAAGAAAGCAGAAGTAAGCATGTCTTAGTCTGCAAAGTTTTCTGAAAGGTGCAGTCCATGAATTCAGAGGTCCAGCTACACGTCATTGCCACACTAATTTTGGTGTGCGCGTCACCTCTCAGACTTGTGCTTCAAAAGCTTCTAAAAACACGTTTTTAGAAGTACATTTGTTATTTGTGTAATCAGACTTCTCCAGCAATACATCAGAGAGCAGTGTAAACACTCTGGCTGTGAGGACGTGGTGCTTATCTTCAACATGGGTGGTACAGGCACTGGTGAGCTTCGGCCCCTGCTTCGCGCAGCCCGAGGTGGCAACAAGTCACGTTCTGCATGGAAAACAAAGCAAATGGATACCACTCATTTCACCTCCTGGTGAGACAGACAAGTTCTTGCAGTACACCTCTGTTCCCTGCCACTCATCCTGGTGGCACTGGGGACATCCTGGGAGTAAGGTAAAGCTGAGTTTGACTCACTTGCTATCAGATTTATTTCAAGCTCCACCAACCAACCAAAAAATGTGTTCATACTGAACAGCCTTTAATTTCAGCCAGCATGAAGCAGGACCTCCTGCCTCATGCCATGGGATTTCTCGCTTTGTGAGACAAAAACCAGTCAGATGAGCTTTTATTCTAAATCATATAGGATGAGCTTGCCTTCGGTAATGCCTTTAGATGAACCATTCTGTAGCTGGCCATCCCACTCTGTCATTGCCTGGAGCTCTCCTCCGCTGTGTGTATGTGAATGCCAGCACACAAAACATCCCTGCTAATTGCTGAGTGCTGCTGGATGTAGTTGGGTAGGAAAAAAGGAGCATATGTGCTTTAACAGAGCTGGATGTGTGCTTTGAGTGCTGGTTGTGGTTCTGCAGTAGCCAGATGTGGCACCATGCTTAATTTAACCTCTCTTTGTGTTGTTACAGCCTGTAGTGCAGACCTTGAAAACGGACATAGTTGGAACCTGGGGCTCCCCAAAGGAGAAAGGTTTGTTCCCTCATTGCTCCCTATCAGTAATGACAAAGAATCAAATCTTAGCTCTGCTGTGTTTCGGGTTCTCCCAGTAATGGTATCACTGGTCAATACTGATAATTTCTCTTCTGCTCTTTTTTTCTCCATGTTTTCTGTCTATTCAGTAAATTGCATATTCCAGTTTCCTGGGAATCCTGGGTGCCATTGGTTAACCAGAAGGGAAGAAGTCTCCGTCTTGAAATGGGAGCTGAGGATATCAAAAGCTGGTCCTCACTTTGAGGGAGGAAGGAGAAGTAGAGGAGGTTGATGCTGTGGATTTCTCAGTGGCCTGGAAGGAATTAGGAGATTACAGGCTCCCCTTGTCTGTCCTGTGTAAAGGTAAATCCTTCTCGATCAGGTGCCATCACATAAACCCAAAATCAGTTCTTCAAACCCATTCCAGTCTTCTAGGTTTTGCAGTGTTTTGTGTTTCACAGGCAACCACTTAGAGAGTCCTCAAATTGGCCCTAAAAATTGCAATTACTTCTTTTGCACTGAGGATTTATGAGGAGCAGAATGTCCTATTTGCCCACGTGTGCAGAGCTGAAGGTAAGGGCACGTGAAGCATTAAATGCAAAAAAAAACATTAAAAAATTTAGCATTTAGTTTCAAGTGCCATTTTTGAACAGCTGATTCTTGTTGCTCCACTGTGTGAGTGTGTAAATTGTGGTGGGAACATAGTGACTTAAATCAACACTTTGCAGTGACATGTCTGAAACAATTACTCTTTGAAGACAGGAATATAACAAGAACTCGGGTCTGGGCTGTGTCTGTGGGAACACTTTCTACCAAGAATTAAAGGATGCGTGTTCTAGATCAAAGTAGCCTATACTTCATATTATGTCTAATTACCATACCATTCATCTTTATTAAATTCATTTGTTTTAATTAAAAGAATAGATATTTTGCATCAGAGTTTACGGGGTCTGTTGGGCACTTGAGATTAAATCAATGGTTTGCTAACAATTTTATCTGGAAAGTAGATTAGATTATTTAAATTATGCAAAGCAGCATCGTTTTTCTTTCTCAGTAGAATGAAGTAATGATTAAGAAATAACGCTTGGAGCATGAAAGCTCTGCTTGTCATTATTTTTCATATTCATATTTGGGATTTTAGAGTGAAATTGTTCATCTCCAGACTGGTTTTATTATATTGAATTTGGCAAAGTAGAAGAAGTGCTGCAGTAGTGTCTCACAGCAGGTGTTTTCCAATGGTGATATGGAGGATGCCAGTGCTGGATGCTGGACTCAGTTGGACCATATTTTAGATTTGTATTGTATTTTTGTGCTGTTGGAGCAGTAAGTCTTGTTAATCAGTTCATAAAACAGTAGGATAAAAAAAATGCACTGAAGGTGTAAAACAGTCAACGCCAGAAGAGTTTAAAGAGTAGCTTAATAAATAAAACATAATTGGATAAAATAGGCAAGTAATAAGTCGAGGGCAGCCCAAATGTGTAATTTCTTGTGGTCAGTGGCTATGCATCAGTTTGCACTGCATCTGCGTGAAGCCTGGAGGTGTTGTGGAGTTGCATTAACAGTGCTGTGCTGTTGAGGTGCCTCGTTTTATCCTGCTCCTGCCAGCACTTCCAGGGGACACAGGACAAATGCTGGGTTCCGTCGCGAGCAGCGCGCCCACCGCTGCACGTGCTTTTGATTTCCCTCAGGAGAGGGGAAGGAAAATGCCTCTTCTTAGGAAAAGAAACCAGGACTGGGGCTAGCAGGGAGCCAGCCAAGAGTGCTGGGCATGGTGCTCCCTGCCTGCCTGCCCGGCTGTGCTCATGGAGCAGCAGCATGTGGGGGGAAGGTGTTGGCTCAGGCCCACGCTCTGCCCGGCCCCACAAGGCTGTCACCTCTGTCACAGGTCAGTGCTTCAAACAGCACCCACCTGCTCCCTAAAGCTCAGCAAAAAACCCTCTTCTTCAGATGAAACCTGTAGGCAACATGAGTATTCCTACTGGAAGTAGGGGAATGATCTCTATGCTCACAGCATTCGGTTTTATCCCGTCCTGTGCATTGTCGCTGCTCAGGTTCCACCTGGGCACCCATGTGTGGCTCTTCTGGGGAAGGCAGTGGCAGCTCCCAAGCCAGATGCTTCCAAGATGCCTCTGGAGGCCCCTGCTGTCCCGCCCATCCCTCTTCTGGGAGAGTGAGCTCTGTGTGATGCTGCATAACTAAAACCCATCATAGCCTGGTTATCAGGCAGCGTCGATTGGCAAGGCTGGTTTAGCACCTCACTTTCTGATGTTAAAAAACAGCAATACCCTCTCCCTAGTAACAAATGCTTATCAATGGACTACTGATTACAAATCTTCAGATCTGCACCACAATGAGAACCATATAATTGGGCAAAAAAATTACATATACACAAAATTAAGCACACACGCAAGCACTCACAGTGTCATCCAAATGCACAGCAGCTCCGGCTGCTAAAACTGCAATGAATTATTTATATGATGAATTATCCTTCTTTCTCCCCTCCTAGAATATCCAATTGCCCATTTCCATTTTTGTTTTGGAAAGATTTATTATTTAGGATTTTTTTTACTGGATAACTTATTAAGCATTTCCTGCCCTTTTTCTCCGTCCTATGTATCACGCATCTTGTTTCCCGGTAGCACCTCTCCATCCGCTCTAACAGGGTCTCCCAATGTGGGGAAGCTGGGAGGAGTGCACTTTTTACCCAGATGGTTTATAGCCCTCCTTGGGAACCAATTAGTGATGTGCCAAATTTGGGATATTTATTTACTCACTGGAATCAAAGCAGTTTCAGCGCCCAAGGAAGTGATCCACAGCTGTAGACAGAGGTTGAGACTCCATGTGAATGAGTAATTCGGTTACTCAGTTCCCTGGAAGCCTCTGAGAGGGTGGAAGGAGAAGGTGAGTGCCCAGAGAGAAATCATTTAGAGTTTTGTTGCTCTTGTGCCCCTTTAGTTTCTCAGTTTTGCCCCAGAGATATAAGGAACAGCATTTTACAGTCGAGGACTTCTTGCCCTGGGTGTTGTATGTAACCATGCCTGGGACCTGTTCCTGTAAATGACTGTGAATCATCTCTGGTTCTAGGGGGGGAGTATTTCAATGCCAATTTTCTGGGAGCTGGGACTATCCTAGCTACTATTTAATGGATTTCAAAGGACTCAGCTACACAGGAGAATTTACCGTGTTTGGCTTTCATGGTTTGGTTTTCATTTAGGAGGCTGCCTCACTACCTTCCAGACATTCCCGTAGTTTTCAGCTTCTAAATCCCAAATCCGCTTCCTGTATCAGCATTTAATGTTTTCGTACCTTATAAATTTTGGGAGAGATGAATCTTCTTGTGGAAGTGCTTTAACTGTACCTCTGTCTGGGAGTCGCTCTGTGCTAGGCTTTAAATCACGACACAGATTTACAGTGGCGATAGAGGTGGAACTGCAGGCATCCAAAAAAAGAGTTATCTGTGCAGAGGAGCTGGTGTTCACACACCCCTGCAAATAATATCCCAGCGATGTCACATTGCTTCCCCTGGAATCACAGACAGTGGTGCACCCTTAGAACAATAGCACTAAAACTGTCCTTGGGTTAAAAATAATCGGTTTGCCTGTGTGAGACGCACAGTGTCCAGAGCTCTTTGGCTGGGTAGCAATATTTTACCTCTAATGACCTCAAACCCGAGCCAGCCATTTTTGCAGGCTCTACAAAACACTGTTGTGCCATGAATGGTACCCGGAGGTAGCTGCTGCCTTCACCTGAGCACATCCCTCCCAGCTGGTTCCCGCACGCTCCGAAGGCTTCGGGGGAAGCTCGTCAGAATGTACCAGGTTTTCTTCACTAATTTCGGCTTTCTTATTTAGTCAGCTTCTCCCATTTTTGGATGATTGCATCTCTGTGTCTTCTGCATCAGAAGAGGAGCACGTGCAGTTTGCTGAGATTTTTTAATTGAGGTGTTGCAGTTGGAAGCAAACGATCCTCTAGGAAGGGAGAAGTCGGGATGCTGTGTGCAAATAGCAGGTATTTTTTGGTTCTCCTTGAACATGCATAAATTAACCCTAAACTTGTCTTTCCTCCCTTCCCTAAACTCCTACCCTTGAAAACTATTTGAAAACGATGAATAGAGTTGTTAAATATGTAAAAACAGGGGCATGAAAACAGAAGGATAACTGGATAGGGGCTCCCATGGGGCTCTTTTTCTTAATCCTGGGTTTATTTTGGTGAACTTATATTTCTGAGCAGACCCTTGGGCAGAATGCTGGTGGCTGGCTGGACCCTGCTGCTCTGTGAGTTGACAGAGTGGGAGGTAAGTGGCAGTAACTAATGGCAATTAGCAGAGGTCTGGACAGCTACGTGTCCCTGAAGACATGAGCTGGTTTGGGGGTTGTGTCTTCACAGAGTGGAGCTGTTTGTCACCCTACAGAATATGACAATTTGCATCCCTCCACTGAGGCTTTGCTGTCAGATTTGCTCAGCTGTCTTGCAAGGAGGAAAAAAAAAAAAAAAGAAGGTTTATTTAATTTTTGCTCCTCAAATCTGTTGCAATAGTAGGGCAGGAATGATTACCTTCTGGGAATTACCCACCAGCTGCTATCAGTAATAATTTGTTTAATGCTTATGTAGCACTTGATGTTTTTATGACTGATGTGCCAGAAGGGGAAAAAAAAGAGATGGGTTTGTGTTTAAATGGCAAAAGATAGTTTTCGTCTTTTCATTGCAGTTCTCAGGTAATTGTCTCTCGGTCCCCAAACCTGAAAGCTGCCTCTGACCAAAACGTGATGAGAGAGAAGGTGAGAGGCTGAATATGCAGCTTCGAAACCCATTTCCTGAAATGCAGGGGGGTTTAATAAACCCCATTTCTCACGCATCCTTGACGGTCTCTCCCGCCTCCATCGCTGTTGGGATGTTCCGCAGCATTCCCGCAGCCCCGACCGCTTCGAGCAGCGGCTGCGTGAAAAAGAGGAGTGGGAGCGCCGCGTCCCCCGGGCCCCCGCATTCCCCCGTCCCGGCTTTGGGGCAGCATCCAACCCTCCAAGATGGATGTTGAGTAGGCTCTGGCAGCGCAGCCGAGCGCGGCACAAAGCCGGGCGGCGCGGCGCTGCCCCTGCGCGGCTGCGGCGGGGGCGGCGGGCCGGGCCGGGCTCCCCGCGGTGCCGCGGGCTCCCCCCGGGCCCGCCCCTGCGGTGGCGGAGCGGTGGCGGGGCGGGGCGGCCGCGCCCGCGGGGCACCCCCTGCCCGCCCGCCCCGGCGGCAGCAGCGAGACGCGCCGGGTGCCGCCGCTCCGCGCCCCCTCCGCCAAACTTTTGCCGGCGCTCGGCCGCCCCGCGGCTCCTCCCGGGAGGCGAAGCCGGAGCCGTGCCCTCTCCCCCGGGCGGCGGCGGGTGCCCCGGGGGGCTCCCGGCTTCTTTTCCCTGCTTTTTATTGTTTTTCATCTTTTTTTTTTTCTTCTTCCCCGCGGGGAGGGGTGGAGAAGGGAAGGGGCTATAAAGCGCGAAGGGACGTGCGTGATACAGTCCCCGCTGCAGCCCGTCCCCGCCGGACCGGGGGGCTAGGTCAACACCCGCCCCCCTAAAAAACAACCCAAGCCTCCTCCCCGCGGGAGGGACAGGACAAGACGGGACGGGACGGGACCGGACACCGCAAGGTAAGGCACCCGGCAGCGGGGGGGGAGCGGGGCCGCCTGCGCAGCCCCCTCCGATTGCCCCCGGGCGGGCGTGGGGCGCGGTGCCCCCGGCGGCTGCGGGACCCCTCAGCCGGAGCGGGGCTGGGGCCGCGGCCACCCCAGCGCCGTCCCTGCATCCGCGGCTGCGGCGCTGAGCCCGCGTCCCGGCACCGCTCCGCCGCGGCTTTTGCGGGATGCTGCTGGGAGAAACCTCGGCGCCCTTTCGGATCCCTCCCTCGCCTTTGAGGTTTGTCTTTTCCTCCCCCTTTTTGCTCTCTTGCAGCCCGCGGCGGCCGGTGCCCCACAGCCCGTGCGGCTGCCGGGAAGCCCGGCTCGTCGTCCGGCGCTGCCGCGGAGCGGGTGTGTGCCAGGCAGGCAGCGGCTCCGGCTTCGCCAGCATCATACGTTCTTCTCGGAGGAAAAAAAAAAAAAAAGTGACTACCAAAAAAAGACAGAAAACTCTACGGTGGGATGTAAGTGCTGAGGTTTGCTACGTGCAGCCTGGGTTCTGTTTTTATTTCGACAGCGCAGAGACAATGGCTACAAAGAGCTTTTTAATCACTTGCAGATAGAACTTTTATGCATTTAAACCTTCACAGTTAAAGGCTAGCGCAGATTTTTGAAAAGCTGTGATTCTCTGAGCGTGTTTGTTGTGGATGTATTTAACATTTGAGCGGTAGCATGCCCTGGTTCCCCGGACGGGTTAGCTTGGTGCCAGGGATGAGCGTGATCCTGTCTGTGCCGTGCTGCCTGGGGCTGCTCTGGAAATCACCCCAGTGGACACCGGAGTGGATTAGGCAGCCTCTGCAAGGTTGGTTTCAGAGAGCGGGTCGTGAAGCTTGTATCTTCCCTTGGATTTTCCCTTCCCACCGACGGATCTGGTTAGCATCTAGTTACAAAGTTAATTAGAACAATTAAACAGTATCGCTGTTCTTGCGGCTCGACTTCGCTGCAGGAGGCGAGCTCAGAGGGGAGGCAAGGTCCCTGCCGTAAATGCACGGACCTCCCTATCCCCGCTGGCTGCGAGCAGACAGCAGGAGATGGTCGGTGACTCAAGTGTGGCACTGTCTCCAGTGGAGCATCCCGCGGTCAGGCTGCTCTGGCAGCCCCATCCAGCACTGAGGATGGGCTTCCAGCCTTGATGCACCCATTTCACGCTTGGTCGAGACAGTGGAGTTGTGTCCGTAGAAGTGGAAGAGGCGAGAGCAATGTGAGGGTGAATTCCTCCCTGGGCAGTTGGCGGCGAGTGATTGATGGCGCTGGTGACCCTGGCCAGGCACTGCTGGCTTGACCATAGCCTGGTTTCTGTAAAAACAGAGCTTGGGTGTTAGACACCATCAGCACCCTTGGCTGTGCTGTAAGGAAGCAGGGGGAAAAACTTTGTGTTTCTGCTCAGCCTGCTTTGAAAATCGCTGAATCTGAACTATTTTAGGAATGGCATTTCAGATTGCTTCTTGTCAGGAATGCCTCATCCTCCCGGCCGCGCTCTCCTACCTCATAGCGAAACACATACCTGCAGGAGGAGAGCTGCCCAGGTCAGCTTTCTACTGTCACTACAACTCTCTCTGAAGTACTCAGAGCAATGTCTAGAATTTAAAACTTGCTGATATTTGAAGCAGAAGAGGATTTTTTAAAACACTGAGAGATTTTTACGTTCTAGTTTGACCATTAAAAATGTGGTGAGATGTGCAGGAGTGCATCACGTGCAGGTACCTTATGGATGTATCCAGGATCTTGTGGCTGTGTTTCATCCTGTTGTGTGAAAAGCGATACCTGTTCCTTGTGGGCTTTCTGTGCCAGCGGATAATGACCCCCTCTTAATTTTGAAATAGCTTTATAAATGTGTGAAAAATTCTTTGTCACGTTTCCGTGATGAGGACTATGGGTGCATCACGCTTCCTTGTCTCCATGCGGCCCTGGACAGAAATCCCATTGATTTTCCTGCTGTGGAGGGGGGGTACCACAGCATGTCATTGCAGCCCTGCCAGTGAGGTGACACAACGTGCATGTCCCACTCCTGAGAGGGGACATGCCGGGCTCTGCCAGCAGCTTCCTGGCGCCAGCCACACCTGGCAGGCGGTGGCACACGTGTGATGTGCTGCTGGCATCATCGGCCAGCAGGTCACCTCGCTCCTCAGCCACCCTGGGGAAGGTCAGGGTTTGGTGGTCGGATGAGAGGGAATTTGAGCACTGTGTGGGATGCTGATCCCACCAAGATTCCTATGGGCCCCTTTGTTTAATTGTGAGAAGTTTGTCACCGAGGCGAGGCAGAGCTGTGTAGGATCGCCCCGCGCGCCTGTGTTGTTGTGGGTGAGCGCTTCGGAAACGCAGAGGAAAAGCTCTGAGGTTTCCCCAGTGTTTATAAATACAATCTGGTGCAAACTGTCAAGCAAGCTGTTCAAAATCACGTCACGCCTGTGCTGCCTTCCCCGCTCGGCTCGAATGCCTTCGCCACAGACCGGGTGTTCGTCTGACGTTCGCGCTCCCGGCACGCAGCTCCGGCCCATCTGCGGGGCTTTCCCAGCACCCCTCTCCTCCTCCTGCCAGCCGGGCTGGGGAGGCAGTGCTGTGGGCAGGGTCGGTGCCATGGCAGCACCACCCGCTCATTGGAGCCCTGAGCATCCTTCAGTGCCACGCTCCAAGAGCCCAGGCTGCCCCAAAGCGACCCAGCTCACACACCAGAACTGCATGCAGGGGCAGAAACAGCGTCTTCAAGTCCCCTTTGTCCTCCTTAGAAGGTTTGCCTACCTTAGATGTCCCCTAAAAATGAAGGGATAAGCCCTTTCCTGAAAGCTCCATCCATGCAGTGGCCTTCTGCTCCGTCCCATGCCTTCAGCAGGGCTGGATGGAGGCTGTTTGCCGGATGTTTCACTCTGAAGTGTGCCAGGGTCTTCTGCCTTAATATATATAAAAAGATGAGATGTTTATTAAACTCAGACCCTGCTTTTTTTCTACGATTTATGTCCCGAGAGGCTGGCGATAAACAGTTTATTAAAAAGAAATCCTGATTTATTTCAGCAAATGGTTACATTTCAAGCTGGTACCAAGTGGTTTTGTAGGAGACCACCTTTTATGCTTCCCATGGCAGTTTAAAGGATTGCTAGAAAAACAATCCAGAATCTAAGTAGGTTTGGATAAAGGCAAGCCAGGACTGTACGTCAGGGTATGTGGTGCGTTTATGCAGCGAGGCGGTGGATTTTACCACGGAACATCTGGGCACTGGCTTCAGTTACAGCACAGATTTTAGTGGGATAACAAGTCTTGCTTGGCTTCGCGTTCATTTTGAAGTCACTAAACTTTATACGAATAATAAAACTGTAAGCCCATTACTTCACTATTTGCAAGGGGCTGTTTTCAGTCCCCCTTCAGGGTCTCGCATCTTTCTGGGGCTGGTTTTATTTTGCTGTGCTAAGTGGGTATTTATCTTCTCAGTGCCTGGCTCACTTTCGCGGGAGGCAGCTTTGATAATTTGTAGCGATGGCCACACCGGGGAGGGCAGGCGGGTTTCCATCCGCCCCCGCCGAACGTGCACGTTTTCTGCATTAGGGGCAGCATGATGAAAGCTGCACGTTTCTCCTTCAGAGCAGTCAAAGGAGCTGAGGCTGGTAACCTGGAGGATGATAGAACTGCTCTGGGCTACCAGCTCAGCCACTCGTGAGAGTTAAAGTAACAGGGGAGGTTTTGCTTTCTCTTTCTGTTTGATTATAAAATGCAGAGGAGAAGAGTAGACTGGACTGAAGGAGGGAAGGGCCGCTTCTTTAATATAAGACAACAAGTTTGCAAGCCCTTAGAGAAAGGTGCACATACTGGGGGGAATGCCCCAGCATCAGAGAGGATAACCCCAGCTAGTTATATATCAAGGAATATGTGTTTGGAATATAAGTTCCATGTGAGAGCATATAGACAGGCCATGAGATCGACGTTTACCTTAATCGTGGAGCAGCTGGTGAACTGAATGCTGGTGAGCTCTGTATTTTGGTGTCACTGATTGTATGGGCAGGCATAAACCAGAAGAAATCAGAATTACGTCCAAGGAAGAAGAATATCCCAGGTAAGACCAGTGAGAAGGGACTTAAATAGTGCTTGAGTTCTGCTATCTCATGAGTGGAGCACTGAGTGAGCAAGCTTCACTTTGGGGAAAAGGCAGCGCGTAGAAACTGTTCCGTTTCACATCGTGACTGAAGTGTACTTCTGTGGCAAAAATCTCCATTAGATCAAACAGGGATTGTTTCTGCCTGAGAAGACGACTCAAATAAGCTCGTGGATGGATGGAAGGAGCTTGAAGGCTGAGGAGATGTTATGTTTGAAAACTTTAACAAGATGTCATTAGGAGAGAAGTATTTGCCCTTAGATCGGGAAATAGGTCAGGATAATAAATCATAACTCCAGGAGAATGTATGTAAAGCTGGAAATACATTCAGAGGGGACAGAAAGAGAGTAAATATTAGAAAGGAGTTTGTTCTTTCAGAATTAATTTTCTCATTTGCTGTATGCAAGGACACCCACTGAACAGGAGAAGGACGTTAACACAGAACTGTAACAGGAACCAGCTGAAAATCTCATGACTGCGTGGATGGCTTTGATTGCTCTGCAGGGAGCACATCAGTCATGTGGGACACGTCAGAAACAGGCAGTGTGTCCTGTCACTTCGTGTCTGAGGTAGCTGATAGTCCAAATTCACCAAAAACCTGGTGGGGGGCATTTTACAGGATGGGTTTTAAAAGATACTGGAGTAATCAGCAACGCAAGCGGCCCGAGAAGCCAGCCCCACTCCACGACCGCTTCTCTAAACACAAACATGCCTGAGTTACCAGAGGGGTGCAGCAGATCCTGCACAGAGCATCTCTCAGTGGGCTCTGGCCTTCCACCCAGGCAGGTATTTTCAGCATTTCTCACAGATTTCTCAGGGTTGTTCAGGTTTGGCCTGAACTGGGACTGCTCTGGCTTCAGGGTAATTAAACTCAGTGGTTAGAGAGATGTTTGTTGCTTGTGTGACAGCTGAGATAGGAAGCAGTGGGTACTTGCTGTGAGCACCTGGAAAACTGAAACGCAAAGGCAATAATTTATCTCTCCTACCTCATTCCCTGCTCCACGGGTCCGGATATGAGTGCCCCTCCGCTGTGACCCTCGCACGCTCCCAAGGTGACACAGCACCGAGGCCGAGACTTCCCCTGTGATTTACAGGGGAAAAGCATTGTTTGCCTAATTGAGTCTGTTTCTTTTTTTTTTTTTCTGTATTTGAGAAAACACAACTTTGTTGAAACTTTATTAGGGGGTGAGAAAAATGATGCTTTTCATCTTTCTCACCTTTAACTTGCTCAGTACCAAAACAGAGCAGTGCCAGACCAGCCGAGGCAGGCGGGAGGCGTGGAGGGATCGCGGGTTCCTCACACACATTTGCAGGGATGATTAAGCAGGGAAGATGTTTGTACAAAGCAGCCAGAATATTGTCAAGAAGCAAGTGCTCCCTCCCTCTCTTTCTCTCTGTCTCTCTCTACTTTGTTTAGGTGCAGCAGATTTACTGCTAATTTGTTTATAGTCAAACAGTCTAAACGTGCCTCAGCATTCTGAAATCCAGAAACCTGATGCAAATCAAGCAGTTTGCAGATCGGGATGATGATGGTGTGGGAAAGCCAAGCGTCTTGGAGCTGCCAGCTGGTCTCTGGATGCAAAGGAAAACATCAGTGAGCAGCATTAACAGTTTCTAGTCCCCATTCTTTCCCTTCTTTTGGCTATTAAATCTGTGTTTAATTCCCTGGGGGTTTTCTCTCCTGGGTAAGAATTACTTACTTGAGTATGATTTGTACAACTAATAGGATCTTATCCTTACTTGGGGAAGACCCTAGGGGCTCTCTCAAACAGATTTTTCAGTAATGAGAAATAATGAATAAAAGTCTAATAATCCTGGGAGGTATCAAAGTTACAATTTTGCAGGGAAGATTTAATATCAGTCAATTAAAACTTTTATAATCTTGTTACAGTACAATAGTTGGAAAAAAAATAATAAGAGGGAAAACAAGTAGGTTTTAAGACCCTCTCACATCATGTGAACAAGTCTAAATGTAATGTTTGAATTAAGCAGGTATTTTAAAACAAGAGTCTAAGACATCTCTTGCAACTGTGTGGTAGCAGGGTGGCAGGTTCAGGGAAAGAAACGTGCTATGTTAATTTATGGAGCACATTCTAATTCCCACTCATCTAAGAAAAAGCAGTTGCGAGGTGTTTATGAGAAAATCCAGGTAATTAGGGCTTAAACTAGAAAATGCAAAATTCATACTCCTCAGCAAAGTGTATTTCCAGTAGCCCAAGACACGCTCTGGCTCAGCCTGTTGCTCAGAGAGTTCATGACCATCCCCACTGGGCTCTGTGGGCTCATTGTGGGTCTGTTCACCCAGGGATTGTGCAGACCCCAGCCTGTGGCCCTCGGTGAAATGTGTGTGGGAGCAAAGTGGGAGCAAAGTGGGACCTGGGGGCATTGTCCCCGTGGGCAGAGCCCCCCACACAGCTCCAGCCCAAGCCTCTGCTGAGATGCTGTGAGGGGACAAAGCACCAAGGAGCAGATACTGTTTAAGGAATTTACAGCTTTTTGGGTTTAACAATGATGCTGAACTGATGCTTTGTCCTTTAGCAGTAACTTTCATCCAAGACTGTTGTAGCCATTCCAGTCACTGGCAAAGGGACACCCCCAGAAGGCAGCACCGGATGCAACACCACAGCTCTCACCATGTCTTCCCCCTTTGGGAAAAGAAACGCCCTTGGCGGGCGTTTCAGTCATCTCTAAATGCAGAAACTCTTCCCTTCTCCCTTCTTTCCCCTTCTGCCAGCCCAGGATGTATGGGTGCCATAAGAAGGCCTGGAGGTTTTGGGGCTGTTTGGATGTTTGCTCACCCATGACAGCCTGGCCTTCCCGCCCGCATGTGTTCCCTCCACTTTTGTTGGCAGCCAGCAGATAAAGGGCTAACCTTTCGCCTGCCAGCCTGGACAAATAAACACTGGCCCAGCAGTCAAGTGGAGCTGAAACCAACCCTTGCAATAATCTGGTTTTTCAGACTCCTTACCACAGCTCTGCAGGTGACCCTGGCAGATTTGAAACTCTGGCGGCATGTCCCTTTGGAGCAGCCATCTCTTTGCACTTGGGAAAGACTTTCCAGCTTGGGAAGTAGAAGTCCACTTCTTAGAAAACAAAAAAGGTGCTAGAAGGAAGACTGAAGACTGGCAGCTCCCAAACACACCCTGTCTTGCTTTGGTGTGATGGGCTGGTGGTGTTTTACAGCCTCTCCAGACAGGTGTGTGCGTGTGTGTGCGTCAGCTCTGACCAAGGCAATCTCCATGGCTCTGCCTCACTGTCTCCCCATCATTTGTCCTTTGGAGTCAAATCCTTGCTCTGTCACATGGCTCCTTAGTGCTGGAGGGACTGAGTGATGCTGGGTGAGCAGCTGGGGGAACTTTGGATTTTCTCTGGAAGCAGTGGGAATTGTCAGGCACCATGGGGGGGCTAACAGGTAGCTATGTAGAGAAATTTGGAGCAGCTCATGCCCTTCACTAACAACTTTAACTAATTTGTTGAGCTAATTTCACTAATTTATCTGTGGGAATCTGTGTCTTTTTTTATAAAGCGGGATGCTGGGGAAATAGATACCAAATTTAGGCAGTGTGAGCATTCCTGCTCCTCATACCTATCCACGAAGTGTATAAAAGTGAGCATGCAAAAGAGGGAATTTTCTGAGTGACACCCAGGAGCAGTGCTGAGGCTGATTGTGCTCCCTGGGATGCCGTTCATCCCGGATGAGCCATCCTGTGCTCTCAACCACTGCAGCCCCTGAGAGACCAGAGCTCAGAAATGATGTGTGCTGCTTCCTGGGGATGGTGGGGATCAGACAATATCCATGCCGGATCTCGGAGAGTCTTTGCTGCTATAGCTGTGGCTCTAATGCTGAGCGTGCTGGTAGAAATATGTAAATATCAACAGCTTCAGCACTACATTTGATACTTTCCATTTTCAAACACTTGACAAATGTTTACATATTTTCAGCAGCCCTTTTCCAGCTAGGGAAAATGAGACAAAGCATCTGTGAATTACTATGATACAAATCATAGTATCAAATCATGAGAGAGCACCTTAAGGGTTCATTAAGGACTGGCAGGGCCTAAGGTTTCCTTTGCATACCTTTAAACCTGAAAGCAGAAAATACTAAACCTGAATCCAGTTTTGGATAGTAAGTGCAATCAGATATATTTGGATTCTGATAATAATCCAGGGATTGGAAATTTTGAGGGATCACCTATCCATACAACATATGTTACTGTGGTTGTAAGTAATATGTATTGGTCTCTTCTCCCAAATAGGAGAAGTGGAAATGGCCTCAAGTTGTGCCAGAGGAAGTTTAGATTGGCTATTGGAAAAAACTTCTTCATGGAAAGGGTTGTCAAGCATTGGAACAGGCTTCCCAGGGCAATGGTGGAGTCACCATCCCTGGAGGTATTTAAAAGATGTGTAGTTGTGGCACTTGGGGACATGGGTTACCGGTGGCCCTGGCAGTGCTGGGTTAGTGACTGCACTTCATGGCCTTAGAGGGCTTTTCCTACCTAACCAATTCTCAAATGGGCCAAACTCTCAATTCAGTAGAAAAAAGTCGTCATTCCTTTGGAGTCAGCACCACTGCAGGACACCATTCTGGCGGCAGCACAGGGATGCAGTTGCTTCCCCAGGGATTGGGGATAAGCACCATGGGTTGTTACTGCTGCTGTCTTGCTCTGCTCTTCCAACTTTCTGGAAAGCTGCTGCTGTTACTCTCTGTGCTGTGGCAGGTGAGAAACCCTCAGTGGTGATAAGGGCAGTGGGGTAACATGGCAAAGAATTCCTGAGTCACTGTTGTGGGAAAACTGTGTGCGCAGAGGTAGGGAAGTGAGCGGGAACAGCAATGTCCATGGGCTGGCTGTGGTTTGTAAGCCTGCGTACGTGTGTGGTGGTGTTCCTGATGCCGAAGGAAACTGGGTGGCTGATGGAAGCTGTGGAAATCAGCCCCTGTGCACTTGACAGGGTTTCCAAGTAGTCAGCAATATTCCCTTTTTTATTCATTGACCAAAAAGTAGAAGGGGAGAAGTGCATAAAGAATTCCAGTGTGCTCGTGGCACGGCTTTCCACAAAACATGAGTGCTCTGGTTGTTGCTGGAGCTGCCGGAGCTCGGCTTCCCCTGCTCCTGCTCTGCGAGTCACTCTGGGGACGTGCAGCTCCTGCCTGTCACTGCCTATCCTGCAGCTCCCTGCCCTGTGCCAGCCCCTTGTGTTCTCCCTGTTAGCAAACACCTTGTTGGCCGGGAGCAGCCAGCAGTATTCCCTAGGAATGGCTCAAGCAACTTTAACCCCTTCCGTAGTTAATGCAGTTAATGACTTTGGGTTTGCATTTTAGCTCTTTTCCAAGAAAAGTCTTCCAGCCCTGGCAGTTTGGGGATGTGACAGCAGGATGCACAGATCCCGGTTCTGTTCCTGCTCTGTATCATGCCCTGACATTTCATCCCCGTCCCTTGAGGATTTTGGCGAGGGCACTCGCTCATAATGTCATCCTAAAGTATTCCAGAGGAGCAGTGGGGAACTGTAGCAAATACCAACACGCTGGTGTTGGTTGTAATTTGTAATTGTTCGTGTGTTCCTCCCCACTAATCCCCTTGCTGAAATTCATTATGGAGAGAGAGCAACCTACACCCAGAGAGCTGTGCTGAAGGCGGAATGACTTGGCCGAGGAAAGTAGCTATTGTTTTATGATTAAAGGAAAGGCTTATATTGGGATTTCCTTGAACAAGGAAAGTCTCTACCCTACTTTTATTGCTTGTAACAAGGGGATAATAATTACTTTCCATTATAAAACACCTCCAGCACTTGCACTGAAAGATTTGTGGTAGAGTTGCATGGCATTCAGGGCTGGTTATCTTAAACGGCCTGGAGATGTGCAAACTGAGATTTCTCTGCCTTGTTTCTCCTGCTGGGGCTCAACCCCTGCTGCGACTATGGAAAAAATTCCTCTACTCTGAGTTGGGTCAGACTCTCTGAGTGTGACATATTTTCCTCTGGAAGAGCTGGTACCAGTCACCTATCCCATGACACCTGCCCTCTCCAGGAGTGACAGCCAGCCACCTGGAGGTTTTGTACGGGCTTGGGGGGATGAGCAGGGACAGTAGCAGCGATCCAGGCCAGCCAGTGCTGGAGTGGCCAGGGGAGGTAACATCTGTCCAGGGGGGAGGGCTAACAGCTGGCTGCCACCCTGTGCTCCAGCACATCCCTTCTTCCCGTGCCGCTGCTACCCCCTCGCAAGGAGAGGCACTGAACAACTGAGCATTGTAACAGGGGCCGCCGGGGACTCGCTGTTTGTTTGGGTTTGACACTCTGTGCTGAGTCTCGTGGGCGGAGGTGGCTGTGAAAGAAAGAAACGCTGGTATGTGGTCTCCGATTGAAAAAAGGAAAAACTATGAGGCATTTCCTCGAGTGTCCCAAATGGCATCTCCTGGCTCAGCTGGTTTTTGAAGCACCCAGCTGCCACCAGCTCCAGGGTGACAATTTTAATGTAATCAGGGTTGAATCTGTTTCCACTGAAAGTGGAAAAATAAGTAAGTCTCAGTTTAGAAACAAAATAGTCCATGTAAAATTTGATTTTTTGATACCGTATCTCCCCGAGTGTGTTTGCTTTTCAACATGTCTAATTTGAGACAGCTCTGCATTTTGTAGTGATGCCCCTTCGGAGTTAACCTCTTCCCCAGGTTGTAGTTCACTACCATTGTTGTCTGTTAAGATTTGGTGGAAATGTACCCTTATTTCTTCATACCTTCCCATTTTTACATGGTTGTGTTTGTTTCCCTGTAACGCTACAGTGATTTGCTTGGCTAAAACAACGTTCCCAGCAAAGGACAATCGTGGGTTGAATTGGAATTGCAAGAGGCGCTCAGTTAATCCACAGATTATTGACACAGTGGACCCTCTATGCTTCAAAGGCACCATTATAGTCCATCGTGTCCCTGCGTACTTAGGGAGCTTTAATCCATGGATTACAGGTCCCTAAGAGCTCCTGCCCTCCCAGTTACAGCTGGTCCTGCCAACGGGAGCTGCCATGTCGAGCTGGCTGTGGCACTACACAAAAATATTTGTCTTTTTTAGTCCACAGAGACAGTGATACACCCCTGCATCCCTGTCAGGGCTGCATTCCTTGTCCCAAGCCCCTGGAGAGGTCCCACGGCCCTTCCTGGCCCATGCTTTTCCCCAGGCACCAGGCAGGACCAGACAACAAGTTTTCAAAAGTGATGCTTTTAAAAAAGAAGGAACCACAAAAAAGCCCAAATGAAAAGCATACCAAGCATTTTCCAGATCCTTTAGGGAGTAGTCAGCATTAAACAGCAGGCCTTCGCTTTTCCCCTCAGGTCTCCCCCTAAACAAACAAGCTGAGCAGCTCCCAGTAAATGCTTAAATTGCAAAGGTGTTATTTTTCCTTGTTTGCACATTAAAAATAACTAATTGCATTACAATCCAAATTTATAAGTGCTTTTAAACTCCTCTGTTACTCAGGTGATAACTGTGTGTGCTGAGGTGCGTGTATTTGTGACATAGATCTCTGGAAATGGAGTGTATAATGGGAAAGCTCACGGCCTCTTTACTTGCAGCATTCCTATAGTAAGTCAAAGAAGTCACATAGTGCCCTTTTATTTCCAAAGCTGGACTTAAATCACGTCAATAAATCTGCAGACTTACTATGAGATGCAGCATGGGTAATGTAAACAGAAAAAAAAAACCACCCCCAGCACACCAGAGTTTAAAAATAGGATGTAAGGAGGGAAAAAAGTTAACCATCCATACAATAAAAAGAGAAGAAACGCAACACAAAAGCGCTGTGTCAGGCAGTGCCTTGAAATTATCCTCACTAAATTACAGTCGTGCACTTCCCACTCTCTGTAATTAACGTGAGGGTTTGGTTATTCCAGACTGCATTTGCTCCAGGTAAACCCAGATCATTTTTGTTTTCTTATTGTAAATCCTTCACAGGTCTGGGTGACCTGCAGACAGTTGAGGAGTAAAGCAAATTATTTCCATAGATCAAGGAAGATGACTGTGAACAATACCGGTGTTGGCATGTGGTGAATCCAATACTTTGCTCCCGTTTTTCCAGAGCATAGGTGTGTTCAGTGACATTGAGCCTTCCTGTGAGTGTCTGTGTGAAATAAATGCACAGTGAAGTCCAAACAGGAGGACACAACTGCTTGGATCCCCAACAGCCAAACAAAATGGACTCTTGGCTTACTGGGTGGGATTTCTGTGATGGGATGTAGGCAGGGAGCCTCTGATCCCTTACGGAGTATACCCTGCACGGCCGTGTTTTAGTGCTGGAAAAAAAGGTCAGTCAGAAAATACCGTAGGCTTGAGCAGGGAAATAAAAATGGAGTGATTTCATTTGTCCCCAGGGCCACCTGTTCCTGGCTTGGGTTGAGGATGTGCCCACCCCGCTGATCCCGTAGCCTGCAGGAAAACCCCATGAGGTGCTGCCACAGCTCCAGCTAATTTGTCCCTCGACTCAGAACCTAAGGCAGCTGCAAATCCCATTATCCTCCCCATTTCTGCTCCTAATTGCAGTTTACCTGGAGATTTGCAGATGGAGTTTGTTACCTGGAGGTCTTAAAGGCAGGACAGAGGGCTGTGTAGGGCTTTAGTAGGTGGGATTTTGGAAAGGTTGGGTAAAGTGATTATTAAAAATATAGGAATTAATTGTAATCATCATAAAACCTGACTTAACGATTATTTTCATGTATGCACTTATAACTCAAATTTTTAAAATGCCATTTATAAAATGGTTATTTATACTTTGTGAAAGAAGGAAAAAGCCCCAAGCCTCTGGCAAGGTGGTGAATTCTGAGGTGTTTAAAATCATGTATCTCCCTCTCCAATGTACAGCATTTTTCATTTGTTGATCTTCTTAGGTAAATACAGCCGGGTTCATTAAGCAAACCCCTCTGAGGTGTGGCTGTAGCTACCGGAGTGTTTGTGTAGCCTGGGAGCTGCTCACCTGCAGACAGCACTGCCGCATTCCAGGTTCAAATCCAAGGAAACCCTGGCCACCTGCCCTGGCATCGCTCAGCCTGCCCGGGTTCAGTGGCCTGGTGCCTGCCAGGCATAACTGGGTGGCATTGTCCGCTGGGAGCAGCCCTGCCTGGGAGGAGATGGGACCCCCCGGATGCTCCGTGCTCAGTCTAACTCCCAAGGTCGGTCGGCCAGCACGACTTTTCCCTCTGGGTTTAAGGCTCAGTTGAGAGAGAGTTTGGGGAAAAAGTGAGAGGTAAAGATGGGCCATTAGAGGGCACTTTTGCAATCCTGGAGAAGGAAAACGGTGCTTATTATTTCACTTAGGACTGTTTATTTTGGCACTCTCTTAAATTCAGTGATAAACAGCAGGCAAATCCTTCCAGTCAGCAGGAATATATCAATAAAATATTGACTCCGAGTTTAAAAGAAAAGAAAATAAGATGAACTTGTAGAAAACGGAATAAAAGGCATTTAAGGAGGCGGCACAGCCTAGGGAACAAAAATTCACACAATATATTTCACATAATTTGTGTGGCTTAGCAGCGCAGCGCTTAGGCCTCAGCTGGTACCTGGCTTCTAAAAACAAATCCAGGACATGAAAATGGTTTGTTGGAAGTTCCTGAGGACTGGGTGGCAGAGCACGAATTCACAGGCTCACATCTAACAAGTGCATTTTCTGAGGGACTCTGTCAAAGTCATTGGTGAGCTTGCTCAGAAACAAACATGGGATGAATAAATGGGCTTTTTGCTTTGCTCTTGATGTTTTGTATGAGTAAACTATAGAGGATTTAGCTCGAAACTGCCAAATTATAATGAGTGCACTGCAAGAGATAAAATCTGATTATTAACTGGTGTGAAAGGGTGGTGTGAAAGTGACAGCACACCTTCCAAAAACTGTGAGCGAGGTTTGGATGCCTCTTTGCTGTTGTCACACTTTTGGAAGTGTCGTGCATGAAAATTGGGCCCATTTTAAGCCTCTGAGGTTAGATACGTGAAAATGAAAGCACTCAAAATTCTATTAATTTGTCAAAGAACAGATTATAAAAGTTTCCTTTTTCAGTAACAGTTGACAACTTTGCAAGTTATTTCATGTGTGGGATGGGCAGGGATCACAGAACTAAATTTAATGTGTCTTTTTAGAGTTATTTTTAAGCCAAAATGCTTTTACAATTAGATAAAGAAATCGGAGACAAATCTGTACCTTGTCACTGCTCTGTAGTTGTTAAGGGGAGTAGAAACACTGTTTATGGGAGTTTTGAAAGTGCATTAGCTAGTGAAATTATTTAAGAAGTGAAGCTTAGCCTATAATCAAAATGGTTTATTTTAGTAGAGGTTACATTGCACTGGAACTGACTATGGGAATACACAGGATTGCAATTTCAGGGGGTTCATGTGGAGGACGCTGTCTGCAGAAAGTGTCAGAGTTTCTTACCTAACCAAATAATCTGCTGTAACTGTTGTGATTAAGTTGGAAGGAATTTCTTCCCTGTTGGCCAACAATAATACTTGAAAAATCAATAAACAGCGTGGTAGAGCACACGAAACTCATCCTGCTTTGTGTGAGGGGAGCTTTCTGCCGGCTTCGGTGACTCAAGCCAGCAAGTATTTTGACTTATGATCTTTGCTCCAAAAGGTCAAATGTCTTTAACTTCGCTGATAAGTATCAACACTTCAGTCTGAATTCGAGGAAATCTGTCCACTGTCATCAAAAGCTAACTCAGGACCTCGTTGGGATAGATTTTGACAAAGGCTGGGAAAGCTAAATCAGGATTTACCTGTAAGTAGCAATTGCATGTGTTAGCTAAGGCCATGGTTCCTTTCCCTTCTGTAGGGCAGAGCACTGCAGTAACCTGTCATTAAACCATCCCAGAAGATAACAGAGCCCACCATTGGAGACCTAAAATTGCATCCTGTGAGGGAGTGTTCAGTGCACATCACTCCTGGCTTATGGATACTGCTGAGTTTACTACGTGTTTTCTCTTCCTTCTCCCATCACCAATTTCAGTGGGAAAATAGAGAGATGAAGGAACTGAGCTGGACAGCAGGATGTGGAGAAAATGGTAGAAAGGGGGGTGGGAATGAGCTAAGAGCAGAGAGAAGGGGAGGAGGTGCTGAGGAGGGGTGAGTGGGGGGACCTGCATGTTGGTGGAAGGAATGATTAAATACAAACGATGTCAGAGGCAGAGGAAGCAATCTGAGAGCGAAGATAGCCCTCCATGGCCTTGCTGGTGTCAGGAGCCCTGCTGTGCAGCATGTGGGTGGCTGTGTTTAGCTGTACTGAGAGCAGGACAGGCAGAGGGGGAGCTGGAGGCAGCAGGGAGAGGGATTTGGGAAGAGCAGTTTTAGTATGCTTAGACTACAGTGTGCCACTTCTCAAGGAGCTTTGTGTTTGCTATTTTTACATAAAATATTAGAGAAAGGTCAAGTGGGGTGGTGGGAAAAAGAAAAATCTCAGCAACAGAAGCAACAGATTTGATCTTAAAGGTAAAAGAAAGAGTTTGCTGTAAAGCAGTAGTTACTTCACAGTGCAGTACCTGGAGCAGTGCGTGACTGCACACTCAGCCAAGGGACAAGATAAAACTGTTCCTGCCAGCTCAGCTTTTTACCATGTTTCTCCCCAAAACCAGAGCTAACACAGCATAGGTAATGGCCTAAACCTCTTTTTTTCTAATTAAAAAAAGGTTACCATTTAGCAATTAAAACTTGATATACTTGTACCAAAAATGGGCTGTTTCCCCCCTTCCTCCCCCATCCCAGAGCCATTATATATGAGATCATCTAGTGTACTGAAAGGAGATTTCCAGCCTGTCCCACTGCATATGTTAGGGCAGTCATTTCTGACCTAGTTATAGACATAATAATGAAAGGCTGAGATTATGAATTGTTATGCCTAATTTGTAAAGGATTCTCTGCTTTTGTGTTTTGCAATTCCCATCAGGCTTGAGGATTAAGCCCTGCTGAATTGCATGCTAATACCAATGTGCTTTGAATATGTGTGGGTTTGTATCACATGTTTTCCTAATTCGCTATTTTTGTAAAGAACAGTTTCACTGGAAATATTTACTTTCCAGAGGATTGCTGGAAGCCCAACCAAAATCTCCTAGGGGAAGCGAAGCCGATGTACCCTCCATCTGCTCTGTGCTTACTGTAGCTCCCAAGGCCAGTGAGCTCCATTTCTGCTGTGGCAAAACATCAAAGTGTAACTCACCAAAGCATGCAGAAGGCTTTTGCTCTTTGGTAGTGAGAGGGAGAGATTCCAATTTGAAATCAGTGCCTGGGCTTGCTTCAGTCACAGTTCAGGATGGGAAAACCTTGGTGACACCCTTTATCCAAGCACTGTGGTGGTGCCAGCTCAGTCCTTACAGTAGTTTTCCTGGTGTTTGTGTGGCAGTGAAGGTGCCTGCAAAACACAGAGTGCCTGTGGGCTTGTTGTAGGTGTGCCCACGTTCCAGCACAGATGAGCTGCTCGTGGTGCCCCTCCTGAGGTGGGACTCCCTGTCGTTGCTGCAGGATGCTCCTGCTGCGCTGCCCGCTGCTGTTCCTGCTGCCGCTGCTGCCGCTTGGCTCCAGGTCCCAGAAGTTGCCCACCAGGGATGAGGAGCTCTTCCAGATGCAGATCCGGGACAAGGCGTTTTTCCACGACTCATCAGTCATCCCCGACGGAGCCGAAATCAGCAGCTACCTCTTCCGGGACACCCCCAAAAGGTATTTCTGTCTGGCCCAAGTGAGAAAGCCATACTTTGAAGACAGTTGATCTGGTTGCTGAGTGCTTTGAGATAAAAATTGGATCCTAACCAGAAAAATACAAATGCCAGTGTTCTGTTTGGTGAAGTAACTATGTGAGCTTCCATCCCAATCTGGCCTCCCCAGCTGAGGGTCTGTCCAATTTATTTGATTTCTGGGATGAGCCCATAGCTCTCCCAGACCATGGAATTTCCCTGAATTGGGGCCACTAACCACATCTGGAGGCAAAGGGAGTGGGAAGGAAATTAGAAACTACAGGCTTGCCCCACCACACTTGTCCCTCTTCATTATCTCATACTGTGCTTTAAAGAAGCAGTGTAAGGCAGCCTGGTCTGAACTCTCCACTTCCCAACCTCCACCCTATGGGTCAGAAAATACTGAGGGTTAGACTGAGGAAGAACCTGAGGCTCTAGAGAGTTCAGGGAAGAGCTGCGTTGCCTCATATCACAGACTGCCTCCAGCCTTCATTGGTGAGGAACATTTTACAGTCGGTAATGTGTTGGGCTTGGGGGGATGTGGGAGGGCAGCTGGGGGTGTGTGTGTATCTCTGTGTGCTTACCTGGACATAATGTAAAATGTGCGTCCTGCTTGGAAGAGCATATCCCTAAGTTCCAGGAGAGATCCCGTTTCCCTCATTTATGCCTTTGTGATTATTTGTATCTAGGTACTATAGGAGTAGAAAGTAAAGCGGGTGGAGGTGAGGGCAGGAGGTCAGAAACCCCTCTGCTCTGCCTTGAGCTGTGAACTCTGCTCCTTAGCTCTTGCTCACCAGCCTTTCCATACTTCCTCTGCCTACTAGTAACACTTTTGACTCTCTGGCCACACCAAGACCATCCCTGATCATGTCAAGTCAATCCCTGCCAGCTGGCTGCCATGAGGAGTTCCTGACATGTGGGTCTGTTAATGTCCCTCTAGGTATTTCTTTGTGGTTGAAGAGGACAACACTCCCTTAGCAGTGACGGTGACACCATGTGATGCCCCTCTGGAGTGGAAACTGAGTGTGCAGGAGCTCCCAGAGGAAGCCAGTGGAGAAGGTTCAGGTAACAAACCATCAGCGACTTCCACTGTCCTCTTCCCTGGATTTATGGTTCCTCAAACACTGAGTCTCACAGCAGGCCTGTCTTTATGATCTCCTGCTGTTTGGGTCTTCCAGTGCAGGAGATTGACAGCAGGCAGCGACATGAAAAGGAAAAGGGCTACAAAAAAGTAAAAGCTGAGGTTACAGTCACAGGGGGCACTGGATGCTGCCACAGCAAACTGTGTTTACCCAGTGACTCAGTTTGATGGGGGCTTTGCTGTGAGCTGTGTACACAAGATAAGAACTGGAGAGACAGGGCTGGCACTGCAGCAGGATTGAGCTCACCCCTTGGAGGGGACTCATCTCCAGACACGGAGCCGTGTAGCTGCTGTTCAGGAGAAACAAGAGTTGCCAGAGCCTCTGACACGTGTGCTGAACTGTCACACACACCACATGGTGGGGCAGACACACCTTCGGTCCCCACTGTGTTTAGCAATGAAATTTTAGTGTGACTCAGAGGGCCAAAGCCAAGGGTCCACATCTGGGAACAGGCAGGTGAGTGAGTTTCCCCTGGAGAAAACTGCATGGCAACTCCAAGTGGGATGCCTGACACTCCAGTGGAAGGTGTTAGCTACCATTCATGAGACTCCATTAATGCTGGTCAGGTGGAATTTCTATCGCATTTGGTTTGAACCTGAGTGCCAAACCAATTTTCCTCTTTATTTGACAGAAGTATTGATCAATTACATCTTACTGAGAAGATAAAACCTTCCTTTTCCATCTCACATTTGTATTTTAGGTAGTAAAATGTGTCTGTAGAGTTCTGTTTCCTCACATTTGAGGAGAGTGTCTGTACAAATGTTTTCCTTTGCTTTACTCCAGGTGACCCAGAGCCCCTTGAGCAACAGAAACAGCAGATTACCAATGAAGAAGGCACGGAGCTCTTCTCCTACAAAGGCAACGACGTGGAGTACTTTGTGTCCTCTAGTTCCCCGTCGGGGCTGTACCAGCTGGATCTGCTGTCGACAGAGAAAGACACCCATTTTAAAGTGTATGCAACCACGACTCCAGAGTCAGACCAGCCTTATCCTGAGTTACCCTATGATCCCAGAATTGATGTCACCTCTCTGGGACGTACTACAGTGACGCTGGCATGGAAACCGAGCCCCACGGCCTCCTTACTGAGACAGCCCATCCAGTACTGCATAGTCATTAACAAAGAGCACAACTTCAAAAGCCTCTGCGCCGTCGAAGCCAAGCTCAGCTCTGATGATGCCTTCATGATGGCTCCAAAACCAGGCCTGGATTTCAGTCCCTTTGACTTTGCCCATTTTGGCTTCCCTGCAGACAACAACTCTGGCAAAGAACGTGGTTTCCTAAAATCATCGAAGTTTGGGCGGCAAACGTCCCCGAAGCCGAGAGTTGACCTGCATAGAGTTTGTATTGGGAACAAGAACATCTTCACCGTGTCTGACCTGAAGCCAGACACGCAGTACTACTTCGACATGTTTGCAGTGAACACCAACACCAACATGAGCACCGCGTACGTCGGCACTTTTGCCAGGACCAAGGAGGAGGCGAAGCAGAAAACAGTCGAGCTGAAGGATGGCAAAGTTACAGATGTATTCATCAAAAGAAAGGGAGCCAAATTTCTACGTTTTGCCCCTGTTTCATCTCACCAAAAAGTCACCTTTTCCGTTCATTCCTGCCTGGATGCTGTTCAGATCCAAGTTAGGAGAGATGGAAAACTTCTCTTGTCTCAAAGCGTGGAGGGTGTGCAGCAGTTCCAGCTCCGGGGGAAAGCAAAAGCTAAATATCTTATTAGGCTGAAGGGAAGCAAGAAAGGTGCTTCCATGCTGAAGATCCTGGCTACAACGAGGCCTAACAAGCAGTTGTTTCCTTCCCTTCCCGAAGATACGCGGATCAAAGCCTTTGACAAACTCCGCACGTGTTCCTCGGTCACGGTGGCGTGGCTGGGCACACAGGAGAGGAACAAATTCTGCATCTACAAGAGGGAAGTGGATGACAACTACAATGATGAGCAGAAGAAAAGAGAGCAGAACCAGTGCTTGGGTCCAGACACGAGGAAGAAGTCAGAAAAGGTTCTCTGTAAATACTTCCACAGCCAGAACATCCAGAAAGCAGTGACCACAGAGACAATCAGAGGCCTGCAGCCTGGCAAGTCCTACCTGCTGGATGTTTATGTGATAGGGCACGGCGGGCACTCGGTGAAATACCAGAGCAAACTGGTGAAAACAAGGAAGTTCTGTTAGTGCTCCTGTACAGAGGAACACGTGGAACTCCGGACTGAGCATTATCCTGCTTCCCAGCATATGGATTGACTACTTGCACAGCTGAGAAGTTGTGACCTGTATTTGTACTGTGTAGAAACAATATCAACTTGTATATTTATGTTTACATAACTCATTGTTTGGAGGAACTGAGGCTGGTGCTGTCTGGTGGCACCTGGCAGCGGTGTTATCATGTGTCCAGTGACCCACATGTGATGCTCAGTAGATGCCCAAGGTAGCAGGAAACCTTGGAGGAACTGGCACGCCTTTGCTTCCATATTGCATGAACTGCTTCTAAATTATTTTATACTTAAAAAGGCTGAGATACATCATTTGTCCACCTTGTTACTCACACACACAACTCACAGACATACACCCTTTCTCTCAGTGTAGATGGTAGGGTTTCTGTAAATTATTTTATAGAGTCTTGTTTTAAATGTTTATGTTTCTATGATTGTAAACTATTAAAATCTCTCCCCAATAAAATACAGATCTAAACTAAGTATTAACTGGGCTGCACATGAAGCAGTTTCATTGCTAATGTAAATTCTTACCTAGCTGATTTTCATGTTTAAATACTGTATGTATTTCATGTACAAAGTTGCCATAACGTTATATTCCTGTACATAAAATTAAAAATATTAGATTATATATTGTTGGTTTCTTGTTGGGTTTTTTTTTGACATTCTAAGCAGGCAGACAGACTTGGGGACAGAAGAGACATGCTGAAACTTGAACTGAATTCAGTTTTCCTGTTTCATTGTGGTTTGGAGTCTGAGTTAGAGAGGCCATGCAGATCTTTTGTATGGTCATTTGTTATTTTTTGTAAGATTATCATTGGAAGCATTTGCTTTCTAGATGCTGCTGGGTTTGACCACAGTAGTAATAAGCTGAAAAGATTGTATTTTTTCCATTGACAAGAATGGTAGTGCTACAAAAACCCCAGGTACAGTAATTTAATTTGCAGTTATTTCCATGGTGTAGATTTCTTTAAGATACTATATTTCTGGATCTCATATTATCTAAATTGTCTTCTTTGTTTTTCCATGTCACCTCCATTGACTCAAAAGCCTGTAGACAGCTGCTTAATGGAAAACAAACTTCAGAGAAGCAGCTAGGCCAGCCCAATTTCAAGCAGTGAAGTTAGGAAGGAAAGGGACCAAAATCCATATGAAGCCTGAAAGCCGATTCCTCTTAGGCTGCTGATAGGGAAAACCAGACCTGTCCATCCCTGCAAAGGTGAGCTCCAGTTTTCCTTGGCACCATAGTGCTGAGCTCCTCAGGTTTTCCTTTCTGCTGCCCCCAGCACATTTCAGGTTGCAGACTGGTGGGTGGCAGCAGGGTTTTGTGGCTTCACAAGCTCCCGTGCCATTCCACATGCTGAGTTTGTTGTGATTCTCCCAAGAAACAGGTAGGTACCATATTAAGATTGATCAGAAGACACTTGCTGTGTTTCATGTGGTTATTTAATAAATGGAATAGTGGGAATTCAGATTTCTCTGGAGATGATCTCTCTGATTCCTTAAAGGAACTGGCTTCAGTAACAAACATTTGCTGGATTATCATGCCAGGATGTACATGAGCAGTAGGTGACTGCAGCTGGGAATCCTTAAGAACAGGACACTGGTACCAAGGTTAGATCACCAGTTGCCAGGCAGATACTTGCCCTGTATTTCACTGTCCAGAAAGCTACTGAATCCTTAAGCTAAAGACAAATTTTTTAAGCATTTCCCTCTTTACAGCTGCCAGTTGTGTGGGGATCAGCACCCCTTCCACTGGCCTATTACAATGTTTACTTGAAAACACATGTTCCACCACAATTCCAGCTCTGCTTGTTCCCTTTAGCCAGATTTCCCTGCTCGGATATTCACCCAGCCCACTTGGCTTTTCTGCCTGCTAACTCCTTATGTTTGCAGCATGTCACAAAATTAAAAAACTCCCCAAGATGCGTGCATCTGCTATTTCTGAACACTCTGAAGAAAAATGTCGCAACAGTTGTCTTTATTTCCCACTGGAATTCTTCTTTTCCTGAACAGCTAGCTCTGTTTATTCTTCTGGATGAAACTGAGACCATACTAGTACCATATCTACTAATCATTAGGTCTTAATGATCTGAGAGAGGCTATTCTTCGAAGGATAGAGTTAAAATAAGGGCACTGGTTTATACAGTGCAAATATAAGTCAGCCTTAACTGAGAGGAGACTGAAGCAGGTGTTAAAGTAAAACAGGTCTCATCTGCTGAGAAAACTCCAGACTGAGTGTTTATGAAAGCACAGAGCCCACATAAGAAGTCACAGCATGGGCAACATCGAAACATATATGAAAAGAATTTATGAAGAATGTAATAGATGGATACCTGGTGTAAAAGGTCAAAAAAAGCCAGTATATCAAATATATAAAGAAATATACATACAAATATACATAGGGGCTTTTTTAAGCACAAAGCTGGGGAGTTAATTAAAATAGAAACCTAGGCTGGGAAATGGAAGGTTACATGGAGTTCAGTATTCACACTGATGGTATGTGTCCATTTGGGGCAGAATGCCATGCTGGAACATGCAGCTGAGGAACACACGGGGCTGTAGGAAAGCAGCAGAGGTGGCTCACAGGGATGGCAGCACCTCCTTAAGCCTCATCTAGTGCATGACTGTGGAACAGAGGAGAAATCCTCTACAGATGAGGTTTGTTTCAAAGCTGTTAAAGAGTCACTGAGCCATTGCAAACCACAGCAAGATAATCTTCAACACCTTCATCAGTCAAAGGGGGCTTGCCTAATTCTACTGCTTTACTCACTGACAAAGCTGCCTTACCGTGGAAGCTTCAGAGAGCTCAAAATGGTCCATGAGTTACAGAACACAAGGTAAGGTTATGATGCTGGCAAAGCTGCAGAAAAAATCCATCAGTGATACACACAAACATTTCAAGAATTCTACTTGTAGCAACGACAGATCCATATTTGGGTTTTAAGTAGCAATTTTAAGACTGGTAACATATCAGGGAGAAAGCAAATCCTTATTTTGAACAGCAAACGTTTACCTTAGCACTTGGCAAAAAAAGCAATAGTTGTGGCTGCTCAAAGTCCTTTGACTAGTTAGGGTTACCATGTTTGGATACATTCAATTAAATGGGATGTGAAAATGGATATTATTTAATTCATAATTCATTAATTCATAAGCTATGCTGGGGAACTGTGTACCAGGAACCCTGAACTCTTCTTATTCTCCTTGCTCGAAAAGCTATTCAGAAACCTTTGTGACAGCAGAGATTAGCTCTCAAGTTTTGTGGCAATACATGAAGCTGGTCTGACTGAGATTGTCCCAGACGTGCACAGCACAACTGGTGACTTGTGTTCTCAGTTCTACATCTATTCATTCAAATTCCCATTTTCCTTGACGTCCTCTTCCATTTGATGATACTTGCTATTACTTAAAAGGTCTCCTGGCATTCCAGTGATGTTAGAAGGAGGCTAGAGGAATGACTTTTTTATTCTTGACTATTACATGCTCTTTTTTTGTCTCTTACTTCTTGCTGCTGGTTTTCTTTCAAACACTCCTGTGTAGAAGGTGCAGCAGAGTAAGATGCAGAGTTTTGCCCAATAAACTCAGAGCAATTTGTCTCCTGGGAGGTAAGTAAAAAGGATTGTGTTAGAAAACCATGGAGCGGTGGCATATCAGCAAAGCCAACTGAGGCTATAGAAACCGGGGGAAAACCTTGCAAAAACACCTTTCTCTGCTTGCCTTCCCTCTTACATGGACCTTTTAAATGGCAGTATGGGTGCAAAATAAAACCACTCCAAAGAAGGGGGCTTTTTCCATCTGCTTTTACCCCACTTTCACTTATTTGAGCAGCAACATAAAGTGCAAGCCAATTCCACGGGGAAACATCATCCAGAGCCTGGGAAGATGCAGCTGGGCTTCATTAGCAGCCCCATCACTGGGGGCAGGTGACCCTGCTTCCTTTAACGAGCCTTTGTACAGCAACTATGGAAGATGCCTTGCCGGTCCCTGTCCTAGGAGGAGGGCAGATTGCAGTGTGTTGCTAGAGGTAGGTGGGTGGGTCAGTCTATCTTTGCTTTTTTAAGTCTGCTTTTAAGTAAAAGAGGAATGTTCAGACCTGCAGAGGCTTTGTTTTTATGTTTTAGCTCTGCCAGGGAGAGTTACTTGATTTTGTATTGTGATACTGGTATTTCAGCCAGTTGCTTGTGAGTGATTAGTAAATGTGGCCCTATTAAAATAAATATTTCCCTCTTTTTCTTTCCTGTTGTGTGAATAGTGTGAAAAAGCCTGTTTCCTTGTATTAAGTCTCCTGAACCTGCTAACCTTGTGCATAAGAAGTTGAACTTAAGCTATGGTGTCCGACTTCAGAGAGAAAGCAAAAGAATTATCCGAGTCTTTTTCTGTTCTCTGAGCAAACAATGAGTAAGTGCTACATATCACAAATGTGTGTGGAAAATACAATGGCAAAGCTGCTGAAGGGCTGATAGAGAGGAAATAATTAATTGCTGGTTTTTGAGGGTATTATTGCTGTATTGAGACACGCTATGGCTGTGTCTTAATTCTGGGTTTGGATATTCATGTAGTGTGTAACATCTGCTAGAGGTAAGCAGGCACATGCTTAATTGTTTCACTTGATTTAGAGAAATGTAGCAACAGGCAGCTAAAGTGACTGTAAATTTCTGCTCCACTGGCTTAGCTTAAACAAATGCTGACAGGATTATTAAGTATTAATCTTATAATGCATACCTTGCAAAGAGACCGAAATTCTCATTTTAATTGTGTTAAAATCCTTTCTCTAAGTCTAGCAAGACTGGTAGTGAAGATTCTGTCTGACTGGGTTGTAGGATGGGAATAACACCACAGATGGGACACAGTGTTTCAGCTTGATTTGCTTCTAGAATGAAAGTTAAGGAATTATCCTACTAATTCTCAAAGTATGGATTTTTTGGATGGGGGCAAAGAACAGAGAGTCTGGATTATAAAATGATATGATTCTGGTACTCAGGTGTTTAATGTAATTCCTAATTAATACTGATTTTACCTGTGCTGTTCCACATTTGGAATTGCACATTATTTCAGGTGAAAGAGGGATAGAGAACTAAAATGGAGATATTTTGTGAAGTAAATGATTTTAGTCCCCCTCACTCTGCCTCCTGATTTCCTTAACTGTTAAGTAGAAATGAGTGTGTTGTAAATATTGACTTCCCCACTCCCTGCCTTTTCAAGCCACTGTTTTGCAAATGTTGGATTTTCTTGTTGAGCTGCAGCAGCTGTTTCTGGCTGTGTAATTTAATCCTATACGTAGAGGAGAAGCTGAGCTTTTCACATCATTTCCATATTAAAACCAGTAGCTCTGTGTTAGTGAAGAGAGCCTTTCATGGGTTGTCTTGAGGTATTCCATGGATTCCAGAGTCCCTTTAGAGTTTCAGTGAATCCATGAAAGGCTACAACAGCAACTGACACAATTCAGGGATGGTTTAGTCTTCTAAATAAGTGTTTAGACTGGTTTATAAACTTGTGGTATTAATCCTGTCAGAGAAGCAAATTCTTACTTCATTTAACATGTTTGATGGTTCCAAAGCCTACTTTGGAAGAACGCTTTTATCACTTCTCTGGAGTCCACATCACTGGTTATAATAATCATAATCCTCAGCCTGCCTAGACAATCACTGCTGATACCAGGCTGCGGGGGACATCCTCTCTCCCTTCCTTTTTAAAGCTATTTCTTTTGAAGAGAACTGTTACAAATGCAAGTTTAAGTGACCCAGTAACACTGATAAGTTTTGTGGATGCAGCTAGTTATTACTTCCCAGCACAACCTGTCTGTTTAACAAAAAAAGGGACTTACCTATCTCAAAATAGGCACGAGTGAATAATGAGTGTACAGCTGGCATCTGATCTTGCAGCCACTGTGTATTTTGGAAAGTCCACCGATTCACAATTTGGTTTCCACCTGCTGAAAACTGTGTAGAGTTGAGGTACCCTTTGATGAACTGTTAGATAAATGTTTATCGTTCATTTCAAAAACAGATCTTCTTTTCCTCTGAGTATTTTCCTTACTGATCCTATCTACAATGAAGAAAACTGAAAAGGAGCACGTGGAAGGGTTGTTACTTGAATATTTGCTGTTTATAGACATAAAATACTATGGCTGTTAAAAAGGATGTTACATCGCAAAGGCAGATAGCGTGAGGGAGGGATGATGATGGTGGGAGGGTGTCTCAGGCAGTTAACCATGATTCTTATTTTGACCCTTAGTGGAATCAGGACTTGCCCCCTGTGTCCTGGGGAATGAATTAGTTCTTTGAGGACACAGGGATGAGGACCGCTGCTGAGCACAGGCAGGGCTCACACCAGGCTGTGGGCACTCTTGATATTTTTCCTCCCATGCACCCATGCCTGTGCCAGCTGAGATCCTGCCCCATCACTAATACTGTGCTCATTCTCCTTGATTTCCCATTGCACAACTGGGAAGCTGAATGTGAAATAAACACAGATACATTTACTTCAAGTTGCTTGGCATGGT
This sequence comes from Corvus hawaiiensis, assembly GCF_020740725.1. Taxonomy (NCBI): domain Eukaryota; kingdom Metazoa; phylum Chordata; class Aves; order Passeriformes; family Corvidae; genus Corvus; species Corvus hawaiiensis. The sequence continues at coordinate 71,419,137 of NC_063217.1, forward strand.
GTTGGAATTAAAAGCTGGAGCCTACTTTCTCCATTTGTTGTTCAATAGGGAATCATTGTTCCTCCTCCTGGCTTTTGTTTTCCCAAGTACCGTCTCTTCATGGCCATTCTTTCACAGACCACGAGTTTTGTTTGGGTTTTTTTTTTTAACATTTGACACATTTAAAGCTAATGGGCAGGTACTCTAAGCTAATGCAGAGATTATGCTGCTCTGGAGAGCTGGCCTGCTCTGTGTGGAGAGAGCGGAACAGCTGCAGACCGCCTGCAGATGTAGACCGGACGGACAGTTGCTCATGAGTGATTCCATTATGTTTCCTCAGATCCCTCTTTGAGTCATGTTGGGCAACTGCTCCTAACCTCTAATGGCTTCCTTATGCTCTCTCCCGCTCTCGTTCAAGCTGTGCAGCTGGCTGCCGGGGGGACAGCACGGTGACAAAGGCTGCTGCAGCACGCTTGGCAGGCAGATGATGCCTGACAGGGCACGGACAATGCAAGGGCGCTTCTTCCTCTGTAATTGGTGGCTGCTGAGGGCTGGGTAATTGGGCTCATGCCCTCTCCAGAGCGGGTGGAGCAGGCTGAAGGACATGGAGAAAAGGCTGCTTTGGTGGGAGCAGTAGGTTAAAGCAAGACACAACTGTTTCTGGATCCTGGGTAGTCATAGGTTCCCTGTCGGTATTGACAAAGGCCCTTTTCTCATTGTGTTTTGGAGCTGTCTGATCACTGTCCTCTGGCCTTGCCCAAGTGGCATCACAGCTGATTGTATAAGAACTCAGTCTAGCGTTCAGGACAGGCTTTGTAGGAGGCTCTGCCCAGAGCTATTGATCAGCCAGCTCCTAGCTCAGACAGAGCATAGGAGAAGTGAAGGAAGACAGGAAAGTTATGAAATCCTTCTTACCAGAACCTTGTGCTGCCTTTATTTCCAAGTGTGCAGGAATTGCTTCCAAGATCATGGCTGTTCCTGAGCTCAGATTGTGCCCTAGCACACAGCTTGTGATGCTGGCACCCACTCACCCTTCTGTAAGAGGTAAAGCTTGACAAAGCTGCTACTTATGTGCTGCACATAGCAGCTAAGTCTTTGTCATCATCATTAAAAGAAACACCAAAATACCTCTGTCATTAAAGAATATAAATCTTTGACAAGAGCATTGAGGTAGGTCTCTCCAGAGCTCTTCCCTCAAACAGCTTTTCAACTCAAACCTCAGGTTTTCTTTGAACAAAGCCTACATCAGACAAACCTCTTGCAACAGAGACAAGAGAGAAAAGACAGGCTAGACATGGGGAAGGGCTTATAAACAAATCCCCTGCTGCTCACTTTGTCCCTGCTCCGAGTCTTGCTTTCAGTCAGCTCTGTGGCTTTCTGGGCTGAAGCCGACTGCAAGTTCATTTTGGCCCCTAGGGAACTTTTCCCATTGTCACTAGGGCTGGTTTCTGGCTTGTCCTGCTGCTCTCGGCTATCTCCTGAGCCTGAGCTGTGTGCCTGTGTCTCCTTGCTGTTTGCTTCCCTCCACTTATCACACCCAGTAGCTCACAAATGAAGATACCACATCTTTTCCCCTGCAGAGGGGCCCACTTTGCTGTGTTGTCCCCTTTAAAGGAAGATAATATATGAAGAGAAACAATTAAATTGTATACTGTCTGTCCTAGCCCCTAACCCAGATATTTTTCTGGAAAAAGAAGGGTTTGTTGTGATAAATGTGAAATGTGCAATATAAATATTTAGCTACTGTTAACTCATCTGTTAATGTTTCCTGCTATTTTTTCAAAGTTGTTTGTGTGCTTCTATGTATGATGTTCCCATCATACAATGCTGTTCTTTTCCATCTCAAAATAAAAACCTATTTTTTTTGAGTTCTTGTATAAAGGAGAAAATGAGCAGTTACCCACACCTCCAGTTTGTGCAAGGTTAATAACTGGGTGGTCTCTTTGTCTTGTTTTTCAGCTGGAATTTGTGCTTTTGAGTCCTGTGTTGGTTTTTTTTTTTTTTGGTGGCCTACGCTGCTTATTTCTGCCAGTTCAGGAGATGTGCTTATAATGAAGAGTTTGGTTTAGTGTTTGGTGTATTTTCTGCATGGGATGCATAATTCTGCTCCCATTTTCTGCTGTTGCAGACCTGTGTGAATGCAAGTGTAGGGGCTTTGATTAAGCAGAAAGATCTGATAGGTGGTAATCAGGTGAGGAGCTCCTGGGAACTGTAACAAGCCTTCATCTGCTAAAGTAATGCAGCTCCCACCGTGCTCTGCATAAATGAGTATAGTTCCCTTTTTCCTGCTCCAGATTAAATCTTCCCAATAAGTGCAGAGAAGTGGCTATGGTGGAAACACCCCTCTGTAAATGAACCACCAGTGTAGTGAGAAGTTACACAAATCTGTAACATCTTCCCAATCCCATGGCACCAGAACAGCAAGACACTTCACAGGACAGGGACAAACAATGATACTGAGGAGGAGGAACGGACATGAAAGAAACAAACTATAATAACAAGAATAGAGGCACATTGTCATTAAATGAAAACATCTTAAACAATGACCTTTCTGACAAACCACAGAAATAGCAAACATGCAGCCTTTTTAATAACTGTTCCATACTGGAGTTTTGCACACATACCCCCTGGAAGCTTAATGCAATCCAAATGTCTGTCCCTTGGACAAGGCCTGGGGGTAAACGCTCTTTGATGCCTGAAGGAACAAGTGAAAGCTTGCAGGTTACCTCAAACTGGCAGGAAACCCATGCTCCTCACTATGCTTCTCTCCATTTCAATGTGAATTTTTAACATTTGATGTTTTCTTCATCTTTTTCATTGTTTCTATGGAAGGGGAAGTGAGGGGAGATGGGGAAGAAGATTTTTGGTAAATGTTTTGTCATAAAAGGTATGCTTAGTGTCTATGCTAAAAACTAGAGTATGCTAAAAACTACTTGTGTGGAATTTTAGTTTGTACTGATGTTTGGCTGCTGCAGCCCTCATCAGTGTCATACTGCATTTGAAATGGATAAATGTCTCCATTGATATGATGACGGGGGTTTTGGATGAGTTGTCCTATTAGGCAAACACTATAAGCTGAAGGGATGGACAAAATACCATGTGGGATGACAGCAAAATCAGTAGCTGTTCTTTCCTAGACCTCTCAAAGCAGTAGATTTCTTATGAAGAAAATAGTCCGATTTTTTTTTTTTTTTTTGGTATATTGAAACCTTTTAAATTCTCACTTCTTTCTAACAGCTTTCATTAACGGGACCTATCAGATCCAATAACCATCTGGCTCTTAAATCAGGGGTCATTATGTGACTTTAATCTCTCATACCAGCATCTATTAATAAATTTTCAAAAGCCAACTGGAGAGCATTAGAGATTAATTGTGTTAAACTAAATATAGACTACTAAGAGTTAAAATACCTGTGATGGACAAATGTTCATCCACATCTATTTAGTGTTTTATTTCAAGCCTTTTAGGTTGTTGTATATTTTTCCTATGTCTTTTATCACAATTCAGTGTTAGTTATTACAAATATTCTCCAACCCTCAGAATTTCATTATAAGTAATGGTTATGCCCACAGTCTCCAAGTCTGTAGAGAGATGAAACAAATTAAAACTAAACTACTGCCAATCTTATTTGATGGTGTTTTATCAGAATTATAATCTATTGTATATACCCCTGTAACTCTTACAGCAGTTTGAAAATTAAATTGAAGTAATGCAGTGTCAAGAAGTATTGCACAAATAATGAAATTCAGCAACTCCAAAGAGCAAAAAGATGGTTTCTCTCCAAGTAAGGTGACAGGGGAAATGAAGACTCTGCTTCTGTTTTCTCCTGGGGGCTCTGGGTGTATAGATGTGGCTATGGGAGGACCAGGTTGGTGGGTTCAGAAATCCACTGGTTAGAGAGGCAGGATCCTACCAGAAACTGCACTTTGAGTGCTCTGCATTCACTGTGCTTCCTTCCCTGCCAATTCTCCCTAGGGCTCCCTTGGTGCTGTAAGGATAACCTCGCTCAAGCACGGATCAGGCACAAGCATGTCAGCTGTGATGTATCCTTTGACTCTGCGCAGGTTAATGCTTTTCATCCCCAGTAACAGAAGAGGGAAGTGTGCCTGGCTGCAGGTTGGTCACAGGCGTGTTGTACAGGGACTAACTGTGGCTGCTCTTTGAGTGCAGACAGGGCTTCTTCCAGACTTTCTGTGATGACTTATTACAGTTTGGGCAGAGTTTCATATAATTTCCAAAAGGGCATGTTAATGTCTTGTACCTCTTGAAAGACACACTTTTAAATAAGATGCAGCTGCCCTGTACTTTCAGCCCATTCCCTTGTTGCCTTATGAGAAAAGATGACTAACTCATTTACGGCAATCCTGAACAGTAATAACTTCAAATTTATGGTGCACCCAGTGTCCAGATGCCTCAGGGCGCCTGACAGGCTATAACTTAAAACATAACTTTAAAAAAACCCCATGTGATTGAGCACAATGGAACCGAGGGAGAAACAGAAACCCTATTGTGTGATAAATAGAACGGCGTCCCACAAACAATCTCCAACCCAAACTCGCTGCAGCCCGGCCCAGGGGGGTGCCATTGTGCTCTCTGAAATGCCAGAGAGGAGCACTCACTGGAGCTAAGGGGAAGCATTTGGACAGGCAAGCTTTGCACATGGAAAAGCAGAACCAGCTTCAGCTTTAGTCCCAGGAGTTGTGGGTTTTGTTAACCAAGGATGAATACTTCAGAAAGGAAGTGGCAGGCATCTCACGGATGTCTTTTATAGCTATTGCTTTGCTTCAAAAAGCCTGCTTTTCAGAGTACACTTAGGCTCTTATTAATCTAATGATTAATCTGTACATACAGACACAAATATTCTTCCATTGGTCCTACTCTACTAATTTCAGATACTTACAGAACTTCTTGTGGACTTTAATCTGCTCTCAAAATCAACTTCTGCCCCAAAGTGCAGGTGTATCAAGAGTTTGAATCGCCTTCTGCTCCTAGTGAACAGTGAAGGTAGCTCCTGAGAGAGGATTTCTCCAATTGCTTCAGTCTCCAGACATCTCTGCTTTGTGAAGCTGAGTAGACCTGTCAAGTTTAAACTGAAGGCTCTGTCTGAAAGAGAGGATTTATCTGAATCATGCTATCCTTACTTGTAAGGAAGGACACATTTCTAATTTTTGCCTTAATTTCGAAAACATAATAATAAGGGAATAAAGAAAAATTATTCAAAACTGAGTAATTTCACTATGAAGTATTTGTAAGAACACAACTTAATCTTTGAAATAGCTGTTGGTTTTCTTCATTTTTCCTTTATCATTTGTTTTTCCAATGTGCAAAAGTAAATTTACAATTGATCCTTGCAGACCTTGGCAATAATATCCAAAAATCATTTGAGCCAGAGTCATAGACTTGATGATTCTTATTATTTTTAGAGTCTAGTCTGACATCTTGATGTTTGGGACAGAGCTGCTGAGTACCCCTGGTGTCAGATGGAACATAACGAGGATGAGAGTTTTTAAATGGAGGAATTCAACAGAGAAGCCTTTTTCAAATGCTCATCCTGCACGGTTTAATGAGAACTTAACTCCTGACAAATGTTGCTGGTTTGATTTTTTTTGGTTGGTTTTTGTTAGGCTCAGTTCATCTTAAACATGCATGTGGTGCCCCTGATTATGCAGGCCCTTAAGCTTTATAAAGCAGTTCATGCCCAAAAGTATTGGTGAAGCTGGTTCTGCTGAGGCCTACAGGTAGAAAACTCCCAGATTCGTTTAAAATTTTTATATTCAGAGCTACCTGCTCTTTCTCAGAACAGAACGTGTGTTTGGATGGAGTGGAGCTAACATCCACAGAGCAGTTTAAGTGTCTGTCCTCTAGGCTTGTGGTAAAGCAGTAAGAATTTCCCATTCTTCCAGAGGAATTTGTTAAGAGTCCTGAGAAGGAAGTATCTCTGGGGGGAAAATGTTGTTAACTGAGAAAGTGACTTCTGTAGAGGGCAGGCAGGGAGGAGAGTGAGAAGCAAAAAATGCATTAAGGTATGTTCAGAGTAGTTGTTGTCCATTCTTAAGTCAATAGCTCTCACTTTGGTGTGTGCTATTGCCTCTTAGGACATGGATGTCAAATTACATGGTGTGTTGATTTCAGCTGTTCTAAAAATAACTAAAACTCAGGGGAAAAAAAAAATCCAACAGCATTACAAGTAATATCCCAGTTCCCAGATCCCTGGTGTCTGTGGGAATTCCCCTTGCATTTCAAATCTACTGCCTCCACCCCTAATGGTTTGGCCACTTGGGTTTTGTGTAGTATCTCAAGTCAAATACCATTGATATCTGTGAATTTAACACTTCATAAAAGAGGTGTGGGGGGGAATAAATAATTGGGATCTGTAAATACTGGAGGCATGTGCTGGTCCTTGAAACATGGTCTCTTTGAATTCAAAGTGTACAAGTGGTGCACTGAAGAGGATTCACAGAAGAAGTTTTAGGTTCTTTGAAGGGGATGAGGGGAAGCTGAAAGCTGAGGGTGTTTTTCCAGCAGAAAGGAATACTGAAATGCCAAAATGAAGACAAGATGTGAGTAAAAAGACTGGAAAGGGGTCAGAAGGGAAAGCAGCTGGTATGACAACTGCAGTGCAAGACTTGAATATAGAATCTGGTCTATTGCCTCTTAGGTGAACCTGGGAATTAGGTTTAGCCCCCCCAACAAGGTGATGCAGATCCGTTGGTGTTCCCATTGCCTGTAGGCCTTAGAGCAAACTGTTCTCTTCTGGGACCAGGTTTCCTGACCAGGGGAATTAAGTTGCTCCAGCTCCCAGTTGGAAGAAGTGAACACATCTGTAGTGTGGATAATTGGGGGGGTTTAAGCCCTCCACCAGTGGGTCAGGCACAGCTGAATATGAAAGGTAAGAAGGTAGTGGACACTCACCCCGTTAAAAAGAGGGTAACTCAAATGCTGTTTTTCTGAGACTGGGAAGAAGAGAGGGAGGCCAAAGCACATAATAATCATGTGAAAGATGACCTGAGACAATTCTCTGAGCAAAGGACAGCACAGATTGTGAAAATGTGTGCTCAGAATGGCAAAATGAATTTTCCATAGCCAGCAGTTCTGAGAAATACCTTCTGTGTGTACATAGCCATTCTCCAAGGATTTAAAAACATTCTGTGAAGCAGCTTAATGATACTCGAAGTAGTGGAGATTCATGGAGAAGTGAAAATATGAATATCCAACACTACCTGGCAGACATGAAAGGCAGAGGTCAGTCATGAGACTTGTCATCCATCTGCTAGAATAATATCAGCAAACCACTGTGAGTTCATAGTAGTCAGCTGTCTTCCTGCTACAGGAAAACCCAACATGGTGTCCCAGCTTCATGTCCTGTTGAGGAATGGTGGAAAAATACTTCACAGCATTAAAGCTCTTTCAAGGTTTTAGAAAGAATTTGTTGTATGGCTGGACTGCCAAATATGATGAGTTAATGACTGGCACAGAGCAGGTACTGAAAGGGAGACTAATTTCAATGTTTTTTCAACAAATAAAACTAGAATGCACAGAGCGGGAATCAGCTTGGTGATGAAGCTCTTGTTCCATGAAGATCCCTCTCAAGATTAGGTAGCAAGTAGAAGAGGAAGCAGGCAAGTTTAAGGCTTATTGCTCCCAGAAGGAGCACAGGATCAGCTCCAGAGAAGGCTGTAATGGGAAATGGGGCCTGGGAAGGAATAACCTTTATGCAACAGGGCATGTATGGGAATGGTTAGGACTGAAGGAAGTAGCTCACCAGGGAGAGGCTGGATCTGGGAAGTCACTTTCCATTAATGAAGGAAAGGCTGAGTTGATCCTGAAGGGGCTGACAGGAAAAATGGGGGAGGGGGGTACGTCAATTTGGGAAGTCGCTCTCAAACTGAAATGAGACGTTCCTGAGGAAGACACTTTTAGGGTGTGGCCCAGTTCATGTGCTACTACATAAAGTGTTTCTGTCAGTTGCTGTCTCTGAAGAAATTAATAGAGATGGTTTACACTAAATGTTTTAAAATAAGTATTTTTAACCCTTCTCTACTTGCTTTTTAGACTTCTTTCCTTTATCACTTTTAGGTCTATCACTGTGAAACCTGAATTACTAGCTTAATCTGCTACTTATTTTAAATTTTGTCTTTTTCTTTTAAACCCTAGTTTAAAACCCTCTCAAACAACAGAAGTGAACACTTAATATGCCATCAGCTGGGGAATGTAAATACAAATGCATGTCTGAATTTTAGTATATTCAAAGGGGAAGTAGAAAAATTTTAACTCTCTAATCCTGGCACCAACTTCTAGAATTTCGTATTTCTGAGAGAGATATTCTGGCAGTAACTACTCTGTGCATGTAAGCAAACAATGAGACATAAGTTTAAAACCAATCTGATAATTTAAAGTTTTGCATGACCTTGAGCATCACAACACAAGAAGTCTACGTTAGTCTACAGAAAACCCAAAAAATGAACTGTGCATTGATTAGAAGAGAGATTTTGCTAGGGAAATAATTTTTTTAGTTGCAGTGTTCGCTGAATTAAAAAAACTTCAAAAGAATCAGTGTAGAAAAAAAAAAACAACAAAACCACCCCACCAAAAAAAAAAAAAAAAAAAAACCCAAAAAACCCAAAACAAAATAAAAAAAAAAAACCAAAAACCAACTAATCCTTAAAAATAGCTCTGAAAGGAATTTTGCTCAGCAAATCAAAGCACATCAGGAAAAGAACAACTTAAGCTTCTCAGAGCACCAAAAAACACAGACAAAACAAACACTGTTACAACTGGAAAAGACCCCGAGACACTGAGTAGATGGGACTTTTTGTCATTTTTAAAAGGCACATTTAATTGTTTCAGAAAGTAGATTGTTTTACATAAAAGAGATTGAGTTTTTAGTTGGTAGTTTGACATATGGTTTGACTCCATGTCAACACAATTTGTTCCAGGTCCTTACGAGTCCCTGTGCCTGGTGATTATGGTGGCAAGGTTGCCATTGTCCCCAACACAGGGCAGGCTCTAAAGGTGTGTTACTAAGCTCTGGTAGATTTTTTTTCTAAGTGGAACTCTGTACAACTGAGAAAAGGAAAAAAACCTCAACTCTGAGAGGTCTGTATGCTATTCCTCTTCCCATCTTTCACTGAGACTCTGCCATGAGACAAGCTGGAACCTTTCCTTTCTGAACACTTTCAGTGCAAAACGAGTCAGTGCAAACCCCATTTCCATCCTGGTCCAGGCACTGCCGTGTGGAAGGTCTGGGAAGTCACCGTGAAAAAAAGAACAATGGTCCCAAATGAAGTTAAGGACTTTGTACCTAGTCAGAGAAAGGGGCTTGGCAAATTCCAGGGAAACACCTGACTGAAACCCTTGCATTCCTGGTCAAAGCTAAGCATTATTTGCACACTGGAAATGTGCAGGTATACATGAACTAAGAGGAAACAGTCTGACAATATTGTACATGTCCTGCACCTGGGCTACAACCCAGATAAGACAAAGATTTGCTTTGAAAGAGCAGTCCTGATCATACCAGGTTAAGAGGAATTGGATGAGGTTGGAGAGGAGATCCATAGATTCAGGAAGGATGTTTTCAAAACATCCCTGCAAACTTGGTTAAACTGCAGTGCAGAAATGTTTTGTGGACTAGTGGACGTTCAAACTGGGAGGGAGGAGCCATTTTCATGAATAACACCCTTTCTCAGGTGTATCAGCTGCCAGAATCTAATTCTAGCATTGCTATGGATGCTGGAAAAGTTAATATTTTAATACTGGTTGATGCAAGGAACCCTTGAAAGGATTAAAAAACTCTTAGCCTCTCTGATTTCTGTCCAACTGCCTGCCGAGCAGGGGGAGGGAGGATAGAAATGTGAAGTCCCTGAAAAGTTTTAGAGATGATACTACACCATCTAAACAAGGGATTAGCAGTGAAAAGCCATCCTTTCTTCTTGGAGAACACATTTTCCTTCTAAGCTGCTGGACACTTCAGGGGCTGGCATGTTTACTTCTGGCATCTTGAAGACCGTTTTGGTCTTAGATCCTTTTGTTTGTTAGAATGTGACATATTGAGTATGACACTTAATTAGCTGCTCCTCGAGTGGAGGGAGCAACATACCGTGCCTCTGGTATGATGTTGCAACGAGTACTGTAACTCCAGACAAAAACTCTTGCAATTATTTTGTTTGTCACCACAGGTGGATTCCTGCCACGGCATTTCATTTGGGGCACAGCAGCTTTCATGACTACGGAAGAGCTTCCATCTGAAAATACCTTGTTCCCTTTCCAAGGAAGTTATGCAAATGAATTTTGACAGTGTAAGGCTTCAAATCTGAAGGCTGCTGGATGCTCTTGTGTTTCTCCTTGGGGTTCTGTATAGAGCCATGCAGAAAGAGAGGGCCAACATGTTCAGTTTTTGTGTGCTGCATTGCAAATGAGTTACAGCTTTAGGGTCAATGGCTGATTAAACTGAGAAAAGTGTATTTTGCTACAGGTGGACAGGCAGTTGTGAATATGTGATCAATGTCACACCACCAATACACTATGAAAGAAAAGACTGGTGACACTTTTGTCCAGTGCTACAGCATTTTTTTTCTAAGTTGTTCAAACAGAGTAAGACACAGGTAACTGCATTCCACATTAGAATAATAATGGCTGAAATTTACAAAAAACCCCCCAGTTATTATGTACTTAAAGAGCTTAAAACCAAGACACAAATGCATCTGAATTGTGCTGTATTATTACCTTGAATATCATGTAGAAGAAATCTTTTGAGTTTCAAAATGAAGGACCCCCAAGTGATTTTTTTTTTCTCTTCTAAAGAGAAAAATACTGAGGCCTTCATAAAGTGTAAAATGATTTTAGAATATTCATGACCTTTGGAAAAGGTCAGAGACAGGCAAAATGATGCCAACATTTTAATCTGATATATATTAAGAAAGACTGGCATCCAATCAAAGAAGTGTTCTGGTCTCCAAAAACATTATGTTCAATTATGCATGTGAAACCTTTCGAGCTGGATCTTAATAAAAAGAATAGTTAAATTTTGCTCTTAGCTGTAAAACTGAAGCAATTGCCCCAGGCAACTTATTTTCTGTCAGTTCAATTTATTTGTTTTTGAGATGGTAGAATTTTTATTTCTATAGATTTTGATGCTCCCTTTTTATTACTAAATTAGTAGACAGTGTCCAGGCTATCAGTCAAGGTGTAAAATCTATGTGTCTGGCACGTTTTCATTCTCAAAATTATTCTTTCAACCATGTTGTTGGAACCTTTCATCCTTTTTTCTTGTCAAATTAAGGGTTTCATCAAATTTACCAGAGCATTTGCTCATATATTGAATATCATGCAGTATTGTATAAACTTCTCTGTATATACATGCATGTTGGTGGGAATATACATCACATTTGTAAATATTTTTTCTTATAAAGCTTTATGATAGCTAAATTATGGCACTGTAGATGATAAGCACAAAAAGCCATCATTGTGTGCAAATATATAGAAAGGAACAAAAAGTAGTCAAAGGGAGTTGCATGTTCAGCTAGATCTGGCTTTTTAAAATTTAATTTCTCCCTAAATGCCCACCTAGGGGTGGGCAGAGATCCAACTGATCCAAAGCACTTTCATGATGATCTGTCCACTGTCATGTGGTAACTAAAATTCAGGACATTTTTTTTATTCCTTCCAAATGACACCAACACAAATTTTTTCTAATGCTTGGGTGGAAAACTAGGAGCTTTTAATATTTAACTTCTACTATTAATACATCTGTTAAGGTAGAAAGAGGTAGAGAGAAAAGAGGTTGTTACGCTCCAGTGGTTTAATTATTATTATTAGCAGCATGATTTTAAAATGTATCTATAAATAGTTTTTTTCCCCTTTTCTTCCTTTTCCTTCTGGTTGCCTCACATGCCTTCACACTTATTTTTAATTCCATAATCAGATATAACCAACTCCTTTTCCCAGCTGCACCCCCACTTCAGTTTAGAGAGCAACAATATGAGTATGGCATCAATGAAAATCCCAAAAATCTCCAAGAAAGCTATTCAGCTTTCTAGAAGGTGGTCAGTGTATATTGTGCATATATATAATGCACATTTATAATCTATATTGTAGTTTTGTGAAAAAATACTGGTGTGATATTAGTCACCTGCTGAAATCGAACTTCTCCTCTCTTTTCGACGGCATTTTGTATAGTTCTAATCAGAAAACCACGTCTTTGCTGGGTATGTTGTAAGAATATACAAAATGTTTATTCTTTAGACAAAAAGTGTCACGTTTGCATGTTCATAAGGATGCTCAATTTCTGGCTTTAGATCCGCGTTCCCTCAAAACCAACCCCCGAAAGTGAAGGATTACTTGGTTTCGAAGCGAAGCTGCCTTCACGCATTTGGTGGAACACAAAAAAGGGGGATAAATCCGAGCGGGACACCGCCGCCCTCCGCCGTCCCCTCACGACGCCGCCATGGCGCCGTTCCCGCCACTGCCCCGCCGGGCGCGCGCGCCCCCTGCGGCCGCCCCGCCCCGTCCCGCGCGCTGGCCCCTCCCCTCAGGAGCCGGGAGAGCCCCGCATCCAGCCCCTCTTCCTGCCCCCTCCCCCGGTCTCTCGCTCGCTGCTCCCGGTGGGATGGAAGTCCCCCGTAAGCCTCTTCCTTCTCCCCGGTAGCAGGCGGCGGGGCCCGAGTTCGGTGCAAAAATGCTGGGCATGTACGTGCCGGATAGGTTCGCCCTGAAGTCGTCCCGGGTGCAGGACGGGATGGGGCTCTACACGGCCCGCAGAGTGAAGAAGGTGGGTGATGGCGGGGGGACGGCCTCTCCCGGCCCGGCGGGGAGCGGCTGCCACGTATCACCGGGGAGCTGGGCGGCTCTCCCGCCCCTCTGCCTCGCTCCAAGTTCGCCTCAGCCGCGCTGTGCCCGCCCGGGCTCCCTCTGCTCACGGGAGGCACCGCCCGGCCGCTCCCCCCTCTCGCTTCAAGGAGCCTCCCGGGGCGCTGCCGCCTCAGGCGGGAAGGGGCGCGGGGGCCGGCGGAGGATTAGCTCTGAGGAATTTTATTTTCCCCGTTTTGTGACTTTTTTTAAAACTTTTTTTTTTTTTTTTTTTTTTTTTTTTTAAACTTGGTGTATGTGTCTGGCACAGCTGTGAGGGCAGCGCTCCCCCGGGCGGGACCGCCTCCCTGACGGTCTGCACTCTGAGGGGAGGGGGAGCCGCCCGGGGTTCGCAGGCTCCTGTCACCCCCCTCACGGCTCTTCGGGCTCGGCGGGATTATGATTTAATTCCTCGTTTTGGCATAATAAAGCCTGGCCTCTGAACGATGGCTTTCTGCTGAACCGGGTCTCATACCCCAACCAGGTGATGCCCCTTCACACCTCATAATTGAAAGTCTCTTGATAGTCTGGAATTCCAGCTGAGACTGTCCAGGTGGCTTGTTAGGACACATAAAGGCATACCAAAACGATGAACCTATCATTAGTATACTCTTCTCTGTGTTTTGTGTGTTTTGCTTTCCATCTTTGTCCTCGTTTTGGCTCTGAATTTTTTTTCTAATTTTTCAGTGGTTTCATCAACAGGACTTTGACACGATGGGGTGGAGGTGTCCCATTTTTAAGGTGTCCCTGAATGTTAAGGGCGGAGCTGGAAGGGGAACAATTTTATATAGTTTGGTTTTTAAGACTTCTCTATGGAGGTTCTGAAGTTTCATTTGAAAACTTTGTGGGTTCACACAGCAAGGAAGGTTGTACATTGTTAGCAGTGGTTAATCCCTGGACTCAGAAATGGAGTGAGCTCTGGAGTGAAACTTACGGGAATCAGCATCCCGAGTTCAGAGGTGGGGGTCTGAGCTTTCATGCTTCACACTGGTGTCAGTTGAACCATTGGAGTTGCATGCTGGGACAAGTAGAGCATTTTCCTGCCTGAATTACTCCACCTCACTTTTGAACTTCATACGGACAAAGTGTGTGAGATCAGAGCTGTGCAGGCACCTAGAAAAAGTGTTGCAGGTGTGGTGTGTACTTCATGTGGACTGCAGAAGGTAAAGGCAGAGGCAGCTGTAGTAGAGTCTGTTTGTATTGGGAGTGTCTGATGACAGTGTTGGTTACAGACCTGTCCTTTGGCAGGGAACCCTCTGTGCTGGTAGCACAAATGGCTGTGGTGTGCCCTGGTCAGAAGAAAAGGCAGAGGAACCAACTCTTGAGTTGCTCTGTGGTTTATTAGAAGATACTCCTAAAATTTGTTGGGGGCCTAAGTACTGTGTTCTCTGTTGGGTGAAGGGTGGGTGTGTAAATAATGCAGGTGGTACATTGGACACAGCCAGACTCCATGTTACTCTTTTCCATGGAAAGAAAATTCACATCTGTAGTGCTCTTAATATGTTTCCTGTTTAGTAATGAGGCAGAAGAACTGCACTTCATGGCTGTGATAAAGCATAACCTAGAGCTGTTCAATTAATTCCGTGGAGTTCTGGGATTGGGAGGAGGTGTTGAATGTGACACTTAATTGTGAAGTAAGACCTGTGTTGCTGAGTAGGAAATGCTGCACTGTTTTCTCTCTGCTGCTGTCACACAATTGCAGTTGTCTGAACTGAAAGTAAAAGAAAACATTGGGAGACCTTATAATCAGAAATTGCAGTACCAGCTCTCCAAGTGCTGTGGAGGCCTCTGAAAATTCTGCTGTTAGCAAAGTCTTGGTAATAGTACATTCTGAACTGCTGCTGCCTACCATCTGCTTGTGCACCTTCAGGCATGCGGGGCTTTCAGGTTTTTGTTTGTAATCATAAAAGGTGGAAACTTTCTGTTTTGTTACCTTAACAAAGCTATGATTCCTGTGTACTTTTCTGTTTTCCAGCAGCTGGCCTCAGGCTACAGAGCACCAGCATCAGGAGGCTCTTGGTGTAATCATCAGAGAGCCCACTGCATTTCTTAGTGTTTTGCTGTGGCTGGAAGATTAGTCATTGCTGCTTTTTTGGAAGCAACTGTTGAATATAGCTTTTTCAGCATTGGAAAAATGTGCTTGTATATACTGAATCATTTCTCTGACTTGAGACTGTGCTGTATGCCTCATGTTGATCAGAGGGGACGTTGAAGTCTTGAGTATGTTCTTGATTAATGTGTGTTGGCATATAACAACATGTTTATTAACCAGGAATAATGTGTGTGTGTGTATATATATATATATGTATACATGAAGAAAATGATCTGAAAGGCTAAACAAATAATTTCACTTATCCCCATGGACCCTTGTGTTCCAAGACATCAGGTTTTGGTTTCCCTCTGAATTTGAGAAGCCGTAAAAAGTGCTTAGAAATCTGCATCACCTACTGCATCACCTAATGTAATTACAGTTACTCTGTGTTGGTGGACATGTTGCTTTTGCCATGGTTCTGAGCTTCCAGAAGGTCTTGAATACTGCAGTAGAGATTTCCTGGTTTGGAGTAGCTGAGATGGGAATGATGTGTGGTGTTTCTTGGTCTGAGCTGTTACTGTGCTTCATCCCAGCCGTGCTGTGGGCTTCAGGGATGGGTGAAATTGACACTATAGGTGCTGTACACATACAGCTGTATTTACCTGTTTCCACCTCCTTTGCTGATGAGGTAAGACAAGGAGGAAGTTTCAGCCTCAGTATTAAATCCTAGGATTTGAAAAACTGGTAGGGGAGGAACTCTGCCATTATTTATCAACAAAACGATGAAGGGTGGTATGGAAATCAATGAGAAGGAAGGACATGAAGTCCCAGAGTGCCAGTGTTTGCTGTCACTGCCCCTGTTTGGCTCCTTTGCTGCTCTGGGCTCCAGTTGCTGACTTCTGCTGTTCCTGTCCTTTTACCTTCTGCTTTGCGGCTCCTTGTAGTGAAATGTTCTTTGTGTACAGGATGCCTTGAAGTGGCGACCTAAAAACAGAGGTTAGAAGAGAAGATTAAGAGAATAAAGTTAAATATTTATTTGAAGGGCCTTCAAAGGTACACCTTGGGCAGTCAAGATGGACACCCGTGTCACTGATTCTTCACACTTCTGTAAGTTTGGTCCATTTGCATATCAGGGTTAATTCTCCAGTTATAATTTCAGTTAATGATGTAATTACCCCAAGTTTTCCCCTCCTCTCAAAGGCTTTTTGTTTACATATTTTGGGGCCTGGGATGACAAGGTGTCCTTGAAGTGCAAACTTAGAGGGGGTTTGTTACATCTAACCAGCAAGAGAGAGCAGAAGTTAACAGGCCGCACAAAACTTCAGAGTTAGACACTAGGCAGTACAGGATTTGAAAAATATAAAAGTTAAAACCTAAGGCATCACACATTTAAAAATTTACCTCTCAGTTCTGTTGCTTCATTCTGCAATGCCAATTTTCTTTTCCTTTGTTTATTACCACTTCAGGTTGAATTTTAAATACAAGGATTTTTTTTTTTTTTAATTTGATTTCTTGTTTCCAAGAGGGATGATCCTGGATGTTTTCCATTCCACTTTTTTCTCTTTACCTGTAGGCAACCTGTAAAAACTAAGCGAGAAGGGAAGCACGTAGCAGGCTATTGCTGGGAATATGGAATGTGCCTGGAGGAAGGGATATGTGGACAAGATCAATACTTTTATTAACCAAAATTTTGTTGTTTTTTAAAGAAACACCAAAGTTGCTTTTTAATATATACCTATAGTCTTTAATACTTACAAGTATACATGCTTTTGGATCTGAATGCTGCCTGAAGGAACACGGCATCCTGCATTCCAGGTTTTAGGGCCTGTCTGTGCAAATAAGGACAAGGCAGCGTGCGTGGGGGGAAGCTGGGCCTGTGGAAGAAGAAAGTCCTATTTAATTATTTTGCCCTGCTGCTCCTGTTCCTGTGACGTCTGTGCAGGAAAAAACCCCTGATGCCAAATACTTTTGGAAGAACATATCAATGGATGCTTTCACAGCGGGTGTTATGACTAGCAGGTGGTATAACATTTTAATTTTGTTTATGAAGGCTCAAATTAATTCACAAGCACGTGCATACTCCCTTATATTTTTAAACAAATCTCTCTGTGTCATCAAGCCCTCAGTTATTCAGTGTTTTGATTTGTGGCACTTCAAAAAGTAGCATTGCAAATAATCTCGCAAATAAATCTAATGTAAACTTGGTGCTTGCCAGATTCTTTGTTTTAGTTGGATGCCTGTTGCAAGGTGCTTCCTGAGAATTTTGTAAGAAATGTAAGAAATTTGACTTGTAAATTTCATCCTTATTTAAGATAAAGAAAAATCCGGCTTCCCAAAGGAGAAATAAGCGTGCAGAGGGAAGGTATGGTTCTCCAAAGTATGAAAAGAATGGGAATGAGCTTCAAGTTGAACCCTCAAGGATGTGCACCTTCTTGGCATATAGTAGGACAATAAAGGAAAACTCTCCTTTTCTGTTTGAAGCTAAAAATTGCTCTGCTGGAGATGGGTGATTCACTTGCCTTTTTCTTTTTTACCCCTACTGATTCTTTCTCTTTGATAATTATTCCTTAGGGTGAAAAATTTGGTCCCTTTGCGGGGGAGAAACGAATGCCGCAGGAACTGGATGAGAACACAGACTGCAGGCTCATGTGGGAAGTGAGTAAAGTGACATCATCACACGTAGCAAGAGCTGTTCTCAGAATTAAGTTTTACTGCAACAAATCCTTTCTATTTTTTTCCGTAGCTTAAAGATTCCTGTAGTGAGATTTAGTACTTTTAAATTACACTGTCGGGGTGGAGGAGGGTTGTTTAAAACTAAAGAAAAAGGAAATGATAGTTTCTAATCACTGAAGTGTGAAAAAATACCAAGTCAAGCCAAATACAAATATAATAACACTGTGAAAAAGTATTAAAACATGTGAAAATAATTGAAAAAATTAAAATAATTTGAATTGGGAGGCAGATTGTAAGTTACAGAGATACAGATTTATGCTGATGGACACGTATCAGCTTATGGCTTCCTTCAGCTGTAATGTAAAACATTTCCTGGTATGACACTTGTGTTGGGATTTGGCAACTTAGATAAGTGAAGTTTTAAATTTTAGCAGCTTATAATGCAACGAGTAGTTGTGAGATTTTTCACAAAAGAGAAGCCTGGTACTATGGGCAGCTTTATATTTTTAATATGTATTAGGCAGGAACAGTAGTTTATACACCAGGTCTTGTAATTAGGTACACAACCCATCCTAGTTCCTGTTGTACCTGTGTGTGCCTGAAGTAAAATCTGAATTTACCAGTTGAGGAGACTGCACTAACTGAAAAATACTGGCAATAACAACATTCCCAACTTGTTAAAAATGCCTTCTTTGTGGTGCCTCTGTTCTGTCTTTGTAATCTTTATTTACTGCTGTAGTTCTTTGAGCAGAATTTCTTTTTTCCTCAGCCAAGCGTTTTCTATTGAATGCACATTTAGTCCTCTTTGACACTGAGGAGGGGACCCGTTTCTTACCTTTTCACCTTTCTCTGGTTAGAGGTGGAAGAAGGACTGTTACTTTTATTTTGTGGGGTATTGTACGAAAAAAGCTTATATTTGACATCTGGCCTAAAGTACTATCAGTGCATTTGAAAAATCTCTGGCATTAACATCACTGAGCAGCTTATGAAGAGAGCAGAGCATTGATGCGGCCTTAGCAGAGCTGCAAATAGATTCCATACACTGGAAGGATGAGTGAGAGAATGTTAAAAGCCCATCTCATTTAACCCAAACTCAGTATAAATATCATGAGTGGTGAAGTATTCCTAGGTGAGTGCTAACTCCAGCCTGTGAAACCCTGTTTTCTCCCTTCCCTTTCTTTTGTCTGTTTTAATCTAGAGGTGTGCCTCAAATGCCCTTTCCCAGAGAAGAAGTGTGGACAATTTGTTCCCCTTTCCCTTTAGGTTATGTACTCAGAGCAACCAGTTTCATCCTCTTTGTTCCCAGCTGAAAACAGAGCAATACAATGTGCTTTTATTACAGATGTTTGCTGAGTACAGTACATGTTAATGGGCCCTGGCTCACTTGGCTCTTCCTGATGTTTCTGCAGGTTATTTCAAATCAGTGAAATGCTTGTGCTAGAACAAGGCTTTCAGAAAAGACAGTGGGTGGATTACAGCAATGAGAAGGTCTTTACGTTTGTTGGAAAGCTGGATGATTTTCCAGATTCCTCACTGCTGATGCTGGAATGAGATTTATCTGTTTCTGCAAGACAGAAAAGAAAAGGCAAATACATGTATTTACTGGTGACACTAATATGACCCCATTGACAGCAAATCAGAAAATGAGGTTTTTATGAGCTGTTTTAAAATAATTTCATAATATCTTACTGTAACCTAGTTTTGAGAGCCTTGAAAAGATTCCTGCATACCAAATTTTATGACTTCCTGAATGTTTTAACCCAAGTTGTTCATGTTTACTGAAGTTGATCTGAATGTGAGCTTTATAATATAATTTAAATCATGCTGGGAGTAGTCTTAAGTTGAGAATTGAGACCAGGAATGCAGAAAGTAAGACTTGAACAGTCCAAGTAGATGGTTATTCCAGAGCCTGTGGGAGGCACGCACAGAGACCGGCCAAGTTTGTGTGTAGTCAGCTGTACCAAAGATATTAAAAATAATTAATTTGAAGGCTATTGGAGGAAGGCACACTAAAGCCTGACTTCACAGTCTGATGGCAGTTAAAAACAAAAACATTTTCAGAGAGAACACCTTCAGAAAGAAGGCTTGAGTATAGAGGCTTTTTATAAGTACAAGGAAAAAAAATGGGCATTAGTGCAGCATTTCTTTCCTTGGCATGTGATGCCTGTGATCCAGGCTTCAATTTTATGGAATATTTTTCTGTGAGGAAGTTGGCCACATGCATTTCTAGTTGTGCAGAGTAGTGCTCTGTGATGTGGTCTGTTTTGATCAAGCCATTCCTTTTTCTCTGAGACCAGCATTGTGAGCTGGCATCTTTAAGGCATCACGTTGAGACAGAATTGCACGCATTATGTTTTCTTTTGGTCTCGGGCAAAACATGGGACCCAAAAAATTTATTGAGCCCAGTGATTTTGTTCAGAAAAATTCTGAAGATGTTAGAGTTTCTCTTTAAATTAAATATAGCAGGATGCCATTACTTTGCCTGTAACATGCATAGTTTTGAAGAAATCAAAGGTTTATACTTGCTCATTCAACAGATTCCAGGGAAGTGGGGCGGGTGGGAAGCATCCTTGATCTTGCTGTTATCTTTGTAAAGAGCTACAGGCCGAAATGTTTTATTTATGAATGGTGTGATAGGAAGAAAAAAAACCGAACAAACCTGTGGTAACCATTTAGTTAGGAGTGATAATAAAAAGCCAAGAAAATGTGCAAATGGCATTGTGCTTTTTCTTTCTTTCTGTTATAAAAAGCCCTCTGTGTTATGCCCCAGGTCTCTGACTGTTGTGCTAGTGAAGGACACAGCTTGTTGCTGATGATGAATTGAGAGTTTTCTTCTTACTCTTAGCATCATCCCACTAGCACCTTGATTAAATGCTTCTTTGTGTGTATTAGTAAACTTGGCATAGCAGCTCAGAACTGTGTGTATTTGCTGGAAGAGCAAGTGCTTAAAGGCAAGAAGGAAATAATCTTTAGGTATTAAAAGTTCACAGATGTTTTTGCTCTGGAGGCTCAGATGTTCCTTTGTGAGGGGAAGATATCAGTTCATTTCTTTATATATGTTCAGTTCCTTTTCTTCATTATCCCTAACCAAGAAAGGGGGATTCATTTCACTCCTATTGGATTGTGGCAAGCATATACTTCTGGTGATGACTTTGGCAAATGTTGAAACAGGGAGGGCTGGAAAGATTTAGTCCGTCTTCAAATACTCTGACATACCATGAAGAAATGTTGGTCAGGGTTGGATGGAACATAATACGCCATGTAATGCTGAATGTTACATATTTCAGGTTGGGTTTCTGTCTATCTGCCAGGATCATGTTTTCTTCATTGTTACATTAAAACCAAAGAGATCAGCAATCAGTCTTTCAATGGAAGCCAATGTTTGTGTTTATTTATATAAGAAAACGGAGTGAACTTAGTTTCTACTGCTTGACTCTCATCACTTTTGCTGTGACAGTTGTTTTCAGTTAAGTAAGCCTGCCTGAAAACTAGTGAAGGCAACAGAAAATCTGCTATTGGCTGCAACTAGCTTCAGATCAGGGCTGTGGTGTTTAGGATTGAGGTATAAAAAGTCAAGCACATTAAGCTTGGTGTGTTTTGGTGGCTTTCTTTTTTTTTTTTTTTTTTTTTTTTTCCTTCTTTCTTTGATATCTTGCCTGTAAAATGTGCTTTTCTGGCATAGGAAGGCTTTTACACACAAGACATTAAGTCAAATTATGTCCATAGATTCATGATGAAATAAATCTTAATTTGATGAATTCTGTGTTTGCTTCAAGGTGAACATAATATTATAAATCTAGTTCTGAACAATATAGTCTTTATTTTTAATGTATGAAGACTACCTTCCCAGTCATTGTTGCTCCAATACAGTTTACATTGAAAACTGTTTGCTTCTAATGTTTTTTGTGTGCATCTTAATTTAATTTTCAGAAATGCTTTTGTTTTTCTCATTTCTTAAATGATCTGGGCTTTTACACAAGACAGAAATTGGTGCACTATCTCAGCTTCAAGTTTACGTCCCAGATTTTCAATTTTGCTAAATTAGTCCCAGCTGGGATAGATAGGTGTCCAAAGGATGAGAAGTCCAAAGTTATTAACGTTGTTATGAGCAACTCTGTTAAAACTTGTTTTAGTCATCTTTATCCATGTTAAGTGTATGATTTTGTATTAACTTTAGTGACTTTTGGAGCAGGCTCATTAATGATCTTTTTGGTTTTGGTGATGAGAAGAACCTACTGCTGAAAGTAACTGAGAGTGTTAACCTTCCATCTTCAGTTATGGGATGTATTTAAGACGTTGGAAAGCATGTGTTGCTAGGCCGAGGTGTTTGTAGTCCAGTCTGAACTTACTGTAGAAGATCTCACACAGTTTGCTTAGGGAGATTTGGGGATCATTCCAGAGAAAGGGAAGTTCAACCCTGCTTCTGAAAGCTCCACAGAGTGTTAGCAGGAGTCTAGGAGTGAGCTTCCTGTACCCTTCTGTCCCTGGCAGGGTCAGGTAATGTCCCTTCTGTCCCTGGCAGGGTCAGGTAATGTCATGCACCAGAAGGAGCTTCATTAGCATGGAAAACTGTTGCTGTGTGTTTTGGCTGAAGGAAAATGTCACATGCTGTCTCTGTCCCAGACTTCTTACTGTGTAAGCAAATCAGCAGTTGCTGCCTCAGGTTTCTTTTGCTAGAGTTATTTTAATGCTTTCTCCAGCAGTGTTAAAATGTGAATTCCTGCTCTGCAGTGAGCTCTATGATGGTCTGAACTCAGGGTGCAGCAGTATTGCATCTAGCTGTTTTATGCTATAACAATAAAAATCATATTTTCAGCTAATCAAAAAAAAAGCAATGCAGACAACACTACTTCTCTCTACATGATTGTTTGATGAACATAGATGTCTCGATTTAGAAATGTTTAGAAAATGGTTTCCAGAAAGCAGGCAGTGAGTTTACTGTCTTCAGCAAAGGTAACCATCTGCTTACTTGCTTCGAAGTTTTGGGGTTTTTTTGTTTTTCTCTTGCCAGGTGTGCATGGTAGAGCATTTGCAATACACTTGTGAGCATTTTAAAGTAGCATAAGTGACAAATTTGGATGTGTTTTGAAAATGGGGGGTAATTTCATTGCGGCATAAAAGGCTGGCAGATGGAATAGTGCCTGTTGCTGGTGAGCATTGCCAGCAGCTGAGGTGTTACTTAAGCCCGTTTAGGGTTTCATACAGGGTGCTTATAAATTGATCAGAGACACATTTTTTCCTGAACTCTTCTGTGGTGATCTGGTGCTTGTTAATGTGGCATCATTCAAATTGTCCTGATGGGCGTGGAGGTAGCACCTCACTCCGTGGGGTAACAGTGAATGTCATCTTACTGTGAAGGCATTTGACTGAATTCATTCAGTGACACCTTTTGTGTTGATTCTCAAGAGGATAATTCTTGGGCACCTCAGTTTGAGCTACATAATGTGGATATGTGTGTGCATTTTAGTTTTAAGTTTAGTTTGTTTGTTTTAAGTGCTAGGTTTGGGATCCACTGCCATGGTGCTCAATGATCAGTTGATCATTTAGGAACCTCCTATTCATGGAACCAGAAAAGTATTGGTTCATGTCACCAGTCTAGTCCACGCTAAGTACAGCGTTTTTGCAGTTTTTCTTTACTTTTCATGCTCACATGTGTGTATTCAATGCAGCATTATTTCTTTACGAGGTGAAAAAAGCAGTAGAAAATACAGAATGTTTTTAAGGGGTTTATCGTATTCCTTTATCGATAGTTTCCTTATGTGTTAAAGCTCTGCTTCGTGTTTGGCATCTCTTTATGGATTGGCAGAGACTCTGAAAGCATAACTGAGATGACTGTGTATCACAGCAAATATAAATTATTCTTATATAATTTAAGGATCAAGCAAATAAAGAAAAATTGATGAAAAGTTAGATAGTGTAATGTATAGTTTTTATAATAGGACCTGGATTACTTCTCATTCCAACTCAAAATCTGATGGAAGCCTTTATAGGAGCTACATGGTGGGCTCCTGTAACTTGTGCTTTGGTAGCTAAATCACAAAGCCTCTGTAGAACTGGGTGATTGTTACAGTATCGCAGAATAGTTTGGGTTGGAAGGGACCTTAAAGACCATCCAGTTCCAACCCCCCTGCCAGGGACAGGGTTGCCACTCACTAGATCAGGTTGCTCAGGGCCTCATCCCATCTGGCCTTGAACACTTCCAGGGATGGGACATCTACAGCCTCTCTGGGAAACGATTGCAGTGCTTAGTGTCAGATAATATTGTTTCCAGATGCATTTCAATGTGTAGGTTTGACACTTTTCACTGTGGTTAATCCATGTGTTGGAAAGTAATAGCTTTTAAAGTTTGAATGTTGGCACCTTTTCATGTGTCCTTTCTCCTTCAGAAGAGCACTAACGAACTTTGAAGATTCTTGCTTGTTTGCAGAACTACAGTAATTATTTTTTTTCTTAATCTGAGAGCAATGTGCTGTCACCAGCTATTATTGTAATGGAATACAGTTTTTTTCTTTCTAATAATATCCTAAATGCTTAGGTAATTGAAGCAGTCATGCTGAAGAAATATGATATTGCATTCTATTAGAAACAAATATAGCAAGAATGTGAGCAATTTATATACAAAGCCATGAAGACAATCTAATTTTGATCTTACATAGCCGAATTCCCTAGCTCTTAGGAAATACCTGCTTTGGATACTTCTTGTTGACAGATGGAAAATAAAATCCATTCATTATATAAATAAATCACATGGAATAATAGTGTGGCTGTATGACCTTTTTGCACGACTCTCTATTGACTGGATCAGTGGAGGTTCAAGTGATCTATTATTTAAAATGAAACAAACAGGGTTTTTTGGCAGTGACAGATGTATTTTTCCAGCAATATGTCTTTGTGTTTTGAGGGAGGAGAATGACCTAGTTAATATTAAAGTTTTTGTTTCTGTTGTCTTCATTTTTTCGACATAAGCTGGGAATTTTGTTACAACTGTAGAAATTAGATGGATCTGTAATAAGGTCTAGATATGGAAATGGAGGTATATGATGTTTAAAGTGTTTTCTTCACTGCGTGGACAAAACCTGGATATACTTGGTATTTTAATTTTGCTTGGGGATTTTTTTTTTTAATGTTTCAGGTTCGTGGGAGCAAAGGCGAGGTCCTTTATATCCTGGATGCCAGCAACCCACGCCATTCTAACTGGCTGCGTTTTGTCCATGAGGCTCCATCCCAGGAACAGAAGAACCTGGCAGCCATCCAGGTAGATTTGGTGGACTCCTATCATTTGCTTCCTCTTACTGATTTACTAATTTGATCTCCTCCTTGGCCTTCATTTCTTGCAATAAAACTGCAAGATCTGAGGAAAGTGGTGAACTGTTTTTCTGTCTTTCTTTTTAGAAGAGAACTCTTGTGCTTAAGATAATACCATAAATAAGGGTGGTAGGATGAAAGATCAAAGAGGTCCTTAGGATCTGATGCTATTTGAAAGGTTGAAGGACTAATGATTTAGAGACCTGTATGTGGTTCATGCCAAACTTGGGTATGGGCTTAGGTGTGTGTAAAGCAGAAGCATGCATTTACATTATTGTTCAATAAAATTAATATTATATAATATGCATATTATATAATTTAATATAAATTGTGATGATTTGAAAGGAAGTATGGTGCTGAAAATATTTAAGTAGAAAAGAGACTTGAATAATGTAATTATCTGATAGGATGATCATGTAGTGCCTGAGGATAAATTAATAAAAAAAAGATAATTATCTTGTCTTTTCTGTTGATCTGAATTTATCCAGCTTATTTTTTTTCATTTTTATAGTTGCCATTTGCAGCACGCTGTGGTAATGAGTTGCTCTGCTTTAATTATGTTGAAATATGCTTCTGTTTTTCTTCTAGAAACTTAATTTCACTTGATTCCCTAGTTCTGGTATAACAGTGAATAGTTATTTTATTTTTCTATGCCATCTTTGATTATATAGAGTTCTGTTACACCCATTCACTCTTACTTGACAGCTCTTCTCTCAAGCTGGAGTCTTAGTCTGTTTGATTTCTCACTTTTGGAAGTATTCTTTGACTTCACAGAATACAACAGAGACGAGATACTTTTCTAGTTCCAGCTGTTGTTCTTTTGGAGATTACGAAAGAAATTCGCTATCTGCTTTTTTTTTCAGCAGCTCAGTTTCACAGTAAATTAATGGCCACTCCCACATAAGTAAGAATTACATGACTGTGAAATTTTTTTCTCAAAGTGTATACTTTACAAAGTGTGGTTTTAGGCTCACTTAAGGTATTTGCTGATGTAATCCCAATTTGCAAGCAATCATGAAAAGGAGAATTAATTATCAACTAGTAGCATAAAATTACTAGTCTGCTTTTTCATCGTGAGATGATTTTTTTTTCCCCAAGGACTAGCTTGCAGGTCCCTGACAAAAGAATTATAGTTTATTTTGAGGCCAGACAAAAAAATTTGAGTTTTTTCATGCCAAGAAAACAAAAGTTCATTTCTGATGTAATTGATTGTCCTCCTTATGGTACCAGATGGGAAAGGCTCTCATACATGAGGTGTGATTAGCACCTCATCAGTGCACAGTCATTGTTAGCAAATGCAAAGTAAGGTTGACAAGAGGGAGCAGTGTGAACAATTAATGTTTGGTATTATCTTTCCAGTAAATGACCTGAACTTCTGCATAGAAGCTTTAATGGAATATCCACTTCATACCAGTGGGTTTCGTCGTAGGGAAAGTGGTAGAAACAAATAATAATTTACTGAATTATTTCATAAGGTTTTTTAGTACCTTGAAGCCTATCATAACACAGAATATTCAGCTGGAAAAATATTCTAGCCTTCATGAGGAGCTATTACTAAAAAGTGCAGTATGGTCTAAGAACACAGGACAAATGTCAGAATTGCTGTAGTAGTTTAGCCTTGGGTTCTGTTTTGTCTCACATTTGTGTCTTAAAGGTTTTCTGCCTTGCCCTGCAATATAACATTATAGGACTAGATAAGGAGAGAGAGCTGAGGCTTCTGTATCTCCTTGGTGGGGTTTAGGTGCTGTATTTTAGATGAGGTATAATCTGAGTTCCTGGGCTGTTCCTGGGGTGTGTGTGTGTGTGAAGTCATCTCCATGCATTTCCTGGATTGTGATTGTTGCCCTCACAGACATTGCCTGTATTGGTTTCACCTCTGCCAAACTTGACATCCTGGAGCTGCAGGCAAAGACTGGGAAAGGCAGTGTGTTTGTTTGGAGAGGTATCCAGGGACAGCTGGCAGAACAGGTAGGCTGAAGAGCTGGTTTGCTGCCAGGGAATTGGATACAGAGAGAAGTCAGGTAACACTTTGTGGGCACAGAGGGAAAGTGATTAAGGACTAGGGAGGCTGGGTTGGAGCCAGCTGCTCAAGCTCTGAAGGATGGAAAAGCCCTACACTCCCTCAGGTAACACAAGACTATGTGCTGCTTCCTCCTCCTGTGTTTTAAGCTTTCAGGGGTGATGACGTAAGTTTTTTATGCTTTTGGATGAAAGTGTGATGGACTGTCAGTGATTCCATGTTCCCTCTTACAAAGCAGATATGAAGGTGTGTAACTGTATGGAAAAGCCAAGAATTTGCATGGAAGAGGTGCCTGTAGTGGACCAAAAAGGAGATAGCAAGGGCTATTGGAACTGGAAAACTGTATTTGCTGAGCAGGTCCGTGTGGCTTATAGTGTAAAAGACAACAGTGGAGGCAGAGGTGAGGGAAACAAGATTGAATAATAAACCAGGAATAACGTGAAGGGAAGTTATGATGCCCCCCATGATGAACACTTGGAGTTTCTCCCAAGGACCTTTGTGGTCTGCTGCAGATGAATGTTAGGAAAACAGCCAGCATGGTCTGAGCAGATGGGCAGGTGGCATGGCTGCAGATGTGTTCTTAGAAACAGGAGGGTTATTAAAATTATTTAAGAGAGTGGTTACTGTGTTTCCGATGTCTGCATGTACGTAGATTAATGTGATTCATGCAGGTGCTGCTGGTGGAGGCAGAGGTGTAAATTCTTTTGTGGTTTCTGGAGAGCTTCCATTGCCTTCACTCAAAATGCTGCCTTGAGGAGCTACTACAGTGTGGGTGTATCTTGATTAATTAGTGCTCTGAATACCTGACTATTAGCATTTGTTTGACTGGAAAAGCCAAACAAATTAACCTTGGAGGAGAAATGAGTTTAGATTGGGCTGACACCAAAGCTAATTTCTTTCCAATGCAAATGCAATCTAGAGCACTCAGGCATTGACAGTTCTTAGTACTTTGAGCATTGCTTTTGCCTGGGATACATGACTTTTTCTTTTCTTTTTTTAATTTTGAAATTTTCAAAATCTTAGTTTCCAAAAATTCTTTTCATTATTATTTTTGGTAAGCCATTAATAGATATGTGCTTCCCTTCATGAGGTTGTCTCGCTTTTAGAATAAGATTGTCCTAAACAGTGATGTACTGGAGGTTTACCCCAGGGGTTTTGTCCCGTCTCTGTGGAGACTGAGTGTAGAAAGACCTTTTACTTTTCCTCATGTCAAGAGTTTCCGTACATGATTTGTTTTGACTTCAGACTGTAGTGAATTAAAGGTCTCTGCGACTTGACAGAGACATATGAAAACCAGCAAGCTGTAGATCTGTGCAGAGGTTAGGTTGGCATGCTCAGATATCTGGACTGCAGAATAGATCTTGAGAAAAAAAAATCCTACTTTTTTTTGTTTTCCAATGCTACTGTTGAGATAAGGACAGAGAAGTGGTGCATCCTTGAAAGCAGCAGCTCTGTCAAGTCTGCTGAATTAAGTAGGTTTCACTCTTGTGTGACGGTATCTTGAGTAAAATATAACAGACCTTCTACAGCTCGAGGAATGCTACATCCCTGTTGACAGTTTAAATTAATCTTAGCGTATTACAAAAATTAAAAATCATTATCTTGTCCTTGCTCAAGGAAGCTTGTTACAAAATATATGGCTCGATGCAGGGTAAAGAAGCTTCAGTTAACTTTTCTGGGTGTTAATCAGATAAGCTTTAAGACTTATGATAGAACTTGGGAGTCTTCATTGCATAAAAATGAGTCTCCTTCAGTGCTTTGGGTAGTAGTACCTAAAGCACTTGGTTCATATATAGAAAGAAAAAAGGTATCTCTGAATATCACTTTAGGGGACAGATGTACAGATTCCTCCGCACACCCCACTGTGCTGGCGTTGGTAACTTTAATTAAGTGTTGTCAGGCCCAAAGTTGTTATCTTATGTAGGTATTTGGAAGCTTGTTCAGGCATTATCAAGAAGGTTTTAGAGCTTATTATTATGTAGTTTGTCCTGTCGTGCAGAATGTGGGCTGGATCCTTTTGTGGGGCTGCGCTGATTTAAACCAGCACAGGGTTTAAAGTGCATTTTCCAGATGTGCCTGTTAATTTGATAGTGAAGATAACTGAGCAGAGGTGAAAGCCTGTTTGAGAAGGCTGGGGATCTTAAGGAGAGAGAGAGAGAGAAAATAACACTATGTAAACATGGTGCTGAAAGCTGTGTTAGAATTCCTGCAGTCAGCTGGGGAGAGAGATAAAGCTGTGTTGGTTATCTAAGTTTTGCTGGGTTTCCGATCCTCAAGTATTTCATTTTCAAACTCTGAAGTTCTTGTCAAGTAGAGGGTGGCAGGAGAGGACTTTAATGCCACCTCCACGTTGGTCTAAACTACAGGGAATAGTGGAAAAGCCTCACAGGTGAGGCAGGGGAATATTTCCAAAATAGCAGAATACAAATGCTCTCTATCCCTGCAGCCACATTGGGAAAGAAGTCTTAGCAAGGCTGTTGTAGCATTGTGCTCCCTGAAGTATGGAGCCAACCTTTCCATGCTTGAGGGATAATATTAGTTCAGGGTCTCATACTTGTGTCTAGGTTTTTGTTTTTCTGACATAATTGTTCATTGCCTCTACTTACTGTTGGCAACAGGAAGGGGAAAATATTTTCTATTTGGCTGTGGAAGATATTGAAACAGACACAGAGCTTTTGATTGGGTACTTGGACAGTGACATGGAAGAAGAGGAGGAGGAGGAGGAAGTAGTAACAGTTATCCAGGAAGATGAAGACAGTGGCAGCAATAAAGAAGTGCAACCAGCTGGTGAAAAAATTGCAGGTGAGCAATGTGTAAAATATAGGGTCACTTGAGAGTGTAAAAGTGGTAATGAAGAAAGGGAACGCTGACTGTATAGGACTGGGGAACTGGAAGGTTCCTGGGGTTTAATCTGAGTTCTTGCATTATTTTTATCTCTTTATTTGGGTTTGAGTTGAGCTTCTTTGCCTAATAAGGAGAAGCCAGTCAATTACTGAGTGAATGAGTGAGCCTGGATTTCTTTAGTAGCCATTAATTTTTGAACTAAAAGCAGAGTTTGTTTCACCTGACACACAGGGTTATGAATGCTGAGCTTTTGCTCTTAAGAGGGGTAGTTTCCTTCTTACTTAGGTGGGAGAGAAACAAACCTTTCATAAAGCTGTTCAGCCAATCCTAAGGTAAGCTGTCCAGGAAAAGGAAGGTGAGATGAGCTGTCTGGGGAATTCTCAGCATCTTTATCAAACATAAAGATGAATTTATGAATGACTAATTGCACTGAGGTTCCAATTGAGTTGAATGAGTTATATGGGCCAACAGTCTAAGTCACACCCATCTTAATACTTTGCATCCATTTTCAGTAATGCTGATGGTAATCCAGTTAAGATAGGCTGTCTGTAATCCCTTCAGAGACTTTGTTTTTTTGTGAGTTTCATGCCACCGTTTTGCATAATCTGTTTCTGGCAGAGAGTCTCTCTTAATGTAACCAAAAAACCTGGGAACTATTCCTTTACATTGGTTTTGCCTCCAATCATGCAGATTCCCTCACCTGTAAGCAGGACCATGCATGCCCAAACTGTGAATCCAGTTTTCCCAGCCAGGAGATCCTAGCTGAGCATCTGCAGACTTTGCACCAAAAACCCAGTGAGGAAAAGGAATTTAAGTGCCGAAATTGTGGAAAGAAATTCCCCGTTAAACAAGCTCTACAAAGACAGTGAGTAGAAACAGGAGTGTTTTTTCAGGGATCATTTAAATCAATTTCATTCAATCATTTATTTCTGTTGACCTAATCACAATCTAAGCTTTAATTTTTATGCATCTGTATTTATACCCTTACCCTTTGCTTTAATCTTTTAATGTGTTAGTTTCTCATGTTTGTTGTAGACGTCAATGGGAGTTGCAAAAATGGTGACAATTTTTTATGTGTTAGAGTCATACACTGTAGACCAGACCTGAGCAGCAGTTTGGTGCAGCATTGCTGGTCTCCATCTGTAGAATATTTAGTAGTTTAGGAGGTGTAATTTTCAAACTGTGGATGTTGGTACAGAACTAAAGATGTAGAACAGAAAAGAAAACCAGTGCTTCATGTTTGCTTAATTAAATATTTGGATGATGGTAAAAGAAATAGAAACATGAAAGATGTGAGATTTAAGAACATATCTTTATTGTCCTTGAGAGTAAATAGGCAGTTTTGTCCCTAAAGTCATATATCTTAGAATTATGGTTCTGTACATAATTGGTTTGTCTTTTGTTGTTTATGTATGTATTTTCTTACAATTAGATATATTACTTTTTATTGTACATTTAATTACAGGTTCCAGATTGTTCACCTACTTTTTGTAAAGCTGTATATATTTTTTTAGTTACTTCGAGCCTGTGTAAGTTGTACAGTGTTGTCCTTACTTGGTTTTTTCCTTTGTTTCATAGTGTCCTTCAGTGCACAGAGAATATCAGTCCAGGAGACTCCTCAAGAAGTTTCCAGTGCTCTGTTTGCAATACTCTCTTCAGCTCGGAATCGAGGTTTTGTGTCCGAGTTACAGGACTGCTGTCATGTCCTTGCTGGCCTCCCTTTGCATGTTAGCTTTCCAAAAGCTTGGTAGTGTTTGGGAATCCTAACAGGGCAAGGACTCAAATGCTTTGATTCCTCTCTGCTGTAAGTAATGCATGAGGTGGCCTTGGAACTCTGCAGTGCAGCATGTGTTCAGCTCCCAGTACTTGCTACAGCTCTGGTTCTGGAGACACTGCCTGATGTGGGGCTTTTTTCCTCTCTGTGTTATCCCATGTAGTTATGAGCAGCACAAGGAGGCGTGCAGAGGGGATGCCAGGTTCATATGCAAGGCAGATAGCTGTGGGAAGAGGTTCAAGAGCAAGGATGCCCTGAAAAAACACAAAGAAAATGTTCACAGTGGTAAGAAAGAGTTTAATGTTTCTTCAGAAAAATCCCTCTGACGTGTTCTTTAGCCTTAAATTTGCAAATCAGAGTAAATATTGTCTTTGGTTTCTTTTTTAATGGATTCATTTGTATCAAAAAGAAAATTAAGAAGTAACTAATTGCAGGAGTAACTATTTCCCCTCTCCCTGGGAGAAATTATTGTAAGCCAGATGAATCATTAGTCTCCTGCAGAAAATGTAATAGGAATCTTGACAACTTCAAACTAGGCAAAGAGTAGATGAAGCAAAGGTTTCATAGTGAGGAGAATCAACCACTGGCACAAACTGCTACAGGAAATGGTGAGTTCTTGATTTTTTGGTATTTTCAGGACAAAATAGGACATCTTTTTTTGCTTAATAGAACAATTAGGCTCGGTAAGGGTGTTGCATAAAATCCTATAGCATCTGTTGTGCAGGAAGCCAGACCAGACCATCCACTGGTCCTCTTAGGCCCTGGTGTGTTTGTATCTGTGCGCTGTGAATCCATAGTTTTCACTCAAACTTCACTCTCTTCTAATGAAAGGGCAAAATACTGCTCTCGGGTGCAAAATGCAGATCTCAGTCCTAGAATTCTGCACTCTCCCTGTGTGTCCCCTTTGCATGCCAATGGAAGATCATTATGTGTGGGGACAGCAGAATTCCAGAGTGCAGAGAAATCAGTGTTCAGTTGATGGTGACAGCACTGAGATGTTTTTTAAGATTTTCAGTCTCTTTTCTCCTGTCAAACTCTTGCAGTGTAGAGAAAACCTTCTGTAGTCATTCTTACAAGAGATTATCTCCTTTTTCTGGTGTCTGTAAGAATTTTTTTCATTGAGGGGCACTGTTATGTTTAGACTTAGCTTATGTCAGTTATGTAGTAGTATATGAATTCCACAGTTCTCCTGGATCACTCCAGACATGATGGAGAGTGGGTCCATGCAGAATATTTTTTCTCTGCTGGCACAATGAGCAGAGCTTTTAGTTTACCACTTGGGAGTTGTAGAAGTCACAACCGGTGTCAGTGCAGGAAGGAAAAGAACCTTCTGCTAGAAGACACTACTGTTTGGGGACACTTCTAGAATTCCTTTCTGCTTTGTGTTACCTAGAGGCAAGGGAAGGTGGACAGGATTGTTGTGTGTTGCCTGTTAAACAAAGCTATGACCAGACACTCCCTGTCACCTTCCTTACCTCTGAAAGTGACTCATTAATGTCCTTCTAAGTTGAAGGACTAAGTGTATTCCTGTGTTATGAATCTGTTTGTGTCTATAAATACTTGTCATAAGTTTTATAACTTTGTACTTTTACAATCTTTTTGCTGTTCAATGTAGTATGAACATGTTTTACCTAAGCTAGGAACCGTCTTGCATAGGCATCTTAAATGATAATAAAATAATTATGTTTATGGTGGCTTTGTCTTGAAATAAAATAGCTTAGTGGGTTACTAAAATGAATCTCTAAAGGTAAGGAAAAGACAAACTCAATTAAATGCCCTGTGACTTTTTAAAGCAGATGTGAAAAGGGAAGGAAAATATGTCTGGTAGGTGACCTATAGCTTGTTTTGTAATTTGCATTTTAGACAAGATTGGAATTCATGATCTGGTGCTCATACAATTTCCCTGGTTTTTTTCAGTGAAAGACCATTAATGATATATTATTTTATGTAGTAGGATGCTTTCTAAATAGACAAAAATGGGAAATGGTGATTTTAACTTAAGTTTGAGTTTTTATTGTTTCTGCACTACCTCCTGTATTGATTTCTAGATGAAATGAACCGTTCAGTTGCCAAGCGAGCTGTTCTCAGTTGTGAATTGTGGTCTTCATGTGGGATTGGTGGTGTATGGTAACATCTATTTGAAGGGTTTTTTTCTTTATTGTTCTGGTTTTCTTAATTTACATTCCACCAGTAACTGGTTTGTTGGACACCCACAGAGAACTGCTGATATGGAGCACTTTGAAGATGGGATACAAATGTAAAAATCCTATGTCAGTCAAATGACCTGTGAAAAGTCACAGGCTTAGTGGAAATATTTAGGTTCTTTCTTAGCACTTCCTCTTTAAGATGTTGGTGGTATTTTGTTTCTGTTTCAGGAAATTCTAGGAAGAAGCTGATGTGTTCAGTGTGCAATAAGAAATGTTCCTCAGCAGCAAATCTCCAGGAGCATCGAAAGGTCAGTAAGATGAAGGCTGACTCACAGCAGGCTCTGACTTCCCTGAGATGTGAGGCTCTGCTGCTTAGGTCACTTGAAAGCTGCTGCAGAGCAAGCCTTTGGGTGATCTCTTTCATGGTTACAAAGCCAACCTGTTCCGGTGTGGGTATTTATTTTTGTAATCACACTTGCTTAAACCAAGTATCTCCCTAAAGTTTTCATGCATCTCTCACCAAATGCAAATACGTTTGTGCACTCCAGCATTAAGTCAGAGTTGCCTGCTGTTCTTCAGCATTCTTAAACACTAAGCTAAATCTAAAGTGTGTTATGTAATCATAGCATACATATAGACCATAAAATAGGTCATGAGCTTTCAGTTTTTGTACAAAACGCAACAATTTCCTTACTGCTTTTTGACATACCACTTAGGGGAGTTATTTCTATTGTAGTTATGCAGCAGTAAGAAAAAAATTCTTCCTCAACCCCAAATTTTTAATGTCTTTTTGTTTATGGACATAATCTTTTATAACCAGAACAGGAGGGGTTAACAGTTGGAAAAGCATCTACTGGAAATAAGGGTGTTCCTGTAGAAATACAGATGGACCATGAATATGAGATTCTGAATCCATTATACCCAAAGGAAGTCCCTGCAAGATTAATTTGATAAACCACTGAAACCCAGGAGAATCTTTTTTTGCAAAAAGATACATTGTACTGTTTATCAGATTAACTGTAAGTCTTTAATAATGCCCTGGTTGTAACCTGAATCTGTTGAGGATATAAATGATACCAATTAAAATATGTTGTTGCAAAGGAAAGGGTGGGCCCCCTCCTTTTTAATTTGTTTTTCTCCTTGCTTGTGTTAGTATGTCCTGCATTTCTTGTCTAATAGGGCTGTACTTTGTTATCATGGTGTGCCTTGCCCCACATGTTGTTACAAGTTTTACACATTGGCACAGGTTTTACACATCAGGCCTTGAAAATGCAAAATATCCTGGTTAGTGTGCCCATTTTATTAAATGCTTGTTCTGTTTCAGTAGTTGTAATTTTGTGCAGACACTGTGACACACTAACAAGCTTCTCAAATATCACTGATTGTGTCTCACCTTGAGAATCACCATGAGGATTTTGTGCATAAAACTTTGTTTACTCTTCTTGATTGGCTTTTCTTTTAAAATATCCAGAAAATGGGTATTCCAGATTTACACACTTATATCAGATAGTGAAGGAGGTTGCACATAGTAGTACTCATGCTGTTTGTTTGCTTGAATTGATTTCTTTCTGTAGGAAGTGTGGCAGGATCATCAGCATTGCCAAAAATATTTGTACAGGCAACAAAACCACTAAGAAAATAATAGGTGAAACCAGGAGAAAAAGATGAATTTTCTCCCTATCCATTTCAATGTAAGGAAACAAAAGTAGAGAATAAAATGATGAAGTATAACAGAAAACAAGCCCAAACAACAGAAAGAAAGAAGTCTGACAAGCACAGAGAAAGGAGGTAAAGAGGGTGGCTCTAGGGAGATGGACATTTGTTTGTTTTCTGAAGACATGGGCATTCATGTCATCTTTAATTTGAACTCATTTTTAGCTTTGTGTGTCTTGTGCACTGCTTGTGCCTTAACTGACTAAAGATAAGCCCTTCCTTAGGCATGCACAATTAAACCTTGCTGTTGTCATCCAGACTGCTGCTTGTACCATGCTAGTTTTTGGTGACATGCCTTGGTTGTTCGGGGTTTTTTAAAATTTTATCTCAGTAAATTCAAGGAAACGTAGGGCTGTGTATATCCACCAGTTTTTTGTCTTATCCTCCAGCTGTACTGTTACTACCTTTTATCTTATAGGAGTCCATGATTTGGGCTGCTAAGTGGTGTAATAACATAAAAAAATTAAATTCCCAGCAACACATCTCAAGAAATGCTGTGCATGAGCCTACAGAAGACAGGGTAATAGAATGAAAAAGACTGTTGGAAGATTTCCTTTCTACAAGTTTGTGATGTCTCCCGGTAGAACAAACAAAACACCATCTGAACTGGATTCTGATACTGAATTCTGGAGTTTGAGTAAAATGCAAAGTTAAATCACTTAATAATGATAATAATGAGGAGACAAGCAAGGACAGTGTTCATCTTCACTGATGCAGATTCTGCTAAATGATTCCTTTTAATAAAAGTATCTCATGTTTTGGATTTTAATTGTTCACAGGAACTTAAATTTCAAAGTGAGCAGGTGCATGTGAGTAGCACAGGCTGCCAGGCCTCTCCACTGATGCTCTACTGGTCTGTAGTGGAAAGGGAAGAAACATTCAAACAAATCCCAGGGTTGCTGGTTTCTTTTCCCAGTCAGAGTTGATAGTGCTGCGCTTCCAGTGTTTGTAGGTAGACTCTCTGTCTGTACAGCTGTGGGCTGAGCTCCTGACTCTTATTGTAAGCATGTGTTTTCATGGTAAAGCAGCTCATTCTTCTTTCAAGAAAGAAGATTAAGGACACCTTTGAGTGTAGGACAGGAAGGCTTTTTTGACTTTGGGAATGCAGGTTTTGTGGGTTACTGGTAGGACTCTTTTGTGCTGGTGCCTCTCTGGATTTCTTACCAGATTTCTCACATGAATCTGTACAGTTCCATTCAGCTGTAATTCTGTCTGCTGGAGACAAGGGACCAAACCAAGGTAGATCCTACTTTGGTCAGAATTCGAGAATGCGTATAAAAAACCCCTTGCTTCTTTCTGAACTTTTTAAACTTTGTAGAGCTGGACTTCCTGCAAAATTGTTGTGAGTAGAATCACACTTAAAAATCCTCTCTGCTTCTCAACCCCCGGCCCTCTTTTTTTACCTGCCAGTGCCTAGCATCTCTTTTGGGTTAATTTCTGACCGCGTTGTTCAAAACTGAAGAGTGTTTTATTCTACTGGGCAATCTTTATTGTTTGTTTGCCAGAAGTTTCTCTCAACTGCCTCCTCTTTTTCCAGCATTTAGTCCTAGATGCCATTATGTGGTGTGATGTTGAAAATCCTGCATTTGTAGTTTGAGACAGTGCTGCCCCTCTACTGTCTGGCCTCTAGTAGCTTTAAGAGAAACAGTCCTGCAAGAGTTTGATAGTACTTGTTTTTTAAAATTCTGACAGAAGCTATGAAGTGGTTTGTTTGTTATTTTTATATGTGTCTTACTGACAAGAAGAAAATGTTCTGAAAAGTTACTCTGCATTTGGTTTTTTAATACTTTCCTAACAACGGTATTTTAAATGGAGCTGGTAGTTAGAAACAGGTTATACAAACTTGCAGTATAGGTGTAATGATAATTTTTTGTTTGCAGTTATAAATTTTTATTTTTTGGGAGATAGTCTTTTTCAGCAAGAGACAAGCAAGGGGGAAATCACAGAATATTAATGAGTATTAGTATAGCTACTGGCTAGTAAATAGCTACATTCTACTAGGGAATTTCTGTATATGTAAGATGTATGGTCTTGTTTCAGACACACATTTAATTATCATAAAACACTCATTTTGCAGGTCCATGAGATCTTTGAGTGTCAAGAATGTGACAAGAAATTCATTTCGGCGAACCAGCTGAAGCGCCATATGATAACTCATTCAGGTAATGTACAGAAATGACACAGAGCTGTATGTGTGTGGATATGTATTTAATATGTATTGAATTTTACCTGAATTAGTTGCTTATGGAAGGCCCGATGAAATCTGTATTGTCCTGAGCTGGGCAGGCCAATCTCAGGTTCCAAGGAAACTATCCAAGCCAGCCTTTCCAAGCCTTCCAAAAATCCAAGTGAAGTGGTGTAGTCTTCTTTGTATTGCTGCTTTGTCAAGCTGTTTTGTCGTGCTAGCTGGGGTGGATGAGGTCAGTAAGCTGAGATGAGGTAAAAGATTGCTCCATGGCTTAGAGAGGAGGTGAAAAACCAGTGGTTGAGGTTTTATGCTGAGGAGAAGAGGCTGGGAGCTGGGATGTGCTGTCAGTGATCTGTGATACACACTGAGTACTTTCCTGTTTATCTGTATATGTGTTAGTGGGCTTATAGCTTCTGGTTAGAGGAGAGCAGCTCATGGTCCACCCCATCCACAGACCACCCACAAATGTTCCCTTGTGCCAGCACAATGCCACTGTGAGCAGGGACTGTCCCGTCTGTAGGTTTGGAAGTGTGGCACAAGTTGGCTCTGCCAGGATTTCTGGTCACTGCAATCCAGCGTTTTCTGTGTCCTTCACCAGTGATTAGAAACATCAAGCAACACATTTGAAACACAAACATTGTTCTGTCAAATGCATTAGCATTTAAACAAATGCAGGTTTTTACAGCTGCACAGGCTTAGAATTGAACTATTTTCTTGGTATCAGTCCACAGCAAAAGCTCGTTTCTTGCAACATAATCTGTATCTCAGAGGCTCCTGGCTTTTTGGATGAGCATTTGTGCAGTTAAGTTGCAGTCACCAGTTGAAGCATAAAGGCTTTTTGCATAGGAGCTTTTGGTTTTGGAAGCTAATATGTATATTGTTAATTAAGTTTTAAAACATTTAAACTGTCATGCCTTCTTTAACATTTGTAATCTGGAAACACAGTTTTCCTCTTTGAAGTCATTCTCTTTTGATTTAAGCTAATTAATCAGAGTTGAGTTTAGCAATGAGTATTGCAAAGAATGTGCCAATTTCTTGAGATACACCATGGCTCATCTTTTGTGAAGTGACTTAACTGTCTAATATAAAGGGCATTAGATGTCTTTCTAATTGGTTTAATCTTAATTGGGTTGACTTAATTGCAGAAATCTCTTTGAGGAGATGACTGTCTCTGCCTTTCATCTTCTCCCCCTGTATAAACAGGAGATTAAATGTCCCCCACTCATTTTCTGCAGAAAAACGCCCCTACACCTGCGAGGTTTGCAATAAGTCCTTCAAACGACTTGATCAAGTGACTGCACACAAAATAATACACAGTGAAGATAAACCTTATAAATGCAAGCTTTGTGGAAAGGGATTTGCCCACAGAAATGTTTACAAGAATCACAAGAAGGTAAAGCACTCTGCTGTTGTTGTTTACAGGTCTGCCAGCCTCAGATTTGCAGATTTTTTTTTTTCTTTTAAGTGGTTCATTGTTAAGCTCTGCCATGCTTATAAACATGGGATTAAAGTACTGGAGAATGTAGTTTTAGTGTTCTTTGTTATATCCAAGATCTCGAAAGGCTGAATCAATTCTAGTAAACAAAATAGTTAAATAAGCAGAAGTAGATCACAGTTGCTTGGTTAAAAGCATCAAATAAATCCCATTTTGACTTTTTTGTTCTGTTTTATTTTTTGCTTTGTTTTGGTGGTGGTTTTTTGTTTTTTTTTTAAGTACTAGGTTACCAAGTTAATGTTACTGATTTAAAGATGTCTCCAAATATCTTTTTTAAAAGTGTAATTGAATAAAACTATGTGTAGTACTCTTGCAGTCATTGTTGGACTTAGCAGCAGATGCTTCCAAACGACACTAAATTTGAACTTGGTGCAGTGTTCACACATTAAAACAATGTGAGAAGAAACATTACCTGAAAAACAGGCTCACAAAGGGATATTCTGCCTGTGTTGATTGAACCTCAAATCTGTTGGCCTAATTTCTGTAATGCCTGTCATTAGTTCTAACCTGGGCTTATGTTTCTAATGGCAAGGCTCTATCCAGGACTGCTGTTTCAGAATTACAAGGCTGTTGAAAAAAAAAAAAAAAAGAAAAAAACCCCAGCCCTGATACAGCCATACCTCCAAGTCTTTCGCAGTGTGGCTCATGTTATATTCCATCTGGGAATTTGGCACAGGATCTTTGCACCATCTCTTGCACTTGCAGCCATAAATCATGTAAGAGCAATAATAATGCCTCTCACAGGATGAAATGGTGATGACTGTCTAAAACGAGAAGGCATGCAGCAGCCTGCTGAAGGACAAGATTAGCTGCCCTACATTATATTTTATGTTTTAGACTTACAGAAAATTGGACAGGACCTTGCAGATAGATTGGATATATTCTGAGAAAAATGTATAAAATGTTATCTAGAAAGATAGCTCTATATGTTAAGTGAATACTTCTTGCATGTTTCCTGATGTTAACTTGCCACTGATGACTGGTAGGGAGTTTGGGTTGAAAATGGACTTCAGGATTAAGTATGAAGGAGTAAACACGTTGACCCAATTCTGTGTTTAAAGCAGCAGCACCACTAGCGTGGTGCAAGGATTAGAGCCTCCACTAAATGGGAAAAATATTAAAATTTAGACAGCTTTAGTGGGTATCTAATTTTGACAGAATTCCTTAAAGCATGTTGGAATGCTGGTTTCCTGGACTTGTTTGCACCTAGGGCTGGCTGTAAATCCACTCTCTTCTATATTGAGAGAAACTTATTCCTACGTTTTGCATAAAGATCACCCAAACAGCTGTGACTGTTCACCTATCCACGTGTAGGTCTCTAAATTCACTTGCTGAGTGAAGAGGTGAACAGGAGAGACAGGAGACTGACATGGATGGCCTGAATTGCTTTTGTGGACACACCGCTCTCCATTGAGGAAACAACAGGAGGGAGACGTAGCAGACAGCAGAGGGGAGTCTGGATGTGTCTGCACAGAAGCCAATTGTGCCACACCACTGAAGGATGTGATGGTTTTGGATGCCAAAATAGTTTTGAGTACCTTGATTTTGGGAAGGCTATGCCTCGGGAAAGAGGACAATGGTTCTCGTGCTTGTTCACGGGAATGTTGTTCCAGGAGCAGTGCAAATGTAAAAGTCTATTGTGTATCGTACTTCTATGTATTTCTTCAGCTTGGGTTTTTAATGATTTTTAGCTATATGTTTCCTGTAGGATGTCCCCCTAGGTTTATTTTCGTTTGGAGGAAGAGAAGTTGAACTCTAAATAATTTCAGGGTGCTTTTCTGAGTTCCAGGATTAGGTTACTGAAATAGTAGCAGGGAGCATAGATATCTGCAGTAGGAATGATGGGTACAGGAGTTAAAAAAACACTTCATTCAACAGATGCCTTTAAGTTTGATAGCAACATGCTTAAAAAACCTTTGGATTTTATAGAAGGCTTGCATCCTTTTTACATTTAAGAGAATATAAATACATTTTGTGCCTTTGGGTTCTTGGTTTGTGTTTTAGATGGAAACTTGTTGCTGTTGTTTCTGTAATTCCTGTTTTTTTAACCTGATTTCATGTTGGAAGTCTCAAAATAAAAATGGCTCCCACAACGTGTTTTTAAACATCATTCAGATGTGGGTGTCTGTTGGGTCATTTCAAAAGTGCAGAAGGAGATCAGTTCCTCACATTTCACAGGATTTCACTGGGACATGCAGCGGAGTTGCCAAGAGTGTATCTGCTCTGTTCAATGGAGCATTGGGATGTGAACCTTAACTGAGCACTGATGTTCTTAGAGTTGCAGATCTGAGGCAGGAACTGGGGTACCTCTCTGATCTGCTGCTCCTGCAAACAGGTGCTGCAATGCTCTGTGGAGGTGCATGTGCAAGCTGGCTTTGCCACTTGCTTGGAGATGTCAAGGCTAGGAAGTGTTCTGGGATATGGAACCAGCTCAGATATTCTCAGTGAGAGCTCAGACTGTGACTGAATGGTCGTGTGAAGAATACGATTCCATTTTTGTGACAAGGCAAGAGAGTTGTATCTGAAATGAAGAGGCAAATGTAGCAAAGGGATTGTGCTACGGATAAGAGCAGTCACTTTTCATGCAAGGTAGATTGGATGAGGGTGCATGATCTGAGCCATGTAATGCAGATTACTTCCATACAGGAGATGTTTCTGCTCCATCTGGTCCTTTGTTGCAATGTATAGCGGATGAGTTCAGAGAACAAAGTATGAGGACATGACAGCTGAAATAGGTCATCAGACGCAGGATTTTAAAGGGTTTATGGCTAATCCAGGGTTGTTTGGTCCTGGGGAGCATAATGATTTGAAACGACTGTATTCCATCAGTTTATCTGTTGGGACTAAGTAGCCTTGGGCTGGGCTTAAGCCTCCACAGATGCTGTGGTAGGAAATGCTGCCATGAAATGCTCCATAAGAGCCCACTCTCAGTTGTTAGGATGATCTGTGTACCCTTGCATGTGGGTGTGCCTGGTTAGGCGATTTTCTTCGTAAGGAAGTTAAGATGTGCAGATGAATCTGTGTCTTCTGATCAAAAGATGAGGAGAGCTATGAAGGAGATGCTAAGGAGGAGTTCTGTACAAATCACTGTGCTCTTCAGAACTGTCACTCACGTGGCGAGTGTTCCAAACCAGGGCGTTTTTTAAATAAGCAGCATGAATTTTGCGCTCGTGAAAGGTGCCAGGTTGACAGCTCAGGAGACTGAACCCTTCTATTTATCCACAGAACAGGTACAGCACAGACAGCAGCACTGCGAGCTTCCCCACAGTGTCTCGTCAATGTGTCCCAACCCTGTTCTGGAGGAACCCCCAGTTGAGGTGAGAAGGCAGTTCAGTCTCTTCATGTCCTGTCAATCCTTGGCCTCACTGCCAGGGGGGCTGAGCAGTGTGTCAGCTAATGCCAGCTGTGTTGGGAACCTGTAGAGTCTGGGCTTGAACATGAGAGATATTCCACACCTCTGATGGTCCTCCAGCAGTCTTTTTGCTTGCGGTGACATAGGCTGAGGTAAAGGAATTATTTTGAACCCAAGGCCTCCCTACACCATTGCAGTACACTCAGGTTTTGGTACTGTGCATATGTGAGAGGGCATCGGTGTTAAAATCAAACTGGGTTCAAGGCCCTCAGCCAACTTGTCAATAATTATGCTGTCTCCCCACAGTGCCCTTTTCCCCCACAGCTGAAGGGGTAGAATAACAGTTGTGTGGATTCTGGATAGCAGAAGTAGATTATATAAATACCTGCTGTGCTAATATTTGCCTTTAGTCTACTAAATTAACTCATTTACCTAATTTCCTGCATATTATAAAACACCATCCATCCCCTTTTCCTCTGGGTGCTCCAGCTTCTAATAAGGTCCTTGTGAGCTAATAAAGTATTTGGATGCTGATGCTTTAAAAACCTGCTTTCCTTTGCAAAAATAGTAGGAAATTGGGTAGATAGTAAATAAATCAGTACAACTTATTATCTACAGTGGGACAGCTGTTAATAACACTAGGAAACAGGGAAAGTGCTTTGGAATTTACAAAAGTAAAATAAAGCTGGATGTTTCCCAAACTCCAAAAAAGAAATTTGCTTCAACAACTCTGTGGTCTGGGAGATTCATCTGAGCTTAGCCTTTTATTTTATTCATAGCTTTGGGGCTGTTTTTCAGCTACAATGAATTTTTCTACAGCCAACAAAAATCTCGGTACTGTTGCTTCCATGGCTTTGTTTTTTTTCTGGTGATTTTTGTCTTTTGGTATTTTTTTTTAAGAAAAGAAGCTATATATAAAAGTAATCTCATGATTTGAGGAATTTTCTTTGCCAAATTTTAGGTACTGTTTTGAAAATCAGATTGGTTTTACCTTAAAAGAGGGTTGTGTGTGTTCAACTTTAAAGCATTTATTCATATAAGTATTAATGTAAGGCCAGTGTTAGTACAGCTGAAGCAATACAGCTGAGCTTGTAGTTTTTTTCTGTGGTTGTTCTGTATTTCTGTTTCTGTTTACATGCATACCTCGTGACACTTGTGAGGACGGGGAAGGCGCAGTTACTCAGTAGCTGCTGTGCTGGCTTTCAGGATCCTGGATAATGGCAGAATGATAATTTTAATTCTTCATCCCCTGATGTTTCCAATTCTGATGTCCCTTTCTGAGTCCAGTCTAGAAAATTTG
This sequence comes from Corvus hawaiiensis, assembly GCF_020740725.1. Classification (NCBI taxonomy): domain Eukaryota; kingdom Metazoa; phylum Chordata; class Aves; order Passeriformes; family Corvidae; genus Corvus; species Corvus hawaiiensis. The sequence goes on from NC_063217.1 coordinate 71,462,803, forward strand.
CTGTAGTTACTGCAATGACAGCTGATTGATTTCCATGAGCCTTTCCTCTGACATGTTCTCTTTCATCCACAGACCCATTCTGAAGAGAGACCGTTCCAGTGTGAGGAATGCAAAGCCTTGTTCCGAACCCCCTTCTCTCTACAAAGACATCTGTTAATCCATAACAGTAAGCGCAAAGTCAGGGAGGAAAAATGGCTTCCTGGTTTCTCACATTGGGCTGAGAAAAACAAATACGTGGTACCTTGCTCCAATATACAACTTGCTGTGTTAAATTGGTACTAAGAATCAACTCTATATGCAGGGAGTTAAAAAATTCAGAGCCAGGTTCAAAGCTTGCCTTCAGATGCACTTAAATGCAAATCCAAATACGCTGTAGAAAATCCAGCAATGATTTGAGGTCTGATAGCAAGAGATTTATTTCTGCATTAAGTGTGATACTGTTACCTCCATTTTAAGAAACAGAGATAAGTCGGTGACTTGCTCAGCTTTTGTAGGCAGTCCGGTTTAGAGCTTGACACTGAGATTGTCTCTCCTGTGCCAGGCCAGGCTCGTGTTTCCTGCTCCTGGCATAGAACTAGAGCTGCTCAGAGAAGTGCTGTATCCATTTTCCCTCACAAGTAACTTTTCTTGGCATTCTGTCCTTTTTTTTTTTAGTTGACTGTGTTACGATTTTCTTTTTGGTGGAATTTTCTCCATCTCTAGTATTTGCAGACCCCTAGATTAGCATTCAACCCTCTGAACATCAGGAGTTTAGATTTTAGAAAATACTGATGATGTAAAATCTTCGTACCTCAGAAGGCAGTACTTTGATTTGGGGAATATTCACACTGGCATAACTAAGAAAATCATGATCCTTTTTATAATCCTGCATAACAGTGTTTCTGTTAGATGAATTATTGGATTGGCATGTTTAGTTTGTTCTTCTACAATTGTCTTTCAAAGCTTCTGCAAATTTTATAAAGCATTGGATGCTGTAAATTTTTTCCCAATGTTAAATGTTCAAAATGATAAGGGAAAAGGTTAAAAACCTGTTCAGTAATGTGTATTCTAACGAACAAGGGTTTGCGGAATATCCAAAATCCATAATTCACAATATGCAGAATTGTAGGTTTTGCTGAAGGTCTCTCTAAAAACATACACTTTGACTTTTTTTTCAAAGAGGATGACCTGTTTTTCTCTTTGTTAGGTGAGAGGACCTTCAAGTGTGATCATTGTGATGCCACTTTCAAAAGAAAGGACACACTGAATGTTCATATTCAAGTAGTACACGATGGACATAAGAAATACAAGTGTGACCTGTGTGACAAAGCTTTTGTGACGCCCTCAGTCCTGAAGAGCCATAAGAAAGTGAGTAGAATCAACTGATTGTCTCTTGTGTGCTCTCAAGGTTGTGATTCAGTGTAGAATCCCCAGCTGCTTCTGCATTTCTGGTTTTCAGTAGAAAGCTTACCCTGAAATGCTCGTTGCAGTAGTGGTGTTCTTGGTGGTAAGCACTATCTATAGCAAGCGCTTATGTTAAATCCAGTGCTCCAGCATCAGGTGTGTGGCAGGGTGGGACTTGCTGTACTGCTCTTAACACACTCCTTTCCACCAATCTCTGCAAAGGAATTGGGGTAAACTTTAGGAGGAAGCTTGCTCACTAGTTTGGCCTGAGGCACGATTGATGTTACAGGGAAGAAATGCAAAGAAAATAATTGAATCAAGAGCAAATCAGCTGAGAAAAGTCAGTTTAGGTGTTGCCACCTAATTCAGATTGTGAGAATTCGTTTAAAAAGTCATGCATGTATTGCTTGCCATGTAGTACATGCTTCATGGGTGTGTGTAAAATTGGAATTGCTTTTGCTTTGTGCTACTGTCAGACTAGGACTGGCTGTGTTTGTGAGCCTTGTAGTCGTCATGTATTGCTCCCAGAAATCCCTTTGGTATTTGGGTCTTTGGAATGAATTAATAGCTGTGTGTCTGGTATATCCCAATATTGCTGGTAGAGATACAAATGGTTTCCAAATAACTGTATCCTAATCAGGTGAAGTTTAACATTCATATCTTTAATGTTAGGGAATGAAAACAGTGCAAGTCCATCCAGTATTGAAATGAGATCTCATTTACTCTTCCTTCAGCTACAGCATAATGTGTACTATGTGAGATAGGTTTTTTATGATGTAATGAAGAAATTTGTAATGAAGAATCATTTCAGTGTCTTTCATAAAAATAAGAAGTAATGTCCGTATCTGAAGAGGGTCGTGTGCTAGCTCGAAACCGAAATAGTCACCTGTACAAATAACTGAATGTGTTATCTTTGCTATCTCATTTAAATTAACATTCTTAAATGAGATAATCAGAAATTCTCCACTAGAAGAACAGCCACAGTTACAAGGAAAAGGAGTTCAATAGACTGATAAATCTTCAGTTCAGAACTGGGTGTTGAAAGTACGGTGTGAAAAATGATGGCGACCTTGTGTGTAATTGATTTCAGGGTGATCTTGCTGTTGACCACAGAGGTTGGATGGGAGAGTTTGTGATTTTTTTTTTCCTCCCATTTTGAAATAATTCTTTTTATTATCAGCGAGACCTTCTAGCCCTAAAAGCCTGATTTCAAAAGACAAGCTGGTGATAGCTACAGTGTTTTTTTTGTGATCAATTCTCTAACATAGAGCTAATTAGAATCTTTGCCTGGTGTGATGGTAAAATACGTAATAGAGGTAATAGCAGTCAATGTCAATACAATTAAATATTCCATATTTCACTTTTTTATTTAATGCTGAACAGTCATTCTTGTCTTTCCCCACCCCATGTAGACTCACACAGGGGAAAAAGAAAAGATTTGCCCATATTGTGGACAGAAGTTCGCAAGCAATGGAACGCTGAGAGTTCATATTCGAAGCCATACAGGTATTTATTATAATGAACAGATAAGACTTTCTAAATATGTTACAAGGTATCTCTGTGTCCACAGTTTATCTATCTAAAACCAGGCAAATTTACAGGTAGGCCTAACACAGTATCTTTGTCAGCCATTTCACCTGCTCAGTGTGTAAAAGCTGTTGTCAGGTTTCATTTTGCAAGTTTATGTTTTCATTCACGTAAGTGGCATCAGGCCGCTGAAAGAGGTTTCTGTGTGATACTTTGTTTCCAACATAAAACTGTGTAGATTTGCCTGTGGCATCAGAGCATGAGTTAACAAATAGCCTTCCTTGACATTTTCTTCACTCTGCATAACCACGTCTGGCTTGCAGGGAGATGACAGTAATTTCTGTGTGCTGCTGATGTTACCCATCAGTTTGCATGGCGCAGAAAACCTCAGTTTTTCAAGCTCATAGTGCAGATGGCTCTTGGGAAAATGCTCTGGAGATGTCCAAGTAAAAATGCTTTTCACACATGTGCTGCCACCAGTTACATTTCAGCTCTCTCAAGTAGGCTTTCCTAAATTTAAGAGTTGGACTAAGGTGAGTTTTGTAAAACCACACACCAGGGACCTCTACCCTTGAGTTTAGAGCCCTGCAAAATTTGTAACCTGTTATAGGAGACTGTGACATTTTGTACTTACTTGAGGGAGAAGGACGCTGAAGATTTCTAGTACCTTTGTAAATGAAATGGAGGGGGGGAAACTGCCTTGCCAGGAGATGATACAGGTTGGAATTACAGGAATATGGATTGTGGAAACAATTTATGAATGAATAATGCTGCAGAAGGGAAACTTTGAAGGCCTCTTTTTTTACCCAAGAAGCTAGAAGCAGTCATTTTATAGTTACTAACTCAGGAAAAATGCCTTGCTAAATTCATTTATAGTGACCTGTGATAAATAAACTCTGATCCTTTCCTCTTCCAGTCTTGCTGCTATTACAGTGTCAATTACATTTTTGGTGGTTTGCATCCTTCACTGTGAGAATGAACCAAAATAGGTTTTCATAGTAGTTTTTGTAATTCTTTTATTGTTCCTGATCATTTCTTGATTATCCTGATGAAGAATGGGGGGGAAGTTGCTGCTAAGTTGTGACTTGTGGTTTAAAAATAATATTTTTAAGTTACATGGCAAAATGCCTTATGTAAGGCTGAGTGAGAAAATGCTGCATTTGGATTCATGTTGTAATTCTGGAGAGATGGTTTTGTTTGGTGCTGTACCTGAAGGCTTCAGCCATGTTGTTCTTGGTCTTAACACAAGCTCACTGATCACAAGAGGAAATTGTTATCCAGAGTTCAGTGAGCCTGAGGAAACAGAGCTTTCTGAGGAATAACTTGCATCGTTCCCAAGGAACGTAAGCAGAGCTGATGAAGGAAATCCAGATCATCTGCAAACAGGGTAAAAAAAGGTTGAGCAGTCAAGTTTCCTACAATGTGAAAATCCTTGACCACTTTTCAGGGAATTTCTGAGCAGTAAGAAATTTTCAGTTCATCAAATAGTGGAGCCACAAACTTATTTTACTCAGAGATGGATGTTTGGTTTCTTAATGTCGCAGTGACTAATACTTCATGTTTTTGGTGTCTGTTAAATTCTTTGGGTTTGAATTAATAATTTCAGAACTGTGCCATCCTTTTTTACTTTGGTCAGACTTCAGAGTATCACTTTTCATTGTGAGCTGGAAGTGAAACAAGCAGCCGATGTCTGTTTTCAGGAGATGATTCATCCTCCTGAATAAGCCTTGAGCTGGGGCTAAGCTTTTGGTGCGACTAAGCAGTCCACAAGAAGTGTAAATATTGCAAAACCCTTCTTGTCTTAGTGTGATTATAGATGATGAGGCTTGAGGTCCGTGTCCAGACATTTGCATTATCCCATTTTCTGTGTGTGGTCAGCTAGACTTTGTTTTATGAGCTACTTTGTGTAAGAGGTTTTGTTCTGTATTTACAAAATAAATTGAGGTAGAGGTTTTTTTAAAGAGAGTTGTGCATCACTTTTTGTCATCCTTGTATTTATGAAGTTGTTCTTTACAAAAGGTGAGGTTCTAGGCTACCTTTCTGGTTCTGCTTTGGAATTATATTTTTGATATGCTTATTAATCCATATACAAAACCAGAAGCTCAGTCAGGTTTTGTCTTTTATTTAGTATGCAGCATGTGCTCTTGAATATTGCTGCTCACAGACATGCATGCTTCCTGGATAAGCAATTTTCTTCCCTCTTCTATCTTCAAATAAGACTCTGTAAATGAGCCCAAACAGTACTTGGCCTTTTGCAGCAACTGAGCTGGTTTGGGGTGAGTGAACATGTCTGCATGTGCATGTATAGAGGGAAGGGGGTGATGTTTGCCTCTGAACCTGGAGTATTGCTCTGTAATTCATCATCTGGGTTTTCAGCCTTGGCATGACAGAGACAGCGCTCTGCAGGTCAGCTGAAACACTAGAGCACATTCTCCCTCTCCTGTATCCTGTTGGTTTATGACTTCTTGGGGTCACAGGGAGCTGGGGTTAATTCAGCAAAAGAATCCTTTGACTGTGATATAAATTCCTTGGCTTGTTCATAAATTGTACAAGAAATCCTATGGTCTGCTCCATGGGCTTGAAAACCAGGGGCCGGGAGGTTAATTGCTTCCCTGAAGTTTTAAGCAACTTCCAGTGTTAACAGTTTCTGGCTGAAGTTTGTGCAGCTTCTCAGTTGCCTTATGCATAGCTATTTAAATGTGTTAATTGCTGTGGGGTGTGTGTGTATGGATCTGTGTGTGCCTGTGTGATCTGCCTATAAACACACACACACATTTTATCTGTCTGCTTTTTATACTGTTGCTTTCCCAATTATTTGTGTTCTAATCCCTTCCATCCTTGGGATGTAGCACATCAAGTTGTGCAACAGTGAAAGTTGTTCTGAAGCAGTTTATATTTGCAGGTAAATTTCTTCTAGAGTTAGGAGAATTAAGGGGCTTACTGGAATTCTGTCCCTTCTATGCTGTCCTTTCCCTACTCTTACTTAGGGATGGATGAGGAACAACTAATGACCATAAATGTCTTACAGAAAATGACATGCAAATATAGCTTAAAATATAACCTTATTTTGCTTTTGCCGTCACAGTTAGTCCAAGTCCTGATAAGAAGCCAGTAAGATAACTTTACATCTGTCCTAAGTGTTCTCTGAAAAGATGAATTTTTCAATTCTGTGTCATTTGAAAGCCAGGACTTATTGTGTGCAAAAAGCAGCTTTGTTTTTTAAGCACAAGTTAAGAAGGTTCTTTGCAAATTTACTTCCATATACATGAGTAAAAGTAAAAGATAATACCAAGAGATTACATTAAAACAGCAAAAAGCTTTTGAACAACAGACTTCTATATCCTTTGTGCCAACACAGTTAATCCTACCTTTTCAACTTCCATAAGTAAAAACTGCTTTATAAGCTTTCAAAAACATATAACTTTTGGTGCTGGTTGCCTTCTTGAAATGCCTCCTGCGCTGAGAGCCTGATGTTATGCACCTAATTTTGCCATTATAGTCCCATATCTACAATTTAACTAAGATTTTGAGCATATTTAAAATCATATTTAAGTCCCAACTGTATAAAAGTCTAAGTTAAACTTCTGCACTTCTAAGACAAAATTCCTGAGTAAGCAAAATATTAGTGGTGGAGTTATAATAATAAAAATCTTTGGTTTTTAACATAGTTCAGTCATATCTGAACAGAGAAGACTTCAAAGTAGTTGAAGGAAGTAATGAGTTCAAGTACAGTATAACTTTTAATTTATTGTGGTGTAGAATATGTCTAAACAAGCAACTGTTTGTTCATGTACATAATAATGTACAGCCAGGATCCTCATGCCAGCAGATTTTCTTCTAAATTACCTTACAAGTAATTTATGTTTTCTTACATAGGAGAAAAGATAAAAGGCAAGCTTGAAGGAACTTCCTCTCATATGCCAATGAAGTATGTGGAGGAATGTATCTGTATCTAGTCAGTGAACAGCTTGCAGATGTCTACAGATAGGTTCTTTCTATTCAATAACTTATAAATGATCCCTCTTTTATCTAACCAATTTAAAAAGGAGCTTGCAGAAGGCCTCAGAGGTAAGGATTCTGCATTTCTAAACTTTTCAGTTTATACATCATTGTCCTGTTCGTCTCCAGACAACAGTTAAATCTTTAAAAATACCTGTGAAGTTTCATGCAGCTGTCAGCTTCTTGTTGTCTGTACCCATGAATGAGGAAATGTTCTTTTGAGGGGTAGATTGTTTGAATGAGAAATTTTAAGATCAAATGAGCTATTGATTGATTAATGCATGTTCTTGAAAAGACTCGGTTCGCCATTAGGTTCACTGAAGTAATAGATGTTACATTTTCCACTCAGAGAAATCAGATTGTTTAATTCCAGTGATAGCTGCAAGGAATGCAACTGGTTTATTCTTTAAAGTTGTGTCTGTTTTTTATTTATTACTAAAATCTTGACATCTCTGTAGAACTGATGAGAGTCTATAAGTAATAATGGTAGTCCATGCTTTACTCCATGGATGCAGATAGCTTTCTTATTTTGTAGCGTTTTTTTACTAGTCTTTAGGACTTACTTAATGGCAAATAGCCAATATCTCAATTATATCATGATAATTTTGATGGACCAGATAGAACAAAAATTTTATTGGTCTTAACTAGAAACAATCTGAATTCTTTGAATAAACCCTAAACTTTGCAGAAAACAAATCACCTCAGCTATGAAAGTACCACTTCCATACCTCAAAAATTAAAACCTGGCTAAATACTTAGAAAAAGACAAGGAGTAGAAAAAAATGTTTCAAGCCTTCTGGTTTTCCCTTTTTTTGAAAGAATAGGATTTGAGTTTTTTTCTTATTAAATATGTGACTATTTTTAGTGAGTGGGAAATGCACGTAGTTGATTTATATGAAACCAATACTAGTTCTTCCTGGTGCCTGGAAAATGAGTGTTGGAGCTTTGGTAGAAAGCATTCACAAATACACAAACTTAGAGTTTTTCATCATCAGTGAGGAAGCAAACCATCTGAAAAAACAGAGGCATTTCATCATTTCATCTCTTGTCTTCAGAGTCTGCCAGATTTGAATGTTGGTTAAAAGGAAGTAAGAAATATCTCTTAATTGCCCCATACCTGAGGACTGTTTCTCAAAGAACAGGACTGTTCTCAGAGCAGTCAGAGCTATTCCTTTCTTTATCTGGCCCACTATGAGTATAAAATTACCTGTGCTTTTGGTGTTTCTGGGTCTTGTCTCAGCTGATGTCCTCAAGTATTTTTTCTTTCAGATCACAAACTTACTTAGCTCTTGGCATGAGAGAGCTGTTCCTGTGTGGGGACTTCTGTACCTTCTCAAGTGCTAAATTTTGAGTGTTTAGTGGCTGAAAAGGAGGCAGGCCAAAATTTTGCACAGGCCAGATCACTTTTTATTGTCTCGTCCCGATTAAGACTAGTGCAGATGTCATAAAGAAAGCAGCTCGCTGCTGCAGTTGGCCAAGCTCCTTGATTGCTCTTCCGTTCTTTTCCCTCCCTGGAATCCCTGGTCAAAATTACAGAAATGCCTGAGAGATGCACGGTACTAAATGCTTTTGAAGATGCTACTCAGGATGTAGAAAATTGTCACCTCTACATGGGAGGAAGTTTATTATTTTGAAGAGGTGTTTGTTTTCTCATGGGCCTGCAACACCAAAGTGGTGAAATTTACTGAATGTTTCCTTGACCTGTGAATTTTTGATCTTTACTCAGTGATTGGTGTTCTGGCATCTTCTACTTTAAGTTCTGTTGGAAAAACTGGGTTCATTGAGTTCCTGTTTAGTTTAATTTTGATTCCTAATGAAGTCCTTTTCATGTGGGAGAAATTCAGGTCTGTGTTTTAGGTTTATTTGTGTTTGTGTGTACACATTTGCATAGTGCATTAACGGAATTATGTTCAGTTAAGGACACAAAGTTTTTAATTTAATGGAAACACTGTGGGCAGGAGCAGCTGAGGATAGATGTGTGAAGCTGCCAGGTGCCCTCTCTGAGCAGTGTTCTAAAGCAGATGTCACAGATTATAATTTTGTTACATCCGTTAACCTTTTGCCCATCCTTACTTGCTGTTGAATGCTGTCATCACCTCAGATTATCTCTGACTAAAAAAGCCCTTTTGCAATTCCCATTCTGGGCTGCCCTGTGGATCATCTGGTAAGGAGTGTTAAATGTGTGATCCAGATGGCCTCCAAATTCCTCCCCAGGTGAACTGTGCTCATTCCACCGCAGTTGGGCGATGGTGGAGGCTCCCTTCTAACCCTCTCCCTTACCCCAGTCTTGAGTTAGGACTTGAAAAAGGGTTGTAGTTTGCTGTAAGGGTTTTGAAAGCTGATATTTTGAAATAATGCACGTATATATGTATTTATACAGAAAAACCTAGCTTTTATTTAGGAAACAATCTTCTAATCCTGATAATAAGTTTACCATCTGAAAGGGAGCTATATTTAGAGCATGGTAAATGGCCTGTGGAACAGTCTGAGGGACCACATTGCTGAAATTATATTTGTTAATTTTTTTAAGAAAACTGAAGACAGGAATTTTCTTGAAGCTGTATATGCTGCACACGATCTGATGTTCACTGCAGTCTGTCTTAGGTCTTTTTCTGATGTTTATGAGTGTTGACTAAAACCATTAATGCTGAATATCCCAGCTGACCGGGCAGAGATGTATTAAAAAGTATATAAAAAACTCTCACCTTGATAATTTTGCTGCATTATTAGAATTCTTCATTCCTTAACAGAGCAGTTGAGTTCCAATAAAGACAGCAAGCCAGGAAATTCCTGCATGAAGGCCAACATGAATACCTGAGAATTGTGTTTAGGTGACTAAGCAAGCTGCAGGAGAACGGGGACAGTAAACAGGGCTGCAGATTTCACAGATGAAATGGAACTAATGCCTGTGTATGGTTTGAAAGAGCAGTGAGATTGCTGCTTTGGTTTGCTGGGCTGTTCAGACTTTCGCTGCAGTCTGTTCAGATTAGGACTATTTCTTGGTTATATGTTTTGTCTCATTGGATGGGAACCTATTTCTCACCTGTAAAGTACATGTTTGCCTAATCTTATTCGAGGTCATTGTTTTGAAGTAATTGCTAGCATCGGAGCTTATATCAGGTTTCCACCTAACTTGAGAAACAGCTCTTTTTTTGCGGCTCGGCTGGCTACAGGGAATGCAGAATACAGTGTGAAAATAGCAATGCATATGACCAGTTTGATTAACTGTATCAAAGTCCTTATTAAATGTCTAGCTGTAGCCACTGAAATCTTGAAATCTTCAAAAACTAATGTATATTTGGATTTGCTTCTTAATTGTTTTGTATCTGAGTCTGGGAAATCTGTGTGCTAAATTCAGTGTAAGTCCTGCTTTATAGCACCTGTGATTGCAGTTGTCTCATAGGAAACTGTCCTGAGTCAAACTGGAATGGAAGGACCTGGTATTTAACTTCTTATGCTACATTAATACCACTAGGTATTGTGATCTCAGCCTAGAGATCGAGGCAAAAAAAAAAGATGTCAGTTCTGTCATGACATGGTTTCAGATCAAAATCTCATATGTTTTTCAATCATGGAATTGTTTTTCATAATCCTTGTATTAAGGTTAAATATATTTTTATTGTGTTAAAAGCTTTGGGTTTTGTTCATACAAAATCTGGAAGTAGAATGTCTAGACTTTGAATTATGCTAAATCCATCCCAGGATTATTTATTTGGGGTTATTTGTACAGAAGTGCCATTAATGTGTTGAGCAGTTCGTTCTGGGACAGCAGGGACATGAGAGTCAGCTATAACTCGGGGGTGAACATGACATTTGCTACATTTGACTTGCATGGGTGTTCTGTTATTTTAATGAAAGCAATAGTTTTGTTTAGAAAGCCGATTTTAAAAACACCCAAACATAAAAATATTTTGATATTTTATATATATCTATATATAAAAATGTTTATGTAAAACTGCAGAGTGGAAATGCCATAGTTTTTAATTGGCATTGACTTTGCCTAAGGTGCACCCCCACTTAGTATGGTGTTATCACAAATTCACACCATCTCAAAAATGTGCTTCTAGCAGCAAATCCAAGAAGAAATTGTAGTTTATTGTAGGGGAAATCACTTTCTTTCACTTCGATTCTTAGTAACTCCTCCTTGTGAAAACAAGAGAAAGAGGGGTTCGTGACTTGCAAGATATTTCATTTGCTGGTCTTAGTAATTTTTACTTTTAATCTTGTGTTAGGGATCTATTAATTTTCTGATCAGAGAAGTTTATCATCTGGAAATCTCTACAATTTCTTGTGTAGAAGTTGACCTGAGGTTTATTACTTCAGTGTTTATAATTGGGTTTTAGTGGTCTTTGTGGATGGATGTTAAAGCCCTGATGGATAGTGTCACTTTCCCAGGAGTTTTTATCACATGGCCTTGCTCTAGTTTGTCTCTGACAATTCTAAACTTTGGGGAAGCACAAACCTCTCTCCTTTGTGGACATTTGCCATAGTTCTGTATGAAATGTTGCACTTCAGCAAGCCTTCATGTGTGGGAGGAATATTTTTAGCATTCATTGTTTCAAATCTCCCTTTTCCCCTGTTGGCATCTTACTCCATTTGCTTCTCACAGGATAAGAGAAAGTTAAACTGTTCCTTTTTATCATACAGGACTTAGAGTGGGACAGAGTGTGTAAGACTTCTCTTGGGGAACCTGCTTCCCAATAGTCTCCGTGAGGAATCTGGAATCATTCTGATGAGAAACTGCCTGGTAGCATGAATAATGTTTGCCTAGCCTGGCTCAGAAGCAAGGAAGGAAGTTAATTTTTACCAGAGGTAGAGAAGGTAATATGTAGGGTTGTAATAATCTTGCCAGATCTGATGTCCACAAGATCAGATATTTAATCTAAGTTAGTTATCTGGGCTCCTGAGACAGTAAATAGCACAAAAGATGCATTGTCAGAGGGCAGTTTATTCACTTCTGAGACAGACAACAGAGGCCCTTTCCAGAGAGCCATTCATAAGAAATTTATACTAAGAAACGTGGTTGTTGCTAGCACAGATGTGTTTTAAGTGCCCCGTTGTTAATTTTGTAAAATCCTAAAACCTTTTGAGGTAGAAGATAAGAAGATACACATTTGAAAGATGTGCATGCACAGGGTGGACACTTGCTTGTGTAAGCACTAGGACACTTGTATAAATTTTAAGCATACAGCCTGTGAAGATTAGGTGAAGGAAAAATAACAATAAAAGCAACAGTAAAATTACTTGGGAACATCTTTTAAATAGTTTTACTGGCAGCTGTTGACACAAGCGCATGAGAAATGTATATAATTCAGAAAAACAAGATGGCTCCTAGATTGAATGTCAAGTCAGAGCTGGCACTCTGTGTTACATAGTAAACTTGATTTTCGGAACAGTGAAGATTTTTGACGATGGACAGTTTGTAAGAGCAGCTCGAAGCCTGACGTGTTCAGGTGTGACACGTTGATGTGGAGTCATATTGTTGCCCTCTGCTGGCATCTGCTGAAAGCTCCTAAGGCCTTACTCATCAAGCACCATGGTGTCCGTGGTTGATTTCAGAGGGCAACTGTTAATCTGTTTCAGACAAACTCAAGCCCATCCTTTGAAGGCAAAAGTCATTCTCTTTAAAGAGACTTGGGGGTGGGGGAGAGAGGGAGTAGGGTACAACTCCTACCTGTCATCGCTCATCTGCTTACAAACTGCTGAAAGCTTTAAATTCTACATTCAAAAGCCCCCAAACATAAAAATGTCAGCTGAATTAATTAAATATTTGAGTACTGACAACTGTTGGAGTGTTTGAATTTCAGAGGCATGAATTAAAAGCATCGAGGGTCAGGAGAGGGAGGATCATATATCAAACTGCTCAGTGAAAACACAGCTCTAACACAGAGATTGTTGTCATCGTCTTAAAAAAGAACCCCAAACCCCGATTCACACAGTTTTGCTTTCTGAGAGATGACAGAACACAAGAGAGAAAAATATTTGTGTTTCACAGATAGTGAAACACAGATAGTGTTCACAGACAGTGCCTTGCTGCACTATCTTGTGCAGCTGTCATTCACTGAGTTATTTATACAGGAGTAAAAGACAGAAGACAACAAAATAATCTGTCTACAAAATCGGGGAGGGTGTACATCTTCTTCCTTAAATAATCATCTCACCTCAGGTGCCCTTGAATCTCTACACAACATGTGGATATGGAGATTTCATGTCCAGCAGTGACTCCTAGTCAGTATCTTTGGGATATTGGTGAAATAGTCTGGTTTGGGCTTTTTAAACTGTAAAATGTATTTAATCTTACTTGCCTATTTTAGAAGATTGAGTATGAGTGTTAATAAGTGCTTGAAATTTCGTCTATGTTAAATCTATGCATGCAGAGAGATATATGTATATACACACCTTTGTGAGCAGAAAGCTGTGCATTGACTTTATAAAGTAGGCTTTGCTTAACTTGTGACCAACCTTTACTTGAGAAGACACCTTCAACATTACGGTTGTGTAGAACAAAATCCAATTTGTTAACAGAAAATTACCATCTTAATTTTTTGACCCGTGTTTTGTAATGGAAACAACCTGATCTTTTAAAGTGTTGTATACAGGAACAGGAGGCAGTAGACTCAGATTCCAGTACATCGCCTGAAGAGTTAAAAATTAAAATGCATTTCTTCCAAATGGTGGTGCCCAGAAACTCTTTACTGTTTGTCTCTGAACAGCTCACTATCCACATTACACTAATGTGAGTTTGGGAAAATCGATGCCAAATGACACCAGGGTAATGGAGCATTAAACAAATACCTTTCAGATATGGGATGCTGCTAAGATTGTTCTGTTTCTATTTCAGTCATAAATTGTGACACAAATATTGCAGAAACTTTTGATTAACCTTCTAATACAGATACAGCACTATAAAAGAGTGGATTTTATATTTATATTATAATGGGATTCTGACACCCAGAGGCCTCTAATAATGACCAGATGTGAAATAGAAAAACAATTTGGGAGCAGTTAGTGCCTAACCATAAAAGTGACCATGTGTAAATCACTGTAGAATGTGGTTTGAGCAAGGGCATTAGGTGTTTTCTTTTTGGTTTTATTTTTTCCCCCGCCCAAGGCTGTCTGTGTATATTCATATATTGTAGTGCAAAACCAGTCAGCAAAGAGGAATATTTTGATCCAGCACTGCATCCTGCTCAGGCAGGATTGTTTGTAATTTTTCTAAAGTTTGATCTGTTCTTTGAACAGAGTGTGAAGATGAGGCCAGAGTAAAGTAGTTCAGTTTGACAAAGAGCTGTGCTGCAAAGCATTCATCCTCTGAGGGCACATTTCTGGGTTCTGATGCTTCTCTTGTTCTCAGGTGAGCGTCCTTACCAGTGTCCTTACTGTGACAAAGCGTTCAGCAAGAATGATGGCTTGAAGATGCACATTCGCACCCACACCAGGGTAAGTCCCCCACAATTTTATGGTTACTTGAGGATTGTCTGTGACTCATGGGTGGTGAAAAGTAATTAATTGCTGTTTGTGTAGAGATTAGGCTCTGCCAACCAAGGTATTTTATACTTACCAAAATAAGAGGCAAAGATTCAAGTCATTAACTTATAAATTCTAATTAGGACTCCCTTAGTGTCTGTTTTTCCTGTATTTGATTTCTTTTATGTTGGAATAATAGCTGTACTAACCTCTTCATTTAACCTGTGGTTATTTATAGATATAAATTAATGTTGTTTACTGAGTAAACGGTTCTGTGAAGGCTTCACTGTTACTGAAGCTTCAATATCCAGTGTTCTGATTCATACTGTGCCTGTAAAATCCAGTCACTCTGAGCTTTTCTAGAGGCTCTGCTTTACTAACTGATGACAATTCTTAAGATGCAAAATTACTTTATATAACTTTTATTTAACTGGGAGCTGTTACAGCTCACAGAGATCAGTGCAGCCTTGAGGCCAAACCAAGAAAGTTCTGCATCTATTGGGAAATAGGAAGGGTGGCATTTAACTTAGTAGTCTCCATATGCAAATGGGCACACAGAATTGCTTTCTGAATAAGCAAAAATAAAAAGAAAAACTGTTTGTTTAAATTTCTGCTGTTCTATGTGGGTCTTCAGCATATTAACTATGAGGTCCTAGATGAAGTTTTAGCTTTTGTACCCCAAACTATCCAAGTAATCAGTAGTTTGTGCAATGCTTCTTGGTAGTTCATTGGGAACAGGCTAGTCCCATGTTGTTAGTTGTTTCTCCTTTTTCTCCAGCTGTTAAATCACTTTAAGAAGTGCTATAAATTCTTTTCTGTTGTTACTGTCCCCTCTAGGAGAAATTTCATGACCCATCTAAGTTCTGCATAGCTGTGAGGGGTAAACAAGCTCTGAAACAGTGCCAAATTTAATTTTTTTTTCCTGGTTTTTCATACAGTTTGAGTAAAAACAACAAACCCCCAGCCTCCATAGGAGAAAAATAGAGTAAAAAATAATAATAGTAGGCTTTTAGAGTCTACAGTGATTTACACCAAGTGTAAAGTGTCTTTCTTCAAAGCATTTTTTAGCTAATAGGAAAGGGAGGAGTTAAGAAAATAAATTTTAAGGAGTGCATTTCTTTTTAATATATGTAGATGCTGTAATTAGACAGGCTTTGTGTTGCACTAAGAACATAATAAAATTTGGTTTAAAATGTCTCAGGAAATGCTGTGCTGTACTGTGTAGGTCAAGTATCACCCTTAGAGGTACAAAGAACTCAGTTCACACCAAATGCGATGTAAGTGTCTCCATATACTTGAGATTTCTTGGTCATCTATATCTGAAAGGTCACATTTCAGATTTTTTTATTTTTGTGTGTGAAGGTGCTTCACAGACCGCTGGTCATTCCCACAGCTATAGGATTAAAATACGCAGCCAAAACATGGTTTTTAGACTTGATTAGGTTTTGGTTCTTTTTGTGGTCATGCTGCTCCTATTCCAAAACTTGACAGTGAGGCACATTCATATATGAATGACATTCCATGTTCATTTATCTCCATGTAAATGTTATTTTACTTTGAGACAACAAGAATCAGCACTGGTAACATTTACATTACCAGTAATTTTAAAATTGAAGCCTGTTGCTATGATCTTGTATGTCCCAACTTTCCCTCTTCCTCACAGTTCACCTTATTTAATATTACAGTTGAACTGGATAACTAAAAAAATCAAAGGAGGTCTTAGTAGGAGCAGGAAAAAAATGGGCTAGAATTATTAATAAAAACAGTAGAAGAGAAAGTGTATTACCAATTTCCATGGATTTTCAAGCCTGAAGGAGGAATTATTCTGGGTCTGTTCTGAACATTGTCCATGCAGTACTGTATGATAATAAGCTGTATTTTATTGTTCAGGTGAGTAAATATTAGTGCAGGTACAGGGTTATAAATATGTATTTTAGTTGATGTGATTCAAATGTAAGTGCAAGAACAGAGTGGTGAAGGGAATTGGACAGGGGGGAAGAGGGAGCAGGTGATATTGAGAGGTAAATGGGGAAGACACCATTATTTACAAGAACACATTCTTGCCAAGCACACAAGTGAAGTTTTAGTTAATCTTAGTAGTAGGTTGATGCTTGTCAGTAATGCAGGGTACAGGAACCAAACAAAACCCCTTTCAACAGAGGAAATAGCTGCTGAGCTGTTCAGATGAGTCTTTTTGAAGTGAGTGCTCATGATCTGAATCCTGACTCTGAAGGAGATGTGTTCTAACTGCACAGTGTAAGGACTTCTCCAGCGAGGAAAGAAACCTGTGCAGAAAGAGTTTGAAACCCCTGAGCACAGTACTAATGCACTAGAAGGTGTTCTGTGCTCCTAGGCTATGTAAACAAAGACAAAACGAAAGATTAGGAAATAAAAAAGGTACTGTTTGCCAAAGGTCTGGGTCCTTTTGTCAGTTCTAAGAACAAGAAAAGCCCGGAAGTCACTCTTGAAATTTCTCTTTTCGGTCATCCCATCTTCTGACTTTTCAAAACAGTGTAGGGTTGTTGGCTCTTCCTTTTTTTACCCTTTCCTACACATATGTTTTGTTTGAAATTTATTCTTGCATGCAAAATCATTATTCAAGGACTGAATAGTGAGATGTATAAATCCTGAAGGTATTTTTGTATCAGCTGAGCCTAGCAATGTGGAAATAAACACAATCATGCAAGGGCTATTCTCATAAATATCTTGAAAAAAAGAATCTGGTCTTTTGGCCAGAAAGTTTGTGAAGTAGCTTAAAAGTAATACTGTGACATTCACCAAGACAGGAGAGATTAAATCTCCATGTATTTTACCAGTGAGCTTAAATGCCAAACCTGATGCTGGGGATCAGGGAAGGCTGCTGGAAAAATCATTGTAGAAAGTTGATTAAGGTCTGGCAGCTGCTAAAGTGAGCACAGCCTGGGTGGCCACAGGTGTCAGCTCCAGTTCTGGAGTAAACAGAGAAGGTAAGGCCAAACCCCTGCTGGCCAGGGCAGGGGGAGAAAACACCACCCACCTGACTTTAAAATGTCACCTGAGTACTGATTTGTTTCTATGAAAGTAAATGTGTTTGGTTTATGGTTTGATGGGTTTGGGTTTTTTTTTTTTTTCCCCTTACGGAGAAATATAACAGCCTAGGAAAACATAAATGAGGAACTCATTGAAGTTGTTGATGAAATGAATTTACAGACCCTATCAGCTTTGAGGGGGAATACATGCACACTTCCAACCCTCACACTGCAGGAAACATCAGCTCCTTCCTAAGGCTTTATTCAGTGCCTGACTTAACATTCCATCATTTGAACTTAAACATGTGGAAAAATTATTTTATGTTACAGCAATAGAATTGGTAATGTTTGAAAATACGGCCATTGATAGGTGCCCAGAGTTATTGTCACGTTAAATTGATGTTTTCATTACTTCTGAGAATGGTGATTTTATTACAGTTGATTTCAGTGATGGAAAACAGAAAGAGTCGAAGCTATTTGAAAAAGGCTTTTCAGCACTTGATTTAAATCTTTCATATTTACATATAGCAGGTATATTTAATTTTTATAGCTTGTTTAAAAATCTGATTTCCAGTGGGTGGGAGCTGCCAGCCTGGGCTCAAATGGTACATTTCTGAGGTAATTTAAAAAGTAGAGAAATTTCAGTGTATCATTTTTGTTTCATGCATAAATGCCTACTGTTTTAAAACACAGTATTATTTAAATACATTTAAAACCACAGTGTGTGCGGGAATTAACCAACCTTGAGTTAATTTCGATTTTTATTTATGAATTTTGTGGGAATAGGGATAAATCATGGTAAGTATAGAAGTGAGGCAGTCTCTTGTAGAGGATCCTTCCCATCAGTGTTTGAGCTCATTGCTAGGACAGTACAAAAAGAGGTCCTGAGTTAAACAGGGTTTCCAAGGCACTCATTTATAACTTTATAGTGCACCTTCTTTTTTAACCCAAAAGAATATTAAAATAATAGTAAATGAGAAATAATGCAAGGACAATATTGACATAATTTCACTTCTCCTGTGTTTCCCAGGAAATATTAGGGCTTTAAAGTTTGAGCAAGGGTCATGTGTTCTAGAAGCACCATAGAATGCTGTTGTCAAAAAAAAAAAAAAAATTACTTTTTTGTACTAAATATAGACTTCTGTGCACATGACAGTGAGTAATGAAATAATATGATGTGTTGATTGAATTTGGAGGGGTTTTTCCATATTGGATTTTGTCTATATTTCCCTGTCGGTGAGATAGGAGTGAGTTCCCAAACATCTGCCTGAGGATGATGACTTTGCCAGGGCTGTAGTTTCCTTGCCTCTGGAATCTGTGTTTGCATTCAGAATGTGGAAGGTTTGAATCCCACTGCAGCTATATTTTCATACTTTTTTTACATAATATTGACTGATGATCATCCCTTCCTCGTGGAGTGAAAATGTACTTTTTCTATATCAATACTATTTTTTTTCCAGGAGCAGGTGAACATCCACTGAATTTTCATCATGGCTGATTAAATAAACCCTCCTTCATTAAATTTTAGGGGCAGAAATTACCTCAGCAGCTGAAAAAAACCACAAAGAAATAAGAACTTTTCAGATTATGGGTAGCAAATAGGCAGGAGTACCATAGAAAATGGGAAGTTAATGATATGGTAAAGCCCAGCTAATTGCAATACTATATCTTTTTTAAGAAATGCTCTTTTTTACCCTGGCAGGCATTTCAGAGGAAGATGCATGCTTTTGTTTTAATTACAAATTTTATTGCAAAAAAAGATTATTTTTTTAATACTCCTAAAACTGAATTAATTGAGATCTGTTCTAACAAAAACATTAGCCATTTCTATTAAAAGTCACATTTTTGTTTAAATCTGCCAAAATTATTTCACAGTTGTTTTAACAGGAAGGTTTCTTGGCCTGAAAGGATTTTGCTTTTCAACAGAGGAAGCATGTACTTGTAAAGTGATTTTTAATTGAGGTTTAATATTATAAGTTTCAAATCCCTACCACTTCTATAGAGTTGTAAATTCTCATCACCTTTTGTCTGCCTGTGTCAATGTTATGTTAGTAATTTAAGTAAGCCTCTGTCTCTGGGTCAGCCACTTGCTGTAACTTGCAGAAACTTTCCAGTTACTAAGAGAGCATCTTGTTAGTTCTTGCACGTTTTTCACACTTAGATACAAAACCGGACTCCATTAACTTGGGCTATCTGTGGTTTTAAGTGTAAGCAGATTTCCTGCATTTTCAGGTTGGCAAAGCTGTAGGATTTCCAGATTTCTCTTTGAGAGTAATGAGCTCCTGGTAGGTGCAAACACGACTGGTATATTTTAATGTTATCTGGCTGGTCATGTTTGTTCATTTGAGGCCACATTTTTCCATTTTCCTGATTTTTTTTTTTTTTCAAAACAGTGTTTTTGTTAACCCTCTGTTCAGGCGATAATGCAAGTATGTGTAGCAGCAAATGATATTTATTAAGAGTAATACTGATATTTCCAAAATTGCCTCATAAAAAGCAGTTCGAAAGCAGATAGTGTTACTGTATCTATATCTCACGAGTAGGCATTATGTGAAGCTACTCCTAAAGGAAAGCTTTATTTTAGAACAATAAAAAGAAAGAATATTTTTAAAAAAAATTCTTTTGTGTCCTGTTACATCACCATTATTCATGTCTGTCAATTTTCACGTTCATGTCACAAGTGTAAATGTTTACAAGTAATACGACACGTCAAACTTTTCCTTTTTTCTCTGAACTTCTCTCAAAGTTCAGTTTTCAGCAGGTTGAAAATACAGATCCATCAAGTTGATTGTTGTGTTCTTAACTCCTATTTTAATCTTGAGCTATGATTTATTTGGTAATAATAGTGTTTAAATTATGTTTGTCTTGCTGTAACCGTGGAGCTCATGTAATAATTCTAAATTCAGATTTAGAAAGCAAGTTGGAGACACTCCTACCAAAGTCATTGACGTTTCACCTTTGTAACCCATGTTACCAGGTTTACAGAAACAACCACGTGTACAAGTGCTAAGTTAGTGTACAAGAATGTATTCATATTTCTTAAGGGACGTACAGTCAACTGCAGCAGCAGCTTGCAGTTCAAATATTCTGCATTTAAGTATTTCCATCTGCTGTGCTTGCAGGACACTCTGTGCACACTTTCTGTCGAGCTGTTGAAGGTGCCATCAAATGGCCTTGAGATTTGTCATGTTCTGAGTGAGGTCTTCCTAATGCAAAGCACAACTTGCTTAGAATCCAAGGTGTGATTTGTGGTTCAGCTGTCCTCAGACACAGGAGTGTGCACTGCAGGCACTTCTTTATATGACATAGTTGTTGACATCTTGAATTTCTCTCAGTTTTAATGGTGAAACCCATCAGAGATGGGAGCATTTGAGTTAGTGTGCCAGGCTTACACCTTCCAGAGTACCATTGGGCTCTGCTTGGCCTTTCCTTGTTCAGAGGCAGGAAGGTTGTAAATCCTGATCTGCATATTTCTGTTCATACCTGGCATGCTTAAAACTATGATATTAAATCACTGCAGTATCAGCCACATCCTGTCCCTCTCGCTCTCCCTGCTCCCTTCGTCATTTAGATCATCAATAAAAGAAAACACATGTAATCCTTCAGCTTGGCTGCCACCATAGCCCATGGCCTGGCAGATGCTTCTTCAACAGAGGGCAGATTTATAGTACCAGCACTTGCTAACTCCTCTGAAGTCAGACTAGATCTTCCTAGTGAGCTCCTGTTTTGTTGACAGTTAGCAGGTTTTTCTCTTTGCTTGATGTTTTACATCTGTCCAGCTTTTTTCTCATCTCGGTGTTGGCCCCTTTTGTCCTTTTGTGGTGGCATTAACTTTTTCAGACCTGTTGCCATGGTTTTTTATCTTTTTTTTTTCTCTGCTCACATTTAAAGCAGTGATGGTTATGCCAAGCAAACATCATATTTTCCATGTTACAAGTGTTGCTTTCTCCAAGCATTGTGCAATGGAAATTTGACACGAGGGGGAGAAGGAGGAGAGAGAAAAGGAAAAGCACAGAATGTTTTGTTTTGAAGAAACTGGTCTGTGAGGATGATGTCTTCTTCAAAACCAACAGCAAAAAAAAGTCTCTTTCTCTGGAGATAAATCGAGGGCCAAGTTTTGCTCTGTACAGCACTACTGATTTTCCTGAAACAGACACAGATGTGAATGGAGGGCAGCTTCACTCAGGGGAGAGGAGGCTGGTGTGAATCAGAGCCGTGTCTGCTGAAGTCACTAGAATATACAGATGAAGGGATCTAAAATTAGATCAAAGACAGCTTTGGGTGTGTTTCATGCACTACATATGTGAATTTCAATACAAATGCCAAGGGGATGTTAGATACACCCTTTTTTGCCACAGAGAATAATACAAATAGCCAAACATAACCTGTGGGAAGATAATGCAGCCCAGGTTTGTTACTCCAGCTTCCCAGAGTTTAAAATGGTTCCTTGTCCAAACTGGAATCCTGAAATCCATTTAGCACTGAAATGATTCACCTGGTCATTATCAAGTCAATTCTTCAGATAGCCGAAGACCAAGATAATCAAAAGGGAGCGAGTACGCCTGGTGCAGTTTGCAGTAGTGAATGCTTTCATAGGTGTTTAAGATGTGCACATCGTATACTTCACTTTGCACTTTCTGGGGAACAACCTCCACACAAAAAGGCTGCTTTTGGACAACTCGCAGAAATGTGGTTTGTGTTAACCACAATGCAAAACCAATTAAGGGCTTGTTGCAGAAACCTGCTTTTCGTATGGCTTATTCATACATTTGCCTTAAAAATGCAGACCCTACTCCACAAAGTCTTTAGTCAGGGCAGCAAAGCTCCCTTTGACATGAACTTTTTGGTCTAGGTGATGATAATTTTTTTTTCACAGATTGGTTCAGATCTTTTTTAGGTAATTTGTTATGTTTTCCTGTCTACTGAAGAATCATGGAAATAACATTGCTTTTTCTAGGAAACTTGATTGGAGGAGACTCTGAAATGAAACAACCCTGTTTTCACCCCTGCTGAAGTGTCTGGACCTGCAAAGAGCTGCCCTAAAGAGAGAAACTAGGACATACCCAGGCACTAATTGATGGTGCACTGTGTTAGGTGTATGGTTAATGCTGGTGAGCCCTGGCAGGATTCAGCAATATATGGAGACCTGATGCTTCCCACAGATTGAGAGTAGGAATTCAATAACCAGAGAGCCTATTCTCTTTGTTGCTTTGATGCCTGAGTTGTTCCATCTCACTTACCCTTGGATCCCACATCATCTCCCAGAAGAACTTGATTACTGCCTATTATTTGTTAATTCATAGATCTTTTTTTTTTTTTGCCTACTGATTTATAGTCATTGCTCTCAATTTAATTTAGTAAAAAGTGTTTACTTTTCTTGAAATACCCTTCTTCAGTACTTAAGCAGTACAGAATTAGAGACCACAGAAAAAAGTAGGAGAGTGAAAGAACTATAGTTGATTCAAAAATAAGGGTGCCTCTAGGACATGAAAATTTTAATGAGGCCATGTGCAGTGCCATAATGCTAATTCTTACATTTAATTGATTTATTAATTGTTGATTCCTATACAGTTTTTTTGTAACTTTAGTGGAATCAAGAAGGAATTACACTTATATAAATTTGTATATGAAGGAAGAACTTCAAAGAAAAGGTCTTTACATAAGTGGGTTTTCTTACGTATCTAATTATTTGTTTGAGGTCAGTGAAATTGCAACTTTTTAACATCACGTGTTACAGTAGCTGCTAACAAAAAGTTCTAATAAAAATACAGATGGCTTGGTTGCCATCTGCACTTCTTTTGAGATTCTGCAATGAATATGTGATTAACCTTCTGTCACCACTTTTCAAAATAAGTTCTCCTGCTATCACTAGCTTTCCTTGTACCTCCTCTTTGTCCCCTCACCTCTTCCCCTGCTTGGAAACCTCCAAACAAACCTGAAGTTTTTGTGGATAATCTTACTTGTCTGTATGCTTTAAGCATTTGTGGAGGATAAAGGAAAGTACATTGGAATTTTATGTTTCTGTACCTTTCACGTGACAAAAAGCAGACTCCCCAAATGGCCGGGTTTGAAAGACTGGGACAGATAATTAATTCATAAGTGGGTGCTGAAGTGGAAACTGTCAGGCCGCAGCTTTCCCAGCTTTCACTTAATCATTTGAAAGTTGTTTTCTGTTGTTTTCACTGACTCTAATCCCTTGGAGAGAATATAAAACTTGCACCATCCAGCATGGAATTCCACTCCTTTAATGACCTGGGCTCTGTGTTGACTCACTTTCACTCGCTGTTGTCATTCTATGCAGGAAAAACCGTACCAGTGCTCGGAGTGTAACAAGGCTTTCAGTCAGAAGCGAGGCCTGGACGAGCACATGAGGACCCACACCGGGGAGAAGCCCTTCCAGTGTGATGTGAGTTCCTCTCCTCCTTTCCCCTTGTCTTCTCAGCCTCAGTGCAGCAGCAGGATTTAATTGCAGGGATATTGTGGCCTTGCACCTATTGGTTGTGGCATAGTTACACTTCACATGGGCTTGAATTGCCCAAGGAATGAAAGGCCATTCAGGGAGTTTTATGTACCCTCTTTGCTTGCCAAGAGCCTTGCACACCCCTTCATTTTATGGTTTTGGATCCCATAAGAGTTATTTTCACCATTAGTAATGCAATTTGGATGTTACCATTTACAAATTCGTGCTGGTTGGGTTCCTGTATGAATTGTATGACAGGTTAATAGTTGGAGATTAGCTTGTGTAGGAAAAAGGATTTCATTTATTACATGGAATCTGAATGCTTCTGATGTTGAATGACATGAATATGAATTCAGAATTGCCTGTTTCTCGTGAAATCTGGTCTGATATTTTCAACATCTGCTCGCAGCCTCTTTTTGTTGTTCAGTGAGGAAATCTGGGATGCTGTGCACGCTCGCAGCACTGAAATGCAGAGTATCCTGTGACAGTTCATAGATCACTGTCGGGTACGTTTTATGCAGCCTGCCCCCCTTGTATACACCATCTCTCAGCTTCTGGGAGGTAGGTGGGAAGGCTGAATGTGTAGAAACTGTTGGGGAATAATGTCTTTCAGAACTATCAAATGCCGAAATTGCTGCTCAAGGATTTAGAGAAAAGCATCAGAGTGGGTGTAGAATTAGTGTAGGTGTTTTGTTTTGTGATACTGACTCTTCATGAGGCAGTCACAAGGGGACTGCCAGCTCTCAGTTATATCCTAGATAGCTCAGTCTGAGCAGCTGTAAATTCGCTCAGAACTTCATATACTTAGATGCAAAATTAGAATAACAGCTTGGCAGGAAAGTTTCAAGGGTCTGTTAACTGTTCTGGTTTTTAATGAATGATCTGATGTCATTTCATTGAGAATAAAATATATTAATTTCACGAAAAAGTTCAGCTAAGATATTTTGCTGATGTCTACAAGTTAGGAGATTTGCTGTATTCTTTTGGGATAATCTCAGCCTGGCTCTGGATAGTACCTTGAGGATTTCTCTTAACTCCAAATCATTGTCAATAACTTTTTCAGCTTTCAGATCGCTATACTGTTTATCAGCTCTTGGCCAGCTTGCAGGGTAAATGCAGTTTTTCCCACACTGTGGATCCAAGATTCACTGGTCTTGGATTCACAGTGTGCTTTGCAGACTGACTTGGTATGGTGGTTCTATTTTATCCTTTTTCCTTGCTTTAATTAAAAATAGGAGCTGTATGAAAACATACTTCCCTGTTTCAGCTTTTCCTTCAGTTTTCCTCATGAACTAAATAGAGCTGTACTTTCCCAAACCATAGCATTTCTAGCAACAGCTATAGTCTATGCCTAGTCCTAGTCCTTCTCTTGAGAATTTTTGGTTGCCTTCGGTTACTGGAGATATTTTTTTGTACTTCAAGTTTCTGCCTTGCTTCACCAAAATTACTCTTCAGAAGGAGCCTTCTGCTGGCTGCACACTGCAGAGACTGCTGACCTTTTGGGGTTTGGACATAAGAGCAGTCACCTCCACTGTTCATTCCTGCACTCCTCAGTCAGCCAGGTGCCCACTGTGCTCTGTTGCTTAATGAACACTTGGAGAGAGTTAAAATTGATGTTTTCAATTGTTACTCCTTATTTCACCTGGGCTCCTGTTCTGTGCATGCTGGGGACACAGTAAATGTCACCTGAAGCAGACCATTCCTCCAGAGCTCTCTTGCACATTGCATGATTCCAGATGTTTTAGCAGAAGTTACAGGAAAACCAGTAGTGGACAATTACAGAAAAATGTCCCTATGGGGGATGTTTATTGTGGGCTACCCGATAGGAAATTTCCTTTCTACACTCAAATATTTTCACCTACAATTTTTTATTCTGCTCAAGATAGCTGTAGGTGTTCACATTGTTTTTCTTATAATGACTTGAGTGATAATTTATGGCAACAACTTCCAGAAGTTCTTATCTCTGGAATACCACATACCAATTCTTTTAGTCTGTATTTTTGCTTTAAATAGATTTTTTTTTTTCCAGAATCAGAAATAAAAGTCATGTCTTCTCTTCCTGTCTCACTCTCTTCTCTCTCAGACACATGGAACAGTCATTACAGTGCAGGATTGAGTTATATGTGAAACTAATCCTTGTACTCTGTTTGAGGAAGGCGCTACAGTTTATTTTTGTGTCTATTCTTGTGTCTTATCAGTCAGAAAAAGCATTTTCAGACCTTAATGTCTCAAAGCTCTCACATCCCACGGATAATAGTGGAAATTGAATATTACTGTTTTAAGATGGCAATTCTAGTACATGTCATCTAGGAAAGTGAAAATAACTGAAATGTGGAAATAGAAATGCAGTTTTTCATAGTAAATTAGATATCTATCTGTCCTCTCCAGACTGGCCTGTTTTTTACTGGAAGGCCAATTGAACTTCAGTTTCTCAGAGACAATAGATTATTTTTGAGGGCCAGAAAGGTCAAGTACTGCCTGTCCTGGTTTCTTTCCAGTACAGTATTTCCTTCCACTCTGCCTCTAGTTGACCTTACACTTACTTTCAAATGTCAGTCTTTTCCGTCCTCCCTACTTGACCAAAACTTTGATCATTTTGAAGAGATTGATTAGAGTGCAAGTGCACATCAGCAAGAGTGGTTGTAAATCTATAAAATACCAGTCTTGCTTACAAAATTGATATACGAAGCAAACTCTTGAAAAAAAATACCCAAAACTTTTCTGCGTAAGCACTGCACAGGATGTGCCATATCTTTAATAATCCTGTGTGTTCCATGTTCTTTTTGAAGAAGGAAGGTAGCACCACATTCTAGAGCCTTGGAGGAACAGAAGGACACATTCTATTAGTTAATGAGCAGTATAAACGAAAAAGTGTACTTTGAGGCTGTGTTATAAGCTGTTTATTTTGGGAAAGCGAAGAGGTGTGTGTAAGATACACAGAACACACACGCATCTTGTATGTGTGTATATCCCTGACTGGCTTCCTGGCTCTCAAGAGACATGGAGTATTTACAAGTGTGTGACACTTCCAGCACGCTGGGATATGTGGCTGTGATTAGATAAATGTTATGGGTTCCCTTTATGTGCTCTGTGGAGGATAAACAGAAACTGGTGTTTGGCAAAAGCAGTGCTAAGAGCTGACCCATGGGTGCTGTAATTGGGGTTCACTGTCAGTAACAAAAGGGGGGCTGTTGCTTGGGTCTCAAAGAGGTGATTATTCAGTGAGGGAAAAGCTGGAGGGCTGCAGTTGCTGTATGAAGGTCCTCAGCATTACATCATGTCATAAAGTTAAAAATGTTCTATTGCAACAGCACAAACAGTGTGGGGAGAAATTATTTTGGGTACAAAACTTGCCTCTGGCCATTGCCATTTTATGGTCGTTATATGGTTTTGCCTTAATTGGCATAAAGTACATATGCTGGAGGTCAAGATGATCTCCTTGGATAGTCAGCTCTTGTTGTCGTGGTTTCGAAAGGAATCAGTCATCATTCAGCATTTGCAGTAGTTTGATGCCAATACAAATTAAAAGCTTCGTTTTTCTAAAGAGGGATTGTCCTGGGTTCCTTGAGTTTTTTTCTGCGTGAAAGAGATACTGTCTGGAACGAACATGGAATTTTAAGAGTGCAAGCCTGTGGATGTTCATTCTTGTTTAATTATATGACTCTTGCCTATTTCATTTGTAAAATCAGCAGCTGCTTCCTTTACTTACTTTCTTCATTTCCTTGTGAAATTCGTGTTACAGTATTTCCTTGCGTGCTAGGTGAACGTGACAATAAAACTGCACAGTTTCTGTTGAGTTGGTGTCTTGCCTTAACTTTTAATTCTAACTTTTCTTTGCTGAGCTTGTTCTTAACCGTTCATGTTTCTCATTTTAACTTCAGTACAGGGATTTTTATAAAGCAATGGCTTTAGCATGGCAGAGTCCCTCATGCCTCTATCCATTTATTCAAATGGAAGAATGAACTGGACTGCTTGGAGTACAGTGGAGGAAGGAAAGCAGCACACCAGATAATAAAGCAAAGGAATTACACCTTCATTTGCCAGATGTCTTCCATTTTCTTGGCCAGGCAGAGAAAGGCTGGAACAATGAGGTTTCCTTTATATTTATAATTAACTTTTCTTGCATGTATTCATGCATTCTTGCATTCTTTCAGAACCTCTTTATTCTCACTCCTCCCTCCTTATAACTGAGCAATTGGAACTCATTCTTTTGGAAGCTGCATGTGTCATTCTGGAGGTCAGGAAGAAAATAGTTCATTTGAACTGATGGATGCTCGTGATGTTTTGTCATAATTTTTGCTGCATCCCAGATAGAACATAGCTTTAAAAAAACCTGAACAAACCAACACAACATTACCAGGACACCTCAAGGGGTTGGTGTTTTGAAGATTGGGTCTTTTTTAGACGGACAGCATCCTTGTGCCTGTGGTACCATTGCTAATGTACAACATTAAAAGATACCAGCCAGAGTAAAAATCTCTCAGGTGCTCTCTGATAGAAGGAGTTACTCTTCCAAAGACCAGCTCATTTATTAAGTACTGCAGGTATGTGTGGCTGTGGCCTCAGTGATGTAGCATAAGGAGTGCTATACATGCTTAAAATTCCAATACTTCGTTTGTCTTTGTCTTGTCCTCACTGCCTCAGGTTTGCGATCTGTCCTTCAGCCTGAAGAAGATGCTGATCCGACACAAGCTGACTCACAACCCCAACCGCCCCATGGCGGAGTGCCAGCTTTGCCACAAGAAGTTTACAAGAAATGACTACCTCAAAGTGCACATGGAAAATGTCCATGGAGAAACTGACAGCTAAATACGGCCTCTGTGAGAAGAGTGGATCCAAAGTGGTGCATTTGTACATGTACAAACTCCAGACTTTCCACCTGGCCAGTAAGCACAGTCAGGAGAAACAACTGTAATGCCTACATGTGTTATTTTTCCCACTTCTGTTGAAAATATGCTAGTAGGAAAAAAAAAAAAACCAAAGACATTCACCTAGTTTAAAACAGCTTGAAAATAAAAATTGGAAGATACAAGAACTTCAGAAAAATTGTATCCTCATTTAAAAGAAAAGTTTTAAGCAAACTTGTCTTTGTTAATTACATTTTTAGAAACTTAGATATCAGTAGCAGTGCCTGGAAATCCTGGACACTTGCAACTGAACTCTTGGCTGTCTGCAACTGTATTTCTGTATCTAATCTACAAGGCTTCATTAAAATTATTTAAGTTGAAACCACACAGAATTTGTCATTGTAATTGACTGCTGATTGTATCCAGGCTTGTTTTATTTATATCATAGTTCTGCATTCTGTTGTAACACAGTTTTGTCTCATTTTATTTGTAGCTTTCTCATTACTGTATGAAACTCATTAAGTTGAATTGGTTCTTGAGATGCCAGAACGTGTGGGTAGAGAACTGTGGAAATCTATCAGCATTCAGTATTCCTGTATGAGACTGGGGAGGATTTATTTCTTCTGGTTACATGAAACAAGACTGAAGCGAAAATTTTGAGCAATTTAGTTTTAAGTGCTGTGTTCATACCCATCTCTGTGGCTGGCAAGGCAAGTGGAAAGACATCTGAACAGAGTGGCTTGAGCTGCAGCTAGAGTTGTTGAGTTTACATGTATGTGATTTCCTGGTGAATAGCTGATTCCCACAGTGTTTCTTCCTGCTGAATCAGACATCCTGGATTTCTTCATCCCACTTAACTACCTTTTTCTTTTTTTTCTTAATTCTGTTCATGAGCACTGGGAAAAATACTGCTTTAAAACCAAGTAACAGTCAAATTCTTCTTGTTATCAGAGTGAGTTGTTTGCTGCAGAAGACTCTTCAAAAGAGTTCCCACAGGCCCTCTTGTACAGCCAGATAACCAAGAAATTCTTATCTACAAGGACAGTAAAACTGTAACTTCAGAGGGTGGTTGCATGTGGAATTCCTGAGTTATCAGCAGTTAATATTAAGGCTCTGGCATTACCAAACTGTTCAGATTCATTTTGGACCTGTCAGTGTTTTGCACAATGAACTGGGACATCTATATAGGGCTCCTGCAGATTTTGGAGAAGTGTAATTATGAATAATTCTCTTGTTTGTGACAACCTCCTATGTGTAAAAGCATCCTAAGCCTTCATGCCCTGTTTGGTTCCTGAGAGGTAGGTGAAACTTGGAGACTTTGCCAGTCCCATTCCACAAATCATTTGTTCATTTAAATCAAGTATATTCTATGTGTAAGAAAATGTAGTAGAAATAAACATCATCAAGTTGAGTAGACAGTACTTCCTCTCCTTATTTTTAGAGATTTGTTACAATTTATCAGAACAGTTTATTTCTAGGTCCAGAAAACTTTAATTTACAAATAGTTATTTTAAAAAAAATATAATTTTAAGTGTTCAGTTAGCAAAAGCGACCAGTATCATGTACTAAGTTCTGTGATGGTTTTTTAGCTATATATTCTTAATTATCTCCAAGGAGAATTAGGTTGGTGAACTTTTTGACATGTCTAGGGTGGGTGACTTTGTTGTTGTTGTTTGCCTTTTTGACAGGAATTTAGTCATAGAAAAACCAAGATTACAAGTCTTTGTTTGTCAGCCTTTTATATTTTTCCTTCTTCCATTTGGTCAGTACAAACTCAGGCACAAAGAACAGCAGAGGGAAAATAAAAGACCAGAAAAAAACCCCCAAAAAACCAAAAACCAAACACACAAACCTAAAGTGAAGGTTTTCTGAGGAGGTTTTGAGGGACAAGTCTGTTAAAATACGAAGAAGAAAATCTTTTAGGGGAGAAAAAGAGGATAATTTAACATATTTATACGTTTTGCATCGGATTTTTGCCAGAAATCTGTACTGCAAAGTTGCAACATGTTTAGGGTTAATACATGCTATTGAGAAGAATACCTAGTTGGGAAAGTCAATAACTAGAGAGCAGAATGTCCTTTTTTTAAAATTATTTCGAGGTAAACTACAGCATATAAAGATTAATCATGCCATATTTAATCAGTAGCAGCACTTAAGCAGCTGACGCTTTGATCTTGTTAGTGGTGTCAACAGAACAAGGGATTGGCTGGATCAGTGTGGGAATTCAGACCCTCCTGGGAAACACAAGAAGTAGGTGCAGGAGGTTGAGGCCCAGCTCCAGGTGAGCATCTCTTCCATCTTGTCCTCCAGGAACTTTCTCTTTGGGCTAAAGTGGCTTCAGACCTGAGCTCCTACAGAGCCAGCGCCTGGCTCGCCAGCTCCTGGCTCGCCAGCTCCAGGTGTTTCCACAGCAAGAACTGCCCTGTTCTTTCTGTGGGGGCCTGAATTTCTCCCAGTCAGAGGTAATATGTTTCACATTACTGGATTAATGACCTGTGTAATTGATTTTATATGCAAGGCAGACTTACCAGTATACTACATATTTTTATTTGATCATAGCTTTCTTAAAGAAAAAAAAGGCACAAACCAAAACAAACAGGAAAAAAAAGCAAACCAGCAAACCCTTCTTCTTTGAGTAAAAATTAACATTGACAGTGTCCCACTTGGTATTACCTGGAAAAAATAGAGAATGTGCCCTTCACCTGATTTTGAGAAGTCAAAAATTGAAACCTGTTGCTCTAAAGCTAATTGTAAATTTTTTAGTGTTGTGTTTGTATGTTTGTCCATTAATCATCATTTATTAAAATACTGGCTTTTCTATGGTAACTTGTGCCTTGCAGAAGAACGTGAAAATCTAGAGATGTTCCTGAAACAATGTGTAGTCACTGCAGTTTTAGAAGGTTGTGATTTTTCCCCATGTTCTGTAATTTTCTGCAGATAGCATTCCATTTGTTCTCCTAATTTTTCCATTACAGTTGTCCCCTCTTGGAGAGAGCTCCATTTCTGATGTTAGGAACAGCAGCACTCTCACTAGTTCCTTTTGCTTTTCGTTCTGATCAGCTGTGTGGCCTAAAGGTGGTAGAAATCATTAAGATGATAAATACCCGTTCATTTTCAATGTTAGAATTCTGATTTGTCTGTGTGACTGTGAAGGATTTCATGCATTCTTTAATTTAAGCTATCAAGTCCTAAGAAGAAATCAGATAAAGGAGGGAATAGTGTAAGTTAATGTGTGCTGGGCATTTTATGTTGTTTTAGCTTGTACCTTTAATGCTCTGCATTTTTGTCATTAAGTACCAATGCTGTTATTCTTCCAAGACATCTGAGTATGTATTTATTTTAACTTTTCAGTTTAAAAGGTAGCATAACAGTCCCTCTGAAGCATCAGTTTGAGTGGAGGAGCTCAGTGTGCTGCTGTCAGTGTGTGATCAGGGTACAGTAAAATGTTTTCAGTTACGCACTCATTGGGAAGTATTGGGATTCTTTTCACACTGAGATTTGAAATCTGCTTATTTGGGTTTTTTAGGCAAGTGTGAGCTCAGAATACAGTAGCAGTTAGAGCTGTAAAGCTGTGTTCTTGCACACACTTGAATTCTGGCAGCTGATTTTTGTCTCCTCTACGTTCCGTGGCACATAAGAAGATGGGGGAAATTTAAGTAATTTAAGTCACAGCTGAAAAGTTGTTACTGGTAAAGTTTCCTTGACCTGGAAAATTACTCATTGAACATTTCAACCTGGGATAGCCAGTCTTTTATTTAATAGTTATTGCCTATTTAGTCTATTTTATCCCCTGTCCCCTTCTCTTTGTAAGCTGTTACTGACTCTGTGCTATGCTGTGTGCAGGGGCAGACAGTGAACTGGCAAAGCTCAGTGTTCGTAAAGCGTTTGCTGCTCACTTTCCCTGAACCCTGTTTGTTATGCTCAAGTAGCACGTCTTGGAGTTTGCTAACATCAGCTGCCTCTCACTTTACAGCAGCAGTGGGATCAGAGCTGGGCATGATATCCAAGCTGTCATCACCCTCCAGTGACAAGGGGAACGAGGGGGAAACACCCGCCCGTGTCACAAGTGCAGGAGAGACTTGATGGTCCATTTGTCTCCATGGTCTCCAGCTGAGGTAGGCAGGAAAATATTCCTGGATCTCCATCACTGTGCGTGTCCTGGGCCTGGCCACCTCAGAAAAATCTAGATAGTAAGATGGACAAAGAAAAACAAAGCCACTTAGTGTTTGACTCCTGGCATTACTGTGTAAGACCATGAGGTCTTTCTATCAACTAAGCCAAGGACACTTGGACTTGGGCATTATTATTCAGTTTAAGAAAGAGAAGAGTATTAAGAGTTGCCGCCTAAGTTTTTGAAATGGCGTGATCCCACAAGGCTTTCAGAAAAAGGAATGCATGCGTATGCATAAACTGTTATATAGGTCAGCTATATAAAAGGCTAGAATGGAAAGGTGAGGTCACAGTTTCACAGGGCTCTGAAGCCTGAGTCAGTGCGTGCTCCTGGAAATCAGTAGAGTCTAACTAAATTTTGGAATTTGATTCCATTGTCTAGATTTTCGCTAGCAGGATGTCCTGATAAGCAGAAACTTGGTTCTGTGCAAATACAACCAGAAAATGTCCCAGTTTAAATTTGGTATTTCTTTTGTTCAAAAAAAATTAAGAGCAACGAGACAAAACTGTAAAACCTTTTATGGTTGTGTATAAATTTCCCATAAGCCATCTTGCATTGCTAACAGGTATGATCAGCTGTACTTCAAATATCAATGATCATGTGTTCATACCTTTAGCTGTAAAACCCCTGAAGTAATGGAAGTGTCTCTGGGCATGTTTGTACAGCAGCAGCATCAGGCAGATGTAGCACATAGTGAACTGGGAATAACTGGTTGTCGATTTTCTCATTCCATTTGTTGCATGGTGAAGCAGCATGTTCTTGGCTGAACAATAATTGAAGAGAGTTTGTTTTCATTTTTTTTTTCTTTGAGAAGGGCATTCAGCAAAAAAGAACCAATAATAAAAGTTGTTTGGGGTTTGTGGTTTCAGGGGTTTTGTTGGTTATCCTCCTACAGGGAAAAAACTGTAAGCCCTTAAATCCACAAGTTCATTTCCAGTTTACCAGCTGTTCAAACAAAACTGTGAGGAGGTGCTACAACAGGTAACATTGCTGCTGGAGTAGAGACCTCCACTGCAGCATTAGCCAGGTTAACTCTTTGGTACTAATGCTGTGATCATTCTCTGTATCATGTATCAGACTTTAAAATATTCTTCAACAACCTTGATCTGCCAAATTCAAGGTAAGTCATAAATCCACTGTTCAGGACAAGAAGCACCGAACGTGTTTAACAAAATGACATCTTGTTCTAAATGTTTTAAAGCATTCAAGTCCTTTTGTCTGGTGTATTCTGACTTTTTAACATAGGTCAGTTATACTGTGATAAAACTCAGAAGGTTTGGTCTCTACATTAGCTTCTACATCTGTATGCAATTTGTTCAGTTTTGTAGTAGGTAAAGTGGGGATTGAATCTGCTGAGATGAAATAATAAAAGCCCTTTGGGCATGGAAGAAAAAATCTGTGATTATAGATCTCACTTTGTTTCCTTCCTTTATCACTTAGAAAAAAATTAAAAACTTAGAATAATAAAACCATGGTTGAAAATAACTACTGAATCATATTCAGTCTAGAAAATGCAGGAGAAGGATGAATTATTAAATTGGGAGTACACTAATCTTTACAAGATGCACACTTTTTCCGTGCTCATGGGAGTTTGCTGTTTCTAACCAGGGCTAGTTGCTGCCTTTCCTTCTGGTATTAAGCACAGAGTAGCTTGTAGCTCAGTCTTGCCAGGTGACACTGACAGCTTATGCAGAGGACATTTTCTACTGTTTGGCTTTTGCAGAAGGAGAAGGATGTTGTATTACTGGGTTATTCTGGGCAGAGGGTGCCAAGGCCTGATCTTTCCCATCCATCCTTACAATTTGAACAGCCTCGAGCCATGTAAAGACATCTTCTTAAAATCTCTTAAATCTCTTGCTATATTTTTGTTTTCTAAACTCACTCTGTATTTCTGGGAGAAAATCCTGCAGTTTTGAGTAACCTGACCCAAAAGTCTTTCTCAAATGAGTGCAGTGGAAAGTTTCTTCTGCAGTGAGGGCAGTTGTTGGTAAGCCAAGCAGGTGAGGTTATCCTGTTCTAAACTATTTCCTCAGCCATGTCCAAAATACTTGTGTGGGATGACAGGGCTGGGCTTAGCTCTTCAATGTGGAAAATGACTCTGAGGTCAGTTCTCTTGGAGCTGCAAATGAGGCCAGGTGTACTAAACCCTGCAAACCAAAGCTTCTGTAAATTCTGCCCATGCCTCTACAGTGCAGCAAGGGATGGCTGGAAGCAGTGATTCTTCTCCTTGCTTTGATAGTTTTGATCAGCCTAGCAACTGCAGTAAGGTTTGAATGTGACCTTAGAGTTCAGATGAGAATTGGAGTAGAAAACAGCTGTGAAATCAATGATGTGAACTTCGTTTGTTTGTTTTTGTTTGTGTTCCCAGTTCTAAACATCACTCTGTAGAAAGCCAACACAAAATGGGACATCACTCAGCTAATCACTGGAGGGGTGGCAAAGGGGTTCAAAGTTAGCTGTTCTCAGTCAGAGGGATAAACTACTGATTGGTATGCAAGTTTAATGATTTCTTTTTCAACTTAATTAATAGCCCATCAGAAGAAAAGAAAAAGAAGAAGTTGGTTTTCTGTGGTATAAATTAGTGTATTTGCTTTGTACCAGAATGGTACCTTCCTGCTGTATATCGAAGTGGCACTATGAATTATTTACCCTTTCAACTGCAATTGTCTAATTTATGTTTTTTTAAATTGACAAGTCTTACAAAGAATCGTCCTACTTAGAAATCGGGCTAACAGCTACTAGCCACGTGATTGCTCAGTATGGATGGTGAAAAAGGTTATATTTTCTGATTTGTATTAAATGTTACAAGGCAAGATTTTTCCAGAAATAGAAAATTAATAGTCAGTTTTGGAGCCCTTAGTTGTGGTTGTAAATTGTTACTCTTGAGCATAGTACTGATCATGTGTCAAGTTATTAGTCAGGTGAATAAATTTATTAAACCTAAGAAAGCCTAACATGTGTGTGTTCCCTAGCAGACTTATTTCATAGTTGCTGGTAACTTCCCTTGTGAATATAAAAGCCCAGTCAGCAGCCAATCCTGTAATTACGAATTTCCTATGATTAACTGTGCTGTTTCCTAAATTAGAGTCTGGCAGTGTCTGCTCGGGATATGGGCTACTGTCATGTTGTCCATGTTAGCCACAGTTCACCTCTCTGTCATAGAGGATAAACACTTAAATGTTTTGCTTCAAAAGGTATTTTCAGAAATACAAAAACAACTTCTGAATGCGCTTACTCTGAAAGAATCTGGAGCTGCATATTTGCTGCGTACTCAAAGTGGTAGTGGCATTTACCTTTGCTTTTTCTGAAAGCAGATTCTGGCTGGATAAACTGCTTTCACCATCTCTTTTTCTGCCTAGTGTTCCTCCTGCCATGTTTTGAGAAGACCCAGACATAAAGAACAATATTTTCTAGAAACCAAGCAAAATAGATCACAGATGAATCCTTGGGTCTGTGTTTCACTTCAGACTTACCTTAGGTGAATCCACAGCTGCTGTAGATTTTGGCAGTACATCCTCTGAGAAAATGAAAAATGTTTTCTTGTTCTCAACTTGTACTTGCTTAACTTTGCTTTGGGAAGTTGATTTATACTCAAGTAAGAAGAAGAAATTATTACAGTAAATACATGTGCCAGAATGTGGTTATGGCGTTCACTGTGTACAGTAGGCACAAGAAGCATATTTAAGTTAAAAAGTTTACATATGTAGCATGCATGCACATACACGGATCAAAACATGTACACAGTAGGGAAGAGTTGCTATGAATGTGAATTAAGTTTTTAATAATGACTGAACGAGGCAAATCATTTGGTCATTATAATTATCTATGGAACCAAAGCCAGTTTAGGACAAATGAAGAGTTGCCTGAACCTGGTTAATAGGATTCATATTTTCACCATATGGCAAGGTTATGTTTTTAAGTAAAGGCAGTCAGGAGTCTAAATGCATTATGAATCCAGTTCCCCCTATCAAATGGTCAGATTCTTCTTAAACCACAGAATGAAGACAAACCCAACCACACATACTTCACAACACCGCGCAAGGTTTTGAGGCTTCTTTTGATCTGCTGTCCTTATGTGTGTCTTCAGTTTACCTCTGTGTCTGCCCTCTTGTGGATTTTAAATGCATTAAATACTGTAGATTTATATTATCCAGGTTTTAAGACTACAGGTCTTTGTGATGATCTGGTGACAAATCTGATTTGCATTGTCTAGAACAGAAAGGAGCGTCCGTGTTCTAGGATTCTTCTGCATTTCTTCTGAATGCTTTATTTGACTAAAAGAATTGTTCTGCCTACCTTCTGGTTTGGGAAGTTCTTTTGTTCTGTTTTTAAACCATATTTGTCAAGCATTTTTTTCCATTTCTCACCCCCTACTGTCGCACAATTGCTCTTCAAACCTGACTGTCTCAGGGAACCATGAGTTGAAAGATCGTGACAAGGCGTACGAAATACCGCTGATGTATTCAAAGCTTTGGGAACTTTTCCTGAGGTCGTAAGATAGGCAGATCAGGGCCTTCTACAACAAAACACTTCGCCAATCCTGTCTATAATTTCTATCTAAAATATTGCTGTGTGTGCAACAGTAGTAAATTGCTTTAAAGCCAGAGGCCAGGGAACACTTCTGTGCTGAATGGATCCAGGAGGATTAGTGTACGTCAGCCTGCAAGGTAGAATATAGTAAATCATGCACAATGTTGTTAATGTTTTTAAGGCAATGCAGCTTTGAATTTTGCTAGAGAAATAGGAGGAAGATGTGGGTGGTGTTCATGGTGTGCAACAGAGAAACTCAGCTAACGTAAAATGAATGACCTATCAGACAGTGTTGTGTCAACACAAAATATTTTAGAGAGCCTCTTAGATTATATCTTATAAAAGATAACAGTAAAAGGACAAGGAAGGAGAAATGTGCACTACGGGGCCAAAGTCAGGAATTGAAAAATAAGTGTGAAAAGTGAATTCTTGAGCAGAAATTGGAAATAGTTGCTGGTTTCCTCTCACTGTCCAAGGTGCTGATGGCACCTGAGAGACAGAGACAAGCTCTGCACTACAAAAGTGGGGACCTGCCTTCTGGGACCAGTAAATCCCAGATTGAGGACAGATCTCTGAGGCAGGTTTTGTTCTGTTCTGCACAACAACATGGGATGAGGAGCTCTCAGAGCCTGTCCTACTGACAGTGCTGATACTGTGATAACCAGTATCAGACTCTAACAATGGAGTCATGGTTAGAGCCAGCACAGAAGCATGGTCAGCTGCATTTTGGCATGAATGTTCCCCTATATTAACAGTATTCCTCTGTGCTTGCATTTGAATACTTTGCATGATGTTCCAGAATTTTTTTTTCCATTTAATTTTGAGAAAGTAGTAAAAATATTCAAAGTCTATGGAAATTCATTTCTGGATAATTACTGAGCTTTGGCGTGTCATGTTGCTACCTCATGTAGACTTGGTTCCAAATCTCTGTAATTTTATTGGTTTTTCTGTGTTCATTTTGATGTTGCAGTATTGCAGCAGAGGCTTTAGAGGTCACTTTGGTGGAGGTGGAGTGAAACAACAGATAGAAACAGAGAGAGATAAAGGCACTGAAGTAAATTTATGCAATTTCTTTGGCAGAGATCACATAGACCACAACTCCTGGGCCCAGGAAGATGCTGTTAATCATGCTGTGACATATATTGAAATAAAATTTCAATACTTGTGTTTGATACTACTATTACTTGGCTGTACTGACCATTTACATCTCTGGATGTAAGGCAGGGATTGTGGAAGGGCAAGCCTAATTCCTTTTACTGTAATTGTGTTCATCACAGAATCCTCTGAAATGGACCTTGTGGCTCTGCGGAGATGGATTCTGAAAACAGGTGGATTCTGGAGGCTGAACATGAAGCTCTGAGAAAGGTGCCAGCACAAGATGCAGACAAAAAGAATCCTGGTGGCTGTCAAGGATAGAATGGAAATAACATTTGTTTAATTGCTGCTTTTTAAAAGCACATTCATCTGTACACATGAAAATGATCACAGCAATGTTAAATGGTATTTTGATAGTTAATCCTTTATTATAGTTACAACCGTAAGTTTGTGTGCTACACAATACTGTCCTGCTGTTCTATGCTCTAGTAGGTATATGGAATTATTTATTCCCTGCCTAGCACATACATGTGTGTATGTGTTTGCTAAGACTCCACGGAAACATCTAAATGCGTGTTGGACTTCTGTGAAAGTCTATAGAGTGCACGTGTTTTTTAGAAAATAAGGCAGAGGCATTCAAATGCTTTGCTAAATAGGAAAGTAAGGATGTAAGAAACTGAAGGCTGTTTTTGATGTCCTTGCTAAATAATAACTTACTTTGTAAATATCTTGGGGGGTAAAGTGCTACTTATTCTGAATTAGTGAGAAAAACTTTTCCACATATTTTAATACTGACAAATTCCCTTATTCTGCCAACATGACATTCTCATTTTGCTGAAGAAAACTTAGCCTGTTGCTCTTTTTTGCATCTCAGCTTTCAGTTCTACTAAATCTTTCAGTCACTTCTCTTTGCATCTCTATTTTCAGCACATTTAGGTAATCTGTAGGGTTTTAAGTTGTTTTAGCTTGGGTCCATTGTGAGACATTAATACAGCCTTGACAAGGTCCATGGTGTGGAACGTTTTGGTCTCTTAACACCAGTAAGAACAGATGGGGGAGCAGAGCCGTGTCTGACGTAAGACACGCAAAAATGTGGATCTCGCCAATTAATCACTGCACACTGCTGACAAATAAGTGACAGTAATTGATGCAGCCCTTTGAGAGACAATCTGGAACTACTGCAGCCTGGGAAAGCTCATTCATTTCTTTTCCTTTCCTGAGTTAGTGGTGAATAACTGCCCTTCCTTAATTGCTGCCTGGCGTTGCTTTATAGGGTGACAGTGTCAGTGACAAGCCAGGAAGTCAGAGTCTAGTTGGAGCATTATCTGGCTAAGTCTTGTCTGCACTCTGCTTCTGCAACTATTGATGTTTTCTTTTCAGTGTATTGGCTGCCAAAGGGCTTATGCACATACACCTAAAGTGCATTTGAGTACTTAGAAGTATTCTGTTAGGTTTTCTGCTTGACAGTCTAATTATCAAAACGTTTTCACTATTTATGTTACGCTCCTACTCTGGAGTGTCAGGATTTCTAAGATGCCCAGTAGATTCCAGCAGTAAAATCTGTGCACTCTGACTAGATCTGGTTTGCACTCCGTGCTTTGTTTTAGGTGAATTTATCTGGCTCAGAGTAAAGCCAGAAGGTCTTATGGCTGTAAGAAAATGTGTAACTGTTTTAACAGGCAGTATGCCAGACCAAGGCAACATATATTCAAACCACTGTCTGCTGCTAAGGTCCTGCTTGCAGAGTATTCCTTTTCTTGACAGCAGGGTAGGAAGTCCCTGCTCAGTCCAGAATACCAGAACAAAAAGAGGTTTCTGCTGAATTTTCTCTCCAGTAGGCAGTGGCTGCTTCCATCACATTGAGCAAACTTTTCTTCCAGAACAACAATTGCCTGCCTTGGTTATTACTGGAGTGAGGCCAAAATATTTCACTTCAATGCAATAATATTGTTACAGCAAAAAGAGCTGCTGAGCAAAACCTGCTAGGACTGTCATATTTGTGGGTAGGGCCACCTCCCACCCAGTTGTGATTTAGATCTGCTGCCATTTCCTTGTAATTACCGGGCTGGCTAAGATAGTATTCACATCCCCGTTACTCCTGAATATGTCCTCTGACTGTTTCCTTGTCTTGCTTTCTCACCTCTTTACTGCTGCAGAAGAACAGGTGTCCCCATCTGAGAAAAGGAGGGGGTAAATTGCTCCCACTTTCTGGACCTGGGAACTGGAGCACAAGGCAGTCAATTGCCCTATTTGCCAATAATCCAAATGTTTGGATCTTGCACTGAGTGGAACAAGAGCTGCAGAAATTTCGGGCCTCTGTGAACCAAGCTGGTTACATCTGATTTGCCCAAACCTCTGCAGTGATTCAGTGGCAGGACAGAATGGATATCTAAGTGTAGAAGTGAGGAGGGGAAAAGAGAAGAGCTGCTAATGGATCATGTGTTTCCTTTCACTAGAATCCCTTGCAGTGGCTCTGGCAATTTAGATCTGGCCAAGAACTGCACTTCCTCTGTGGCCACAAATGACAGATTTTTTTTTCTTTCTTTCATTGGGCCATATTTGCTTTCTGAACACAAATTGCCTCTTTAGAGCCTGAGTTGTTTCCTCATAGCACTCTTGTTGCTCTGGTATTGCAGTGGTGTTGCTGGAATAACTGGTGAGAGTGTGCCAGCAGCAGACAGCAAGAATGTTCTTCTGCTCTAGCAGAAACAGTTAAAACGTGGGGCTTTGCAGGGTGGAGTGTATAAACTTAGGGGAGGATATCTCAGAGTCTAGGAGTATGGCAAATGAGATGCAGAATGAACTCACACTTTGATCTAAGTTGAGGTGTTTTTTCATGTGAAATAGAGGAAAATGGAGTTCTAGCCGTTGCAAAAGTCCTGGCAAGTGTCAGGAGTGTTTCCCTGGAAGATTTTACCATTGTGTTCTTAATTGTTGGAGTAGATTAGGTATGATACAAAATCTGTTTTCTTTCCCTCTTAGCTTTTTTTACCCTCTTTGCCTTTTCCCTTCAGATTATTGTTGCTGTTCCACATCACCTTCTCAACCCTTCCTTTCCTGGCCGTCTTTCTCTGGGTTTAGATCTCTCTCCAAGAAATCTGGAAAGATGCGTTCATCTATTTGCAGAAGAACAAAAGTGCAAAATGAGTGGTGTATTCCCTGCTGATTTCACAACTTGAACCAATATTTTTCCCAGTGTTTTTGCATCCTTTCTCCAGAGGCATCTGCCAGATCTTGATCCCTGCTCAAACTCTCATTGCAGTGGCTGTGCACTGCTGTGGATTTCTAGGATAAAATGTGACCTAGTAAAATGTGACTGCAAGTGGTAGAAGCAGGAATGGTTTTTTTGTTCTAACCTAAGTAATGATGCAGAGTTCAAGATCCCTAGAAAAGCCGTGTTCTGGTATGTTTGACACAATCTGTAATGTATTTTTAACTTTGATGCAATGTAACTGTTACTATTACCTGCAGTAAGATATACCTATTTTACTGAACTGCTCAATTACTGGGTTTTTTAGTCACATTTTTCTAACATTTTCAGAACTGCATGAACAGAGGCAGCCAGGATAGGCTGTTAGGTTCATTTGGAAGAGAACTTGAGACTGGCTGCTTGTGATTATGTGTCCAAGCAGAAACTGGGAACATAGATACTGGAATCCTTGGTTCCTTACTACATTTGTAGTTATCCAATATTTCAGTATTTCCAGAAGAAGAAGCCAAATGAGACCCACAAGTATTGGTGAGAGAAGGAGGCATTGTGTCGGATGAGAACGTGTCATATCCCTCTGGAATTGCTTCCCTGCTGCCCACTTTACCCAGTGAAGAGGAGCCCACTGTGTGGCCAATCTCTGTGGAAAATTTATTGAAGGTTAGTAAGGTTGTGGTTTCTTTTGAGTTGTTTTCTTAAAAAAAAAAGAAAAATCTTAATTCCCTATTACAGATACTTTATTGATTCTGTCTTGAGGTGGATTTTCCCTAAAGCATCCTCAGTTTGAGTAAATGGTGCTTTTCTGAGTGTCAGAGTTTGCATGTGAAGAGGGCATTGTGCATGTTTTTGTGCATGTTTTTCTATTTGGAACTATTTTCTATTTGTACTAAACACTGTAATAAAAAAAAATTGCTTTGAAAAC
This sequence comes from Corvus hawaiiensis, assembly GCF_020740725.1. Taxonomy (NCBI): domain Eukaryota; kingdom Metazoa; phylum Chordata; class Aves; order Passeriformes; family Corvidae; genus Corvus; species Corvus hawaiiensis. The sequence continues at coordinate 71,505,420 of NC_063217.1, forward strand.
CTTGTTTTCAGCTTGGAGTAGTGTTTGGGTGTCACATGTGTTGTCAACATTTTCTTGCCAGTTTGTACCTGAAACTGTGACTCCATGTAAAATGTGATTTTTTTTTTTTTCTTGATATGATAGTAGTTCATTAGTATGCTAAAAGATTATCATTTGGAAAAACCTATTTGCTGAGACATTCGTGAAATGAAGCTTCACTGTCTAATTGAAAATGTTACTCTTAAGAATTGCAGTTTTATTTGATGTGTGCTCCGTGGTCTTCTGCTTGTTCTCTCTCACAGCCTGGGATGCTCTTTCACTTTATAGTGTAACTAGTTAGTGATTCCTAACCAGTGAGCTTAAAATTTAGATAAAAAGTTAAGAAAAATGAAGGCAAATACTCTTTTCATTTTGTGACTGATAAATGACGAAAGAAATAATGAATTGGCCTGGCCATGCTCTGAAGTCTGTGGCAAAGTTAGAATTTGAAACTCAGTTCTGAGTCAGCTGTTAGATCAGACTCCCTGACTGGGAAGAGTTTCAGCTGCACAAAATGGGATTTTTCACATGGGATAGTTCGGATGTCACCTAACAAACCAAGTTCTCTTCTTGTTTTGACATGAACAACTGAGATTTGCTCTTTTGCTGGCAGACTTCATTAAGTGTGTGGCTTTTTTAATCACCAGGCAGTCACCCAAAATAGCCTACACATTGTTGGAGTGTCCTTATTGGTAGGAAGCATGGCCTGCTCTCTGATACTGGGCCATCCAAAAGAATGTAGTAAATTTTAATGTGATTGTAACTTAGCCAGCATTTACATAAAAGACAACAGTGATCTTCTTGTTATGGAGATCATTAATGAAACATCAGCACTGGTCTGCAAATGTGCTACCATGTTGTGATCCAGCTGAAAAAACAGCCTTGTGTAACTTGAGTATGTTGCATAACACAGGAAGTGGAAAAACAAACTAAATTTCCAATGGTTGTTTACATTTTAGCTAGATCCCAATGAAAAGTCTACAGTGAGTAGCTTTTTGAGTAATTTAACTTCTGTATCCTCTAAAGGAATATCTGGGAGGCTGAATATATTCTTTCTCTCCTGTTCAGGGCTGGTATTTGTGGTTGCATTTCTCAGTGTGTTAATCTGATGTTAGAAATCCAAACAACACTGCACTCCAGATAAGTCATGTGGCACCGTTTGTGTTTCTGAGTGGAGAAGGGGATGAGTGCTCTGCTCTGCGAGTTGAGGGTGATTCAAAATCCATCTTCCTTGTGCAGTCAGGCATGTTACTTGGAAATTTGCTTACCAGTTGGTATCTGGAAAGATAAAAGCAGTAAGTCACATCTTGTGATAGGCAAACTCATATTCCAGTCAATTCATGGGAACACAACCATTTACAGGACTTACTTGATATTTTTTATCAAACTATAGTTTCAGTGCCAGTACATTCAAGACAAACTTCTTTCTCTTCAGTGGTGTTCTTCAGTTTTTATGTCACTGTAGAAAGGCAAAAGTTGCAAAACTCAGCAAGATTTCAGGAGGATGTGGCCAGTCAGGAAAGTCTGCAGCTATTTCTAAGTTCTGCTGTTTTCAAGTGCTAAATTCCTCTGAGGATTGTGAGTGATCGGATCCAAGTCTAAAATGTTTGTTAACAGTCTTCAAAGTCCTCCTCTGCTCTTTTTAAACTGAGGTCTCTTTAGGAAGCTTATCTTGTTAAAAAGTTTTTGAAGGTAAAAATTGAATTTAGAAAACTGAACTGCAAAATGAAACTGTCAGCTCTTGCTATGGATGTGTGCAAACTAATGTATGCATGGAGTTCAGGAGACTTATGTTGACTTTTTATTAGCAGGAGATATGTTTCTGTGACCCAGCAGAAGGGACACGGACATTGCGGACCCAAAAAAGATTGCTCAGCATCACCCAGCAGATTGATACTGCCCTACATGTGAATTATTGATGGATGGATCAGCCACACTCTGAATTGTACGTGGTATTATTAGCTGAAGAGGAAGGGAGGGTGCTGTGCTGGCTTGTTTCAGTAAATAGTGTGGAGATGGAAACTTTAAATTTCTTACAAACTGAACAGAATTGCAGGGCACACAGTCGTTACGGTTTCTTGTGTTATCATTAAAATTAATGGCCATATCAGCTTCAGTGGAGATGTTCTTTAGTTGGTGACCCTCCGGTGGGTGAGTGAGAGGTGCAGAGGATCTGTCTCCTTTCAGACATGGCTTGCCCTTGGGTATTTTGTGCCAGCAGGACCTCAGGGTAGATGATGAAAAAGCACTTGACAATGGATATAACTGCTGTATACCACAGGGCTAAAGTGACACTCTCAGCCTGTAAAATCTGCTCAAATAAACTATGTAGTATTAAATTTGCATTAAGTATTGTGGCTTATTTGATCAACAGAGCTCTCCCATCCCTCCCATCCCTGTCCCCCAAGCCACAGATGCAGCAGTGGCTTTTCAATTGACTGAGGACACCACATAAGTAATGGTTGCCTGGAGATTGTTATTTGGATTTGGTTTAACTGTAGATTTGGCTATGTTTTTGTAATTATTTTTCCTTTATTTTATTTTCCCCATATGAGAATAATCTGCTTTCGATATATATTGTTACCCTTAGATTTAAAATATGTGACAGTATGCAAACTGTATTTCAAATGGTGCAGCACTGGCCAATTTCCAACCTGGGTTAGATTTATAGGATAACAATATATTGTATAATTTTGTGTCAGATTCTTGGAGTGACATTACACTTAGTTAATTTTCACACCACTACCACCCATCTTTCTATATATAAAACAAATGTTACAAAACTCAGCAAATAGGTGAAAGCTGCATGGTTCTTTTAAAGGGCTGATTGTTTCAGGGAAGATACTTGATCTAGAGATTTGCTGGGATTGACCCTATGTGTATGTGTGTGTTCCATTATCTTATTTGTCTTCTACGTTTCAGTAAAGCCTGGAGGTCCTTGGCAGCTGAGCTTAGGGCTGCACACACACAGTAAGACAAGTGGTCTTCTCTGCAGTTGAAGGAGAAAGGAACAAGAGCTGGAAACCAAGAACAACTGTATAGAGCAGATCATGTGCTTGGTGAAGGTACATTCAATTCAAAACCATTCAAAAAATGGGGTTTTTTTTACCTTTATAACATACACATTATATGGACTGAGCATTGCCCTCTGGTTGTCCTATTTTGCAGAAGAGTGGCCTGGAATAAAAAAATTGGTTAAGCTTGGATGGAATGTGCCACTGAGGAGAGAGAAAGGGAGGCAGGTGCATCACTTCCTTTATAATGTGTTTTGTGGTTGTCTATCCATGGGAAAGCTGGCTTTATAACCCAAGGCTCTGAAGCTCAAAGTAGCAAAGGAAGGACCCCTGAATTCTATATGAACCTCTGCTCCTGACATTACAGCAACGGCAGTGTCTTAACAATCAGGATGGGACAATTTTCAGGGAAAAAAGAGACATTGGTTTTGTGCCGCACTTTCTGTTTCATTTATTCTTTGTGTGCTCCTCGCTTCATTCTCCTCATAGTTTTCTGTTTCCAAATCTGCGCAAGAAAAGTAAATATTAAATGATTGCTACAGTGGGAAGTAACACATTAGAAATCTAAAACAAAAAAAGACTGTGCGTGGTTTGTTTATCCTCTAATTAAAGGTAGATTTTTCTTTAAAAGACAGAAAAATCTTGTTTGTAAACTGCTAAATACCCTAAGTCCTGAAGTTCAGTGAGAATACTTTGGAAACAGCTATGATCTAGAACTCTGAATAATTTACCATGGCTGCTTGATTCTGTGATCTGTCAAAGCCATGCTGCAGTAATTGAAGCTGAAGCTGCTCTGCCACTGGAACTGCATAAGACAATAGGGGTCAATGTATTTCAACAGAGAATAAGGGTTTGATCAAAGTTCTGTGCGTTATCAAAAGTAATTCCCTCTTGTAACAGGAGGTTGCCTGCTGATACACGTTTTTAACAGATACCAAAGCCTATTTTCTATTATTTTTGCAGGAGGATGTACGGCTGTTCAACAGCCCATCCTTTAGTAGAAGTAAGTTCAAAGAAATGTCGAGCAAATGTCGCTAATCCTTTTGAATTAGCGGTGCAAGTTCATGAGGTCACTTGTTACAGTGATGTAATATGCAGAAAACCTCTAATAACTGAACATGTGTTGCATGTAAAGCCAGAAGCAAAGTAAACTGGAACACTGACATGAGATTGAGCAGCGTGTATTCTGTATCCACATCAAAGCTCTCAAATGCCTTCCGCCCAGACAAGGATGTGGAGCTGGTAATGTCTCTTTCTGGCTGTAGCAGCAAACATCAGGCTCTTGGAATAGAACATACTCAGTTTGAGCCTCTGAAAGTGGATCCAGACTTGAGGAGATTTAGCATTAACGGCACCGCTGCAAATAACTGGTTGTAGTTAATGTTCTTGTTTACTTCCTTTATCAGATTTATTACACTTGTGCATCTGGTGATAGGCATTTAATGAAATCACGTTTCTAATACCGTTCAGAATTTTTCTGGTTCTTTCCTCCTGAATGGTATCAGAGGTTCCATGCGAGAATTCTGATGCCATTGCAATTACATTAAAATGCACAAAGTCATTCTACATTAGTTAACACTTCTAGAAATGAGCATGCTCTGAGTTTGTCATCTCTTCTCTTGAAGAAAGCAGAATGCCTACTCACTGAGCCAGCTGCTTGATGACATTCAGCCTGCTACATTTGCTGCCTGAGTTTCTTTGGAAGCCTGCGCTCATAGTTAGGACAAAAGTTACTGGAAAAGGAGTGCAAAGACCTCTTTAAAGTTTGCTCTGACTTGGAACAGCCATAAGGTGCACCTCAGTATTGTGTAGATAAACTAGAACTGATCCTTGGAGCAGCAGACCCTAGCTCTTGGCCTGAGTTAGCAATCCCACTGCTCAGACCTTAAACTGGGAAAGGGCTGTGCAGTCTCAGCTGCTGTGGTTTCCAGGTTTGAAGGTAGTTCAGTGCGTCATCACTTTGGGTGTTTGCTTTGGAGTCCATTCTGGAACATAAATCCCTCTGGGATTTTCTTGGAGCGGGGACAAAACATTATCCTCTCCTAGAAATGAAATGAGATTCCATGGACTGTCGGATAGGTCCGGTTGTCTGAGTGCCAGTGCAGCACGGAATGACTGATTCATTGCTCGCCTGTGCTGGATGTAACTGTTTTATACTGCTGCAAAATGAGTGTAAAACCCATGGCTTACACCGGGAGGTGTTTAATTGCACCTCACTGCTGTATTTATGGCTCTGTCTAAGTTCCTGAGTTTAGTGGAGCTTCCGCTGCAAAGCAGCAGTGGAAATCCTTTGGGAATTTATGGCATATAGACGTGTAATGCCTGTTTTCTCAGATGCAACTGGCAGTTTAACTGAGGACCTGTGTATAATATTGTTTGCAATTTGATTTATTTTGACTATCAGCCATGGTGAGCTCTTATAAAATAATTCTGAACTAACTCAGGAAGTCAGTCTTTTGATATCCTCAAGACGTTAGTGTTGTTCTCTGTGCTTAGAAAGAACAGAGAGATAAATTCTTCATGTTCACTGGAATCACTTTTTTTCAAGTGCAGGAAGAGCACAGTGCCTCCAGAATGGCTGAGCATTACTGTACATAGAACATGTGTTTGGAGAGCAGAGCATCAGCTGCCCCTAAGTACATCAGCTGGAATTAGGTGGCTGTGGAGTCAGTAAGATTAAAATTCAGAGGCAGATGCCAGCATTGGCATAGGATGATTTCTGGTCTTGGAGCCTTCATGCAAAGTGCACAATATTCCTCCCCTCTAATCGGAAGCAGATCCTCCCGCCCAGCTGTCCTCCTTACTCTTGCACATTCTTTCATTAGTAGTGTGGGCCAGGCAGTGAAAACTTCATTTCCCATAATATCTTGAAGGAAATCTGTGGGATTATCACCACCTGTTACCACTGTGCAGTACTCAGATGCTGCTCCATGCTGCAAGGTGAGATAGAAAGTAAATGCAAATGTGAATGACAATTGCAGGAGCAGATGCCTGGGAAAGAGAGCCTTGCAGGCAGGATTTCTTGCCTCGGGATCCCTATCTGGGCATTTCAGGACTCTGCACTTCAGCCCATGTTCTCTGTCTATTTCCTCCTTCATCTTTTTGTACCTGCTCTGGTCAGATTGTTTGCATAACAAAAACCATCCAGCAGAGAAGATGAATTGCTTGTAACGGACCCGACGCTGCAGACCCTGATACTGGCGAGTCACGTACTGTGGGTGGGATTTGGTTTCCTGAGCATTTATCCCTGCTGTGCTCTGGAAGATGCCCCAGGACAACTCACTTGGGCCTGCATTTGCCCAGAAGGGGACAAGGTCCTGGCTCACTTGTCAGCCTCATGAGGACAAGGAGACATGGCCCAGGGCAGCCGAAATGTCACTGCCCACCCCTGTTTACACAACTGAATCCTGCCCACAGTGATGAGCCCTTGCACTCCATGCAAAGGTTGAGAGAAAGTTTCCTGATGAGTTTTTTTGGGGGTTTTTTTGGACAGAAAATTGAGGTTTTATTTATTCTTTTGTGTGATACGTGCCTTTCCTGCGGGCAGAATTCCCAATACAAACTTGGTTGTTCAGCTCACAGCAGAAATGCAGCCTGCCAGAGAGGAAGGAAACATTTTCCAAGCAATTCCATGGCAGCAGCAGCAGCTTACACCAGTGACTCCCATGCTCTGTTGTATGTTATCACTGCTTAGGAAGCCTTGCATTTCTAATGGAATATTTTGCTGTTTGGAGGATGGTTTCCACTGTTTGTGTGAATCCTACTTTTTTTGCCAGAAAAAACCCCTGAAAATAGGAACAATTAGCAGAAAAACAGGCAATAGCAGGAATGTTTGTCTTCCTGTCATAACCCTAAATTCTTGTAATAGGAGTACATCTGTGGATTAATAATTGTGTCTTGCCTAGAGATCTGAGAGCAAGTAATGAGAAGGTAAAGAAGACCTGAATATTTTCAAACGAAAGAGAATATATTCCTGGAAGAGTATGGAACAAAGTGCTGTTGTGGCTCCTTTTTGTTCTCTGCACTGCCTTATGCAGTCTTTGTGGAGGGTGCATAAGGATTTATTTAGAGGTGCTGCCCTCACTCTTGTGATCATCTCCACATGGGGCAGAGGTTGGTCTCTATCATTTTTTCTGGGTGGGGGTATTAATTTGGAAAAGACCTGGCTAACAGACTGCTTATTTGTTTCTGATCTTTCTTAATGTGATTATGGTGGCTTATGCTTCCCTTCTGTTGCTGAGGAGGGGATTTTCAAAAGTGCTCTGTTGGCCAGAGCCTGTTCCTATTAAAGAGATCAGAGAGACTCTCCTGGGTGTAATGGAAGTTGAGACTGGGCAGTAATAATCGGGTCTTTTCAAAAATGTTGTCGTTGGTAATTTTGTAGGCAGCAGGTGGAACAGTTGAAATGAAGTACTTGGTGCACAAGCAGCCTGTCAGTATCTGCTAAGGAAACGTGTGTGCAGGAATTCCACAGGGAGAAATGTAGTTACTGGTGCGTGCTGACCAAAAGCATTGCTTGACAATTGGTGTTGCAAGAATGGAGGGAAAAGAGAAAACAAGGGTAAAATATAAAATATATGGTGAGAACATAGATGCTTATCCCTCAAAACCAGATGAAAATTACTCTGTTTTGTTATTTGTCTACAGGAATTCTTGTTTTCTGTATTCTCGTGTCATTATCCTATTATAACCATCCATCTTTGGCTATGATTTATTCCACAGTGTGCTCAATCAGCATCATGCATGATTGAAAATGTTGGTATAGTTTATACAATACGTGAACGAAGAATGTTGGTGGGGGAAGTTCACCAAAGAGAACTAGAACAGGTAAAGTACAGAAAAGCCCTGAAAGCATATTTATGTTTCCTCTCAGTCATGTCATGTTAGCTGTGCCATTGATTGTAGCTGTTCTGCTCACCTGAAGATCATGTTAGCAATATTTTATCTGTAGCATAAAACCAAATATGGACATAATATGCATAAGTACTGCCTGTCTCCACGGAGGAGTTAAAAGAAGAGGAAGCAGACATCCTTGAGGCACTCATGGTTTTTGCTGAAAGGGACAGGATTTATGTCCATCTCTTCTAGCAGGGCACTGTATTTCAAGTCTTAAGGATGCTGTCAGTCCCAAGCAGCATTTGTTGGAGAATAGCTACAAGATGGTATAAGGGCTGTTCAGTGCTTTTCTGTAAACCTGTGGGAGGATTCTGAAGAGTATTCAGATGATCAGAGCTCAGGCATGAAGCGCGTTATTCCTTGAACACTGCTTTTAGCACCCGACTTATGAAACCCATTTGACCTTCCTGTACATTGATGGAAATCTGTAGTGCAGTCTCACAGCCTTGAGCTTTTCCTACCTTTTCAGTTTTAGTTAGGAAAGCTATTAGCTGGAAATCCCTGATATGGTTTCCTATTACTGGGATTAGTGTAAGCAGATGAGTTTTCTAATTGGCTTGGACGGTACCAGTGTTGAAATATTCCTCCTACAGCTTTCCAGTATCATCAGTATTTATCAGTCATAGTTCCTCATTAACACAATATTACATTTCTAGATTATCCGAATTTTTTTACTAGGTTCTCTGCATACATAACAATGTATATCTCAGCTGTTTCCTTCATGTTACTTTGTTAGAAAAATGGGACATTTATCAGTCTGTATTGATAGAGTTCCTAGTTTAAGGATCAAAGGAGGAGTTTTGCTTTTTTTCAGCATTGAGCCTGCAGATGTTTTTATTAAGTTAATCTTCCAGGAACATTTTTTGTCTTTATCTGCTGTCTTGAAAGGGAAGAGTAAGTGATGCTGAGTTTCAGATTTGCTCAGTCGCATTTATCTTGTATAAAGTTTCTGTGCTTGACTGGAAGTTGCTGTGACAAATACGAATAAAAGAGGGAGAGATAATGACTACTTTGCCATACTGAAAAATGTAATTGCAGAGTCAGTGCTACTGTCTAAATAAGCTGAAAGAGTGCCAAAAACTCTGCTAGTGTTGCAGAGTTTGGCTCTGGATGCCAGAATTGAATTTGATCTTCTCTGTTGGTGTTCTAGTATAATATTCTAATCCTGTCTCGTTCCAGAGGGAACCTGTGGCATTTTGATTTATTTTTCATCTACGATCTACATTGCCCTAAGCCGAGCAGAGAGTTTCTGGAGAAGGATGCAAGACCCTTTGTCACAGGGCAGTGTTCCCAAGTTCCAAACTGGTGCTCTGCTTACTAAAGGGAACAGGGCACACTCTGGCACCAAGGTCTTTCTTCATTAGCCCCTGTGGCAGTGAATATTACCTTTTTCAGGAAAAAAAAAGAAATAAATCCAAAATCACCTCTGACCACCTCTAGTCCCAGCTATAGGTCCTTGATTAGACTTACTAAGCCAGTTCTATCTGCCTGAAGCTTGGAGCTGTTTAATGCAAGAGCTGTCAGGATTATCTTCCCTATAGTGTGGCTAAGCTGGCAAGTGGGGAGCTAGTTTATCATGTGTCTCCTGGATGAGGGAGTTTGGGGAATTCCTGGGCTCCCAGCTGGGATTTAAGTCTCACTTGCTTTGGAGACAGCTCTGCTGCATCTGTTAGCAGTGGTGACAGTCTCAGGGAATCATTCCTTCATTCTCACATGGGCTGTCTCTTCTGTGTGCTTAATTGTGTTCCAAGTGAATTAAGTACTAAAGCAGAGTTCAGCAGGGAAACACACACCTTTTAAAAATGGACAGTGCATTCACTCGTTATCTGCGCTGACCCATGGTGAGAACTCTGAAAAGAAGTTCAAGTAAAAAGCCTGGTATCTTGGAACCATGCAGCTCCTGGCTCCTGAGAAGAGATGTGGGCATGGAGCATGTTTGGGATGGGATTGTGAGAGCTGTGACCTGCAAGGCCACATAGTGACCAACATTTGGGAAAATAGATTTTTGTGTTCTTTGACCCTGGGCTAATTTACATGCTTCCAGGGACTGCAGGCCTACTGGTGCTGACAGCAGATGGCTCAGGATATTCTCACAGGAGAGTGTGAAGTAACTGGAGAGATGGGATAATTGTGTTGTGCTGTTGGCCCCGAAGTCCAGAGCTGTTAAAGGCTGCGAAGCAACGCAAGGAAAGGAGTTGACCACGATGGATGTGCAGCAGTAACGAGGTGAAATTGCATTGCCCTTTCCACAGAACCGATAGCCTGTTAAATATTCCTCTGTAAACAGGAGTAAATGAACAGGCAGAGATTTCTCAGATGTCTGGCAGAAATGTTGTTAATTCAGTTGTGTAGCTGCGGTTGAACAAGCGGCGCAAAGCTGAGAACTGTCTTGCGCTTCATTTGTTTATTTTTAAAAGTCTGTGCTTCCTCCCATTTGTCTTGGCCATTCTATTGAATATATTCAACAAAGAAATGGGAACTGTGTGCAACTGGAAGCATTTCCAGATGGGCTCTGTGTGACAGGAGGGAATACAATCTGTGGGACATATATAACAATGCATAGAAACAAAGGGTATACACCTGTGACTTGAAAGTACATTTAGCGTAGTAAATCCTCAGAGTACACCTCAAGGAGTGGAATGCACTCATCATCAGCACATACTGCTGCTAGTGTCTCCCTCAAATAAAATTTTCAAGGGGGCGGGATGTAGTAGTGACAGTAAACTAATGAATGCCTTGCCATCTCCCAAGCCAAGTAGTAAAATTTCTGCTGGAGAATTGAGCTGTTTTGCTTCTAATCTTATATATGTAGAGCTGGAAAATGCATACGAAGGGTATTATTACCGAATACAGCATCAAAACCAACCCCCAGCCCCCGATATGTTGGCTCTATAAGCTTCCTCCAGGGGATTTTACAGAAACCATGGCTTCATGTCTCATTGTGCACGTCTAAATAAATAGCAAAGACAAGCATTTTGCATAAGAGATGCTACAATACAACAGCAAGGTTATTAATTTATTTGCCCCTGGCAAAAGCATTTCATGGCTGTAGTCATCAGCTCCAGTTATTTGTTATAGTGTCGTCTTTGAGTATTGTTTATCCAACAGTATTTACATAGAAGCTCATTTGTGAGAGGTTTAAGCATTTTTACAGAGTGAAGTTGGTATGTGTTTAACATAAATACAAATTACTTTAGAAAATGAGGGCAAGACACAGATCAAAACTGGCTGTAGACGGCTGCTGAATTCACAACAGGGAGCTGGACTTACATGGGTTTTAATACCTCAGATTCCTCCCCAATCCTTTTATTTTCTCTAAAGCAATTTCCAGCAAAACCACATCTTATTTCCCCTTGCTGAGACAGACCTAAGCATCCCCTTTCTTTGAGAATGCCGAATTCCCTTAGGCAGACACCCAGGAATGTGTAATTTAAAAACAAAATTTAGAAGAGTAAATAGATGAGAAGAAAAATATGATAGCTGCAAGGGTAATAATGCATTCATACCCAATTGCAAAAAAACCAGAGACAAATACAAAAGTTCCTCTTGAGCGTAATATCTTAGTAGGTAGGTATTAGCACTCGATTTATATTTGTACATATTTGATAGGCAGACATTTGGTTTGCATCTCATATGCATACTACTATTATTTTTGCATCTCATCTTACAAAAGGTTCTGTTCTGTAGAGATGACGAGTGGATAAATCTCTGATTCTTCCATCAGAAAAAGAATTTTGGACAAATTTTACGCTCCCCCAAGAAAAAATGAAGCATTCTCATTCCTGCCTTGACCATTGTGTGAAAGGAAAAAGTAATGTTTCTAAGGTGTGTAAGTTTTCATTTTATTGTGGGAAATGCTCTGAGCCTTGTTCTGTTGTGTAGCTGCCTCTATTCTGCCAGCAGATTCCAGAAACTCCCTGAGATGTTTTCAGAAATGAACTTCATGGCTAATTTATTTATGAACAAGAGAGTATCCCGAGAGGCCAAAAGTAGGGAGTACTTTAGAACAGCAAGATTGCCATTTTGTATATTTTGTGCAGAAAGAACTAAAGAGACTCTTCCTCAGAGTTCTTTGCCTGCTCATGTTTTTAGGAAGGGTTGCTATTTCCATCAATTCATCTGTGACCTGGAGGAGCCATGGTGACAGATTTTTAGATCGTCCCTGGAGTCGTTCAAGCCCTGGGGTGATGTCTGTTCTGTCTCTAACAAAGACCAAGATACTGGATTGTAGCATAGTCCCTGCCATAAATTTAGTATTTCCTCTCTTTAAAGCCATCAATTTGGGTTGTACTGTCATTATGTTCCTTCAAAAGTCTTTGCAACTGAAACCCTTCCAGAAGGCGAAAAATTAAATTTCCTGCCTGAGAAGTAGAGAGATAAAGTCTGCCTGGGTTCCTGCTTCTCTGCAAAAGTCCTACCATTGGGTAAAATATGCCAGTTGAACTTCTTTTGGTAATACTGGCATCATGAATTTTCACATGGAAGTTTTAATTCATCAGCCTCTGGTGAGCTGTTTCGGTGATATGTACATTATTTTAGAAAAGGTTTTGTATATGAGATGAAAAAGAGAAGTTGCTGTGCTGATGACAAATGCATGTGCAGTACCCCTGTAAGCAGTTCAGATTTTATAACTCCACATTTATTCCTGATGCTTGGTCATTCCCTGTGTTATGTTGTTCCTTTTAGGAAGTGAAGAACAAACTTTGAGAGAAAGGAAGGTGTCTCCTGTTTTCTTAAGACTTGACCAAGCTAAAAGCACTGCTGTGACTTTGTAAGTAGTCTCAAACCCTGGTTTTTGATTGTCCCTTGCTGCTGGAATTGTAGTTCTTGGATGTGTGTCTGATTGCTCCATTGTGTAAGACACGTGTCATGAAGGTGATACTCTCTTTCCAGAAGTCCTCAGCTTGACATGATACAGCAGAAGTAAAGGTGGGAAGTAGTGTCACAAAATCAGTTGAAAATGATAGAAAGATTTACTTACTCAGCCTGCTGTAGACTTGCACACAAAGTGAGAAGTGTTCTTTTTCCCAAAGCAGAAAGATTTGCAGGATTTTCTAAAAATATCCCTTTAGCTGAGATTTTTTGAAGCAGACAAATAAAGCAGATTATATTAATACTCGAAACAATCAGCAAACATGATGCTTCTGCAGGCACAACTGTGGGACAAAGGCTATTTTTCTGTGTCAGTGATACTCCTGAACTATGGTAGGTGCAGTTAATTTCATATTTGATGGTTATTAACACTTCTGAAGTGTCTGAAACACTGCCTCGGCTCTATTATAGTGTACTTTTGGAACTGATAGTGTTTTGTAATCCTGTTGTTTGGTGATGAATATTTGCACATTTTCTTGGGCTTGTGCCCATGATTTACAAGGAGATGCTTTGTAGACTGTGGAAAACCCCAGAAAATTTCTTGTCTGCGTATACTCAGACAAACTGAAATAAACCTTCAATTCCAAGATAGGATACATGCTATTCCTGCTTTGAACACTGTACCTTCATCACATGTGACCTTGGTGTTTGATGATTTGGCACAGTGCCACAGCAGAATTCGATGATCCACTGGAAATCGTGATTCTTTCATGTGGAAAACAATAAAAAGCATATGGTATCAATTATACTTCACTATTTCTTTGAGAATTCAAGCACCAGAAATAAAAAACACTGTCTGAAGACTCTGAATTTCCATTAACTGGAAACAGTTGGTATAAATTATTTTTACTGAAACTGCTCTACTGGCCCTGGGTAATAAAAGCAAAAATAACATTGGCATTTGATTGACTTCATAGGTGCAAGATATGTCAGGCTCAGAGGGAGCATAAAATTCTAGGTCGGGCAGTGGAATCATTTTATTAAATACCATATTTGTCATGGAGAAGCTCTTGGAAAAATGAGTGTCCTGTTACCTTAATTTCTACTGCATCTCTACTGAGCATGGTGATTTGCTGATCAAATACACAGAGTAATGAACATGATGGGTAGCTACAGTAAAAGTAGGAGGTAAGAAGAGAGGCTTCTGGAGTAATAAGAATTTTGGTGAAAATCAAAGCTGAGTTCTTCAAAGGAACAGTTTTACTGGCACTGTATTTCTAAAGCATGGCTTGGATCTGGGTTTTGGAAATTTCAGAGCTGTGTATGTTGTGGTGCTTTGCTCTCCCAGGGAGCATGTTCATTTGAACTGGCCTCTCAGAAGTCAGTAACTATGCAAAGAGTTTCTTTTGTTTCTTTGTTCTTTTGTTCAAGATCGAATTACTCTGCAGAATTTAGAATAATTCAGAGTGGTAGCATCTCAAGTCAATTGCAATCACACTTATATTGCACTGTGTTTATCTTAACACCCAAGATTTATCTTTAGTGCTTATTACCACATTTGGTAAGTAGCATTTTTACTATGGTTTCTGTAATAGGAGCAACTCTATAAAAATAGTAGCTTGTACTCAAATAGAAGCTTAAACTGAGCTGATAGCAGCTCTGAGATAGAAAGTTAAACAGAATGCATCTGCATTTGTTATGGGAGAGCAATAAGCAAATCAATAAAATGCTAACCAAGAACTAAAATAGGAAAGGAAGTTAACTTCCAGGTTTCTAAATTTTGTCAATGAGGAGTAGACTCTTACCCCTGTTAAAGATGACTTAAATCAGTGGGGCTGCTTGTGTAATTAAATCCTACCTGGTATTCAGAGGTTATGTGCCTATAGAGTTACAGTGTGGGTTTATTAGGCAATAAAAAGTGGCACGGGAAACTCACCCGAGGGCAGCCCTTGTCCATGCTGTCCCTTATTTGGGTCAGTTGGTGATAGGGAAGTGTCACAAACTTCACTGTACATTATTCCTATTTTCTCCAAATAGTTTTAGCTCCAGTTCTGATGGCCCAATATACAAATGCTTTCACCAACATATTCCAAGTTTAATAATATTAAGAACGTCATATGTACTTGGAAAACATTAACATTTATTTTTATGAAATAGCATCTGATAGTTAAACTGCCATATTTTTTCCAGACTTCTTTCATTAGAGAGACTGATGACTATTACTACAAATATCCCATGGAGTATTCAATTATGCTGGAAGGAGGGCGAAAATGATATGCCAGAAGCTATGCAAGAGAGATGATGCACATTATTCTAATTTTATGAGGTTGTAGATCTTGGGAAAAGCAGAGATTTATAATGCCACTCCCTGCAATAATTAAGAAAGTGTGTGTCTGATTTATATGTATGTGGTGAGAAGCTGGAGAAATTGACTGAAAATATCATGAAAAACACAATGTCTGTGTAAAAATGATCTGCCCAAAACTCCAAATCTTACACACTTGTCAGGAGATAAGTTTATTCTTAAAATTGAAAAATGTCTTTCTATGCTTTGGTTGTCAGCCATTGTTTTCTCTTCTGCTCACAGTGGTTTGAAGTCAGCTAAAAAGAAGTGTATTCAGTGAAAATCACCCTGATAACCCATCAATATGATGTTTCATAAATCTTGCCCTCTGAATGAGAACAGAAATCAGGTCATGTTTCTTTACTTCAGATTAAGGATTGGCATGATTCAGCAGGTAAGTTAAGTGTATGCTTGCTATTGAAAGAGCTTTTTTGAGAAATAAGTCGTCTTTGTCTTTGGAGGAATTCCTATTTTGATGACTCAGGTGCAGAGAACAGTAGCAGGTTTATGTAGTGTTGACTTGAGGTCAGGGACAGTTGTGTGTTTGCAGATCTTGAGGTAGAGTTTGGTAAGGCCAAGTTATTTTTCAAGATCTTTTTTTTTCCCTCCCTTCAATTGCAGCTTAGGATTCTGTCTTCAAATGATTGTAGACAGTGAAATTGTTCAAGTCACTTGAATGGAGTATATTTTTTATGTTTGGTGAGTTGCTTTTTTTGATAATTTGCTTTGCACTTGTTCCAAAAGCACATCGGGAAAGGAAGCTCTCAGTTTCTAGGGGAAATTACAGATAAAATTTGTCTGCTTTCCACTGAAAGTGCAAGGACAGTAAATGAATACTTTGTGTCCTCATAACTGTTAATTAACATGTCAGGCTGTGTTGCAGGATTGATGAGACTGTCTCATCTGGCAATGCTTTCAAGGGAAAAACCAGTCTAAAGACTCTGGGTTTTTCCGTCAAGTCTTCTCCATTTTCTCCAGCAAATTCTTGATTTGACTGATCTCACTTCCAGTTGTTTTAGATGTTGAATAATAATATTTTGTCTTAATACAGGATTCAGTTGGAAAATTAAAAGTGGAAATGCTGTGTCTCTCATATTTCCTGTTGTTTGTGTCCAGTGTAAATATCAGGGTTTGGTTTGGGCATCTTTCTCTGCAGCATTAATCAGCTCTTTATTAATTCAGACTTTGTAACAAATGGGTAAACCGGCTTCGTTGCCTGATTCATAATTCATTGATATCAGTGGTGGGATTCCTTCCCATTAATTGCAGTGGTAATCAGATAGTAATTATTGTTAATTTAATAGCCTGGGCTTGAAGTGCAGGAGTAATGTAACAATCTGGAATGTTGGATGTTTTTTGTTGTTGTGTTTTTTTGGTTTTCCCCCAACAAGATGAAGGAAAAGAAACATCAGAAAGTTTTTGTTTGTTTACTAGCTACAAGAGAGCAGAGAAATTAAAACTGTGTGTAAGGGTATCTATCTATAAAAACGAAAACATAGCATCTTTAGAGTCAGTTCTTTCTAAAAGTAATTTAGCTCGTATGCTAATAGCATTTAAATGTGGCATTTATATTCTATAGCAAAAACCTGTAGCTGGTGGAGACAGATTATTATAGTTTAGCTAAGTTTTTTAAACCCAAGTAGGGTAATCTAATTAAAGTGAAGCAAGAGAAAATAAGTGTTGTTTGCAAGTTCATTTTCTTACATGCTTCTTTCTTTAAAGAAAGAAATTGGTAAATATCTCTTCTCTTGGGTATGTGATCTGTCTGCCTGGTAGCACAGAGGCAACATTACTAGGTGCTCAACCCAGAACTAGGACTCTTGTGTTGAGATTATAGCTGAAGACAGACTTAATCACCTTTTGTTTTCTGGAATAATACCTGTGTTTACAAAATGACAGAAGTAGCACCTTATTCTGAAGTGAAGTTTGTGTATAACCATGTCAAATGCGTGAATATGTTTCGGTCATGGCAGAGAAGGAGCTTGTCTTCACCATCCTCAGCAGTCCAGCACTTCTCACAGTCTTGTGAGTAAGAAAAGTCAGCAGTCAGAAATGTTCTGCAGGGTAACAGTAAGAAGTTTTTGTTACAGGATCCCAGCAGGCAGGGAAGAATGAGACCTCCCGAACAACTTGGAGGCAGGATTTATACACACCTGCACCCAGCTTTGCATGTGAAACAAGGACACTGAGCACTGGTAAGTACCTGTTTTGCTTCTTACACCAAATTACCTACAAAGTTTTTGCTGCCAGCTGGTATTTTTTTCTGTCTTTCTCAGTAAGTTCCTTCTAAAGGTCACAGGTGACAGACCTCTTTCCTAAGCTGGTGTTCTTGCGTGTCCTGAGACATCAAAAGGAAATATCTGAGGTGAGGGAGTGAACTGAAGAGAGAAAGGAATGCTGTGCAAGTAGGATGAGGTTATTCCAGTTACTCCTTTGAGAGAAAGGTGGGACTTGGAGGGTTGTCAGTACTGTATAAATGTGCATTTCTAGGAAAGGAAGAGGCACCTCTTGTTGATTAGTCTGATCAAAACAAGTCTGTCTCTTTTCTTTTTTCTTAAATGTGAGTCAAAAGTATATTTGGACAGCTTGAATAAAATTCTGGATTTTAGCTGGAACAGTACACCTAAATCCTTTTGCATTATGAATTGGCACCACTGCACTGAAATCAAGGAAGCTTTGTTGATTTATATCAGCTGTTGCATATTCTTGACTAGAAAAGAGTGTAATGTAATGTGTGTTGTAGATGTCCAGATCCAAATGTTTTCAAGTCAGTTCTTTAACTAGCTTGTTTAGGTGACTGAAATATCCTGAAAAGTACATTAAAAAAAAAATCATCTGAATTTAAAAGAATGTAGTACTCCATGTGTCTCTAATTGGGCTATATGCTGTACCACAGTAATCCTAAGGCATGCTTCCTTCCTATTTAAGTTCTAAATACTATAATATTTAGTGCGGCCCCTGTTTTGAGGAAGGATTATATGTGCCTAATCCTGCCTGGAGAAACCTCAGGATGTGTATAAACAAGTGCTGTTTAAACTGAGGCTGTGACACTGAATCTGACCGTGGTACTGGTGCAAAAGAAGATGCAAACTGCCAGGAACGAGGCTCACAGCTTCATAGGGTTTGCTCACCAGAACAAAAGCATCATACTGGATGGATGGCTGGATGGATGGATGGATGGACTGATTGATTGAATGCCAAAACCCACTCGGGGTCACACGGGGAATTACCTGCCACAGTGCTCTTCTGGCCAGAAACTTAGAGGAGCAGACTGTGAGAAAAGCATCTCTAAGAGGCAGTGCCCCCCCCAACCCTGAGTCAGAACTTGGGGGAAACCAGAAGCTGTTGGCCTGGAACAAAGTGAATGTAATTGGTCTCATCTTGGGAGGAAGAAATATTTTTGCTGGCATTTTTCCTCCTCCGCTTGTCAAAGACTAGTGTGTTTTAGTAAAACCTTGAAGACCATAGAGTGTCTGTGGGCTGTTGCCCATCCTTCATATGATCCATCTTCGATACCACAGCAATTTTCTTGACAAGATAGCAGTGTTGCAAAAAGGATTTTTTTTCTGGCATTAAAACAGTTCCATGTTGTCTCCCCAGGACTGGTTATCTCTTGGGCCAAGAAAGCTTCAGTTTGGGTGCTTGGAGCCAGGCACACACTGCTTTTGGCTATATTTGCCAAGGTTTGGCATTTACATTTCTGTCTGACTCTTTGCCTCCAGTTGTAGCTTTTCCTATTCTTACATTTGCATGTGAAAGGTACTCTGGGTCTTTTGCTGGTATCCTGCACCTTAGGCAGTTTCATAATGGCCTTTAAAAGGTATAAAAGAGGCTTCTTGGCATAGCAGCTCATCCAGAGTGTGCTGCCAGAGCTGCCCCACCAGTGACAGCAGCGCAGGAGGTCTTTGTGTCTTTGCATCTTTAGCCCTAACTCCAGAGCATCATTGTTTCTCTGCTCCTAAGAGAAAGGGATGTGGGTTATGATGTTTTGGCACTCATTGCATCTCCTGAAAGATTCCCAGCGGTAAATGGAAGTCAAGAGAAGCGTGGGCTTGTGTGGAGAGGAATGGTATGAGAAGTGTGAAAAGATGGAAGTGAGCTGTTGGAGAGGGCTTAGGTTTAACATGGCAGTGAGTTAAGAATTTTCAATTCCAACCTCCGTTTATTCCCCAGAGTGAAAGATTGGAAAGGAGAGATTTAACTTTGCATTAAAGCAAAAGCTTTAAGCAAAGTGTTCTACATCTGAGAGCAGGCATTGGTTGGAGAACAGGGTTCTCAGCCTCTCAGGCCAGGAAGAGCCTGCTGTGCCCTCAGGAGGATGCAGGACTAAATCCCTTTATTGATAAACAAGGGTTGTCTGCTCTTAAGAATACAAAGCAGAGGTGAATATAGAAGAGGTGGCATTAAAAAAAAAAAAAAGCTATAAAAAAAATTACTGTTGGGGCCTTGTGAAAAATGAAAGTTAATTCTCCTGTTGAACAGAAGTCCTTCTGGCAGGTTGTGTAACTGCCTCTTTTATCTGCCGGTAGAACTGGCAGAGGAGGAGAACTTCGGGGAGTTTTAGGATAGGCCACCATGCAAAGACACCACAGAGCTTCATGCAGTCCAGCTGATTTACAGCTGTTGTCTCTCTCTGAAAAGAAAAGGAAAAGTAGACTCATTTACCTAGAAGCTTGGAAAATACCTCACATTTACTAGTCCTGCAAGAAAGAAGGAATCAGAATGAGCATAGAAATTATTGGTCAATTGGACTTCAAAAGCTCAAGAAAAAGTTTGGCATGCATTTTGAGTAAGGATTCTTATTTTAGCTTGACAATATCCTTGATCCCTGTTTATTTTGGCCAGTTGCTAATTAGTAATATGATTCTTGTCTGTGATGGTTTATATAAAGTATCCCGAATTCTTGAGTGCCCAGAACTCTCGCTGGCTTTAATGCTGGTTTGTGTTACACTTGCAGTTCATGACTAGGTTTCATTTTAGGCATCTATATTTAGTTTTTTAAGGCACTGCTGTGGGGAAAGAATCTGCTCCAATGAGACATCTCCAAGGAGTGCTGGTTGTGTGGAACACTGTATTTATTGAACGGCTTAGCAGAGTGGCAGAGTAAATCAGTGCTGGGTATAAATGCAGCTCTTGTAAAGTACATGTTACACTAAATACCAAGATGATATGTTGCATCTCTACACCCTCTTTTTATTTTGAATGTTACAGTCCTATCTCTTAGTAGTTGCATTTAGAAACTGAGGGGGAGGGGAGAGTTAAGACAGCCACAAAAATCAATCTACGTCCAGATTAAAAGTCAGAGAAAACTGAGATATGTTGGCAAAAATAAATTCCACTCCCCAGATTCAAAATGCACTTAATTGTATTTAAAAATGGCAGAGTGAGCCATGCTCATCATTGAATGACAATGGGATGAGTGTGAGCTCCTGAAATGTGCACCACAGTGTGGCAAAATGCCCCTGCATCACTGTTAGATGAAAACAGATAAGCTTTCTAAACACTGGATGCTAAAATTTCAGTTTTGAAAATAAATGAGGCAATAGTAATAAAAATACCATTATAATTTGAGTCAAGTCAGTCCTACAGTAAAAGTGATCTATTAAAAATACCAAGGTTTTCAGTCCTTATCTGTATAAATGATTCCATTCTGAAAAATGGCAAATGCAATTCAGTGTTAATTGTTAAGAGACAGGGTAAGCTGGAACAGCTAATTGAAAGTTATACCTGTATTGGAATATATCCTTTTTATGTTATGTGCCACATTACAAAAAGAAAAGAAGGTAATTAAATTTATACTTTTTACAGCCAAGTGGTTCCTACAAATAAAAATGCACTCATGGAATGACAAGACATGATTTATTCCTGTGCAGAATTGCTAGTGTAGATATCAGCACAATTAGCCAAGCATCTGAACTACCTAAACAAGTAGTTAATGTGTCTCTATTGACACTTCCTCTCTGAATTTCAGCTGCAGACCCAAGAGTGCTGGCTCACTCTGGTGCAAAGTACAGGTGTAAATTACTCTGCAAAAGAGACTGCTGAGCTGAATGAAAATTTAAGTAATAGACAAGTCTGCCTCCATCTTCTCTCTTCTTGTATGTGGCTTCTTTTAGACTCCCATCTCTTCAGAGTAGGAGGATTAATACCAATAATACACTTTATTATTCTGTACTTCAGTGCATTCCTCAAAAGACAAGTAATAAAGCTTCAAGGATCCAGACAATAATATGATGCAAACAACTGTTCTAGTTCCCCAACTACTTTGTTTTCTAACATACAGCTTGTGTCTGTCCTTGGAAGATAACTGGGTTTAATTATGCCCTTGGACAACCCAGCAAAAGAAGAAATGTCAGGAAGGGGGATACTTCAGGGAGCAAAACATTTGGGTGAACTTCCTCTTTGGAGAAGCATAAGACTTAATTTCTCTCAAACACAAGCAGACTTTTCTTCCTCTTCCTGGAAAACCCGTGAGTAATTGCTGTGCAGAAGTAGTAAATAATGTATTCGTGAGTTTAATCCACAGTATTTCATGGCACCTTTACTTGTGCTCATGTCTCATCTTTGAAAAGTATGTGAGAAATTAATTGAAGCTATTAGTGTTCTTAAACATACCTATGTCCCTCTAAAAATGTGTTATTCCAAAATGACAGGAGGACAGTGGCTGCAGACTGTCACCCCAGCCAGTGGCTCAGCTCCAGGGCACCCAGGAGATGCATGCACAGAAATCTTCCCCTCTCCTCAGACCCACAAAAGAGATCTCTGCCATGGCCAGAAATCTTTTTTTCTCGGAAAGAGCAAAGTTCCTCTGTCAGCCTGCATCCTGATACACATTTGGACTGCCAGGTCTTGTCTGCAGCCCTTTCTTGTGTCAGAGGCTTGCCAGGAATAATTATAATTTCAGCCAGGGAACCATGTGTTCTATGCAAATGAAAGCAAATAGTTCTGGTGTTAATCATCTCACTTGTCATTGAGCAAAACAAAGCTTTTGAAGCTAATTCATAAATTATCATCACATCAACATGCAAGCTTTGCTGGCTCTGCTTACCTGTGCCAGGTTATTCCTATAACACACATCCACAGCACTGCCTTGACTCAAGATCTAACAAATATATCCTGATTTAGTGAAAGTCACTTGGAAGATGGTATTGAATCCGGACTTCTTTTATTTGTTGTGAAATAACTTGATGGATGAATGTGCCAAAACTTGGGAAACATTAGTGGACATTACTGGAAAACTGCTCTCACTGTGTCTTAACAGAGGCCTGTGCTCTGGTACAGCTTGGCAGTCCCCTACTTTATCAATCTTTAGTCCCTTTGCAATACAGATGTTGCTTTATTTTTGAGATAGAAACCAAACACAATTTAAAAAGCAAAAGATGTTCTTCCTGAAGACTGTAGAGCTTTACATCTACATTGCTCCTTCTCTTAGGGAAGCTCAAAGCCTTTTGCTCTCTTTAAACAGCACTGCTTTATGTCTGTCACCGTACCTGTGATTATCTCATTGTTGGGGTTTGTATGTTTGGTTGGCAACACATGCTCATTCGCCTGATTAGCACCATGCTTTAATTTCATTTAATAAGTGTATTTCGGAGTCAGAATGATCCTCATCAACCAGAGTAATTTCACTTTGCCACACAGAATTAATTAAAATGAAGAGTGTCAAATGAAATGTAAAAAATAATCAGTGGTTCTCATTAAGAGATAATAACAAGATTTTTTTCTGTTGTTTAGCAGTTTGGTTTTGGTCCCAGCATCATATTTTAAGAACTGTTACATGTTGTGAACATTAATTTTAATATATTTTATCTGGCACCATGCAAATAATTAAATCCTTAAGCTTCATTTGACAACCAATAATTTAGTCTTGTAGCTAAATACTGAAAAAGAGCTTTAAGAATAGGTAGCTAATTTAGGCATACATCAGAGTTTGATGAAATGTGTAACACTTGAAAGAGGAGCTGAAGCAGTCTCTGATGGAACCTAATGATTGTATCCAACAACTGAGTCAGGCCTGATACAATTCTGGAAGATTTGAGGCAAACAAATAAAGAGAAGTTAAAATTCAGAGAAGTGTGTCAGGGCACTAAGGGATTTAGAAAAACTGAAGGATTTAGATTTGTTTTATAAGAGGTAGTCCGAGATTTCTCTTTTGATAGAGCTGGCTTTAAGAACGATGGTGCAGATTGATTCTCCATGTCCCCTAGGGATAGGACAAGAACTAGTTTGCAGAAAAAAGACCTTTTGATGTCAGAAAGAGCTGATCTCCCAAAACAGACAGCTGTTCAAAGTGGTGGTGTGTCTTCCTTCGGAGATGCTCAAGAACAAGGCAGACAGATATCTCCCAGGAGTGATGGGCTATACTTCTCCTGACTGGAGAAACTACTTGGCACCTTCTCTCTGTCTTTGTGCATGTGTTCTTCCAAGAGTGAGCCTTGGAGAAAGGCAGTAGGCTTCCATAAGGAATGCACTTGCTTAATGATACTGCCTCAGCCAAGGAGTCAAAGTGTGGTCTGAACACCCTAATTCATTAAAACTTAAATAACAGTCATGAGATGAAAGGATATGTAGCTTAAAGCACAGATGCCTCTTGAACCAGGACAAACACTGTGGACTGGAAAATAATTTTGCCAATGAAAAGTGTTGGCTATGTTTAAGGTTAGGGAAATTCTTTTTTAAATGTGTAGGTTCTATATGAAGGCAGCATCATTTGTTTTCTGGATTTCCTTTGTGATGTGACATTTTCAGGATTACAGTAAACAAAAAAGTCATCATGAACTGTTCAAGGAATATCAGCTTCATGGGGTTATGAGATGTCATCCCAATTGCCTTCAATTAAAATCTAAGAAATAAAGTCTCACCCTTTCCAGCTTGTTATTGGGCTGTGAGCCCAATGAAGTAATCTTCCTTTGATTATGCAGCCAGTCCTGAACATATGAATAGATTTGATGACTGCATGCTGTGGTTTGTTGTGGTTTTTTTCATTTTATGGATTTTATTCTGACTGGAGGCTATACAGTCTGTTATGCTACCCATCAGACTTGGCTACAGAGACCAGCTTGGAAAACACTGTTCTTTTCCTGCCAACTTGTTAAGCCTACAGTCACTCAACCTACAACAGCTTGTCAGCTCGACTGAAAAGAGCCAAGTAAGACTTTACCATCATGTTTCTTTCCCTCTCCCTTGCAAAAGACAGTATGTTTCTTGATTCAGATTGGGCAGAAGTTCTTGTGCTCCATGGCCAAGAGCTCTGTTAATATCTCCTGTGTTCTGAAGAGGCAGCCTGGCCCTGTTAACCACTGAGCTCTGAAGAGGAGCCAGGAAGAAAACAATTCTTTCTCGTGAAGTTACAGGAATGTTCTGTTCATAATGCAGCCATGTTTTTATGAGCTTCAGCAACCTAAACACGGAGGGAGATATAATTCCCACCATTTTGCTGTGGCAGAGAGAAGCAGCATGTCCTGAGAGCATGGAATGAAGGGCTCCTGAACTATACTATGGAGGAATAAAATCTTCCAAGGCATCCATGCAACACATGGCATCACTGTCCGATCCACAGAGCAAAATGCTCAGCAGAAACACTCTCAGGACAGCCCATAAAGCTGTGCAGGAACAGCACATTCTAAAGTGAGGTTGCTTTGAGCACACTGCCAGCAACAGAACAGAAAAAACAGTGAGAGGAGGAGGGCTACCAGTAGAAACAAACCGGACGTGTTTAGGGGAAGACTGCCTGCAGCTCTGCACACATTAGATAGCTCAGCATACCTGTGCAGAACCATATGAAGCTAGCTAGATTTATCCTTGGCCATTCAGCTTCATCACTCTTAGGTACATTATGGACTCTTGGGGTTTGAATGTTTAATTTTTCTGGTAAAGGAACCCAGATCCCAGCTCTGTCTGCCTTTTTAGTTGCCACTTCTGAGAACCCATTGCGTACTAATTTGCTGAGCATTTTGGCAGGCCAGAGTACGCACTAGTTCACTCAGTGTAGGCAGGAATCTTCAATTCCAGTTTGTCAAATGGGTTAATGGCACCTTGGAGACTCTGCATCTGCCTACTCTGGCTGTGCCAGCGATGCTCAACAGAGCAAGAACGGGGAGAGAGCACAATAACAATTGCACCAGAATAAGAGCAGGACCATCAGATAGACCCGAGAGCATTGTTACAGCTCTAAAATTAGAGATATAATCAGAATTAAAACCTCCTAACTTAATTTAGATTCTTCTATAAGAACTGCCAATGCTTTCACCCCACAAACTGGGAGCTGTATTTATGTGCATTGCTTGTTAGTCGTGACAACACATGGCTGGGAAGGTCTGTGTGTTGTGGCCAGCCAACACTACAGCTCATCTCTCCTTCTCTCTTTGCCTTTCCTCCCAGTCTCAGTCCCACTGGGGCTTTTCTTTCAAGTTCTGATGCCAAATTTTCTACATCTCTCCTGGAAGGCATTCTGCTTGTAAATTGCCAGAGCTCTCCTTTCTTCTAAGTGTTCGCTTCTTTCCTCTTCTTTTCTGTAGTTTTTCCTCTTTCGTTTCCCATTAAATCCATTTTTCTGTGTCTCACTCCCTCCCCCATTTTCATCTTGTGCAGCTTTTACAGCCCACAAGCCTACAAGTTTCTGTAATTCCAATTTCTTGGGGTCTGTGTGGTTTTCTTCTGACTGATGTCGGGTGCCTTTTGGATTGAATGTTGACACAGCTTGTGCTTCCAGGTAACACGTATAATACCTCATGGAAAAGAAGGGTTTATATCCTATAAAAGCACTGAAGTCTGAATTGATTTGAATATTTTCAAACTTTGGTTGCTTAAAATTAAATTATTTTTCATAAACTTCACAAGTTATTATGAAGGAATATAGATGGAGGAAAACACGTGTTTTAAAAGTAAGGTTTTCTGCAGTATCATATATTCATCTGCTTTTCACAACTGAATGACTTTGAAACGCTCTGTTAAGCTGAGAGCAAATACAGCATGAGAAATAGTGCTCTCTCTGTAAATGCTGAGATATGTGTATTTTTAATACCAAGTACACTATTATCAAAACACTTCCTATCGATTGCTGAAAACAACTTTCTCCATGTTTGAGTAATGTTTTGTATTCATTTATTTATCTAGGATGAGGAATAGTAGGAACACGAGAGGTTTTCCTGGGAATGCATCCAAGAAGTGCTGGTGGAGGCTCTCTAGTTAATCACTTTGTCAGAAGGAGGACTTTTTCCAGTATGCAACATTATTCACTTAACTTTTCATTAGGCCTTTTAATGTAAGTACTACCAAAGCAAGCAGCTGTGATGCGGAAACCTTCATTTACACCAGATCACTTGAAAGTCCTGACTTTTCGTCTGTGCATCAACAAATATAGAATATGAATGAATATAGATCTCATGCATTGCTAACCCACAACAGGCTGAGCTCCCCCAAATCCCAGCACTTAATGCAGCCTCAGAGTTTGCTCTCTGTTCCTATATCCTGAGTGAGTGTTGCTCAGAAAGGACTTGAAGTCCACAAGCATGTGTCCACTTCCACCATTAAAGTGGATTCAGGTGCTTGGCATGGCTGTCTCCACGCAGATTTTTCCTTGAATAATTCATAGCTGCACTCACACTTCCCATGGTTCTCTGGCTGGATGTACTAATGTTGTGATTATAGGGCTTTACAGAGCACGTGGTAAGGATCTCACTTTCTTACTGATGTGACCTATTTTCACGTTTTCAGGTGAGAAATTAGCCAAATGAGTTTTCTAATACCTACTATGATATGATGAAATATTTGTATTTTTGTAACCACAGCTGTTCTGAAATGTTGTAAAACTTTCAGTGGTGTGAGGCACTAGAGTTTGATTGCCAGAAGATACTGAATGAAGAAAGAAGAAAGACATCTTGGAAATTAACCTGCATGGTGTTATATTAAAATCTTCTTATGGGCAAAAGGAAATACATCGAGCTGAAACAGGGACTTACCATTAGTTTAGTTAATATCTTGTTACTCTAATCAAACACAGACGATTAATTAATAAAAGCCTCATAAACGATGTGGTAGAAATGGTACAGAAGAAAGTCTTACATTGTTTTCTTCCACCTCTTTTCTCTGGCATTATCTCTGGGCCCTCAGGGCATTGGTTTTGGTCTCCCTCAAAAAGAAAGGGGTGTTTATAAAGTTGTGTCAGCATACTAAGGACAGAAAGGGTTATTGTTTGTTAACGACTGAGAAGCAATTTGTTCTCTGGGTTCTTTTTATGCTTCATAAACAGATAGGAAATTTATTGTTTGCTTTGGGCACAGGCTCGCGAAGCTCGTGAGACGAGGCTTAGAGCAGACTTACAGACATGGTGTGGGCAAACAAAGCAGAACATTGCACTGGCTGGACTGGGGTCAGCTTTAAACAAGACCTTGGTGATACAATTCTATGCAATTAATAATGGGTGTTTGATGGCTCTTGCAGTGGAATGGCTGGTTTCTTAAAAAAGTTCATTTTGTTTGAAAACCAGAGTACTTAATGACTTGCAGATGGAATTAACTCTTTTGATTATAGCTGTGCCACATCCTGTGTTGTGCTTTTCAGGTGTAATTGCTCTAGAGCACTGCGAGTGACGTTTTATGCCACAAAAGGATAGCTGTTCTGTGTATTTGGGCTTCCTCTAGATAAAAGGTAATGTCTGTTTTTTAAACATTTTATAGTTTTCAGAATTGCTTTGAAATTCTCTGCAGTCCTGCAATTTTGGGGACAAAACCAAAACTTATGTAGAGACTGAGTGAACTGATTTATGAAAACGGTTTGTTTCTAGCAACTATTTCCCAAACAGTTGCATAAGAGTATAATCTGCATATATTTGAAAGGTATGAGCACTTGAGTCAAAAGAGATGACCAGTGTTATATCAGCCTTAGGAATAGCTGATTGTATTAGTTTTAGTTGTGAAGCAGACTTTGGATCTTATAAGGGATCCCCAAGAGTCCATTGTTTCAAACACAGGTTTTCCTGAAGAGTGAAATACGCATGACACCGTTTGCTTCCCTGTGCTTGGAACTGCTGGGATGCTTTTGAAACTTCTCGTGCTTGATGGCTTGAAAAACACTGTTTTTGTCAGGATGCTGCACACCTGTAACCTCCACTTATTTTGGGGATTTACAGTCTCGGTCTCAGCCTGTACCAGTTGTTCATCTGGCTTGGTGTCACCTCCTCAACCACAGGCAGCACTTGTTGCCTAATAGATAGGAACTTGATCTCTTTTTTCCACCTTTGCTGCCTCAGTCCTCACAGTGAACTGAAGAACCACTTTTTTGTTTGACCCCGCAGTTAAGGACAACTTTAATGACAAGGTTGGTTTCGTAGACAGGCCACTGAATTTTGTATTCCTCTGGCGCTACAATATAGAAGTTTTGTGCCAGTGGTGTTTACAGTAGAAAAAAAGAGTTCCTTTATGTACTATGAAAGCAGCAGATTCAGTACAGTAGCTTGTTCTGCATTTTCTGTTTTGTTTGCTCACTATTACTAACTCCAGATAATTTATTCCTTTAAAAGCTGACTTAGAGTTTTCAGTTGTGTAATTCTCAGTGTGCTAAAGGCTACACTTGAGGTATGAGCATTCAAAAATGGTCCAGTAGGGATAGTTTACTTCCACTGGTTATTATTTCAGGCATGTTTGCAACAAGGAGAAAAAAGGATTTCTTGTTGTTTCAGATCTGCTGTGTTCTAGGAAATTCAAGCATGTGCTTTGAAAGGGTGAAAACCTGGAGATCCCAGAGCAAAACTTTTCCAGTTTTGGAAGCCAGAGAGCTAGAAAGCTCATTCTCCAGTCCTTACATGATCATTTTATAAGATCGTAATTATCTTGTTGTTTTGTTTTGCATGAGTAAGTAACTGTGGTCACCTTTTAGAATGGTGATGGTGTGCATGGACCAGTATGGACGAATTTCCTTCTGCTAGAATGACAGCCTGCTGCATGAACAACATGAGGATGGACTTTGGAGGGACAGCAGAGTTTGTAGCTGAGGAAACCCTATTCAAGAGCAAAGGAGTGCATTATAGCCGATATTTTCATATCGTTAAATGCCGTGTTTGGGTTTTGTTTGGTTTAGTTTTTTTCTTCAGAAGGTATGAGAGGCTGCTCCTATCTCAAAAGTACAGTATTAACATTTATTGAATAGGAAATAAGCTGGTTTGTGTTTGTTTTGGAGCTTTCTCTCTGCCTTGTGCATCGTTTTGGTGACTTCAGTGCCTATTTGCTGCCTGGAAAAGCTGCAAAGGGTATGGGGCTTCAGTGCTTTCCTGCCAGGAGGGTGGTATCTAAAGGAGTGGCTTCCACATGGAGAGCAGTTGCACATCTCGAAGCGTATTTTATTCCTTAATTTGTAAGAAGAGCCTTATAGGATGGGTACAAGCCTGTTGTAGTCACTGCTTGTCATAGGGCTTTGAAAGTGTCTTTAAAAGACGTGCATGTCTGGCATGAGCTCCGTGGGGGGAAAGACACATGGAGCGGTTGTAGAGCAGTGTGACAAACAGATGGACAGGGTGATGGATTGGGAGGGGTAGGCCAGTGCAAAGCTTGACAGTTGGGATAAATGTAGGGGAAAGAAGTTCTGACATGGGACAAATTTTATGTGGTGATGATGAGCGTCTGGTAGGTGGGTTTGAATGGGGAAGGGACACCATCACATGCTGAGCAAGGAGAGCAGCTTGTTACGTCTCACGTGTTTTTGTGGGACTGCAAGAAAGGCAGCTTGGAAAGCCAGGAAAAGGAGTGACACGGTAGCTAGGACAGAGTAAGGGTATGAAGAAGAGATTAGGGGTGGGGGTGGAATGTAAGCAACCACCCCCAGAACTTCTACAGAATTGCAATCAACAGAGTTCGTACGTGGGAAGCCCTGGGTTTTGTATTCCAGGTGAGCAATCTCCTAGTGGATCTGCAGAATCCCTGAGGCTGCAGGGCTAAGGAGGAGGAAATGAAGACATGTCAAATATGAAGAATCATAGCTTAGTGTTTGGCTGCATTGTTGTGTGAGTCTGTCCATCACTGTAGGAAACCTTTGTGACAGGCACGGATTTGTCATGAGTAGAGCCTGGTGTATGAAATCAACCTTCTCTGCTGGTCTGTCTGAGAGAAAGAGAGGGCCTCTGACACATAGCACCACTTCTAATTACAAATATTTTATAACCCACAGCCCTAATGAAACTTGGGAGGAATTATTACGACAATGTATTCTTAACAATGTATTGCAAGACCACATTGGAATTATGCTTTTAAACTTTAAACATTCTGCATCTGATCTAATATTGCAGCTAATCCATCAAAAATTGATCCTGAAGTCTCTCAGAATTGGCTGCTGCTGGTGTAAATGGATATAATGAATGCTAGTGTTGCCTTGCCAAATAGGAAGTGACACTGTAAGTCCTCATAGTGGCAAAAACAGATCGATAGCTCGTAGAAAGATATCCCCAGCAACAGCTGATGGGCAGTGATCTTCATCTCTGGATATCAGTGCTGCACTTAACCATGTCAAAAAAAGGAAGATACTGTTAAAGAAGTACCATGGAATCGTTAAAATAGGACCAGAGCTGCCCCCACTTGAAACAGGACCAGCTGTACCTAAACCTCTGCCCAGGCACTGTGCCCACGGGACCTGCATTTGTTCTTGTTCCCTGTGTCTTTACAGTAATAAATGGCATTCCCAGGCCTGTGCTCTGGGGAGTCTTTTCTTCATATCAAAATTACTCCTATCTTTTCTTTCTTTGTTTTTCGTGAGCAAAGCAAGAAATACAATAGAAAAAAATTACAACAACTCAGCAGAACATTTCTGCTCTTACAACCAAGTAAAGATAAAATTTCTTTCAGAAAGCACCAAACCCAGGGATATGCTGTGTTTTAAAGAGTGAAAAGAAATATAAGAATTTATGGACAAGCCAGTCTACAGGCTTGCTGATCAACAAAACAGGAGCTTTAAAGCCTACAGATAATGTAAATATGTTTGAGGCACACTAAGTTTTGTTCATTTCTTATGAGAGAATATTGAAGGTTTTGGCTCTGATTATGGACAGAGCAATAGCAGAGTATATGAAATAGCAGAGTATGTGAGTTGTGATGAATTCTTTCTTTCCCAATGCTTTTGGGTGACACATTCTGTTAACTATTAGCGAAGTAGCTTCCCTCAGCTCAGCTGTCAGAGCTGTTGTTGCTCCTCTGCAGGCATTTTGCTGTGTTTTCTCACTATATTTACTTAGAAATGCAGTAGTTCTGCTCAACTCCTAGGTCACCTAGAAACACCCAGAAAAAAAGAAGTTTGGGTGTCAGGAAAAAAAAATGCTGGAACAATTAGATTTTGGGGAAAAAAATGAAGCTAGTTAAGCAAAGTGGACACTGTGAGCCATTTGGGAGCAAGTTAAACATCACTGTAAATTATACAGGAAGGGCGTAATTCTACAAAGTAAAGTATAAAAGCTGGATGATCCAAGTGATCATTTCTGATGGGGTACTTACTGTTTATTATTTGGAGAGAGACAAACAATGGTCTTGTAATTCCATGGAAAAAAATAATTGAGACACCAGCATCTGCAGAATCTCAGTGAATAATAATTGCATATTTTATGCTGTTACTTCGCTATTCAGGATTGTACTTGAAATGGAGAAAAAATGCTTTTATTTCCTAAAGCTCATACAGGAAGAGTGATAGAGAAGGAAGTGAGTTAAACCCAAGGCAAATGTGCATCTTGATTATTAGTACTTTATTCTGAACTTTTGTCACAGCTTTCAAAAAACGTTTTAGAAGAGAATTAATTGTTACAATATTCTGGTCATTAGTTATCTGGGAGTTTTGTGTTCAAATGTTTATTTTAACATGACAATAATGGTTATTTGACAATGTTTTCATAGTTTAAGATATCTCAAGACTACACCTCTTTTTTTCACTACCTTGTATGTTTTTCTTTCCCAAATTATTACGATTTAAAGGAATGTAACATGATATTTGCTTCATTGAACCTCTGAGCTGGCAAACAGCTAAGGATGAAATGGATGATAGGAATATTAGCTTTTAAATTGTAGAGCACTAATTTAGAAACAACGTAGAACAATCTCATACAAGCTGATATTTGACTTTTTCCATGCCTAGATGATAATTCTGTGGCTGTTAAAGAGAAGAGAGCTATCTAGCGGTTATAGATGTCATCAGCTCTTGTCTAACAGCTATCAAGGACTGCATCCAACTGAAAAGGAACAGAATGGTTTAAGTCAGCCAGGAGTAATATAAGGTTTGGGATTAAGCTCTGTTACATAGGAGGACAAATTCTGCCACCTGCTATGGCTTTAAAAACTCAGTTTTTAAAATACAGGTTTCTCACTAATTGGAAGTCCTGTAATATTTTTAAATAAAAGTAGCAGCCAGTAATGGGAATTGAAGTGGTTATGATGGGAAATACAGTTGAAGGACAAGTTGCTGTGTACCCATGGAGTGGGGGAGAAAAGGCAAAACAGTTGGCAAGTGGCATACAGGAGATTTGGTTATTATTTATCGTGTAGAAGTGAAACAAGGCCTTCATGGCCTGCCTTGCTCTGGAGGATAATCAGTGTGTTAGTGGTCAGGGTGATACTCCATGGTGGATTGCACCAGTGTACTCTATAGAGCCTAAAGCCAAGTAACATTTGTTTACCTTAAAAAGGCATGAGAAACTCCAGGTCTAATTGAAGTTTCAGCATTTTTTGTTCCAAGAAATGGAAGTTACTCCACCTCTCACACCTGGTTTTGTGTCTTAAGTGTGAGGTCTGCTTCAGCAAGTACTTACATGAAAACAGAGCTCAGGTCTGACTGCAGGTTCAGGGCTTTAGCAGGAGTTAATTTTCATTAATTTAGGATTGTATTTTGTGCTTTTAAGAAAACAAGGTCTCAAAGAATTGCAAAACTCTCAGCTCCCATGCTGGCAGGTGGATCATGAAGAAATGATCTCTGAAATACTTTAAAGTCTTCCAAATAATCAAGTATAGTGACGAAGATTTTTCCAAATGAATTCTTAATGCAGGATATTCTACTGCATTGTTCTTCTATAGAGACTGCCAATTTCTTTCTTTGCATTCTTTATCTCACATTCTTTTAAGTACATGCTGTTACCTTTCTTTGTGCTGCTTCATATTCCCATTATTGCTGCTTCACTCAGTCAGGCCATTCCAACATACACATTGCACCTGCTTGGATATCTTTAAAACTACCTCTACAAATCCCTAAATCCATTACAGATGCAAACAAGAGCCTCGCAGTGAGACAGTCTGTCTTTTGGACACCAAGTTGTCATCAAAAATCTCACCATCACTTCTTCACCTGCTCATGTGGTACCCAGCTGTGCCTTGCTGTGGCCCTGCCTTTGCCTGGAGTGTGAGATTTGCTGTTCAGAGGAGAGATTCCCATTTCTGAAAGACTCCGTGTCAATCTCTAGCTGGCCCCCGTATGTTCTTCAAGAGAACATACACAATTAAGTTTTGATGGGGGAGAGGGGAATGCTTTAGTTCTTCTTCCATGTGCGTTAAAATATAAGTGCATATTGTAAAGAAAATATAGTTGCTTAAGGAAGCAGAGTGGTTAGAGTGAAAACTTCCAATAACTCTGGAAGCCAGTATCTTAACATGTTTTACATTACAGTTCACTGTGTTAACACTTGGCCACAGTGCTGTGCAGCTCCTAATGTATCAGAATTATGGAAACATCTGGGCTAAATAGCTTCATGCCGATCCACTGAGAAAATTCACCAAGGATTCAATACTTTTTAAGATATTTCATTCTCTGTCTAGGATAGTAAGTTGCATTATGCTTATATACCGATTTATGAAACACACAGGAACATTTTGTTTCTTTTTTTTTTTTTCTTTTAGTCTTTTAAGTGCCTACAGGGCACATCTGTGCTTTTTTATTAAGAGCTACGTTATGGCTGGGCCTTGCGTGGCTGCAGTGTGGGAGAGAAGCAGAGAGGTTCTTTTTCCCTTTGCGCAGCCCATCCAGAGACTGCCAAAAATCACAAACCTCTCCAGAGCCAGGAGTAATCCTCTGAAAGAAAGATGATTCTGCTGCATCTCTGTCCTGCTGGCCAGGAGAGCTGGCTGACCATGTGGGAAAGTACCAGATTACTCTGTTGCGACACAGCCAAGGTGCTCTGGTTGGAAGCCCCTTTGCTGCAGGCATTGCTTCCCACACGCTGTCTGTCCCTGGCACACCCTTCTGCTGGGACTGCAGGAGCAGCACGTCCGCTGGCATCCTCTGATCTCACCAAAGTGCTGTTCTGGGGACACCCAACTCTGCTTTGGTGTGTTTGTGTTGTGCTGGTACAGAGAGGATGGTCTGTAGCAAGCACTGAAATCTACCTTGAGGTCTCTTGTAGGGCACACACGGCTCCTGCTGACTGTGAGGTCTGTAGTGTTGTACACTGATCCCATTTGGTGTCATAAGGAGCTTTTGGGTTCCAAAACTTCCTTGCCTCCCTGAAAAGCGTGCATGCTGTATGTTGCTCTGCTGCATAAGCCTTACAAAAAACTAACAGCAAGATGTTGTTCTGGTGTGGCTTTGGCCTGTGCAGGTCAGTGCTAGGTATCAAAATGTCTTGAGTTTCAGTCCAGCAGATGATCAGTGTGGGGCTCACTCTGACACCATGTAAAATAACTGCCGTTAAACTTTTACTGATGGGCAAACCCTACATTCTCTTTCCTAAAGAGGTGAGGGATTGCTACAGAGCCTTCATTTTTTCCCTGGAAGTATTCATGTGCTGGATACGTCTTTGAATTGCTTCCTCCTGGCTCTGAAAGCTCAGCCTTCATCTGGTGTTCAGGCTGGACTTCAAATGAGGTGAGGAGCTGGAGAAGAGACGTTTTGTGCGTAAGGGACTGGACTGTCCTGTGGCACTTCCTTCCAAGGTGACAAGTTTGCTTAAGTTAACTGCTTGGTCAGGACTGAGTCCCAGTCACGGACTAGAGCTCTTCAGGTGCGAGGACACAGAGTTTTACTCTGGTATCAAGATGACATCTTTCTGTGTGGAGAAGAGAATGTTGTCATCCTTTCTCTGAGTGTCAAATAAAGCATATTCAGCCTTGCTTGTGCAGCATGAAGAACACATAAACTTTTTTTTTTTTTTTCCAAAAAGGATTTTTCCAGATCCTTCAATTTTACTCACATTTGAGAGCAGTAAATTAAACTCCTTCTCATGGCGTGAATTTCTAAATCGTCTGGTACAAAATTTTTCTTCTGTCTCCTTAATTAAATTGGATGTCTTCTTTTCTTCTAGTGAAGGGGATGATTTTCACCCACTGTAATGTTTTAAGCTGACGTGATAAACTCTTGCTCTGATGGAAAACCCGTTAAAAAGCAGACCTGGGAGCAGCAATACCAGCTTGTCACCCAACACTGATCTCCTTGAAGTAGGTGTGTGAACTTTAGTATCCCTTCTACCTAAGGTACAGGTTTTGTGGGGTACAAATAAGAACCCTTCTACGTTGTGCTGACTTGCTCTTCACTAGGCCAAAGAAATGTAAATACAGATCAGGAAATGTTCAAGGCAACGCATGGTATGGGGAGTTAATCTACTTTATATGCATATAGAAATCTTTTATAGGGATGATCATCAACACAAGCTCTTGTCTGATGTGCACTGTAAATAAAGTTGTGTCCCAGGCCTCTGTAAATCTCAGCAGCCTGGACTGCTCTGAGCATTGAGAGAACCCAGCTCAGCACGGAGAACAGAATGCTGACACGTAGCACTTCAGGTCATTGTGAATTTCCCAGCTTTAAACCGAGCCCTAAACACGACTGTAAAAGCGCTGTGATGAGGCCTCTGTGAGCATGAGCTTCCCAGGGTGCGCTGGGATTTTCTGGGATGAGAACAAAGCGCCTCTGTCTGAGGGCTCAGCGTTCTTCGTGACTAATCTGGAGCTGGAGACTCAGCCCCAACAGCAACTGGTTTCTCTGCTCTGGGTTCCAGCTGCTGGGCATAGTTTGTTTACTTTACCCTCTGCAAACCTTGTAATGTGTATACTTAAAGGAAAAAAAGTCTGCAAACTTCAGAAGATGAAAGACACCACTTCATAAGTCTTCCACCTCTGAGTATAGGAACAAAGAGCCAGCCATGATTATATTTAACGCATTGTTGCCAAGTATCCTGAAAATACATTGAGGAGTGCTGTATGATTTTTGTATGCACTGGAATATAGATGTGCAAAGCTGAACAGAGCTTCATTTCCTTCCTGTGATTGGTGTTTGCAATGGCTTAGAATCTCTTAAAATGCTTTGCCAAAGTGGGATGGTGAAGAAAAAACATTTTATTGATAGAATTGCTGTTTTTCTCTCCTTTTTTAATGTCATGAGCCTCCATGAAAGCACATCTCCCAGTTCTCTTGCCTGGAGTAAATTCCAGGAAAGATACATAGCACAGTGTGTTTCTTTGCATTAAACACCAGGTAAGTGCTGCAGTTGGACTTGTTCAGTTGGCATTACAGATGTTTTCAAGTCCCCAAATGTGCTGGTGACTGGTGTGTGTTCTGACATTCAGGAATACCCACGTGTCAGTGAGAATGAATTTCATGTCATTCCTGCTTTGTTGTAGATGCACCTTTCTCAGCTGTTCTTAGTACTGAAAGTGCCAAGTATCACATTCACACAGTTAAGGAAATCATTCATGAAATAAAAACATATTTTCCAGGACATTTATTGACTTCGTGTCCAAGGGGATCCCATCTGCAGCCCAGGAGGGAAATGCCATTTGGAAAAATCACAGGAGGATGTCTTGC
This sequence comes from Corvus hawaiiensis, assembly GCF_020740725.1. Lineage (NCBI taxonomy): Eukaryota > Metazoa > Chordata > Aves > Passeriformes > Corvidae > Corvus > Corvus hawaiiensis. The sequence continues at coordinate 71,542,253 of NC_063217.1, forward strand.
AGCTCTCACTTGTTCTCAGGACACCCATGATTCCTGTCAGTTCTCTCAGGTATTTTCAGTTGGAGAAAGATAACACAAACTGTTGTATGGAACAGTTCTTTATTTACGAATATTTATTCAAGCTTCTTCATTTTTTTACTGTTCTACATGGTCTTTACTGAAATTGGTGCAGTGTTTATCTGCAATGTTTTGGAAAATACTATGTTTTAAGCCTTTTTTAAAGGGAAGAAATAAGATAGGGTTGTCAGCATGTTCTGCATTCTCTGCTTTCCTAATGGCACGAAGTTCTGTGGAAAGTTGGAGGAAGAAGTTGATCCCACAGTACAAGAGGTTTGGGAAATCCCCATGGCACTGGGATGGTATTTTCCCAGGAATGTCTGAAGGCACCTCAAGGTAGGTGATGATTGTTACTTGTGTTTTGCAGTTGGTAAAATTAAACCACTAGAGGTTTAAGTGGTTCACCTGAAGATCAGGTAATAAATCCAGAGTGTGTTAAGCACCAAACTCCCCAGTTCTCAGCCTCTGGCAGCATAGCTCCACTTAGGAAAAAAGGAAAAAATCCCCAAACTCTCTAATTAGTCGTGGAAGGAGTGAATGTGCAGGAATCTCATACACTTTCAATCATACAGTTCTTTTTTCATTGATGGAAAGCATTTCTGGGGCTTGAGTTCACAGGGAGAAAGGGTGACTGAGGTGAGAAGTGTTCAAACAGCTGAACAAACCACACATGCACTTGAAATTACTGCAGGGTTTGTAAGTTCATAAAAGCCTCATAACTGTAAGGTTTATTAGCCAGCATAATAATTTTCCAAAGGAAGTAGGGGGTCTTGTGAGTTAATTATTGCTCCACTATGCTGCATGTGCTGTAACACTGGAGAAAAAGATGATTTTTCTTCTTTTTCTGCATGTGATTGACCAATACAGTGGTGATCCAGAGAGGTTATGTGGCTATAAAAATAAAGCAAAAATCCCCAGCAAACCAAAACCCCCCAGTAAGAGTGACAGTGGGGTGTGTCATGTTGAAATGCCTCCAGTAGAGATAACTCATTATTAATGCTCCTGCACACAACAAGGGAGCCTTTGGGGAACGTTTTTCTGTATGACTGTGCCATTTTTCTCTGACTTGCAAAAATGGTGCATTCACACTGAAGCTCATTCAGAGAAATGAACGTGGCACATCAGGGGAATGGATTTCAAAGCAAAATCCACAACTTTTAGGTGGAGTGATTTATTTTTCTGATGTGAGTTTTGTTAGGATAATGATCTTCAAAAGCGTGATTTCTGTGGTTAGAGTAATATCCTTGGTGAGCTTTCCTGCAGCTGGCTAGTATGATTCACTAAAAGTTGGTATTTTAGAATTTGTTGGTTTTTTGGGGGTTTTTTTGCAGGAAAAGTAATTTTTTCCACAAGACTCTGAAAGAAATTTATAACGCATATAAATGGAGTTTATTAAGGCTTTGGCAGATTGTGACCCACGTTAATTTGTAAAACTCAGCGTCTCGTAGCAAGTAGTCAAGTTTAGTGTTCTTGGGTTCAGGTAAAGATTCCTGGATACAATTCTCTGATCCTGACCTCAAGCAGCATGTTTTCTTGGACAAGAACATGTTTTCTCCAGTAGGTGTGGGACAAAAGCTTGTATATTGATCAGACCAGCTACTTCTATCAGATTTAAGGTATAATTCACATGTCTGAAGTGGGTAACGAATATAAAAGTATCTCAACAGCTGCATGAGCTAAACAGACATTTGAAAAGCTTTGGAGGCTTCCTAAAGCCTCCAAAGAGTAAGACTGAATAGTCAACCTACTAATTTTCCAAGGGAAGTAGGTGATGTGAGTTAACCCTCCAGTACGCTGCACACATTTTAGCAGTAGGAAGTGCCATATGGAACAGTGTTTTCACCTTTTTATTTGCTGACAAGAAGTCAAAAGCACAGGGAAAATCCCTACAGTTGGTTCTTTTTTTTTTTTTTTCCCAACTGCAGACTGTTATGCCACTTTAAATAAACACGGTAATCTACCAGACTGGTATTAAGATAAATGTTTTGTGGCCTCAGCTAAGTCCATTTCCTGCACTCATTTCTCAGCGTGCAGTTGAGAATGGCAATAGCTGGAGCACTTGGGAGGGATCTGGACAGAGACTGATAAAGTACTCGGTAAAAAAGAAGGAGCTGATCACACCCATGGGTGGTCCTTTGCAATGTTTTGTTTACAGAGATCTCTGGCACTATTTGCAACAAAAGCATTCTTCTGACAGGAGGCTGTTCTGGTTTTTCTGAAGTGTTCTGTATGAATTAATAGGCAGATGTCCTAAAGAGGGAGATTGAGAGGGCTAGGGTTAAAATCCACTGATGTAAGAGATCGTGCACTTCTTCTGTGTGTAACACGAAACATCTGTCATTTATAAAGGTGATTGATTGCCAACCCGCTTATGTTACCTGAACAAAGGATTTAAACCCAGAGTTGAAAATGGACTGCTCAGCTTAGTGGATTTACTCCTGAGTGGATCCACTTGCTTGTTTGGGAGACTAAGAGATACTACATGATAGGGCTTTGGACACTTGGGATATCCATGAGATTGAAAGGCCAGGTATTCAGTAAGTTTTCCTTGGGACAGGAAGAAACAAGGCAGGTCTGGCCCTACAGAGTTGTTTGCAGGCTGAAGAGAGTTCAAGTTTAGCAGAAGGTGTTAGATCACTCTAATGAGTCTAAAAAGTTTCCAGATAGTGACAGGAGACTTCACAGCAGAATTCCAGAAACAGCAATCCAGATAAAACAGCTCTGGAGTCCCCTTTTTTGTTTTTAGCTTTCTCTTCAACATCTGTGTTTTTTCCAGTGAAACTTTTTGTACCGCTAAGGTACAGTAGACAACGATCCCTCTGCGGCAATATTTCTCCTCCTAGATCTTGAAGGAATACTGATTTAGCTTCCATAGTTTATTTACTGGCATTGCCTGTGCTGGCTGTAGGAAGATCATAACAATGTAGTACTGTGAGTAATGATGCATGTGGGGGCCTGATGAGCTCCCAGCAGGTCTTCTGATGGCTGATGCCACGTTGCAGGAAACTTAAGAGAAGCCCTTCAAATCATCAGGTACTTTTTCCCTCTTAGGAGCTGCTGCTGCAGAGTTTCAAGATTCCCTTTGAGTGGTGTTATCGTTCCTCTCTGTCCTGTGGGAGAGCAGAGGCTGCTTTATGAAGCTAGTCATGGGAATCCTCACTGCTGTCTCACTAGAAATCATGTACAAGATGCCATTGCAAAAAGATGGATTTCAGAATTGCATGTATACAGTGGATGATAAATACAAGTGACAACAAAGAAACGTCAATAAGAACTTCGTGTAGGAAAGCTACTGCACCGACTCAATCTCCTTCAGTAAAAATGAGTGTGGTCCATAGATTCTGGTTATTCCAGCAAAGCACAGTTTACCTTATCACATTTTCAGTTTCATCTAAACTTGCAGAAAGGTTTATTGGAGCCTTGAACTCTACATCAAAACAAAACCTTTAAAAACTTCAAAACTTTACCAGTCTTTTTTTCCCCCATCCACTCCTTTCTGTTCAAATCCGTTTTTTCCATCAGCTGAGGACATTGGCAGATGAATTGGTATTCCTGAGCTAATAATATTCATTCTGGTGGGACCCCAAACTGAGAGAGGCCTTGATGGGTGTTCCCCTCCAGCAGCGACCTGTGGTTCTTGGCAGCCCTGGGAAGGAAAGGGGCGACACCAGCCAGAGGAAGGGTTTCTGCTTTCAGTGCACCAGCCAGATTTTGGGTGCTGCTGCCAAGAATGCAGATTTTATTAGTGCTGCAAAAAGAAACTCTGTTCAGGGGTCTTTATTTTCAATTCCAGTTTAATTCATGTTAATACTGCAAAGCGTATTCTCCACTACCCTGATGCCGTTTCACATCCCCGGGTGGAGTTGCCCTCGTGTGATGGAGTGGAAATGGGTTCAGGGTCTTTAGGGAGTTTGATTTATTATACCAGATTTGATGCATAAATGGGCAAATTACGTGGGTGGGGGAGAGATGGGGTAGGGAGAGGAAAGGCCTGGGATATGTGAACTGGTTTCAGTAAGAACCAGTGTGAAATTTCATCCCCTTCTTAAGAAGAAACCAGCCTTTTCAAAGTCTCCCCATTTTTCCAGACTTTAAGTAAGTAAGTAAGTAAGTAGCCCATGCTTCCACTTGTTGGCTTCCAATGGAACCCAGAACCAGGGGGTACAAAAGAGACACAAAAAGTCATTTAATGGCTTGAAATGAAGTAGTTACAAATGGATGAGGATGGGATAGGATTGGTTCTTAAGAATTGCCCTATTTGGTTTCTGTAGCAGAAGAAACCTGAAGAATTTTGTTCACCTATTGGTATGTTCACTATATACATCAAACAGGCTATGCCAGGTGCTTGAATGAAGAAACACTTAATTCCTGAAACTTTCATTTACATTAGCTCTAAACCCTCATTTTGTTACTTACTTTAATTACCCAACCCAAATAAACACTGAGGAGTGTGTCTCACATTAATTTGGGCCCAGACTCAGCAAGGTAATTTAATTAAGCACCAGTATAATTCACAGCACATTAGAAGTCCCACTGAAACCTACTTCTGCCGCTTTGCAGTTGTTTCGAAGCTGGTTTTATTTCTTGACGCTCCAATACAAGCCAAGCTTATTTTTTTTTTTTTCATTTCAGCTCAAGTTATGAGCAGGGGAGAAAGGCAATTTGAGGTTAAGTGGAGAAAAATTTTACAGACTACTTGGGGAAAAGCTGAATTTTAAGTAGAAATGGATGTAGAGGAACTGAAGCACGTGTGGGCTGGGTGTTTCTCAGGCTGCAGGTGGAGGATCCTTGCTGTGTCCTCAGTTCCCAAGGGTACTGCTTGGATGGGTCTGCACAGGAGGGGACAGGAGGCTACTCTTTCTTAAATACCCTGGGGCTGGGCTGTGTTGTGCCTCTCACGAGAAGTGCCATGATAAAAATCTTGTTGGATGCTGGCAGAGACCAAATCTGCACTTGATTGCTCACCTTGCTTGCCTGCATAGCTTGGAGTGTGCTGGGGGAGCCTTTTGCTGCTGCTGAAACTGTGGCAGAGGAACTGCCCAGATGAATTTCTGTCCAAAAGTTCTAAAGAAACCCTCACCTTGGCATTAGCTTGGTTGGAATATTTACTTTTAAGATCCAGCTTGCTCAGAGTGTGGTCCTGCTCATGTTGGTATGAATAACTCCATTATGTAAAAAAAAATCACGACTGCATAAATTAGAAGAAACTTGGACCTTGTGCCATTCTTTCAAAAAATTGCAAATGCAGTTGGGGAATTGACAAATATCTGGAATATTAATTGAAAACACCAAAATACAAAATTTTTTATTTCTTGTTGTGGCTACAACAGTGTTACAGCTCACTCTCTTTTAGCTTTAAATAATTGTCTCGATAATTAAAGATTTAGTTTTAAACCTATTAAAATCACACTATAAAATTAGTGCCAGTTCTATATAAAATGTAGAGAAACTTAGCCCATGTGAAATGGTTTTTAGTCAAGGAAAATACCTAAACAACTTTCTGGAAGTTCTGAAACATTTTGACAGAACTTCTGATGTAAAGATAAAGATTAGCTGAAAGGTTAGCATTTTAAACCAAATCTTTTTTGTGTAAAACAAGAAGAATCAATCATCACGTTAAAGGGGGACTGTTATAACAATGAAGCAATTTATCAAATGCAAATGCAGGGTTATGAATAGACTCTAAAAATCTCTTAGCTTCTTGTCCAGAGCTGCTTTCCCACAAAAGTTAGCATTATGTCACTGACAGAGTTGCTGGGAAACTGGGATACTTGCACGGAGAAAATTTGTTTGGAAAATGTTTCTATTTTTGGATTTATCAACATATAATTCTGAAAAAAGACTTTTCTCATTCTCTCCATACCCTCTCCCTCTGTTTGCCTAAAATTTCAAATGGGAATGCTGCTGCCTCAAGTGAATAGTGGTGCTTGGAAGCATTTTAACTTTGTACAATAACACAGAAATGCAAAGTTGTTATTTAAAATATTAAAGAAATAATCCCTTAAAAATAGCACTGCTGTGTTTTCAAGCAGTTTCAGTTGCTACCACTTATTTTAACTGAATTGTTTGTTTAATTTGCAGCACACCTGCTGTGCAACCTGGTCAGTCTGTGGCAACTGCTGGATTACTCCTGTTTCTTTATCTACTCCTCGGGAAATGTTTCTGAGTCAGCAAAGGGAACCCAGCACATTTTCCAGCATCCAGGAGGGAAGTCTTAGGAGAAAGACGGGCAAACCATTGATGAGCCAGTAATAGTAAACAGAAAGGAGGAAGAGCAAAGTGGAGCAGCTTGAAAGGAAGGCCCAGGTGGACACCAGCAGGAAGTGCTGAGCACTCACTCTGTCAGTGGGGTAAGAAAACTCAGAGCAAGCACACACAGCAAGATCATGATGAACTTCTCAGAAATTAGCCAAATTGTGTTGCACAAATTTATAATCCCTGCTACACTAAAAGTCACAGCAGGGGTGCTTGTCTTGGTCTTGTCTCTGACACTCCTGTTCTTCAGAGAGCTTAATGCTGTCCAGGGGCTGGAAGTGTGGAGGAAGCCCTTCCTTCCTCCCAGCTGCACCTCACATGTCCCAGGACCACCACAAAAGGGATTGGGGTTAGGGTTCTGCTCTTCAGAACAAGCAGCCAGCCCTAAGCCTTCTTCTCTTACAGGCCCCTCATTGTCCTTGTCCTTGTTCTCCAGGTTTTGTCTGCTCTGTGCACATCCTCCTGGGATGGTGGTGCCCGCAGCTGAGCCTCCTTCTTCCCCCCACCAAGCCAAACACAAGTGTTGCTCCCATGTGTTCTACAGATGACACTTGTTTATTCTTCCCACAATGGTTTTCCATTTTTTCCCAGCAGCATGATGTTGTTGACTCATATCTGTGATTTAATATACTATAGCTCAGTAAGGAAATGGTAGAGGATTTGTGGGTTTGATTTTTTTCTTGCCTTTCTGACTGCTTTAATAAACAGAAGAAGAAGGTACTGTAGAATCACTGGCAGATTTAGCTTATTTAATTTATTGGTTTTCTCAATGCTGAGGTTGAAAAGCCACATTCACATATGTACCTGCTGACATCATGATGTCATTAAGACTGGGCTATCAGAAGAATTGTAGAGCCCCTTCTAATGGTATCAGCTGAGAGAGTTGTGCTTGACTTCAGGTTTGTTTGTCTTCACAAATTAATTTTAACCATATTTTTTTAAATTGGGTCTGAAGTCAGAGTTTGAAAGTGAAGCTAAAAATCTAGTCCTTATTTCTCTTTTGTTTCTGTAAAGCCAAAAGATTGCTGTCCCCTCGCTGTCTGTGTCACAGCAAGCTCAACTTGTTTTCAGCCAAAATGTTATTTGTGTGTCTAAGCCTTTTTCCTCCTGTCAACAAATCCATATTGATGGAAGGCTCAGTTTTGTTATTCATGCTTAAAACTATGTTTTAACTTGCAGGTCTACACTGGAGCCATTATGGTGTGAGAAATATCAAAGATAAGAAGTCCTACAAAGCCATAATTTGTGTGCAAGCTGACATGGTTCAGCAGCATGGACAGGGATAAAAAGGTTGTGGGGGTTTTTTGGGGGTTTTTGTTGTTGTCTTTGTTTTTTGGGGGGGGGGGGGGTTGGGGTTGTTTTTGGGGGGTTTTTTAAATTTAAAAAATGATTTGGAAACAGATGAATGCTTAACCTCTTGAGACCAAACATATGTTAGTGTGAAGTAGCAAACTTGTGTGTTTGTTGTCCAGTTCATGACTACAAGCTGAAAATATTTTGACATCACTAGTTAAAGTTTGATAAAGGTAATTACTGGCATAGAAGCACCCAAGATGTTTGCCATGTTGGCTGCCTTTCAGTCTATCCCACTGAATATTGCAGTGCTTTCCAGTCAGACATTAGAGACCATGTCATGAATGCTTACAGCAACCTGGCAAAGTTTCCTGCCACTGTATGTGCACTGGCTCCATAAATCCCAGAGTATTTATTTCTGGGTCTGTCATTTTCTTCTTAGAAAAACATTTAATACTCAGACTGTATCTTCTGCACACATTCAAGTGGGAAAAGAAAAGAAAGAAAAAAGAGGAAAAAAAAAAAGAGACTTGCAGTAGTTCATTTTCAGCTCGTGTTTTGTGTTTGTGGGTGTTGCAACAGTTGTAGATCCTGCAAAGTGGAATGGTTCTTGATTTAGTCTGTGACATGATTTTACTCATTCTCCCACTGCTTCCTGAGCTCAGCATGTCCCAGTGTTGTTTGGGAGAGATATGGAGTCAGCTGGCTGCTTTTCCAGGCAGCATTAGTGTCCCCATGCCTCTCCTTGCAGACAGCAACTTCTGTGTGATAAGGCTAAGTTTTCAGCTCTGAACATTCATCAAAACACACCATTACTCTAGTAAGAACATTAAACTGAGATCTCTGATGCATGGCCAATTTGTCTCCTACACAATGCTCTTCTCAGTTTGCACCTTTAATGCAGCAGGTTTGGAAATAGGCTTTGAAACAGGACCATGTGGCTGAGCACAGAGAGCAGGAACCAGGAGGTTTGACAATTGCATCATTATCTGTGTCATGCAGACGGAGCAGCCCCACAAGAGAGAGCTCTGTATCACAAATGTAGTGGTGGAAATGGGAGTCAGTCCTCTCTCTCCCCATCCAGAATTTTGGGCAGTAGGCTGGGCAAACAGCATGGATGGTTCAGGGCTGCATTTTTTAGCTCCTGGGCTTTTTGGTTTTCCTTCCTTCTTTCCTTCCTTCTTTCCTTCGTTTCCTTCTTTCTGTCTTTCGTGCATTGGTAGCTTATCCCTCCCTCTTCTCTACAGCATCCTTGAGGCCGATGTGCTGCTAGTAGAACTAGACACTCATATTCAACCCAAATCTCTTCTGCTTTTTTGCCAGCTCTACTTGCCAGTTCCAAATGGTCAGGGGAGCAGTGGTTCTAACCAGGCCAAGGGGCATGTTAGGAAGTGAGAACAGGAGACTGTGAGCTCTTACCAGCAACAAGAAAAGGCTGCAGACAGCTCAGCAGTCATCAGGACTGGAGAAGGATGGGGGCAGAATGCTGGGAATGCTGCTGGTTCCTGCAGAATTCCACTGGAATGGGTATTTCTGACTTAAGGGGAAAAAACCCTCCCCATAAAGAATAGGGTGGGTTTAGTTCTTAGGACATTTAATGATGTACTGGCACATAGTAACTGCACTATAAATATAGTCTGAAAAAATATGAGCTTAGTTTGGAAGCTGCTCTCAGCTAAATTATGGGGTTTTTATCCTGACCTAAACTGATCCCACATGTTCCTGGAGTCTCCCAATGTTTGAGTGCACAGTAAATCAACTGTAATTTTTGCTTTTTATTGCAAAGAATGAACAGAAGAGATTGGAAATTATATGACTTTGGCATATGTTTATCACATGGTTCAGGATTGTTTGATATCTTTTTAGCTTTAAGATTTAAATAAAGTTTAAAACAGGTATAGAGGATCAAAACTTGTTAACTGGCATTAGCTCAGAGAAAGCAGCCTGAGGTTTACCAAAGTGTTCATTTCACAAACATTCAGTGCCTCTACAGAGAAGAATGCACTGATTTTACAAGTATTCATGTGTTCTGCTCACACATACTGACTGTGTGAAGAAATAGTACCACAGTAAGGAACAGTAAAGGAGGAGGAAATAGCAAGTGACTTCTTTGGTTATGATACCCACTGCTTTAAAGCAACAGCCGTTGTACCCCTGGATCGTGGTGCTTCTCCTTCAAAAAATGAGCACATTCAGTATTTACTCTTTTTAACTCTCCTAAGGCCTTCTCTTCCCTCTTCCTCACTCCTCCTTGTTGTACCCACTTCAGGGGTGATGCCATAAACAAGTGTCTGCTCTGCAGCGTGGAGCTTAGCCTGCCCATTTCAGCTTTGAAACTCTTTGCCTTTCTGTTCACAGACACATTTTTTTCATCTGATCCCTGCCCTCCAGCCTTTTTTAAGATATTTCATACTTTTTGTTGCTGTACCTTGTTACTTCTTCCTACTCTTTGGCTGCTTTTTCCAATTTTTTTCTTTTTTTCTTTTAACTTCAGAGTTGGTATTTGTATTCTTTACTGGTACTACTGAAATATGGCTAAACTGTCTTCTTGAACTTGGCTTTCCTAATGGACTGGCTTTCCCCTCTGAAACATTAGTCTTGCAGCATGAGTTTTGTGAGCTGACTGCCCACACAAGTCTGCTGCCATGTGGGCTGTAGAGTCAGCTTGTCTGAAGCCTTCCTCAGTAATTACCAGGTAATAAAAGTTAACTGCCCCATAAAACCACATGGATGAACCATGCTATTGCTGGCTTGCCCTACTCAGCCATCCTCTTCCTGTGTGCTTGATCTTTTGGGCAGGGGAAAGGACTACCCAGGGTCCCTTTTGGCACTCTTCTCTGTGTTTCTGATAACTGGCGACCTGGCTATGGGCTGCTGCTGACAAGGCTCAGAAGCACATCTCAAACTAGGAGCCTGAAGCAGTGAATCTGAGCTAAGAAGTTCCTACTTTATCTGTCAGAAGGGGGGAAAAAAGAAGTTAAGGCACTCCAAACTCCTCCAACACTTAACTGTTCTCTAGACACCTTGAAAAGTGTTACAGAGTAATGCTTCAAAGCTTATCTGTTGGCAGCACTATAACTGCTGCAGAGTGAAGGTGTCTAACATGGACTCAAAAAGAGATCAGCTTTGCAACTTCCCTGAATTGGCCATGACTCAAACTGGCAGAACTAGTCTTGATTTTGTAGTTCAGTAGATGTGTATAATACCTTTCTGGAGAATTGGAAGTGTCAGGTTTCTGCCAACCTGCTAACATGATTTATATTGCTCTTGTAACTTGTAATTTTTACTGCTGAGGCTCTGGTATCTTCTTTTCTCGTGTGTGTCTTCTACCTCATTTTTTACTTCTCGATGAGATAACAATCCCATTTGGGGGTTGGGTGTTTTTTTTTTTTTCTTTCGTTATTACTAAGTAACTGAGTTTTCAGTCTTCTTCAGGGGCTGCAAGTATGTCTGTGCAGAGTTCCTGGGAGAATTGTAAAGGAGTTTAAAAATGATACAGAAGGCTGTTAAAATACAGGTGGTAGCTTGGGAGGGGAAGCTGCTGAGTTGTAGAGCATCCAGAAATAGCCAGAATATCTTAGGATATCACTTAATCCATGCTCCTGCCCCAAAGAAGAATCTTTACACTAGTACTCCTAACAGAGGCTTGTCTAAATTGTGCTTACATAATGACAACCCTTCAGCCTCATTAGGCAGCCGCTTACCCTTAACCTTAACCCTTGGAAAGATTTTCTTAATCTTGAGTCTTAAGTATTCCAGGATCCCAGAAAGAACCTGTTTGGGATAGCGCCAAAAGAATTCAGCTTCTCTTTTGCTTGCTGCACTGACTTTACAGGAGCGGAGGAGGGAAGCAACAATATGAAAGGTACTTCCAGAACAAAGTGGGTATTTTCAGTCTTTTTTGTCAGATTGATTCTTTTGGTCATTAACGTTGCTGGGAATGCCTGCAACCACTTCAGGGTGTCCCCTTTGCAAGAGGGATCACAGCTGAGTGTTTCCTGCACTGAAAATAAAATCCTGAGCTTTCTGCAAGGGCTGCACATGGCCACACTGCTTTTAGTTAAAAACCAATAGGCTGAGAGCCAGGCTGAGAGCCAGGCTGAGAGCTAGGCAAGGGAGCTGAGAAGGGGAAGCACTTGAGAACGCCTTGATTAATAGCATCCCTAAATGACAATGGCTGTTTTATGGTTTTTGTAAGGACTACAGTGTTTCTCATACATAAAAATAGACAAGATGTGGTTGCAATTAATGGAGAGCTCTTTGTTGAAGCTGTTGACTGTAGGAAAGAACCCAAGGGTTTCTTAAGCTCCTCAGTTGTAAAACTAACTAAATACATCTAGGGCTGCCTTGTGTCACTCCATGGCATCTTTCAAAGCTGTAATTAGCAGATACCTCATGAGTTGTGGCTATAGCATGTGGATCAGATGACTCAAATATTTACTTTAGGCCTCTGATTCTCTGTCTCTACATGAGGGAGAATAACTTGGGTTTAACGTCTAGAGACTCATTTTTCTTTGGTTGTCTTGCCTAGACACTTCCTTTCTTCCCCATGGTCTGTCAAACTGAGTCCTCTCCGGTTTCATCAGTGGCAAGGTACATCTAAAATGTTTACTGGTGAGTCCTTGCTTCATGAAGCCTATTTTTTATTTGGTAAGAAAATAATCTGAAAACTGAATTTTCACTTTCATTTTTTTGCAAGATTGTCCTGATGTTTCCCAGTGCAACTTTGGAGCACAGGAAACAAATAAAGCCGGGCTACGTTTTTAGCTAGGAAAGGTAAGGGGCAGCTACAGCCTTTGTTCCACTGCTGTCTGCTTGAACAAAGGTAACAGCTCACAGTGTCAAGAAAGAAGTTGTTTTCAGGACAAGAGTTTGTGTGTCAGTTCAAACTACCTAGTTTGAAGCCTTCCATTTTTTTCAGCCCCCAGGCATTTCTTCTGTGTTCTTTCCTTAGCCCATTTGTAAACTTTGAATATTAGCTTTGTCATTAATTTCATATTGACTGTGCCTGAGCTGACCTTGGTTCAGAAATTTCCTAATTGCTCCCTGTGCTCAGCCATTCCACCATAAAGGATAAATACTCAGATGGACTAAATATTGAGCTACATCAAAGATAGATCTCTCTGTTAGCTGTTTTTGTACACAGCTGGTTGTTCCTAAAGACTGTTCAAAGCCATTCTGTAAGAAATAACTGCATGAGTTCGGCTGTGAGAACAGCACTACACCTAGACCCATACCTGCAAATAGTGTGTTATGGGCAGCTCCTATTGCATGTACCTGAAACGGATTTATTCCTGCAATCAGCACTTTCCTAGGCATGCGTCCCAGGGGACCTGAACTGAATGTTCAACAATTCTTTAATGAAGAAAGAAAAAGCATGGGGGAGGTTAGCATGTGCTGTAAGTGTATCTGTTTTATAACAGTCATGGTTGTCACAATAAACGTGATTGATGTGCTCTTCATCACCAGCCACTCTCTTAATTCTTTAGATGGTGGCAAAGATGAATAGGGAGCGAACTTCATCCTTCTGAAAAGCTGTGAATTTAAGCCGTGCCAATCTCATGGTTACAGGCAGCTGACTGAATCCCATGGGAGGTGCAGTCAGGCCGGTAGTGCTTTTCCTCACAGTGATTTTTCATGTGCCAGTCTGGTTCGCCCCTCAGCCCAGTTTTATTTCTCTCGATGAAAACAGGGAGTACTTTTTCCTTTATCAAATTGGCTGTAGTCTTTGGGCACTGAGTAATTCATATGAGTTACGCAATTTATGGAAGATAGGCATTACTTTGGCTCCAAGTTCTGTCAAAATACTTAAGTTTGTAGTTACATTTCTGTCTATGACAAGGATTTGTCATATAGTCTAAAGATACGGGTATTCTTTGGGTTTTATTAACCACACACAAAGCTGCAAAACTAACTCCTGTGACTGGTGGGAACACAAGTTTCCATGAGCCATCAAGTAGGTAAATAACTTCTGCTAATAAGATAGCCTGCCTTGTCTGTCAGTCAGGCAGATCTTATTCTTCTGCTCGCTGCTTTCAGACATACTTAATGGACTGAACTAAAGGAAAATGCCTCCTAGCAAGGATCTTCTTGCTTGAAAGATGTTTGTAACTCTCACTATGAAAGCTTCCCCAAAGTGATCTTTTTAGGATCTGTTTAAAACTAATGAGAAAATCCAGAACTAAAATAGGTAATGAGAGTCATTTAATTGCTTCAGACTATAAGGAAAGTAATTATCTACTTAATGATTTAGGCTATCAGCCCTTGATCTAGAGCTGAGGGTCTGAACTGCACAGTGTGGTCTGCATCTGGGAACACAAAGGTACAAATTGCCTGAGCATCCCTACTCCACCAGAACCCTCAGCTTCCAAAGTAAATGGGTATTGTCATGAAAAGGCTGGAAATAGTGAGACTGGGAGATGCATGGCATGGCCAGACACTTTCCATTAGAGTCTCCCACCTCTTGGTGAAGCCCCTGGACAAAAATATTGGTAATATTCCATCCTTTTCTTCCAAAGAGGTGACTCATGTCTGGGATCCTGCAACTTTTCCTAAAAGGGAGAGAGTGAAACTGCTGTTGTAGAAGAACTGATTGCAGTGTTTTCCCTCCCTTCAGACCAACATTTTTAACTGAACAAGGATAAAACTGGCAGATAGTCTTTAAGTTTTCTGTCTTGAAATTCCAAACCATTGAAAACAACTAAGCCTGTTCCTGAGTGTTCACTCAGAGAAGAGACATAGATAAATAACAAAATTGCGTTTGGAGATGAACAGATGAGTTGACCTTCTGGTCTTTTCAACTTGTTTGCAGTGATTGATGTGAAATTATTATAAAACAAAAATCTGATTGTCTTATAATTTAAAAAGCAGCTGCTGAACTGTTTGTGAAACACAATCAAAGGCTGGTTTACTTCTCATTGTGAGGGTTTGGGTATTTGTACTGAGTGAGAGGAATGGGTTGCTCGTAACCTACCAGGGCAGCCTGCTATGGTCTGACCTCAGTCTGCCGGGCAGTCTCCCCTTCATAACCTTGGAAGGGGCTCAGCAGTTTCAGCTGAGATGGGATTTAATCACCTTAATTGCCTATGATGTCTAGGAGCACTGGCAGCTGGATAGAAGGAAAGGATTCCTGTTGGTGCCCACACTGACACACCAGCAGAACCCATCAATTACCTCATGGGTTTGACAACAGCTGCTGGGCCAGCCCATGGCTCCAGCTCCACACTGACCACAGCAGGTATCCACACCTTCCCATGAAGAGTAGATGGCTTAGGGCACTGGAAGGAGACTTATGGGACAAAAATAAGCAGGGAATCAAGTTCTATTAATTTTGCTCCTCATGGAGTAAGCTTTTATTATTGGAGTGGCAGAGCAGCCCCACAGGTCATTTTCTGTCCGGGTGAGATCCCTCTCATCCAGTTTTCAAATCAGGTATCAGTATGTCATGTGCACCTATTTTATTTCTTCTTTTCTTTCCTGCAGAAGGCTTGTTATAAATACAGTCAGAAATTCTAGGAGTTTCTTTCATTTTGAACACATTTATGAAATATATATATAATATTAGTGGAACAAAGGCATAACCAGTACTTGTGTACCACTTGTGGCCATCAAAGCATAACCAGAACTGCATTTTACAGGCTATGTATATTTTAATGTCCTTAAAAATTGTCTTCAGTTGATTTTGAAGACGGTCAGAGGTTGAAATACTGAGTATCTGTTTTGAGAACGTTATTCCAAGATACAGCAACTGGCAAAGATAATACAGTAGTTTAATAACCTGTGGTATGTTCCTGCAGAGTGGATATAATTTTAAAAAATAATACATAGCTCACAATGCTTGGATGTTATTGACAGATGAGTGAATAGAGAACCAAGCTGCAGCCAGTAAACTTCATCTTTTGTGTTTTGAGATAAGCTCGTTTGAAGTCTAGTAGCTACTTTTAATTGTTGTTCATTAACCTTGAATTTTGGCCCCTGAATAACAGGTGGGGGCTACTGTGACCAATGTTTTGGGGAGCTAGAGCAGAGTGTGATGTGCTGATGTGGGAATAGGGTACTGTAAGACACAGCAGCCTTGGCTGATGACTGAATTGCAGCTCTTAGCCTGGCTGGGTTTTTTTGTTTATTTGTCCAGGAGAAGGGGGAATACTGAAGAAATTGTGCATTATTACAACAGTGAACAGTTGGCTGTAGTTTGTATCAAGAGACAAAGAAAGTCATGCCTAATGACTAAAACAGACAGCAGGTTGCAAATTTGGGCTTCATGATGCATTCCAGCCAGTAACATGAAAGACAGGAAATACCTTACATGTGCTGCCTTTGGGAAACCAGAGAAGATATGGAGGTCAAGCATGGCTCTGCTACGTTTGCTGATAAATCTTTTCTAATAGTGGGCTTTTTCCTTTATCTTTTCTTTTTTTCTCCCTGAGCAGCAGGAAGATGAAGCAGCCTTGCAGCCAGCTGCTCAGCATTGGTCACTGCCTGCCAGAAGGATGGGCCCATCATCGTGGCCCAGCACGGCCGTTCATCACCCAGCACGTGCAGAGGTGGGCTTGGGAGTGACCTTGAGCACTGCACCAGAAGCACTTGGCCAAGCCAGTGGTAATGTCCATCCCTTATCTACAGGCACAATCCAACAGGCTGCGCAGTCAGGGATGGCTCTGGAGCAGTTTGTAACTGCTGGCATTTGAGAGCATGTCTAAATTCAATTTCGTGAGACCCCTACAATGTTTGAAAACTCTGGTGTTATTAGGGCTGACAGAGCCCTCTGTCTGTATTCCTTTGCACTCTTGGAAAAATAACGTGGCAGACTTAAGGGGGTGTTGTTATTTCTGTTAGCAAAATCTGGGAAAGTCACTAGAAAAATGGTGTGGTAATGAAAACCGTAAAATGGTGGGGGTTTTCGTCATAAATCCTGAAAAGCTGTGAAAAATGGCAACTTTACAGTTGCTATCCAAACACACCATAATAGAGCAAATGACATTATGTGGTTCCTAATATTTTGGCTGTTACCGTTCCTGCTAGAATGACAAGTTAACACTGGCTGCTTTTATGTTACTGAGGAGCAGGATCTTTGTTCCAAGCAGTTGTCATTTAAAAAAGGAAAGAGCAGAAGTGAAGGAATAAGTTTCATGTCATCGATGGATTTCTCTTTCTCAGCTCTTTAATTACTTTATTGTGGTAAGAATGATGAAGATTTTGTATATAGTCATAGTTAAAAATCAGCCATTCTATGTCAGGAAAAATACGTGCTGAAGTTCAGTCCTGTTTCAGCAGAAACCACTATCCAAATTCAGAGTAAGTTCAATATTATAGGTTAAGGGATGCAATCCCTGGGTTCGAGTGCAGTAAAAATCGACCGGAAGCCCAGAGAATCAGCCAAGAAACACTTTCAGAAGTCTGGATTTCCTGCGCATAATGAATTCTCAGAACGTCTTGTGGCCCAACAAGGTACAAATTAGGTTGTTGGTTTCCAGCTGCAAGTTATTGGTGTGGGGAATGACATGGATCAACAAATGCTTATGCACTTCCATGTTTCTGGACTTTAAAGAGCTAGTGACAAGGTAATTGCTTGATAGATGCAGTATGTTATGGGACCACTATCCAAATAACCAACATCAGCATTTAGTCATATTGTCAGCATATGAGTGATCCGCTCTCAAATTGTGTCTGAAAGCAACAAAACCACATTTTCTCAGAAAAAAGTTACATTTGCATGTTCAGTGGAGAAAAATCTCTGCTGGTGATAACACATTGTGGTCAAAATGTGTTCAAAATGGCTAAGTAACTTCTGCCAGATAAACACACACTGAATTTATTCTGTGAAAACTAAGCACGAGCTTGGCTGGCAGAGCACAGCCCTACTCAGACATGCTTATTCTCCAAATGAACTCTGGGAACCAGTCTTGAAATTCCAGTTCAGTTGGAATTCAAACTTTCATTGCTCTGAGCAACGCCACGAGTTTACTGAGTTAGTGAATAGGTTTGGTTGCTTTCATATGAGCCTTCCAGAAAGCAAATTAGGAAAAAACCCAGATCAATAGCATTGAAAATGTCCATTTATATATTATTATACTTGGGTCTGCTTGCATTTTTTTTCTCCATAATCATATTGTCATAAACATTTTCCATTGAAAGTATAAAGTGAACAACCCTTTTATTTTTCCAGGTTGATGAATTTTTAGGAAGATGAACTGAATAACACATAAATCAGAAAGTGTTGATGGTTGTGTTTCCATGCATTGGGGCCATTTATGAAGGAAGCTATAAGGCAGTTTTCATGTATGAGGTAAGAAAATGGTCACTAATAGGTCTTAAAGCATTTTAGGAGACTTTGACCTTATGTCATGTTAAGCCAGTAAGTTAGAAGTGACTCAACTCTATTAATAACAAATGAAAGTAGGCTTGAAATTTCTGTAAAGTGCCCTTAGAATAAATTTCACCTCAAACAAGTTTCATTGTTCTCCAGGTTTTCCCTGGTATTTTTCAGCTGTGGGCGCATGTAAAATATTAAATATTATCCATTGTTTAGTGTCACTAGTGCCACACCATTCAGGAAGTGCATTTGGCTTGTCCTGGGGCTAAAAAAAAGACTGAATTGTACTTGACACAGTTTCTTGTTACAGGGTCTTGCATGCATGTTTCTCTCTAGAAAATGGGTCAACATTATTGGTCTGTCTTTCCATTATTGCCATTTTTCTATTTTTAACATGTTTTCTATTAGTGTGCCATAACTCATGTTAAAAATCAGTTCGTCCTGTGTTATTGACTCTAGATATTGCTCCTTGAAGATGCAAATTTGCTGACAAACAATACTATTTAAAAAGTAAAGAGTTTCCTTTACTTGCAGACTAAGATAAAAACAATCTCTCAAAACAGATTGATTCAAAGTTCTCCAAGGAACATGTTTAAAAATGAATGGGAAGACATTCGTCTTTGTAATGGATAGTGTATTTTTGTAGTATAAATTTTATAGCAGTCATAAAGTTTTATGAATTTCAACAAATGTCCTTCTCAGAATAACTTGGATCTTATTGTCAGTGTGTTATCTGGGAAAAGGTCACCAGATCTGTTCCTAAAAGCGAGGAATTTGCAAGTGGGAGGTTACATAGGCTTGGGAAGAGAGTTAAAAATGAATCCCTGCTTGCTAGTCCCATAAGATGCAAATTGCCAGACCTGAGCTTCAGGAAAAAATGTCCCTGAAATCGCTGTGTGTCCGTGTCCTATGCACTGGCTGGCACCCAGCCCACAGGTGTGCCTGCACTGAGCTCAAAATCCTCCAGTCACCTCGAGGTGCATTGCAGAATTTAATTCCAGCTACAGCCAGGGACATAAACCATGTTATAATTACTGCTTCAAACCCCATTACGTTTATGGATCCGGCTTGCAGTAGGATCCTGTGCAACGACACAAGATCTGCTCCAGCAGAAACTGGGAAGCAGTGACTTTCACCATTTTTTTTCCTGTTCACTTTAAACTGTTGACATGGTGCTAAATTCAGTACGCTGAAGGTGTTTCCATGTGTCACTTCTAATAGGATACAGGTGTCAGACAATTTGAGATTATTTCAAACCTAATTTTCTTAGAGCAAAGATACAAACAGCTACACCAGAAGCAGATGTTGGGCCTTTCTCACCCCTCCGAAATGTGGTTTGGCATCCATCCAGACTGAGTCTATGGGGAAAAAGAGAAAATTATATTTAATTTTGGCTTGCTTGGTTTCCTCCTTTCAAAATCTACATGAATGTGTAATAAAAAAACAAACCCATCCCTTTTCCCTCTGCTTTACACAGGGACTGAGTATCTTGTTGCAAACAGATGGAGTACAGGCAGGTTGGGACGTGAACGCTTTTCCATCTCCACACTATCACTTTGTGGCCCAAAACATGACATAAAATGCTGTCTTTTCCTTTTTGCCCTCTTACCCATGTCTCTGCCACTTGCTTTCCTAGGGCATTGATGCTGAACTAACATCCAGGAAGCAGAGGGGTGGCAAGGACTGCACCTAAACCACCGACTCAGGGTCCTGCCTCTGGCCTGTCTCCATTGGCCTGCTTGGGGGTGGTCACTGTGACTCAGGAGAGAAGTGCTAAAAGAGTCTTCTGTTCCTGTGCCTTCCAGCTGCTTCCATCTTCCCTAACTTGAACATCTCAGCTGTACACACGGATATAAGGACTACATCACTTGCTGGCGCTGGCCTGTCCTGAGGACAGTAGGTGTTCTCCATCAGTGAGTTTAGTTACACTTCATCTGAACTTGTGGGTGTCAGAAAAATTGAGCTCATAATCTTGATATTACAACCTTGTAGAAAAAGACCTTACCCCGAGGTTTGCCATGTGAATTTTGGGTTCTGGTGCTCAAATACCTCTTTCTGCAACTGCTTTTAGTGAATGAATCTTGTGACTGGAAACGCTGCATGCACTAGAACTGTGTTTAAAGCTGAATTATCAAAAAATCCTCCAAATTAACAGGAGATTTTAATCCGTGTTTGTTGGTCATTCACATGCTGCTGAGCAAGAAATCCCTTAAGAGTTAAGAGCCACACATGTACACTTGGAAGTGGAGGAGGAATATATTTATATCCTCCAGCCCTATGTGCCAGAGGAAGAAGGGCAAAAAGTCCTTCCAACGTGGAGAGGACTCCACAGACAGACAAATACAGGGGGAGAAATGAGCAGATGGTGGACAGGAGGCATTAAAGCCACAGCTCATCTGCATGGGGGCCCAGTCCAGATTGCACCGGGAAGGGTCCCGAGTTGGCTCCCTGCCGAGGCCGCCGGCGGAGGTGAGGGAATGTGATCAATAGGAGGCATCAAGTGTTGGCTTGGGAATCAAAGGCAAAACCGTGGAAATGCCACTCTGCAAATGGGGTTTTGCTCCGTTGCCAGGAGGTTCTCTAGCGGCATTGGAAGACCAACCCGGTAACAGGAAATTAACCAGAAGCGTTTTTGAGCGGCTCCTCGGCTGGTGAGTGCTGCTGGGGCTATTTATACCTCTGAACTACAGCAATTCACCCTGTTAAGGAGCTGCTCAGATGTCACATATTAGCCACTGCCAGAATAAGTGACCTTTCTGCACAGTACATTAAGAACAAAGAGATGGAAATTCCCATTTTCCAAGCATGGTCCAAAAAAACCTCTGTGCTCTTGTTAAACCAGCTGCATTGAAGAGGAGTGATTAGAACAGGCCTTTTTTTTTTTTAAGCCTGCACCTGTCTCTCATTCCACAGCTGAGGACACACTGCAATCTACTTCCTTCCAGACCTGATCCTGTAAGAGCTTCAGGTGGTAATTAAATTCATCATTATCTACATCTGTTCTACTTAAAACACTTGAGGGGAAAAGCCACCTGAAGGCCAACAGTTGCTGGAACTTGTAGTAATGAGTCACCCACAGGAAAAAAAGAAGCTCCCCCATTTCTTCATCCCCAAATGGGTGAGATTTTTCTTGGTTTTCATTCTTATAGAAGTCAAGATCTTGCAAAGGAGGGAGGATCAGTTTTGAGCAGCCTTGGGTGTCAGTCTCTTGAGAAGGTGACAGCCTCACTCCCAGCTAGGAAGAAAGGTTCCCTGGCTGTTCTATCAAGAATTACACAGGAAAGAACTGTGCCAGATTACTGCAGGAAAGACGTAAGTGTGATTTTCTTTCTGAGGAATTTAAGACATTTTTAGGGAAAAACCTGGGTTTGGCACTGTCCCTGGAGAAATGGGACCAGTCATTTTTCCTCCTGGCACATCCCTTTGTTGTAAATATGTTTCAAGTGCACAGAGTATCATGAGGTATTCTACTTACTCCATGGAAATGAGCAGTGGCATTTTTAATGAGTGGGTTTCACTTAAAGTATCTCTTCTCTTTCATAGGAATCACTTTTTTGTTCTCTATTATTTTACTCGGCTAATTCTTACACATTGATCTCAGCTGCCTTCAGAGCTGAAGTTTCTCCATATTCCCTCAGTTGCTCTTCCCTTATGAACGTGCACACTGCCAGCAGTCTGATTTCTGGCACAATGACACAGAACTAATGACTTCAAAATTGTCACTATTGGCATTTTTTTAAATCCAAAACCGCTGAATATTTCTGCCTTTAAAACGTGATGGGTGCCTGTAAATTACTGGCACTGTACAAGAAAATTATTCTTTGTACAGTCAGTCAGAAATCCCAAATAATCTGTATTTCTGGGGAAGGAAAAAATCAAAGTAGAACTTGAATTGTTTTGTGACAAAGTGCTGTATGAGGCCGAGGCAAAATAGCACGATGTTCACTGAAATAACTAACCAAAAACATTCATAGCACTAAAACATGTCAAAACAGGCTAATAATAATACATTACTGTATATAAAATGCTGCTTCATCTTGACCCAAAGTGTCACACCAGGTTTTATCACATGGCAATTAGGTGCGAGGTTCTAAAAAATATTAATTTTCAGGGGGAATTGTAGCTATTTCTTTTGTAGATTAATTCTACTTTTGTCACTGCCTGAAATAGGAATAAAATTAGGTTTTTTCAGGCAAATGCATTTAATGTGAACAATATCCCCCAGAATGTCTTGCTACAGAATTAAAAGCAAACTAAACAGGAAATCTAGGAAACTGTCTTAAATAATTTTTAGAGAAATTTTAGAAATATGCCAGATTTACTGAGGATTTTTTGCCTCCTAAAAATAGTTATTAATGTATTTATCTTCTATCAAAGTAAGACACTTGTAAGTTTTTTTAAATTTCAAGGCTGTACTGGAACTTTGCTTAGTTAGATTTTGATTACATGTGAAAATGACCACTTTTGGCATTCTAATCAGCTAGTGAATAAATTCCGTAAAAACTAGGGCTATGAACCAGAAAATGTTATTCATTAATTTTGTTTATGGTTATTTAATTTTAATTATAATACTTTAAAGCTATTTAAATCTACATTTCCATCATGTGTAAGTTAATGTAGCATATTTTGCAGAAATAATCAAGGCCTGGTGATACAGATCAGTACAGAGCCCGTAATTAAATCTTTGATGAGAGTTTCAAAGTGATTTTTAAATGTGCACATGGCTTATAAAGCACTTTACAAAAGCTATACTTCTGTCGTTGTGTCTTCCCAAATGTTCCTCTGGCATTGTCCAAGTTTAATTTCCATTCAAATTCAAAATGGAAGTGTTTGTAATTGAATAATTGCCTTGTAAATAAGTGTTGTCTTTAGGTAAGGAAAACAGTTAATTTTCACACCAGCTTTCCTGTTTAAGTGATAACAAGGATCCATTTTACTGATGTCAATGAGCCCCCGGCCCACCTGCCCCTCTGACAGCAGAAAAATGGGGTGTAAAGGTGTGTTGTTGGTGGGGTTTTTTTCTGGAATCATTTCCTTGTAATTGAATTCCATGTTCAAGACAGGCTTTCACTGCCTCATGTTACAAAATGGGAGCTCCAGGTTTGCAGTGATAAGCAGGCTGCCTGCAGGCAATTAGAGACCTCAGGGCTTGCAGAGTCTAGTCACTAAAATATGTTACAGCTCGAGTCATTGTTTAACAATCCAAGTCTCTTACAGCTGTGAAACACTCCCATCATCAAGTGGGTCTCTGGGACTCCCTCAGGAACGGCAGGCTCTAGATATCCAGCTGCTAGGAACAAAAATAAATCTCTTTGAAGACTTATTTGCCATCACATTGTGTGAGGACTTAGAAAGGCTGAAGCCTTTTAATCATTAATCTCTATTCATCAAATCTTGTCATTTTTAACAAAACTCCAAAATAGTTTCAGCTGTGAGCTGGATGGTGATGACACCAAACTCTGTCTGTAGGTATCAATTTCATGGTTAAGATGTGCCACACAAAAGAAGTGCCTGTTGCAATCAGAACAGCCCGTGCAGAGACACCGGGGAGCATTTCAGAACTCATTATTATTTATGCCCTTGGCTGTCGTGGAGGGCGAGCAGCAGAACTTTAATACCTATTGATCATCAGCCTCTATTCAGCAGTATTAGAATCTCTTTCATTAATAATCAGTCAGCCTTTGCTGCTGACAGGTGGTGTTGGGTGTCTCTGCTGTGGTGTGATACCATCAGCAGCAATTAGAAGTGATCACCTCACAGAAGTATTCACTGCACAAGTTTGGTTGAAAAAATACCTTAATGCCTCTCAAGCTCGACAAAACCTGGAAGTCTTGACTTCACTGGGGTGTGAAGAAATCCCATTTTTCTAATTGTTTCTCTGTTCTTTTTGTCTTTTCAATATTTTTAAATTTTATTGCTGACCTAAAAAGAAAGGAAATTTTAAAAATTCTAGGAAAATCCAGGTGTAGTTAAAACATTCTTTGACCTCTTCCTTCCTAGTCCTTGAAAACATTAGATAAATTAATAGTAAACGTGCTGCATGACTTAGAAGTAAGCTCTTAATGACTTAAAGGTTTTTAGGCTGGCAAGTATTTCCAATACATTTTGTTAGACTGGTTTTCCTTATTGTGTTCCTTGTTTTTTATAAGCCATGTTTTGCTTCTTCCTTCGGGAGCAACCCAGAGAGCATCAATGCCACACTTCTGGCGTTGGACTGGGCCGTACAGTCAGCAGAAGGAAAGGTTACTGCATGTGGGAAAACACACCCTGGCTCCACGTGCACAAGTACCCAAAGTGAGCACTTCAAAGGAACAGCAGCTCACTGCTGGCCAAGCACATGGATATTGCAGGAACACCCTCAGTGTCCTCTGTCCTTCCAGGAGACAAATTTCTCCAGACTTTAGCAAAACTTTGCTTCAGCATTTCTCTGTCCTTAAAATTACGTAGAGAGAGGAGCCTTATCCCACTTCAGAGACAGGACAGCTTTCGGAGGTGCAGAGGTTAGATTGTCTTCCCAAATCGATACAGCATGGGAATGAGGAATAGAAAGTCCTAGCCCAGGAGTTACTTTGGAGGAGTTTTAGTTCTTTGGAAGCACAAGCCAAAGCCTCTTGCAGGCTCCTGTGGAAATGTTCACATTAACATCAGTTTTTAATTTTTCTGGGGTTTGGATCTGTTTGATGAAGGAGAGAGAATAATGTTGAAATTGCTATAAAATGGTAAAAATATTTTTACCTGCTCCTGAATTTTAATGTATTTTTTTAAGCTGTGTGGTTTTGACTGTGGTTTTATTTGTGCCCATTGCTGGAGGAAGGGAGAGCCCAGGCAGTGTTTATGCAGAGTGAGGAGGAGACTCCCTCAGTAGCCCTGCTGACCTCACCTTCTTTCTCAGTACAATTTCTCATCAAATTTCCTGTAGCTTCTGATATTTTTGTTTAATTACTCTCTTCTAGAGAAGATTTTTCCTCTTATCCTTAGTTCCAAGGACTTTCTGTGTGATTTATCTTCTATTTTCATGACTCAATGAAGCAGAAAAACAATGTTAGTCTTTGGTGGCCAGGGAAAAGGAGGAAAGCTCGTGGAGGTGGTCTCCAGATGATCTGGCCCTGACTGAAGCAATCTCCTTCCAGAAGGAGGGAGCAAAGGGCTGGCAAGTGCAGGTAAAGCTGCCTGCACTCCATGTGCTAAGAAATCACCCACACAAACACATTCCAGCTTTGGCAGTGCTCAAGTAATGGCCATTACTGCTCCAGGGAGGAAATAATTAAAGCCATTTCTTGACTCTGACAGTTTGATACTGGTGGTTTTCAATAGCAAATTACCAACATCTGTACAGCAAAATTCAGCTACTGCAGGAATTATTCAGCAGGGCTAACCACAGAGGTGCTAGGAATTTTTCATTTTCTAGATGTCCCCTCGTTAGATGTGACCTGCAATTGAGACCCAAGCTCCACACGATGGCAAACTGCGTCTCTCACGTTAGAAATGTAAATGAAACCATATGGAAAGCTGAATATTCTGTGAAAACCCCAGTGGCAAATGCATCAAAGCCAGAAAATGAAAGACTGGAAAGACATCTGAATGGCTTTCTTAATTATGTGACAATTTCAAGTTTCCAAAGCAATTCAGAAGTAAAATTTACACAATTCATTCGATTCCACAAAAATTAGGGCTTTTCATTCCCACATACTGTTACAACTGTTTTGTGTAGTAAACATGAAGAGTGTGACTGTACAAGCTGAAAACTCACATCTACAACCTGTAGCAAGCAGCACAGCACTGCAGATTTTCATGGCTGGTGAAAGAAAGGGGTAGCAAAAAATCTAAATAAGCTTTATACATCCGTAACTCAAATTAACTTCTTTTTAAACATTAGCTAGAAAAGGTAATACAAATCTGAGCAGGAAAGAGAGGCTGAGATGAAATATGTTTCTAGGAGAGAACTGATTTGGGATTGTTAACAAAAATACTGCCTTATTTCACTGCTTATGTTGTAACTACTTGTTTGTCAGGGTTTTATGTTGTAATCCACTTTGGTCATGGATTTACTGATGTATAAAACCTGAGTTTAGTTTGTAAATTGGCACTCTGTCTTCAGCTCTGTTTCACTGTTATTTAAGCTGCAGGACCCCATCAAGGCATAGTATAATTTGCTGTAAAAGTATGCAGTAATTTTAAATTAGAGCTTCAGACTTCAGCAGTCTTTGGGGTGGCCTGGTGGGGGATAAAAATAGCTTGTGCACCTATCAGGTGATAACTGAGAGCTTTAAAATAAATTATAGTCTTCATGGCCCATGTCAGCTAATTAGGCAGGCTGTGGCAAAAAAATCACCTGTAGACATGGGACAATTAATCCCTTGCTTCCCTTTAGAGAAGAGAGAAACAGGCTTGAAGTCCTAGAAAATCAGAGAAAGTTCCTCCCAGTTAGATCAATTTCATTTAGATATTGATATGCAAGTGCCAGTCAACCTAATAACGCATTTAATTGATTGCTACACAGTTATATTTTGAAGTTGATAAGGAAGAGAACCTCTTATTGTAATGCTGTATTGCCATCACTATCATACAGCAATTTCCAGTCCTCGTTGCAAGCAGTGCATTGTGCAGCTTATGGTGAGACTTAACCAGTATCCATCAGCCAAGTCCTCCTTCTAAACTTCAGGAAACGCAGGTCACGACGTTTTTTGTGGTAGTACAAACTTCAATTGCTGTGCACAGCTATGAAATGCAAACTCAACAGACTAGGAAATACTTGTACAGTTTTGAAAAGGAAGGAATTCTGCTCTGTATTCAGTCAGGTGCACATTATAGAGGAGAAAATAGCTCAGTGAGTATTTTCTTTTCACTCTTAATCTTCATTTGGCATGAATGTGGGCAGGCCAAGCCCCAGGGTATTATATTCACATCAGCAATGCCTTCGGACACTGTGATGACTTAGTGCAGTGAGACCCACATGAATCAATATTGCTTGGCCACTTACTTTAAGGCTACTTAATTAAAACTAACATGATGGCACAGCTTCCAGGCAAATCCACAGTGCTGTGATTTGTGAGTGTGCTTGAGAGAAAGTGGGAAGGACGTGGTGTAACAGTTCTCTTTACTCTGCAGTTGAGAGCTTTTTGTGTAAGGTGAAATTAAAGAGTTTAAAAAGAGGAACTGAATGAGTGCAATAAATAAACTAAAAGGGCTGTTTTGTCATTATGTAGGCTGTTGGAGAGGACTTCTGGCTTCTTTCCAGGGTACCTGACTGTCTCATGGCATATTGGTGTCATCCAGGGCATCCAACATGAAGCTCTCTAATGTTAATGATAAAAGAAAATTACTTCCCTGTGACTGGGGTTGGAGTGAACACAAGTGGCATCACTGTTCTGTCAGGTTGGTCTTTTGTGTTTCTACTGAATGTATTTAGTTCCACTAATACATCGAATGATAGTGTTTATTTACAGTATCTACGTCTAGGGGAATCCACCAGTCTGAAATTAGGTTTTTTCCTAGAAATCTCCATCTCTTGATGCTTGGGAGGCAGGCATTTATTTTTGATCAGGCTGGTTTAGGCAACAAGTTGTTCTTTATCTGACAGCCTCGTGTATTGTGTGTGAGATACAGAGAATCCAGTTCCCTGTGTCACTAACGAAACCCCGGGGCTTTGCACCTCCAGATATTTCTGTTTCTCAATGGCCAGTCAGAAGGAGAAGCAAGGAGAGTCTCACAGATTGAAATGCCATAAAGAATTGTTTCTCATCTGCTCATATTTACACAAAAATAAATCGAGAGAATTATGCCTTTAACAGTTCAAGCCTTTGAATTGTGCTTAGCAGGCATAAGTCAAGAAGTCACTTGCAACACAACTGGGTTTGTTTTTTGTCAGCACTTTCAATATCCTGAATCTCTGCTTGCTATTGCAAACAGTTTGGTGAGGGAGCAGCTGAGATGCCAGAGGACAATGTATTGCTCTCTGAGGGGAAAGTCTTGGACATTGTTAAGATAAAGGCAAGAATAGTTTAGAGAAGTGTGATTTAGGCAGTGAATTGGGTTTTTTTAATATTTCTCCCACAGCAAGAAACAAGCTGTAGAAAATCTTTCTTGACATCTTATGCTGGAAGAGACCAAACTTTTTTCCATCTCCTTATTGTACTAAATGATAGTTTGTGTTTTCTGAACATTCTAAATAAAGCCAGACATCTCTAGGGTTCCTAGAGAAGTTTACTGATAATCTCTTAATTGAAGTAATGCACTTGGCTGAAATCATCCACTCCATATTGGTTCTTCAGTTTTGTTCAGGTGTATCAATTTCCAAAGACTGGCAGGCATCAGTTCTCTGTATTCAAAAGACAGAATTTTTGAAGGTTTTGAACCTTAGAAGTTACAGAACTTGCTGCTTCAAGTATTTCATCTTGGAGTTTTGTCAGATGTCTGAAAAATTATGCTTTTGTTTCTTGAGTTATCTGTAAGGGACATAAAGTTCTCCCAAGAAACATGTATTTGTAAGGAGTTCTTGTGAATGAAAAGGATTTTATTGAATGCAGAGTACTCACAAAACTCCTTGAACCATTTGCTTTCTCATTCTTACTCTTCACTCATTTTCTTCATCATGTTTATGGCATCAGTGGTAAGATTCTTTGAAGGACGGTGTCTCTGACTTCTCAGGAAAGTTTGAAAAATTTTTCTTCTTGGAACTTGACTCATCCTGGGAGTTCAGCAAAGATGGTGGTACAGTTGAGCTTATGAGAAGAAAACCCTTCGAAGAGGAGTGCACGTTGCTCCCTGCCCCTCTGCATTAGTGCTGGGGATTTAGCTGGGCAGGACCCCCTGGACTTTTGTGTGGGTGAGAGAATTGCTGTCTTGTGATGTAGTGTTAACACAGCACTAACAAACTGCAGGACTTGCTGGGATGTTTCCCTCTCCTATTAAAAAATATATTGATATAAAGTAATATTTCTCTCCACTGCCATCTAGTGAAGTTACTATGCTCTGTAAAGGCTTTGAGACTCAGTTGAGCATTCTGATAGTGAACTGCGTCATAGTGGCACAGAAAGTCCAGTTCCCTGCAGAGTGTCTGATATTCATCCCAGGGCTAACAGCAAACAGTGCAAAATAAAGGAGGTACAACAAATTTAATCATAGAATTCTGTCAATGGTTATGATGATAGAAACAGTAAAAGAATCTGTGCATGTTATCAGCATTGCAGAAATGACTGGCACCACCAAGATTCAAGTTGTAAATAAAGCAAGCACCAAAACCTCTGTTGGCTGAAGGAATGGTATAAAATCAGGCTTTTCTGGTAGAAAGCACACAGGGTCCCTGGGGGTCCAGATCTGCTGCCTCCAGTCTGGATCTTCAAGCCTACAGAGTGATGCCCACCAAAATCCTCAGCAGAGTTCTTCAGCCTAGAACTTGAATGACACTTTTTAAAAAGAAGTTCTTGAGATTTTCAGCAATGCCCAGGTTGTGTTGGGCTGCACACACAGAGGGTGTGCTCTGACAGCAGTGCTGGGATGGGCACCAAAGGGCTCAGGCTGTGAGCACATTGCACCTCTCCATTTCCATTCCACTCAATGGCATTGATTTTGCTTAAAGATCCTTGGCTATTTTTGTAACACACAAGTAGGTCAACCCATCGCTTCCTGATAGTGGAAATAGCTAAAATAGGACATACAGATCAGAAATCATTATTCTCTTCATGTATCATTTAGTGAGCAAAATCTCTCTCTTAATACTCATATGAAAGTCATCTTAAAACCAGAAGCTGTTCCCAGTGCAAGAGAATAAAATAGAGTTGAAAAAAGACATAATATGATTTAGAAGAAGAAAAAATCAAGACAAGTGCAAACCAGATCCCTTTGATGGCTGGAATGTGCATTTCCATTGCCATAGCTGAGCAGTATCTCTGCACTCTGCTTCATTTGCCGTCTTTCCACTTCAGTTTCGCAGGCATGATGGAAAAGCACAAATTCCTACTGATCTGTAAACCTGTGCACTTCCCTTTGTAGCTGTAGTAGCAGTGTGGTGGTTTGCTTGTCTACTTTTCGCTTTCCTTCTACCAGATTTATTTACCACAGAATCTATTGGGCAACATTTTAACGGCAAATTGTGTGAGTATCCCTCAGCTCTACCTGAATTATACAATACCTTAAAACAGAAATGAAAGGTGAGTTTATATTTTAACTTGGTGTTGGCTGATGAAGTTTGTGCTTCTGGGTGGGAATTGTACATGTAGAGACTTGCTGTATTTTCTAAAGTTGTGTTAAGGAAGTAAAACAAACTGATTATCTGGCAAATAAAAGACAAGTGCAGGGTGGAGTAAGTTTATTTTTATTATTTATAATGTAGCTAACCTTTTTAAGGTTTTTCATTGAATCGTGTCATAAATTGTAAATTACAGAACAAAATTTCTTAACTTTGTTTGCTAAAATGTGTGAGAAATTCAGGAACCTTTGTAAAATCTGAAGCTTGTAATTCTGAACGAGTTCGCTGTATTCAGTAATTGGAGCCATGTTTAAAGAAAAGGAAAATCCTTTATTTTACTGAAGAAAGGCTAAATAGGATTGAGTTGTA
The DNA here is from genome assembly GCF_020740725.1 of Corvus hawaiiensis. Classification (NCBI taxonomy): domain Eukaryota; kingdom Metazoa; phylum Chordata; class Aves; order Passeriformes; family Corvidae; genus Corvus; species Corvus hawaiiensis. Next base: position 71,572,729 of record NC_063217.1, read on the forward strand.
GCCACTACCCCCCAACCAAGCCGAGTGACTGAGAGAGTTGTTGTTTTACCTGTCTCTTGAGGCAAGGAATAAATCTTAACTAATAAATATATCTTCTAAATAATCTTATTTCACAGTCTGCCCAGGCACATTTGCAGTATGCCAGGGCAGCCAGCCAATGACCATGCTGCTAGTTATAAGTAAGCAAACAATTTGGTTCATTGGCAACTTCAACACTGATCTTTTTTTTTTATTTCATTTTATTTCCAGCCAATTTGCATTCAAGCTTCTTTGTTCAAGGAGTCCCCTTCCTAAGTTAGAAGCAATGACATTTGAAGTCTTAATTGCATAGTGCCATAATACTTGCACTTCATTTTTATTGAAAAAAAAAATACAATTCTAAGTAGAAAACTTCAGCCAGTGCATTTTCTTTATTTAGAGTTTCATCCCAAGTGTTGCAAGGGGATGTCATAGAGAGAATATGGTTCCTAAGCAGCCCACTATCAATAAGCAGCTAAGAAAGTACATTAGGATCTTAGAGATCTTAAATGCATCACAGAGAAGAAAAAAATTGAATTATTACAGTATTTTCAACCAGAATTTTAATTCCTGGTTTTGACATTGCCAGGTAAGGTTTTAGTATTTAAAAGTTCTCTTTTGTTCTTTCCATGATTGTTTATGTTGGACCTCACAGACTCCAAGCTTTTTTGTATTTCCCCAGAAAGCATCAGAGCTTATGGATCTCCCAGTGGGAAGTAAATTGCCTTGATGTCCCCAGGGTCAAAAGCAGCGTGGCAGATGCAGTGGCACATCCCCTTTGGAAAAGCAACGAGAGAGAAAAAGCGGCAGGAGTGCAAAGCCGCTCATTCACTCAGAGTAATTGGTGATGGATAGGGAGCAATAGAGGAGGGATAATACAGGGCAGTTTATTGGGACACAGGAAGTGTGAAGATGGATGACATCCCCAGTTCTGCACGGTGCTCCTTCCACACATGCTATTAAATCCAGACTGGAAAGTGAAGGTAAAATACTGTAGGATGTGCTGAATGTGGCTTTGCACTGACTTGCAGTGCTGTCATCATTTCATTGCAGTATTGGTTTTAATTCCATCCTGTAAAAATGTTGTGTTGAAAAGATAAATCAAGTTCTTCAGATATATGAATATGCAGGACTACTGCAGTTGGATTTGATAAAGTGATACCAAAGTTTCTCATTGTGCCAGCAAGTTGAATACTGTCCTATTTCCACAAGAGAAAAAAAAGGTTGTAAAAAATGGGACATCAAGAGTAGTCTTTGAATAGTTTTCCAGTAAAAAATATACAGATTTTACTTCTAGTCCAGAGTAACATATAGTATCTGCAAAAATGGCTTGTTTTGTCAAACAAAGATATCAAGACAGGTTTTTTTTGGTTGGTTGTTGATTTTATTTTTCTTAGAAGTCATCCTGGCTGTTACATCCTCTCTTTCTTCTTTCCAGTCAGGTAGTAATTGCATTCCACCTTTTACACAGGGTTTCCATTTCATGTCAAAATTGTGCATATTAAAATAAAAACACTGGGAGAAGGGAGAAAGATGTAAGTTACAAAGAGTGAAGGTAATGCTGTCACATAAGACAAGTGTCAGGCCCAATATCCATCTTGGCCCTAACCCTGTATCCTAAAACCACCAAGAATTAATACTTGGGAAGAGTATAAGTATTCCCAAGCAAATGGTGGTAAAAGGAGAGACTCCCAGGGAAATTTATTGGCAGTCTACATGTCTTAGCTTCTCTTGGTGGATGTTACTTAAAAGTAATAACAATCACTTCATATTTGTAGGGAAGAGCAGAACTCGTCAGCTGTATAGTATTGTAAAAATTTATGTACAGTTTTAATTTTCATTTACTGAAAGAGTAGAATGATCAAGTAAAATCTTTTGAAAAATCAAATGAGTATTTTTTTTCCAAGGAGAAGGCATAGAGATATTGCTAATAAGGCTGCATTCCTTTGATGTCAGGCCTCACGCTGCATAAACTTTATGGACCCATCATTAGTCCTTGTCAACTCTTAGGGTCTTTTGGCTTGGGGCCAAACAATTGATATAGTGGAGAGCTTCCAGCTAAAACAACAGCCTCTGCATCTTTATCTTCCCATCCATCAGATTGTTGGTGGAAGATAGGGCTAATTTGTCACTCTACCCACTTGGAAAAGTTTGATAAATGGCTTAATTAGACTTTTTTTTTTTCTTAAGAAATCACATTTCTTGAGAGCTAGAGGTTGGGAAAACAAGGGCTGAGGATTGAATTAGAAAAGGAAAATATTTTTTCTTCAGTACAGATCCGAGGAAACACAACCATTATACAAGCAGAGAAGTGGAAAGAATACAGTTGTTTGGAAGGATTTTCAAGGACAAAAAACCCCAAACCACCCTAACACACAAATGTTCTGTGGGCTGTGCAGCTGCCCAAAGACTGTGGCAAACCAGTCTCTACCATTCACCTGCAGGGTGCTTTCTTAAATATGCTGCCCCCCAAATTGCGGTGCCTTTGTGTTTAGAGCTCTAGAACAGATAGCCAGGCACCCTTGTACCTAAAAGAACATCTAAATAGATAATTAACTATCTCTGGGTGATGCTTTTCCTATCTTCCAGCAGGCAGTCTACACCAAAGGGAGCTGTGCCTTCCAGGAGGCTCCCGGGTTAGTGGCCACACCACTCAAAGCCAGGACTTTGCTTCAAATCACACCTTTCACTTCTGGGACAAAAAGGGGCTGCTCCAAGGCCATGGATCAAGGTCTAACCAAGTCCAGATCACAGTTTTGAATGTTCCTGCTCAGGACATGCTAAAGGTAAAAGGATATTTGCATTTTCTTCTTTTCTTGAGGTAATTTTGTGACTTATGAGTCACAACGTACATGGATTAAATTAATTGGTTTTGAAGTTTCTCCAACTTTCAGCCAGAAGAAAGGGAGAGAGAAAAGGAGTAAAGTTCTTCTCTTGATTGTTATTTCCACCACTGTGTTTGGATAATTATCTTTCCACTTTGCATAATTATGGCATGTATTCCTATATGTGGATGTGTTGGTGAGGGCTGCAAATCTTGTCATGTTAGAGATGTCTGGGCTTTGTATTTCTAATCATCTTTTAATGTAAGTGTTTCATTTGGGTCACTGAGGGAATATATTTCTCCTTTCTGTGGTCTGACATGAATTAACAAAGCAAGAGACAAACTGTATCCTCCTTTTTTTGATAAACTGTCCAGAAATTGGATGTAATTCAGATATAATTTAAGAGCTCTTTAACCTCTGGGCAGAAATTTATAATAGTAAGGAAAAGACAAATATTTCTCAATTAAAAAGATTTAGAATCCCTTTCTCTGTAGAACACTAATCTGAAATGACACTGAGGGGTAATAGGCCTGGTGTTAGTGCTTCCCCAAGGAAATGTCTTATCTTTTGCACTAAATTAGTTGTGTCTTTCTCACACATCCTAAAGCTGTCCGTTTGGGCATTCTGTATAAGGAAGCTCATGATTTAAAGTTTCTGAGAAGAAAGGCAAAACAAAAGTGTTTAAACAGTAATGACCTCTTATGCCCCAATCTCCATGACCCGTTCTGAAGAGGATAGCATTAACATTAAATCATTCACATTGCAGGGAAAGTCATAGGGACGAGTTGTGGGAGCAGCCTCCGTGTGGGTCAAGTCCTGGAGGTGTGGTGTGCAACTGCAGCAAATGCCAGGATAAAGTGGGGGTCGGTTGGGATAACATGGAGGTCTGGCAAGGGCACCATTGCAGAATTCTGCTGGCCAACCTCCCAACATAGTTACTACTAGAAATTATCCCACCTGACTCCTTGCTGGCATCTCCAAGACCAAATAATATCAATGCAGATGCCACATGGGAAGGGTGCTGTGTCCCTCCATGCCAAGGTCACAGAAACGGGACCTTGGTGACCCAGTGCCAACAAGCGCTGGCATGCTCGTGGCATGGTTTGCCAGGTGGGATGCAGCAGGGGCTCTTGAAATGGCAGTGAGTGGTGGAGCTGCTCCATCCCACCTGGCAAGCCATGCCAGGAGCCCGGGTCCTTGGCAGTGGGGGTGCAGATACCTCACAGCCGCTATGACCTGGAGTTTGGTACCTTCCCTGCAGCAGTTTTCCAGCTGAGATGGTAACAAGTGCCCAGAAGCTGACTTGGCTTGTTCTGCATTGCTGCCTTCACCCAGGCAGGAGGGCTGCCCTGGCCTCCAGCTCAGCAGATGTTGTTTGCAGAGCCACTGTTGCAAAAAGTGCCCCATGTGCTGTTCTGCATCACCCTGCTGGTGGCATCAGTTGCAAAGTGCCCTCTATTAACGCTGGGAGATCAGAGCTCGAAGGTTGTGCTTGTCACTGTGGGACATCTTTAATATAACAGGGAAAAAAGGATGTAAAAAGGCATCTCATGCTCCCACAAGCTGTGTAATGGTGATGGCTGGATGTGCTGCTCTGGGTGGAGCTGTTCATGCACAAGATCTGGTTCCAAGACAGGAATTGCCCGTATCCCCAGTGAAGTGAAGATAAATTGTATTTACAGCTTTAGATCTTCACTAGGAAATCTGATTTACCTGATTGCAGAATGTAAAAGTTCAACAAAGTTGCTGCCATTGGAACATGAAAAGTGCATTTACAGGATTATTTTTTTCATTGAAGAGAAGTCAAGCATTTTCTTCTGTATAAAGAAATGTCTTGGACATGAGGAAAAAAAGGAAAATGTTAATCCCTGTGTTACTGATTTGCTATTTTAAAGTAAGTGAATATATCCAATATGTTTTACTTTATTTTAAAAGTAAGAACTGTCAGAAATAAAACTCTCTAAGTCTAGAGTAATTCTTTTTGATTTGGAGCCAGTTGTGGTTATTAATATATTAAATGAATTCAATATGTTTTGAATTGCTTTGCCACTTGGTTTACTTGGAAACTAAAACCATTTGTAACAAAACGGTTAGACTGGTTTTAAGTTAGACCAGCGTATAAGAGCATGTAAAACCAATAGTGCACTTCAGACCATCAAAAAACAATCTTCTGGACTAGAAAAAGGATACTTCTAAGAAACCAAACCTAAAACTCTTCAGGTACTTGAAAAGGAAAAGTAATTCTCCACACTTCCATCTTAGGATTTGCAATTAAAAAAAATAACAAACAAACATCTCAATTTAAAGGAAACTCAAGGGTCAGGATGAGATTTCTGCATGTGCTGAGCATCCAGGAGAACTGGTAGGAGTGGACTGGAAGTAACTGGAAGTTTTGCAGCAAGTCTTCTGTAAATCCAGACAGATGTACAGTTTTTAGCCTGCCTAAATGCGTGTGGCAGGTGATCTCCAAAGGTGTTGCTTTATTTATTGATTAGGAACTGAGGGAGATGATCTTGGTTTCTTCAAGCTGTCAGATGTTCTTCTCTTTTTTTCCCTAGTGATTTTCTACACATAGAACAGGCTCAGATACTTTTTAACAGGCACACATTTAATATCATTTGCAAAATGATTGTAACTCTGCCATCAGTTTGCTTGTTTATACCTGTGACTTTAGAAGAACCTGTTACATGTGAGTGGAGATGAATAAATAGCTCCTAACCTGTGAAATTCACTGTGCAGAAATAATCTCTGGCAGTCTCTCCTAAGACATGAAATGAAGGATGCTTTCAGTACTTCACCTTACAGTACACTGAGTTTTATTCAAACCAAAGTCTTGAGAGTTTTATTTCAAGCCTGAGCTGAAATCTGTGCTCTTAAACTCTTTATAAAATGCTTGGGAAAATTGAGTTTTCAATACAGGTTTTCAAAATGATGCCTTCATTTTTATCCAGTGGAAAAGGTTAGACTGAACAGAAGTAAAGGGCCAGATTTATTGAAGCATAAAAACCTGCCCAAGTGGATCCCAGGTGGAGTTCAGTCATGAGCAAAGATTTCAGGTCATAGTGATGACCTGTGGATTGCTTAGCCATGGACCAAGCTCACTTCTGGGAAGAGTAGGTGGAATCTACCCTGAAATGAAAAAGTTGCTGTCCTTCCACCTTCTCATTGCACAGTGATCTCCGAATATCACTTTTAATTATGGGCAGCTGTAGCTTTGGGATTTGTCAGATAAATGGGAATTTTGTTTAAGTACAAGTGTATTGTTAATGGTTTGATCATTTGGCTGTTGTCAGAGGGGAGAAAAACAGCACAATGAGTATTCAAAAACTTCAGTGCTTCAGTGTCCCTCCAGTGAGTGTGACAGTAGCAGATCCTGTAGTTCCTCTGGCCTCACCTACTGACCAAGAGATACAATTTCTGCCTGAAGTCTCTAGCCCACTATGAATTATTATACATTAAATTAACTACATTTTCTTTTCAATATAGATTCCAGTTGTCCCTGGACTCCCTGAGAATGTAAGAGGGAAACACAGTGATGAGGGGATATAAACTCAAGGGCAAGACATAAAGCAGAGGATATGTATGTACTCAAAATGGTTTATATATGTTTGCTTTGATATTTAAATGTAAACCTAATGCTTATCACAAGTTAGTAATTGCTTGCCAGAACCAGATTTGCCTTGCACTGTAGCATCAAACTTGATGCAATGAGAGCAACATGAAAAACAGCTTGGCAGAATGAAAAATAGCTTTTAAGTTCTTAATGCCTTGGACTTTTTTGCCTTTTCTTTGCCTGTACAACCAGAGGTGAACATATTACCCTTTCGAATTGCTTTGATAAATCTCATTCCCTTTAGGATTAAACATTCCTGAACATTTTTGTGCCTCATTGAGCTCTTCCAGAGAAACATAAATTAATTCTTAGCTCAACATTTAGAGTTGTAAGACCTAATTCCCTTTGGCTTTAGTTATTGTAGCCATGGCCATTTGTGCAGAGTGACCACACTGTTACTCTCCTGCCTGCTTTGTGCACTTAGATTTTATGTACAGAGATTTGGCGTGGCTCTGACCAGTGGGAAATGACTCAGCAGTGTCCTGCAGGGGTGAGTTGGATGGGTAGATGTCAAATATGGATTTTGGATACAAATCCAGGACGCTTGTGTGCATTCCGTGTATGCAAAATCAGGCTTAACCACTAAGTACTTGACTTTGGGTATCTCAGCTGAATCCAGGCTAAGCTGAACACAGAGAGACAAGAGTTAGCACCTCATAAATACTCCCAAATATTTGCAGAGTCATTGGCACAATGTGACTCAGCTCTCCTGAAGTAATTGGGCCACCTGATTTATACCTTTGGAGGGCGGGTACCTTGGAAAGCTGAGCAGGGACACAGCAGATGGGGTTTTGTATGGCTACCGTGTGGCTCCTTGGAAGGAGATCTTGACCAGCCACAGTCCTTTTGGTTATTTGGCCCTCTGTCCTCGCAAAATTATTTTCTAAGGTGGCCGAGGTCAAAAAGTAAGAATTTTATGAACAGCTCAGGTTTTATATGATGAGAGTTTGCTGTGAGATGGCTGATCTGAAGCCATTCTCCATTATTCCTGTTTGCCTTTCTAACAGCCAACTAAATCAAACCTGTATATTTCCACAAGGAGCATCCCAATAAACAGTTCATGTGCAGTATTCAATATTTATGTAGCAGCTTGGAGTAGGGAAACAGGTGACAAAGTGTGTGAACCTGATACAGACTTGATAGAAGGTGAATTTTTGTCCCAGCAAACCTTTGTAAAGAAATCAGTGCTCAGGAAGAAGGAAGGAATGGTCCATCCCAGCTCAGACAAAGCCTGAAGCACCTATATAATAGTTTAACAATTCATCTTTTCCTGTGTAATCTTAAACTATATATCTTGGTGATGTTGCACTCCTTGAAAGAGTGAGATAGCACACCAGGTAATATGACCAAAAAAAAATCAAGTGAACAAGAAGAAAAGGACATTTTCTGCTTCAGATGATGACTATTTTGGAACGAATGAGACTTTAAAAAAGCTATCTGCTTTTTCTTTCCTGTGTCACGTAAACAGATTAGGAATTCTCTGGTTGAGGAACAAGGCTTTCTGTGTGATACAGTACTGAAGTGCTGAGGTGCAACAAAAACAGTCTACAGATGTGAGATACATCTGATTTGCCTTTTACATTGGACCTGCTGTTTGGCTGCTGAACAGCCCTTCTGTAATCGGACGTATAAAATTACACCCTCATTTCCTTTAGTGACAGGGAGATTGCTAAAATTGCTAAAGGAGGTCTCTGCCACACTCACTTTAATTTAGATGATCATCCAAATGCACAGATGTTTGTTCCAATCTCCTCCACTAAAGGAAGTGGGACTCTATGATTGTGCTACTGTGACATTTCCAGTACTCTGGACAGGGCAGGATCCATGCAAAAATGCTCTTCCTTGCACTGCGGAATCAGCTCTGGCAAGGAGTGCAAAAAAAGGGAAAAATATATTAAAGTAGTCTGCAGGGTTTTTTCTCCAAGTGGCATGATTTGGGATATCTTGTGTTCAAATTAATAGATACATTTCCAACTTGTGTGTTATATTTTTGCACAGTATGGATCTAATTAAATTTGCAAGCAGATAAATAATTCCAAATGAAGTTAGAGGTGACCCATAATACTCAACTTGAGTGCTTCCATATACTGGCTTCCTATTAGATTTCATGTAGTAATTTTAGAATTTAACAGTGCCAGTAACTTCTTGTTCATACTTAAGAGTTACTCCCTGCCATTGGTGCTTTTTAACTAAAATAAATGCAATCACATTTCTTTTCCATCTATTATCAACTCTCCATGTGTATTATATAGTAAAACTGACCTCCTAAACCTGCCCAAGTGAAAACCAACTAACCAAAACAAACTAAGACCAAGTAAATGTGATTTCAGTTGCAGAGTTTTCTGGCAATTCAGTTCTGTTGCTTTCAGAATGACATCTTTGGTATTATTGTCCTTAAAAAACTGGAACAAAGTACTAACCACGTTGCAGAAGTAAAACGTAAGAACAAGGCCGTTGAAAGCTTCCTAACTAAAATGGTTCAAGTGTCCTTTAAGAAACTTTGTTCTGGTGCTCACATACATCAGCCTTGCCCTTACAACTGTATTTTTGGGGAAAAAAACCTAAATCACCATTTGGGAGCTGTATTTCCTCAGGTAACATTGGTAAGGCCCATAAAATCCCTCCTGCTTAAGCCAATGTAATCTTGTGAAATCTGTAGGCTGCCATGAAGCATGTATAAAAATGTGGTGCCTGCACAGGCCTTTGTGTGGTGAGTGCCAGAAGTACCACTGTGTACAGGACATATTTTTAGTATTGATGAAAATGGAAAAAAAACCAAGCTCAGCCTGATTTGTGCCCCAGGCTTGGAATGTGAACACTGACAACCTCTCTCGGCTCCATCCAGCAGCGGAGGATGGGGAGGTCAAGAAGTGCACAGGCTGTCAGTGGCTCCTGTGAGCCCCTGGCTGCCCTCATGTCTGGTTGTCATCTTCCTGACTCCTGTGTGTGGTAAGAAAGGACAACATTTCAGTTTAACAGAGAAAACTGAGTTTCAGAAAGACCAGCACTTCCCTTCCCGGTGGTGGAGGAGCGAGTGATTCCACCCACAGCCCAGCCTTGTCTGTCTGTTCCTCTCCCTCCCCACTGAAGGTAGAGGAAGGTGGGATGGGAGGTTAAACCAGGTGCTGGTTTTTTATATGGTTAAATTAGGAAAAATGAATCTACCTTGGCTGACTTCCCCAGCAATACGCACAGTGGTTAGCTGGGGCATGATTAGCTATTCCATCTGCTGGTATCCTAATTACAGATATGGTAACAATGGCTTTTGTCTTGCTATATGACTATGGAAGGAAAAGACAAAGAAAATTAGGCTCAGCAGACACAAACAATAAGGGGGTGGGTTTTTGTGCTTAGTTATTTTTTTTAACCTGTTAAAAAATCAATGTGTTCTGCTTGTCCTGGAATGTTATTCTCAACCAAAATCTAAGTTTTGAAAATTATAAATTGTTTAGCTCTCTCTGTCTTCTAATTGCTTAATTTAGTTCAGTTCCAACTCTAGAGTTCTTTATGAATTATATAAGGAAAAAGAAATCATTCAGCCCTGAATTGAAACACCCTCCCTCAGTGCTGCTTCTCTTGTGGGCAGTGGTGTCATTTGTGCAAGAGAAGTAATGAATGAAAATGTGATCCAGACTTCAGAACTAGTGACATCTGACACTGACACAGCGCCTTGAGAAAACAATAGGATAGGCTGGCACATCTACTGTAACATATTAAATTAAAATAACCAGGATAAATACCTAAGAATGCCACCATGGATTAATAATGTATCACCAATGAATCACTGCAGTTCCCACCTCCTTGAATTTCAGGAAAGAGCTTTTGATTTTCCTTAAGGGCCTCCCTTATAATAGAGGGGCAGCTGAGGTTGATAAATAAGCAAGGCAAGCCACAAGTCCCCTGGTTCCAGGCTCCAGCCTGGATCTGCTGTGTGTGATCCCAGCAGCCTCCCAGAGCCAGTGGCATTAAAAGCACTGTTTGCAGCAGCAGGGCATCTCCAGGGTGCAGGGTCTGCTCTGAGCATTTCCAGGTTTATGTGGAGTTTCCAATTTCTGCAGCAATGCAGGACAAAAGCTCAACCTGCATATTGGAAAGTTCATGTGGGATTTGTCAGAGGATGCTGTGATCAGTGCAAAATGGAGAGGTTTTGTAGTTGAGACACAATTAAATCATACCTATCTTCTTCACAGAATTAACTTTTACTCCTGAAATGACTAGCTGGGGTTCAGGCACACTGCCACCAAGGAAGAGGCATTCCTTAGTTCTCTGCTGGTGCTTCAGTTCTCTCTGGCCTAACAGACAGGATGGAGTCTGGCCTGCAAAGTTACCATTATAATGTCAATATAAATATGATTACATTTTCTCCAGCAATGGAATTAGCGCCACTAGGAAACAAAATCATTTTAGGTTTCTCCTGCTGTGTTTGTATGAGCTTGGGGTCTAACTGGCAACCAGGGAAATTTGGCCTTTGTGCTCAAATAATGCAATGCTGTGCTTTCCATTTCGAGATGAAATTACTGCTAGTGGGATTTATGCCGTAGGAAAAGAATTTGTGTTGTTAAATCTTTTGGTAGTTGAGGTTGCTTTGTCTCACCACATAAAGATAGTTATTTACATGGCCTTGCATACATAGATGCACAGCTAGAGCTTATGTGTATGTGTGAGTGTTGATTTGGGATGTCTTTTTAGGAACATTAGTGTGATGTGAATCATTGTAAGTGCAGTTTTTACGGAAAAGAATATGAGCCTGCTGGTACCTATTCCCTGTCTCTCTGAGTGCATTTTCTAGGGTTGTGGAGGTAGATGGGGGATCTCAGCAGTAGGCCTGGGATGCTGCTCCCTACATCTCCTTATTGGAGACCCAGGCAGGCCATGCTAAGGATTTCCTGACAGGCCATGTACACACATTTTTCCTGGTGAAAGCAAGGACTGGGTGTAGAAAAGGGGAAAGGCATGATTAACCATAGGCTTGTATTCTGTGCTTTAATGTACAAGTCAGTTGGGAAATAAATGAATCACTAGAGATTCCTGGAGCATTTATTGTGCATCAGGAAGGTGGCTTTTCCCTCAGCATCATGGAACACACAGAATTAACTTAGAGTGATGATGAAGAGCTAATTCTCCTTGTAATTGTACCTCCTGTGCCAATATTGCAGTGTTCCCAAAAATGGTCTCCAATGAGATAAAATCAACAAACTGAAGCAAATTTCTCTTACACGTAGCCTTAAGCCTTTTTTCAAAGAAATCTGAAATTATACTGCAGGATAAATATTCCAGCTGCTGCTTCAGCAGTGTCCCACTGTAGTGATTTAGAGCAACGCCTCCATGAAAGCAACAGGAAATTTGGCCAGCTGGATTCCAGGTGCAAATCAAGCCCTTGTGCTGCCCTTTTTCAGGGATAACAGTACAAATAGGCTGAAGGTAGGCTGGCATTTTAGGTCAGATCAGAAGGGCACTTCTGAAGCAAATTTCCTGATTTCTCCCACTTACCATGCTTTTCCTTGCACCTCAGGTAGGAGCATAGGAACTGGGGTTTTGGATTAAACCAACATCAGAAAGGTGCTCCAGGAGGATAATTCCTGTGCTCCAGCCAGTTAAGACATGGGGCCAGACTGGAAAATTCAGCCACATGTACAGAATGGATGTGGGGTCCCCACTACCAGCTGTGGATCTGCTCCTGTTTAGCTTTCCAGTGTAGATAGAGCCATCTGACACCCAGGTAAAACAGCACTAGTGCACTACAGACTCCCATTTTGAGTAAATTGGAAATTTAAAGAAGTACTAGAAACCTTAAAATAATATAATGCTCATCCCAAGTGACTTAAACTCAAGGCTTTCAACTCCCTAGCACAGTTTCTTTTTTCCCATCCTCAGCTGAAGAAGCAACTCTGCTTTTGAGACTCTCCACTACCATATGCATGTTAAACCAAACCTCTTTTTCACTATGATTTACATGCCAAATGCACTTATTTACTCCTAGGTAGAATTAATTTCATCTTTAATTACTTTTATAGCAATTACATGCTTTTAATCTGTGGTTTAATGATCTATTATTTACAGCTGCAGTGAACAAAATACACATTGGCTGGGGGAAACACATCCCTTGTGTAGGTGGCCGCTGTAGGCCCTTTTTAAATTATAAAGCCTCACAAGTTAAGGCCTAAGTAGTTTTTAGGATTTGAACAAATGAGCACATTTCAGTCAAGGACATCATTGGCAACTCCTTATTGGAAGTGTAAAGAGGGTAAAACCCAAAAAACTTGCCTAGAAAACTTAAGATCACATACTTTCAGGATTGTGTTCAAACACTCTGTACTGGTTTTAGTCTTCCTCTTGTTTTTCTCTCATTGCAACTGGGTCAAATTACTCAGGATAGGAGAAAATTTTTCACAAACTTTTTAGGTATCTGGATTTAAAGTTTTAGTTGGACCGAATTCTAGTGTGCAAAAACTGTACACTTGTATTGCTCTTCCCTCCTAAACATCTGAAGATGACAGCAGTAAAGAATTAATCCCCAGAGCATTATTATCTACTTCCAACTGATGGGGCACAAAGAGGTTTGATGGCTTCTTCAATACACTGTGGTAAAGCTAGGAAAGGAATCCAGATGTCCTGGTTCCTCATCCTGTCCCTGAACCACAAACCACACGTCCCTGCCTTATTAGTGACAATCACAGCACATGAAAACAGACTATTTATATCTAAATATTTCATCTGTTCTCACTCGTTATTCCCTAACTCACCAATGTAATTATGTTGGCAGGGCAACAATCTCTTTTTTCCCAGTAAGAGCAAACAGATTGTTAGGTTTTCTGCTGAGATACAAGCTGCACAAGAAGAACTCTCAAATAAATCAGATCAAAAGGACCATGTTCCCATTGAAACATCCTTGGTCAGGCAGCAATGGGAGAGAAGATTTCGTAACATCTTCCTCAGCTGACTTGAACAGCTGCATTAAAAGCACTGATCACAAAAGGTTAACTTTGAAAAGAATATTAACCCAGAATAGGTTTAGCCAAAGAGGGGGGGAAAAAAGCAATAAAAAGGGGCTTTGGAAAGTTCTGGTTTTTGAATGTCATGTGATATTTAACAGTTCTCAGAGTCTGCATAACAAGCAGCTTTGAATAGAAAAATAAGATGATCTGTGCAAAATAAGTCCAAGATTCACATTTCATAAATATCGCTACAAGTCGCTTAGGTGATTACATATTCTCTGATTAGCAAAAATGATGCTTGTTCTGGTAAAACACTTGCTTCCATGTATGGGGAATATCAGTGCATCTTGGACAGAACACAAAGGTCCTTGAGAACTTTGCTGCTGAAGTCAGAGACATCACATTTCCCTCTACAGAAGGCAAACACCTCACAGGTCTTGACACTGCTTGGGCTGCCTCATTCTGAAGTGGCAGCTACAGTCTGTGTCCCCCGTGCAGCCATTATAGACAGATAACGTGCTTAATCACATCCTTTTCATTTCCCAGTGACATGCAGACACAAGGCTGTGTTTGTTAGTGTGTATGCAACACGTGCACTAGTCCTGCTCAGTGGGATACTGCAGTTTATTGCCATAAGACTTCAGGTTCCGAATTCCAAGCAGACTTAGAGCAAAGGCTGAGAGCATAACATGGATTCATAACGTTCAGGTTTCAGAAAACATTTTGGCTGGGATTTTTTCTCTGCCGACCACATGCTTCCAAATGTAACCCTGAGAAATCTCTCCAGTAGTGGAACATGACTAGTGGTATTTGAGAACACTGGAGGGAGAAGGCACCTAAAGAGCTTTGTGTTTTCATCCATTACTAAGTCAGAAACCCTCCACTGCGCATATGCTCTTCTGTTTTCTCTTGGCCAAGGTTTGGTGACTTGGTACAATCCCACTACAGTTCTGAAACCCTCTGTTGTTTAACACCACGAGTGAAATAGGTACCATAACCTCTGTGTGGCCCTGGAGCTGCACAGGAATGATTTCCTGCTCTCTGCAAAGGAAGATGCCTTCAGATTCTGTTAAATGATAACAAATAAGGAAAAGGAGGCCTCCCCTAGTTCTAGCAATCCTATCCCTCCCACTGGGCTTTCCTAGAGGTGGCAGAGTTGAAACTTGCAGGTTTTATTTTCAGAACATGGTCATTTCTCATTTTAAAGTAAACAATCCTTGGTTCCCATGTATTATTCAAGTAGGGAGAAGTGGGTATCCAGTGCACAGATAATCAAACATCCAGCCTGCACCAGGCAACCTTCTCAAATCGCTTGAGAAACTTCCCTATTGCTGTTGTTATCATTCTCCATCCACTTCCTCCAATTATCCAACACTTCAAACATCATATCCCACGTTTTCCCCACAGCTGTGGGGTGAAGCAAGCAAGAGCTGTGTTCCTTCCAGCTCCCCTAGCAGTGCTTGCCCACAGGAGAAGAGAGGGAGCTGCACAGATGTTGCTGGTATCACATTAATACAGAAATAACCTGTTGAAAGTAGATTTGTTTTCAAACCTTTCAGTGAGAAAATATCAGTTTCAGAGAGTGGAATTAATGATTTTAACCTGCCTATCAAGCTCTTTCATTGCCAGCATATAAAATCATTATTGGTGTTTCAAGCTGCAAGTAGTAATGTTGAGGGTATTTTCACTGCTGCCAAAACATTTACATGAAACTGCTGTTCAGATCAAATTATCTTGGAAACTGCAAAGCGTGCGTGGATTCCAAATTATTCAACTTGGAGAGATTGTTGCGTATTGAAATTACACAGCAGAAACCAGCAAAACACCACGATTGCTTCAAATTCACAGGGATAGCAAAAACAGCTTTTGTAAGAACTCTTCACCTTAAATGCAATAATGAAACAGACACAGGCTTTGGCTATGTTTAAACCAGTATTTCACCACCAGAAAACCCTCTCTTTGAGGCAGAGTGGGTGCTCCTGGCTCTCACTTCCACCACCTTCAGACACGGACAGCTCAAAGAGAACAGTGGTGTGGAAGTGAGGCATCAGGAAACTAAAGCACAGAGAGTAAAGAGCTGTGACTATTTGGGGAATGACAAACTAAAAATATAAATTCCAAAAGGGCAGTAAACTCTCAGAGGTGCTCGCTGCTGGTAGGATCCTATTAACTACCTCACGTTTACCTTTCAGGAACATACCACTTATGGAAAAGACTCCAGAATATCACCAGAAAGAGGACTGGGCAATTTCAAGTCTTTGATGAGCCATTATTTGAGGTATTTTAATGTGCTTTCCTTTGCATAATGTTCCAAACAAACCGTTGCTTTTTAGTAAGGATTCTATGTTGCAATGAAAGAACAATCTGGCCACATTAAAGACATCCTGAAGAAAAAAGTGCTTCCCTCAAAGAACCATAAAGGTGATTTTCCAAGAATCGCAGGAAGGACTGTCTAATTTAACATCAGAGGTGAGGGTTCATTTCTCTCTAGCAGAGAGGGGATGGACAGATGAAAACACTAAATGCAGAAAAATCTTAGAGGTAAAACTAAAAAACTTCTAACTGCTGTCAGGAAAGAGTTGACAAAGAAAAGCGAGGGCTGTAGGAAGAGCTCACCTGTGAGGAATATTGAGTGTGGCACTGTAGCAGGGTCCTTTGCCCTTTCAGTCACTGATAATTGGAGGTTAACATCTAAAACTTGTGTCTTTTTTCCCAGCAAGTTTGTAATTGATTTGTTCTTGTTCCTTCAGAGAAATATCTTGAAAAGCAACAAAAAAAGCAATAGGGTAAGACAGGTTCCCCAGATGTGGTGGGGAGAGCTCAAGGGATGTTTGTCTGCAACAGGAAATAAGTGCCTGTGTGCTCTGCCACTGTGGTGTGTTTTATCATGGCATAAAATCACAGTGATTTCAGCATTGGCCTGATCAACAGATACTCTGCACTGGTGGGTGTCCTGTGCATAAGTCACAGACGAGGCATCCTGTTCAGAACAATCTGATATGCTTCTCTGGGAACAGGAAAAGGAACTAAAGAAAGAGCCGTATTGGGAAGAAGGAAATACTAATGATCTCTTCAGGGGCTGTGCTTTTTCCACTTCTTCTTCTTCTAATGTGCACACAGTGACAGCTTTGTGAGTAGAACATACAGAAGAATGTCCATGAGCTTACACAGTCTGCACATTTCAAAACAATCTGCAATACCTGTTCTCTGTTGCATTCAGACGAACTGGGGTTTTTTTCCTGAAGAGACCTAAGGATTGAAGTTTGCATGTCTTAGGAAAAAACCACTTCTGCAGTACCTCTGACGTGGTTTGTTTGGCAGTGCTCTTGATGTCACCTGGGAGAAGGGGGGCACAAGGTTTCCCACATCATCTTCTTTCTTGCCAACCCTTGAGGCTTCCAGGAGGGAGATATCTCTTTGTTTTCCACCTTAAAGAAAATCTGAATTAGTGGCTTTGGTTCAGTAGGGCATTTCAACACCTAGTTTAAAGCATCAGATGGGCTCCAGTGTGTACAGGGAATGTGGGGGCAGTCAGAATGATACAAGCACATATGTAAATATTTCCCTGGATGAGGCTTCAAGTTGCATTTGGGAAAATGTGAAGCTGTATAAAGAAAAGAACACATTAATTCCTTTTCTTTGTTTTCAGCAGTGCTTAACTGCATTTTTCTTGAAGTAGGGATGTGTGAAAAACTGCACTATTGTAGATAAAAATATATAAAATGTGTTAGATTAAAGATTTGGAAATTAATTTCTCAGGAGACCTTTTTCAGTCTAGACTCTATTGACATGTATCCTGCCAATTTGTTTGTCTGGTCTCCCTGTGAACACAGCATTTGATACTGTAGGCAATGCAAAGATCTCTGATAAGCTTTGCTGCTTCCTGCAGCACTCTGTGTTCACAAAGAACTTCTTAAACACAGCTTTCAGCTTCTCTGCATCACCCCTATTCTGCACTTTTTCACCATGTGCTTTCATGCTTCTCCTTTTTGCGCCCTGTGCCTTCATCCCATGGGGGACCATTCTCAGCTTCCAAATCTCCTGTGAGGACAAGGCATCTCTGAGCTCACACCTCCTCATCCAGCTCACCCTCTGCCTGCTGGATCCTCGCTGCTGAACTGGTAGGATTTGATTGTGATCTTCCTTGTTACCGGTCCTCACCCTTTGGTAGTTCGTATTTGGATAGGAGCCACTGGAGGGAAAGGTGAACCTAAGGAATTAAAGGTGCTTCCACCAGAAAGACTCCAGAAACAAAGCTGATCTCCAGGGGGTGATGCTGACTCATTACTGGTACTTGTTGCAGTGCCTTTATTGCTTTTTAGTTAAGCACACAATGCAGCTCTGTAATTAAGCCACAGGCATAATACAGGACAAAAGTCACATATGGCTTTTTTTCTGTTTTTAATTTTCTTTTTTGTAGTTATTACTTAGGCCCACTAGACATGTTGTGCTTGAATTTTGCCATTTTAGATTAATCTGTAAAATTCATGGTGTTTCCTGAAAATAGTATCTTTGTTGCAAGTTAGATAAAGCACATTTTTTCTGAATGCCTTCATTAGTCCAGATATTTTGGATTGAAAAAGAAAGGCAGGAATATTTGGAATTCAAGTATGACCTGGGAATAGGAGAAATCTACAAGCCTTGAAATTTAGGGAGACCATGCAAGTCATCCACAAGGCAAGCCATCTCTGTTTGGAAAAGCGTTTTTACACCCTCACCTATGAGTAATGAATGAAGCTGAGTTCCAAGTCAATATCCAGGCCTGCTTAGGTTGACTTTATGTGAAGAACCTATTACAGGATGCCAGTGAACATCCAGAGGCCTACTTCAATTTTCATCATTCAAATACACCAGCATTAAGAAACGCCCTGCACATGCTATGTCATCTCTGCCCCTCAGCATCCCTGAAATTCTGTGTTCAATCATGGTGTTCAATCATCTGAGTAACCAAGAAAGGAAGAGCAGCTGGAATAAGCTCTGTGTCTTGGTGCTGCAGAATCAACTGGCTGATTAAAATTTATTAGGATTCAGTTTTTTGCCACAGAGGCAATAAAGCATGATTCTAGCAGGCTCAGAGACCTGCCTCTTACAGAACCTGGCACTGGCCTCAAAACAAAATCCCAAACCCCCCAAAAAAGGCATTCTTTTAGGAATATGTGTTTCTGTACCTTGATCTTACCAAGGGGTAGAAATGTTCATGTTTTCTTTAGCAAGGATGTAATGTGGCTTCCTAGGAATAACTTTAATGTATCCTTGTGTGCATCTAGCATTAAGAAATGCTCCACACCTCACAGATTTCCTCTGGGAATCTTGCTTCCTCTGGCTGATAGCAAGTTTCCTGTAAAATCAGTTTGTACTACAGATGCAGAGGAGTCTTTGTCAGAAAGGCATTCCTCCCAAACCATGGATAATCATTATCCACTCTGAATTACCCAATTATCTTTCGGGGGTTTTATTTATTGTGCGGAAAAAGAAACAAGGAGTTTTCTTGCCAGCTCCCTCAGAAGTGACCTAAATGCCCACTGTCTGAGGGAGATCACAGGCTCAGGCCGCTGTCCCATTGTCCAGCTGGGTGCCTGCAATAGCCTGGCCCCATAAAACAGACATTTAGCTGAACAGAAGCAATTAGCCCTCCATCGTGGCCCCTGCTCAAAACAGAAAAACCAGCTGATGTTCCCTTAACTTGAAACAATGGGAGGACAGGCATGGGCTGTGGAACTCTTACAAGCACAGTAACTCCTTCCAGAGGGGGACCGTGAGAAAGTGGAGCCTGTAAAGAGTCTTTTCGTGGATGAACTCCTGAACAGTCTTTTATCCTGTGAACTCATCAGTCAGCTGTCTGTGGGTGCAGCTCTCTTTAGAAAACCCCAGTTCAACTGCAACATGCCGGTTCGTAGTGATAAACCTTTCTGCTGAATGACGTTCTGTCTCAGCGCTGTGTTCACCCCAGTATGGATTTATTCAGCAGCAACTTTTCCCTCCAGCCCTCTTTCACATTCCTTACTGTGCTTGTTCCTCTTCCTAATGATCTGGGAATAGCAATGACCGCTGATGAGAGCATGGCAAAAACTGAATGTTGCTCCCAACAATGGCAATGAGGGCTTCACTTAAGATTCGGATGCTGAGAAAATTCCAGCAAAGAAGCTGATGAGCTCAGAAATTCAGCCCTTCCATATGAATCCAGTAATTTACTTCCTTTTGACTGCTTTCTCCTCCACCTAGTTGGAATCTTGCCACCACCCCTAATCACTCGTTACCCAGAACTCAACTCCTGCTAGCAATAAGGCTGTGTTCAATAAATGGTTGCTCTTTAAGGCTGTGTACAGCACTGTCCCCATTCCCACTCAGAATGTTGTCCAAGCACCTTCAGGCAATAGTTCATCCCTTGCAAGTATGAAACTCTTTGAAACCACGAGGCCTTTGCTAGTGACAAGGCAAAGATACCATTAAGTTTGGGAAATCAATCCACAGTAAATAGAACTACCTACTTCATTCAGCACCTTTGGCAACAGCCCAATGATTTGGTTTCCAGCTGATGATGTGAATTTCCTGTAGGCACACATTCCTTATGAGCATCGTTTATCCTTCCCCTTGTGCTAAATTTCCCTGTAGTTCAGGACAGTGTGGATACCACAGCTCCAGAGGTGTGACTCCTGCCTGGGCAGGCCTTTTGCCAGCCAGCTGCAAATGAATATTCTGTTGCTTTCGGAATCTCCTTCCTAAAACCCAGTCTAAAATCAAATTGAGTAAGGATTTTAAGTGAATATCACAGAATGGTTTGGATTGAAAGGGATCTTTAAAGACCACCTAGTCCAACCTCCAAGATGTCTCACTTCTGCTGCTGTTACCACGGTTTGCATTAAAAAAACCTTTCCTTTGTTCAGCCCCATTGTGGATGTTTCCCCATCATGTCTACTCATTAAATCTTTTGCAAGAACTAATAGAGAAGCCATCCCAGCATAGGATACTGAGAAGACTGGCAGGACTTTGTGGTCATTGAAATGTAACTATGACATCTCCCTAAAAGTGCCACTGGAAGAATGAGGAGTGAAATAAAATAAGGGCCACTACATTTATTAAAAAGCAGATGGTACCAGAGAGCCCCTACCCCTGGATTATCTGTCCATCCAGGGACCTGGGTAAAACAAATGAACAGATTTACTGGTTTTATGGGCATTCTTCTCTTGCTCACCGATAGATGAGAGCAGAGATTTCTCTACTCATGAAATTTTCAGGCTGCAGCACTTGCAGTTTTTTGTAGACTATGAGGGGCAAAAGATAAAACCAACCAATGACAATATAGCTCATTCACATGCCCACAGGGAGAAGGATATTATTTTGTTTAGTAGCATACAGATGAGGTTTGTAATAGGAGTCAAATGGAAACCAGGAGTCAGCACTCTTGAATTCTTTAACATTGGAATTCTCTGGTTTGGTATCTAGAACTGGTCAGAGGTATTGAATAAGTTTACAACCCCTCATTGTTATTTCCCAGATTGTAAGTGTGTTTTGCTTGGATCCAAGCCTTTACAAAAGCAATTAAATGTGTCCTAAACTTCCATTCATTTTTCTTAAGAGATCAAAGAGGAAAAGCTGTCCAGATGTAAATGGCTAAGCCTCTAATGAGATGATCAGTGAATTGTTTCTCTCTTGTGTTAGAAGCATTTAAATTACAATATTGCACTTAGGGCGCTCTGCACTTCTGACTTGTATAGCAGGATCCCAGCACCTAACACAAGCCAGACAAATAACTTCAGCAATTAGCTTTCAGCATAGGTCCCTGCCCTCTGACCTCTCCTGTTCATCGGAGGAAAGCCAAATGCTTTGTTAAACAATATTAATCGGGCCTGGCACTCCTCTAGGGCCGGGCACGTCACAAACAGTTTCTAACAGCAAGAAGCTGTTTGCAAGAAGCAAAATCTCGTGTATTTTCTGCTCAACAGGAGCCTGACTCAGCCATACTGGAGGTGAAGCAGAGCCTGATCTGTTTCTGTGGAAATTTGGGAATGGTAGCTCAGGTACCACCTGTGTGACAGTCAGGACTCCTCTGAACTGCCAGTGAGGGAGAGGAGGATCAGTTTGCATAGCCTGGGGTTGGTTGGTTTGTTTGTTAGGGGGATTTTTGGTTAATTCCCTCTATTCCTGCATAAATATTTTGTGTAAGCATAGTAGGAATCCAAATTTAAGTGCCCCTGGAGCTACCTATAAAGACAAGGGTTGGTGGGACAGAAAGTAAAGAAAACCTCTCTCCTGCCCAGCTGCTGAGTAGGTGCTTTGGGACATGGGCTGGTGTTTACAGTGTGTCAGTACAAACTGGAGGTGAAGTCACTATGAGGTGCTGCCAGGGAATACCAGCGATGTCTGCAGAGGTAGAACATGGTGCTGAGGTGATGCCTTTTCCTGGCCTTAAAATCAAGAATTAAACGTGGTTAGAAGGGAAAAAGGGATTTTACCTCGGTATTTATTTTAAGGATCCTTAGGTGCACTATGTCCAGGTGGAATGCACTGAAATGCACCCCGCAATGCACACCCACAAAAGATCTGGTATAACATTATAGGTTTTACTAATTAGCATATCTATCAAAAATTCCCCAGTGAGAGGCTTGAATGAGCCCCTCCTCCCCAAGGAACCTTCCCCTGGATGGTTCTATCTTAGTTTACAGAATGTGTTCTGGAGAGGACCTTGGGGTCTGGGGCACACTGATCCCTAGCTACGAAGCTTCTGAGATGTTTCATCTCCTAGCTGAACAAACAAGTCCAAGAATGTAGGCAAAAAGCACTAAAAAGGTATAACAGGGGTATAAAAGAAAAGGCAAAAAAATCATCATGGCATCAGAGGCAGGAAGAGAGGATTTTCTCTCTGTTGCCCCTCCTCTGCACCTCACCTCAGACGGGCCCCTCAGGTTGGGCAGCAGTGGGATATAACCAGGGAGGTGCTTTGCCTGAACTTCTGCCTGGTTCCCAGTCAAGTCTTTAATTGCTTATTTGTTTTTCTTTCACTGATGTTCACTACCATGTTCATAATTTAGAGCTGAAACTTCCAGAGACAAGCAGAAGGTAGGAGCATCTGTAGGTTTCATGAAAGGGGCATCCAAGCTCCTGAGGAGAGCCTAAAGAAAATGTACTTACCTAAACTCATTCAATCTTTTTTTAAAGAGATTTCTTCTTTATCTTAGAAGTGAGCTTACCACCCTGCCTATGAACCTAGCTTTCCAAGACACAGAAACCTTCCAGAGTCTTGATCTTGTCCCAGGGTGTGATGTTGGCTTTGAACAGCATTTCTTAGCTTTTTTCATGTCATTTCCTTTACTCAAGGGGAGAGATCTCTCCAGCTCCCTTTCATGGCAGGGCTTCTCTGAAGCAAGGGTCTAAAGTGATTTTTTAAAAATTTTTTATTTTGGCAGTAATCCTACAGATACCACTACTCTTAACTTGCACTACTCTTAACAGCTAAAGTAGAAGTTGCCAAGAGCTCTGAAAAAAAAATAAAGGAAAACAAAGGCAGCCGACTGCATGCCAACTTTGGAAGTTAAAAACTCTGATTTGTAGTTTGGGTGTGTTCCAATTTTATCAAAGCCATGCCTCCATTCTAGTAATACTCTCTGCTAAAAACCAAACTCCTCTACATAAAACTGACTTTTGACTTCCTAATTTAACAGTAACAGCAGCCTTTCTGAAATGATAGTTTCTGTTAGTGGTGAGTTAAAAATCAAAATTCAAACCTTATCCTGCAAGAGGGAGCAATTTCACACATTTTTAGGCTGCTTACTGTAAGATGGGGGAGGAGTGCTGCAAAATCACCCAACAAAACATCAGCTTAAGATGCTGTTAAGGATGCCAGTGCTCCCTACCTTGTGTGCCCCTTCTGATCTGGAAGTCAGCAGAAGCTCTTGTGAAACTCGAGTGCAGAGGCTGCCCCACCGCTGTCCACAAGGATGTGGGGAGGAGCTGCACAGGGGCCGGGCTGCCCTGCTCACAGCACACGTTTCCCGTCCACTCCCAAGGCATTCCTGCTGCTCTGCCAGCCAGCTGCTGGCTCCAGGCCCAGCCTGGGCTTTGCATTCAGGGGATTTGGCTTTGACAGCCCCTTGTCATTTTGGTTTTACATTATCAGCTTTTTGTTATAAGCCATGGGCTTCCAATATCAGCGGTGAAAAACAATTTCAGGTGGAAGCAGCACCATGGGACCGAGACAGAAAACATTCAGAAAAAACAAGTATTTCTCATTTCTTGTAATCACCTGCATTACAGCAATCAAGTGTTGAGTGGTGGTTGGTGATAAGTTGCTTTGCAGGAAAGACAAAGTGAAAAAGAACAGAAAGAGAGGGTTTTTCTGCGTTTCTGATAAACCTGTGGTTATGGCCTTCGGTGACAGATTTGCCAGCAGCAAAGAGTAAGACAAATATCTGCAGTCTGAAGTGTCTGGAAGCAAACTCACACATGCCTTCACTGTACTGCTTTTGTTTGCAGAAGCTTTCAATCTGGATGAGTAGCAGGAACAGGAAAGCATGTGAAGCTTGGAAAACTACCATACTGCTGTCTATAAAGCCCTGATAGGATTTTTATGTGGAGCCCTAAAGAGAACGACATGCAGTGCTTTTTTGGTTGGTTTTTTTTTTCTTTTGCCAAATCCAAGAGCTCAGATGTTTGCAAGCAAAACAAAATAAACTCAGGCATTGAAGCTTCTTCCTGAAATGTGTCTGGTGGCTGATGCCATGGCATGTCCCCCAGCACATGCCTTGTGCACCCTTGGGCACTGCTGTGACACTACTAATGGCACCCATGGCACAAAAGGGAAGGTAATCAGCAGAGAATGATTATTGGTGCAGCTAGAAAGTAGATAAGCAATCTTCTGGGTTTCAGTCCATTGCCTTCCCAGACCCCCCCCTCCATTGGCTGTTCCTTTCTTCCTTTCTTTGCTTTCACCCCCTTTTTGCAGGGACTGTGGCTTATTCTGATTCACTCCATTTCTTTCTTCTCAAACAGCCACAGGGCATGCTTGCTGTTGCCAGGGATATGGTCAATGCATGTGACATCGTGCCACCAAAAACAATCCCATTTATTTCTGGTGTGATGGTGCTGAAATTGGCGCAGCCAGGCTGGGAGCAGGACACCTCAGTCAGCCACGCAATTTTGTGAAAACGATTTTCCGTAAAGGAAGTGTTCTTAGAAAATAGCTCTCAGGGAGAAATGTGCAGGTTTTGCTTGTAAAGTGGTTGTTGGCAAAGGTTTCCTTGCCAAAGTCCAGCCAGAGTATCAATGAGGGATGGTAAACACATGCCATTTTGACTAGAAATTAGAAGGCTACATAGCACTGTGGAAAATATTAGACTTTCTTCTTCCCCTGACCTCAAAGAGCCTGTTAGGAGATTAAGAATCTCCAGCTCTCAAAGGTATAGCTGTTTTACCGAAATTCAGTTAATGAAGAATAATATTTTGGGAACAAGAGAAAACACCTCTGTAGCATGTGGAGTGTTAGGAATAGATGGAAAGTTGCCTGTATAAACAGTTCAGCAACTCTGGGATGAATTATAGGAGCATTTGTATGCATGATTGCCCATCTGTGTAAAACAAGACGTGCAGTCACACACAGGAATGATGTGCAGGGCAGACCTGTGGGGCTGATATTAACGTGCTCCAGAACAAGACCCATCCTGTCACATCCAAGTTTGACCCAAGGAAGTTGAAATAAATAAGTAAATAAATAGGAGGCCTCATGGGGAGGAAACTCAAGGTATGCTATCTACATCTGTGTTTCTGAGTTTGGAGTTTATTTAGACTCAAGTCAGATTTTGGACTGTTACTTCTCCACTTGAAGTTTTTTTGGCAGTTCCAGGAGGGCTGAAGGCTCAGATCCAGCGGGTTCCTTGCAGCTGCGCGGCCCAGTGCAGGCCACGGGCACTGGCAGGGCCTGGGGAGCTGCAGGACTTCAAACCAGGGGTGTTGTCAGGAACTCTGCCTTGCGCAGCTCCCCTCTCCAGTACCAGCTGCGAAATGTCAACACCACCTTCCTCAGAGAACACAATTAATTAAAGGAGGCCTAATTAATTAGTGTCAGGAAAGCAGATGTAGCAATTATGGCAGAAGTAAACAAATGTACATATTGTAAATTGTTCTGCAAAGGATTTGTTCTGGAATCCCCGTGGCCCTTTTTGCTCCTCCCCACGATGCTATTGGGAAGGCCATCAGGGAGAATGTAGAGATAAACTGCAAATTGATGAGGAACTAATGTACTTCTATAAGTTTATATCGCAGGGAAACAATCAGCAAACGGACTGCTTTATTAACCCCTTGGGACTTGGGGGTGAAATACAATCCTGATATTTTATTTCCATCTCATGCAACATCATGTTCCACAAATAAGTCAACTGTTTAAAGCCTGTTTAATGTGAATGGGAAAAAGCAAATGTGGAGCCACACCAGTCTGGTGTTCGAGTGGAGCCTTTAGACTTTATAAAGGATCTGCACTGAAAGAAATCCCTCATACCTTGTAGACATGAGGATGCTCCAAACTCAATATAACAGGCTGTGGAATAGTGAAACACACTTGGAAAACTCAGATAGAAAAGTTTCTGAGTTGCCTTTCAAAATTTCTTCAAGATAAAGAAATGATAAAGAGGGCAAATTAGGCTGGTTAGGGATGTAGCTGTAGAAGCAAATGGGACCAATGTACTGCAATAAGGAGTCGAGATATTAAGAAACCAAGAGCACTGTGTGTGAAAGAAAATGCATTGCACAGTCAGTGCCATGCTGAGGGGAACAGCCCCACGGGCAGCCAGGCACAATCACTTTCTAGATCTCAACAGAGATTTTTACCCTTCACTCTGTGCTCTTTTTTGCTCTGCAGGTAATCATGGCTTTGGTGGAGAGAGGATGGG
Source organism: Corvus hawaiiensis (assembly GCF_020740725.1). Classification (NCBI taxonomy): domain Eukaryota; kingdom Metazoa; phylum Chordata; class Aves; order Passeriformes; family Corvidae; genus Corvus; species Corvus hawaiiensis. The sequence goes on from NC_063217.1 coordinate 71,598,998, forward strand.
AGCTGGGATTTAATTTACTTTAGGGTAGAGTCAGCTCACTAATTCATGCTGTGAAGAAGCTGTGAAGGTGGAAAACACCCCCTTGCCCTGGTGATGAATTAAAGGAATAAGGCAGGCAGCAGCAGCCTGTGGCCGGGGTGCTGCGAGAGGGAAGTTGCAGTCAGAGGCCACTGCTCTCCCTGCCTCTTTGTGATTCCCCTTTTCCCCCCAGATGATACTGATATAAGTCAGAAAGAGAAGCTTCCATGGCCCATGCCAAGTTATCTCCTTTATTTCTTCAGGTGACAGTATTTCCTGTGCAAAGGACTGCCACTAAAGAGCTGCTTAGGAATGCTGCTCTGGGGGTATGGGCTGTTCCCCACCACCGCGAGTGCCTTGCCCTGCTAATGGGAGATATTTGTGGATTTTCAGTTTCGTCCTACGGGCTTTGAGCTTATGTGAGTTTCTCCTTGCTTTCAAAAGCCAAGATTTAAAGGTGAATAACTCTGTTTAATGATGGTGCAGTGAGTTGCCAACCTCATGTGGGAATGAGTTTGGTTTCTATTCACAGATATTTGCTTCCTTAGCGCTTGTCTCAAACAATTTTTGTTCCAGTGAGTAAATGAGCAGTGAAACAAGTAATGAGAGGAGTGAAGGTGCAAACAGAATAGCTAGAACAAAGTTTAAAAATCATTCCAAAAAAGCCTACCCACAGTAAGATGTGTGAGAAGAGGAAAGGCAGCCTGTTCCTGTGCCCAGCCATAGGATGGAGAATCCATTCGGGCAGCTGGCGAGGCAGATGGATAATTAGTGCCATAGGTTAGGACCTGGGCAGGCACTGCTGGTGACCTGGCAGTTGCTTTTGGTACTTTATTTGGAAATCTCTTCCTCCTGTGCTTTAGGTACTGGCAGAATAGCACGGGACCATCTTGCATTAGGGACTGGGGCAGCAACAAGTGTGCTTGACTCTTTTGGATCTGAAAAGGAAAACAAAACCTTTAAAAGAATGTTCGAAATCCCCCTTTTTAAGTCTCTCAAAGTCCAAATTCTCCCCTTTTAAGTGGGACACAGGGCTCTTTTTCTTCCTCTTCTGTCTCATTTAAAAAATTACTTCTTTTGTGTGCATTCTAATGCATTTTAGAGTTTTTACAAGACAGCTCTGCCAGCTGTCAGCTTCCAACTACAGCTTCTGTGATCTGAGCACCTATTCAGAGAATGGTAACTTCACTTTTAATAATCATTGACAGGTTTTACACAAACATAAAATATAAGTAATTTTCAGGGACTTGATGCACTGAAAGCTAACCAGCTCTCTGTAACATCCCGTCCTATTTTTGTACCTTGTTTTGTATTTTAGATCCCACTTAAAAGGCAGAGAGGTAATTAAGGTGGTTGAATGAAATGCTCTGATAACAAATAACATTTTCTTGTTTGTAAAAAGTCATCAGTCAGATCGTATGACCTCTACCTGTGCAGGAATTGTGAGAGTGAGTCCAGCACCATTACTGCATTACAGAGCCCAAGTACATTTGTGGACCTTGTACCACTAGATGTCTACAGGCATCCCCTTTCCTGCCTCTTCATTTGTGTGTCCTTGTGCCGCACCCACACAGTGCTGGCAATGCCTTTCCAAATCCCTGTTCTTTTTCAGCAGTCAGTGAATGACAAGCCAAAAGCAAATGGTATCAAATTTGACCAGGCAGGGCAATGTCAAAACGAGCCCCAACAGGGTGGTGTGGCTGCAGTCTTTGCTACCTGCCTGCAGCTGAACAGGTTCCATCCTCATATCCTGTACATTTGGTTTAATTGGCCCGGCCCCTCCAAGGAGAGGCAGCAGCACTGATTTACTGCACTGTATAAATGTGTTTATAGCTTGGCACCAGCACACTTACGCTCACTGTTTTCCAACATGGATTTCCAATAAGCCCTTTGCTCAAATGAGTCTATTAACTTTAAAGTGCCTGAAGCTAAAACGGAATTATGAGAGGCAAGCTTTGGGGGTTGAAGCCCAAAACAGCTGGGAAAGGCTCCTGAAGTCTTCTCTTAGTACCTGTTGTGGTTGATATTTATATTAAGGAAAAGTAATTCAGAAAGTAAAAGCAAACCTGGGACACACATGGCCTCAGCCTGAGCTGCCTTTCACTTCAGCTGGCGCTCAGACCCATCCCATTCCACAGGATTATTAGAGCAGCTCCCGATTTAAGCCAATGTGCAATCAGAACATAACCCGTTCCTTCCTCTGCTTATGAATTTAACTTCCAAGAGTCACATTTCCCTGTTTCTGCAGGGGGGTACCACAGCCTGGGGAGAAGCTCATCTGACTGTGGTGCCTCCAGCAGTGAATTTCATGGCTCTGGTTTGGTCTCCGGCGTTCCGCAGAGCTGGAACACTTCCCTCTCCTCTCCCAGCCCGGGGGGCTGCACAGAGCTGCTCTTGGAACCTCTCAGTGCTGCCCTGCTTGCTGCTGGAGGGGCTGGGATACTTCCATGTGGAACACCAATTACTATCCCTGCAGGGACAGGAAATCAGGCAGAAACTTTTAGCAGACCCCTAAGTACAGTCCATAATTACCTACCTGTACCTGCTCAAGGTTACATCTCTCCAGCTAAGGAATAAGACTGGTTTCTAGTTGCTTGACTGGTTGCTAGTGGCTTGACTTTATCTGGAATAAAAAAGGAACGCCTTAAAACCATGGAGGGTAAAAAAAGATTTGTAGAGAATGGAATTAAATTAGGAAAAGTAGAATTTTGGATGAATATCAGGGGTAAAACAGCCATAGTAATGTCTACTGAACTGTGGAATGATCTCCCAGGGTGAGTGAGTGATGGAGCCCCACAGTGTGAAGAATTAAAGCAGCATCAGGCAAAGCCTCAGGAAATCAGTGTCCAAGGAGGCAGTGTGGCCCAGCCATGGCAGTGCAGGAACTGTGCCTGTGTGGGAATGTCCATTGTCTGTACACTGAACCTGGTCTTGCCCTGTAGTAAAATCTGTTGTATTGCTCAGGGAGGTGTGATCTGCTGAGCTTTAAATCCTGCCTCCATTTAAACTATTGGAGTCTTGCAGGCTAATCCAGCAGCAAGCACTCAGAGGACTCTGGCTGATACTCCCCTGTCCCATCCTCAGCACGTGATGCCTTAAAAATTCTTCAGACTTACATGAGGTAGAACATGGGTATTACTGGGCATTTCTGCTTTAAGAAAAAGAAGTCTCCTTTTGCTTTTGCAATTTTTTATCCCAAGTTACAGGCTGATCCGAGGAAGCATGGCTGCTCTGTCAGTTGGGAGCTGCTCCCTTTCCACTCCAGTTACTTTAGTGCCAGTAAAATGTTTGTGTGACAAGGGAAAAAAAACCCTGTGCACCAAGGTCAGGGTGCAGTGTCTTGCTCTCTGTGAAGATCAGTTTGCATTGTCTTGTTTATGGATGACAGCCATATGAAAGACCTGCAGACATAATGAGAGGATACAGTTTTTAATTACAAATTATGATGTGTTGGTATCACATTATTAAACAAACTGAACTTGTGAATTTTTGCAGAGTACCCAAATTTAGAAAACAGTATTTTTGATGCAGTATTTCTTGGAGCTGCTGTGATGAGTAAATACTGGACTGCATAGACAGTCATCCAGAGTAAAGACAATAGGATTAGATGAGGGAAAATTCATGAACTTGCTTTGTGTAACACTCAGACATCTCACACCATGTGCAGAGATTTTACCATCCAAAACAAAGGTGTGCACACATGCTAGTCACGACCCTTGTAGCTGTGCTCTGGAAATTCATGTTTCTGCATAAAAGAAGAAACAGGAGCAGAGAAGCAGCGAGTGAGGCAATGCTCCCTCTCCCGTGTGTTTGGACTAAATGTGGGAAGCTGAGGGGGGGAACAGGGCTGGCTGAACCTGACCTAGGGCTGTGCAAACAAATCCATCTCCTGTGGCTTGACTCCCCCTGAACCTGGGGAACAGGACCACTGCAGGTAAGCAGGATTGCTTCAAAGACATGTGGTGACAATTCCAGTTTTCCTTTGTAACACAGAATATGTGGAGCCCCTGGGTTTTGTTCAACCACTTAGACCAAAGCACTCAGTCTCCTGTCTTTAGCTCCCTGGCACAAGTCATGAGGCAGTGCTGACAGACTCTTCAAAGTCTCGTGGTTTGGGTCTGTTCAGGAAAAAAGTGCCTCTTGCCACTCACCAGATATGCTGGAGGGCTCAAAAAATAGATGTGGAAAAGCAATGGCCATGGCTACTGTCCTGGCTCCTCACAAATGTTGGCTTTCCCATTCTTCAGTTCGACTACTGCTACGTCACAGTGCGCTTCATCTTCCGGAATGAAATTGGTGCCATTTATTTGCCATCTGGGTTTTTTTCTATATATATATATTTTTATATAGTCTGGAAAGCTTATCCCTTATAATTTTTGGTTTTACTTGACTGGCTCCACTTCCATGGTAACTCCCTTCCAGTATTTCCCATCGTGGCTCAGAATGGCTGGGGGGCTGCAGCAGGTGGGAGAGCCAGGATCTCAGTGGAGCTCTGCAGCACAGATTCACCAGAGATGTCTGATCCAGCAAAAACCTGCATCAGCCTGGGACACAGGATAAATCATTGCAATGGAAACTGAATCTTTCATTTGCTCTTTGTATTTTCTTCCCTTGCTTTGGGTTTGTTTTCTTCTCTTTTCTTCCTTGCAATTGTCAAGGCAGCATCTGGGAGCTTTATGAAACAAATGTTAGCCATTAAAAGCCCATTGCTGCCTGCCAGAAAGGAAAATGGCATCTTATTGAAAACAATATGTAATGGTTATTGCTGTCTTGTTCCAAGTTATGCCCTTGAAAAATGTTGGAGACTTATTTAGTAGCAACTGATGGTGAGGAAAAGCCCAACTAAGGCAGAAAATTAACTGTTGCATTATCTTTTACAGCTTCAAACACCATCATACAATGCCTGGTCTATTGTGTTCCTAGATGTGTTTACAGTTGCTTCAAGGACAAGGAACAACACTTTTCCATGATGCTTTTGTTGCCTCAATGTTGGAGTCACAAATAATTCCTGTCTGGTTTCACATACGGGCCTTGGAGCAGTGATGGAGACTCCGGTCCTGACCAGGAGAGCACAACTCCAGCGATGAAGGTAACAGACCCCTTGCACACACAGCACCCCTTGGGCACTGCCTGGGGGATACTGTGCCTCCAAGGACACTTCTTACCTTAAGCTGGCACCCTCAGCACCTGTATTGCCAGGCCAAGCTGCTGATTCGCTCACAGACTGTTAATCTTTTTTAATGTTTCTATCTTAATCTGTTTTGTATTGCCTTTTATTTCTTTTATTTATTTTCAAGTTTATCTTGTATTAAAATTAGGATTAATAAATTACTATTAAGTGATTTTTACAAATCAAATTAGGAAAGACAGATCTTTTCTCTTGGAAACACGGCATTAATTTCTGCGCTCTGCGAAAGCCCCTCTCTCAGCACAGACTGGAACCAAATCTGGTGGCAGAAGTTGTCCTTCCTAAGACTGAGCTACCATTAATAGGGTAAATATGACTGAGGGTAATGGCCAAAATCCCTGACAGCCTCAAGTTTGCCAGCAGTGGATTTCCACGTGCCTTCAGCTGGGGATTGGGAACCTTGGCTGAGCACAGAGCACTGAATGTGCCGCAGACGGGGCCTTGAGACTTCCTGTGCACACGTGAGCAACAGGCAATGGTTGGGAAAAGCTTGGGGTTCCCACCTTCCCCGGAGCACTGGTGGCAGAGGAATTCTGCCTGGGGTCAGGCACGTTGAGAGGTCCCATAAAGGCACCTCATCCCCTTTGCCCTGACACCTCATAGGCCCTTGTTAACTCTTCTCTTTTTATGGCCCTGCAGGTAAAGGAGTTCATCCTACTGGAATATCCCTGGGGCTGCCAGCGAGGAACTCTTGAGCTGCCCGAACACAAAACCAGATGCACACGTTCTCCATGGGATCAGTGTGCTCTGATGGGTGAAGCTGCTCCAGCTCCACGGAACAGGGACACAGAGCAGCCCCAGCACAGGCAGAAGGCTCTGAAGTGACACCGGGCTGACGGGGAACAGCGTTTGTCCCAGGATTATCATCAGGCCCCTCACAACCACATTTACACTCACGCTGCGTGGATGGGGACTTGTTGACAATTCCCTGAATTCCAGTTTGGAAGGAAAAGTTTTGTGTTTGAAGTGGATTATGGGATGGAGAGGCATGGGCTAGAGAGCAAAGCTGCACTGTGGAAATCGTGGTGGAAATTCCATGTGCAGTTTGGAGGCACTCATCAACACGATGGTAAATGAAAAATGAATAATAACAATCTCTGTATCACAAACCCCACAAGGAACGTAGGTTCAGCTGCCCAGTGTTTTCCTCAGCCTCATTTCTGATTCCTTTTGATAACTGTTGGTGCCGCTTTCTGGTGCCTGGCCAGAGATCATCACTCAGTCCGGCTTCATTTATTCCTTTCACATCCTGATGACTGTGGATTATGGTGAGTGCACAGTTCAAAGCTGCTGGTGTTTGCTGTGATTTGTCTCCAGCGTTACTGAGGGATGTGTTTTCAAGGACTGAGCTTGGCTAACAGGGTCACTGAGTGGTGTCAAGCTGCATTTAGCAACATGGAAAAGGACTTTTGTTAATTTTTTATTGCAAATACTGACTGATTGCTGGTCAGCACACAGGAGTGGCAAAAAGGAAGAACCAGGAAACCTGGAATATGAGAGGCAGTGAAAGTCCCAGGCAGGGATGGCAGTGGAGGGGCACAGAGGCGTTTCTGGGCTGGGAATTCCAGGAGCAAACCAGGACACGGCAGTGAGGACAGGCTGGAGCTGCAGAGCCTTCCCGAGTGCCTTGCACAGGGAGTGATCCACGGGGAGTGTCCCATGGGATTCCTCTGGGAAAGGGATTATGTGTGTTCCAGGTAAAGTAGGGATGCTCTTGCTGTGGGATTGGCAGCGGCAGGAAGTGTTGGAGCCCTTCCCAAACTCCTCTGTGACATCAGAGTGCCCCAGGCATGAGCAGCCTGGCAGTGCAGCCACCTGGAGCTGAGGTACCTCCATGGCTCCTTCAGCTCTGGGGCTTTCTGTGAACTCTTCTGTCAGATAATGGAGAGCTCTGAGCCTCTGGGCTCATAAAGCCTGGTGATTTCATGGTAGGAATCGAACCTCGCTTAGGGCTCAGCTTTGCTATTCCAGCTTCATTATCGCTCCTTGTTTTGGGTGCGTGTCACCCATCTGATGTTCAGCTCTGCTGTTCCCAGAGCAGAATCAGCGCTGGCTGGATCCTGCTCAGCAGAGCCCGAGCCCCTTTTCTGAGGGAGATGAAGCAAACCCAGACTTGCCCTTCTATTCTGAGGAGTGAAAACAAGGCAAGGTTGCCTTTGGAAGTGTGGGTTTCCTCGTGTTTCTGCAACTCCCTGTCCTTAGGTTGCTCTTTTTTGTCTTTTAACATAAAGCAGTGTTGCCTCCTGCTCCACAGCAGAGACAATAGAGGAGGCTCCCTGGATAAAAGCTGGGTGGTTCCCTGCTGCCTTCAGCCTTGTTCTGCAGTGGATTTTCTGTGCAAACACCCTACAAGGGCACTGAACAGGCTGCTGAGGGGAGGAATCCTTTCTGTCCTGGCTGTGGTTTGCAAACCCCTCACTCCCACCCAGATCAGCAACCTGATCATGTAATGAATGGCCCCAGACAGAATTCAGTGTTGGCCTAAAACAATTATTACCATCCAGCTACTGGTTAAATATGTAATTTTTCAATTTCATTGAGTTCTTGCCTTCCTGCTGGTATTAGCCTGGCAACCCTCACACTGCAGCAATTTCCCCTTCGTTTGCTCAAGGTGCTGCAGTCCCGGGAAGTCGGATGGGGCCGCATCAGGTGCTGACATTTAGGTGCCATAACTTCTCCTGAGAAGGACCAGAGGCAGTTCAGGAGCTGTGGGCACCACACGGGTGCAGCTCCTTCCATCCTCTCCTCTGCTCCTTGCCGAGCCACAGCAGCGCCAGTGTCAGTGCTGACAGACAGAGGGGCAGGGCTGTGATGGTCGGTGATGGGCAAGGAAATGCTGCTTTTCCCCTTCCTGGAGAGAACATTTCCCGGACAGAAATGGGAATTCTCACCTGCTCCCCAGGGGCTACTGAAGGCTGGAGATGCAATGGCCACGTGTTGCTGCTCGGGCCTGCAGGAATATTCACCACTCGGGGCAGGATTGTTGTTCAGCAGGGCACTCCTGGACTCAGTGAGGTGGGGTTGTTTTAAAAGGGGCCCCTTCCATTCCAGGAGAAATGGATTCTGTCCTCAGAAACCTGAGTGTGTGTGTTTACCTTGGTGATATCCTCAGCAAGCAGAGCTTTTCCTTGTCAGTGCATGTAACTTACCTAACAAACTCCCCAAGGCACACAGCAATCCTCAGTGCCAGGGCTGGCATCTTCCAAGGCTGAAGTGGCAAAGCTGCAGAAGGTCAGGCCATGCTGCCCGTGGAGAGAGCTTTGTCTGCACCGCTCATTGTTTTGTTGTTCACCCCTCCTTGCCAGCACAGTAAAATTCACCAGAATGTATTTAAGCAAAGCAGGGACTTGTTGGTGTTTGCTGTTTCTAGAGAATGGGGTCTTCTGGGGGGGCATAAGGAGTGAACTCCCTCTCCCCAGCCTTGGAAATGCTGTTTCACATCTGTTGTGCGTTTCTGATTCATTTTGACAACACCTTACATATTCCTGCCTTAAAGGTCAGACCTGCTCCTTGCCAGCGACATCTGACAAATGAGAATATCGGTGTTGGAGAAAAATGACATCCATAATAGGTTAATCTGCTCTTTATCAACGGAACCTGAGAGGATGCTCTTGAGAAGGGATTGGGGAGATTCACCATAAGCATTTCTGAGTCTCTCAAAAGCTCAACTTAAGCTTCCGCTGAAACAGACTAAAACTGATCGATGTCATATCTGAGAAATATTGGGGGATCAAGGCAGATGCCAAGTTTTCCCAGTCACTTAGGATTACTCTATCAGTGAACCTGACTGCATAACTAAATCTGCAAAGGTGCCCTCCAGACAGAACAGGTTTTACAGGACCTTACTGTCAAAAGAGCTCCAAAAAAGGTACATTGTGTTTTTCTAGTAAGTGTTTCTGGAGCTGAGAAATAGACAAAGGAATTTTCAAATATTTTGAACAAACCCTGAACCGACTCAGTGTATTACATGTATGTCCAGAGTGGCACTGCAGCTTTAGCTGGAGTGGTTGGCATAGTAAAATTAATATGGATGTTTGGGCTCCTCTGAGTTTGGGAATATGGAATCATAGAATCATTTAGGTCGGAAAAAACCCTTAAGATCACTGGGTCCAATCATGAAACATTAAATGGGCTTTGGGCTGCCCACAAAGAAATTTCTGCCTTGGCTCTTGGCAGTGCTGTGCACTTGAGGCTGTTCAAAGCTCAAGAGTGATGTGACACATCATCCTGTAAAGACAAATTAATCTAACTCTGTAAAGGCTCAATCTAAAACTGATACACAGAGAAAATTAACTGGGCCATTACTGATAAATAATGCTGAAGCAAGCAAACCATAAATCGAAATGACTTCCTTTACAAATGCATTCCCAGAGTTCCTGTCAGAGCTGTGCTCTGCTGCTGCCCAAAGCCCTCGGAGCAGAGGCTCTCCAGGTGCCGAGTGTGGTTTATAGAGGCCCTTTGATGTTAAGGTGACACCAACGGGCTCCCAAGACAATGAATTCCAGCAGTGTGAAAGCCACCTGTGACCGGGCTCCCCTTCCCTGGCAGCAGAGCTGGAGGCTGCAGGGACACCTGAGCAGTGCATTCCCCCCGTGCCACTCCCTGTTCAGCCCATGGGCTGCGACGTCCCGGCAGCGGGAACGGGAAGTCCCACGGCGGGAGCGAGGCCTGTGCTCTGCTGGCTCGGAGCGACAGGCAGGGGACCTGGGGGAACGGCAGGGTGTTCTCTGGGGAGGAGACAAATGGAAAATAGGGAAGGGCACCTGCTTAGCAATTGCACCAAGTTTCACATAAAAGGAGTGAGCTCAGCGTGGTCCAACAGCCCCTCAGCAGGCGCCCACTAAACACCAGAGGTGCGAATGGTGGCAGTGCCAGCCACCCTCCCAATAACTGGGCAGCACTGGCAGTCCAGGGGCAATTCCTGTCCTTGTCCAAGTCAATTCCAGTGGATTTGGATGGGGGAATGAATTCCTCCTCCGAGTCCTCTTTTGTGCAGTCTCTCACAGTTACTCATAGTCTGTGTTTCGTGTTGCTTAGAGAAGTGCCAAAGCTAAAACCTCGAGGAGCAGACCTTAATCTGACTCTATAAATAGCTTTAATTATCTCCTCCTTTCATTTTATTTTATTTTCTTTTTTGAGGAAATCCTAATTGACTTTGGTTTTATACAGCCAGAGTTAATCCAAAATACGTCTCTTCAGGCCACTTTCTGGCCTTGCACAGATCATAACACACTTCTTTTTTCCCCTTTCATCTTTCTCCTTGCTGGTAAGGAAATGAAAGGAGTGAGAGATGATGCGAGAGGAGCTCAGTGAAGGGCAAGTGCAAAGCTCCTCGCTCTCACCTTTGAAATAAGGAGGGAGCATCGCCCAACAGGTGGAAGAGGGAACTGGTGGAGATGCCTTGTGAGGAATGTATAAGGGATTAATAGCTGAGAAGCCAAGTGAGTGCTGAGGGTGTAACTTGGAGATGCACAATAGACATTTTCCCAACAAAGGGAAGAAGCAGTTCCTCATATTTGTGGGGAATATCAGTGTTGCTGTTACTGCTGTTAATAACTCTCACCCCAGGGCTCAGGCCATCACCAGCAATCATTTCTGCCAGGTCATGGGGATGGCTGAGTGTCTCCTTTGCTGCTCAGTGACGCTCAGCAGTCCCAGTTCTGGTCAAAACAATTGTAGTGGGAACTATGAGGCATAAAAATAATGAGACCAATTTTCACAAAGACGTTTCTCCCTCGTGAATGCAATCCCAGCAGAGCAGGGGCAGCTCTCCCTGCCTGTGCTTTCTCCCAGGACCTGGATGAGCCTCAGTGTTCAGCAGGAAAGGGGTTCCAATAAACTGTCTCCTTTCTCCTCTTATTGGAGTCCCAGCTGTGGAAAGAATTAAGCAATGAGGTGAAATAATTGTTTAAAATTACTGAAAATGAATCTCGATCACAGCCTCAAAACTGAGAGCCACGATCATTATATTTGCACTCTCGTGAATGCCCACGAAGGTACTGTTGTGCACCAGAGCAGATATTTGTGTATCCACGTTACCAGACTGAAGTGTTGGTGATATCTCAGTGAGCAGGAAAGGGGCTGCCTTGGCTGCACCCGTTCGTAACAACTGGATCCAATATTCGTGGATGATTTCCAGTCACCACGTGCATCAGTCCCGATCCTTAGGACCGGCTTCCAGCTCCCCAGATGCTGCACTGGGAGTGGTCTGTGAGCTCTGGGACACCACAGGTTCGTACCAGCCCAGCTGACCCTTGGGAATGTGGGCAGGGGTGATGGCTTCCCTCGGCCAGGGTAAGGAATCCCTGCTTGTTCACAGGCGGGAATTCCCCGGGTGTAGCAGCTGGGAACGAGGGCCAGTGGAAAGGGACACGAGCTGAAGTAAAAAAGATCAGGCTCACACCAACAACTGCTGAGGGAGCTGAACAGAGGCAGCCTGGGCAAGGCAGAGGATGGAAATACTGAAAGGTGAATGTGCCGAGACTCGCAAAGGACAGAAAGCAAAAGTCCAAGCAAGCAAAAGACAGCATAAACCCTGATGAGAAAAAGAGTCTTTCATTTGCCTGTTAGTCATGAAATAAATACTTTGCCTTCCAAGAGGCCTTTGTTTGTCCCTGGGCTTTTCTGTCCTCATGCTGGAGTACTTGAAAGGTCTTGGGCCAAACCAGAGCAGTTACCAACACTGCGGATGGAAAATGGGGAAATATTGCAGCTCCTGTGGAAGGTTTGGGAGCCACACCCGGGCTGCCAGAGGAGCCCTTCCTCAGTGCAGCAGGAGCCAGCTGGAGCCAGGCAGGAGCAGGCTCCTGATCCCAGTCAGGCACAATCAGAGCCTTGCACTGACCTCACAGGGCTCGGGGCAGGTGCTCAGCTGGTTTTTATTGTGGACTGAGGGAAGTGTTCAGGCCTGGAAGTGCCTCCCTGTGCTGCTGGATAATCAGAACCTGGCACAGCTGAGCCACAGCAAGGCTGAAACAAGTGGTCAGGATAAGTCTGGACACTGGGGAAACTCTGGGGCTTTTCCAGCTTCTGGAATTCCTAAGAGTGACCCTGCTGGGACTGTGCAGAATATCCAGTGCAAGGGTCATCAGTCATTTATGGATGGCAGAAGGTCTAGAAATTGAAAAAAATACTTAATAATCAATTGATCTTTACATGGATGAAGGTTGTTTTTCCCCTCATTCCCCTGCTATAACGGGACTTTGCCTTAACAAGAGTAGTCAGACTCCATCAATGAGAAAGCACATCAAACATGAGGTCTGGTTTTTTTGACCCTCACTAGCTGCAATGTTGGCTCACAAAAACAGAAGTACTGACAAAATAAATGTTGGTAAAGGAGACAGCCATTTAGTGACCATGGATTCTGAAAACTCATGTGTTTGGAGCCACAGGCAACCTCCGAGCCAGTGTTCATCGTGTTGAGAGCTACTCAGGAATTGTATCACCTCGTTTCACAGCCCCAGCTCCCCAAATTATACTATTTATTGCAGGAAGAACACGATGCAATTTGTTTTGCCATTATCTGTGTGACAACAACGTGTGCCATGCAAATGTCATGAGCAGAGATGACAGCAGGCTTTGGTGTGAGAAGCAGAACAGGTTGGATTTAGGGTATGCTAATGAGATTAGAGGGAGACAAAATATAAGATAATATGAGCAGAGGAGCATGTGGATCCATCCAGGGATTTCTGTAATGGAAAGCTAAATAGGCAAAGATTGAGCATCAGGTTTAATTTATCACTTTCATCTCTTTCTGCTTTTGAAACCTAGTTAGTAGCATGGTCTTGGGCAGAGTTTTAAGGAAGAAAATGTCATCAGGCATTATTAATCTTACCTATATATAATTGCCTAAAAGAAGGAAAGGAAAGCAACGTTGTTTATCTTTGTTCTGAAGCCTGCAGAGATTGTGGCTATTTTGCATAATGCACACTGGTATCAGTTCATGTGATAGTCTATAAAATGAATATTAAATGCTTCTGGCCAGCTCTTAATCCTGCTCACGGAACACAGAGCAAGTTCTCCCCTCAGGAAGGGCCCCGCTGGCCGCCGGTGCCAGGCTCCACCCGGGCACTCCCGTCCATCTCCTCCTCCTGGCAGAGCCTGGGCAGGGACCCCACGTCACCGAGTCCCTGCGCCCGATGTGGCTCCCGGGCTCGGGGCACGGCCCTCTGGCACTGCGCAGTGCAAGGGGCTCGCTGGCTGCTGCCGAGCCCCGACTGCTGGGATTTGAGTTCCTCTTCCAGAGCAGCCGCTTTCCCTAAGAGAGGCAGGGCAGCCGGCATTGCACGGGAGCACAGTCGTCCTTGGGGAGCTGCTCCTTCCTGGCAGCGGCAGCTGGGAGCTACCTCATCCCGAGCTCAGGACAAGGGGACGAATACCTGGATCGTCACCTGCTGGTGACTGCTCAGGCCTGGGGATCTTCCAGCCCTTCAGTTCCATCCGGCCGAGCAGAGCTGTGGGTGTTCCCGTGCCTCAGGAGCGCCTGGAGCCATGAGCGGCATCAGTCGGTGAGCTGGAGGCGGCACAACCAGCCTGGTGGTCGGATAATAGGACGTTACCTTTTTAGGATAATAAGACAATGCAGATAGGCTGCATTTTATGCCTTCATTTCGGGGGAGGCTTCCTACCCTTTTATCCCACGTGTGGTTTTTTTCTACACTAAAGCAGCTCTCACAACAGACTCAAATGTGTGAGAGGTCCATTCCCTGTCACCATCTGTGGGGATGTCCACGGTCAATTCCACGACCCTGTGAACTGAGACTAATAAACTGGGCGTTTTTCTGGTCTCAGAATCGGAGTCTTAAGTCCTGTGGGGTTTTTTTTTGGTGGGGGTGAGGGTGTGGAGGGCTCAGGGACAAAGTCCTGCACTGTTGGCACTTGGAACCAGTCCCATCTGGCCTGGCCCAGGGCTGTGAAACAGTGACTTCAGTCCTGTGTTTTGGGAGTGCAAAGCCTTGAGCACAGAGCCCAAATCCTGCATTTTGGGGCCCAGCAACAGACCCAAATCCCGTGTGCGAGTGCTTGGAACACGGAGCCCCGGCCCAGCGCTGTCCGGGCTCGGCCCCGGGCTCATCGGGGCGGGTTCAGGGCTGAGAGCACCGCTCAAGCCCTCCATGCTGGGGCTCGGCAGCAGAGGCAGAGCTCTGGCTGAAGCCCTTCCTGCACCCGGGACACGGGTGGGGCCTCTCCCCGGTGCGGATGTGGTGGCGGAGGACGAGCCGGGAGCGCCGCGTTGCGAGGCTCGTGGTGCCGGTGTCTGGGGACTCGGGACCAGCCCGCGCGCCGCGGTTTCGGGTCCGGGAGGCCCCACGGCTGCTGCCGGGGCGGGCAGGGAGGTCCCGGGGGCAGGAGGCGGTTCGGGAGCCGCGGCGTTCCCGGGCGGTTCCCCGGCCGCTGCTCGGGGACCCCGGCGCGGGCGCTGCGGGACCGGGCGCACGGTGCGGGGGCGGCCCCGGCCGGGGCTTCCCAGCCTTTATTCGGTGCCTGCGCGGAGCCGCCGCGCCCGTTCAGCGACCCCGGGCCCGACGGAGCGGGACGGGAACGAGAGTCTGGGGCCGCCGGCTCCCGCTCCCCGCCCGCTCCTCCTGCCCGCGGCGCCGGGACGGGGAGGGTGACACCGGGACGGGGCTCGGGGCGCGACAGAGCCCCGGGGGGCGCGGGGAGGAGCGGCACCGGCCACGGCCCCCGCGCCACCGCCGCCCACCTGCGAGCCCCGCCCCGGCCCCACCCGCAGCCGGGGGCGGCCCCGGGCCGAGGGTCCCGAGCGGCGGCCCCGGGCCAGGAGCGGCCCCGCGCGGGGCGGGGCGGGCGCGGCGCTGCCTCAGGGGCGGGGCGGGGCGGCACCGGCGGGCGGGGCCGGCCCAGGTGCGCGCGGCGGGGCCCGGCAGGTGCGCGGGGCCCCAGGGCGGCTGCGCGGGGCGGGGCCGAGGGCATTTAAACCCCGGAAGTCGCCCCCGGCGCCATTTCCAGCCCGGCGCTCGGTGGGGGCGGCAGCGGCCGGGCCGCGCTCCCCTGCCGGGCCCAGGTGAGGCGCGGGAGCCTCGGCCTCCCACCGCTGCTTCTCTCTGTCCCTTCTGTTCCCCTTCCTTTCTCCCCCTTATCTTCTCCTCCTCCCTGCCCCCCGCAAACCCCCAATTCCGCTCCCCCGCAGCTCTCCCCTTCCTCCCTCGCACCTGCTCTCCCCCTGTCCCCACTCCCTGCCCTCCTACGCAGCCCGACCCTCCCTCTCTTCCTGCCCCGTTCTTCCCCGCTATCCCTGCCCTCTGTGCCCCCTGCACCCCTCCGGCCGCCCCCTGCTCTCACACCTTCTTCCCCTCCTCTCTCCACGCTCCCTGCCCATCCCGACCCGACCTCCCCCTATGTCCGCTCCTGTCCCCCTTATCCTCCGCTCTTTCCCCCTCATCTCCCCTCTCTCTCCTTTACTCCTCCTCTCTCTCCCTTATTCCCCTTCCCTGTTTCCCCGCAGCCGCGGGGTTCGGGGCGCCGGATAATAAAGCCCAGAGGGCCGGAGCCCGGCGCCCCTCGCTTGAGCCCCCACACGGGGCCGGGCCCGCTGTGCGGGTCCCCCCATGCGGTTCACAAACACCGCCCGACACCGCCGGGGCTCCGGCTGTCCCCACATCACACTGGGGGCTCCCGGGGGGGGTCGGGGGGTTTAGGATGGGCCCCCTCCTCAGGAGGGGGTCCGGGGTGGGGTGGGGTGGGGTGGGGAGGGTTGGGGGGGGGGGGGGGGGGGGAGGGAGGGCCCCCTCCGGAGGGGGGGGGTCCTGGGGAGGGGTTGGGGCGGGCCCCCCTCCGGAGGAGGGGGTCCGGGGTGGGAGGGGTCGAGGGGGGTCCACCCCCTCCTGGCCCCTCCCACCCCGGACCCTCTCCTCCGGACGGGGTCCATCCCGACCCCCTCCCTGGGACCCCCTCCTCCGGACAGGGGCCCGGGGGGCAGGGAGGGTGGGGTGGGTAGCAAAGGGGGTCACGTCACTCTGCACCATAACTATAAAATGTTCTCTGCAGCAGCAGCCTCCCCCTCCCCTGTTCCCCCCCTCCCTCCCGGCCCCTGTCCGGAGGAGGGGGTCCCAGGGAGGGGGTCGGGATGGACCCCGTCCGGAGGAGAGGGTCCGGGGTGGGAGGGGCCAGGAGGGGGTGGACCCCCCTTGACCCCTCCCACCCCGGACCCCCTCCTCCGGAGGGGGCCCACCCCCACCCCTCCCCAGGACCCCCCCCCTCCGGAGGGGGGCCCTCCCTCCCCCCCCCCCCCCCCCAACCCTCCCCACCCCACCCCACCCCACCCCGGACCCCCTCCTGAGGAGGGGGCCCATCCTAAACCCCCCGACCCCCCCGGGAGCCCCCAGTGTGATGTGGGGGCAGCCGGAGCCCCGGCGGTGTCGGGCGGTGTTTGTGAACTGCATGGGGGGACCCGCACAGCGGGCCCGGCCCCGTGTGGGGACTCAAGCGAGGGGCGCCGGGCTCCGGCCCTCTGGGCTTTATTATCCGGCGCCCCGAACCCCGCGGCTGCGGGGAAACAGGGAAGGGGAATAAGGGAGAGAGAGGGGGGACAAGCGGGGCAGAGAGGGAATGGGGGAATAGAGAGGGTAGAGGGGAGGTCGGAGGCCGGGTCAGGAGGGGCAGAGAGGGCGGACGGAGAATGAGAAAGAGGAACAGAAGCGGGATCGGAGTTTGTAGGGAAGCGGGGCGGGGGGTTATGGGGAGGCCGGGTGCGGGGGGTGTAGGTAAGAGAGGTAGAGGGGGAATGGGGGCGGTGGTCGGGCTGGGTGCCCGGGGAAAGGAGAGGGGAGGAAGGAGGGGTAGACTGGGAGCTCGGGGTGTACAAGGAAACAGGGAGAGGAGGGAAGGGGGTTTCAGGAGGGGAGAAGGAGCGGGGTAAGGAGGAGGAAGAAGGAGGGGTAGAGCGGAGGGTCGGGGTGTGCAGGGAGAGGACGGAAGGGGGCACTGAAGGGAGGGAAGGAGAGATACAGGAGGGGAGAGGGAGCCGGGTCAGGGGTAGGAGGGGGAGGAATGGAAGGGCAGTGTAGGGGGTCGGGGTGTGTAGGGGAGCAAGGAGAGGAGGAAAGGGGGTGTTCAGGAGCGGAGAGGGAGCGGGGTAAGGGGTACGAGGGGGAGAAAAGAGAGACAGAGGGGGAGACCTCACCTGGGCCCCGCCGGGGGAGCCCGGACCGGCCGCGTCCGGCCCCACCGCGCTCTGAAGGAGCAAATGGCGCCGGGGGCGATTCCTGGGGCTCAAATCACCTCGGCCCCGCCCCGCGCAGCCGCCCTGGGGCCCCGCGCACCTGCCCGGCCCCGCCCCGGCCCGAGCACCTGAGCCGGTCCCGCCCCGGCCCGAGCACCTGAGCCGGTCCGGCTCCATCCCGAGCACCTGAGCCGGCCCTGTCCCGCCCCGCCCTTGGCCCGCCCTTGTCCCGCCCCGTGCGGGGCCGCTCCGGGCCCGGGACCCTCGCTCGGGACCCTCGCTCGGCGCTGTGCGAGCCCCGGCCCGGGGGCCGCTCCCGGCGGAGCTGCGGCAGGGCCGGAGAATCGCTCCCGGCTCCTGCCGGTGTCCTGCTCTGGCTGCGCCCGGCTCGGCTCCCCGGGCACGGGCCCGCTCCGGCCGCGGGGAGCCGGGGCTCTGCCGGTGCCGGGGCAGACCCCGGCATCCCGTGCTGAGCCCGCCGCGCGGGGCTGGGCTCTGCCCGTGCCCCCAAACGCGGGGTTTGGGCTCTGCTCTGCTCTGAGCCCTAAAACCGTCCCGGGAGCCCGGGCTGAGCCCCAAAGCACGGCACTGGGGCTCCGCCTCCAGCCCCAAAGGCAGGTCCGAGTCGCTGGTTCTGAGCTCTCCGTGGGGCCGGGTGAGCCCCGGATTGGGCTGTGCCAAAGGCAGGCCTTAGAGCTGAGAGCAGAGACTCACGCTGAGCCCGGTTTGAACACCAGAACACGGGATTTGGGCTTTACTTCAAGCCCCCAAAACGTAGCACTTAGTCTCTCTTTTTGTGAAGCCCAAACCCCAAAACACAGGACTTGGTCTCTGCCTCAAGCCCCTAAATTGCAGAACTTACTCTCTGTGAGCCCAAATGTTGTCTGAGTGACCCTGGTTTCAAGTCCCCAAATTGTGACTCAGTTAATGTGTCTGCACTTGGCCAAAGTAGCCTGGTTTTGAGCAGCCAAACTGCAGCACTTGCTCTTCATTTCAAAGCCCAAACACACAGACCATGTGTGGTTTGTTAGGCCCCCAAAACACAGGACTTGGTCCCTGCTTCTCAGCCCTAAATGGGGCCACATAAGGCCAGCAGGATTTGCTCTCCATTTCTCAGCTTTATCACTGGCCACATAAGCCTAGTTTCAAGGCTCAAACACTCTACAGGACTCAGTCTCTGCCCTAAGCCCCCACAATGCAGGACTTGGAGCCCAAACCTGGGTGAGTGACCCTGGTTTCAAGGTCCCAAAACACAGGACTTAGTCTCTGGTTTTGAGGCCCTAAAATGTAGCACTTGGTCTCTGACTTAAGAAAAAAACACAGGGCTTAGTCACTGTCCCTGAACCCCAAATCTGGTCATATGAGCCTGGTTTCAGAGTCCGAAATTCAGGATTTAGTCTCTGGTTTTAAGCTCTGCGCCTCAATTTTGAGCCCCGCAAACGCAGCCCTTGGTCTCTCTGTGAGCCCAAAAATTGATCACATGAGTCTGGTTCTGAGCCCCTGAAACATAACAGTGATTTGGGTCTCCAAAAGCCCAAAACTGCGTGATTCTGTCTCAGTTCCAAGGCTCCAAGCCCAGCATTGAGTCCTGTTCTGAGTACCCCAAACCCAGTGCCTGTGATGATTACAATTCATTATTTCTATATAAATATTCCTGTAATTGCTAAAGCAGGAGGGAGGATCTAACAGGTTTTCCTTTAACAGATTTTTTATTTAAAAATCTACACAGAAATTGCAGCTTACATGTCCCCTTCTCTTCTGAAGTATTTAATACTTCTAATATATTTCTTTTTTCACATTACTTATTTGAAAAGAGCAAATTCAGTATTCGTCATTTGACCTCAAGTAACACTGAAAAATACTTTAGTGTAGAAACATTTTCTGAGTAATATTACGAAGTGAAACAGATAGAATGGTGTTTGCCCATCTCCTCCTGCCATTCCTTCATGGGGAACAGTGGCTGGTGCTGCTGGATCTTTCTCCCCAAGGGATGGGAGCTGTGTGTCAGACCCTGGAGGCAGCTGAGGTGACGATTAAACAGTCAATCAGCCCCCGTGCTGCTCCCTGGGATTTCGGTGCTGCATGGTGTGGGCAAGACAAATTCCAGGAGTCTGGAAGCCAGGTTCCTAAGATTCCTTCGGCAAGAAGAGAGCCCAGTACATCCACCCTTTACAAAAGGTGGCTGTGAGGAATTTGTCCATGCCCTCGTACCAGTGAGACATTTTCTGGGCACTGTGGGTCATTACAGCACAGACTGGAACCAAATCTGGCGGCAGAAGTTGTCCTTCCTAAGACTGAGCTACCATTAATAGGGTAAATATGACTGAGGGTAATGGCCAAAATCCCTGACAGCCTCAAGTTTGCCAGCAGTGGATTTCCACGTGCCTTCAGCTGGGGATTGGGAACCTTGGCTGAGCACAGAGCACTGAATGTGCCGCAGACGGGGCCTTGAGACTTCCTGTGCACACGTGAGCAACAGGCAATGGTTGGGAAAAGCTTGGGGTTCCCACCTTCCCCGGAGCACTGGTGGCAGAGGAATTCTGCCTGGGGTCAGGCACGTTGAGAGGTCCCATAAAGGCACCTCATCCCCTTTGCCCTGACACCTCATAGGCCCTTGTTAACTCTTCTCTTTTTATGGCCCTGCAGGTAAAGGAGTTCATCCTACTGGAATATCCCTGGGGCTGCCAGCGAGGAACTCTTGAGCTGCCCGAACACAAAACCAGATGCACACGTTCTCCATGGGATCAGTGTGCTCTGATGGGTGAAGCTGCTCCAGCTCCACGGAACAGGGACACAGAGCAGCCCCAGCACAGGCAGAAGGCTCTGAAGTGACACCGGGCTGACGGGGAACAGCGTTTGTCCCAGGATTATCATCAGGCCCCTCACAACCACATTTACACTCACGCTGCGTGGATGGGGACTTGTTGACAATTCCCTGAATTCCAATTTGGAAGGAAAAGTTTTGTGTCTGACCTTTTATCTCCAATGCTGTGGGTCTGCCTGCCTTGCTGACATGTCTTCGATCCATCCCATTCCCTCCATTTCAGTTACAGATGAGGAAAGCTAAAGTAGCAACGCTGCTCTTTTCTCTGTTTTGCTTTTGGCTTACAGTGTTATCAAGCGATCCTGGGTTTAGCTTTTGCCTTCACTGCTCTCATAATGGATGACTGATAAGGAATGAACTTCTCTCACTCACAACTGCTCCAATACGAATTTTTAAAATCCCTTTGGACTGAACAAATGCAGAAGATATTATTGACAATTTTCAAATGACATAATAAATCTTAATAAGGTTTTTCATACATATGTACTCACAAAGTCAGAGCTTTATCTGAACATAATCTAAATGCTCTGAAAATTTCCAGAGGTCTCACAAGTATGAAGACACTTTTCTCAAAGTCACAGGAGGATTAAAAGTGAGAGACAAAAAGACATTACCAAGAAACCAGCTGGGTACTAAGTTCCCTTGGAAGGATTTAGCAATGACAGCACTCCAGTCTAAAAACTGGTAGCTGATAAAGGCAACCTAGATATAGGAATGGAACCAAGGGATGGCTTGACAAGAAGCAACCCAGCAAGTTCTGACTCTGCTGTGATTTTCTTCCTGCCCCCTTCCACCCCTCAAAAAAAAAAAAAAAAAAAGCACCAAGTTATTTCAGATGTAAGCACCTTAAATAAATGGCATCTGTCCTGAAGTCTTGTAAAACAAACTGTAGCTCTCTAGTGGGAATGTTGAAATGTTGACAAGCCCTTCTGTGTAGCAATGCAATGCTGCCCCCTCAGAGAACAAAGCAAAGCTCCTGGGAAATAATTAAAAAACATTTTGCTCAGCTTGTGATGCAAATACAGACTTTTCAGGTTCTGCAGAAATAAGCCGGAAACCCACAGAATATCACCAAAACAGACTAAGGTAAGGAGACCGACTGATGTTTGTCCAAATGCACCTGAAAGGAAGCGGAAAGGCTGGGAAAGAGAGAGGACAGGAAGGTTTCTGAGTAGCTTCCTCTCCGTCCTTCTGATTTTTTATTTTTGTAGTCTGATGATGGAGGCAAAACATTTTTTCATTAATCCTGAAGCCTTCTCCTTCATCTGGAAAACTGACACCAATTATGACTTTAGCTTCATACTTTACTAATTCAGAATCTTGTTAGAAAACAGTATTTGCATATTCAAATCTGGTATTTTCACTGGTGTGTGCCTATATTCTGTGTCAAGCAAAGCTTTTCTTACGTTACCTTTTTAATGGTGTCACAAATAGCAGGGCCTCCTCATTACATAGATCATACTTGGTTAGCTCAATACTTCCAACTGTTCTTCATCTCTGTTACTTTTTGATTTAAGAAGAAAATCTACTGAAAAAATAACAAGGAAAACCAAGTATTTTAAAATGGATCACTTAATTGCTGATGTCTATCTAACAAAGCCATCTATGGGTTATTTTGGCAACATGGTCAATTTCGGAGGTAGCTGACCTTAAATGGGGCATTTCTGGGTAAGAAAACAGTCAAATCAAGACTTGAAAAATTAAGACACAAACGACAGAGAGGAGCCAAGTCACGAAGTCTCTTATTTCTCTCCTTTCCCAGTCTTTCTCATAGAGCCATAATTCACTAAGGGAGTGTTTGAACATTTCCACGACTGCAAGAGTTTGGACAGAAGGAATGGGTGAAGGAAATGCATTTTACCATTTAGCCCATACATGGTGGTCTCCTCCTATTTAAAGATGCAAGCCTGAAAAATTAAGAGGTGTGAAATCCATACAGTCCAAGGTGTGAAAAAGAGACAGACAGGCATTTAAAACATTTATCACTTTTTATATATACTGATGTTTAAAACAGCATTGTTTAATGACACAGTATTTTTTCTAAGGTACCTGAGTCCCTCATTACTGCTGAAGCCATTTAAAGAGATTATTCAATTTTTACATAATTTCTGCAGCACAATGAGGAAATCCCACGATGGCTGCATGAGCATTCTTGCCATTGCTTGTGGTTTGAGATGCAGTGAGTTTCCTGGACCATTGTGAGAGAAAATCATGTGCTGAACATGTAAGCCAGCAATGAATGAGTAAATAGCTGCTTCTCTGAAGATCAGCTCATTAAGAAGCAGACACTGAATGAAATAAGGTTCCTGGGAGTCTGTAGCACCACACTTGCCAAGAAGAGAGGCATGAAGCCTCGTTATGTGCCATGACCAAGCAAAAGGAATTTCTACCTAGGCAGGGTATGTGGTTAATATTCTGCTCTTGTGCTTCACCCACTGAAGTTCCAGCGTGCTTTTATTTATGATGTGGTTCTTGTTCAGCACATTTCCATGTGAGCAACTGCGAGTGGCTCTGTCACCCTGGGCACAGAATGGAGCCCAGCTGAAACGCCAGAGGCTGCAGCTTTCTTTGTGATGTGAAGAAAACCAAAGAAAAATACCAGAATTTTTCTTTTTTTTTTTTCTGTGACAAAAGCCTCAATAACAGCTTTCTTATTCAATAGAATGGTCTTGTATGGATATATTACAGCTGGTCAAAAGACTCCAAGGTTATTTAGCTTTTAGTTAGCTTTTTTGTACAGTTAATTTTGTTAGTCATAAATAGCTGAATGACACAGTATTTGTGTAACTTAGCAATACCCAGTAATATTCACAGCTTAATTAAATAATTCACATGCCGATCTCTAGTCAGGATGCAAAAAGACCAAAAGACAAATTAAATAATCATAGCTCACTTGGCCAATTTGTTGAAAAGGAGGAGCAGGGTCTGTTGAGACATATGGCAAACAATGTTTTCTGCAAAACAGCAAACTAAAACACATCACTACTCCCACGTAGTAGGAGGCATGATGCATTTTCAAAGCACTCTCACCCAGAGCAGCAGGTGTGTAACTGAGCAGTTGCACCAGTGTTTTAACAGGGAATTCGATTACCATGAACTGAAAGGTAAAGGGAGGAAGGCAGGAGAAGGGATGAAATATGAATTAAAATCTCAATTTCCCAAGAAATTTTTTTTTATTGTTTGGAAATTTGTGAAATGTGACAAACAAAGAAGTGATTCAGAACACCCACTGCACTGAGATCTGTCTCTGCCAACACATGCATAAGTAGGAATCAGCGCTGGAATTAACTTAAGCACCCATGCCAGCAGGAGTGAGGAATGAAGCCACAGATTTAGTTGCTATACATCTGCCAAGGTTTGGGGTTTTTTCTTACATCCTGGCTTCATTCATACCTAATGACCCTGTTGTGATACATCCATACTGTATGCAAAAAAATACATACAGCACGAAAGTCCAAAGAAGTCACTATGTACTGCTTTACATTGTGTTTAGCAGACATCATCCCACAAGAGAACAACAACACTAACCTCAAATAACTATAGTTTTCTCTTGACCAGGTTCTCTGCTATGGTGATGTTATTTATGGTCATCCTGGTGTCACACAAGCAGCCTTGTGCAGGGAAATCCACTGGTGGCAGCACAATGGTAAGTGATCTATTTGTTCGTGTTTTTCTATTGCGTATCTGAAAAAGTTAAACCCAAACAAAACCGCCAAGATACTATACTCCTTGAGAGGAAGAACACGGTTTATGTGTCTCAGCTTTGCCAAAAAACTCTGGAAACCAATGCTTCAGTTTGTGAATAAAGATGTAGGCACAAACACTGCCTTGAGCAGGGTGAAGACCACCCTTGGGCAGAAGTGTTTTGGAGCTGCAGTGGTGAAAGGATGGGGATGTGCTTTGTTTTGCAGAACATTTGGGTATGTATAACAGGCCTGTCTAAACAGAATTGGTGTGTCTGATGGCTGATCCAATGTTCCAAGGAGGTCCTCTATTCAGAACTTGTTTTCCTTCCCACTTACCCTACTTTGTGTATTGTGCTAGATTATACTGGTTTCATAAGTGGCAGTCACAGTTACTGTCCATCTGGATATGTTTTGAGGCTCTGTAAAGTTTTAACAACTGTGAAGAGGGAAAATACTGAAGTATGCAGCCAGTCTGAAGTGGTTATCTTGAGCTTTAACCTACTGTAGCCAGCAAGGCACAAAACACCCTTCACAGGGCATGTAAAACTTTTTAAGATTTGTACCTTAATAACACAGCAAAAAGCATTCTCTTACGAGATAAGAGATTCTCTCTTTGTATCTGTAATCTCTTAATGAATGAAAATTGTTATAATATTAAAATCATACTAACACATCTCTATACATTCAGTCTTGATTCAGGACATGTATAACTGAATCAGATACTTGGTTAACTCTTGCACTTGTCTTATTGCTTGCCATTAAACAAGGAGATTTTATACTTTTCAATATTTTTAGTAAGAAAATTTATTCTCATATTATTCATGATGGAATGCCAATCAGTTCTCAAAATGCTTGTACACGCTTGTCATGTTTTTTCCATGTTTAAAAAGCCTTATTTTCCATGTTATCCCAGACTAAATTACCGTGTCAGTCTTTAACTCCTAGCTCTGTGATGACACATAATGATATACATCTGGCTAGGCAAGAGCATGGCTCTGCAAATGAACTACTCTGGTGCCCATCCTGAGTCTGTGCAGGCCTTTTGAGGTCAGTAAGGTTTAGACTGGTCATCTTTAAGTGTTAACAAGTCAGGGTCAAAGGGACACAGGGTATTGGGACCATGTCTCTCTAAGGTACCGCCGGCACATCATCAGCTAAGGCACAGCTGATCTCCCTCAGAGCCTGGGCTGGGGTTTGTTCCCTGCCAGGGCTGGCTTTGTGCCAAGCCGGGCCATGGCATGTGAGCACAGACCAGCACAGGCCACTCACCAGCTCTCTTTGCTCCCTCAGCCCTCGGAGCTGCTGCAGGCACTGGCACCGCTCCCTCCGCTCAGCTCCTGCCTCAGGGCTGCCGGCAGGATGCGCAGGCTACCCCTGGATGGTGCTGACTGCAGCTCCCTTGGCACCTGTGAACACATTAATGGGAAACAAGAGCATGGCTCCCAGTGCCAGATCTGTGCTGGGACTGCCTCTGCGAGAGGAGATTTATTGGCACGGCGAGTCCAGCTGAGCTGGGAGCTGAGCCTTTCTGTTCAGTGACGGGTACAAAAGGATGTGGCACTGGCCAAGTCCTGGTCCCCAGCGTGCCTTTGCACTGCCCCACTGCTCCAGCCTTCAGGTAGCTCCAAATCACACTGCTGTCCAGGTCTGCTTTCTGATATATTGATGAACACACAGCAGAGGAGAAGCCAAATCACACAAAACTGTCTTGTTTTGATATATGGGGCAGTTAGTTACCATCAGGCCTCAGAGCAAAATAGTACCTGGGCTGAGAACAGGGCTCTTTGCACAGCAGCTGAAACTATGCCTGCAATTCCAAGTGTGATTTAAGTCTCTCTTGTTCATACACAGCTTCTGGTACTTCATCCCTTGGCTATCCCAGATAGGCCGATAAATTCTTTCCTTTGTCATTTGTAATGGAGGATTAAACCATGTTGGGCTGGAGAAAATCTCTTCTGCTGGGGGGGGCGGGGGGTGGAAGTTACTGCGAGACTATCATAAGGCAGAGATGCTGTTGAAACAGCAAAAGATTTTCCTCAAGGTTCTTAGTACCCATCTGCAATAAATTTTTATGAGGGTTTGGATAAAGTAGAGGCCTGGGCTAACCAGCAGGCTAGTAGTTTGGAAAGCTGCACAGCAGAGTTACTGGCAAATCTTTGTTTTATCCACCCTGACAGGTTCTGCCATACTATTTATTTTTCTAATGCAATAATATAAATCACTGTCAGGTCATCAGCATTCCCACAGTTTTCCAAAGTACTTTTGTGTCTGCCAAAGGTTCCTGCTGGACCTCTAGGCCTACAGGATGCTATACAAGCTCCTTTAATGGAGTGTGTAGTGCTGAGCTGTGCTATGCTGCAACATTCCTGCTCAGAGGAAGAGCTGTAAGGAATGAGGTGGTCCCAAGAGTTACAGTTTAAGGAACATATTAAAGACCACCTCTAGTGATAAAATGTCTTAAACCATGAAAGCAAAGCAAAGCAGTATTTTACTTAAACAAAAGCTTTTTTCCTTCACTATCCACTTAAGAGAATTCTATATGAGGAGCCCAGAGTAAACTAAGACACTGTCAGGATACTGGAATCTATGCCATACTTCTGAGACCCATACTCCAGCTGAAAATAGCTTAAGAGCAACGTGTGCTGGCCACGTGTTCCCCTGTGCCTTGTTGTTCAGCTTTTCTTTTAGGTAACTCTTTCCCTTCTTCTTTTTCTAAACTGTAGTGGAGCACTTCCAAAAAATGTTAAAAAATGAAATAGAATTCAGTTCACTGATTATTTTGTGAGAATCTTACTTCTGGGAGTTGAAATTATTGCTTTTACCAGCCAATACCACGACAGAAGTCCCAACAACAAGAGGTGGGGTCCCAGATCCCAGGGCTGCCCCTGCCATGCCACAGCAATGCCACAGTGCTCTCGGGCTGCCCTGCTTTGCTGAATTTCAGGAAATCAAAGCTCCAGCCATGCACAACAGGCCCTTTTATTTTCAGATCATCTCAAGGGTTTCTGAGAGTGGGAAGAAACCAAATGACAGCTAATGGATCAAGGAGGGCCTGACCTGAGGATAAGGTTAAGTGGTGCAATAATCTCCATCCTGAACTTGGTGCTGTGCAGCAGCTTCCTTGATGTGCTTGATCACCAGGTGAACCACTCTGAGAAAACCTCGC
This sequence comes from Corvus hawaiiensis, assembly GCF_020740725.1. Classification (NCBI taxonomy): domain Eukaryota; kingdom Metazoa; phylum Chordata; class Aves; order Passeriformes; family Corvidae; genus Corvus; species Corvus hawaiiensis. The sequence goes on from NC_063217.1 coordinate 71,626,061, forward strand.
AGATTTTCTGCCCATGTCACTTAGAGCAAAGCTTCTGTTAAACACCTGAATACTCCCCTAAAACACTTCCTTTTTATTAATTAATGACTACTTTCCTCCACACTACACTCACTGATAAACTTGCCCTATTTCTGTGCACTGTCCTTTCTTTGGTGCTCTGATTTTTTGCCTCCAAAAGAAAAAGTATCCCATTTTCTAGATCTAAAACATTTCTTAGTTCAATTATAGGATTTCTTCTTTGAAAATCGAAAAAGTTAATGCATGAGTTCTCTTTGTTTGGCTTTGTTGTGAGTGAAGGAATGGTCTGGCTGCAGAGTTGTTTTTTTTCACAGAGCATTGGATGGGCATATCAGTCAGATTTTTGCTTTTCCTTCTTTGAAGGAAAGATAAACTAACTAATGAGTTGCAGAGTTTCTCTAGGCAATGGCCTCTTTATGCTTGTTGTTAAGACCAGTGTAGGCAATGTTATCCACAAACCTTATTAAGGAAAAATGTTTTAATGTCCTTTTCTCAGAGACATTACACATATCTTTCCAGTGGAGGAAAAACAGCTGAGCTAAATTTCGAATTTCTCTAAAATAAGAAAGAGACCATCAGAGTCTCTTCTCAAGGGAACCCACAAGGATTTATTCCCAATATATAATGTCCCAACTCAACCCAGCCATACTCTTGGTATATCATTGGGCTGGAGAAGCTCTTGAACTTACAAGACTTAACACCAATACACCAATGGTATTTCAGTATGGAGAGAAGAAACAGCCATCTGATTTAAAATAAACCAAACACTGAATAGAGGTAGGAAAGGTCATCATGATGAAGATAAAAAGTGAAGGAAACTCTACTCACCGTTTCAGGATCATGTACGAAGTTCTAAACATTAATGAACATAGCTACATTGAAATACAATATGTCACTTGAATATACTACCTGAAATTTAAAAATATCAGGCTATGAGCTGATAACAAGATCAGTCAAAAGAAACGCTGGGGTAGGAGACCAACACTTGGTATGCAGACAAGCAAGGACTTGAATCTGAGCTCTGGAAGGTAGAGGGAACGGAGCAGTAGGCTGTGCAGTCAAGTAGGCAGCCAAGAAAAATGGAAAGGAACTGAAAAACAGAAAGGATAAAAATAATCCTTCTAAGAAAGTTACTCATCTTGTCAGGATGGAAAGGCTGCTAAGGAATTGGTTTGGAAACAGTGGCAGCTGCAATCAAAAAGTCTACTGTATTTGTAACAAAGGTACACAGATATTCTACTCTGACTTGGCTGTGAATTGTACAGATAAGGAAAGTGCAATTAGAAGTTTTTGAGAGATTTACAGAGTAGCTCCCTGTTTAAAGTGTTCATATGAGTGAAGGAGATGTGTGAGGGGATTCAGAAGTGGATGCAAGTTGTTTATAACACAAGCATTAAAGGTAGTATGCTTCTGTTTTGTTGGCATTCAGAAAAGACATTTGAATAACCTGTCATCTCTGCCAGTTGTTTTCAGCAAACTTACTCTTTCCCAAAGAAGCTGTGTGTGACTGATCTGTGAAGCAACTGCTGAGTTACAATGCCACAAGTAACTTGGAATTGCTGTCTGTTTGTGTTCTCTGGTAAGTTCAGCATTTTCACTTAATTCAGACTGTTGTTGTCATGGCTCATGCTTTCAGCTCTAGGAATCCTCTGTCTGGCTTTTTGAGTTGGCCAAGGGAATTCCTGTACAAATAAACTTACAGGATTTTGTGTCAAGGGATCTTCTAGCTAATTCTCAAAAGGTCAGCATTTCTTCGGTTTGGTTGATTTCCCTGAACTGAGAAGGAACACATCAGTGAAGAAAATTCACACTTCTCCCAGCCCACAGGCTGGTTAATAACTGAGGTGCTAATGCATGGTCGTTAGGCTTCCAGACTGACACAGCAGCTTGGGAGGAGAGAAAGGATTTTGTGTCCTTGATGTGTCTGGTTTATGGTACCACAAGACCCAGCAGAGCTCACCACTCTGAACCCGCTGTCAGTGTTTGTTCCCACATGCACATCTAGGCACCTTGATTTTAGCAACATATATCCCTAGCAGGAAAGAGAAAAAACAAAAGTGAATGAAATACATTCGGAGTCTTAATAAAACAATAAGAACTATAGCAGAAAGAATAATGAAACATTGGAAATGATTTATGGATGTAATGGATCACTCTCTCTGTCTTTGCAGAAAGAAAATATCCAAATTACCTCAGCTTTCATACTCATATTCCCAGTGACTGCAGATGAGGAACTTTTAAATGTTTAAAAGTATGTTTAAGACTGGAAATGGTTATAAAAGATCAGAGGCTTTCAAAATTCACTTTGTACGAGGTCTAGTGAGTGCAATGCCAAGAGCAATATATGAAATCTGATCTGACAGTTTCATAATTTCCCTTTGTTTGAGGAGATCCCTGTGCAATGAAAACGTACAGCATCATGCCAGGACTAAAAGAAACAGTTAGTGGAAAGGACTCAGAGGTAAAGACCACTAGGCAGTTTCTCACTGGCAAAATATAAAAAGAAAATGAAGAATTAACTACATTAAGAAATCCCAAGGAGCGTGGTTTAGATTAAAGGACACTCTCTTCAATCAGGCCGCTGGAACATTGATGTAGCACTGTTCATGCAGATGTTTGGAGAGTATTTCACAAACTCTAATTTTGGAGAGGGCTTCTAAAGACTGTTGCTCTTCCACTACTCTGTGCCACCTCCAATTTATCTTAAGCCTAAAATAGAAAAAAAAAATAAAGAAACTACAGCTTCTAGTTAAATAGGAGTCTTTTTAAAGAAATACAGTAAAACATAAGATATAGTCCAAATCCCATAGATCCTGTATCTGTAGTAGGCTGGCAGGTCTCCTTTTACCTATACACAACAAAAATGAAGTAAAAGCAAATCTGTTGAAACCCAGCATGTTTAATGTAGTCCCTTGGTTCATACTGGCTGCATGTGAACAGTGCATGGAGCAATAAATTGCTATATTGAAATCTTGGGAGTTCAGACTTGGTTGTGTGGTCTATCTTTAAAAGTCTGGTTCTGTATTAAGCTCTGGCTATTGATTTTTAGCAGACTATGCACCTGGTAGCAGTTCTTCAGCCCTTCTCAGATATATTCCAAGTTGGACCGTGTTCCCTCAAACATTAAGCGCACAAAAAGGTTACTTAAGTAAGATCTCAAGTAAGGGAGCTTGTGTTTGGGCCAAATTCTGGGCCAGTGCTCTGAAGTTCTGTTAATTAATTTTGCAAATTTTTGTTAAATTCCGACTATCAATTGATGAAGAGCTTTGAGTGTACCTCAAGTCAAAAGGCAAGAGCTTAATCTTCTCTCAAACAGAAACAAACCTGCCAAGTGGCGCCAGTTCAGCTCTGAAAATGACAACTCCACTCTGCTTATGTTCTGTCTACTACATTTTCCTGCAGGAGAGGAGAAATGCTCCATGCTGCTGTTCCCCTGCCTGCTCCCCGTTTCTGACTTTGTGCATTTTTGGGTAGCTTTTCTGATCATCTCTTCAAGACTCTCTCATTGTCTGGAAAAGGTGTTACCTCATGGCAATACCCCGAGGAAATAGTTTCTCCTTTCCTTTCCACATTCCATTGTTGCAAGTGCAAGATGTGATGAGGGATGGCTCATCTTAATGAAAGAGAGTGAAGGTTCCATTGACTTCAGTGGGGTCAAAACTTCACCCTCGGGGACCTATTGGTAGAAATGGGAGGGAATTTCCATTTTCACAGAGAATTTGCAACCCTTAATTGTGTTGAAACTTCAAATATTTTCTTCACAGGGCAAAGTTCGTATCTTATTTCGGATGAATGTAGTGGCTGAGCGTCATCTGCTGCTGGAAAACCTTTGGAAGTTACTTAAAACTAAAACAGGCATAAAAGAGAATCGGGGTGGGAAAGGGTTGTTTGCTATTAAACACCAACACAAACCAAGCTGGGCTTTTTGTCTGTGCCCTGCCCTTTTTGTTCACACACTCCTCTTCACCCTCCAGACAGCCTTAGAATGCTAATTTTTCTAAGCACTTGGAGAATGAAAACTATTATAGAAATCAACTGAAATATTATTTTAAACCTTGTTTAATGAGACTGGATCCACACTAGAAATAAAATCCTGATCTTTCCCTTCTTGACTTTCAAAAATGGTATTTCCCACACACTATACAATCTGTCACATTCCAATTCAAAGCAAATATTTGAAATAATTTTCAAAAAAAGGATGTTTACATGAACTGGCAGGTGAGATTTATGAAGAAATGGTTTTAAATAAAAGTGTTTGTCTCTTTTCACAGATATTTAGGATTCCTCTTCACATGGCAGCATATGATATGGATGCCCAGAAAGATTCAGTGCTATGATGCTGTAATGATAAAGATCTGATCGTGTCATTCTTTGATGGGGTTTCCACCAGTTTCTGAACTTAAAGGTATTCAATTATTCTGTTTTTCTCAAGGGTAAAATATGCATGTAACCCTCAGTTAGCACTAAGAACAATGTGCAAGCCTTCACACATCAAAGACGTGACTATGTGCTTTTGTCTATCCTAATGGTTTGAGAGAAAATCTTGATAAATCAACATGAGATTTCTTTTTATTTTCCCTTTATTCCCCTTTTTCTCTTTCTTACATTTTGTTGTCTTGATTAGATAAAAAATAATAGGGGGCTGTCAATCTGTTTTCTTTTCAGGTCTTCTCTGTCTCTTTCTAAATTAGTTACAGCCTGCTTTTTGTAGCTTTATAGCCAGCCTGACCTAATTTAATTACCATGACTTGTGTGGCTTAAAGATAAATAGTTTTATTCAGCCTGCTTACTTTTGTATAAGTTTTCCCTTTCACACATCTCTCTATATTTTGGCATTCAGAATTCTTGTCCACTGTTCTTCAGTAGGTTAACACAAGGTTGGTTTATAGCATTGTCCATATTTTCACAAAAAGGCCTTTGATGCTTTTAGTCCCTGCTTTGCTCTGAGTCTGGGGGCCTTTGTGGGACACAAATGAACATTAGCTGGGGCTCAGAAGCAGGGGATGGGAAATACAGCCCTATGCCCATCATGAGGGAGAAATCCTCAAAGCTTGCTTCTATACTGCTACTGTGGAAGATTTTTTCTTATTTAAGGAAAATACTTCAGAAATCAAAGCTTGAGACTTCTCTACAGATTATGGTAAACACATAAGTGGCTAGATGATCTCCAGTAACATAACTCTGTAGCATGAAAACGCCTTCAAGCTGTCCAAGAACACAAATGCTTCACACAGAGATGTCCCTAATGCCCAGATCCCTGAGGTTCATGCCAAGATCACTGACAAATCCTTCTACCACCCTGTTGGCCACCTTTGAATACAGAAAGCAAGCAACCAGCTTATAAACTCCAAAATCCAACTTAAAAGAAGGGATCATCATATTTCTTTCTCTCTGTCAAAATGGAGAAAGATTGACCAGGAAACCCTGAGTGATGCTAAATAGTTGTTAAAAAATCTGATTCAGGTTCTCTTACATTCCTATAATCAGTGCTTTTTTTAAAAAATCTCCCATATAACACTCAGATGAATGTACAGAGACTATCTCCATGTAAATATGTTGTGTTTTGCCTATGAACACTAAATATATTTTGCAGTAGTTTAAAAATAATTCTTTGGAGGCTTACTGCAGTTCTTAATACAAATGTAGATACAGAATTTAGTGTCATTTCTTGTGTCATCTGTATGTCATCTTAATGCTGCTAAAAGAGCCTCATGCCCTTTTTTAAAAATGCATCTACTTGGGTTTAAAAAGAGTATATCTGAGATCATTAGCAAAGGAAATGGCCAGCATTAATTCTAAACTACCACAGGTTTTAACAAAAAGAACAAACTGTGAAACTTAAAAGGAAACCCAACAAATGTGTTTTATGAATACATGTGCAAAATTTTGGTTACAATCAAATAAAATACTGATATGTGCCAGACACCTTGAAGTTGCTCTCCTGTGTCTAATTCTTCTGAGCTAGATTTAAATTAATCTCCCAGTACTCGGCCTCTTCCCACCCTTGTTAGTAAACTAACAAAAGCAATTTATACCAACCACATCATAAGCAAATATAAAATAAAATATAGCAAAATAAAAATAGCAAAATAGCAAAATAAAAACTCTTTCAAGCATTTGCTTCATCCTGTTGGACACCTTTACCTATAATCACAATAATCTTCTATTAAATAAAATTACATACATGCAAGCTTATTTCAATATGTAAAATGTTTTGTTTCCAAGTGCAATATTCAAATGCCTTGTTTCAGTACTGTTGGTCTATTAATCTGATGGCAGTATTCCACAGAATTTACATGAAACTAACCTGAATAGTTGTAAAGCTCCCAGGAAGCTGATTTGCTTCAGAACAGATTGTGACATTTCTGTAGGTGTACAAAAAAACCAAATCCAAACATTTCATATAAACTTTTCAAGAAATATTGCAATCCTCAGCAATATCACAGTTAACACATTTTGAGAAAACTCAAAACTTCAGAGCCTTAGGGCATATTTCTCACACAAATAAGTTCACCTGCAAAGGAATAATTCCCAGACATCCAGTTGGAGACATCTGAGTGGTTCAACCAGGCTTTCCCATTGTTCTTTTAATATTTAATAATGCCTATTTGGATCTTTTCCTTGACTGAACTGGAGTATAACTCATGAATACAAACAGACCAGTGTTTGACACTTGAGGCAGCTGCTATCATTGTCCTTAACCCTATCTGCTTCCTGTGTGCCATTGCCTCTGTGGAAGGAAAGATGAGCCAGAAGAGACAGGGAAGCAGTTCATGAATGGCTCAGGCTCAGGCTCAGTTTACTACAGTAACTTCCATCATAGTCTGATAATTTAAAAAAATTAGCACTCCGTATAATAACGAAGGCACCAGTAGTGGATAAGAACAGCAGAACCAGACACACATAAAATAGAATAGAAAATTTGTGTGGGACATGGAATCTGTGCTGAAGGACTCAAGTGAGAGTACCTGGGCTCCTTGAGAGGTTCTTTTGACAAAGGCAAAATGTTCTTGGCAACAGTGACTGGTCACTTCTGCTCTTCCTTCTAGGAAGGTATAAATCTGCTTCTTTTATGTGTCCAGAGTACTTTGCTTTTAAATGCTTCACAAAGGCTACCAGTATGAGAGTACAGTGGTCCTTGACTGCATTTGGTATCTATAGTTTCATGCAGCCAAAAGTAATATAAGAGCAACCACAGATGAATTTTAGAAAATTTCATTCCTTATTTACATATCTATGTTACACCCTGTACAAAAATTATGCAGAATGAGATATGCCATGAGGAAAAAAAAAAAAAAGCACAAATCAATTCACTGGTCTGAATGTGGATCAAACGCCAATTGCACTTGGCAGAAGCACACATCTGATCATTACTGCAGCCAGATTCCAGGAAATAAAGGACAAAATATGGCACATATTCCACTGCTCTCATCATGCACAGAAAACAGCTGATATTTCGAGGTTCTGAGGTTACAACATGTGGCTCTTCTAAAGAGCAGACTGCAACCTTGAGGGGCTTGTTTTGTTTTCCAACTGAAATCTGACATTCATTACATGTGAACATTTGGAAGTCATATTGTACATCAAGCATTACATCTAATTGCTTTAACTTGTACAGTGTGCAGTCATTAAAATGACTTCCAAAATAATGGAGCACTTAAGGGAACCCTCACCCACGTGTGACCCAATAAAGAGGAGCAAGTGCCTAACTGCAAGCACTTTGTACTTTAGCACAGATCCATAAGCACCCTCTTTAAATGGGGTGATGCTTGCAGTGGATAGGAAGCAGGTCACCCTATGATCTATGGACACATAAACACATACAAGGAGAAATTATTTCTGGCACAGATTTACTTCACTCAAGATTCTCTGAGCAGCAGGGAGACATCTGATATGTAAAACAGTAGGCCCCAGCCAATTAGTCTGTGACAGATAAGAACCTTTCCCTTATTTGTGTTATAGGGTTTCTATGTGGCCTGTTCCTTCGATGATTTCATGTTCCCCTCTGACTTCACTGAAATCCAGTTTTTATCAACTGGGATTCTGGCATGCTTTCCAGGTGCAACAAAGAAATAACCTGTTTGGAAGGAAGGAAGTATGATATGTGGGCCTTGTTTCTGTCTTATGGGAAGCAATGCTTTTGTAGTTCTATTTCTCAAAAAAAAAAAAATCTGTGAACAAGGAAAGTACTTTATTATCCATACAAATGTACCCTTTCAAAGCATCACAGGGGATTCAACCATTAATATCTAACTGCAGCATCTATCTAACTCAAGTATGCTGCTTTGGAAATCTGCCTTGCTACATACTGGTGCAAAAAAAGTTCATATAAAAATAGTCAAGAAACATTTAGAAAATCTCCCCCATCATGAATATCTTACATTGCCTTTTAAATCTGTGCATTACTACATTCCCAAAGTTACGAAAAGTAAAATTCTCCTAAGCCTACATCCCCAAGGTGGATAGAGACCTGTGGGATCTGCTAGATTGTTGAGATGGCAATGTTTAGAACTTGTAAAATTTTAAACTGGTACTTGCATTACTCCACTACATCGGCAAAAGCAGCACCTCACACTTCTCTCAGTAATCATTTCACAGTGTGAACCTCAATGATCATTCACACCCCTAAAAGGATTCCCATGGGGTTTTTTCCCTTCAATCTTGTGGCTCTGCATTGAAAGACCTACAAAGGCTTCATTCTACTGATGGGAGCGGAATATTCTGAGTGGCAGATGGAACAGCTCCTGAAACAACTTGGTCCATGGTAAAGGCAGTATTTCAACAAAGGCTATAGAAAATATTAGACCAAATGTTACAGGAAGCAAGAACTACCTTCTCATATACTTCTACTTTAAATTAAAAATTGAAAGGCCTGGCCAAAAAAAAAAAAAAAAAGAAAAAAAATTAAAGTTCTTTTAGGTATAGTATAGAAATCATTTTTGAGGCCTTACAGAAGGGATTTTTTCTTTCTTCTTCTTGTTAACTTGATTTATTTTTATGTATCCTGAGAAGCTGCAGTCAAACTTCACACAAAAATTACTTCCAACAAAAAGGGTTCATGCTTCTGGATAGAAAACAAGAAAAACTCAGATCCAAATTCCTCCTTTACTTCCGTGACCTAGGGCAACTACTGCTGCCTTTTAAAGTATGCATGCTTCTCCTGTCCCTGGTGATTGTTATTAATACAGGTTAGGGAAAGTGGTGATAAAGATCAATTCCCAACCCAGAAAAGAAACATTAACTGCTTCTTTCATGTCTTCCATAGTAAGTGAGCAGCTACAGTTTGAAATGATCCCCAGATGTTTACTATTCCTGGTGCTCAAAAGCAGTGTAGGTTTTCTCCAGAGCCATGTTGGGTATTTTTGGTTATCCTGCAGACTTCAACCCCTTGTCATCAGAAGGAAATGCAAAGGTGGAACAGAAAGCTTGTGTAGTGTAGAAGTCCAAGAAAAAATAAACCAAGGATGGCCTCTTACTGTTGGCCAACTTAAGCTATGCCTCTGCGTACTAATGCAAGGAATTCCTACAGAGATGGGTATGGGAACACTACAAGCTTGTCACTTAATTACAAGAAGATTTCTTGACTCTGGTAAAAATAAAATTGCTGAGATCTCTCACAAAAACAGTGTTATTTTTCTGGTTCTTTACAGCAGTGTTTTCCTACTTCTTCTTACTCAGAGCTTGGACACAGGATAGTCTGCCTACATTTGTAAACATGATAGCTAACAGAAAATGAAAAAAAAAATATCCTCCTTAGATAATACAGATTAAGAATAATAAGAACCATTTAAATTCTACTTCTCTTTCCTTTGCACTTAGTCCTAATTATTCCCTGATGAAGACTTACCTTTACTAAAGCGTAGTCCCACTGGAAGCAATTAATAGTGATAAAAATAGGCGCTTTCCAAGAGCTTTAAACAGATTATTATCTGAAGAGCCTGACAATTTTGTCATTATTATAACCAGGTAAGCAAAGACAGAAGAAGAACACGCCATACACGATATTAAAGTACTTCACCTTCTTGGACTGCACCGTTCCTTTCTCCTCTCATCTTCTGAGGAACATTGGCCGAAAGATTTAGTGCTGCATGAGCAGCAGAGATGGAGAAAAAATACTCCAAACCATGGTAGGTTTGGAGTATTGACTCAAAGCCAATGACTCAAAGCCAATGACTCAAAGCCAATCTCTTACACCTGCTACAGTGTGTATAACTTAGAGAATGTAATGCAAAACAAAAGCCTCTGATCCTCATTTCAGGACAATTACTCTGACTGAACACTCAAGTAACTGAGCTGGGCTCCTCTTTTTAATGAACGAGAAGATGCCAATCTGACCTTATTAGATCAGCCCACATGGAAATTAAACATTTACATGTATTGTTACAGTTTTTCTTTTATGCCAAATAGGCAGGCCTCAAACTGACTTCTCTGCTCCCGTACAATGGTCAGAATGAACCAAGTTGTTCAGTCTCTGCAGGATCAGAACCAAAATACTCTCTGAAAGGTATTTTGAACAGAGGATGGAATTTTTGACCCTCTTTCCATTGCTGATACTAAGGTGATAGGATGGCCTTGTACACAAAAATGTGTTCCCAGTGGGAACAGGAACTTTTGAGTAAGACCGTGTTAACACAGCACAGTTCTCCCAATCAGTGCCCTGGCTCAACATGAAGCTACTCTTTATTCTACTGCAAAAATACTAAACATCTGTTTCTGAACAGAACAGCACCTACTTCACATGTGAAACATTTTCATCTGCTAGCATATAAAGGCTAATGAGTGTTGAGTTAATAGTCTGTTAATTCTTGGGTACTATCAGGCATAGATTTGTTCAAATTGAACTGAAAATTCACTTGCTCAATAACTCCTGACTACACACAATCTTACTTTTATCAAAGTCATGTTACTTACTGATATATTTCACCCAGCTTGTCAAAAACAGGTAGAAAGGCTCTGAAATGCAAGCACCACAGCCAGAGGTCTTCCAATGTGAAGAGGCCAATCTTCCTGCTGGGAAAGCTGAAAAAATAAATGCACAATAAAGTGCGTCATTGAATTTCTATTTACTGGGGAAAGACACATCTCTAAATCTTAAGAAGTAAGTCCAAATCAGAATCTCTCTTCCATAGCCCTGAAATGTGAAAGAGACATTAGAACTATGCTGACAATTTGGTATTGTGGTTTGCTGAGAGAAAATAGAGGAGCAGCTGGAAAGCAACTTAATAATTTCCACACTGTTTCTCCCACTTGCGATTCATTTTATTTCAAGTTTCTTCCCCCATTCCCAAGTCTTTCACCTTTTTGTTTTAGCACTTTGAGAAATCTTTAACTTATAGATTTCCCTTTCTTTCCCCCTTTTTTTGCAATCCAGCAATTTTTTCCCTCTCCTTTCACCCTGGGGGAAGTCAATTTTCACAATTAGCTAGATGGTTATAGAGGAGAAACATGAAAACACATTGAAAAAATACATATAATAATTACAAAAATAGATTTTTTAAGAATTGCAGAACTATCTTCTCTTGAAAATCAATTTCATTGATAGGGATCCTAGTTCAAAGAGAAATTCTATTGTTAAATAAGAAAATTTTGCTCCAAAATACCAAACAATTATAATTAAACATGGAACCATTTGGTTACTTGCAACATCAGGGATTTCCCAAGTCCTCATGGGGTAAGTTGTCTTAAAAGCAAGGACTTGAGAGTTTATGGAGCTCTTGTGTAGGCCACCCCTTGAGGACATCCAGGGAAGCACAACAGAAACAACTTTCCAGTTGCACAACTCCTCCTAGGATTAACTGGCCAGTAAAAGTCAAAGGCAGGAATCCACAGTCCCATTCTGCCCTGACAACATTACTTGGTGGTTCTTTGTAGGAATTAGGATGCAAAGTCTTCATTCACTCTTCAAAAGCAGATAAAAGCACACCTTAACTGGCCATGACAAGAATGAGATTTAGCTGCATGCATAGAATTAAAAGGGGATTTACAGACTTCCCAGAAAAGGACCAGTTTCCACAAAAAGCATCCTTCTGTTTGCCCATCACCAGAAAGGTGGTCACAACTCTAAGATGATACTAAACTGTAGAGACCGTGAGGCTTTTAAAATATTCTTTCATGTCCAAGATTATTCATGTATCCTTTTAAAGTGTTATTTTTGTATAGATTAGCTGTGTTTTCCATCTGAATTCCCAATGAGACTGCAACAGCAGTGTGACCTCAACTTTTTTTTTTTTTTTCCCCCTTTTAAATTTTTTTTTACTTAGCACAGATTTTAAGATAGGAAATAATAGCAAGCTCATTGGGCTTGAAGACAATCCCTAGTGGTGCACACTTGAGCTGGGGTGTAGCTGTTAATATGTCTGTGATCTAATTCCCCACAAGTGAAAGTCAGCCAGAGAGCCCACTTACTCAAAGCAAAATAATCGTTAGGTTAAATATCCTGGGATCTGTAAAATCCACTGTTTCTAAAATTAATCTCCTTTAGTCCATGAAAGAAGGCTAGGAGGATTATGCATCTGCAAAGAACACTCTACTATAGGTAGTTAAACTCTTCCCTCATGCAAACTGCTGAGGTCACTGCAGCTACAAAAGCAGAGGGTTTCCCTGCAGCATCTGCCAGGGGACTGGGGAGCAGATCCTGGGGATACTTCATGCAGCAGGATATAATTCAGTAATGGTTAATAGCACAGCCTTTAGCAGTTTTAGAGTAAAATGACACCTTGTACCTTTGAAACATTGGGGCTTGCTGGCATAGTCTGGCTATTTCCATTGGGGCACACACTGCAGCAAAGGAGCTGAGTCCACAAATTGCTCCATTGTGTGACCCAACCACACAACTGCCCCTAAAATACAAACAGGGCACAAGTGCAGACACTGTGCTGAGACAACTCCTGATCTGTGCAAACCAAAACCAGCTCAAACAGATGGACAAAAGTACAGGTGTAGTACACTCTCTTTCCCCCTTTCCCACATTCCCTATTCTTGTGCATCCATTGAAGCCTTAAGGATGAAGGACACAGTTTAAAAGTGAAGAATTATGTTTTGCGTCCTTTAGATGAGAAACGTGGTAGCAAATGGGACATTTGCTTGTTTGTAGGCAGATAAATTTTTATTTCATCTGTGATAAGTGTGTCTCATCAAACTATACCTGATTTAACAACTTCCTTAAAACACACGTTTCTAAAATAGGGCTCAGGATGAATTAAAGGACCACATGATTGTTTCTGTTTCATTCTTTCTGAAATTTTCTGGATGCAAAGCCCCTTCACTGCATTGTAGCATGTTCTCTTACAAGATAAAGATTTGACTTTCTTAAAATATTGTTCACTTCTGAAGCTGCCCAGGAATGAAGGAACAAAGCCCTGTTTGGTGAAAGGCTGCAGATGAAGTGAGCATGACCAACAGCCACAAGGACACAACCTGTGCCCTGAGCAAGTGCAGTCAGCCAGGACAGGAAGCCAAGCCAACACAAAAATGTGGTGCAGATGGGCAAGATGATTGCAAAATAAAATAAACAGGCTTTAACAGGAAGCAGAAAAGCAGAAAGCTTAGCTTGTCCTTATACAATTCAAGCTACATTTGCAAGTGAACATGCTTGCAACTCATAAACATCTCCACTGACCACATTTTACATGAAATTGGAGAATAATCAGTTTTTTATGATAGGAATGAGTACATGAAGTGCTTTGCAGGAGCTCATATAATCTACTGTAACACTCTTGGCTTACTGAACACTTTGAAACAGAAACTGAGCATTTCAGCAGAAGTTAACCCAGCTCAAGAGCCCTTGAAATCGGCTTTCATTCATCACCCATAGATTATCTACTCTCATGACTACTCCTCCCTTTCTGCACTATTATTACTATTCATGATTTGTCAGCAGCCAAGAAATTCCTCTGGGTTTCAGTGATGAAGTGCTTCATTTGGACTAATTGTTTCATTTACTTTAAAAGAACAAAGAAATCTGTCAAAGCACATTTACTCTTTTGAGGCCACTTTTGGATATCTATTGCCAGTCATTAAGATTTTTGGAACTGAACACTGAAGATTGAACTTCCAAAAATATTTTAAGTCAGAGCAGCACACAGGAGACAAGGTGAAAAGAGCATCAAAGCTGTTGCATTTGTGCCGCTGCACAATTCACCTGGATGTCACTAATTTTCCCAGCCTGCCTTGGCAGATCTCAGATATGATACTGGAATTACAGTTCTTCATCCTCTGTTCCCTGAAAACTCAATCTTGTTTCATCCCAAACTTTTGTCTCTGCTCCGCTGCCTTGATGTTACAGTTCTCCTGTACCAGTGCATCCTGTTCCTTTCTCTTCTGCTCCTACCCTCTGCTTCACTTCCAGCTTACCTGCATCACCCTCACTGGCCTGCTGGAAAACATTAAACTGTAGCTTCACCTGGTTCAGTGCATCATGGGTTGTCAGAATGTGGTTCAGGTTAAACATACTCTGGTTGGCCCCCCAAAAATTGAAAATCATTATTTTACCGTGTACTTTTCCCTGGGCTGTGCCTGGACTGGTATCCATTTACACTGCTCCCCAGTCTCCCATCCCAGTGCCTGTGTGGCTAACGAATTAAAACTTTAGTATCCAGAGAATGTAATGTACCTTTTTATTGTAAATTTTTATGGCATTATTTCCTTACTATATCAGTACCCAAGAAGAATGTTAAGAGCCATTTGAATTCAACTATTTGCATCTTTCTACAGACTATATAGAGTTGTTAAGGGAATACAAAATAGACCTCTGTCATTCTTTAAGCTGAACTTCTTGTCTCACTGACAAGCCACCTGTGATGCTAATTCTGTGATATATTATAGGCTTTTGTGCAAGACTGAAAGGAGTTTGTTAGGTGCTACAGATGATTAACCATGAGACAAGTAGAAAAAAGAAATTTTCACCCCTTTAGTATTTACCAAATTTAAGACTTATTTGTTGTCTGTCAAACTAATATTTTAAAACAGAGGACACTTCAGTTTTAAATGGCATAACACTGAGAATTTGCCTGTTACAGTAAAAAACAGACAATTTCATTTTATATTTTTCTTTCTGCAGACCACAAAATAAATAGTATACCTGCATTTTGTGTCATGTACTTGGGCATAGTTGTAAAGATGCTGCTTCTCCTCACCTTGAAGCCAAACAGATTGTAGTTTTTCACCTAATGCTTAAACAAACCTGAGGAAAAGCTCTCATACTGTCAGTTCCATTTTCTCCTAAGAATTCACAGTGGAACTGTCTTTCCCAAACCACTTGGGCTGTACAAAGACTTGAGCTCCAGCTCACAATGTAAGCAGCAAAGAGGATTTTGACACTCTAAGATAACTGGAATGGAGTTGTCCAGGCTGTCTCCAGTACCAACAGGAAGATGTTAAATAATGGCCAGCAGCAGGTGAGGTGAGTCCCTATCTTGCATCAAACAAACAAAAAAGCTGATATTGATGATGGCAGAACCAAAAAGAAACTCGAGTACTTCAGTATAAAATCATCACTCCAGCAGCAGCCTAGCACCCTCCCTGATTCTAGGCCTGCTGGCCTAGAGATTTCTCCGCATGGCAGAAAAAAGATTATTGAGCACATAAATCATCATCTGCCCCCAGAGTACACCCCATAAAGTCTATTTATTGCAAAGGGAGTTCCATGAAGGCAGATCCTATAACACCATGTTTTCAAAAGGTATTTACCAAAAGCCTGTGGCTGAAGTCCAGGAGTGCAGCTCAAGACCACATGCACAGGCATCTGACAGGCACTGCATTCCCTATGCCAAGCAATCCATCCAGAGTGAGCACTTGCTCCAACAGAGCAAGATCTTTGCAATCTAGTAATCTCCTCCCCCACATCACTCAATCTGTCCACCCTTCTCCTATTTCATACTCCTAGAGACAAGCAAATACTCCACTTTTCACTGTAACTTCTCTAGCTTCATGATTTCCCTCAGTTTCCTATCATCAGGTTTACTCAAGGCAGCTCCCTCAGATCAACCACCATTTTCTGACAGAGTAGAACCAAGACAGAGCCCAAGGCTCTAGTAAAACATGCTTGTCCCATCTCAAAACCTTGCTGAGCACAGGCTTCTGCTTTTATTCATTATTCACATTATTTTAAGAGTTTTCAAACGATTTTTAGTACTATGGTACATTACACCTTTTGTGCAACTGTTGCTCCAAGTCAACAGGTTTTGTTTCTTTACCAGTTTTAGACTCTCTTGATGCCTCTTTAGTTTTTGCATTTCTAGGCAAATTAGTAGATCCCCTTCACTAGTTTGTCAATGGTTTTTTTTTTTTCCTTCTTTTGTGCAGCCTAACTCTTCAAGTGGTGTCCTTTGACTTGATTCCACACTGTACCTTCCTTCACATAGCATTTGCAATGCTTTGATCACTCTCCTCTCATCATTTTGTTCCTCCACCAGGAAAAATATATTAACACCAGAAACTTTCCACTCTAGGTAAGGGGGCAACTTTCTCCTTGGAAACTCTGCCTGTCATGCTCAGTTTTACATTGTGCCTCGTTATTGACATTGACAATGAATGTTGGCTACTTATGGAAATTGGGGACATAATTCTCACCATAAAACATTTACCGGAGTAAACTCAACCCCACAAACAAATTGATGCATACAAGTGGAACAATATAAAAGCCACCAGCAGGGCACAGCTTTACTTTATGCAGATGTACAGTTTGCACATTATGGGACTCAACAGCACTCAAGTTTCCAATAACTTCTTTTTTTTGCTTGACCAATTTTATTCATTACTTATAGGCCCCTGCAGAATTCTGAGCTGTTATTACAAACATATACATTACAGAAGGAACACGGCCTGACATGCATAGCTGTTTAATAAGGTTTTCATCAGCTGCTTTTACTGACATTTTTCATTTCTCTTAAGCCCTGCTTTTAATGTCTCAGTCTTCATTTGATACCATGAAACAAAAGGAGTTGAACAGAATGTGTTCATGGCTGAATATCAAAAGAATCACACAATGCACTTGAAGCATGAAGGCTCTGTAGGCAATTTCCGTTCCTGTTTGCATATGCAATCTAGACTGGAAAAACTTTCCTCTTTTCCTATATCAGATCAACCCCATAAAAAAAAAAATTCTCAAAGAATTGAAAATAATACTGAGTTATAAGTCTAACATCCAAAGAAAAGCACGCCTATTTGCATGAAGAATTTGGTGAAATTTTCCAAGAACTGCTCTTGTGAAACTGTACAACACAAGTGGATGTTCAAAAATCACCCATCCCAGAGAACATGAGCCAAAACAAAGTGTCCTTTTATCACTGAGAAGTGATTGTGAAGTTCTAAACTTTAATTATTTGAGCTAATAAGGTTGGCAAAAATAAAAAGCAGTCCTCTATCTTACCAAGATGTCAATAAAGTGAGAGTCTGATGGCCAATTCAGGTCCACTAGGACCTGAGGCAAATTTATACTGGCTCGAGGGCACAGCTCTGGCTCATACAAAAAAGCATATTTTAAGTGGGGCTACATTTACTAAAGAGTGGTCTGTACCCAAAATCAAATTGTTATGATCCAACCATTAAAAAAAAAAAGCAAAAAACTCTGATAATTTTTTCAACTCACAGGTCAGTATTAATGGCGTCTCTACATCCCTCTCAGCCAAGCTTTCCCAGCAGAAAAGAGGTTGAAAGAAGATCCAGTACATTTTTTCTAGATATTTTTTCTACTTTGGTGGGGGGTGTAACTCTTCAACATGAGATGTTTCATGATAAGAAGAGGAGAAAGAGAGAGAAGCTTCACAGCCTGTGGTCAAAGGGGGTGAACAGAAAGTTTTCCTACGGATGCAATCCTGCTGCAATTACACTTCTTTTCACTTCAGTGGATTTCTATCAATGGCCATTCTTATAAACCTCTCTTTTCCTTAGCTCACAGTTCAGCTCTGCTGCATGGGGTTGGCTTTGTCCCAGCTATGCTCTACCTCCAGCAGCTGTGATGGATGAAGGATTCAGATTCACAACCCCCTTTCCTGCATTTGGGACACACTACAACATTCTGGGCAAATACAGTTTCTTTTTCAGATCCCCATAAATATCAGCAGGTAACATGAAACCTGAGCTGCTTTTGCTCAGATCTGATACCCAGCACTGCCAGAAAAGAGGGTTATGCTGAAGTGTCCTGGACAGCTTTACGGATTGAAAATGCCAGTGCCAGCACGTCTCAAAAGAATCTCAGAAGTTGACTGTTGATGCAATAAATCTGAAAATACATCCAACAACAGCACAGAACAAAGAAAAGCTGTGAAGGGCGGAGAGGAAGCTGGGAGAAAAAACCAGACAGGCTAAAAAGTTGGGAGTTGGTGTTCAGTGTTATAAATATTACCTAATTGTTTTGTCAAGACCTCTGCATTCACAGGTCATGCAGGATGCTCCAGAATTAGTCAGTGTCTGTCAGCTAAAACAATTCCCAAATGCCCTGATACCTTCAACCTGGCAAGTAACCCTACTGCCTACAGCTATTCCTTTTAACATCTGGGGGGATGATGATGCTGTCCATACAAATATCTACTGGACTTGCAAGTCACATTCAGGAGCAGTCATTACATTACCAGTGTGCAGTCAGAAATAAGTGCAGATGGTAAAATACCCATCATTCAACAATCTAACGAGATTGTCACAAAGATGATTAAAACATGGCCCAGATTCCTGCTTTGACAGTCACTTACTCAGGCAAGAAGCAGTTCTGAACCTCTTTAGCCTCTGTTAATATAGGTATTAACAGTTAGATCCCAGATTTTACTTGCCTAAAATGGAGCTCACATAGTTTCTAGGAGTATTCAGTGATGTTATTTGATACCACTTTGCTCATTTGTCAGAAGGAGCAGTATTTTTGTTATTAAATTTTAATTTGCCATGGCATCTATGTAAGACTGCCAGCTGCAAGGTTTTGTATAGGGGCTAAAACATTTCTGCTCCTACAGTCAGGTCCAAGTCTTATTAAAATTAAATGGGTATTTTGAGCATGTTTTGAGTCACCTCTGATTATTTTAAGCTATGGTTTGTATCATCAGACAAAAACACCCCCTTAACCTAAAAATAGTCAAGAAATATGTAATAATTACTTTTTTAAAACCTGCAATTTACAGTGACATTTAACCCATTTTCCACAGCTGCAATTTGACAAGTATGTAATTACATCTGACCAGTGATAATCACAGACATAAATAAAATAAGGCACATTGAGGCTGACCTTTCTTAATTGAACTTTGCCTGCAATTAATGATCCATTGTCTGTATATTATTTACAATCAAGAAACAATTTATAATAATCTTCTATGATTACATCCTATTTTTCTAAATGAAAATGATATAATGGGTTGTTTAGTTTCTTAGTTATTTAGTGTAAAGGGACTGCTCACTTCTCATTACCTTCACTCCTGCCAGGAAGCACAATCCATAGGCCAGGTGGGATACCTGGGAGACCTGAGATGGCTTTAGCTCCCTGTACTTCAGACCATGGCTCCCATCTCTTGTGATGACAATGACAACATTAAGCTTTCCTCTTTAGCTCAAGTAGAAACAATGGATGTGGTTTATGTCTGAAAACAGCTAAATATATACAAATATATAGCTAAATATATACAAAGTGCCACTTACAAATATATGAGAACAGTTATTAAGGCAACCTGTGATGAGCACGTATTTATCTCCAAGAACTTCCACTTTTAATGGAGAAGCATAACCTGCCTCCCTAATTTGTTTTCTCCACAGACCTTTGTCTTCCATCCCCAGCTTTATTTTAACAATTAATGAAGTCATTATAAGTCTTTCTATTGATTTCAGTAGCCTCCAGTAGAAGCCTCCAGCCCTGCCTCTGGGAGCTGCTTTCAGTTCTCTTGGCTAAAAGGAATTTGTTAGCTGTGCAGCATTGCATATTAATTTATACCACCAGGTCTGACAGTCTGCCTGGGAGGCAGAAAGGCTGTAATTTAATATTTTAAGGCACATTTTGTTCATTAAATGATATGTGTACATTACCTGACTGTAGAAGTTAACAGAAATTAATTTTCATATAATAGAGTGCAGTATAAACTAATGAGAAATAAAGGCATGCTGGCCACCACACCATAACAAAACATTCTCACATCCACACGTACCCCCTGAGAATTGTTACCTCATGCCCTGCGTGACAGATGTCTACCAACAGTGGGCTTTGTTGTCTGAGGTGACTCACCTGGAATACGTTAATGCTTCTAAGTGAAGCCAAGGAATGTTAACATTTTAAAGAGCTCAGGGATACAATAAATCCTTACACTGGATTTATGGTATTGGCATCATATTTAACTTTAGTATCTGTGATGTTTTTCCACATTAGGTATGAAAAGTGACTGAGAGGTTACAATTGTACTCTAGAACATACCTATACTGCAACTAAAACCTCTTTTTCCTTCTCTAATCCCAAAGCTAAAATGACTGTATTGATCCACCAATGCCTCAGGATAAAAATGTGTGCTTATTTAAAATCATATTCTATAAAATGCAAATTGGCACACCACTCAAAAAAACCTACTGAAATGACACAAAAGTAAATGGAAGAACAAAAGACTCTTATAAACCAGATCGCTATTCCTATTGGATAGCAAACACCTGGCGTTTTCATGGCATGTTTATTCTGCCTTTAGCATTATGCTCCTTAGGACAGATGATTTCTCATGGCATCGGAAGGCAGCAAGTTCTGTCAAGATTTGCATGCCATAAATTTAGGCAAAAAGCACTGGAAAAGGTGCCTGGGCCTAAAAACTATTGAAACACAAAGGAATATTTAGATTCAAGATGCTTCGGATCAGCACACGAGTGCAAACCAACTTTTGTAAATAAACATTTTAGAAAAATAATGTAATGAAAAAGAAAATAGGAGTATCTGATGACTCATCTCCTTCCTTGTATTCAGCTTCCAAATGATGTACCTAGACATATGTATACATCCAGAATCTTCTCTGCAAGAGGGACTTAATATTGAGACATCACAGCTTTCTTTGTATCCTTCATACTCTTCCCTGTGTTGCTATTGCCTCCAATGACCTATTTCTGTCCATTTTTAAGAGACCAGCTAATCCAACTGCACCACTTGCTAACACCAGATCTTTACAAATGCATTACAGTGACTCTTGAAATTCCTGATTCCTCTCACCTTTGACTGAGATCCAGAGTTTCCAATGGCAAATCCATATTCTCACATCAGAAAAAGAGACTGCTCCTTGGATGTACTTAGGCTTCGAGCATCAAAAGCAAACATCTGGCAGTGTCTTGGAAATTGTTCTCCACTTTAGAAATACGAAATGGATTTTTCTACAGTGCCAGTGGGAACTCAAATTTCTAATAGCTTTGTGCTCCACTGGCCCTCAAGAAGAAAATGTCCAGGTCTTAGCCATAAGCACTATTAGTAGATATTCCCTAATTATAATTTCCATGATACCTGAATGAATACACCTCAATGTAGGCTTCCAAAGCATGTGCCAAAGAAAGCATTTAACTTTCACTTGTACTTGTGCAGGTATTACCCACATGACTGAATGCATGGAACAGAAGAGCACCAATTAAAAACTACTAAAAAAATAACTCTCTAACCATTTAAAAGTATCATCATTTACTTTATAAGGACTACGATGCAAACTTCAGCACAGCCATTCTTACGTAAGTTTTCAAATCCCTGCATGGGGGATCTCAAAATTCTCTGACCCTCATAGGCAATTTTATCAAGCAGTGAGAATTTTCGGAACTTTTCTCCTCAAAATAAAACTACAAAATCAAACTGAATAACAGAATCAAAAGTCAGTAAAACACTAAGACTAGTGTACTAGTAAATATTACAGAATTATTTCCTTTTTCCCTGGCTGTTTTTGGGGGGTTTTTTTATTATTTGACAAGATATCACCTGGTGTAAAGTAGAATTCATTCTTTTCAGTCTGGAACACAACAAGACATTACCTACTCAATAACAACAAAGAAGCCTCTCCAATGTCAGGGTTTATCTACTGGTTATCATGGAGGGCTGTGATGCTGATGGAATGTGAGCACAGGTCCTGCCACTTTGACCACACTGCCTTTCCAAACCTTGTCCCAAATGGAAACAAAAACCAGTTGTGACATCAGAAACCTGATTAATTGAGAGTGGCATTCTGAGCCTGCTGCTGGTGACCCAATGACTGGGAATTGCCCTAGAGGTTTAAAGTCTCGTGTCCTTCCCAGGGTGGCAGTCACAGATATAACAAACCTGTCCAGTTAAATTACATTAGCCAAGTACTGTTTACAAATGTGGGGATCACATACGGCCTGCCCCTTGTTTGGCACAGACAAGCACAATCAGCCCTGGCATTTGAAGCTGCTGACAGATTGCCAGCCCCTGGTGCAGATGGTGGCAGCTCAAGAGCGCTAATTACCGATGACATTAATGATGAGGTAACCTGTCTCTCTTCAGCTAATAAACAGATGTAATGTATTTCCTATTAATTTTTTTCCCAGATAACAAATTGTTTCTTAGATAACAAATTGTAGCTTTAATGGTGGAGAGCAACAAAACCAAATTATCTATTCTTTGGAAAAATTTGTTTTCCACTAATTGCTCTAAACAATCAATAAGAGAATTACAACTGGCATTACCCACTGAGAACAGAAGCAAAGGAGTCAAAGTCAATTAGCTTCCTACAGTATGATGCACTCAGATGGAAAGAGTCATTACAACAGAGTGTAAAAGTCAAACTATAAAGTGTGCAGCTTCAGGAACAAAGCAGACTCTGACAAAGTCTAACTGAGGGCTTTTACATACCTGTCAATTCTTCATGTATCACTGCAGTTCCCAGTTTTCCTTTAGATGCTTCCAAGAAAGGATAAAAGACAAGGTAAGAGGGCATCCTTGGCTCTTGGGAGCTCAGTACAGCTGTAAGTCTTCAGAAGTCATGACCAAGAAACATCTCATCTACAGAATAGAAGGAACAGACAATCAGCTCAGTTCTCTGTCTTAGTACAAACATGATAAATGTGGAAAAGCCAAGAACTCCATGGGAGCTAGTGAAATATTGTGCAAGTGGCAGTGTTAGGTTTACAGGTGGACTCAATGATGTTAAGGTCTTTTCCAACCTAAATGATTCTATTGACCATCCATACCAGAGAAAAATTCAAGCACATAAAATAGACCTATTCTGCTGGAGTTCTCACTGGTGTTCTATTTCATTTTCCTCAAATGCATGAAGTTTTAGATTTACTTTTATGTTTTAGACATTATTCACACATTACTTGGTAGTTCTAGTGCATTCAATTAGAAAGTAACATTCTAACACACTTTGTGTTGGATATAACTCACTTGGTGTGTTGGAAGAGTCAATTACTTCACATTAATTCACATTAATCCCTTGTACCCTACAGTGAAAAAACTTCTATTTTGCCCTTGAAAACTGAAATCATGAAGCGCTACATGAGCCCCTGACTGATTTATCTTCTCTCCTGGGCCGAGTTCCTCACTTTTAGTAAGGAGTGGCTCTGGCACAAGCTACTTGAATGACAGTGCTTGCCTCCCCCAGACCCTTCCATCAGGACACTCTCCTGCACGGGTTTATTTCCCTACAACAACATCTCTAATTTTATACAGGGTAAAAATTGCTGACCACCCATGATCATAATGAACTGAGCAATGTTTTCAGCAGTGATGTAATGCTGTATTCAAAAACACATTATCTTCCCACTTTCTACTTTCTGCTGTTGCACACAAAGCAGTCCACTCACTCTTTCATGCAAGCACCATTGCAAAGGCATCCAAAACTTCTGTTTAAGGCCACCTACCACTGCTTTTCCATGAGTTATCAGAAACAACACAGCCAGCCTATTGAGAAGTGAATAACAATGAACGCTGTTCAGGGCTGGGAAAGGTTTACATACATCCTCACAGCACTCTTTATTCAGAGATTGTAAATAACAACAGTGTGCAAGCCCTACAGCCACTAATTTAACACCACGTTGTGTCTCCCTCTGTTTCCTTCCACTTGCCTCAAACAAAGTCAAGTTCTAGTGACCTTTTTTGGCCACTATATATAAAACTGGCTTTTGTGACCTCAGTAAAAAGCATTAAATACCTCGTACAAAGCAGATAGTACAGTCTGTTGATTATCAATGGGTTATTATGACTGGGTTTATGTTAGTTTGTCTACACACTGGTGACTAATTAAGTTTTGTTGAAAGAGAAAACAAA
Organism: Corvus hawaiiensis; assembly: GCF_020740725.1. NCBI lineage: Eukaryota > Metazoa > Chordata > Aves > Passeriformes > Corvidae > Corvus > Corvus hawaiiensis. The sequence goes on from NC_063217.1 coordinate 71,650,281, forward strand.
CATTTTGTTCTGTTTTGTTGCAAAACACTACTAATTCAGAAACTATTCTGCTGCAAAGCAGAAAAAGGAATGAAAAAAAATTATCATATTGAACAGTTCTCAGCTCTTCTCCTTGGCCAGGATTCTTGTGAAATGAAGGCAACATTCCTCCATGGCTGTACGCATAACAACAGTAAGTTAAGCCACCTGTATAACATGGTCTATTTTCCTCTGCAAGAGAGAGCACGTGGTGGTTGGAACGGAAACTTGATACAGGAGGAAACATCTCTCATACAGACTCTTGTTTACAAAGCCACTGACAAAATTTTAAATATTGTTCCAAATGCCTTGCTTACTTTTCCACCAGAGATGTTTTTTTCCTGTGCTAACACAAGATAGATTTCCACAGAATGCCAGCTGAGTGCTAACCTTTGTTCTTTACAATGTATTCCTCTACAGAGGAGACCAAATTCTGCTTTCCTTCTCATTTTGGCAACTACTGTATAAGTATAGTTGCACTGTGTCATTCTGAATCCCAAGTTTTGCTTATAGTTTGTAGCATTTATCTCATGTTAGACAGCTTTTCTTCCTTACCACTAGAATCCTCATACTTTAAAGATATACAGGGTAGGTATCCAACAAAACTTAAGTCAGCTCTCACTATGCAACTTTTGCTCTTCCTTCACACACATGAAGTGTTTACACAATGAAAGGAAATCTTTCCTCATACTTTCTGCTCATCGGGGTCACCTGAAATGTGCCACGCAAAATGAAATTGCTACAAACAGTACCCCAGCTCATCCCTCCTTCTGCACTCTGCTAACACTTCACCATGCACACAATGTGGTAATTGCTTTTGCTTGACTTGTTCAAACAGCCATTTTCATGATGTGACAGCTAGGGCAGTAATATATTTATGCCCTTTGTAATCGGCCAGCACTGCTTGTAATTAGGTGCAAAGTTAATTAAGTGCAATGCATCTAATAACTGCCTGCCAGAAATTGTAAAGTCTGATTTAGCGCATGAACTGTCAAGGTGTCAGAATGGTGTGCTAAAAAATAAGTTGCTAACAGAGAAACAGTCCTGCCACAAGCCAGAGAAAAGCACTGTGACAGTGAGTGAGCTGAGGAAAGGAAAAGCTAAGTCAAAACTTACTATTTCCAACACTGGGACATGAGCCACCTGCACGTTGATAAGTTGTATCTTGCTTAATGGAACAATAAATTGAAGTATTCTTTTATTTACCAGCCACTGTCTTCTCCTATAGACAACCCTTCCCTTCAAGAGCTATACATATGGTATAGAACTTTTTTAAGTCTGGAAATAATAGTAAAAGAACAGATTTTTTTTTTTAAGTAATGCGTAAAAAGGGTTATAAGCAGAATGAAGAAGGCCCAGAGAGTCTCATTTCATGTTCAGGGACCTGGTTTTATTTGTTTCTTTTATTGCATAAAACACAGCTTTTCTTCTACAGAACCTAAGAGAATATTCCATATTCTTCTTCCTCCTTTACCTTTGATTTGCTCAAATGTTCCCTTCACCTCCATCCCTATTTGGTATCAGCGGCAAAATGTTCTTTTCCTCATTTTAAGCATTCAGGGCAGATGCAGAAGAAAAGCACAGCTGGTCAGCAGGGGCAAAAATAAACACCCAACAAGCAAATGACACAAATTCTCCATACAGAATAACACAGGACTAGCTGTACATCAGGTTAGAAGTTCCAGTAAGCACAACTGATGAGCTGCTCACGTACCACAGCAGCACAAGATAACTGCATAGTTCAATAATAATAATTTGATTACTAACACACACACAGATGGATGAAGCTCAGAAAATTTCCTGTAAGATAAGAAGAAGGAAAGCATGGGCAATGCTCTGAAGCTTTTTTAGGCCAGCAGATGCAAATAAATTGATGGAATTTGTATACATAGAGGACAGCTCACAAACCTTCAGAGATCATCTAAGTTCAAGGGGAACATTTCTACCTCCAAAGCAGTCCCCAGTAAAGCTCTCCTTTTAAAACACTTGGCAGAAATCCATGTCAGATAAGTCAGTCTTGGTGGTTTGTTATAATGAACTGATATTTGATCAGGGAAATTATGCTCTGGATTGACATGAAATTAATAATGCTTGTTGTGTGGTGCCCATTGACAAAGGTAAATGCTAATAGCTCTGAAACCCTAATGAATGCCAAAGTACTCTTCTGAGCTTTGATTAGGGCTTGTGTTGTGCAATTATGCTTTTCTATAATTACTGTGAATTACCATCATGATATTATTATTCTCATATTTTCTATTCCTCTGAAATTCTCAAAATTTCCTGCAGCTAAAAATGGATTTCATTTGCATTATCACAAGCTTTGATTGTTTAATGAAAAATAATTCCATGCAGACTCTCTTGTTAAATTGTCCATTTAAAATTTTCCTGTTATCTAGATTATGTTGAAGTGTCCTTTCTTTCATTTATCATTTGCCTCTATTATCACAGTCACTGCCCTCACTTCATGCTACATTTCAGAGAGAAAGAAAATATGAAAGCTATTTTTACTCATACCCTCATCTTTTGCCTGGAAGCCCTTTCCTCTGCATGTTCTCCCTTTTCCCTAAAATTCCTCACTTGGAAAGCTTAAAATGAGGGGGGGAAAAAAAAAAGAAAAAAAAAGAAAAAGCTTTCTTTTCAGGAAAATGTGGTAGGTATGCTAAAAACAATTTTTTTTTTTTTTTTTTTAATTACAATAGGGTCTGCAGAAGGATACCTTGGACTTGCAAGTCAAAATGAGTATGGTACCAGAACCAGCAAAATCCATTCAAAAGCCAAACTGCAAAAACTCTGGGAAATGTAGATTTGTAAGAGTATGAAGGAGCCTCGGAGGCATTGAGCTGAATAATTTTTAAAAACCACCAGACAGATATGACCTTAACAATTAAAAAGTACAAAAGTGTCCCACAATATAAAGAAGAGTTCATCTGATATTTGAAATATTTCTTCCTACATCTGTCACTGCTGCACAAAGCGTGTGTACATTTAAATAGGTGGACAAAAGGAGATAGAAACAGCCTCTATACTTCTAAATTTAGGGGAAGTCAGTTAACTTTTTCTTGGCTTACATTGAAAGTTTTCATTTCTATTGCAACAAAAAAGGAAAAATCTTGTGACCTTTCCACAGTTCTGATAGTTTTAAGATCTGATTTTCATGTTTTCCAGTCCCTCACCATCATTTTGCTGCCTGCAAATTAAAAGCATTCGTTGCGGTATTTCTACTAAAAGAGTAATTCAGTTATTTTTCAAGTAGATTATGAGCAATTTTTTGATGTATTGAGAAATTATGGACTAGAAGATGGTCTATATAACTAAATTTATATTATGTATTTCACATACATAAAAATATTATTTTGTGGTTTTTGTCTCCGTTATTTCTTTCCAGCCTTTTCCAACTGCTTCCATTTTCACCTCATATATGCATCTGATTTTCCTCTCACATACACACAATTCTCCTGTGCAAAGTGTTAATAGAACATGTGTGGTCACAATTTCACACTTGGATTATTCAAATAGCTCCCAAGTTAGTCAGGAGAAGTTTGACCATGTCCATATGTATACTTAAGGAGATGAAAGCCTGGATCAGATGAAGGAAAACAACCTTTTTAAAAAACAAAAAATCTTATATGAGGTTATTTATGCCTTCATGATTTTTTTTTTTTTTTTTTTAAATTTTCACCAGGGATAAAACCAAATGGAAATACTTCATCTCTAACTTTATTGTGATGTGGGGAAAATTGAGCCCACATTGAGCATCTGCAGATTGCCTCTTTCAAAGCCGTGCTGCACCAGGGGGATTTCGTAACGACAGCTAAAGAATGTTGGGAAGCAATCGAAGCAGGGATGTGCACTCATGAAACCATGGCTTCTTTTCCTATGTTTGGCAGCATTACCAACCTGTTCCCATCACTTCCTACATGGATCACCATCCCAGTGGGCTGTGCAGATGTCCTGATGAGCCTGGGATACACAATCATCTCTGACCTTGCCATAAATACCATCCCTTGTCCAAGGGAATAGGCATGGCCATGACACTGATCACAAGATTGGCACCTTGCACACTTGAAGCTGCACTGAATTAAGTAGGGCTGTTATTTAGGTACCCAAAATGAGAGCCCATAAACAAACAAGATGGAACAAGACAGGGATCAGGGATGGGGCACTGTCCTTGCCAGTGAGCCAATCTTCTGCAACTGGAACCACTATAAATGGAAATTATTAGAGAAGCTCCCACCCATACTTCATGGAAACTTCCACCCTGCCACCCACATGGTCACTGCCCAGTCTTACCCCTCCTATGGGAGGGTCAGTACAGATTCTGCTCACTTCAAAATTTTTCCTTCATATTACAGATCAGCTTCAAGGGCCTAGGAGAGAAGCTAATCCTACACACATGTGCCTCTGGTGAGATGGCAACTGTCCCTGGCCAAGGAATTAACACCCCTTTTAAAGTTATCCTCTTTATTCTGAGCGTCCAACAAACAAATCAAATCCAGCATTTAGCAACTGCATGTTTCACATCACCAAAAGCCCTTTCAGATCTTGAAGCTGTACACACTGTCTGCTGGAATGACCCCAGGCACTCTGTGGCAATTGAATTACAAGCAGTGACACTCTCTTTCCCACCCCACTGCACTGAGTTACCTCCACTGGCTACAGAGAGGACTCCACAAGCTTTCATGCAGGCAGCAGTGTGCTGGACAACAGTGGGAACAGATTATTAAATATTTCTTTTATCTTCACTTACAATGGCCACAGATTAAACCAGCCCACAAATATTTTCCATTAGAGTATTGCAGCCACAAGGTTCCAAGCCTTGGAGACCAAGGGTGTTTTAGGTGGTTATAACTCTTCAGTCACTTTTATCTAGCCCAACCCACTTTATCCACAAAACCTTGAAGAAAATACTCAGCCACAAGCCACAGCACAAGACAAAATGTGGGCTGCTCTGCTGCCTGCTAGGCCTCTGAGATATCACAGGTTTAGCTGTTGACCTTTCACTGCAGTTTAGATTTTGTTTGAGGATGTCAGAAATATTCCCTGTGATTGGAGAGACTGCAGCCAGTGAGCTGGGTGGTCGTCTGCAGTTAGAGGCTTTCTGGGCTCTCGGGAAGTGATTGTGCTAATCCATCACTGAACTCAGTGGCTTGAGCAGCCATACTACTTCACTATTACTGCAGTGTGGAGGGGGGGGGGTTTCCTTTCTGGATGAACTGGACTGGCATTGACTCTGGATCCTGCCAGTAAATAAATATTGTCTAATTTTTAAAATTATCTTTGTATTACTTTGTGCAATGCTTCACCTGTATGCAGGAAGCATTTTACTTCCTTCCCTCTGGATGGTCTGCGGAGAATGGAAGAGCAGCCTGAATGCAGAGATGTGAAGAAATTACACAGAGTGCTGTATCCAAATCCCTTCAAACATGGAAACGGTCTGATGGGTTCATATCCATTAGCACATGGTTATTCTATTTATTCTATTCTTTTAAATCTACCTGGCTATGGCTAATGCAGTGACTCTTAACTGCTCTGTGGATAACTCACAGGGATTTGGGAGAGGGAGGTCACATCCAGGATCTACTGCTTTGCTCCTAAAGAATCTTGGATTAATCACTTTCCTCCCCTTGTTACTATTTCTGATTGCAAAGCACAGAGTTATTTAAGGGCAGGAAGCTGTACTAAAAGTCATTATTATTAAAGGATACCCTTCTTTTCAAACTCCACTAAACTGAAGGTTTAAAAAATGTGCTGCTGTAATCAGTAAAAAACACAATTTGTTTGCACTAGGATGGTTCTACCTGTCACCAACTAGGTCATATTATGTAACTGTGGCCAAACAGCATTATTTTTTTCCTAGGCAGCTACATACAAGCCTGGAGGGATGAATGAGCTGTCCCAGAGTCTGGCTAGAAAGACACCAAAGAACTTGTAGTTGTACATAACTACCAAGTCCTTACTTGGGCAACCAGGGACAATATACGGAGTAACTCACACAGCTTCAATGCCCTGGATCAAACAGCTGTGAAGTAAGGAGGAAGCTCCTGACTGGCTCTTTGAATAATCCTTCTAGTGGGAGTCAGATACACAGCACATACAATCGCGGCTGAATCTGTACCCCATTCAGGTTGGCAGGTGATAAGATCTTCCAGACAACCCAAGTTATGCTGGAGATGGTGGCCCCAGCTGCCTGCTGACAGAATGCCACCAGAGTCACACATTTTGTTAGTTAGCTCCCAGACTGCAGTGTCAATCACAGTGTATGATAAACTAGGCCAGTCACTTAATTGCATTTCAAAGTGGACAACTAAAGAATGTCATCTGTCCCAGATAAAAACTGGACTGTAGCCAGCAATCCATAAATCCCTCTGTCCTATCCTGAAGGCCACATACAGCAACATTTTGGACTCTCTGAAATGATCTTTACCACAGAGATAACGGATGAGATCCTGTTGGGCAAACATCACTGGCCATGTGGCTACGACACGGAAAGAATACTTGGCAGCACAGCTGTGCTGTCAGGATGCGTGAGCAGCACTGAAGATGCTGCAAGCTTGAAGGTGTTTGTCCGCTTGTCCTGCATCACATTAACCCAGTCCAAATACTGCAAAGCAGAAGTTTGTAGCCTTACACACAACCCAAGGTTATACAAATAAACAATCAGCAATCACAAGCACAGCACACAGCTGACCAAGCCAGCACGCTGATTGTCTCCCTCTGAGAAACGCCTGAAAGCAAACAAGTGCTAAAAACATTTACAGTCCTCCACAAAAGTAGTAATGATCTTCTCATGTAGAAAAAATCCTAGGTAGTTATTTGATCTTACCTTCAAATAGTTTCGTAGTTTAGGAGAAAAAGCCTTTTGCCTTAATGTAGTTATCAAACAGAACCAATTTGAAACTTGCTCTGTACTACTGCATCCAAAGCTCCATTCCAGCTGGGATCTTCACACACTAACACAGAGTGAGCTGGAATGTGTGAGGGTTTGTTCCATCAGTTTGATTTTTTAAAAATTTTGTATTTCCCTCTGTTTCCTGCAGCAACTGCTCTCCCGTGTAAAATCTGCAGATACCAAATACAGCAGATTCAGGACGAGCTTATTCCTAGACTGTGACATTCCAGCCCTTGGCTTTCTAAGCTTAGCTTCTATCAACCATTTAAAGATGAAACCAAGTATCTCGAAATTCACCAACAGACCTTTGTAACAAAAAACCCTTTACTTGCATATCTACACACACTAACAGCATTTTTACAGTATTTCGAAATGACATTTTAACACCAATGGCAAACAGAGCAAGTGCCTTTCAGTGCCAGGAGAGGTTACTTTGACTCTGGCACCACCTACTGACCAGGGAATAAAAGTGCCTGGACTACGACGGCAAGAAAGGCCACACTAATCAAGGAAATAAACCCCGATTTCTTCTTGCAGTGTGAATACTTCTACTTTTTCATCCCCAAGACAGCTTTAACTTACATCCTCGAAAAATATTTTCTTAGCTTCTCATTACTGTTGACATTCATCAGAGTACAATGATATAATGTAATAGGATCTTTCCAGTCTGTAAGATAACCAGTACAAATAAACAAAAAGCTGCTTGCGATGATTTTGCAAGCAATTCTTCACCACAAAGACACCGAGGAGGAACGAGCTGTTTCAGTGTAACTGCCAGGAATGTACTTAGCTGTGCAAAATACATTAAAATATGAATGCCAAAATAAAACCTCACACAAAGGCTTAGTTTAGAAAGCAGTTTTCTTATTCTTGCCTTCCTAAATATTTCATTTTCCCTTTCTAGACAGAAAATATTATCTATGCATTAACAAGGAAATCATAAATGGTATGGGAATGTATTTTCTGATTAATATTGAGGCTGAAAATATTTCTTTTTAAGAACAAATGGTGACTTTTTATCTGGATTTCAAGGTTACTGAGAAGTACCAAAGTTGAGTTTCATAAATTTTTGCCACTAGCAAAAATCAACTGTTCAAAGAGAGAACATTTGTACTAAATATATATATTTTTTAAATATTGAAAACTACTCCTAAATGTTGTAAAATTATAGGAGTTATGTGGAAAATATTTTGCCTTTGTCTGTACGAATGTACTGACCTCACTTAACAAGGAAATTTAAACAGAATTTAAATTTCAATCAAAATGTGTAAGGACAAGTAGGGGTTACAGCAAATTCCAAAGATGAAGACACAGGCTGGTAAGTAAAAACTGCTGCAGAATAATAAGAATTGATCACCTGTAGCTCTGGGGAATGAAATGAAGACAATGAATACTGTCTTAAGCCTGCTGGACATTCAGAAGAACAGCCCTGTCATGCTTGCAGGGCCTGCTGATTAATGCTTGGCTTTAGTGTAACATAAGATTTATTGCATTTTGCCTTAAGTGGGTAATTGAATAATCCCTCTAAAAAGCAATAATTTTCCCATGAAGTTCATAAAGTTAATACACTTCAGCTCTCCAAAGAGCAGAAAAGAAACAGCTACACATCTACCTGTGGAAATCACGGGACATAAATCATCATGCACATATGTGACTTCATAGAAGTTTGTTATTACAGTGTTTTACAGGAAAGAATAAATAAATTATTTTAAAATAGTGCCTATGTACACCTCTCATGACTGGCTGAATGAACACTGATTCCTGATGTCCCATCTTTTTATATCATAGTAACTTCATTGGATCAGTGAATATAATTCTCACTTTATTTGGAGTAAAATAAAATTGAAACTCAAATTAGCCTGACTCAAAATCTGGTTGTTAGTCTTATGGGAGAATAAGTTCCATATGTAGTGCCTAGGCTCTTGAAATCAATGGGAAAATGGGGCAAAGGAAAGAAAATTCATGTTGATTGGTAGTGCATTTGGGGTTTATAGACCATATCCTATAAAATGCACGATAGGCTCAGCCAATCAGCCAAGGAAGTAGCACTGAATTGTTAGGAATCACTGTGCACGGATGGAGGATGAAATCTTTATCTGTGCTCCACAGATCCCCAGAATGGAGATCCTGTCACACCAGAGGAAAAGCAAGGTGTCCTCTTCTCATTTGTGCTACCTCAACCAGGTCAAAGGGGCTACAAGAACAACCATATTCCATAGGGATGGATTTCTAAGTGTGCAAAGCTGTAGGTTGGACTAGCTCACCAAAGATGAGCCACTTAATTTACACAAAAAAGCTGATAAAAAAATTAAAACTAAAAGCAGCATGTGGAAACAATGTGGTGATTAGAAATTCTGCCTCAGATAATAATAAAGAAATCTGAACTCACAGTGTCTTTCAAAACCACACAAAGTGAGCTGAAATATCCTCAAATCTACTAACACCAAACTTACCAAAACCCTCAAGATTATGTACTCAAAAAGTATCACCTTTAAGGCCCCAACTGTTACCACACCTCTAGACATTCTTCTCCAGAGAAAGCACTGTACAGATACTGGTTTTGAGAAGAAGGAAATATCAAGCACTTAGACTGCCACACTTGAGAACACATGCTACAATATTCTTAATATTGAACACTATAACAAAGGTAGGGAAATATTTCAAGTTTCAGCTTCAACTGAAGTTTTGAACTCTCAACCTGTATTTTCTCTGTAGGCCCTAGGTAATACCGCAGTTCAGAGGTGCAAAATTATTAACTCCATATCAGAACGTGGACTCCAGGTTTTCATATGACTTTTCAGTCTCTGGGTTCCAGCTGTCTGTGACAACAAAATGGCCTTCTTGCTGCGGTGTGCAACTTACACTTCCCCTATTCCCCTCAGTGGATTACAGCTGAGAAAACTGTCATTTCTTTTGCACTAATGAAATGATTCTCAAGCTGGATTGCAGGGATACAATGCATTTCAGACATTCTTCTTCTGTGAATTAATGCACATGGGGCTACTAATGTACTTTTGACATCAGCGATCTTTTTTGATAGTACACTTCATGTTACATGGTTTCACTAGGAACACCAGTGGAAACATTGGAATTCTCTATTCATAGTTTTAAGTTTCACTTTGAACCATCTGGCAGTCTCAGCCAGGTATGAAGTAAATTATGGGCCTCCAACAAATTTTCAGGACATTCTCTAGTACTTAAGACTAGATAAAAAGCACATTTTAAAAAACATGATATAGACATTTCAAATTTGAAAGCAATGTGATCACAACATATAAAGTAAGACAACGAAAGAGGGAGGGCACATTTTTGGTACTAATGTGTACTTAAAAAGAATTATGCTTTCATCCTTCCATCAGTTTTAGCATGGTACTGCCTTGGGAATTCTGTGCTAAGAAAAAGGCCAGATGGGATGACATATCGGCCCAACAGCTCTTAGGGAGTAAAGGGATTTGGGTTTGCTCCTATTAGAGTAGACTGATGGCATATCAGAATGGCTATGAGAAACAAGGGAATTGTTGGCTGAAGAAAAGTTACTCAATCTCAAAAGCAAGCAAGCAGAGTGGGCTGCCAGTGAAGCAGTCCTCAGTATAAGGCATTACACAAGTGATTTTCTTTGTTATTGGTTTAAGAATTTACAGTTCTTGCCCATGTTGGTCTGAAACATGATAAACATTGATTTGTGTTTCCATAAGAAGCCTGTAGTATTTCCTAACTCAGTAAGAGAATTGCTTGGATAATGTGCTATGCCATATTCTTCAAGGCTGCCAGTGAGCTGGGCCTGATTGGGTGGGAAGTATTTGGGATGCCAAATTGGCATTGTTCATAAAGCAACCAAAACACATTCTTTGGTGTCAAACTTAGGAGCTGTGGTAATGCAGCACCTTATGTAGGAAGGTCTGTTCCAGATAGCATGGCAAATACTAACAGGAAAAAACTGGAAAGGGGAAGTCCATGACCTGTAAGCAAATTACAGTGGGGCCCAGTGGATGGAAGTTTGGAATGGCTCAAATATTTTGAGGGGTGAGGAGGGGGATTGAAAACTGGGAGTAATGCGAGATAGCAAATCTTGCCAAAATATTTATGTCTCTGACCTAGGCAGGTTAGATCTTCAGATGAGAATCTGTTTGCAACAAGGGGCAGCTAATAAAAAGTAAAATTTATGGCTTTCTCATCGTAAACGCTGCCCCAGATGTTCAGACACAAAGTACATAGGTTCACCACCAAACCAAATGCAAGAAAGAAGATCAATAAAACAACATCAGAGTATTCTTTTACTGGTAAAGGCAGAGTATTTGTCTAAAGAGCAAACAGTATATGGTATCTCAAGTGGCTCCTTAAAACTCTTGCCATAAAGTTATTGACGATGTTAATATGAGAATTGCAATATGAAGACCAAAGACTATGTTTTTTACTCTTCTTCTTTACAAGGGGAGAAACAGAGCAGGTCTGGAAAGCTGAACAGGACTGATACTGCTCCTGAAAGGTTATGAGAAGTTCATCTAATGAGATAAAACCCCTAAAACATGAAACATAGAATCATACTGTCCTTTTATTTGATCAAACCTACTCCACATGGACTTTGATGTATACTCTACCAATAAACTACTTTCTGAATTTCTGCACAAAGAGTGACACTGGAATTACTGTATCTGTGATCCCAGTGCTGTGCACCACACAATCCTTGGCTTCACCCAACAGCTGATTTTGAGGCAGACATTGCTGTGTTATATTTTATTTTGACACAGACATTGCTATATTATATATTATGTATAAATCTGATTAATCACTGTGCACTCTTCATATTCTACAGCCAAAAGGATCCAGAGCTATAACTCCTGAAATGCAAGATTTCCCTTGCTGTTTGCTGAGTAAGTCCAAAAAGCCTCAGTGTTAGCTGAAAATGCCTGTTTTCAGTTGCAAATAAGCTTTCTGCTATTATTCATAAAGTTCAGGGCTCAATGCACGATTATGCTAATCCTTGTGATAAAACAGCGATAAACTTGCAACCAGTTAAAAAGGTGAATGGTCCCTGCAAACAGAGAAAAACTAGAATAGGTTGGTGAATATTTTTGTGGTCCAAACTTTCAATTTTTTTTTTTTTTTTTCTATATTTGCCAGCAGAGCTTTCTGTCTTTTTCAGTGCTGAGGCTTAGGATCTCTTCACTACATTCTATATAAAACTCAGCCTTCCGTGCTTCTGCTCATTAGAGACATTAGAGACTTTTTGCTACCAAATATTCAGAGATCATGGATAATATACAGAATTAAGCACATCTTGCCTCTAGTAAGCTTGTGAGGACACCATATGCCTGGTTCTCCTAGATTACTTTAGCTGACAATCTAATAAGAAAGAAAGATGACTTCTTATTTCATGAGAGAGACTTTAAGAATGTATCTATGGGGGAAACAGCTTTGGAAGCATATAAAAGTTGCAAATTTCGGTTCTGCTTTGCAAAGGAAATAATTAGAAGTACTTGGCTTTTGCTGAAAAGCTAGAAATAAGCAGACTGAAAAGAAGACTTGTCTTTTTCAAAGCCAAGTTGGAAGACCAAAGGGTGCAGAAGGCTGAGCAAGGTGTGCAGGGATGAACAGCATTCTGTGGCAGTGGTGTGAGGAGCCAACTTCTGTACCATTTCTGACATTACATTACAGGATTATATTAACAACATTTCAGTTGCTAACAATCAGTCCTATGAGTGTTCACGTGCATGATGTCTCCATCATTTATGTCTCACAGTGCTCTCATTATCCATAAAAAGGAATGCCAAAAATTTAGGACAGGAAGCCTGATTAATTGCTTCATCCCTGCTGCTTTCCTCTATCTACTGCTGTTCAACACATGAGAAAATCATCTCTGGTCAGACCAAAGGTCCACAGCTAGCTGAGTAGCAGATGCTTAGGAAAACAAGGTATTTAGGGATTTACCCTTCCTTTGAGCTGCCCTCTCAGTCACTCGAGAACTGCCTGCTGGCATCTACTCAGGTCCCTCTTTTCTCTTATTGGAACAAGTGTATTCAAAGTGGAGTTCATTTCTCTGGGACACACAAAAAAGGATGGGACAAAGGGGATTTAAAGACAGTTGAAGCCTACAAAGAAGCTGAGCTATAACCCTTGTGCTAAGGGTTTCATAGTAGGAACCCAGTAGTCCACCACACTGGATTTACTCATAAAATGCTTTCTGCATTTATTTTCAGTTTCAGCCTCTCCTTTAAACAGCACTGCAGTGCCTGACTTGAACAGCCCATGTTTCTGCATCAAAACTTACTGTTCTTCCTTGAAGAATACTGTTCTTTGTAATGTCACTTGTAACGACTGCACTGTTAGGCTAATATAAATGTAGTCCAAATTTCACTTCCTTTCACATTCCATTTTTGCTGAAATGAAGTAGATGAGAAAAAACCAGAAACTTTAACAGGAATAGTCTTGTGCAGATGGAGGAAACCCAAATGTGCTTAGTAGAGCAGGTCTTGGTCAGAGTCAAAAGAGTCCAAAGGACAGATGTGTTGTTTGTTAATCCTTCAGGAAACCCTTGTGATTAGGAACTCCTAGATCTCCAAAAGGCCAGCCAACTGAAAACCGTACGGTCTGCTCCAGCACTCATAGTACTCCATTTGGGAGAATCAGGGGATTGCTAGGCCAGAAATAAGAAAGAACAATGTAAATAAGGTTATTATACATAAAAATCAGAGTGCATGCCCTGGAGGATGGGGAGATTTCAGTTCAATAAATCAGCTAGGAAGATCTGGCAAAGTTCATTGTCCAACTGGCTTAGAAATTTAACAAGAATACTAGGGCAGCCATTTCTTTAAGAAGTTTAAGGAAAAACAGAGGTAGATTCAAGCCAATGTATTAAAACACTATGAAAGGCAAGTGAAAGCCATTAGTAAAGAACCTGAAAGCAATTCAGTGTGACCCCCAGAGAATATCAGTGCAAGGGTGGAGGAAAAGCAGAGAGTATCCAATGAGAGCTAACAAATAAAAGCATGAAGTCATGTGGAATATAGAAAGAGTTCAGACTGTACGAAATTTCTGCATGGATGAAAAGAAATATCTCCATTTTCTATAATTCTACCATTCTAATTTCTATAATACATATGATACCCTATACTGCATTTAATCAACAACATTATTTTAAAACTTTTTTCTTATTAATAATTACTTGTATTACTGGGGAGTATTTCACAAACAAAAACAAAGAACACAGCTGCTGTCTCCGAATATGGACAAATACATAATAATACCAAAAAAAGAAAATAAATTAGTCAACAGTACAATCAATTATTTCAGCACATCATCTACATACTTGCTTTCAATATTTCTGTAGACTTCATGACAACGCAGAAATATCAGAGGGTGAAGCCCCTCAAGTGCCTTTGCTAACTCATGGGGAGCACCTTCTAAGCATGAAGGACATCACAGAAAAAAGTACAAGATGTTTCTTTGGAAATCTATAGGGGAATCAGCAGAGCAGCTCATATGGCAACTGCAGCACAGTACAGGAGCTGAGCTGCTGAGCCGAGCTGATGGTCCATTCAAGAACAGAAGCTCATGGAGAACAGCAAAGATTTCAGTCTGGACTAAAGGAGACACTGAATGTCCTTGTCGAGAGATTATCCAAAGCTAAGTCATAGAAGGAAAAGAGGAGGAAATCAGGGGCACAAAACCCTGAAAAAAGGAGAAGGGAACTGGAGAGGATTTGCTTGTGATGTGCTGAAGGAATCAATAGGAAAGTAGAAGACAAATTGGGATAAGACAGAGGCAGGGCAGCCACATCAGACATGGTCTCAAGCAGGCAAGTGCAGTTGGATAGGTCAAAGGGAATGAGCAGGGACACTGACCAGAGAGGCCAGGAATGCTGGATAGAGCTTCAGTCATGCTAAACTGTGCCACCAACTTGGCTCAAATAAGCACCATATTTAAGTATTGGAACTCAGTGGAACAAAATGGTACAGTACAGCAAAATCATCTCTTTCTTGTTATTCCTAGTACAAGGACTGAGTACTGAACAGCTTTATGGCCCATCTGTGAGAGAACACAGCAACTGAAATTATATGTGAACACTAGGACCCTGGTTTCAAAAAAAAAATTAGTAATACTAATGTTCTCTTGTTATGCATACTCACTATCCTGAATGATTATATGTTCATCACATCATTTTCTTGTTTTGATTCTTCAGGACAAGCAAGATTAAAATACCACTGTGTAGTATGTTCCACTCTTCTATAGCTATAATCTCCCTACCTCAGCTGACCTAAGAGTTACTGAACAAGGAGTAGGGAGATAAAGAAATTCAAATTCTGTTGTTTTCTACTCATAGAGGAAACAATCAATACATAACTCTACTTCCACATTCACCCACACTAGGTCCAAGGGCAGTTCTGTCATTTCTAGCAGCAGTGGTAGCACCCTCCTGCACACTAATGAAAAACGCACCCTTTCTTTGGTAGCAATTTCTTTTCAAACACCACTTGAGGGTTTTGGACAGAATAACCTTTACACCAGCAATGTAACACCAAAAATACCCCACTGTGTTGATAGTTACAAAATGACATCAGCTAAAACATCAATTGATAACTCTTTATTAGTTTTGAAGATGCAGAAGAGATTTGAAGAGCCACAAGCTATGTAACAGCCTCAGCTTTGTATCTGACACTTAGCAAATCTGAGACTTGGTTTTGACCCAAGGGAAATTGGAATTTCACACATAAATGGTTGCCCAAAACAAATAAGCAACTTGCCCACAGTCAGCTCTGATGTGGGAGGCCCTCTCCAGATAACATCACAAATAATCCCAAAATTAACAGAAATATGTTTTCATTTACTTATCCACATTCTGACACTCCATTTCTTATAACATAAATAAGTGCAGAAGTTGTTTTAAGGAAGGAAGTAAAAATTACTAGGTGTCGATCAAGAATTACAGAAGAATGCAAAATATTTTGATCACAGGATTCATTTCTTGCTAATTCATTTCAACATTTAGATCTTTATCATTTCAGGTATAGCCTGCATTAATAGTACATGTTTAAGAAAGAAACTCACATCAGGTTAAGTATTATCTGCCAAGAAAGTGCACTTTTTAAATATTCTTTAGCATGCAAAAGAAATATTAGATTTCCATGAATTCATTCTTAAATTCTTACTAACAACTGTCGTGGACAGCAAGTAGTAACAGAGACAGGCCAGCACAGCAGTAAAATATGTGAACACATCAATTTATAAAAACCAGCAATTGGTTATTATTGTTGGTTTTGAGGAGCAGCCTTGCCAGCTGTCACAAAATGCATAGAGAGTTCATAATCTGTAATAGTTCCTCAGACAGCTGCAAGACCATAAGGAAACAACTTTTATTCCTCAAATGAAACATGTTATTTAGGTCCAAAATGGACAGCTATTTTAGAAAACATATTCAAAAAATACAGCAGAAAATCAAGACTTTCTAAAAGACTTGCAGGGTTCCAACCAGATAAAACTCAACTTAAAATGCTTATTATCACTCACTACTTCCCAGAAGCCCTTCAGCTTCCTGTCTTCTCATAACTGTGTTATGCAGCAAATGAAGGCCCCTAAGAGTCATGGCATGAAAAAAAAAAAAAAAAAACAAACACAGGAAAATCACATAAATATTCAGACTATGCAACATAGCTGTTCAGAGTTGGTGTTTTCCTTTGCAAAAGCTTGTGCAAACATTCTGCTCAATTTCATATCTGTGGGAGTTTACATCCCCCAAATTCAATTTTCAAAAACAAACTCTCACAAACCCTTATTCTCACAATAAACATCCCCAGCTACATCTCACCTAAATTTTCCATGGTGCTGAGTTTAATAAAGCTGGATTTAGCACCATTATTTGGACAAGAATGGTTAAACAGTTTCTTGTAAAGAATCCTTTTTTTTTCCATCTGCACTAAGAGAGGCACAGAATTGGGTGCCTCATTATTCTTTGCATGACTATAGAAAATGAGGCATCTTCTAACACAAGGCAACTTAAAGAGAAGTTTAGTGATTCCAGCATATAAACCCATTCCATTGCAATAATGCCTTCTATGTGTACTATCAAACGGAACAGTTAGGGAAAAATACAACACAGCATTCAGAAAGGTTCAGAAATATTTTGTTTCTGTGAACAAATTCTAGGACTGAAAGTTTTCTAGCATTATTATAAAAGTGAAGTAACAAGTGCTTTAGAAGAGTTTCTTTCTGAAAGTATGCACATCACAGAAAACAGTTCCACGCCAAGTATCACTGTTGGAAGACCTGTACTCATGTTTGAACAACATGTTCTGTCTGAAGCTATGGCTCCCAGCTTTCCAGCCTTTTAAATACAGTAGAAAACACTACACTGTGTTTCTTTTAACAGAAACTTTGATAACAAAGGCCTGTCATGCTTCCTTGCTGAAGTTTGCACTCCCTTAGGCTGATCTGGAAGGCCATCTGGAAATTACCACTGATTAATTAGCTGTGAGCCTATGATGTGAACAGGGCAGATGGAAGAACACAGCACTTCATTGCTCCCAGCCCTGCAAGCCCTACCAATCCAACGCCCAATCCATGTCAAGGTCCCAGTCTCTTTCCAGAAAGATTGAGAAAGATTCAGATTCAGGAATTCTCCACAGTAATTGTATTTCCTTGGCTGCTTTTTCTCCCAGCTCTGTTCACAATGTTATCAATGCTAACAAACAATGTCTAAGAACCACAATGGAAGGGACCTGACTACAGAGTGTTTTCACCAGAAGTCCCACCTTCCTATCCACAGGACTTAGACAAAACCATCTTGGTTTTACATTTACCACTTCTAGACATATTCTCAAATGAAAAGACTGCAGTATTACAAACCTTTTTTTTTTTTTTCTCTAATGGAACAAGAGTATTTGCTTATCCTCCTGTACTCATCCACCAGACTCACTTGCACATGTCCCAAACACACACACATTTACTGCCCATGACCTTCTGGCCAAGATATGCAAGTCTTTTACCAATATCCTGGTCTTACAAGCACCAGAAGTACAAAGAAGCAGTTTTAGACTGAGAAGGGGTGAAAGCAATTCAGCTTTATCTCTCCACTGAGCCTTCCACTTGCCCTCTCTCCATACACTCTAAGTGGGAAGGACAAGATGAAATTAATATCATTATCGTTATGCAAAAGCCAAACTATTCCGTAATTCTCTCATTATTGTCAGCTACTTTTACTTAAAAATTAAGACAGATAAGCAAAGAGGTATCAGCTTTGATACACAGCTTTTCCTGCACAAACAGTATCACAGCACAACAGCTTAAATTTAGCTTCTTTCAAATTTATCACAGATTAAATACATATGCATGAGCATCACTGAAAAGTGCACTTCACGGGTTTTCCAAAAAATGTGGTCATAACTAATGACTTATGATTAACCTTAGATCAACAACATCCAACACTAGCCAGAAGATGGCTGGCTAGGAGAGGGATGAAGAATTATAGTACATTTACTATTAATGTTGAGACAGAATTTAAGACATAAGTTCTTCAATAAACGTGTTTACAAATATTTCATTGTAATTGGATTACGATGGTATTTTGGTCCATATTAAAATATAAGGCTCACTACTTGTTCATCAAATTCTTTTTCTCTCTTTAAATTACTTTAGAGCCCCCGTTTTGAAACACCAAAGTCCTGACCAGGAATAAAAAAAAAAAAAGCTATCTGATGTCTGCTCAAAAAAATCCTTCTTTCCACACTGAGACCTGAAAACAGAGTCAACTACCAGCTATTTTGCTCTGTCATATTTGCTGCTATCAGCTGTGCAGTTTTCAGCTTGTCAAACAGCCCACTGACTAGCTGTTTTTAAACTACATTTTAAATATTCCAGGAGCAGCCCAAAGGTAAATAAAACCATTAAATCCAGTTTGCAAAACCTTTCCAGCTCATCACTATTTTCCAAGTGGTAAGTGTAAAGATCTTTTTTTCCCAATAGGATGAATGACATACAGTCCCAAATCTGAGTCCATACATTAAAGTACTTAAGCTCGTGACTTTTCCATTACAAGGTGAGAAGTTCAAGGCTTTTGCTATCAGCTAACAGTAATATATGTGTATGCAAAATGTTGCTTACTTTTCCCTCCTATTCTTCTTTCCTCTTCTTCCTTCTCCAAACCCCTTCAGTGTCCATGTCTTGACACACTGAACTCCCCAGGTTAGGCTGCTTTTGATTTGCAAGGAGAGCCACAATAGTTAATTACAGAGCATGGTCTTCTGTGCCTCAAACATTTTGCATTTATAGGCTCCTGATATAGTCCAGAGCAGGAGGCTAACCCACATTTAATTTGTCCAACACGTTTCTGGTTAAAGTTCCATCAAATGGGTGACTGGAATCCCTCCGATTCAGCTGGAAAAGTCACTTTGAAGGAGGCGTTTATTAGCAACATTTGCCTCAGTCACAACAGGAGGCCCTGAGGGCCTGGGCAAAATCAGTGGTTGCTTGTAACAGTCAGACCTGGCCATTCCCCACGGGATGAAGTGTCAATAATAGGTTAGATATTATTATTCGGAATTGATTTTACAGCGGGTATAAAATTAAAGCATTGAGGCCGTTTCTGTAGGCAGCAGAGGCCTGTGCTGTGCAATGCCCTCCGGCAGAGCCCCGCAGCCCCCGGCCCTGCGGGAGGCGGCGGCGGGGCTCGCCCCCATCCAGGTGCCCCGCACCGAGCTCGGGGCCCACCGCGCTCCGCACAGGGACAGCAGCAGCCAGCAGCTCGCTCCTCCAGCGGGACAGGAACAGGGTGCACAACACACAGGCCTTGGCTTTGTTCTGTCCTGTTGTTTGCTAGAGCAGTTTTGGTGAATGTTTAAACCTCTCTGCAGCCCAACTTTTGCATGAAAATTTAATGCGTGTGTGGTTTTGACTGAAAAAGACCCAAGTTGGAATATCATCAAGTGAAATATTCAGTAGTTAATTCTGAGGAGCTTCTACATTAAAATGAGAAGCATTTTCAGCAGTAGTGGGAAGGAACATGTTGGGTAGCCTTGTAACTACAAATATTTATTTCTCTCTTCATGCAGAAGTTCCTCTTCTTCAAGTCAACCATTATTATCCTTTCCTGGTTATTTCATTGTCCCTAGAAAATTCAATGGATATTGTTCTCAAAAGCTTTCTTGTTCAAATGTTTCATGAAACCAAAGCTCCTCATTGAAAAACACCTCTAAAATTTAGCCTAAGTCTTGAAATGCTATAGGCACTTTGGAGCTGAAGTCTCAGTGAAACTCTGGTACAGACCCTTTCTGAAAACAGACTAGTTCATAAATCACTGAACGCTGTCCAAAAAAGTGCAACATTTTTACATTTTTTCCCTGTTATAATCAGGTACAAGTCCACTAGTCCTACTGCACTTATACCCAGCAGTATCAGGTCTAAGTTTCATCAACCCTATGTAAAATCTTGAATGTATGAAACTCACTTTCAATTCTTTTTCTTTTGAGGGAGTTGTATGAATTCAGTTTTTAAAATTTTATTATATTTTCCATCTTTATTCCCTTCTCTCTTTGCCTCCTTTAGAACCTCCTTCTACATTCTTTGCTTTTGTCTGTGTTTCCATCTCCATTCAATACTTCTTCACTGTCCCTTTTTCACAAAGTTTCAAGAATTATTTTTAAGCATGTTAAAACCAGGAAACTTGGACTTTAATCTCATGGGTGAACACTGTATTTCAAAAGAAACCAGACTTCATCTAGGAAAGATGGTCTAGGATTTTTTTTTTCCTGCCTTACTGTCCCCTCTGGGTGTGAGTGTGGAAACCATAGTGCCCAAAGGAGGATGTAGGAAGTGCATGAACTCAGGGAAGAATAAGATGATGGAATATTTGTTCTGTCCACACCAACAAACATTTCTTCTAAGCCTGACAATGCATTTGCATATGTAGAATCACAGAAAGGCCTGAATTGGAAGGGACCTTCAATATAATCCAGTTCCAATCCCCCCACTAGAGGCAGGGATGCCACGCACTAGATCAGGTTGCTCAGCGACCCATCCCACCCAGACACGAACACTTCCAGGGATGGGGTATCCACAATTTTTTTGGGCAACCCGTTCCAGAGCCTTACCACCCTCTGCATAAAGAATTTCTTCTTAACATCTAACCTAAATCTCCACTCTTTCAGTTTAAAAGTTTTCCCTTGCCCTGTCACTATCTGCCTGTGTAAAAAGTCCCTCCCCCTCTTTTTTATAAGCCCCCTTTAAATACTGGAAGGCCACAATGAGGTGTCCCCGGAGCCTTCTCTTTTCCAGGCTGCACAATCCCAGCTCTCTCAGCCGGTAGGAAAGGTGCTCCATCCCTCAAAATCATCTTCATGGTCCTCCTCTGGTCCATCTCCAACAAACCTACATCTTTCCTGAGCTGGACATAGCATTCCAGGTGGGGTCTCATGAGGGCAGAGCAGAGGGGAAGGATTATCTCCCTGGACCTGCTGCCCACTCCCCTTTTCGTGCAGCCCAGGACAGAGTTGTCGTTCTGGGCTGTGAACACACACTGTTGCCTCATGTCCAGCTTTTCTTGCCAAGAGTGAAGGAAAAGCTGGGAACTCTCTTTATGCATATTTGGAAGTCCCAGGGGTAAGAATGCTAACACCAAATCTCTGTCATCCAGCACTACTCCACACACCTGGATGTGGCCTTTCTTCTCATACTATGCTTGTGTAAGGAAAAAGTATCCCCTGTACTTTCTCTACTTGTGAGTTGCAAACTAATTGTTAAATCTTTGTGGCAAATGTGCTCTTATTCGGCAGCAGAGACCGTTCTCAGTCTGTTGACGCCTTACATGCATTTTATATTCACCCTCATTCTCTTCCATAAGCCGTCATGTAAGGGCTATTAATTGCTGGGGGGGACCTTGATAAATTTTCCTCATTGCCAAGATTAGGCAAACTTTGAGGAAACTGTGCTGGTGTAAACACACACCTGACTTCAGTGCTACAGTGCTCAGCTGGAATGAGAGCTGCAAGCAAAAAATGGCTAATTTCAGTTTCACAGTTATGATACAAGTATCCTCCTCCTATCACACACTGAAAGCAAAATAAAAATGTCCCAACTTAGCCCCTCACTCCCCAGTTCCTGTCCTCTATGTTAAAGAAACAGCCCTGATGGGACCATGATTTGATTTACATCATCACAGAACCAATACATTAAATACTTATTGGAGATGACTTTTGCCATGTCCTTGGTGCACTGCTTTCTGATGAAGTGTGCACAACACACGCAGCTGGGCTAATAATCTGTGGAAATGTTGTGTGAACCATGTGGTAAGGGCTGATGGAAAAAAGAGACCAGAGAAATCTTCTGATTCTGGAAATAGCCAGCACCAAGCTGGGGTAATATAATTAAAAATGTGCAATGTTACATGGGCCCAAATATAGCAGTGTGAAATCTAATGTGCCACAAGAAATGCTGAACTTCAGTAGGTGATGCTGCTAACAATCATGTGACATTTCTAAGAAAATACCTTATCAATACAACCCATGATAGTGTGAAACCCCTTAAGTTTCTGTGTCTCTTTAAAAAAAAAAAATGTACCTATTTAAACAGATTTTCCTGCTCCTATGAGAAGAAGGTGGTAGGTTGCTCCCTGGGATTAGGATGTCTGACTAACAAATCTTTGAAGACACATTTCATTTCCATAGCTATCCCTGAAGTATAGCTTTGTAGCCAAATTTACACTTAAGTATCTCTAAAAATGATATGAACTGTTTTCCAAGCTAATAATCTAGCTAGTTATATTAAAGCAGTTTGGAGTATTTTTGGCTGAAGGAGATAAACCAATAATATTTTTCAATTATTTAAAACCAGTGTATTCAGATGGATTCTAAACTAGTACTTTTAGATTATTAATGCCAAGACTCAGGCACAACTTTTCAAGCTGTCAGTTTGATTTCAAATATGTCTTTTGTTTTGTATTTTTTTTAAATATGAGCAGGTAGCAGTGCTGGGTTCTGGTATTAATTACACATGGAAACAGAAAACCTGAAGTAGACCTGGTAGCATTTTAAGAATCCAGCTATTGTGAATTCATCTGGAATTCATTGGGCTACCCCAGGCCATAATAAATTCATGCTGTATTAGCAGTAACATCATATGTACACTAATAGATGTTCTACTGAGATCAGTATTATTTAATTGACTCAAAGGATTACTTTAAGATCAGTTTTCTTCTAAGTGTATTTTTAACATGGCTTTCTCCTGAAGCACAGCTTCCCACAAGACAAAATGGTGACATCGGAAGAAAAACATGCATAAGAAAATACACAAAATCAGACTACTTTTTTCTCCTTAGGAAAGATACAAAGAGCATTAGAATCATAGAGTCTATCCCTGATGTAAACAAATCCATGTGTTTATTTATAATTTTCTCTGTGGGAAACAAGACATTCATCTCTCCAAAAGTGAACATATGCAGATTCAAGAGAGGCATAAGATGCAACTTAGTAAAAGTGATGTATCTTAAAGTGAAAAAACGATGCAAACAATCTGTTTGCAAAGAAGTACTGAGCAGTACCACCTGCACATTTCTGCTTTGTCATGCACACTAAATAGAAGAGCACAAATAACATATTGAAGACTTGTCTGGTATCAGTTGTGTGACTGGGATATGGTAATTAATGGAAAAACCATACCTTGGATACTTTGGGTTGGAAAGGAAAGATGTTCTTAACTGTTTGCTGTGTCTTATGAACTGTACCAGAAACACTGATGTGACTGGTGCTACCCCTTGGCAACTTATGTCCAGTTCACACATTAGTTTATATTTCCTTCGTGAGTTAGCTGCTAAGATGGACAGGCTGGTCAGCCATCAAGGCTCAGATCCATTTAATATAATTATTTCTCATCATTTGATGAGAACAAAACCCAGGTCTTCCCAAGTGTACTGGTTCGGCATCACTGAATAAATCACAAAAAGTAAAAATAAAGAGCTGGTAAGGTCCCTGCTTCTCATGTTTTTGTGCCAAACTCGGTGATGTCCTGAGTCACTGCTATGCCAAAGCAGCAGTGAAATGCAACCACAGACAAGGAAACATGGCTAAAAGGAGACCTTGTCTCCTGACCAGCCAACTAAGAGTGTGTGGGCATACAATTAAAAGCAAATGACAGAACTTGGTTGAAAAAAATCTTGTAATTCCAACTCATATCTCCTCTTGATATCCTGAAGAAAATAAGGCATTTCTGTTTTCCCTGTACTTTGAAAATAGCCTGGCTTTCTTCATTTTTTCCTCTAAAGAAAGAAACCACTGCAGGGAAGTGGAAAAAAACCCAAAAGAGATAAATAGAGAATACCTGGATTTGGCAATTCTACTTTTCTCAGAGAGTATATTCCACCCATGGACAGCAAGCCTTAGAAACCACCAACATTCCTTAAGTCAAACAGCTGCATTTTCTTATCCTTTTCTTTCAGATTATCATCCTCCCTGATTCTATCAATCAGCTACAGAAACAGCTCTTAGCAGAGTTCAGGGCTGTGTTCATAAAATAAATAGTCTGAAGGATTCAGAAAAGCTGCTCTCTTAGCAAACAGGAGTTACACACTCATGTATCATGTACATATCCATTACTGAGCCATCCCTCACAATAACTTTAAAGCTCTCCCAGCCCCCTTCAAACATTTTTATCAAAACAGTAGGGGTCAAAGAGATGTTAAATTTCTACAGTTTTCATGAACGGGGGAGAACTTACTAATGTCCATGTGGTAAGGAATAGTGTCTCCCAATCCTTGGTAGACATCAGATAATTTACACAGGGTTTATTATGAATGTCCCAAACAAAGGAAAAGGTTGAAGGAGGTTTGCAGCTTAGCAGACCTCAGTTAATACATTTCTAAGCCATTTTAATTGTCCTGTGGATTTTTTAGAATCCATTTCCAACTGTCTCATTTCTCTTTCCTTTTCTCTGTCCAGATTACCTGGCAACACTTCCAAGAATGTAGTTCTTACTACTTCAGTATCACCTCTTTCACAGTGATTTTAAATAATCAGAAGGTACAGCAACATACATTCATTTAAGGGAAGTGTAACAGAAATGAATGCTGTGGCTTTACACTAATCACCCACGAAATTTCTGCATACAAAAATCCAAAAAAAAAGTTCAAGTGTCTCCTGGGATAGCCTTTGTGTAAAAGTGGGTACTTTGGAAGTTAATTAGAGACAATCTGGTTATTATACTGAGTTTTAAAGAAGCCAGTTAGAGTTAATGAGAATGCAAGTGATTGTCATTGAGATTTGTTTGATATGGCCCCTATTACAATTCTGTTTTTCATAGCAAAACAGCAAAATGGACATTAAAAGTGAGTGAACAGTGAAAGAATCCCAACTAGCTGGAATTCAGTTTTCTTCCAGCAAACTCAGCCCTTGTGCAAGAGTTGTGAAGGCGCTGGGGATTAATTAAACAGCGTAAGAAAGATATACTGAACACATGGACACAACAGAGCTACAGAACTTGCTAGTATTCACCAAAAAATCACTGACACAGGGAAAGGAAACCTCCTTTGTGGAACACATTGCCTCATAGCACGTGGTGAAAAGACCCTTGTTACAGTGCGCTCTCCGGGCACACCTCACAGCCAGGGAACAGCCCAGCTCCCCTTTGAAGGCAAATATACACACACAGGAGGTTCACTGAACTGGAGGGGGCAGAAATTATCTAACAGCCACCAACCAAATCCTGTAACTAGATTTTCATACCTCTGCACAGCAGAAAGCAGTGAAGAGATCCTTGAACCAAGTCTAACGCATTCCCACGCATCAAAGGGTCATGCAGTGCTGTTAGCTCTGGAACCCAGCTGCAACTATCCTGTACAAAGCCCAAGTCTGTTTTGGGACATGTATGCACCTGCTTTTGTTTGTAAACCAGCTACTGGCATGCAAGGAAAAGAGACTGCATTTTGTGGGCAGCTAGAGTGGGGCTGTGGCAATCATATGTATAAGAGCACCTGAATAATTTAGTGTAAAATACACACATTCATTAAAGTATCCAGTTTGGATAAGTTATTAAAAAGAGAAGGCTCATGTTACAAACATCCTCTATTCTAGTTGCTTCTGGTGAGTTACTGAGAGACATCTGGCTCCAAAGGTATTGTGCCAAAGCCTGTTCTCATTTTTTTGAATGTATCCTGGTTTCATTGTTTAACTAAGTGAGCTTGCCTTACTGAACATTTCCATAGGGGAAGCACCATTCCTGAAGACATTCTGATGTGGGTTTTGTTGATAAACTAGGGCTGAAGGCTTTCACTGCTTCATAAGCACATGCAATATTGTGTTGGCTGTGTTAACTCACCCAAGTGTATAGAAGAGAGACTTAGACAGATGATGGTCAAGCCCCAAACCCCACTAACACCCAGTTTCACACATCATTATAAAACCAGTTAGGATTCTTGCTACTACTGAGACACCAGAAAGGTGAGGAGTTCTGTTCAGGGTTTTGCTGTCTTAGAAGCAACCAAAGATGTCTTTACCAAGATGCCAAACTTTGATGCCAACCTTGTCATCACCAGGTGCTGAAAGCAGCAGAACCATTGTGCTGTCACTGACAGAGAAAGGGTCACTGAGCCTCTGTCTCTAAAGAAAAAAATTAAAGCAGATGCATCTGGCAGGCTTTACTCTTCTACAGATCCCTGAGGCTTCCCATTCCACCAAATTTCATGAGAAAATGAAGGGACTTGGAGGCTTTCTGTGGTGTGTAGGAGATGGCTGGGGCTGTGAATGCTTAATACTACCAAGACAAAGGAGATTGCTTAGTCCCAGAGCCTTCATGCCCAAAGCAAAAGCCTGTAAGATGCCTTTGGTGCACAATGCCCAAAGAAAAAAACTGCAATGCTTGTAGAAAAGTGAAGACCTGAAATTAAAACTACACAATTGATTTCCTAGGATTTTGAGACTTCTTCCTCACAGAATAAAAACCTGTTCAGTAAAGTTCCTTATCCAGAGCTTTCCTGTCACATTTTTATTAATGGTCTGGATGATGGGGCAGGGTGTACCCTCGGCAAGTTTGATAATAGAAAACAGGGAGGAGCAGCTGATGCACCAGAGAGCCGTGCTGCCATCCAGAGGGAGCTGAAGCACCTGGAGAAATGGGCTGACAGGAACCTCATCAACTTCTACGAGGCAATGTGCAAAGTCCTGCACTTGTAGAAGAATAAAACAGCCTTCATGCACCAGCACATGCTGGAGGCCAACTAGCCAGAAAGCAGCTTTCCAGAAAAGGATCTAAACACCAGGCTGAACATAAGGCAACACTCAGTCTCCTATGAAGAAAGGCCGAGAGAACTGGGACAGTTTAACCTAGAGAAGATCTCCATCCTTGAAGATATCCAAAAGCCATCTGGCCCCAGTCCTGGGAAATCTGCTCTAGATGATCCTGCTTGAGCAGGAGGGGTTGGACAAGAAAACCTCCAGAGGTGCCTTCAAACCTCAACCATTCTTTGTTCCTGTATCTCCTTCAAAGTGCTGGAAATGACGAGCATTATGAATCAGCGCATGTTGCATACATGTGTAACCTTTTCCCTTCTATTACCTAGAAAAGGCATCACGGAAAAAGGAAACCAACTGAGCAAGCACATGTGTGTGTGTGTGTGTATTTATTTATAACTATAAACCCTTGGTTGAGGTAGAATAATGGAAAAGC
This sequence comes from Corvus hawaiiensis, assembly GCF_020740725.1. Lineage (NCBI taxonomy): Eukaryota > Metazoa > Chordata > Aves > Passeriformes > Corvidae > Corvus > Corvus hawaiiensis. Next base: position 71,677,825 of record NC_063217.1, read on the forward strand.
ATGTAGCACAGTAAATACAAATGAGTATCTAAAACTTGACTTACTTGTGACTGTTTCACTTCCACACAGCATGTAAATGTACATGTTTCCTACTTCCTTACATTATCCAGAACTTTGCTTTTCATTTTCCTCAGATATGGACAGATTCTAATAATTTATAAAATCTGCCAGCAAGCCGATGCCAATTTTAGTTTATACATGATTTAGACTTGCTTTTAGTTTAATTGACATTTTACTTATTTAAAACACAAAAACTGGCCACTGAGGAAAAAGCACTCACTTTTAACAGGATCATGGAAATATTAGCAACAGCAGTCCATAAATCACTAAAAATGATTTTTAGATTCTCAGAGAATGAACGGCCAGTGTGTCAAATAGAATGGAGGTTTGATGGAGAAGGAATGTGTTTTTCTGGGAACAATTATTTTACTTCACAAAAATGAGTCCTGTTATAAAGGGAGGTCCTATTCCAACATAAGCATGGTTTTTAGTGTTCCAGTTAATAATACAGTTAGCCAAATATAAGAAAATTCATTCTTAGGCATATAAGTGAGTAACTGCACCTTTACCAAATTAAAAAAAAAAAAAAAAAAAAGAAAAAAAAAAAAAAAGAAAAAAAAGACTGACCCACCTTAGTGGCGTTAAAGGTACGGATAATTTCATGCTACAAATCTCAAGGGGAAATAAGGGAGATATGCAGTTCTAATGTCACACTCCCAGACCATGTCCTTCTCCTCCACTCAAAGACTGAGAAAAGAAAGCGGGAAAAGGGTCATAACTGGGTTGAGCAGGGACGGAGACTGCCTATTCTAGAAACACCAAGAGTGATTTAACACAGCAGAAATACTGTGCATAAAGAAAAACTAAGGTAGCACTACATAGGTCAGTATTTTGTTTCACATTAGCTTTTACCCAAATCTGGACATAGTAACTTGTGGTCACTATTACCTAATACTGAACAGTGACTGAAAAATGGTTCAGGAGCCCTCTGCAAATTAGAACTAAGTCAAGTTTTCCAAAATGCTTTTAAAGTCACATCAAGAATTGAGTTGTGAAGGTGAAAAGTGTGCCACTGCCTTCTCAGAAGGTCTGCACACCAACACAAGTTACTCCCTTTCCGCAACAGCTCAAACACCAACTGCTCTATATGTAGCAAAGAAGGTACAGCTGATTTTTTTTTTGAGCCTTTAACATACTCAATGTTGGCTAAATCATCCTTATTCACAATTAATCATCTTAAGAGATGGGGCCTTTTTTTGGGTAACTTAATCCTTTGCCCAAATCTTCAGAGAGTCTCAAAATCCCGCACAGCCAGTAGTTTCCCATTTGTGATTTCTCCATGTTAATCTCAAGTCACTAATTTTCCAGCTCTAGTTGTGCTCAGCAGCTGTAAAATTCAGTTTGTACTCACTGCACATCCCTGAACAACTCTCTCAAGCAGGGCTGGCTGATGAACATTGCCCAAACACCACAATCTTTTACAAACCTATGTCATTTCTGGTACCATGACTACTGCAACCCCACCCTGGAGTACATGAAACTGAAGAATTGAATTCATTACTGCATGTTTTAAGGTGTTATACAAAACTTTTGTTTACAACACTTACCTTTAGCTCATGTCCTTTAGCTTTACAGCATCCTGTTTAATGTTGGAGAATATCCACATAACATATCCACTACTGCTCCTTTGCTACAGGGTTTTTTTCAGTCTATGTTCAGTTTTGCTACTTTCAGCATTTTTTAAAATATTTTTTCATATTTTTTATGAAACTGCAGCTGAAACTGGAGATGGAAACGATCACGTGCATGTCCTCTGCCATCTGCAGGGAATTTAGGTGGATTCTTTTTCCCTCTTTATGAATAACAGCATGATTTGTTTGGTAAATATAATGCAAAATCACCAAGGGTAACGTGTAAAAACCTGTAGTTCAGCACAGATTTTTACAACTTCTAAATTCGTGTGCAACCTGGTTGGCCAAAATGTGCCCAAGGACAAAGCAAGGTTAAGGCTGCCATGGAGAGGAAATCTAAACATCATCAGAGTAATGCAAACCTCCTGTGTGGCAGTAACTGGAGACAGCCAAGCACAGCGAGATGGAACTTTTGGCAGGGAGAGTTCGGCAATGCGGCCACGCTGGTGAGGGAACGAGCTGTTCTGGGCACGTGGAAGAGAACACAAGAGGATGCAGGGCATTTTACCCAACAAACTAGCACAGGCAACAAGAAGACAAGGTATGTCATCCTGCAGCATTTCAGGAGATTATTTAGGTAATAATAACAGGAGAAAAATACCCCTAATTTCTTATAACCATCCAGGGCAACACATCTTTGTTACTATTTCCCACTAATATTGTTTTGTGGGTTTTTAACATTGTTGACAATGAAAGTGTTATATAAACAAATGTGACTATCAATAAAAAGAAATATTAGAGAAAAGGTTCTCTGTCACAAGTTTAATTCAGACCAAGAGACTCCACTGTTTAAATTTTATTGGTATTGAAAAGCTTATGCAAAGTGAAAATACATGGAAGAGAAAGTAAACAAAACACAAAGTAATTTGACAGCTGGACTGTGGTTCTGCACTCTCTTTGCCAGGTTTGACCATTAAAGCTCAATCTCTTCCTCTTCCCTGCTGTCTCCAAATGGATTTTCAATTCCCTTCTGTTCTGTGGCACAGTTTCAACAGATGGGATAAGGAATGTTGCCTAGCCAAACTAGCTTAAAGATTAGTGACAACAACAGTTCCCTGGGCATGAGAGATGAGGGTTTGGATTTCCTCTGGATGCAAATATTACTGAACCTCAATGTTAGATGACTGTTCTCATATCATAGTATTAAATGAGTGTGGGCTCTGTCATCACTGTCACACCTCTACCAAAAAAAAAAGTGGAGCCTCTCTGTTCTTGAAAATAAAAGGATGTCAGTGCACAAGGCATCTCCCAAGGTAGAAGCTGCAGAAAGTCAATGTACCTGAGCTTGCAGGACTATTAAATCCTTCTGTGGAAATGTACATCTAAACTGATTAGCCCGAGTTCATACAAAGTCCCAGGTAAGCAAGGATGGAAAAGAGGCAGAGTGCTGACTCCCAGCTGCCACAAGGGAATTTTCCTCAGTAGCCAGAGTGACCTGACCCTTCAGGTAAGAATCTACCCTTGGTCTGCCTTCCACTGACTGTCAGATTACAACCAAGGAGTAGCTTACCTTGAGCAGTAATGCCATGTTTTCACTCAAATCAGATTTCGAGGAAGGAAGACTTTAAGGAACAATTAGCATCAAAGTGCTCCTCACATTACCAAGCCATCTGGTTTCTATTTTTACACTCCTAGCAATGTCACATTGGTGGTTTGGATGAGACCATCCACTGTGTGCAAGGCACAGGTAACTGCTTTGAAATTGAACTTTCAAATATTGTTACACCCTTTCCTAGTTTCTCTCCAAAAAATTTTGCCAGTGCTGACAAACAGCAAGCAGTGAATAGAACGTCCTGGCTCATGAATGACTCAGAAAATTATTAAATTATTAGAAAATCAAAACGTACCAGCAAATCTGATGCCTTGAGAAGCCACCTAAAACCAGAAACTAGACAAGAATAAGGGAATAAGGTAGGTATTTATTTGAAAGGCCTTCAAAGGTACACCCTGGGGAGCCAGAGGCTGCTGCTAAGAGGGACCCCAACGTGTATGACAGGTCACAAATTCTTCACATTTTTGTAAGTTTGGTTCATTTGCATATCGGCATAAATTCTCCAATTAAAGCTTCAGTTAATGATGTCGTTTCCCCAAGCTTGCACCCCCTTTAGAGGCTTTGGTTTACATTTTGGGCCTAGGACGGTCTGAGTGTCCTTGTAGAGCAGGCCTGGAGAGGCTTTGTTATGGCTGCCTGGCATGAGAGAGCAGAAATTAACAGGCTACAAGAAACTTCAGAGTTACACACTAAGCAGTACAGGATTCGAAAAATATGAAAGTTAAAACCTAAGGCATCAAATCCTTTCTTCACTTGTTTTCACATGTGATGCAGAATTGTATAAGCTTTGGTTTCCACCTGATACTTCCCACACGTAGCTCAGTGCTGCTCTTGTGCAAAGGCAGCTTCTTTAATGGGTGTTAAGCCATCAGTGCTAGTAAACAGATACTGCTCCGATTTTCAGACAAAAACATTTTTAACAGTTCATGTTACTTCTGGACTGCTCATGTTTGTTCTGCTGTGAACCAGCAGAGCAAACAAGTTCTGATTAAGGCACCACAGAAAGTTTAGGAGTCAGGCATTTGTCTCCACACTATGGGATAAGACTTCCCAAGGAAGCAGCGTGCACTAAGAGATGCAGCTATGGGGTGGAGAGGAAGAGCTCAGGGTACAGTCCCAGCCCATGTGGGCTGGGTGCCTCATAATATATTTTAGCTCATCTCACTGTTACAACTCATTGGTGACAATTTGTTCTCTTTTTTTTTTTTTCCAAGAAAGACATGCATGAAGTTTTCAAAACATATGAAAAAGGATGTTTTTCTTGAAATAAATTACATTCTTTAATGAATTCCTCCTTCCACACAGGAATAAATATCTTTAGAAAGTCATCCTTTACCATTTTCTTAAACTGTCCAATACTTTGGAGAAAGAATTTGAATATTTTGCATGCCTGTTCTCAGTAATGATTATCATTCTGCCAACAGGACACCTAACTTGCCTGGAGATCTCACTATACAAAAAAATGCATAAAGGCTCCTAATTTTCAAGTGGAAATAAAGGAATTATTCATAATTTTGCCTCAAATATTTCTAATGCTAATAACATGCTTTTCACAATATATTTCCCTCTTCAGTCATCACAATTCTCAGGCATTATATAAGCTGCCTGTATTCCTTGCCATACAATCAATTGAACAAGCCCATCATGGTTCTAAATCAGAAGTGACATGATTAGAAAGCAATCACAAAGCAACAATTCCCATCTAATGTTGCAATCACACAACAGAATCCTATCAAAATTCCCTAGGGTACTACCAAGGCATATTTACTGTGCTACCAATCTTCAGGACCCTTTTGCCCCTCAGTTTCTGATAACCCACCAAAAGTCTCTGCTGATAAACCTATAAATGATAAACCAATGCTCCAGGGTACTTAAGAAGGCCCATTCTGAACTTAAAGCTAAACTGCCAGTAATACTGGCTTAGTAAATTTAAGCTACCTGAGAACTCCCTAGTTTTCCATTGATTTATTAATACAAAAACTTCAGATGTGACAGGAGCTAAAATGAACTGGATTACCATTCACCTTTCAAACTATCAACCTTCAGGCTGGGGATTAAGTAATGAAGGGGATTAAGTTGTAAAGAGCTGGATTCAGTGGATTTCACATACCTGTTACCGGTGTAACATGATATCATGCAGCACTAAGGAGCTCTCAAGGCACAAAAAGCTCATTTAAATCCTGAATCCCAATTCTGAAACAGGATTACTATCTTCACTTGAAACGTTTAAAGATAATCATTCATCTGTTAAATTGTCTTTAGTGCAACAGCAACCCAAGGTAAACACGAAAACTGGGCATTAAATATTCCCTTCATTCAGGAACAATGATTTTAAAACTAGCTAAAGACTAAAGTATGCAACAGTAAAACCAACTCGCTGTACTGCAAGCCGAAATTGAAAAGGTGCAGATAACGCATGTGCCTGCTGCCATCTCCTGGTAGTTAAGAGGTAAAACCATCTGAATTTTTTTTTTTTCCTTCTGTATCCTTCAGAAAAATGTCAGGTCTTCCAGGGAATAGGAACAAAAGAAAAAAACCAAAAAAACCAAGAAAAATATACCATTTTATGTTCTACAAAAGGAGCTTTCAAAACTCTCAAAATCTAAAAAAAGGTATTTCACTGTACAAGGCAGCCACTACCAGAATGTAGCTACTTTCAGGCTAAATGGAGTTCTAACATTGGCTTAAATAAAGAAACACCAAATCTCATTCATTTTATAGAAGAAATAAGTACTCACCCGAGTTATTTTAATTTCAAAACACATTCAGAAAATTAACTGTAAAAATTTCCACATGGTGTTCAAAACCAAATTAAGGAAGTCCCTTTGGGAAGCCTACTCATCATATTAGATGTTAGAGTACAAATTATTGGCCCATAGTGACTCGTTTTAATATCCATTTCTTTTCATGAATACTTAAAGCTCAAGACAGTCTTTCACAGTTGCACTACTCTCATTGCCTTTGGTGAAGGACACAGCATTGCTATTTGTAATAATATTCCATGTTTTATGTTTTAAAAAGTAGGATTAGCCAACTTGAAAAGAAATGTTATGGTTATTTTGACAGCTGACTGGAGGTATCCTTACTTAGCCTGCAAACTTTAATGTTACAAAGACTGTTGAAATTTTCATTTCATAGACTATTTTGTTATGCTGGAGAGACCTGTCCATATCCTCCCAAAGGTTAAAAAAAGAAATAAATAATGGGAATGAACTCTACAAGTGGGTTATGTCTTCTAGTGTGCTGAATGACTATGGGAATGTGACCTGGCTTGCCTTAAAAAAGGAATGAAGGCATACCAGTGATTTGGATTGCCCATGGTTTACTGACAATTGCCATGGGGAAACAATCATTAAATGTTGCAAAAAAGCCAAGCTAAATAGGGAACATTTCCTTTCACAGAATGAGAATCAAAAAAATTGTGTTGTAACATCAAGCTGTAATTGAGAAACGGAACAATGACTGAAGAGTTGTAAGAGACCTAAATTAAATCCAGATAGGATTTCACATTCCTTCTGAAAATGAAGGTTTTATCATGAGATAATTAAAGCAAGGCTAGCCAACTCCTGGTGTGCCAGAACGTATAACTTAGCCTGTCATCTTGGTTCGTGAGAGTCCCTCGGAGTTGGTCAGGAAGCAGCCTGTAACAAATCAGCCACTAACCCACAGCAGTCTCCCTGGCAGGAGCCCCAGAACCTTCCTCCTGCCTCCTCTGGACATTCTCTAACCACAAACTACAGGCACTGGCTATGGAGTGTGGTCAGGAACATGACAGAAGGACATCTGTGCCTGTCCCCATCACCCCTGGCCAGGCCATGGTCAGGTGGCAACTGCAGCTTAGTTACAACACAGACAAAATGCAAAGGTGTTGGGGTTTTTTATGGGGGAGAGGGAAGCACATCAGGGCAAAAACCAGTGCTAACCACAATACAGAACTGGGGATGGAGATGTGACCCAAAACTCTGAAATATGGTGCCAGGTGCAGGAAGAGTTAGAGCCACCAACATCTCTCAGTGCCTGCCAGGTGAATCTTGTGAGAAGTAATGAAGAAGCAATTAAGTCTGTAGTTGATAAACATATGCACCCGGTCATACCAAGAGCAGGTGTGTGTGCAAACCATCCGGACTGAAATACAGGGACATTAACTTGGTTAAACCAAGAATGACTTGAATTCTTTTCTTCTATCTGGTTTTAACAGTAAGACAGCTAGAGAAAAAATATGTCAAATATTAATTGAAAGCTCTACTATTCTTGCCTGGTCTCATGCTTTCAAGATCTTTTATTTATCACAAAAATGAGCAGCTCTCCAAAAGCAAAATGGACAAGAAGCCAAGTATAGAAAAAACCCCAGAGGGTTGAGATGATTTTGGGATAGATAAATAAGAGCACCATAATACATAAGGTTTTAAGCAAAACAGCTCATATTCACAGCAATCCAACTTCCAAAAGCTGGGCTTTGGATGAAAAATGCTTCCATTGTCACAGCCTTGGAAATACACCACTCTTACTCAGAAAATATTTTATTGAGAAGACTTATGTATAACACAATCACTAGTGAACAAGACCCAGAATAAATTTCCCTTGGTTAAATTAAACTATTCAGGCCATTTCAGCACATGACTTCAGCACATGACTTCAGGACTATACCATTTGTTTTAATCACAGCAGCCTGAACCCTGAGGCAAACCATACTTCCTCTTGGATCAAAAACTGGAACCAAGAGAAAGCCTTAGCTTTTGAGAAAAATTGTTTTATTACAACAAAATAAGCATTCACACCATCAATTCACTCTCTTAACAGCTGGCCCACTGCACTGTGTAATGATCACATGGTTTTTATCGTCAGTATAAATATTTCTGTTTTGAATGCAACTTCATTTTAAGACTGTTCAATTTGTTTCTTTCAAGGGCAATATGGGTATCTAACACAGGTATGCCTTAGATGATAATATCAGATAATGCTTTGGAAAAATCACATTCAGGGAATATTTCATTTGCAGCTCTTCTGTGCCCAGCAAATCCATTAATTTGCATCTTCTTGCCTATTAATTGATTTTATCAGCTAATTAGCTGGCCACCTCGTTACTATCCCAGCAGACAGTAACTTCCCCTCTTCGTATTATTAACATACTTCAACATTTACCCGTTTTGCTCAGTCTCTCTTACCTGTTAACCTCTGCCAGAGCTTCCTCCAGGTGACAGCCACTGCTGGTTGCAACATCTTCCTTGGTCTCCCTGTAGTAACAGGTCTGAAGTTGTGTGACCAAGTAGCAAATTCCCTTCACCAAGGCAGACCAAAAACCCAAATGGCTCTTAACCCTTTTTTTTTTTTTTCCTGGTGTTACTATGGATTGAAGGAAACATTGTTTCATTCTGCTTTCCCAGGTTCTCCCCACCTGCACTTCACAGTGCTTGCAAAATATTTTTATTTGAAATAGCTATTTCAATGATTTACATCGTGAATGCCACCAAAAAACCCCAATAAACTAAGTCTTGTTCAATTCGTACCTGGAAAGTAATATTTTTAAGTTGATAAGGTCGAACGCATCTAGGCAAACGCTGAAACCGAGCATCCCACAGCATTCCCATGGCGGAGCTCCTCACTCGCTCCACCCCCGCTCCGCGCTCCTCTCAGCCCCGCCCACAGACGCAGCGGCACCGGGAGCCGGCGGGGAGTTTAACACGAGGAAGAAACCTTCCCTTCCCACCAGGCAGCCGCGGGACCGCACAGGCTGCAGCCCTGTGCTTTCCGTGTTTAAGGGGCACAGGGAACCGCGATTCCCAGAGGGAAGGCCGCTGGGGTGGCCGGAGGCGGCGCGCGGCCCCCTCAGCGCCGTCGCGCGCGGGAAGGGGCGGGGCCGGGCGGGGCGGGGCCGGATTCGAACCGGGCGGCGGGGAAGCGGCGGCCATGGCAGCGCAGCAGCAGCTCGGCCGCGAGCACCAGGGCATCACCCTGCGCGGCAGCGCAGAGCTCGTCGCCGAATTCTTCTGTGAGGGGGCTGCGGGGGGCCTCAGGGACCGCGCTGGGAGAGAGGGAGGGAGAGAAGGCTAGGGGAGGGAAGGTGAGGGGGTGGGAGGCCGCGTCTTGTGGGGCGTCATGGCCGCCGGCTGGGCCGTGGCGGGCTGTGGTAAACGTCTCTCCCTTTCCTTCTCCGTCGTGCAGCCTATGGAATCAACAGCATCCTGTACCAGCGGGGCATCTACCCCCCCGAGACCTTCACCCGCGTGCAGAAGTACGGACTCACCCTGCTGGTCACCACGGACCCCGAGCTGGCCAACTACCTCAACAACGTGACGGAGCAGATGAAAGGTGCGGGCCGGCGGCGGGGCCTTCCCTGCGGTGTCCCTGCCGCTGTTCCTCGCGCTCTAAGTGACTGCCGTGGCTTCTTGCAGAGTGGCTGTACAAGTGCATCGTGCAGCGCCTGGTGGTGGTCATCTCCAGCATCGAGAGCAGCGAGGTCCTGGAGCGGTGGCAGTTTGACATCGAGTGTGACAAAACTGCGAAGGATGACAAGTGAGTACCACGGTCCCTCCACTCCTGCTCTTGCCTGTCCCGAGTACCAGTGCAGGCACAGGATTAATGCCAGAGACTCGTTTCTTCAAACCTTTCTTAGTGCCCTGCCCTCTGTCTGCAAACCAGTCACATGACTGAACACACAAACAACAATAGAGGGAGACCAGTTATCACTTAACTTTTCTAAGGACTTAAAAGTGTCACTACTACTCTAAAAATACTGTAGCAAACAGTCTAACAGAGCTTAACAAAGAGAACTATATTTAGAGGAAACTATCAGCCCAGTAGAAGGTTTTTCTCTTACCAGAATTTTCTTATTTTTCCAGTGGACCACGAGAGAAATCTCAGAAGGCAATTCAGGATGAAATTCGCTCTGTCATCAGACAAATAACTGCCACAGTAACCTTCCTGCCACTCTTGGAATCTGCCTGTGAGTATTCTGAACTGCATGAAAGAAATCAAATGCTTTTGAAAAACCTCAGTAACTTTCCAACTTTAGAAGAGATCTTCTGATTTTCTGAGGCTTTTTAATTATTACACATCGTGTACCATCACATTTGTGAGACAGCACTTTGTTAGACTGAGATCAGGACAGAACTTGGGGTGTCTTAGCAAACTTGAGCAAATTAGTATGTATGCCCTAAGGAATGCAAGCTTTCGTGAATAATTTGTTCATATGAAGTGTTATACAGAGCTCAGCTCCACAGCATTTTAACATGTTTAAAAAAAAATTTATGACACTCACTTGAGAAAACTAAAATGGCCTCACATGAATATAATTTAACTATTTTTTTTCCACATAACTATTATAACTTCTGAAAACCTTGGTCCTTGTCTCAAGTTCTAGAAGATGCACTTCAAACCCTCCATCTCCTTATGGTGAATTTGTTCTCCCTTGCTCCCAGGTGCCTTTGACTTGCTGATATACACAGATAAAGATCTGGCAGTGCCAGAAAAGTGGGAAGAGTCAGGACCACAGTTCATAGCCAATTCAGAAGAGGTTCGGCTGCGTTCCTTCACTACCACAATCCACAAAGTCAACACCACGGTGGCTTACAAAAAGGATTCTGTTCCCTAAGATGCAGGGGGAAGTTTTGTGTGTGTAAATATCCTGTCACCTTGTATAGTTTCTGTTCATCATGCAGCTAAGCCATGAACCCATCATTACTGTCCTCTTGATGAAGTATGACACAGAGAAAAAGACAACATGCCTGTCTGTGATAACGTGACACTAGATTAAGCTGGCATCATTTTTAAAGAGGCTTAAAAGTATTCATGGTGATAGTTCAATTCTTACTTTACTGTATGAGCTAAATTAAACCACTGCCTCTGCTAGAAAACCTGCCTAAATCTAGGATTAGCTGCTAGAATTGTGTTCAGATCCTGTAATTTTATATTTTAGAATTATTTTAAGCTGCATTCTGTTAGCAGGCTTAAGTTCTCTGTAGCAACTAAAACAAATCTCATTTCTGGTGTGCCAATTTTCATGTTAAAAGCCTGGGCTGTTTTATTACCAGAAATAGCCCTAAAATGAATCAACCAAGCAATTCTTGTACCTTACTACAATGGAAGCAGCTGTTCATCATGGAAACTTTAAATACATGAACCTTTGTACTGTCATGACCACTGGGCTCTAGTTGTGGGGACAGAGTTGTTTTAAGTCTGTGTATGTCTGTAGTGTCTGTCCAGCATTTTCTATGTTTGTACTCGTTTTACAGAATAAAGCTTCGAGTTTTATAGTGCTCTAATTCAGAGTCTGCAGTACTTTGTGTTTCAGAGGATTTTAGGAATGCTACATCCTAGTTTGTAACTGTCATACAAGTAACACACCCAAAAGGCATCCCCCTTGTGTTGTTACTTACCCTCTAAGTCTCCAAACAAATGGTGTGGAGTCCATATGAAATCCATTAATGGATTAACAGTTTCCCCCACGTAAGTTCAAGTAACAATATAAATAGTCACAGTGCCCTAATGATTAAGCACAGTGCCTTCCGTATTTGTTAAACAGCACTGGACTCTTCATGTGTTCTTACCCATTTTTGTAGTGGAAGAAATTAGGGATTTAAAACTGGAACTCTGGAACTTTCAGACTCTTCCATGGTTTTGTTCACTTCCTTCACTAAATTCATTCCAGCCAGAGTGTTTAACTCTGTTTTTTCCACTCTTTTGCAGTACTGTAGGACTTTCTGTTATATATAATTTCAGAAGTTTATTTAAAAAACATCAATTGCATGCACCCCACCCCACAACTGTATTACAACCTTTCTGGGCTTTCCTATTTCCAGGAAATAATTCTCTCCAACAGTCCCAATCTAGCGGAAGTAAAAAACGCAGTCCTCTGTAAACCAGGAGCACAAAAATCATATTTTTTTAAAATAAATACAATCTAGGTACTTAAAAAGTTACATTATTCACTGCTAGGGCTGCAGAAACAGAAGAATACCTGGTGTTTTCTTTTGCCTGTCAGCACAATTGTGGTGACTGCACTATCTCTTCACCCCTAGAAGCAGGTGTACTTCAAAGAGTGAAGTCTGCAACAGTGAGCATAAAAACCCCTCATTTTACAGAGATGCAAAAGTCAAATTGCTCCAAGAAGCTCATTCTTGTACCAAATGGAATTTATGATCTTCTTTTTTAAGAAGGCCCAGCCCGAAGTCCATCTCCATCATCATCTCTGTATTTCTTCTTTTATAGAGGGACCAGCAATCAAGAGAAGTAGTAGATCATTGCATGTAAATAATGTCCGTGAAAGGTACATGTGATAAGGAACAGGTCATAGATCCTAAAGTTTCTCACAAAGACCCTGCAGAATAGGAAAAAAAAGTAAAAGTAAGTCATATTAATCTCCCAGGAACCAAGCCTTCATGGAGGTGTCCAGCATGATGTGCTGATTCCTAAGGGGACCCACACTCTTGATTAGCTTCTCCTACTCTGAGGTCACTTTTATAGAGTGACAATCAAAACAAGGGAGCCCCCTTCATCTCCAATGGCAGTCTGCTTATCCTTAGGAAAGGGAATGAAAGGTAAGACTCAAAATTAACCCAGCAGGCATTGTTCACCTGACTAGTTGAGCTGACGGATGAGCTGGTTGATTGCTTCCCCTCTGTAGCCAGGCTTGCCCATCTCCTTGAGGAAACCCACTCTGTTCCGCGACGCGTGGCGAGCCACTGACAGATGGAAGGGCCACAGAAAGCTGGTGACTCGTTTGAAATACTTGCCAGTTGAGTAGATTTCATGAATAAGGTCTTCCAAGCAAATAATACCACAGCCCCCTGCAGGAGAAAAAAAAAAAAGAAGAGATGCCCAACTGTATCATCTTTCCTCACGCTGCTCCAGAATTGCGAGTCCTCCACTTTGGGAAGATTTTGTCTCTCCGCACCCTCTCAGATCAGACTGTGATCTCTCAACACCTAACTCCTTCCTCAATTTTCTCCTCCACCTCCTCACCTAAATGTTGCTCTATCAGCATGTTGTCTGTCAGAGGCACCCTCTTTTTCTTGATCTTGGCTTGGCCCCGTTTCAGGATCAGCTCTCGTACAGATTTCAGGTTAGGCTGCCTGTACAGAAACAAAAATCAGATTCTGTAAGAGAGACACAATGCAGAGGGAAGCCCCACCCCACTTCCTTGTGCAGAGGTGGGGAAGTAACCAAGTTATGTCGAGAACAGTAAGAAAAGTTTTAGATATACTGGAGAAGTAATGGATCTGTGATACCAGCTGGAGAATCCAATGACCCCCAAGTCCCCAGGAGGGGTACATACCCCCACGCCACGTAAGGCTCCACAATCCGCAGCATCTTCAGCGACAGCGGGCTCAGCTTAACGAATACCCCAGTGTAATTCTTCCTCAGCCGCAGCAACTCCATCACTCTTTTCACCCTCTTAGTCACTCCCTTAATACTGAGTCAGAAAAAAATAATGTTATTAGTAACCACATTTCTCTAATTCAGCAACAAAAGGCCTCAGATCACCTGCAAGGAGATATGCCTGGGTTGATCCCACTGCCTTGGCATAGAAATGACACAACAAAGGCTAGCAACAATAAAGGAAGGAGCAGGGCAAGTTCCTTACTCCACAATCCGCACGACGAAGGCCAGTTTGCTCTCCTGAGGTGCCGCTGCCTGCCCAGGCCTCTGCTCCATGCGCCTCAGCCGGGTGTCATCCCGGCGTTTGCGCCATGAATCCCGAACGAAGGTCTCCAGGCGTCTGAACTGGATCTGTTTCCCCTTCTGCTGCTACAGACAAAAGGAAAAGAAAGTATCCCCCATCCCAACAGTCTCAGAGGTTTGTATCTGAAAGGCCAAATGAAATGCAGAAGTAGTGAACAATGTTCTTTCAGCTTTGGAAGCAGTAAGAAGAAAATAAATTTGATTATCTAAGCCCAAGGGAGACAGAACTGAGGGACAACACATGAATTTACACACAACTACTATTTATGAACAGTGAACAAAAATATAAATTAGGGAAAACAGAGCAAGACCCGTGATACTTCTAGGCGTAGCTACACACAGAGCTCAGCAATGGCTGGGAAAGCCAGAAACAACATCTGGGTAAAACAGATGCTACAGCAATACCCTAGTGTGACTCATAAATACACACCAACAGAAAAAAACCTGCATTTAAAGTCCTTTTCTATACAGGCACACATGCAAAAAAACCCCCAAAAATTCAAACATTCAAGTAACTATTAAGTATTGCTAATTTAAACAGAGAACATCCGGCTCACCTGATAAAAAGTCTTTTCATTATTACTGGAAAATGTAAACCTCCTTTTTTAAATTGAGAAGATGTTTAAAGGCCTCTCCTTTATTTAGAAATTAGTACATCCACCTAAGTCATAGTGTTTTCTCAGATGAACAGGACTTGAAAATGCACAGCATTACACAATTATATTCAAGATACTCTACTGGTTAAATTAGCAGGCCATTTTGAATTAAAGAATCTAATGTCATGTGTCTTCTGTTCTATTTCATCTTGTAAATCACCCATGAAATTGGTTTGAATTTTCAAAGCAGGCAGACCTAATCTAAGTCTCACCACTACGATAATTTTTCTAATGAGAATCTTATGGAGTGGTTATTTAACATTATTACTTATGCTTCCACTTCCACCTTGGAAATACAGCAAGCCACTGATGCGTTTAAAAATGTAAACACAGTATTAAACAGAAATGGCAGGAGTTTTGCATATAATCTCATAGAAAAAAGATTCACTGGGAAAGCTTTAAGACAAACACCTACTGTATCAGCTGAGGTACAGCACAGCAGGTCTCAAACTGGGAATTAGAAAGGTTTGCTGTGCTGTGCCGGTCTGGAAAAGGCAGTGTGCACAGGGAGTGTCTGCAGTAGAACATGTGCCACCCCACACGAAGAAAAAGGCTTCATGATGACCTGTGTCTGCTTTAACAGATAAATAAACGCAGCCTCAGAAAAGCACACTTTCCATGCAGGGTTACAATGCAAAGGTGGTTTCAGACAGTGAATTCTCAGGGCAGCACTGACAATTCAGCGGCGGTGCAGTTTCCCGCATGTGGCTGCTGACACCTGCTCACCACCACGGATCCACAGGCACAACTCACAGTCTTCCATGTATTTCTGTTTCAGTATAATAACCTGTAAAACTCTGTCCTCTTTACAAGGCTCAGAGACACACAGAGAAGGTATTCAGGGACTCAGGCTCCCCTCGGAGGTAACCCCGAAGATGCTCCCTGCCCACCCGCAGCGCTCGGGCATCCCCCCCTCGCTGAGGGGGCCGATCACTCGGATCACTTCCGTACGAATTCAAGTGATTGCGATTCCCTCCTCCGGAGGACGAGCTGGGGCTGCAGGACCAGGCTCTGCCGGGACCCGCCGTACCTTGCGTTTGTTGAGCAGCGCCTGCTTGGCCTGGGTGGCCTTGATGGCCAAGTACGCCTTCCTCTTCTTCAGCAAGTTCTCCGGCACCAGCGGGATCCGCCGCCTCGGCCTGCGGGCGAGACAACCCGGCCACATCCCGGTCACATCCCGCATCCCGACCCCCCCGGGCCGCCGCCGCCCCCGCTCCCAGCCCGGTGGCCGCGCGGTGGCCGCGGATGGCGGCAGATCCCGCAATCCCTCCACGCCTCCCTCCCGCACTCACTCCTCCAGCTCCGCCATCTTGCCGGGCCGCCGCCGCGCATGCGCCGGGGCGGGGCGGGGCCATGGCCCCGGCCGCTCCTCCTGAGGCGCCGCTCGCCTTTGCCCGGGATCGCGGAGCGCCGGGAAGCGCCTGTCCCGGCGGGGAGGGACGCGCTGCTGGCCGGCCCTCCGCTGTCCCAGCGCGTTCCACACGCTGCGAGCACTGGGGAGGAGCGGACATTGGGACACGCGGTGCGACAGCCGGGTCACCCGCAGGTGGTGCCAGAGCCTCACGCTCAGTTGGGATGGTGTTGGGGTTGTGTTCCTGGTGTGCTCCATCCAATTCCCCGTGCAGGATAGAGAAGGGATGTGTGCCTTTACACTCAAATAATTTTCATTCACAGTTTCCTCTCACCAGCTGGGAGCTACAGCCTTGCTGGAAGATTCAGTGGTGCCCGGGTTTCGCTGCTCGTCTCTGTGACGCTGCAAACCTTTGCAACACTGTAAATGAGCCCACTTCTGTTTTGACGCCGAAAACTAGAATTTCTGTGTTTAGAAACTCGATCCCAAATACCATGAAGAACACAGCCCTCGGTGAGCAAACCCAGCTCCCCATCAACTTTTAGATATGAGACGCAAAGCAACGAATTTAAGAAATAAATAATCTGAAACTGTCACCAAAACAAATCCATAACTACATACATTTTATCCTGACTTATAAAAATAGCTGGAGTCCCTGGTAGCTGACAACAGAAAAAGTGGCCCATTTAAATCTACAAATGAACGTGCTTTGTTTAACAGGAGGGAAATGCAAACAGACTCTCAGGTATTCCATTATTAATGGCAAAGAAACAATACATAAGTAAATATTTGAAGCGCTGTCGCTATGAGATGTCGCCCAGCACAGCAGCGTTCCTAGGCTGACTCGTTAAACTTTAACCAGTAGTTATATTGTTTTAATGAATGGATATTCAAATATCTCTGTTTGCAGGGATACCCGAGGAAAGTGTTCTCATTTTCCTAGACAGCAACCTGTTGTACACCGGCCTTCAGCACTCCGAACTCCTGCACGCAAAATTTTAAGGCTCTGATTCCAAAAGCCAAGTCAGGAGATGAAGTGGAATGTCAGAAGTCCATGAAACTTCTTGCCTCGTTTTCTCACTCCACGGGTATAAAACCCCATTAAATTAACTTCAAATCCCACAAAATCTTTATTGACACTGCGTGCAGTCTCAAAACAGCAAAAGAGCTTGAACTCCATCACTCTCATCATCGAACCATGCCCCAGTCTGAAATCTGTTTGCAATAAATTCCCTATAAAAGAAGCCAAAAAAATTAAATTTTGTTTATTTCACCAAACAATGATCTAATCTTGGGAATATTTTAATACGGGAAGTATCTTCTGATCTTAAATTATGCCCATTTTCAGATCTTTTAAGGAAAAAGTTTATATGATTTGAAAGATGCCCAGGAACTACTCCATACACACATGCAAACCAATAATTAATAGAGAGAAAAGCTGGGTGATCCAAGACTTTCTTTCATGGAAATAGCAATCATATGGACATAGTCTAATATTTCATATTTTTGAAAAACATTGTGGATAGATGCATGGGTTTATTCTTTTCAAAATAAGCTTCCTTAAGAGGGGCATTTTTGTCAGAAATCCTGCAAATTCACTGCAAAAGGAGCAATCTGGGTGTAATGAAGACACGTGGATGAGACTAACGCAGATGTGAACCCTGAGTTAGTGGCACCTAATATGTCAAATTGTAAAGGCTAAAAAATAAAACTTGTTTTTGTGTCTCCTCGGAAAAAAATTGGAGTGGGGCAAAACAGTTCATTCTTTAGTGCCACTAATTTACCAGCATTAATGGAAAACATTCCAGTTTCAAAAGCCCGATTTGACAATAACTATTGTGAATACTTCCCTGGCAGAAAAGCAGACTACTAATAAACCCCTGGCACTACTCACAGTTACTGTCCCTGGAAATTATATCTGGAGTTTTAAGTTATAAATATTAAATTACAGATTTAGATCTGTCAGAATGTTCTGACATTCTTTAAAAGAGTAGTGGTACCTATTTACAAGTTCCACGGTGAAACAGTTGTAAGAATTAAAATGTAAATTAATTTTGTTTTACTTCCAATGTACTTGTAAAGGCCTGGCTAATGAACCTGAAATAGAAAAATGGTTTTTCAATTACAATAAACAGCAATGAAAATAATTTATTTTTGTGTCTTGTCTACAAGAGAGTACACAGAGTGTCTGCAATTTGAATGTACTACAAATTTAATTGTATCTTTAAAGAAAAATGGAGGTAAAAATAGGCATCATTATGTATGGTCTCTACAGGTCTCCATGACCTCTCTTCTTCTTCCACAGTGATGAAAAGCTGCATTTTATCTGGGAGAAAGACCGATTCAATTATGTCGGAGATGAAAGACAGTGAGAACAGAATAGGAGTCTTTCCCACACTCAGTAATTGGGAATCCTACCTCCTACTAGATTACTTTTTAATTGAACCTTCAAGATAATTATGTCATTTAGGTTGTGGAAGCATATTAATAAGTACACCACAGCATAAACTATTCATAAAAATACTACAGACTGGGGAGCCATAAAAAGAGATGGAATGGAATAGCCTAATTAGGAAATTTATCATGTCAGTGTAGACAACTTAATAGGAGATGGTTTGTACAGACAGAATATGCTCTCTGTCCTAAATGTCAGTGATTCTGATACAATGGTGGTAGGTGGTGGACAATGACTTTTACTCTTTTTTTAAAAAAAGAAAGCATTTAATTACTTTTATTTTATGGCTCTGGTTACTGACACAACTACATAAAATCCTTTTGCAGGTTTAGTTTTGGAGACTAGACAAACAACAGGCAGCTGTTGTTTCAGCAGAAACAGCAATCAGAAGAGGATTAAAACATTGTAAGTGAGAAGTTACCTGCAGTAATTAATATAAAATCACAGCAGAGTAATTTCACTGGTTTGTAGCAAGGCTGAGCCCTGAAGGAAGCTGTGGCCCTGAGTGCTGTGACAGTGCACAACAATAGGGCTATAAAGGTCCTCTCACTTTTTTCTCTGGTAATATATTCAGGGAAAGTTCTGACTGGAACATCTGATTTTGCCTGCAATTACTAGTGAGACCTGCCCAGTCAAGATAAAGGTACAGAGCATTGGTATTTGGCCAGGAAATACCAGGCAGGGAAACACAGAGCCCGAGGGATGTAAGTGGTCACCTGTAGCTTTATCCCAAGAAAGGGGCTGTGTCCCTACACACAGCAGAAACAAAGGAAGGGAGGAGGTAGTTGCAGGATTTTCCTCACAGTGCAGCAGAAGATGTTATAAGGCTGAGTGCTAAGGCAGTGAGACAGCAGATGAAAATCAGTAAATAAAAGTGCAGCAATGATTCAAAAATTTTTATATGAAATGACAGGCTCCAGGCTAGATAATAAGCTTGGGAGTAGGATTTTGGAATTATTAGAGATAGATAAAAGTATCAGCTTAATGCTTAGCACAACAGAAGAGTAATTGAACATTATTAGGGAACGGGTAAAGAACAAAGCAGAGACTCTGATTCCACAGTGTAGCCTCTCACACCCACATTTTGGATGCTCCAGCTTTGGTCAGTCATCTTTCTTCCATCTGCCCATCCCAACCTCCGCTCACCTTTCTGCAAGACAGACTTGGAAAAGGTTCAAAGAAAGAAGATCAAACACAGGGAGTAGTTTCCATCTGTGGAGCAGTTACATAGACTGGACCTGCCAGCTGGGAGAAAGGTGTCTGAGGGAAGATAAAACAGTCGGTAAAATGATAAATGCTGGGATAATTGCTCCCTCTTTCTTTCAGCACAAGAGGAAGGGAACCTTGCATGAAGGTAGCAGGAGGCAGGTTCACAACAAATAACGTGGTTTTTTCAGCACATGAACTTGTAGTGAAGACCCAGACCACTTAGCCACCGGAGGAGTTACGCATTCCAGCCATGCATCCCTATCCACCTCCTGCCTTCCCAAGTGGATCTGGCCTTTCTATCATCTCGACTTTAAACTTTTCATTCAACTGAGATCTATCCTGTTTTGTATTTGTCCTTGCTATTATAGCACAACATTAGAAAAGGCAGCCAGAAATCTGTTTCTTTGCCTGCATACAGAAGGGCTCATTTAATCTGAATGCACGCCCTTCTCCCCCATTCACCTGCACTGCGTCCCATTTTCCTGCCTTTGAAGTCCATCCTTTCCAGGCTTTAAAGAGCTTTAGAGAAATGAATCCTGTTCCTGCAGTGATCTATTATCGGCATTGCCTAAAAGCTAAAAGGATGAGGCAAATTTGCCAAAAACCTGAGAAGAGGCGGAATAAGTGAGAAGGAAATCAAGGAGCTGTGTAGCTCCAGGTAGCCCTGCCTGGACCACAGCTGTGGAGAGCACCTGCAGCAAGCAAAGCCCAGTTGCTTGGTACCAGCAGCTTGTAGCATCACTGTCCAGTTGTAACAGTGATCAATCAGCTGAGACTGGGGCACTCCATCACCTGGAATAAAGGGGTATGAGGTGAGGGGAGTGCCTCAACAGGAATAAACCACAGAAATTCAAAGCAACTGTGGCTGCTTCTCTGTGCTGGGCTCAGCAAGACTAGCTTCTTCCCTGAGAATTTTCCACAACCCCTGGAAGGATCAAGGCCTTTCTCTAACAGATGCTGTGTTTTCACATCTGAGAGAGTTTCTGACTCAAGAGACTTCCTTAGGAAGAGCTCATAAAGAAAAACCAGATCCTGTTTCTAAACCAGTCAGCAGGATAACAAACCTGTCTTTCTAGTTTCAATTTTCTATACACATATTCATTTTTTGATATGTTGTATAGACAAAGTAAAGGATTAATCATTTTTTTTTTCTATTTTTTTAACAGTAAGAATAAGCTTCTTCCTGCCAGTACACAAACCCAACAGTGAAATAAATCACTCGGGTGCAGGTGTGCTTCAAACAAATGTTAATTATCAAAATTACCAAATAATTGTCAAAATATTAATTCTCAAACCAGTATTTCTCTCCTTGGCATCTGACACACTGCAGTTGTAGATGAAAAACGCCAGCAAAAACACGCCATTTTTTTCTTTAGACCAGTTTTGTCAAGGCACTGCCTAATGTAAGAGTTGGTGCTATGTGATGAGGCAGAGCTAATTAGGCAGGTAGATTTTATCAAAGAAGAGAAGGCTCTTAAATCTGCGGCAGAGGGAAGAACCTGACCTACTTTGTGTGTATCCTGGTGCTTTCATTTCAGGTGTTTTCACAGTCTTCCTAAATTCCCCATACAGCTAACGTAGAAAGGCTTTATGTATTTTCAGACTTCATAATTTAATTGCTTTAACTCAGGTTTCAGTATCTCCCTGTCAAAGAAAAATCATTCCTCACAGCCTTTTTGACAGAAGGTGGAGATGAATACCTTCAAATTCACTCCATTCCCAAATCTTGAAATCTCTATACAGAAATGCTTTAAAATGAAGAAATAATGGTAAATGATGGCTTCTCCATCTCTTGTTCTCTTCAGCTCCAGACTGGCTCCCTTTCTGGGAGATAAGCTTGAATGAAAACACGTTACCTGCAGGATTCAGCACAGAGATAACAAGATGCAGTGTAATGGATTGTCAGAATGCACTGCTGCAATGTGATCCTACTTCTGGTGTCAGGAGGAACGTGGGTCAGGAAGAGGTGCCCGTTCTGAGGCTGGGGCTGGAGCTCAGCTCCAGGGATTTACCACAGGTGTTTCCAGCTCCTGGCAGGGCAGGCCCTGGCACCGTCCTCTCCTTCCCTTTGTACACTGATTTCTATGTGAAAAAAGTGCACATGCAAGGCAGGAAAGAGCCAGGAAACATTGCTGCCACATCCTAGTGAGGCCTAAGAACTGCAGACTACATTGCAGCACAGACCTGTATAGCCTGGGATGCGCTGTAGCCCCAGTATTTCATTCTGATCCAGATAAGGATTTAATTTAAAGAGGTCACTTCTTCATGGATACTTCAAAACCTGGAAGGCACTGCTGGAATGCAACCCTGTTATCTGTTTGTAATGATCTGAAGACACCTGCATTTAGTGGTCTTTTAATATTATTATTATGGATCACCCACCGGATGGTTTCAATAAAATTACTTCAGATGATGAATAGTGCATGAATTCCTCACATCGCTTTAAGGGTTTGCTTTTCTGAATTTGCACTGTGGAAGTGCTCTCTTGGGCACATGTTTTTTGTTGCTGATTCTCTTCTCCAGTTTACAAGACACCACATCTACAAGCTGCTTCCTGAATAATCACATGTACCTTTGAAGTGTGGATACTTCTGCCAGCACACACAGGCACTTCCACTGCTTTCTCTTTCTACAGACCGAAATTCACTGGAAAATTAATGTAAGGCTTCCCATATGGAGCTAAAAGGGAAATGTGGGGGATTTAGTGGAACAAATGGAAATATTTTTTTCTTCATTCACCCTAATTAAAATTAATATCACTTTGGCTCCAACTAACCCCACTGACTGTAAGGAAATGAGTAGTTCAGACTAGCAGCTCGCTGAGCTGAGATGCTGCTGCACATATGGTCCGTGTGATCACGGACTGTTCCTGAGAAGAGCCCAGATGGGTTACAGCAAGCATACAACAGAGACAGCCATGCTTTAGCCTCACTTGTTGTTATTAACTTGTTTCTCAGTTTCACTCGACTTTTAACTATGAGGTATTTGTCTATTGTCTGTTTTTGCCTTAGGCATAGTCTCTTTAGCTTGACTGTAATTTCTCAGCACTTTCTTGCACCCCCTCTTAATGACACAAGTTTTACTATATCAAAGAAGCCTGACCAAGAACTGTGCATCTTTAACAGACTTCTCCAAACATGTCACACCCTTGCTGCAGCAGTGGCATTAATAACCCCTGTCACACCTCCCAGTCCTTTGGGAAACTGCACTATCTGACAGTAAAACTTTTCTTCACATTATTCCCTAAGTGATCATTAAGAGTCTTTGACAAAAATGCACACAACATTCTTCCTGTTCTTTTTTAAACTAGATTTTGAATAGAAATACCTGTTTTGTTGTTTGTATGCTTGATAGGTTCTGTGGCTGCTGCTTATAAGGTGTGAAATATTCCCTTTCAACCCTTCCAAATTCTATTAAAATCTAGTGCTTAAGTTACTGTTCCCCTGAGCTTAACCCATTTTAATAAGTTTTAGATGCTTATTTGGTTTCTATAATTTATCATCCATCTCCTAAATCTCTTTCCTTGCTTTAGCATATCCTTTGGAAGACACATGCCCAGAATATATTAAGAAAAATAATTACCAGTGGTGCAAATATAACAGTTTAAAGGCATTAAATGGGAATTACTGGGCTTCTGAAATGCAAAGCACACACCCATGCCAATTCTTTTGCTGGAGAAGGTGGAGGATAGGTAAGAAACTGAGGGGGTTTTGCTTTGTTAGCAATCCATTTTATGCCTGCAGTTCTAATGCTGGTGTTGGGCGGAAATTAAACATGGTATCTGTAGCAGAAGGTTTATTCATGAAACATGAGAATATCAGTCATGCTTTTGTACCTAAAAAATACCAGTAGCTTCTCATTTTTTTGTATTTTTGGTATCCGAGCACTTCATAGAGATTTCACAGTGCATTGACTGGAGAGAGTGAATCAGAAATTGCACCACTCCTCTAGAGCTCCCCTTCCTTCCACAAATGCATTTTCAGCTGAAATAGCAGCTTTGGCCACATGTTCTGACAGTGTGTATTTCGTTACTTTCTGTCGTCAAGTGCTGGATCTTTATTATGCTGACTATAAAACGGGATAAAAAATAGAACTATGCTAAATCTTAGTTTATATACCACTAATTTAATAGGGAGCTATTAAAGCACATCTAAAATAGAAACGTGCCCTTTAGCCCAAAACTTAATTTGTGCTGAACTTGTGTTCTTTCCAACATAACAGGAGGCCCATGCTAATTCTGTAAAAATGAACTTTTTAAGCTACACTTACTTATTAGTAGCATTTTCATTAGGACTGACCAAAAAAAAAAAAAAAAAAAAAAAGAAAGAAAAAGGAAAAACTTAAGCTTAAATCTTTAAGCAAAAATGTTCCCACCGATATATTACTTGCCTAGGAAATTATTCACTCTTAAAAAGCTATTACTTACTGGGATAGTTGTAATTCTTTGGGATCTTTTCTTTTTTCATTTTGGTTGTTTGAAACATGCTACTTTTGAGAAACTTAGCCTCTTGATTTCACTGAAATCTGAGTTAAGCATTTTCTTGGGAGAGAATTTGTAATACAATAGCTGCTCTGGTTTGTGTTAAATTAAGTGTATGTAACACGGTGATCCCATGATCAACATGACAGTTGAACACAAAGATCCCATCGCCACAGGTGGGCAGTGAAATCCCAGCCCGTAATGAACAAATTTATTGCACACAGTAGGTAAATATTTGTTGTACCAAGTCTCAGAGTTGCTCCTCTTATTATTTTTTCCACAATCTCATTAAAACTGGATTATGGCTTAATATTGCTTTATTATCTGCACTTTGCCTGCCCAGCAGCACAGCGAGACAGTTGAGATTTTGAAACACTTTCACACTGACATAGATGAAATGACCCTGAATTCTTGTGGGGGGCAGAACAAGAAAAGGAATAGATGACCACAGAGGCCTGGCAAGGATGAAAATGATCCTTGGCTTCCACACTGGGACTGAAAATTCAAAAAGGGACCAAGGAAGCGTGGAAGAAACAGCCCTAAAAATGCATCTTCACTTACCACATGTTACTGCATCAAGTTAAGAAATCTTTGCAACAAAATAAGCATTGACAAAGAGCTCTCTTTCTCCAGGAAAGGTCTCCACTTCTCTAAATGACTGAAGGATCACGTGAAACTGAGGAAAAACCTGCTGTGCTGACCAGTTCTGTGCACTTTATCACCAGCTGTAGGAATTTCCTATAATTATGCTCTGCAAGTAAATTACCATCAACATAACAAACACATCCAGACATTAAACGTGAACAGAGAGGCATCTGGGATCTTTGAAGAGACAGCAAATGTAATGTGATTAGAGTTGCTCTAAGATAGCTATGAAAGAACTTCCTGTTTGAGAGGATTTTGCCCACATCTTCTACCAAGAATAATACCAAACAATAACTGACATTTCTGCAGGGCCTTTGGCCCAAGGAGCTTGCAGAACAAAGTGGAATTGCTTCCTAGTTACCCAAGGTTTTGTTGTGTTTTATGATCAGGGCCTCAAAGTCAATACTCCAACTTGAAGCTGTGCCTCTTGGTAGGGTGGGATGGTGCTGACATCATGTCACACAAGGGAAAAGTTGGGAAGACTGTGCCTGACAGACAAGGTGTCCATGGTCATTCACCCACTATGATATAATCCAAATCCCTTGGGGCTGGTGCAGGGAGACCTGCTTCACCTCCTGTGCTTTCCACACAGGAGTTAAAGGCCATAAGAGTAAGACCCAGCTCCTGCTTCTTCCTCCATCTCTTCCCAGCAACCAAATTTCAAGTCTGAGCACACTCCTGTGGACTGTTGTCTCTGTTTGAGAGCAAATTAATTACAGGCATATTGGAAATGTGAGCAAATTAAAATCCTCTTGCTTTATATATTTGCATCATCTGGTCTGAATTTCATGAGAGAAAATGGACAATTAAAACGGCACAGAATTCCTTAGGAACTGCAAGTAGCTGTGTGAGAGCCGGCACACGGCTGTGAGAAGGCAGCCAGAATCTTGTGAAGGAATAATTGAAAGGACTAACGGGGAGCACCATATGCTCACAATCTGGGTCTGGCCACAGGCAGCACAGAGCATGCAGCCAGGCCAGTAAGGGCCACAGGTGCCAACAGCTCTAGAAACCAAAGAATAAATCCCAAAGGAAAGAGTATCTCTATCTAGGACATGGGTGTCAGTCAAAGGATCTGGACAGATGACTCCTAAAGGATTTTTCTGCATCTGTGCAAGATATTTCTGCAAGTCCACCTCTAAGTGGCTGGGGAATCAGGAATTGCTCCTCTGCCTCAGCCACCACTGTCTGCAGCCCAGTTTTTAAGCTAGAACAGTCCACTTTTGTGGGATTTGTGCTAAAACAAGGACTTCTAACTGGCACATTGACAGTGAGGACATCTATCTCACTCTGATGTTGTTGCAGGGAGTGATGGATATTTATCTGTGGGCAGCACTGCCAGGAGCCCCTGCCAGCTCAGCCTTTAGGGTCCCATGTGAGCTGGAAGGGTGGTGTTGTTAGGGCAGATGGGAGAGGAATCTTCTTCCAGGTCCTGCCCAGACACACCAAGGCTGTTCACAGCCTGGCCTGGAAGAGAAGATTAATGCTCCTTCCCACTGGCTTGCATGTTCTTTTATCTTACCATGTATCTAGAAACAACACACCTGAAGCAATAAACTCAATTTAAAAAAAGCCAGGGGTAAGGTATTTACTATTAGTATGTGCTTTTCCTCAGAGATAAATGGTTAAACTCTTCCCAAACTATCTAAACACCAAAGACAAAGCTGCTTTTGTGACAGAAAGCTCAGTGAAGATGTGGGACTCGATTCTTGTGGATACTGAATTCTCTTCTCTGAGCTCATAGCCAAGAACTGGACACTCTGGGAGAGCCTGACTGCACAGCAGAGGTAAAGCACTGCTTACCCACTATATAAGGAATAGATCTCCAGGCCTGCAATCTCAGCAAAAGGAGGAAGACATACTAATAAAGTACTATAAATACAGAAGTGTTTATAGGACATGTTATATAACACTTCTCCTCAAGCTTTGTGCCTTCCCTGTGCTGACAAACACCACAAAACGTTTTATCTCTCTGCCTCTTTATATTAAAGGGAATCTAATTTTAAGAACAGAAACTGGGCCAGTATCTTATGATTTAAAGCTACAAATTAGCATTCATATGAGCAAAGAGTTTGCATCGTGTTCTATTTCCTGTTTCTATCCTACCTTCCCCCCCAAAAAATGTTATGCTTTTTTTTCTGTTTGCAGACTAATGCTGAAAGCAGCAGTAGTTCCACAGTTTCAGAATGCATTTAAGAGAGAAAAAATGTATTTTTCAAATGCATTAATTGGAGAAACACACTAAAAGGCTTAAGTAATTTTTATGATGGTTGAGGTAATAGATGGCATCTGCTTTTCTTTGCAAATAAATGTCAAGTAGCAAGCCTACGGTCCTAAAAGCTGTGAACAGCTGCTAACCAAAGAGGCCAGAAGTTGCAGTGGAATAAAGTATTTTCTTAATATGTTGTAAGGAAGACAGTCTGGCTAACATGAGGAGATGATATTAGATCCCCATATAATCCTCAAGTTGAAAGAAAATGCAAATCCAGTGAAACCTCATCCCAACCCATCCGAAAGAGCGAACACAGTAATGATGCTGCTGTCTCAAACAAGTCTAACTTCCATGATAAATATAAGACACTAACACAAATGTTTTGATACAATAAAGGTTTTTGTCATTTTCTCCAGAAAGAGGTGTGTTTTGATAAATAGAATTTCTACCTCTGGGCTTTAGGGACAGTTTGTGTAAATAGTTTGATTTACAGTTGCTGGGTCCTGTGCCGGAAGGGAAGAGAGGGCCAGCCATGTAGGAAGTAGCCGACAAAAAGCCCGTGCTGTGGGAGTGCATCCCTGGAGTACATGCATGGGAGGGAGCCAGCTTTGTAGCACTGCAAGAGGTTCAGCTGGCAGCACACCAGGAACATTTTGCTCCCAGCTTGGAGTGAGTATGGGAAGAGGTTGGAAAATAGAGCACCTTCACAATATGTCATTTCTCATTGTAACTAAAGCTGTCACAGCTTGAGGGAAGAATGTAGGGAAAAACTGGAGCAGGAAAGAAAGTATATGGAAAACACAGGAGGAGAAAGAGTGTGACAACATGGAAGAAAAAAGGAGAAAAGGGGGATAGATTAAGTGGACAAATTAAAAGAGAATGAATAGGAGAAAAGAAAAAGGAATAGGAAAGAAGAAAAAGATCAAAGACTTTGGAAGTGGAGTGGATCAAAGACTTTGGAAGTGACCGTGTCTGGGGCCCAGCAGGGCTGCTTGCAGGAGCAAGTCTTTATCTGGTCAACTCAAAGGCCTGCCTGGACTCCTTTTCACCCAGCCCAGCCTTATGTTAGGTTTTGCTGCCCATATGTGTCAGGGTCTCCATACAAAGAGCTCCATGAGGGAGAACGTGTCAGGGCTCGGGCAGGGTCTCAGCCAGGAGGTGACACAGCCATTTGCACCTGGGGAGAGTGAGTTTCACAGATTATTTCCTCTGTGGACAGTAGTCTCATCCTTTTACAGATAGCAGAACGGGTGATTTGCACTGCTACTCCCAATCTACTCTGCCTTTGGTTTCCCTGTTTTTCACAGGGCTCATCTCTCCATTTCTTCAGTGGATACCTTTCCTGCACTTTCCTTTCCTTACCAACGCTCTTTCATAGCCTGAAAAACTCAGCTTTAGAGATGAAAGAAGAGTAGCTCCCCAGTATCAGCTGGAAGCACAAGCTTGTCTCTGCTCCCTGGGGTGTGGGGAGCACTGGTTCCCAGTATAAACCCAGTACAAGACGGGCAGGGAAAGCCGAGCTGGGGGCAGCAGCAACGCCTGGCGTCAGGCTGAGGTGCATAGCTGGCCAAGGACAAATCCATCTTGTGATTGCATTCAAGGCTTCAAAATCTGCTTTTGTTTCCACAAGGAATTAAAACAAACCCTTTCAAACATTTTTGTGACACAGAATTGTGTTGAAACATCTGTTTTCTAGCTGAAGATATTTTTTATTACTCTCTTGGTTTGGATATGACCAAGGACTCAGTCCTGGATCCTTCCAATGAAATATTTTGTTTTGAAAGATCATGACTGTTTTAACTGACCTTTTCCTCAGGTTACTGCTTAGATATGATACATTCAAAATATCCAGTAAGTAATTGAAAGTTCTATGTATATACCTACAAATAAACTACCTTTCACTCCCTAAATAATGAAAAATGAAAAGAAAGATGCCATTTATTAAATGGTTAATTGAAAAATAATTTGGCTGATGCATGATTAAAGCATACTTCACAAGCTCCTATTTCTTTATTCAAGGAAGAAAAGAAAACCTGAAACATGCTTCAAGCACCATTTCACAAGGGTTAATTTAATTCTTGGCAATGAAACTGAAAATTATTTCAGATTCAAAGAAAAGCTGGTCTACCAGAGAAAGAACCAACTTGCAGGAAATGCAGTTTTTGGGGTGAGACCTGAGCTTGTTGTGTTCTGAGCTGCTGAAAACATTCCACATAGGGAAGAAATACCAGGTACTGGGGTTCCAGCCAGCACCAAAAATAGGAAAAATGGAAGTTCAGTGGGGGTACAAAAGTATGTTTCATGCTAATTATTTTTTTCACTTTTGTTTCTCCTACAGAAGTAATTTAGCTTTGTAAAAACCTTTTTTTCAAGGGGTCTGTTTAGGCACTCACTGTTAAAATCAGCAATATGAACCTACTTATTTTTATCGTTATTTTAGTTCAAGCAAAATAAAAAAATTATTATATTTCAGATTTGTAAGTTCTCCAAATGGGCTGCTACATTATGATGAAAGTTATTTTGAAATATTAAAAGAAAAATTATTGCTAAGGATTAAGAATCTGCAAAGAAGTAAACCGAAGACTTCCTGCTTTTTCTTATTGAGGAGCCCAAACTTTAAATTTCCATAGCTGTTTTTCTTATCCCCTCAGCTGTGGAAGTCTTTGGAGTCCAGTAGGGATTCTAAGGATAAATACAGTGAACATTTTGTCTTTGCTATTTCCTCAGAAGCAGAGAACATAACTTCAGAGAAAGCGTTACTCACTTCTGTGATCTGTCAAGTCACTTGAACATAAGGAATAATATTAAACATTTCCCAGAGGAAAACAGATTTCAAGTCCATTAATTTGGACAAACTGTCATTGTGTCTTCTTGATGTCAAATCTGCTGTAGGAACTTGATTTCAAGAATGGTCTTTTGTGGATCCTGCTCAAGGAGTTGAAATTTGAGCTGGACAGAAAGAAAATATCTAAAAGCTTTCCCAAAATGTAAACATTATTTTTCTAGCCTGTTTCCAAACACCTCTCCATACAGCTTTTGTTGATGCTTCACAGCCAAGCTGAGTTCACACAGTGCTGGGCAGTTCCTCCTTGCCCTCAAGTAGAGGCATGGGGCCAATGGAAAAGGGAGAGGAAA
Source organism: Corvus hawaiiensis (assembly GCF_020740725.1). NCBI lineage: Eukaryota > Metazoa > Chordata > Aves > Passeriformes > Corvidae > Corvus > Corvus hawaiiensis. The sequence goes on from NC_063217.1 coordinate 71,707,891, forward strand.
CCAGCAATAAAATCAAACACCACACTTGCTTCTTCCCCTCCCCTCCATGGCCAACTGACACCACACAAGCACCTCTTAATGTTACCTCCACACATACACCATTCCTAGTGGTTCAGCTGGGAAGTGTCACAGCAGAAAACTGCACAAACCAGCATCCCTAAGGTATGATCTGTGTCTTTGGAATACTGGAGAACTTGGGAACCTGAAGTCTTTGCAGGAAGTGGTTTCACTGCGAGTTGTGCTGGGCTCACGACACCCTTGTCAGACTTGCAATGAGATAACCCAAGTGGAGAAGAGAGTTTGGGCTTTGCCTTAGAATCAGAGAAGCCCTGGGAAGAGTCCCTTCCCCACTGGGGCACAGCAGTCACCCACCCAGATGCATTGCTTTCTTCCTACAATGTCCCTGTTGGGACTGCATGACCGCCACAAGCTTAAATCTCTTGTCTACCCCGCACAATATTGCTGGCAATGTGTTCCTTAGGGCAGGGTGTGATAGGCAGGTAGATCATAGGTTGATTTTGGCATCCTAGCCTAAGCTGAGTAAAATGGGAATGGTTTAAAACACAACAACATAAAAAGCATTTTAATAAAACAGGCGGCATCTCTACAGGTCAAATTTCTACCTAGATCTCACTTTCAGAAAAAGATTATTCAGAACAAAAGGCTGTTGTTTCTCTCTTGTGTGCACTCCCACTACTGAAAAAGCCCAAGTCAACATTTCCAGACCTAAGTGCCTAAGCTCATAAATTAGATGTCAGGCCCCTATACCAGATTTCAGGAATTTGCAAGTAACCATGAGCAGGAGGCACTGACCCCACTGAGAGGCAGGCTGCTGCTTCGGATGCCCGAGGTGACCCTGCACGAGGCTGGGCCCTGGCACAGATCTGTACCCACTGCCAGTGCACCCCTGCCCCAAGCCCCCCTCTCAGGACAGGACGGTGCCATTTATTTTGGCTGTAAAGGAAGCTGAAAAGAGAGAGCCTAAGAGATGTCAGAAATTAATAACTTCTCAGATCAAGGCTCCAGCCAGTTCAAAAAGCTTTTCTGCTGACAGTAGGTTGTTTTCAATGCTAAGAATGAAGTATTTATCTCTGTCGTTTGAAGCTGTGCCATTCATACCAATAAAGACACAAGAATCCTGAAAAGGATACTTACTAAAACAAAATGCCTGTTCAAAATTAATATATTTTTCTCTTTGAAACCACATTGTACACAGAGATCCTTCGGAGCATTTTAAAGACAAAAGCAAGAAAAATAACGAAAAAAATTTAAAACCATTCTGTTCCTATGCACCAAGCAGTAATAAAAAATAGAGAAGTTATGTCAAAGTGAACCACTAAATGGGTAGGCTTTTTGTAAATCAAGCCAATACAAATTTCATAAAACTTTCCTTGTTAGAGGTACAAACCATCCACTAAAAGAATAACATTGTCAGGCCATAATATTATCATTTGCACTGCTCCAGCTGAGTGTGAAGTTGCCTTTTGCATTGAAACAACAATATCAGCTATCACAAGGCCGTGTCCAGACCCGTGACAGCACACTCCATGAAGGCAGCCTGACACGGGGAGGTGAAATCTTAATTACTGAGGTACTGCTGAGGTAGTATTTTCTTCCAAGCATTAGGTTACTGGTGCACTGAAATTATTAAAAGGACATCTACAAAAGTGAATATCCATTTACTATGGTTTCCTAACAAAAACAGTAATTAATCCTTGCACACTGTGCTTATATTTGGAAATTTAACTTGGTCATTCAGGTTTTTACATGGCATTTAGGAATGGGTTAGCCATTGCAATAATTACTTTGGGGTGTTCTCACTTTTTGCTTAGTATCTGCTAAATAGCAGCATATTAAAAATAGTTCCAATTATGCATGTTAAGATCAAGATCAACATACAAACCAAGACTCATTATTAAATTCCCACAATGCTTTTATCATCAAATTTCAGAGTCAACAGACTTGTGAGCATCTGGCAGCTGCACAAATGACAAATCATGACACAAAGCCTTAGCTGATAGCACATGAAGCTGACACCCAAGGGCATGGTGAAGGTCACAGTGGCAATTTATCAAGAGTGTAACTCTAGTTGTTTCCTGTCATATTTATATATTTGGAATGTTAAGATAAAGGAAGTGGATGCTGAGGTTGTTCTTGAGCAGAAATGGTAAAGCATTTACAGGGACCACTCTCTACCTGCTTTGTAATTTCCAGAGAGGTCACAGAGGTTATCACAGGTCTCTGCCTTGTGCCAAAAACTACCAACTTGTTATTGCATGTAATCTGTAAGTCATTGTTATGAAGTGACCCATGTTCAGATTGCTCACAGATATGCAGTGGCAGGTTCTTAGCAGAGTGAATGATGTCTGTGTCGGCTGGACTGAGCCAATCTTCCTTCAGAACTGCAGTGACATAGGGCCACATTTTGAGAAGAGCCTCATGCCCAAGAACTTTCATTGAAGCACCTAAACAAAAGCATTTTATGTGGTTCATGACAACACAGTTACTCACTTTTTGAATTAGCTTGAGAGGGATCCACCTTGAATCCCAGTCCCACTGCTTCATTAACCAATCTTGGAAATAAGGATGCATCTAGAGATTTCCCGCAACTCATCCTGTCTGCTGCTGTCATTCCTCATTTATGCAAGGACAGAAGCTCCCTACTTCTGTGCCTTAAGGCATTTAGTCATATATCAAAGCCTTTTTTCCTTTTTCAGCCAAGAGAACTCTTGAAAGATACCACCATGGGAATCAAAGTAGGGCAGCAGATAACTTGAGGTTATATCCTAACATTCCAAGGCCACTGTTTGTAAGGTTGAAATTAAAAGATACAGTAAAACTTTTCATAAATAGCTGCAGATGATTCATTACCTCACTAGAGCCTAAAGCACTTGTACACATTTGAATGCTAAATAATTTCTTTTTCAAACCTTTTCTAATTATTTGAAGAGCTTTTATAAACTCCATAATGTAGATATTATGAACTAATATACTCTTAAAAGGAAAAGAGGAAAAAAAAGTCCAAGAAAATACAAAATTCATTTTCAAATGAGTTTGAAAAGGTGTTAAAACTGTAGAAAGGAATACAGTGCAAAAGTAATTTACTGTTGGTCTAAAGATTAATACTTCAAATATGTACATGTGGAGCATTCCACAATGTAAACTATCCACATGCACAGAGTGGTGTTTGTCCTATAGTAACACATGGAAAGGTTAATTCCTACTGTGTTTGTATGGAACAGATTGAACACAAGCTGTTTGAGGAGAACAACAAGTTTGAAGGGTTTTTCATTTTCAGCTGCTTCTAAAACATGTCAGCTGCGGGGGTTGTTGTGTTTTATTATGACTTTCTGATTTATGCCTTCAGATGGAACCCATTACTTCTGCAAAAATGCAATGATGCGCCAGTCCCTTTGAGCAAGTGAATTCTGCAGCATGAGCAGGAGAGGAAGCCATGAAAAAACCCCCACATCTGAATTCAGCTGGTTTCTTATGCAAGGCCACAGGCCATAGCTATTCTCTATTAAATAAGAGAAGAGGAAAACTCAGGTCTATAATGGAAATTATTTTAGAGAAACTATTTTTTCCAGCTATTCCAAGGAAATAAAAGTGCTGAGAATAATTAATGTCCTCATGTCCACAGAGATTCACCTGTGTTTGAAGCTAAGTACAGTCTCAAAGGCAACTGGACAGCAGGCCACTAATCCTCCCCTTCCCATACCTTTTGATCCCAGCAGTGTGGAGAGCTACCATCAGAAATGCCCAGAACCTGCATTTCTCCACAGGGTGATGAGGTTTTCGTATGCTCTGTGGAAACCTCAGTAATGGAACTCCCTCCTACCCTCATCTCTTCATCCATCCCCACAGAGTGGCACAAAGCCTCTACTGTGGCTATATTGCTGTTTTAGTCTGTCACAAAAGCCCAAGAGCTTTCAGATGTTCCTTTGCACATTTTCTTTGTAGACTAAATTACATAACAATTTATGATGTAAAATGATGCAGGAAACCTCATTAGCTGAGGTGTGTCAGGAACCAGTATAAATATCAAAGCACAGAAGCCATTGCCATGTTTGTGATATCGTAGCGATATCTTTAATAAGGTCTCCTCAAAAAGCTTGAAAATCAAACCCACACCCCACAACATGAAGGGCTCATAGAAAAGACATAACAGAGGACTTGGACATCAATTAATATGCATGCTAATTTACAATAAAATTGCTTACTGGAAGCAAGGAGAGGACACACCAGTACAGGTATGTTACAAGTGCTGTGGAGAAATCTGGTGTTCACCATCATCTGAAGTGATGGGACTAAGGCTTTCTAGAGGGGCACATGTGGTTTAAGAACAAAGAACAAAGCCAAAGACAGTTTATCCTTCAAAAAGATCTTTCTTATCCAGAGAGAAGCCTGGTACAAGGTCATTTTTGAAGCAACCTTCCCAGACCCTCCAAGAGCAGCACAGGGCCTCTCCACCACCACCCTGCTGTGATTTCTCTCCAAGTGGCAGCTCCAGCCCACGGTTACAGCCACACACCAAAGTGCCCAGTCCCTCAGGATGACCTTGCTTCTCCCAGCCTGAGGCCAAGGCAGGGCAGAGGACAGAGCCCTGTAAAGCGAGACCTGCCCTGTCCTGCTCACCATTGTTGGTGGATGAAGCTGTAACTCAATCGGCTTTCAAACAGGGGCCATCTGCAATTCAAGCCTGGCAGCACCACAAATGCATCAGCAAAGGTGGCTATTTGCAATTCAAACTCTTTTCCAAACTTTTTATTTTTCCTGGAGATTGAATTATTTGCTGGGGTTTTTTTTAATTACTATTTTATTTTATTTTATTTTATTTGAAAGTTATCTCTGATCAAAACCTGTGTCACAAGGCAGGACATGGAAGTAAGAAAAGTTTTGTTGGAGCTATAGCGGAAAATGGTTTTTTTTTATTCTTTCTTCTACTCATTTACTTCTGATAGGCTTTTAGTGTTGAAAATTAACTTAATTTGAACAAATCCATTGCCCTCCTGCTTCAGAGAATTAACTCCATGTAAGGTCATAGAGATTGTAGAAATATTTATCTTTTGGAAGCAGTAAATTCAGATCTAGTGGGGCTGCAGAGATTTGTTAACTTCCGGTTTGATCTTTGAAAACTAAATTTCTTTTTAGTAGCTGAGATGGTTTCACAGAACAAGTCTCTAAGCCAGTATGAAATTTTATACCGAGGACCAAAAAATTCTCTCAGTTCCAAGGATAGAGATGAGAGCAAGTTAATATTAATTTCCCCTGCCATTATCACAGTCCACCTAGAGCAAACATGAACAAAATGGAATCTAACGTGGCTCATTAATTCAGGATTTCTACCATGACCTCTCCCACACACCAGGGAGCAGCAGAGGCACAGGGAAAGGAGGCAGGAACATCCCACTGCCAGGTGGCAGCTTCCTCAGGGCCAGTTCTCTGCAGCAAAGAACTGACTTCGTAGTGTCTCAGCTCATCAGCTTGCTCAAAAAATAACAGAGGGAGCAAAAAAATTCCTCCCTGGTATTTTCAGACAGTATGTCCTTTGAATAATACCTCCTTTAATTCCACTGGAGAAATCCCAGTCAAATATACCCAAGTATGGCACTTGACTGGGAACATAATCCACTGGCCAAGTCTCTCCTCATGGTTTTACAGGTCTGCTGGACAGATTTAGATCACAGCAGCATCTGATGGCCTCAGGTGAATAATACCCTCATCTAGTACCTGATTTGATGGGCAAAAGTGATTTTGTTTAACAACTCCTGGCAGAGGATCTGGTTAAGAGCTTAGTCATCTGATGGAAATCTAAGTAGAAACTCATTAAACAAAACCCAATGTATAATAATCATTGCCATTAATCAGTGACTTCAATGAGAAAATAATCTAAGAAACAGTTAAAATAGCTGTGGGTAAACTACAGGATTTTGTGACAAAAGAGAAAGGGATAATCATGCTTGTTTATTCCCAAGAGAACCTTCTCTGTTGGTAAAGATACCCATATCAATACATGTTATAGAGGGGTGGAAATGCAGAGCTTCTGAGCTCATTACACCAATCAAATTCTGAAATAGCCTCAGCCCCGTGTTTTATATGGACAGTGAATGCTCCAAGCCATCCAAAGTTTGCAGACAATCGAAGACTGACGAATGGAGGAAACAATGGTGCACTTACACACGTAGCTGGTGGAATGAGTAGAACTGAAAACTAATACCGATAAACTCTTTTTTTAGGCACATGCTTCTTTGTCTGGGTCCCGAAGAAACATCAGGGAGGGACTTCTGGTTAGAAAACTAGGCCAGAACTAAAGCAGCTTTTCAGTCTGCAGTAGATGCAGGAACAGATTTGATCGAATTGCTCCTTTTGAAATATTACATAGGATATCTCTTACTTTTGTCAGCTGCTTGTATTATAATGAGTTTGCCCAAGGATTATCTTTTGGCATGTTTAATGTCTCACAAAGTGAAGCTTCCCCCTTCCCCCCAGATATGATTGCATCTCCCAGAGTTTATATCAAGGCTAGCACTGTCATCTAGATTAAACTGGAAATAAGAAAAGAGCCTTGAAGAGAAGCAAGTCTATAATTCCAAATTCTAAACAGTCTCCAATTAAGGGAAACATTCCCCATTGGGTAGATTATTGCATGTGATCCTACAGTTGCATTTCCTGCACTTTCCAGAGTATTTGTTACTGGTCACCACCATCTATAGTAATGTGGCTGGGGTGCAATTCAGCATGACAATGCACTTATTTCACTGTAAAAACATACCAATCCTCTACATTTTCATTGTGCAAGTGAGTTAAGAACAACTAATTTTTTTTCTTTTTCCCAGAAAGGTTCACTGCAGTTCATTTACCTTAAGCAACACGTTAATTTTACCATGACAGGGAAGGACTGTAGTCCCTTGGCACCAGGGAGTGCACGGTGCCAGCCTTGTTCCCACTCTGAAGCCTTGCTGACTGATTAGGTGACTTCAGCAAGTCTCTGAGGTTTTACTAAATTTCAAATATATTCATATTTCCTTGACCAAGGGATTTGTTCTTTCTCTGGAGGTTTCCAATTTTAGATGGCTCTGTACCACTTCTCAAATATTCTCCAAGAAAAACAGGGCTGTCACTCAGAGAGGGAAGTTTCTAGGTGCATGGAGCACTGCTGAGCTGAGGAACACTTGTGATTCCATGGAACAAATGGCATGCCATTACATGATGGGCATTTACATTGGCATAAAATTGAGCTAACTTCATCCTGCTAAAGGAAAGAGTTGCAGTTACCTCAAAGAAAACTTTGAATGCTTTGCTTCCATATAGTATCTGTCTTTTCAATAAATCAAGCAGATCTTTCTAGGATTCCCTCTGTACACCTGTTCTGGACTGGAAGCAACCTCAGTCTTAAATCAATTAATTGAAAATTGTTAAGTGTGAGAGCACCTCAAAGATTTCAGCATTTTCTGTTGCTACCTTAGAGAAGTCTCTTCTGATTAAATAACTTAATTGTAGGGGCAGATTCTTCATCCAAGGTCTCTCAATCAATTAACAAACAGGTCTAAGAATTCCACTTTTCACAGGTAATCTAAGGAGGTTATCCAATCGTATTTGTACACACACACATGCACTGGCACACAAAGTTGGAGCATTTGGGAGCATGAACTCAGAAAGGGAAAGAATGATAAGCAGGTTCACCTTTGGTTAGTTAGACCTGAAACCTTTGGTCCTTCCTCAGCATTAGTCCACAAAAACATGACTTAAAATTGCAACCAAAACATGGAATGAAATGGATTCACATTAAAGAGCAACTAGAACTTTGTCAGTTTATTTTCAACACACACCCTGTCTCTGCCTCCCTTCTTCAGGAATCAGAAGCAGAAGTACCAAAATAGAGTGAGAAGCACTTCTTCCACTATTCCTTTCCTGGCTGAAATCAGGAAACAGCGGAAGTCTCAAAGGAAAGACCTTTCGCAAGAGCAAACTTTTAGGTATGCTTCAAGTAAGTGGAGAGTTTTGGATAATTACCTGCCCCTTGGCCAGATTTCCCTAGCAACTCATTGAACTATACACTGTTTCTGATCACTGATGAATACAGCTTATTTTTGCTTTCATCTAGGTGAGCATTTCTTCCTTTTCTCTAAATTTCTCAGAAAACGCAATAGTCAGAAAGGCTTGTGAAACCGAGGAGCCTGAGACTCCTGAAAATGGGACCTTGGTATTTGATAATTGATTTCTTTAAATGAAAAACCTAAGCACTCAAAGATCAGCTTTTAAAGGTTTTTGTCTCTTCTGCATGCAGATCAGTGCCAACCGTGGTTTTCAGAAAATGCCTAGGTAACTAAACTCCTTCAGAAATATTTTTCTTGCTGGTTAATTTGTTCTGAAGTCACAAGGAAATCTTCTGGAAAGTTATTTATATCAATAGCTATCACACCACTGAAGTCATCCAACCTAATCATCCCCAGAGAGCTGCAACAATGGGAATTATAAATAGCAGAAATATCCTGGATATCATCTCCACTATTTTAAAAACATTGTTTTCATAGAGAACAGTAACTAAGAAGAAATCTCAGGACATAAAGTAGCAGAATACGTGCACATTTGTCACTGCCAAGAGGTCTTTCCAAGGGCCAGGTACTTTTCCCTGAGCCAAAGCCATTTAATGCTGCAAAGGTGTCACAATAGTTTGTACATTCTCTGCCTGGCTCCTGGTTTCACTCTCGTCATATTATACAAGGGGAGAACTGAAACTGTGTTGATAGATGGCCTGGAAATGCAATAGGTTAGACAAGGTAACAAAAAGCACTGTCCTAGCTTCTGGATAAAAGGAAAATTGCATTCAAGAAGTTATTTATTTCGAGTCCATTGGCATATGAATTAATTTTTGCCATCTTCTGCATTGCAATTTAAGGGTGTCCAGGACAGACTGACCTCCACAAGGTTCCCCAAAGAGTTCAAATCCAAAGTGCCTCAGATAATAGAATATGCATTATTTTAATACTGTCAGCATTTCTTTAATTTGGTAGAGTTACACACTTGCCCTCTCTGATGAGTACTGCCTGAGGAAAGCTGGGATCTTAGACCCTTTTCACTGTTTAGGTGTTATAGTCTTCAGAAGATCCTCCAAATCCAGATAAAACCAACCCAAGATCTCCATACACGTAGTTCCTCATATTATTGAATAAAGTTTCTAATGAAGACAAAAACTGGACTGGTTAGTCAGATGGCATTGAGAAAGCCCTAACTCCATAGTGTGTGAAAAGTTATAAAGCCAAACTTCAAGCATCCAGGTGGAAATTTCTTCTTCTTTGACTTGGTAAGTTTTATTTATTTATTTTTTTTTACATTTGGTAGAAAATAGTTCAGCCATTTTTGGAACAAATTTAATGAAGGGTGGTTTTGCCAACATTCATATTTTTCATCTGTTTTCTGAAGAGCCATAGTGATTTATAAGAGGAGCTTGAATTCTGGCAGTGAGACAATCCTCAAGTTAGAATGGTATCTTTGTCCCCAGGAAAAGCCATTCCTAATCAGCTATGTTAGGAGTAACAGAAAAATCCCAGTTGCTACTTACAAAGCCGAAACACTTACATTTTGATTTTCTGAGTGTTTCAGGAGGAGTGTGCAAGCACTGGAGCCTGCTGAGCCTCTTGTCCTGGGCATGTACTACACGTCTGAAGGCACAGCTCAGGGCAGGTTTATCTCCAACAGAGTTCTTGTTTTCTTACAGCAAAACTATGACATCAACAAAAATGGCATAACAGAGGAGTTGACAGGGAAGGAAAAGCTAATTAGGAATTAGTTGGGTATTAGAGACTCCTAACACTATTAGACAGCATTAGAGCCTTTGAAACTCTGCCTGCACAACAATAATTTCCCTAGAATTTAAGGGCTTATTCTCCAGTTGTTCTAACTCAGCTCTATTAATATCAGTGGAGTTACATTAGTTTGCCCTGACTAATATCCTTTAGTTATGCAGACAAGCAAATAAAATCACTTTAGCTGTTCTTTTAAAGTAATTTCCAAACATCATCTAAAAGGCTCCCTCAGTACAAAAAACAAACCCCAAACACAGGACCCCGATGCAGCCCTGAACTGGCTGCACATTCCAAATTGAGGGTCAACAGGAGATTCACAAGGATACCCTCGGTCACTGCTTCCTCACAGCAACTTCGGAGGGAGGGGAAGAAAGGGTTTGAAAAACATTCCAGATTTCAGCAGAGTTTTTGTAGCTGTGCAGACACAGAAGTCGCTGAAATGTCCGGAGGGACAGCCTCAGCAAGCCTGTGACCTTCTATGACAAACTGGACCATGGCCTTTCAGAAGGCATTTAGCTGGGATTGTTAAACATGTGCCAAAAAGAGAACTGCTTCTTGGATTTTTTCAATCATGTAGCACTATATTTGGACTGGAAACAGCCTGTGGATGAGCAGGAATAACCATTAGAAGGCAAGTGAAACGTTTCAAGCAGATACTACAGTCAAGGAAGAAACAACTCAAACGTATCTGGGCAAGTTTCCATACTGACTGAAGCAACACTTTTTCCCATGACATCAGACTCAAAACAAACAATATATTATAGTCCATATGTTGATTAAGGAAAGCCCAAGCCGTGCAGAGCCATGCACCAGCCTTCAGAACAGCGGCTGAACAAAAGCTGGATCGCTTGCAAGCCATGGGAATTAATCAAACAAACAAAAAGCCCCAGGTTTTCAGGATAAGGCGCCTGGGTAAGACTTCTCAGCACGATGAGGTTGTGAATACCGAGGTAAGACTGAAAGCAAACTGCCTGGATCAAAGTTATGTAGTCTGACTAGATGACAAGGGCAACAAGTAAACAGTGCTTTGAATATGCAGCAGCCAAAAGGCTCAGAAAACTGTAAAGTTGGTTGCAGATAACGTGCTTAGAGAACCTGGAGTCCTCTACCTACCTGAGGTCATATGGCATTTGCATGAGAAATTTGGACTTTGGAATGGTTTGCAGTCAGAGTTCAGAAGAGCTTTTGGCAGGTTAAGCATGTTCCCAGTAAGATGATGCTGAGGATAAACATGCAAGAGAAATATATAAATGCTGTTTTCACAAGAATAGTGCTGCTTTCTTAGAACTGCCTGTATTTTAGGGAGGAAGGCTAGAACGCAGTCCTGATGGGATGCCAATACAATCCATCAAGAACAGTCAGTAAATCATATGGCTTAGCAACTGAAAATGACACGGTACATTTTCAAATTTGAAACAAAAACAGAACCATGTTCCACAGCAAAGAGGTACTTGCTAAGCATGTATTGATGCTGTTTACAAAAGAATTGGGAGTTTTACTCTAAAATGGCCTAATAATATCATAATTAGTGAGTACAGCTGAATTCACTGAGATATTTTATCAAACCTTGAATTATCTGATCCATTGATCCTCTGTAATAAGGAACAGGAGGGCACCTTTGATCTTTCTCATGGAATTTAATAAGTCAAAATTAGAAAAGAGCCCTTTCAAATGAGGACAAATTTGACTAGGAGGATAACTAGGCAAGTTGTTAAATTTTAATTGTGCTTTAACAAAATTATCTAAGCTCATAGGTTTAATAGTCACAACAAATCAGGAAATAAAATGCTGTATTACTGTCACTGGTAGATTAAAGTGGCAGAACCTAGGTTTATAGAAGTATTAAGGGAAAAGAGCATTTCTTTCCTTTGCACAGTACTGAACATATTCACAAACCTGACAAAAAATACCTTGTTCCTTATTCAGACATGGGAAAATGCAATTCACTTAATGATTTTTTTTTCTATTTAAAATGATGGGTACAGTTAAAAGAGTTGTTTTCTAGGTCTGTAAATCCATTTTTATTCCCTTATGCTGTTTCCCGGTACTTCAGTCCAGGAATGACTTCTTTTAGTGTCAAACCACACAGTGAAAGTCTCAGCTAAAAAACCCATCTATGTAAACAAATTTGGCAACCACAATTCTTCACCACTCAATTTGGATCTCTGCAGCCATTTCCTTCAAGATAGATCCTTGTCCACAGAGATATTTAGACAACAGTAGACTAAATTAATTCCAGGTACTGTCAAAAAAAGAGGCACTGAAATGTGTTGCTTCCAAATAACAGCCACCCTCTGGAGACAGCCACTACAGCAAGCTGTTACCTGTCGGGAAGATCCAAGACCCTCAGTGTTAGTGATTAGCTCCTGCAGCTCTGGGGGCTTCACTGTACGTCTGCCACAGTTATTTGGAACACACAGCCTTCTAAAAATTGAATTTTTCTGCCAACTGAGGTGTGTTAACATCTGCCTGTTGCTGTTGCGTTGATCATCAGTGCCTAAATCCTAAGGGAACACTTAACAGCTTTTTTCACAGATTTCCCAGTTCTGATTTGTGGGAAGCAATGGTGACATATTGGCCAAATTTGTTGCATAAAGATCACAAGGGTTTTGAAGAGGAAGAATTGCACATCTTTAAAAGATTAACTGGATTTTAGTTATTTAATTTGGTCTTTAGGTCCAGTCTGAAACTACTGGTATAAAAATTAGGTTCCTGCCATTGTTTAATACTCACTGGCAAGTTACTCAGTGTGTAACGCAAATCAATGTTTCTTTACAAGTCTAAACAAAGAAAAAAGTAATAACACCTGGTGTTTAGCAGCTTACCTTAACATATAGTTAACAGCACCTTGGTCTTCACTCATGACATCCATCCCATAGGTTCATGAAATTCTAGAAGGAAAAAAAGTGAAGTAGGTCAGGTAGCCTTAACTAATCCTTAGGAAGTCATTAATGTGAGGCTGTGGAGAACAAATATGGGTAGTCTGACAATTATCAGCCACAAAAGTTATCTTTTAGCCCTTGCTTCTGACTTTAAATTATGGCTGTACATTTTCTGCAGTGTGTAGAAGGAAGAAGGGAGCTCAGCAAGACTCGACTGGGAAGAAATACTCTGAACCTGGTGACAGGCACTTGTCAAGACTTGTGCAAGACTGAGAGGTCAGTTGTGTTTTCAACAGTGCTACACTTCTGGTCTTCGATGCTTAATTCCTGATGTACGGGCAAGGGACGCAAAGGTAGAGACAGACATAGTGCAGTTTAACCTTGCACTTACTGTACTGCAGTGAGTACCCATTCCACAGGAAAAAACTACCTTTCTAATCTATTATATGATTGAATAGCTAGGATCTTCATTAGGGTCTGTATAAAGCACTGATCACTATCACAAACACTTCCTAGGAGCTTTCTCTATGTTCTCATTCCAAATTCAGGCAGGTAACCTCTGCTCATTTAACAGTAAATGGTTTAAATCACAGCAAGAATCTTTTTCATTATTAATCAGCACAAATTATCCCAGCATCTCTTTCACTGGATGCATGTAAAACATCTCTGTGACTTTGTTTTGCTTTTGGTAGTTATGCCACCAGCAACTGAAACCTTTCAGCTACACAGATCATAATTTCCACAATTTACCTAGAGATTCTGTGAAACTTACTTCAGTGTAACATGCCAGTATGATTTAATAGGAAAAACAGAGATTTTCACAGTCAGTCTCCTTGTATATTTTATGCACATGATTGCTTTTAAGATAATATTTATTTTAGTGTATGAAAAGCAACTGAGTGGCATAATAGATTATCAGGAAGCACTGCGCAAAGAAACGTTCTGCTGGGCTGAAGCAGCTGTTGAAGATGTCTTCTCAAAAATCCTGAAAACCTTGTTAGCTGCTCCATCTCAGGTTTTGTGCACCTCAGCAGTTCTTCGTCCTGGCTGGAAGCATAAGCTGTGAAACGACTGTTCACAGCATTCTGAGTTTGGCCATAGCCACGGAGTCCTGGAATTGTAACAGTGTATTCTTTGGGGTCTATTCAATGCTAAACTAAGTTTCCAAATGTTTCTTGGCTCAACAAACAGTAACTGGACCTTGAACTTCCCATTTGCATTCAGTGGCAGGGGGCTAAACCTGCCATCTGTTTTGACAAATGTTTTCCATTGCCTCTGCATAGCTGACAGAACACGAGGCATATTAGGCAAAGTTAAAGTTCTCTTTCTGAACCACCATGAATTCTCTGAGTCTTCAGAAATCCCATCAGAACACAGCTAAGCAGCTAATTGTAATTCTGTTTGCAAAAGATTTTAGTTTGTCATGAGCTGCAGGTCTTAATATCTTCCTAGATCCTTATCACTTGTTCTCTGAGCATCTGCTTACTCTCCATTCCTTTGGGGCAAAAATCTTCACTGACTGGAAAATCATAGCTGCAGGCATTCTGGAAAAAAAAAATAAAACAAAAAGACAGCATCACTTCTACTTGTGTCTTCTGCACTTTTCTCCAGCCTGAACAGTCCCAGCTCTTAGCAGAACCATGAAAGTCAAGGGAGCTTGATAAGAGTTGCCAGTTATAATATGAATAAAACAAAGAAAGTTTCCAGAAAAAGTAGTAATGAAAAGCTACAGTTCTTCTTGACTTTCAGAGTGAGCTTTCCTAGGTTCTGTGGAAAATATGTAATAATCAGACACAACTGGTCTCGCATAAATTGTCCCACAAGATGCGCATTTAAAATATTCAGGTTTGAACTGGAGCTGAATAATGAATTGAAGGTACCACTACAAGAGAATAAAGGAGAGATGAAGAATAAGGTTGCCCTGCTAAGTGACCTCTTTAAGTTTGAGCAGGTGAATCATGTCAGCACGGAAAAATGCTCCAGTATCATTCATGTCACGTAACAAGATATCCTACCTGTTATTGCTGCCGTGTGCCACGGAGCCACTGTGCACATGAACAAATCAGACAAAAGATATGCAATTAGGTTCCAAATATCTGGGTTCGGATCTGTTTCAGATGGAAAATTTATCTACACAGATGTAGCTGTCACTTTTTACACACTGAACTGTCACTAACAGACTGTAACTAAACACAAACCTTGAGAGCAATATTCCACATCCTTTTCACATTAGGTTTTTTCACATTTAGAAGCATTTTCACATTTCGGAGCATTTAGGTTCCTGGTCATACTATAGGTTCAGCTGTTGTATATATGCCAGAAGTCTGTCTGAAGGATCCTGAGAGATTCCCAGCCTTCCCCTGGCAGCCACTCACCCTACCAGGGCACAACAGAGAGGTTTTGCTCTTTCCAGATGCATCAGTTGTGTCTGTGCCATCCTGTGCTCCATGAAGCATTAATGGTTTCCAGATATTGGCTCACAGGGTGCTGACACAACTCTTGCACCATTAGAGTATCACACAACAATATTACGAGAAGGATCAGAACACGGGAGAATTTTACAGCCTTTGGAATCTGTAGTGACGAGAAGAGCAAGATACGATGCTGTTGTAACACTTTCCTTGCTCAGCATTACTGCCTAGGATCTTGTCCAGACCAGACTTGTGCTGCAGCACCAGAAAGGGAGCAACCTTTGAATTTACTGCTCAAGTTCTAGCATTAGTTATCATTCCTGAAATGCTGTGTAATTACTTATGTAATATCATGAATAAGTATTAGTAGCCAGGTCTGGTTGAAAATGATACAGTCATTTTATATAAAATAGTGAAACTTCATTTTCTCTTTCAATGTATTTAAACACATCAATTTTCTTTTCTGAAACACAAAATGCTTCCATATTTGCCTTTCCTATTTGTCTTCACTTACAAAACCACATTGAGATAAGAGAAAAAGAATAGAGGAAAATTTAAAAATTGGTCAATCACTAATTTTTTAATCATTATCCGATTAAATGATAAAACTTTCTTTAGAAAAATGAAAGACTGGCAAACATAAAGGTAAAATCTAGAATTTGAAAATACAACTGTAGTATTTAAAAACTTGAGACAGACTTAAAGAGGATTAATTGAAGCTTCTCCTAGCATATCTGAAAGATTTTAGACCCTGAGAAACCTGCTATTTTTCAGAGATATCATCTCAAATATAAAGGAGAATATAAGGAGTTCTTCACTCTCCCCATTTAGAAACTTTTCCCTCATCTAGAAAGCAGAAACAACAACTCTGTTGATATAAATGACAATAAAAGCAGCCTCTGATTTGTGGCTGTATTTGTATTTTAAAAGGTGACCATGTAACAGCCAGTAAACACAAAACACGAGAAGAGGAGGGAAGCCCAGTGATAGTAACCATAAAACATTTAAAAGGCAAAACTAAGAAGAAATATGATTTGATCCATTTTAGTCCATCTGACATTTTTATATCCACATTTAACTAACAGGTCATTAATATCCACACAAATGTAAGCAAGGGAATTTTGAGCCGAGATGTCTTGTTCAGAGCAATAAAAGCTTTATTCACACTCTGCTTGTACCTCAAACATTTCATAACTTGGCAGCCCTGAACAAGTACTCCGAGAGCCGCCAGTCCAATTGCACAGAACAGAATCAGTCAGCATCTGTTCAAAAAATTCTTGCTCTGCTATGGAAAAAAAGCAATAATCATTAAAGTTTTTCCCTCAGAAAAATCTGGCTACACATGAGGGGAAAAATCAGATATCAAGCTGTGTGCAATAGGGGGTTTTAATTCTCCCTTTTTGCCTTCTAAGTAGAAGAGATTCCTTGCAAGTGAACTCCTTTTGCAGATTATAACTTCCTAAAGAGCCACAAGAGGATTTACTCATCCAAGTTCCCTTAATACAGTCCTGTCCTATTCTGAAACATTCTTAAATGCTAAGATCAGCAGATAGCAAGAACACATGTCAGAAGAAACGTGTTCTTTTTCATTCAGGAGAAGATACGAGGGAGTACTTTTTCATGTTAGCTATTTGCAATTTGTCAGAAAGTCTCAGCTTCCCCCTTCAAACAATGGTTTCTGCAGCTGAATTTCTTTGTGCAGACTGTGCTTTATAGAAAACAGAATATAACAGAAAAAAAAGGAGGAGTAAAATATTAGAACAGTATTTTTACCAGCATAGTATTTTTAATAAATTTTGCCATTTTCTTGACAGCTTAAAGAGAAAAATTTGTTTCTGAGATGACACTGTTTTTAAAAAGAAAACCAAACAGAATCCCACACAGAATTATGTCTTCCCAACCCCAAATCAATTTGCCTCATGACTTCAAGTTTGTAAGGAATATTTCTATAAGGTTTGCATTTAGGCACAACTAAAGTTGTGATTCTCACAATACTCATAAGTCTAAAAATGTCAGTGTTCCAAATATATGCAATGACTAAATCTTCAAGAGTGGTTTCACTGACTTTGAGGTCCGCAGCTCTGATTTTAAGAGTTTTTTATTCTAAAAACAACACTATGGATCTGGTGCAGTAGTGAGTCTCATCTTGAACTGGGTTTTTTATCATAATTTCCAGGTTAAGGGGAGGATCCTGTAGTATTGTAATGTCGTATAACTGAATGGTCTGTTAGGAGAGTCCCAGTGTTTTCAGTGGCAACTACAATTTTAATGCAGCATTTTTTAAAAGGTAAAGATTATTCCTGAGGGTCTTTAGCAAAACAAGCAAATGTGTATGTTAGTATGAAATATATTCTATGTCCACAGAATTAATACAGAGCTGGATCAGCAATATTTCAAAGAAAAGGATACACAAGGAAGAAACTGATAGGAGACATAGGCCAGGCTTTGAGAAGCCTGGCTGAATCAACAACATGACTAATGGTGTGTATCTCAGCTGAGAACACATCTTTGGGAAGTGCCACTGTAAAGATGACTGGTGAGAGCAGGAAAACTGATGACTTACTTTGTCAAAAACATCTCTGAATGTACATATAAGCATAAGGGAGCATTTTCAGGATATATGAAAATCAGTTTGTCTGGGCTGACATCAGTCACTGTCTGTGGATCAGGCTGTGGGTTCTGTGTGCCCTTGGTGAGCTCATCTTTCCACAAATCCAAAATATGTTGTGAGTGATAGTGGCCGTGGCCATTTAGTGCAGCAAATATTATTCAAGGTCAAACACTTCAAAACAATGTGGAGACAGCCACAGCTATCAGAAAATCTGGGTTTAATTACAGAATGCTCAAATAATTGACATCCACATTGGATTACTTCGGGTCCATGACTTACGTTAACATTTCTGTAAGTAACGTGCTATGTTTAACAAACTGAGCTCATCATCTGTGATTTCAGTTTTGCTTGGAAGCCCTCTTGAAAGTTTAATTGCTGCTGCCATGTTCATATGCATTTTCTCTGTGTTAAAAGCTAAATTAAACTGATTTCCTTCAGACAATTCCTGAGGCTAAACTTCTACAAGGCTCTGGGCTTCCCCTGCTTTAAAAATTAATGGCCTCTCCTACTTAAAATCTAAAGTGGCTTTTAGTCACCATGAATTTTTTTGGTGTGCCAATGTTATCAGTTAAATAATCTCTTCTCACTAGCATTTACCTTCAGTTATGTAATATGTATGACACATCACCTGTCTTCTATTTCACTAGCATAAATATAACAAGTTTTCCCATCTTTCCTTATGTGTCAGATGAGCTGGTAGATTCCATCAAGATATCTGTAATATTTTATTTTTAGGTTTTTTTTCTTCCATTTTCAGTTTCCTGCCAGGTATTCAGAATAAATTTTGTAGGTAAAGTCTGTGGCAGGACTTTTGTCTGTGGCACATGGCACAGCCTAAACAGATCACCAGTCCCAGTCAGGAAGAAACAAGAGAGCACTCAGACTTCAGGATCTAAGTGAAACTTTTGAATCCAGAATAATATTAGTAAGTCAAAGGTGAAAATAAAGTAATTTCCTTCCTTCACAGAATTTATTGATTCTTATCCTGAAAATTGTTGCCCCTCAGTTCTCTTGCTGTTCTTTGAGACATGTTCCTGCAGAAGAATATTTTGCACCAAGTGATGAGCTCATGTTGAGAGCAGCCTTCAACAAAATTTCCATGTCCAGATGGCATATGAATTATAACCTTCTATCACAGACTTAACAAGACATGGGCTGCTGTTAATTGTCACTTCCAGGTTTCAGTGTTGTTTATATGCCACTAATAAAACCTGCTGTTCTCCTTAATAACAAATTAGAAAATTTTAATTTTTACGGGATACACTTGGCACCCTACTTTCCTCTTCCCTCCTATTACATCCCTGCCATGACTTTCTCCTGTGCTTTTCGAATGTAATCAGCAACAGGTCAGATCTCAATATTTTATTGAGTTTTTCTTCATACCTCTTTCAGGCAAAGTTCTTTAAGGGAAGAACTATATGCCAAAACCCTTCTGCCATATCTGCTCATTACTGAGAAAAGAATTTTTTCCCTTCATGTTTATTATTGTGAAGCAAATTCAGAGTCCCTGGTGAATAATACCTAAACAGAACATGCATAACATGAAAATGCATTTAATATTTTATTATATTTTAGCTGCCTGTTAGATACCTCACCCCAGCCAGCAATTTATAATCATGTGCAAGAGGCAGCTTCCTGAATTTGCATAGTTTAGAAATAGCAAAGCAGAAACAACATGGTGAGGGTAATTACTTTTAAACAATATTAGAGCAGAGCTTAGTAGATCAATGCAGCATCTGCAAAGTTCTGCTCATTAAGAACTGCAAAGCCTTCAGATGAGGCCCTGAAGAGCACGAGCTGCACAAATTCAGCCTGTTAATTGCAGAGCTTTTATTAAATTAGTTGTCAGATAATTGTAAAGCAGACGTCGGAGTTGGGGCTTTCAGAGCTGCTTGAGAAAGTCCAAGGTACACAAAACAAACACTACTTGAATGACCAGAAACAAGGCCTTGGTGTCAGCACAGTCTCAGCCCAGAGCTCCCGTGCTTCCGAATAGAGTTAATGGGAGCACTCAGCACCTTGGCCGGGCAGGGATGTGCTGCTCCCCAGCCCCGGGCAGCTCCCTCTGGGCTGGCCAGACCTGTGTGTACGCATTAGGAGGGCCGGGAATGCAGGAAGTGTGTGCAAAGAGAGGTGAGGGTGCTGAAAGCCGCGCCTGGAAGGTGAGGATGTGCAGATCTCCCATCATCACATTCCTCCCTCCACAGCAGCATTCGGCACAGCAGGCCAAGGTCATCCTTCATAACCACAAAACTGCCTGGCCATCTATGGATGGGATCTCCAAGGGAGTCACTTTAACCTCAAGGCCGTATGTACAGCTGTAAAACATCTACATGGCCCGGAGGGAAGGCTTCCTCCTTCAGCCTTCAAGGCATTTCCCAGCACAAAGTGCAGCTGTTTGGGGTTTGTGCTGGAAACAATTTGGAATTATGGCTTTGAAAGTCCTTCCCTTTTTATAGCTATTTGAAAAGTAAATGCAATTGGAATTCACCGCGGAGAGGTCAGCTAACCCAGCAGTGTGGTTTGCACGCTTCCTCTCCACACACATCAAAGGCAAACCCAAACAAAAAGGCTTTTCTTTGCTCTTATAATTGGCACTGGGCTGAGCCTGTTCTCTTATGCAGGCCCCTGAAAGAAAAGTAACCTGATAATGCAAGCTGGAGACAGACAATTCAATAGAAGTCATGCACCCCAACAGCTACACAGATGTGGGCATTGCCAGTGACCCCTTCAAATTGATTAAAAAGTAGAGAAGAGCAGCACATTCAGGGTAAGTGACATCAGCACAGCCTGGCAGCTCCAGGAGGGACAGTGACACTTTGTCACCAAAGCACCCCCCTAACAACCGGCTCTGCTCAAGCCTCGCTCTCCTCACCTACATTATCCTGGCTCCAGGACAGAGTATACACCATGGACTTGGATCCCTAAATTCAGGGTGGCTCTTTTAGGCTCCAACTCCATATTAAACCTTTTTCTCAGCATGTCAGTCATGCTTAAAAGAAAAATATTGCATGAATGCATATGAGATTCCAACACACTACAGCCTTGTATGCAAAGTAGAAATAAAATCCCAGTAAAGTTACTTTTTAGACAGCCCCCCTCTTGATTTCTGGGAGTAACTCCTGCTTTGCCTTTAGAAATCTCTTCTCCTCTGACTCCATGCACAAATACAATTGGAACTATATGTATGTTGCATATTAAGATGTATGCACAGTACATTCCTTTAATCACACATGAGCTTCCTGAACTGTATTATTTTTCATCTAGGTTTTGAGTAAATAATTCAGAAAAAAATGCTGTGTTCTTCCAGTGTTTTGGAATGTGTATTTTGGGGTAAGAAAGTATTATGTTGGATTTACTGTACTTTGGTACTTCTGTCTCGGTTACTCAAGATCAAACCCAAATTCCCCCAGCCAGGGGGAGGGTGGGAATCACAGTAACCCAGGGTTACATGGTACAAATGGTATTTACATTTGGATATTATCAAACAAATCCTACCATCAGTAAGACAACCAATCACTGAAGGATGCTAAGAAAATTCCATATTTTCTGTGAATTGAATCAGCTGTCCTGCCTTCGTTTTCATACACTGGAAGATGTTATATACCTATTGAATTGGTATTGTTAGCTTTAAGCTGCAGCATTTGGTTCTTCAGGATATTTTGGAGCAACTGCATGCAGAAGAGCACAGTGTAGGTTTTGAAGTATTTTCCATAGCATTTGTGATTTTAGTAAGATTTAATTCCAACAGAAATGGTGTTATTTCATTTAAGAGGAACATCTCTGCAGCAGCTCTTCTGGCAGAGGCAGCTCCTTCAGGAATCTCTTGTTTCCATGCATATTGGGTCAGCTTCTCTCAGGGGTCAGTCCTGCAAATTCTTTTGGGGCCTGGAAGAAGCAGTGTTCTCTTTCTTTTGGATAGTCAAATCAGATAATTATAACCCATTTCTTTAAATTTTTTTATAATTTAACTCTTTCCTTTTGCATACTGATTTTTTTCTCAAATATTTTCTGCTGTTAACAGGCCTTCAACACACATCACAGGGTAAGACCTGTCCTTAGCAGAAGGAATTTTCAGACTCTCACATCCTATTCAAACCCCTCAGATTTTCATGCAAGTAGATTCAGCAACTACTCTGATAACAAACTTCCTGAAAAACACACCAGCCAATAGAGAGAGGTTCCCCAAAAGTCTCATTCCTTGACCCAAAAATTATCATTTCCCTCCCTCTCTCAGATGCTTGAATCCCTACATAATCCAAACTGCATAGAGCAGAAGTAATCCAGTGCTCAGAGGAAAGCAGAGCTGAAAGGTCAAACCAATCTCAAGCAATGCTGCCTCAAGCCTTTCTGCTTCCAAAGGAGTGGCTAATGACTTGTTCTTTGGGAAGACTGGAAAGAGCTCAAACATGAAGGCATGATTAAGAGAAGAAAAATCTTCCACACCAATTACAGCTTCCATGCTTTTGGCCAGAATCCATAACCCAGCTTCCAGGGGCAGCCCGGTGACTTTTCAGTTGCCTTATGCTCCACAGGGTCAAAAGGATAGATGCATGCTATCAGCTTGCTATTTTATAAGCTTGAAAAAGAGAAATTGGATGGGCAGGCTGCCTTGGAAATTCTTTTGGAACATAATTGGCACTAGAAGTTTTCCCAGAAGAAAATGATTCAGGTTTCAAAATTTTCTGAGATTGAGGACTGCACGCAAGTTATGTTTCTCTCCAGCTCATCACCACTACTGTCTCCAGTGCCATCACAGCTTAAAAAAAACCTTCAAAACACAGGACATTCGATTAAAGTAACAAATTCCAGCACTTTTTAAAGCACTATGCTCTGCATGCTCTCATTTGGCAGCCTGCTACTTTCCAACACTTGTTAGAATGCTCTTCTCTCTGCATTTGTCTGCTGCCTTCTTGGTTGACACAGCCAGAATTGCTCACATCCATTCCAAGAGTGTTCAAGGAGTTCTCCAAAGAGAGAACTTGTGCATTTACTGATGGTTGCCCAATGATGTGGAGAGTTTCAAATCCTGACAATGCTCTAAGTATTGCCAGGTGAGTGAGAAATGTCTGGATCTGTGTTGAGGGCATGAGAATTTTAGTCAACAGAGCAAAGATGTACAGGGACAAGGCATTGTACTGCAATACTTAGAGCTGCAGGAATAAATGCAGGAATTTGAGAAGGAACAATCCTACTTGCAGCTCCATGTATGAGAACCACAGATTATGGATCACTGTTACGAATAGATCCTGTCCATCTTTCAGGGTTTGTCACCAATTCAGTGGAAAAAATCCACAGCTCTCAGGAGTCTCCCTTGTGCTCCTGTAGGCTTTTAGCTTTACCTCCACACTACTTGAGCACAGGAGCAGTTCAAGGGTGAGGTAGGAGGAAAGGATGCAGAAAGTATTCCAATGGTCCTAGCTGGAAGAACAGCTCCTCTGATAAAACATCCATGTGGCTGCTGTAATTTGCAAAACACAGAGAAATTACCCCATTTCATTGATGTGATAAAAAGTAACTGGAATCAACCCAGACTTTTTCTGCAGGGATCATGAACAAAAAGAAATTGGACCAGTGTTTGAGGTTTGACGAGCACTTTCTGATTTTCCACTCACTGGCTTTATACAGCTGTGATCAGCAGCACGTTAGGGAAGAGTGGAGCCGATATAGATATTTCCAGTTCACCAGCAGTAATTAGATCTGTGAGCATGAATATAAATCTAAGGATCTGACACCCAAATGGCTGCTTCTGGGAGTATTTCTATTTACTGTCTCAAGAGCCCTCTTTAATCTCTTGTAAAACTGTGTATCTCATTCAGGTTAAACCTTGGGATAAATTTCTTGTCTTTCCACTTCACGCCAATGGAAATGATTTGGCTGCATTACACAGCAGTCCCAAGGACAGCTATCAGAAATGGCAAGAATTTACCTAAGTAGTAAACAGCCAGCACAGCCAAGGTTACACACACTTTTAACTAAGCAGTGGAGCTTCAGTTTTCCTCTCCAAGCAGACAACCAAATACACAGTGTGCCTTAGCAGAATTGAAGAGACTTACAAGTGGAATTTCCTTTTGGATTTCCTTATTTCCTTACAGGAGGACCAATACATTATTTTTCAATTACATCCTGTATTTTGGCACAGTTTAACAGAGTAGGAGGACAACAAACTTGAGTCCTGTGAGGGAGGAATACAGCAGGCAACGATCAGAACGTGGATGTGACTGCAGCTCTTTGCTTTTTTTTTCCCAAAGCAAAAGTTTGTCAGAAATAACTGGAAAATGGATACTGAGAGGATGAACAGCCAGCAGGAAGACACATAACCAGGATAAACAACATAATGCAGTCAATAGCTGGCATGTTCTGCTATTTCTTTTTCCATATTAAGAATCAAGTATCGATTACCCATAACATGCAGCACATTTTACAGAGAGCTCCAGGAGTCATGAAATCACAAACACACCCCCAACATGCTCCTGAATAAAAAAATAGATAGCAACTATTCCTACAAAACAGCATCAGTGGACCAAAACAAAGCTAAAAAAAAATAAAGCCTTCTATAATATCTTTAAAAAATTGTTTTTGAGACAAGGAATGTTAATACATTAATCACCAGTTAAGCTTCAAGAGTCAAGTAAAAATACCATCAAGTAGTATTGGAAGCTCTTACATTTAATATTTTAAGTAAAAGGCAAAAGAAAACTTTCAAGTTTTAGCTGAAATACAAATTTGCTTTGTGACCTGGGGCCATGTCTTGTCTCCTTTGTGCCTCTATGAGCCCAGCTGGAAAGCGCAATAATAAATTAAGAAACACAAAAACAAAAGGCAAGTCTGCAATGAGATCCAGATGCTCCATTAAACTGCCGTTCCCCTTAAACACCTTCCAAACCATTGCTAAATAGAAATATGCCTGACAGCTGGATTTTAAGCATGCCTGTGAAACCGTAGAACTGTCTTTACCTATTTTCCAACAATTAGAAGCTACCAAGCCTCTTCAGGAATAGGAACCACACTAGCCTCTTCTATCCATAACAAGGTAATTAGAACAGAGCTACACTGATGCCACCTCAAGATTAAAGGATCATACACTTCATGATTCTCTGTTTGTACAGTAACTTATTGTGTGGTTTACCTTGGCCAGGCAACGTGCACGCTGAGACTGCTGCGTGTTACGTGAAATTCAAACTTTCCACTGTTACCATGTCTTTTCCTGGCTTTTTAATTCCCTGCCCTCTCTGAACTTTGTAGGGGGTTTTCTCATCTTTACCTCTTTAGATACACCACTTTACCAAAGGTAGTATATTGTTATTGCATGGACTTACAAAATGATGATTGGAGCTGAACCTGGCCATATAGAAATTATGCTCAAGTGTCATTATCTCAAGGTGTTTTAGTCAAAGCTTTAGCTGGATATACTTTGGTTGCACAAAAAAATAAGCAGAAAATGGGAGAAAACTGCAGGACTGCCATCTAACTAAAAACTGATACCATAATAGACACAGAAGAAATTAAACTGGCATGAGTGTCTACAACACCACTGCTTTGTGTCTGTGGTGTTTGGCTTTGCTACAGCAACTTCCTTTCTAGTATCATTTTTGTCGGAGGCATTTGCAGCACATACTACCAAACACTAGACCTCCTGCAGAAACATTTCTCAATTCTGCTGGCTCAGATTGCCCCACCAGGATCTCAAAGTGAAGAACATGACATGGGGCTGCTTCAGAAGCAGCTTCTTCTCAGATGTAAGGACATGCCTGAGAAGCCCTGAGTGCTGTTGAAGTTGTATTCCACTGCTAATGAAAGTGCTCATTGTTGAAGTGTGACACCTACAGAGGAATGCTTTCCTGCAAACAGATAAAGAGTTCCCAGAACATTCCAGAAATGAGGAATTCCTAATACTGATCTTACTGCAACTTAGGAGAAGTGCTGCTGAGCTCTGCTGGTGTCCTTGAAGGTTATTTTCTTGCCTCAATAGGAAAAAATCCTAGTGAATAACTTCACCACTTTTCTCTGCAAAAGTTACAACCTCAGGATAGGCCAGAAGCAAATATTTCTGAGAACTCAAACTATTACCAGCTTTTTGCTGGGTGAGCACAGTGCCGCACATGCTCTTATGTCTTATTGCTGGTAACAGTATCCACTGGCTCGAGGAGATTTCAAGCTCAGCATAACTGCACATGATAATTGCCATTTTCTTTAAAACATCCATCACCACTTCAGTAGATTATCAGGCTCATGTTCTGAAATAACAGAACGTGGTTGCTTCCCAAAGGACACGGAGAGTGTTAAAACGTGACATTGCTAAGTGGCAAATGACAAAAGACAACCAAGGGAATGGAAACTGATTCACACCAACTGGAATGAAAAAACTGCAGTCACTGCCAGCGTGCTGAGATGCATCAGAAGCCCTAAGGCGTGGGCTCCACAGGAATATGGCTTCTCACATGCAATTCCCAGGTACTGCAGGGGATGGTCCTCCCGTGTCCCCGGCTGCAGCGCCACAGCTCATTGCCACCTGGTGGCTGAAAATGTTTAATACAGCCCACCTTGACTCCTGGGGTGTGCATAGTTTCAGGAGGGTATTTTTTAAGTTTACTCCCACCTGCAGATCAGCCCCTTCCCATGGCATTGCATGGGAATGCACGAAACACCCATACTAGCAACTGCAACCGCAGCTAATTTTCGATTTCCTAGAAATGTCTAACGAAGCTTGTTGCTAAAGCAGTTCCCTGCTTCTAAAGCAATGTGAAATCACAGTGTAAGTTGAATGTAAGAAGAATGACATGCAGCTAAGCATAAACACCTGAACTGGGACCTGCACCTCAGCAGTTGCCCGATGCTTACATTTTATCACAATGAAAAATGTTATAGATTATTCAAAATAAGGTCACAGGCATTTACTTTGAGATTTTCATCTCTGCTCTGCATATGGCTCACTAACTTTAAATTAAAGTGCAAGAAGAAAATTGATACAGGCTAAAAGCGAGCTCCATTTTTATAATAGCCTGAACCTTCTAGGGAGAATCCAATAAAGCTTTCTTACAGCATCCTAAAATTACTACATACCCCTTAGCATCTATATTTCTCAAGCTGGCCTACCCCAAACCCACCCCATCCAAAACTGGGCAGCTGAATAGTTGTGGCCAGACAATTGACAGTTCAGATGCAAAAAAAAAAAAAAATGCCCTTTGAAAGACAAAGCCAGATGTGAATACCAAATTGTGCAAGTGCCCAAGAGAAAATAATAAAATCATAGGCTTGACCTTGCTCCACCCATTCATTTTGGGCAGAACTTGCCTAGAAAAGTTAATGGATTTGACCTCGGTTTTAAGAGATGAAGCTAGATCATGCTGAGCAGGGCTTTTGATGTCAGTAAAGTTATGCCTGATTTACCTCAGCCTAGCCAAAATTAGAATCTGGCCTGAGGGTAAAAACATCTTTTAAATTACCCAGGCTAATCCTCCCCTGTGCAGGTTTGTAGCTGCACCACAGTGGCCATTGTGCTATCACCTATTCTTGCAACTTGGAGTATTTCATCATTTCCTCCTGACCACCGGGCAGGAGAGATTCTCAGGGTCCCAGTTATCATGGGACATTCCCCAGTGAAGGGAACTTTTCTTACAGACTTCTCATATGATCCCATTTTCCTGCATTCTCTTCTAATTGTTTACATCTCCAGTTTGGCAAAACCAGAGAAACCCACGGGGCGGGATAACCTACACTTTCTCCAAGTCTGGAAAGTCACTGAGTAGTTCTGAAGTAAAAAAATATGAGAGAGGAAGATACAGGTTGTATTTACTTTGGTATTCTTGAGAATCAGGATTCTCCTGCCAGCCAGAGGGATTGATACAAGTCTAACTATTCAGGGAAGAGACATTATATTAGTGACAGATGAAGTAGGAGCATAAAAAAACCTAGATCGAGTGAATAGAAAGCAAGTTCATTATTGGTTTTGACTGCCAAAATATCTTCCTATATCTGCCCCTTCTGATAATTTAGGGAATTATACCCCACAGTGTTTGTTCTCCCTTTGGAACCACACAGAACATTTACTTTCCTTTGCCTTAAAGCACCGGCTCAATGCAGGAAAGCCAAGTGTGCCGAAAAAGGCTTTCAAGCACACACTGGCAGATGCACAATCACTGCTCACAGCACCTGGGATCCAGCACTGGTCCCAAAGCCTTTTGAAGGCTGCCTGGGAGCTGAACTGAGTGGCTGCACTGAGCACATTTCCCTGGGGCTCCTACAGAGAGGCACTGGACAGGCTGGAAAACCTCGAGACAGACACCAAGAATATGACTGCAAAAGGCGACGAGCATCCTGTTCTAATGTCGGCATTAGCCTGCCTGGAGCAGAGGAATGGGACTAAATCACTTCCTGAAATCCCTTCCAACATAAATATTCAGAGATATTACCAACATCTTTAAAATTTCACATTTTTTTTTAAACATTAGTTAAACACAAATAGCGGAACGGAACCTCTCCAGAAATAAGCTGTGCACTATTAATAAGCATACTGTAATAAAACCTTTAAGTGAGCCTTAAGTGACCACTAAACACATAATAATGCACTTTCCTACAGACAGCAATGAAATTGAGCACTAAACACTACTGTCAGAACAAAATCATTTAGCATAGATGCCTTGAAAATTCATTATTAAAATAAAAACAAAGGACATTTGTTCTCGCTATGTGGGGTGCCATATGCAGAACTCATTCCCACATTTCTACTAGGCACTGGTTTAGCTGAAGTGAACTCTGTGCTTAGGAAAGCAGAGTTACATGTAAAGCTTCTTAAAAGTTGCAGGAGAGATCTTTGCCTAATAGAGAATATTGCAGTAGGCTCACATGCTTTGTTCGCAGCTTTTGCAATTACCACCGCAAAACACTGCCTAGACAATGAGGAAGTAATACTGTAAAGAATATTTTTTTCTGGCCAGGTAGACAAAGTTCCTCTTGTGATACCATAACCTTGATTTGTTTGTTTTATCACTGCTTGTGTGCTCTGCAGCTCTCTGTTATCAGGCTTTTCCAATGGCTGTCTCAGTCATTGGTGTGACTTACAGCATTCCTGCTGCAAGCACAGATCCATGGATAAAGCCTGCTATAGGAAGTGAAAAAATCTATGACCATTTTTCTGAATTAATGTTGCTTTGCTTCACAAAGCAAACACAACACAAGCCAGTCAGTAAATGACTGCTTCCAAAGACGGGGTAGACACCTGAGGGTGGGAATGGACCATTTATCTTAATCAGACAGAACTCATCTGTCTCAGCCAGAAAGGCCAGTATTTCTGTAACAAAGATATACACCCCACCCCAAACAACCAAAAGTTCTTGCTGACACGGAGCTACATAAAATCTAAGAACAAATTCTTCCTATTTTCTATTTGATCAGTAGATGCATCAAACTGTTTTTCCCCGTGTGGTGTCTCCCCTATAGGTCTACACAAAAAGTGAGGTCATGTACCTTGCATTTCCAGCCCCTAGGTGTTCTTTCTATAATACAAGTCAAACTAGGCTTAACCCAATAAATAAATATTTCCAGTCTTGCTGCATTCTCTGTGTCCTGCCCCACTGCAATGACATCACAGTGTCAGTTCCCTGCACTCTGAGATGATGGGAAAGTATAAACAGTGCTCCATCTGCAGTTCATTTGCTCTCACTATAAAAAAGGGACCAAAATAACCCCTTGACTGATGGATGGTTTCCACAGTTTGGTGAAAACAGCTTTGCAAATGAACTATTTCAGGCAGGAATTGGTGGCAGTTATTTGATAAAACACAGCAGTGCTGATAATACACGAGGGTTTTTTTAATGTGGACTTTGTAAATGATAGGATTCAAGGACAAACTTGTCAGGTCAAATCTGACCCAGGTGCTGAATGTGTAAAAGCTGAGAGGTAGAGATTACTGCAGGAAAGATTAATGACCCTATTAACATGACTGTGTGGAGCTACATAGCTCTGCTCAGAGGAAAAGTTTGGGTTGCAGGCATAGTAAATGAAGTCTGGGTATGCTCTAAGCATATTTTTGTTCTCTTTTGTGTACAGAGATGTTTTATTTCAGAGTTATTCAAATATACTCAAGTTGTAAAAGTGAACTTAAAAAATTAACACATTTTAAAAATTATTTTAGCTGATGAATCAGTTACAAGGTAAAATCAGCACAAATTTGCATCAAAATACCTTCCATTTAACGTTATCCAGCTAACCTGTACTGAAAGTGCAAAGTGCTCTCAGCAGCATGCACAGCTGCTCCCTGTAAGAGAACACATTTTCCATGCTGCTGCAGTGCAATCAGTGTGTGATATTTTTAATTATTATCATTTCAAATGTGTAAAACTGAGCTCTGATTCTCCTCAGGAAAACCATTTTACAGCTCATCAGAGGTGAAGTACTCCTGTATAGAGAACACACTTCTTGTGTCAAACAGTAAGAAGACTTGAAGCCATTGTGGACAATATTCCTTCCTTGTGAAATCAGCCAAGACTGTTTTAATTTCATGACTTCACTCATTTACATTGGCTGAAGGGATGGCACCCTAGGGAGGCAGGGCCACCCAGAGAGAAGGGCAAAAAGTTCTTTATTCCCCTGACTTAAATTCATCCTTCATTTACAGCTGGCCTGGCTCCTGCCAATACTGTCAAGAAAAATTTTGAGATCTGCTAAGAGGTTTTAGCTCATCTTCCTGTCATTCAACAGTTTCAGTTTCAGGGACAAGAAGCTGTTTTGGAGGAAACTGGATTGTGAGAACACGACCAAAATGTTCCTGAGTTTAATGGAAAGTTCATTGAATTCAGTCCACTGAGCTATTTTTCACTCATCCCTGCTTCCAGAGATGGATAAATAATTCAGTCAAACATAAACATAATAAATTTTGAAATCTGTTGAATAAAGGAGCCTTGTTTTTTTTCCTGATCACTGCCTGAAGCTTGTTTTGGGTTAGTGGAAATGCATTGTGATTAAAGCACTGCACATCACCAGAGCAACATCCTGTTCCCAGGTCAGCCCATGAGGATTGCTCCTTGCTATCAGTTTGCAAAGTTCCTGAATATTCATGGGCCTTATTCTCTTCAGATTAGACTGAACTCTTGTATTAACTCTGGAGACCAGGTTGTGAATATGCAGTACTCAGATTTCTCATCTGCAAAATGGTGTTTCTTTACATCACAGAGGCATGAGAAGCAGGAATTAGAACACTTCCCTGGTATGGAGGGCTTTTGAAGAAAGGGCTATGTAGGGGCTGTGCGAATTCACCAGGTATGTGCAGGGGTTCTCATCCCTTTTGCCACCACTGGAAGCCCCTGGCATGTGATGTGGCCATAATCGTATGCCGGGACTTAATTTTGATTGCAGCTGCTTCTATTTCAGAATATTATAGAGAGGTAAAGCAGGAGCCTGTTGGTTGCTGCTTCTCCATTTATCTCTCAAATACCTCACAGAGCTCCTAACTGAAAGCTTGAAGTTCTCTACTAATTCATTAAAATATTTATTTTACAGCCTTTCATTCCTTCTTTTTGCAACTGCATCTTTTGTTTTTACTATACCTTTATTCATAATGGCAACCTGGATATAATCTCTCCTTTCCAGCAGGGAACTGTTTGTTGCAATCCCATTGTACACACCAGAAATGCAGGAGGATGAATGAAGGCAGTGACAATATAAAGCTGTGTGCCATGTTTTGTCTGGGTATGACATATCAGGATATCTGCTAAAATCCAACATGGCTGGGTAACTCCATCCTCCTCTCCTTTCCTCATAATTATTTACATGGAACCATCAGAAGACAGTGTGTCATAATATCCATTCATACTTGCAAACCCCAAACAAGGAGAGAGCTGAGCCAGGACTAAGTCAAACAGACAGAGCAAGAGACAAGTACATCTGGCTGGGAATAAACAGCCAGCTTTTTGCTTCCTCTCCTGGAAACTTTCTTGACTTTTGTTCTATCTCAGTGTATCCTCTCAGAGATGGAATGGCCTGCTTTGGTACTTGTGCAGCAGTTCAAAGCACCCTCAGATTCGGGTGTCAGTAAAGACTTAAACACACAAGAGCAAAAGCAGAACCGATTTTCAGAGCTGACAACCCATTGCTGTATAGATGAGCATAGGCTGAAGGAAAGAATCCTAATTGTATAATCAGTTCTACATCTATAAAGCCAGTACCAACAGGGGTGAGAATGATGAGCATTTCCCACTGCTCTTTTAATGTTTGAAGCACCCTGCATCATAATGAAAGAGAGCTTGGGGAAATATACACAACAAATTGAGTCAAACTGGAAATGCTGTTTGCCTCCAGAACAGACTTGGTGAATTAATGTTAGAAACCTTCATTTATTTTATCTGTCTCCATGCCACGGTAACTTGCTGTGTATTTTAAAGTGCAATAAAAAGTTCAGTTTACTCTTCTCTGAAGTTATTCTAATGGAGTCATTCATCCTCTTTTAACAAAATTGCAACAGAACATCACAAAAACATTTACTGGGGAGGCTGAATAATGGTAAATAGAAAGAGACTTAGGATTTAATAGTAATATTTGTCATATTTGTCATAGATGAGCAGGTACATTTCAGTTATTTCTACTGATTCCTCTAAACCTAAACTTATGTTCCAGACAGAATTCTCAAAGATATTTTTACTAAAAGGAATAAAATTTATCAAAATTCAGTCAGTTATGTGTAAAAACTTCATATAGAAAAACAAAAACAAATTTTACCTCATTTTTTTTAAGGAAAAGGTTTCTCTGATTGTAATTGATTATTCAAAAATTAAATCATATACAGCAGAAATATGAGAGGTATTTACAAGGCAAATGCTACCAGAAAGATAAAATCCAAGTAGCTGCTGTAACTTTCAGTGGTCAGAATATGGCCTTTATTTATTTTGTTATTTAGAGTCATTTAGCATTTACTCACAGAACTTCATTTTGTAATTTTTCCTTTTATGTTTCTTAGTTTTATGTCTCAACTCTCCCCTAGCTGAGTGAACTGAGCTTTCAAACAGAAAGGATTTCCAAAGGTTTCCATAGCTCACAAATCCTTCAGCAGCAGCTCCTTGTCTGTTCAATTACTCTACAGCGTAAATAACACAGCATTTCAAGAAAAGGTGAGAGTTTGCTTTTGTAGATTTCCCCTGCACATCTGTCCAGACTGAAATCAAGAGTTCTTTTGCTTTTAGCACACAAGCTTGGAAATAAAAAGCTTGATAGTCAAAAGGTCACAAATAGGAGTGTTTTTCTGGAACCAGACCTGTGTGGATAGGCACTCACATGTACATAACTCTTCCAAATTTGAAAGAGCTCCCAAATGTGTAAAATTAGGAGCCATTTTTATCTGGTGGCCTTGAATGAACTGGGCTGGCCCATAGACAGGGACCAAAGATAGAAGTTAACCATATTGGGAAGTTTTACATTTTTTTGCAAGAAAACTTATCTTTCAGCTACATTTACCCACCTCAAACAATGAGATCACCACAAATGTATCTGCCTTGCTTTGGGAGTAAATCAGAGATTATTTATATCCAGAGCTTTGAATTTTTACTGCCTAGTAACACAGGACAAGACTAAGGAGATAAAAAAAGGAGAAAGTAGTTCATAGCTATCTGATAGTTGGTGCCTTTTCCCCATCCTGGAAAGTTCTACAAACAACTGTTGCTTATGGGTTTGAGACCTCATTCTGGAATCAGTGCTTTGAAATTTGGCTTGAAGACATTTCCCAAGTCCGGTATTTAAGCTTTAATGGTTCAAGACTAATGAAAGGGCAGGATATGCACAGATTATTGTAAATAAATAGCATGGCATGCCAGGAAAAATGAGGGAGGGAAGTAATGAATGACAAGTGTTCTACCAGGATTTAGCAAGTCCCATCACAGACTGCCACCAGCACAGTGAAGTTCTCCTGTTACGAACTCAAGCAAAGCTGCAAGGACAAAAGCTGTGAGCTTTTATTTTGTGCTGAAAATGTTTTGAGAAGGTACTTTTCAGGAATTTATCATCATGTAGAAGAACTACGTTTCCCTACTTGCACTCTCTCGTTGCGGTTTTAATAATTTAAGGTAAATTATTCCTGTTAGATATTTCTCTTAGGATTTTTTTCCATTTAGGGGGAGAGAGATGACTGTTCTGAGAAGGATTTAGTGAAGGCATTCAATCTCTGCTGCTGGAAAGAGTTAGTACCAAGTGAAACAGATCTCGAATGTCAACTCATTCTCTTTATGTTCCATTGCAGTCAGGCTTGGGTAAACCTGAGCAAATTGAAGTGTGTGCATCCACACATCCTTCTGCTTATGGAGAGTGTAAAACTCCGGGAGAGCTGGAGTATTGTGGCAGAGAATAAATACAGAACGGCATAAACAGATTTCATTGCACCTGGTAGTCCTCAGCTACAGTTTTTGGGTATCCACATAGTGCCAGCCCCAGTAAAGACAGCATTTAACAAAACTGAATGTAAAGTTCAAACCTAGGATCCAATTCCATTTTAATGCATAAAAAAAACTCTGGATGCAAATATTTCATTACTAATCTGGGCACAAAAAGCTTAAGATCTGACCCCATTTCTCAGTTTTCTGCAGATCAAAGAATCCCGTAAACTTTGTTATTATTATTTTAAAATGCTCTTAATTAAACTCAGAACAAGTTGTAGCTAACAGGTCATCATTTAAGAGCTTTAGACCACAGAGATGCAGCTCTGAGGAAAAGTGTGTTTTTGTGTTGCTAGGGGAACCCTTAATGTGCTGTGGCACCAGGAACGTTTGGAAAAACAAGAAATGAAGCAGAAGTAAGTATTCGGTAATGAAAAACATGAGAAGATTAAATCAAGGTCTAGAACACCAAAAGAGGGAGAGACACAGCATTTTAAAGAGTATTTTAGAAGAGTGGTATAATGTGTATTTAAAATGTTTATTTAGAAAAAATATATTTAGTTACTTCAGGGGAAAACTTTAGACCTGAACTATTGCCAGAGATTGCTTAAATAAAAGGACTAATGGTACTCTGAAGGGTGTCAGATGTCTGATGTTAAATTAGTAGAACTGTGTGAATAATTGAATTTTTGGCCAAATGATCACACCATTTCACTTAATGACACTGAAGTATTAGTATAGCTAAGCCAAATCTCAAGCATAGTTTGATATTCAAAATTACACTATCTAAATTTTGAAACAAAAAAATTTGACTAATCTCAGAGAAATCTACTTGTTTGGTGAAAATTATTTGAATAAACAGCCTGAGGTTATTTCATCCTTTCACTGTCGTGACATTATTTTGCTGCATATATTTGAAAATATTGCCAAGTAGAGTGGCAGGAAAGCAATCCTGATTCAAAAACATTTTATACCCAAATGATTGACATAATATATGTTTAGTCATACAGGAACTGACCACTGCTTGATAGAAATCTTCCCGTCTCTCACAGCATCCACAGAGCAATGCTAATTTATACCAGATGCACATCTGGCCTGGCCTGTGTAAAGAAGCTGTTGAGGTGGAAATTTAATATTTAAACTAGTACAGACCTACAGAGTTCTGCAATAAAATTAAATTTGGGTAAAGGATTAGTTACTACTTTGATTATCTACTAAAGGAGGCTTATTTTTACAGCAGACAGAAATCACAAATAATTGGAAATTGTATTTTTGCTGCTAATGCAGTGTCAATGTCATTATACCCTGAAGGTATTTAGCTCTGAAGTGGGTGAGTGACATGGCTAAACGTGGTGACAAAGTGACTCTGCACCTCAGGTTTCTTCCCTGATTTTCTACAAAAGCTGCACACAGCCACAGCCACATACATGAACTGTTTATAAAGACATGAACTTCAATATATCACAATGCCCTTAAGAAGTCATAAATCCTGAAAATCAGGGAAGGTAAGAATAGAAATATTCATCACACCAGGATTTTTATGAATCAAGATTTGCAGAAGATACTTTTGGCACCAAGGCTTGAGCTTAGCAAGTTCTTAAAGAGAAAAGCTTTTGCATCAGTCCCTTCTCCTCTCTAACTTTCCCAGTTCTGCTGCTTTTTCTTCCTCCTTCTGCTTCCTTCCTTCTTTTTATCAGGTTATAAGAAGGGGGAAAGGATAAGATGGGGATCAAATTATGACTTTTCTTCTGTATTTGTTTCTGTTTTCAAAAAGTGGGACTAGTCCTGAGGGGAGGTGTCCGGTGCCCGCTCAGTGACTGAAGAGGATGTAGAAGAGCAGCATGGTTGGCTCCCTATTGTCCTGTCTTTCCTTAGCAAACCCTATCCTCCCTACCCTTAATAGAGTTTCTCTGGCTTTGCTACTGATGGGTGGGAGTGATCACAAGTTTTAAGAGGAGACCTGAAAAAGATAAACAGAGTAACAGAATATTAAGCTGCCATGTGGTTTTTCTTAGCTTCCACCTGACATTCCAGAGATTTAAATAAATTTCTCCAGTTTTGGCCACTGCCAGGAAGTGTGATGGAACAGAGCGGGATCACTGGAGTTTGTGCAGTCCTTGCCCGACCTGAGGC
This sequence comes from Corvus hawaiiensis, assembly GCF_020740725.1. Lineage (NCBI taxonomy): Eukaryota > Metazoa > Chordata > Aves > Passeriformes > Corvidae > Corvus > Corvus hawaiiensis. The sequence continues at coordinate 71,744,092 of NC_063217.1, forward strand.
ACAGCAATGTGAGGATGTGCTGGAAAGTCCTTCAGAGAGCCAGAGGATACAAGGAACAGTGCAGTGCATCTTCACCCCCACAGCACGGAACACCTACAGTACTCTCCTCACATTATTTTCCTCTGATTAGTCTGACCTTTTTTCCATTGTGATGCCTGTTGGATAATGGGGGCATTTAGATAACAGCTCTAATCAGCCTTACAGCTCCTGCTTTTCTCTGTAATGGTCTCTGAATGGCACTGCTTCCACACCCACCCTCAGCGTACTCTGAAAAAAATACATTGTGGAAGGACTGGTGGTGGGAGAAACAAAAGGCATTCGCCATCAACAGGAAAGGAATAATTCTTTAGATATTTATTTGTTAATCTTTATGTGCTGTGTTATTGCCTGCCCAATGGGTGAACTCTTGTAGAATTAGCAACAGATTTGCCAAAGCTTAGGGATGAGGTAATGGTGCACTGGAAGTGAGACCAGCATGACTCTGAGTGGGCAGGACACCGCACATGCTACACAACAAATGGTTTGTGCACTTTCAGCAACAACAGCAGCTGGAAGTTTTACTGGGATGACGAAACGCTGGAATATGAGCAGTTTGATGCCCTTTCTTAAGAACAGATTTGAGTCAAAGACATCAAAGCACAGAGAAGGACTTCATTCTGTATTAATACCCCTTTATTACTAGATTTGAAATATCAGCTGTTTCTATTCTTTTTGGTTTTATAATTTTTCTTTACATTTTAGGCCAGCAACGAACTAATTAGCCCTAGATTTGATAAGGGATCTTCTAGCACATATCCCTATCAGTTTGTCCCTCATGACCAGCTATCAGGGAACATTCAGCACAACCTGACTTCAAAATGACAAAAACCTATTTGGGATATTAAAAAGCAGTCTATGCCCTTATTTCATTAAGATGTATTATTTTCATGGAGGTCCGAAAAAGTTATTGAAATATTCATGGAAAAATGTCTTTCCTTTTGGATGTTTTGAGCAGTTATTATTCTGTTGGGAATATCTATTGAGCCTGATCAGCATTCAAAGTTCCTTTTTAAACAAATGTAAAATAGTTCACCATAATACTACAAACTCTATAACCCTGACCTGATAATCCTTTATCAGAAATTACAGAATGATCCTGATTATGGTAGGTTTCTGCAAAACAAATAGTATAGAATACAAAACAGCTACAAAAATTATAAAGCAGAATTGGCCTTGTGGACCATTTGGTTAATTTTTCATGGTATTTCCCCATGTTTTCATGCTTCATTAGTCCCCATGAGTATGGCATTAAATCTGTGCCTAAGGCCGTGAGTATGAAATAATAAATTTAAGTCATGTCGGTGGACAGGACCAGACAGGAAATCTATGTGAAATGCACCCAATTTAGTAGTTTTCAGCACCTTCTCTTACTGAAAGCTATGAAAAAAGCAATAAATTACGATTAAGTTACATTCTGGTAGATTAAATATGCAAACGAGACACTCAGTGCTCACACTCTTAGCAGATGGCTAAAGCATTGCCAGACAAGCCACCATTTTTCTGCATAATATTCTTTTTTATTTGGTATTTCCAGCTACTCTGAAAGAGCTGTCTTTGCTATTCAGTATAAACATGCCCTGTGGAAGATTTTCCCCTAAATGGTTAAAAAAGAAAACTGTCTCCTCTAAAAAACCAAGCATTTGCTAGAGGTACTGGGAAAATGGCCCTCCAGCTATCTGAATGTAATTCCAAGAACCAATACGGAACTCTGGATCGTGGACCTTGTGCATTATCAACAGCTTAGTTCATTCACCTATTTCAAAGCATATATTCCTTAGAGAAGGCAATATTTTGTCCTAGTTTAATATAAAATTGCTATAAATCACAAGTGGTTTACTTTAAAGACAAAAAGTCACAAACACAAGCGTGGCCTAAGGCCTAAGCAGTATTTTGCTCTATATTCTATATTTACACAGCAGCTGTACTATAAACACAAAGTATGCAGTTCCACAATCCTCAAAAGAAAAGGCAAGTGATCTGTTTTTAATTTTAGGTTTTCTACATTTATATCTGGGAATGGTATACTTCCAGGAATTATGGGTTAAGTTGGAGGAGAAACAGGAGCAACTTGCTTTGCTAGTTTAAAATAGAGTTCACTGATTTCTGGAGTAGTTTCTTTTCCACATGCTGAGACTTCTCCTGAGGGAATAGCTCACTGATACAGTAAGGACAACAGGACCAAGATGTCTTCCTACAGTGTAAAGTCAGAACAGTAATGACTAGATATAAAAACCTGTAATTTAATGCTTTGAAAGGACAAACATTTTGAAAGCATGTTTCCAAAATACATCTGCAAAATAACTTGTCCTTTTCTTTTATTCATTGTTCCATGAGACTCATGGCATTATGTTTTATGGTTGCTCAACTCCAGGCACAAACGTTTTCCTGCTGAAAGACTGGCAATTTTTTTTTTTGCAAAAAGCATAAGCCAAAGCCAGTGTGGAATGGATCTCCAGCATGGATCCACTAAAACAGTGCACTGCATCTCTGCAAGTGACAGCAGCAGTAAAATCTCATAAACATCTTCCCTCCTGATCCAGTGTTCCTCCAAATGAATTGAGATTGTAGATGAGGTATATGATATTCATGGTCAAAGCTCAGAATCGTTATTGTGTATTTTTCAAGACCTATTAATAACTTACCAGCTGCTAAATTCATGGCTTCTGCATCTAAATTACACTCTATACTTCTTTTGGCACAATTAATACTGGTGGTCATGTAGTTCCAGTGGAATGGAAAAGCTGTGGAACAGCAACAGAGAGAAACAGACACAGCAGAAACAGACACAGCAATAAGGTCACGATGTATGGAGGAAGCAGCCAGCACTGAGATTTCTGGACAATAAAAAGCAGAATGAGTTTCCATAGGAAATGGAAAAACACCCAAAGAAATGTCTGTTAGCACAGAGCAAAGAAGGTCAGCCAGGGCCTCTAGGATCCCAATTTATGAGTCTGCCCTTGAGTTCTCAGTTGTGTAGGTGGCTATTTTTAATAGGAATGACAGACAAAAGTCTAGTCATATCACACAAGTAGATGTGTATACACAAAAAGTATCTTCTGTGCTTCCTTTCCTTTTTCCCAGAAAGTTTGGAGTTTTGAGCTATGCAAGATGGATGAATGAAGACGTGGTCTTGTCTTTGGAGTTTACACGGTTCAGATTAAACTGAGGATATTTTCCAAAAGCATGTGTTATGTATTTAAGAAGAGAAGTTCACTCTGGGGTGATAGAGATCAACCTTTTTTTTTTCCTGGAAGAAGCTTTGTTTAGTTTCCATTAAGTAATGAGCTGCTAAAGGATTTGCTGCTACAGGAATCAGAAAAAAAGGACACCTTAAACACACTACAGGAAAGTATTGTCCTGTGGGACAATTCCATAGTACAAATTAGTGCCAGTAGGCATTCCATCACTGAAATATCAACTAGAAATAGCTAAACACTGAAAATTTTTTCCAGAAACATTCTTGAGAAAATTGTTTTCCTGAAATACATAATCATGCTTATTTTTTTACATTCCAGTGTTTTTACTGGTTTGGTAGCCTTGACAGGAGGCATGAATCACAAACTTACAAGCAGACAGCATTCTGCATTCCTTTTTGTGGAAAAGTTGGCCCCTAATGGTTTTTTGCAAGATACACCAAGGGAACATGCAACGTGAATATTGATTTCAGTTTCTTTTACATAAAAATGAGAAAAATGGATAATTCTATGGCTAGAGCTATAAAGAAAGTAGTGTCAAAACCATGGGCTTGATTCTTTACTTAGCCACATAGCAATTTATTTCATAGAAACAATTATTTTGACTGGAATACTCTGTGAAGTGTGCAAGATTGAGAACAGAGGGGCAGTGGAGTCAGCTGAATTTCATATTGAGGAATTGTTGGTCAATATACCATCCAGCCTTTATACTTCAGAAAGTTTCTATTTGTTCCAAAATGATAACCAATGTCAGCCCAAATGAAATTTTTCTGAGTGCTCAGTATTCACAATTCAGTATCTGAGTTGTTTGCTCAACTTAGTTCCTTGATATTGTTTCCTCTTCCTGACCAGATAACCTTCTGGACTAAATTTGTTTCAAATAAACTCTATCTCATCATTAAATTAATCTCAAGTCCAACAGTCACTTTCTGCAAACATATTGTCACAATAAGCAAATAAAAATGAGTGCAAGCATTTGCTGGGAAAAGGGTGAATATTTTCCTGTAACGCTGTTGCATTGCTCCGATCATCTGGTGTCCTGTAAAATACACCAGCAGTAAAAAAGTGATAAACAATTGGCCAACACTTATCTACTTATTTAGAAATAGTTTCTTGGTGAAGATTTGCAATTAAGACTGTGCACGTGTCCTCAGCTGTGAGGCAGGATATGTATTTTATCTAGCCACACAAGAAGATCTCATCTTTAGTTCCTACTTGTGGAAGTAAATTGGGCTTGATCCCAAGCCATAGCTCCTTACACACACACACTGTTCTCTGAAACCAGATCTATATGGACCTCACAGCACTGGGTTTGGCCTTACAGGAATCTTGTAGGGCCATAACAGCAAGCACTAGAACCAACCCCAAACACCAAAACTCCACATGTGCTTACCTACAATTCTCTTCTTACCGGAAGCCCACAGATTTCAGCTCAAACAAACTGCAGTGAGCTGCAGGCTGACAAAAATAAATCTGGCTGGCTTCAGGTTTGCGTTTCACTAGAATAGCTTGGCCCTAAACACACTCATAGGGAAGACATCAGGTATCAGGGCTCCAGGCTGACAGCATTCCACACTGGAATAGTTTCCAAGTGGTTTGAACAAATCACTTTGAAAAAAAAAATCCAGATTAAAAGAGCTCTTCCTTGCAAGGGCATCAAAAGAAGAGTGGTAACACACCCAATTCACTTGTGCTGGAATTGCAGAGCTTACCAGCTGAGCTTGTGACACACCAGCTGAGCTTGTGACACCTGTGTAATGGGAACAGTGCTGTTAATCTACACATTTGCACAAAGATTTTCCAGGGTGAACACCAGGAAAACATGTTGTGAAGACAGTAGCTCAAGTTCGAGACAAATTCAATTTAGGTCATTCAATATCACTCCAAAATCTCCCTGTAGGACAGAAGCACAAGTATTACTTGTAAAAGGGCTACAAGTATTTGTACAAAGTCTGGGACTCCGTCACTTCTTGGCTGTTCTAAGTGCTTGCCAACCTGTAGGATTAAACCTGATATTCATATAGGAGACAACCTGGAGCTGAGACCTCTGTTTCTGCTTTGAACTGGGGTATGCAACTTTGTCCTCCAGAGACAAAGTTTCAACATCTGTCAGAAAAGGTCTGAAAGTACTATTTTTCCTTAAAGGGAGCATTATAAAGTGAATTAGTTAACCCTTAGAAAGGGTTGAGGGTTTCAGGAAACTAAGTACCATGAAAATGTAGGGTGCTGTGTTCCCTTTATAATGGAACATTTTATCATCCAAGAGTGGCAATTTCCTTACTTTGTCCCACTGTTATTCCATGATATCCTTAAAAACAGACACCATAGGTTTTTCTTTGCATTTCTTACTTCAGCCACACAATTCTCCACTCCCTCTGCTTCAAAAATAATTGAGTACAGTAATGGTTCTGCTTCCACCCTACAGAACACTTGGAGTTCTACACTTCACACTTGGGCTCCTGTTGCATAGGAAATACTAACGGTGACAGCAATGAAAAGAAACAGCCTTTCTGAGTGGTGAGCTCCTAGGTTAGCTGCCTTTGATTTCTGGAGTCAAAGCATGGTATGAATATTCTAAATTAAGATTTAAAGCATTCCATGTCTCTGAGTACATGTATAAATTAAAAGTAGGAATTTATAAAATACTTCAAGCCCTTGAACAACAGCAGGACATCACAGCCCATTCCACAATCAGTTTTGGACTGGTCCATTACCGTTTCATATACAGTTGGGCATACATCTGACAAACATCCCTACATAACTGCACTTCTTTTTGAAAAAAGCACTTTACATGTTAAAACAAAGATGTAAATAACAGGGGGCAAACCAAAACACTAAGTGTAAACACTCATAAATTTTCAGAACTTTGAGATCTTAAAAAAACTTGCATTCTGGATCAAGCATTCTCATATTGATTTTCAATTTACTGGATGGCTGGAGACATCAGAGTAGACGAAATTCAGTAAGCAAATGCTCCCAGTTTCTAAAACTCACATACTTACCTGAATTAGAAGTATATCATGAGTTTCTCTTCATACAGTACCGATAATTTAAGTTGCATTTGGTACCCATCCATTAAATTATGCAGACTTTTAAAATGCACAAGCTTATAGTAAGTACCTCCAGGGCATTCAGAACAAAAGAACATCTCTTGGTATTTTAATTCCATATGTTGAAGAAGAAAGAAATCAATATAAAATATGTTATTTTTAATGTGTGCTTTCAAAGTTTCCCGTTTACTGCACGTTAAGCAATTCTTTTCAGAATTGTATTATTGAGAAACAAAGAGGAAAGCAAAACTATGAATCTTAGATATTTAGCATTTATTAGTGTTATGTCACAGCATGTTAGGGAAAAGGGATCTCCACTGTGCGTGCAAAGCTGAACAGTTATGTTCCTTATCAAAAGGAAGACGTACCAAATGGATGTTCCACTGGGGCCTGTCCCAGTGTCATTCAGTGCTTTCATTCCTTACCCAAATGTCACATCACAGAAGAGGCTCTTTTGACTTAGAGACAAATGAAGTCTGGTACACTGCCAGTACTTTGGAGGTCAAGAATAGGATTCCCTATAGTTGTGACAAACTGGAGATATGAATGGAAAACTTTTTATCTTTTTCAACTTCTACAAGTGTAAGCACCATGCTCAGGAATAACCTGCACAAACAGAAAATGTGGAATAGCTGAGGAAGGAGAAATTTGGATGGAAAAGAGCATAGAAATGACAGCTGAGAGCAGACAGGATGTAAGTTAACAACGTCATGCTGCTGCCAACACAGAGTGTCATTCTGGAATGTGGATAGCAGACAAGTAACCCTTTTGCTAGAGCAGCACTGATAAGACTTTAGCTGGATTAATGGGGCTATGTCAGGGACCACACTTCAAGACATCTATGGACTGGTCAGAGACAGTCCCAAACACAGCAATGAAAATGATGAAGTGATCTATAAAATATGAATTATGGTAAAATATAGGAAAAGTGGGATACTTAGCCAAACAGACTGAGGGAAGCCTTGATAAGAGTCTTTCAGACATGTAGAAGGCTATTTAATGTGTCTGCAGAAATAGCAGGATAAAATTCAAGAAAGATTCAGGTTACATCATCAGAAACATTTTATCACAAAAGGGCCAAGAACAGCAGGAAAACTTGACAGAGGTTTTGTGCATCGCTACTGAAGATTTCAAGGCAGCCTGACAAGTGTCTGTCAGGAAGCACCCAAAGGTTGCTGCTTTTGCCTTGTATTAGGTGACTTTGTATTCCTTCCAGCCCTATGATCCCACGCTTTCTGTTTGCTCTTTGTCCTGTTTAATTCAAAGCATTTTAAGTGCTGACACACATCACACTGTGAAATACATTTGATTTCAATGAGCCCAGAATATGTTTCTGCTTATCCACCTTCTACTGTTACCTTCCGCTTAAGGCAAAAGACAAATTATTATTGTTCTCATTCACCCAATTTTTTTAGTGAAACATCAGCTTCTCAGGGATGATCTAGATACTGAAAGGCTCAAGCCTGTGAGATGTGGTCCTAACTCAGATATAAAATGAAGGTTAAGAAGAACAAAACACATACTTGCTGTTTCAGTAAGCGTGTCAGTGTCTGGCAGCTTGTTCAGAAGGCTCGTTATCTTGTATGGAGAGACTGAGCTCTGTGTATTTCATTCAGGCAGAAAGACAACAGAAAATTAAATCTTGAACACTGGCATAAATATCTCCAAAACATTGTTGGTTGTTTAATTTACAATTTCAGATGATTGGTACAGCTCAGACTGAAAGGACAGAAGTGATGCAAGGAAGCACAGGAACTAAGAAATGCCAACAACGGCATTAATCTTTCTATGGAGATCTTCTGGAAGCTTCATAGAAAAGTTGGATTGTAGCGCAATAGGTACTAATTTTTTTTTAAACCAGCCCCAGTTTTATATCAAATGTCCATCCACAGCTTATTTGGAGCTATTATTGGGATTAGGTGAAAGGCATAAACTGTAATTACAAGTCAAACCATGCCAAGCCAACATGGGCATTGTTTAGGAAGTCATGCCAAATGACATCCCAAGCACATAATGTGGAGAGAGGATCTGCCAACAATTTTAATTTGTGAGAAATTGTTTCAGTATTTTGTTTCACTTCAATAGTAACATGTTTTTAAAAAATGTCAGCCAGTTACACAGGGGCTGGCTGCAGTCCAGGTGTGAAACTGTGATGAAGAGGGCCATTAGTGAAAAATGCCAAGCTCTGAGTTTCATGCCATTAATATTTATGACACAGTGTGAAGAATCTTATTTAAATGCCACTCTGTGTGTGGGTTGGGGTGAAGGAAAAGAGGGATGCTAGGGAAGAAGAGTTACAGTATTTATGCTAAAGTGCGCAGGCATCTTGAGAGGGACAAAGCCCTTGACAGACACTGGGTAGCAATAATTAGTCTAATCTTTGGATAGTTACACTTTATCTGACCTCTGATTTTAATAGCATAAAATTCTAAAAATGACCGTTCTGTCAAGCTGCCAACTGGAATGCATTTGGATGGGTATTTGGAAACCAAATATCATTTTTAACCATCATCTATTATTTTAGGGAAATCACCTGAAGCGGACTGAACCTCAAATATTTATTTCATGCCAGCCTGCTCGTCCTGAAATTCTGTTGTGATTTCAGGCAGACAATATGTTTTGTTCAGTGTCTGCTGAAGTCCTGGAGTAACTGAAGTCCTCGCTTTGATGAGAGTGGGAAAGAAACTGTGGTGCCAGGGAGTGCTGCCCTACACCCTTCCTAGGTCACAGGAGGTGGTGAGGCATTTTCACATCCAGGATTTCCATAAGCAGTGAGGTTTGTGCACTCACTAGACTCAGAATTTGGGTTTCTCCAGTGAAACTCTGTACTGTTCGTGTGACCTGTCCTGGGGTGACAATGCTCTGCACTTTGTCACATGGCTGCAGTGAGTCCCTCTCATATTTTTATAAAGTTCATATAAGATTTGCATGAACTATGCAGCAAGTCATCGTCTCCCTGGTTTTAATGTGAATTGTCTCCTTCTCTTGACATAAATAGTCTGTTTTATGTCATAACTTAATTCCTACAAACTGCTGTTTTTTCAGCTGATGTTATGTCAAGAAATTAATGAAGTACACAATACACATCATATTTTTAATGCAAGTGTCTGGCATGTGTATTGCTTACCTAAAAATACAGCATTGTTTAAGAAAGAGAAGAATTTAGAGGGAGCTGGTACAAGGTACCCATTTTTTTTAAAGCAGCAATTCCTTGGAGATTAATTTTTTTTTTCAAATGATGGTATTTCATAGGCTGAAAAGAAAATCTGCTGTTCAAAACAGAGAAAACCATCAGGTGAAATCAAAGTTTCAATTTTATACAAAGGAATCCTGCTATTTGTAGTACTAAAATATAAAATGAAATGCTATTTGAATTAACTGCTGAAAATTTATTTTAATACGTGATAACAGAAACTTGGTCGTGCACTGTTACCCAGGAAATGTATCAACTTTGAAGTCACTATCTCCTGTTGCTATTCAGAGAAGGTCAAAGCTAAGGTTCCGCAGGAATCCAGGAACTTTTAGGGCAAGGATGAATTAACTCACGTGGCATGTTGTCCTAAATTATCGCTTTGTAACTATATCCATCTAGACTATGCAGTAACATCCAGAAGTTAAGAATAGGAGATTGTACTTTGCGCTACACAATTAGCCCTGAAATAAGAAAGGGCTTGGTTTCTCACTGACTTTAAACTGATAAATAATGACCACAGAGAAATTCCTCCTAATGAATTTTAACAGAATTCTCATTAGTGGGATATCCCCTTTTGTACTCTTATGGTGGCTCTTTAAATCTGACTGACTTTCATCCATTTGCCAGCCTCATCTCAGGGTACATATGGATAAATTTAAAAATGCTTCTTGCCATTTCAAAAGAAACCTCACCGGAAGGAGAAGGAGCCCTGTTTGATAATCCAGAAGGGCCATGTTCAAGTGCAGCGAGGATCAGGGCTGACTGGAGGGCTCACCCTCCAGGAGGCTTAACACCTGCAATGGTGTTAAGTTAAAGGGGAGGCTGCCCAGCACCTGGAACTGTTTAGGGCATTTTCTACTGAGCACTGAGATTATCTTATCTCCTTTCTACCTCTGTGCAATGTATAGACGTGTATTTCAACACTGTTATTATTAGTGGGATTGCTGCAGCCACACAATTGCATCAACCGAGTGACCACTTTAGACACAGTTCATGGGCACTTGATCCATTTCCTGCAAAGAGGGGAAGGTCTTTGACTTCAGGCCTAACAAGGGTGACTGGAGGCTGATCCCAAAGATGCTGAACACTGATGATCAGTACATCTCCAAAGCAAGAGTTTAGGTGACGAGTTCAGTTGAGAAGGTCCCTGACTCCCAAGAGCTGTGCACCTCCTGGGAGTCACCGGGCCACTCCAGCTGCCCTGACCATTAATGTGAACTGAGGGTGCTCAGTATTTTGCATAAACCAGCTATAAATGCGTTACACTTAACTGCATAATCTCAGGGATAAGGGAACATCTGTCATCCAATAGCAGCAAACACCATCTGCTTTTGTATCACCATATTCCTACTTATTTGAACAAATGGAGCTCAAGGGACACTGGACACTGCTTAAGAAAAAACAAAATGTATTTAGACTTCTTACTTTGCCCTTTTGCACATTTGGAACAGCTATAATAAAAGGCTTTTCTCACAAAAGCTTTCATTAGAGTAATTTGCTATTTGTGCTTTCTCTGCTATAGTTGCAGAATTATATCATTTTTCTCTAACCAGCTCATGGAAACTATCCAAACTCATTATGAAATAACTCACCTCCCATTACTCCCGACCTTAGCCAGTAGCCTACATTCGTTTTCAAGATAATATCAGGAGTCTTTCTCGATCTTTTCAGCTCCTGCCCAGCAGAATGGCTGGTCCAGCCTTCTGCTTCTCTTTGCTGGTACTAAAACAAAAGAACTGCAAAGGCAGCACAGTATCAGGCAAAAAGTCTTCTCTGGAAGATTAAAGTAGACCTCTGGAATTTTGCCAAAAGAAATTTACAGCTGAGTTCGTTTGAACACTTTGTATTGTTCATAATTTATAGTGACTTCTTATTAATAATTTTAATGTCTGGAGGAAAATGAAATTATACTCTACTGCATTGTGGAGTCAAATTTTAAAGATGGTCAAATTATCTGACTAGATAATTGCTCCTCTTCTGGCTTTTGACTATGACTGTTCCTTGTTACTTGATTAAACAGATAGCAGAGCATGTGTCCTGGTCTGAAGTAGGAAATGGTTCTTTAGGAAGCTTTGGGAAATCTATCACTTCTCTCACTACTCCAATGTACTCTAAAGGCAGTTAATGATAACAACTGATGCTGTGCTTTCCAAATTTAGCCCTCGAGGGATTGATGTACTGAGTGTCCCCAGAAGAGTACTTGACTGGAAAATCAAACTTAGGTACAGCGTAGAAAAGGATACTCAAGTAGGCCAAATCAACCAAGTATAAACACAGCTCCAAGAACTAAGAGGAAATTAGTGGAGAACTAGAACAGCTCATATAAATCTAAAGAGACAAAAGTATGTTTATCTGGAATCTTGGAATTCAAAGTCAATTTGTATCTAGTGCTTGGTTGAACTTTTCAGACAACATTTTACAGCGTTCGTCATTTGCTATGCAATTTGTACATTTTATTATAATTTATGGAAACAGTCTCTCTGTTTCCCTAAATATGTACAGAGGCAAGGCCTGTAGGCAGGTTTTGTACATATTTGACCAATTACATCCATGCACAAACCCCCTCAAAGAATAAAGCATTCTATTTGAAATGCCTTTAAGCTCACAGATGAAGTTCCAGCTTTAAAGCATTTCTAAAACCGCAAAATCCTCATCAGTTCCACACTTGCATCTCTGTTCTCATCATAAAAATGAAAAGTGACCTCTCAAGTTAATGTTTAATATTATTTGTGTCTCACAATAGCACTTGAGAACCTGAATGACTGTTCCCACTGTATTTAGAACTGTGCAATATCTGTAATAAGAGGCTGTCTTGTAGGTTGAGGTTATTAGCTCCTAACAGACTTGGGGTAGGAGGAGAAATAAGCTCTGAGAGGTGAAATGTTACAGCTCTATTGAATTTCAATCCAGCAAATGGCACAACAGAACACGTTAACTCCTAAATTATCACGGAAACTGGAGCAGCCTCTGAAGTGACACTCACATACTTGTGCACCATTGTTCAAAACGATCTTCTAAGTCTGAAGACTGAAAGAAAGTTTTGCATCTCTTTGCACATTGAAAGAAAAGAAAAATTTGTTAAAATTCCCAATGAGCACATCTGGAATAGCCTCCAGTATTTTGCTTCCAGCCTTCAGAGCCAGACACTGTGAGGTTTTTCTGCTTTTATCTGCACCACGAGCTGTGGTACAGCATGGACATAATTGAGCTGTTCCTGACCACTCTGCCTCAGCTGCTGAAAACAGGATCCTTATTAGTGCTGACATTAGTGCAAGCTTATTTATCTCACTCTCCCTCCGCTGGACTACTACCATGCTTCTCAGAATGTCTTCTCAGCCTCAAATTAAATTGCAAATTCTAATGTAAATTAAGTTGTTCTTTTTTCCTGGCTATGTTTGGTTTCAAGAGGGCTGTATTTCCCAAAAGAACAGTACCATAAGGCCTTGGAAAAAAAAGACATGGGGAGAAGCTACTGGTGTTCTTTTGGCTGAAAATCAACTGGATAAAAAGGTTTCTGTCATGATCACACTTCTAGATTACCATCACCTAATATTTTTTGACATAAATAGAGGTAGTTAAACCCTTAGAACAGGTACTTCAAAACAACCCAGGTTACTTTAAATATTAGTAAAAGTATTTTGATTTGTTGTTTTTGGTTCTTTTCTCTAAATTAATGCTCTTTAGCACAAATTTCATTTATACCTTTGTCATCAAATGTTAGGGATCAGTAACCTCTGCTGAAGAAAGGGCAAGTCTTGATGAGAAACTTTAATGAATCTGCACTGGGGGCATTAACCTCATTGCTGTGGTTTGCTGGAGCCTGAGCAGGGCCCAGCCCAGCTGGCTGACAAAAACAAGTCCTGAATATGGGATGTGAAACGAGTCAGGAAAACATCCTTCTTTACAAGGCTGCATGGAATACAGGCTATTCCCTTGGATAATTCCCAATCATTAACCATTTCATTAGTATTGAACCCTTCAGTGCCTGTGAATGCCCACCAGCACTCTCCACCGCTGCACAGGCACCACTATAGGTTCTATAAGTATTGTGTGCTGAGGCTGTGCCACGTGAGGCTTTTAAGATATCCCCTAAACAGAAAATGTTCTCTGAACCTTGTTTTGGTTAAGTTCCTGGAAAGACTTATGGGGTGGGTTTTTTTTTCCTTTTCATAGAAGACGAGTTCCAAAGTGACAATTTCAGTCTTGCAGTGGTAAAAGGAATTTGAGCTTGCCCTAATAACTGAGTACTTTAGGGAAGTTTACAAAAAGTTTTGAGATAAAGATACAGATGCAGATGAGATAGATATGAGCTTTTCCAGACTTTTTAAAAGACTTAAGGAGTCTTTCAGGGGTCACATGCAATAGATATCTACTCACTGGTGCTGAAATAACAGCTTCTTTTCTCCTTTCGTTTGCAACTGAAACAGACTAAACCCCTTTCCCTCTTTCTCTGATGGCCCTTATATTCTTTTACACGTAAATACATAAGGAAACAAAATCCTTTCCAGTACAAGTCATAGGTTGATGACATACTTTTAATTGTCCTTGCTGGGAATATCAAAGCAGGCAGTGCAATCCTTCTTACTTCAGCAATAGGAATAAACCCTTGTATGATAGTTTGCTGATTCCTAGATGATCTCTCAGAAAAGATAAATGGCCAACTTTCTTCACTTCCAGTCACTGACATATTTGCATATATCAAATGAAAATACATGGCAAAATAATGATTCAAAATCAGAGATCAGTGTTCTAGTGTAGAAGGCAAGCAAAATATAACCTATGACAAATGAGATTCTACATATTTATAGTGAAACTTCTGGCCAAATTCCACTGGATGATACTGGCAGGCTGGTGTTTCAAATTCATGTTCAGTACACGATTCTTTAATTCATCCATATGGGATTCTGCATATTTATTTTGAATTAACAACACTTTTTTCAGTAATAAATTAATAACTAGTTGTAACAAAAATAATCCTAATTTGTGATGGGGTAGAAATGGAGGTAAGGAATTCTGACTCTTTGTATATTAAGTCAGTAAAATTAGCCAATTAGATAAAAATGGCAGGAAATCAGAAGGAACTAAACCCCTAGTTGTATCCAGGAGGAAATTGCAGTGCTGGAAGCTCTGCTCATGAAACTGAGAGCTTCAGCCACTGCAGTACTCAGTGTCTTTCTCTGGTTCACAGCTCCAGCTTTCTACCCCTCTTTCCACAGGTGTTTTATTTCTGGTCTGTGCACTGCAGCCACGTTAACTAATTGGTGAGATGGAAACTCTCCTTTTCCATGAAGAGGCCAATTCAAACCCCAGAGCAGGCTGGGCGAGACTGGAGTTCTGGCCCATGCTAAGCCCCTCAACCTGCACCCCTCTGCTGGGGCTGGGTATCCCTCCCACTATCCCAGCAGCACGAGTGTCGGGACAGAGCTGATGGCCAGATCCCACACAGCCTGCCGATGCCCTTGCACTCTCCCTCCTCCCAAAAGTGCCTGGCAGAGCACCCTCTGACTGAGAGCAGCACTGGCAGCTGTGGAGATGGAGGGAGAAGCGCTTGCTTGGGGCAACCCAGCTGCCCCTCTGCCTGTGCATGCCTCTATCAAAAGGTGACAGCTACAAAATACCAAGGACTGCTTTTCCTCTCCAAACTCCCTGCCTGTTGTTTTTTCTCCAAACATGCGTCCATCTGCGTCTTCCCAAGCTACGGACGTGCGGTGACATCTGCTTTGAAAAAAGCATTTGTGTGTTTGCTTCTCACGGGAAGTGGGAATTGCCAAGAAATAATTATCAAGACCCTTTGTTGTTTTTCCCTTTTTGTACCTGTTATTTCTGAGCAACCTCACCAATGCAAATCTGATTTAAGCTCACAGAGTTATGGAGAATAAGGTTCTTGAAGCATCAGAACAAATATTCTTGATTGCAGGGGTATCTATTTACTTCATTAGATCACACAGATAATCCACATCTACACTGAGCTCTCAGTGACATCACTGTACTTCCTGTGTGGTACCGAAGTTCTTAGGGCTGCTCTTAGGGCTCATACACTGTATGTGTCACTCAGAGATATTGACTGATGGACAGTTCCAAGAATTCCCAAGACAGCACTGGAGACAGAGACAAGACCATTTCTATAAACTGTTGTGGGACAGAAGCAGTAAATATGTTATTTTAGAAAAAGCTGAATCTGGTGGTTTAAGGAAAAATAGTAACAGCTTTTAAAGCAAAATTGCCAAAGTGAAATAACACCTTACCATCATTCAGATTTGGTGATTCCTTACAGTTTTGATAGAAACACCACTTCAGGTGCAAATCTTCCAAAGAAGGCAAAATGTCATCATCAACAAGCTTCTACATTTGCATAAATACAGACAAACCCTGGTGAAATGAGTCACTCTAAATACACAGTACGGGGTAGAGAGGAGAATTTGACCCACTGCATAGTGACTGTGCTTCTCAGATTTAATTAGTTTTGCAGTAGTGAAGACAACATGATGGTGAAGGGGACAGCAAAGAAGTATCCAGGTACCACTGCAGCCATTTCTGCTCCTAAGCCTGTGATGTTTCTACTGCATTCTGCACTTAGTGAGGTCACTGACGGGCATGAATCTGTGCATCATATCCTGTCCTTATCTCGGAAAGATGAAACAATGAGCCACTCCTTGCCATAAAATACCTGCCTTTCACAATTCTGCCTCTTTTTCATCATCATGATTGTTTATTTCAAGGAAGCTAATAAGTGCGAAATACTTTGTTTCCACTCTGCAAAAGATGTGGGATTTTCCTGACGAAAACCAAGCCACACAATGACAACACCGTTGATTAAAAACACAAAATCTACCATCCAATGCAGTTTATGACTTATCTCTTCTGTGGTAGGAGGGACATTATTTTGATAGTGGGGATGATAAATTATGGAAAGAAATTAAAATCTTTTATCCAAACCTTTCATATGTATCCTTAAAATAAACCCATCAGTTCTTCATTAATTTTCCTTTTTCTTTGGAGATTCATTTGTGAGTTGCAGCTCATCCTTAACTAATAAAAGTTTACTTAAACACAAGGTAACTGTAGCATGAAACATTCAAAATGATGAGAATAAAAAGTAAACAAAATTTAAATATTTTGGCTTCTCAAGACCAAAATATCTTTTCAATCACATTTAAAATCTCCTTTACATTCCCCAAAGTAAGAACTTCTGGCTCGACAGCCAAAAATACAGACTTACGGGAATGGAGTAAAATTTCATAAATATTGGTATTTATCTGCAGAAGCTCCCAGATTAGCAAGCAATGTCACAGGTTTATCCATGAAATGAAAATCTACCAAATCTTAGCTAGTAGTGGCATTATGTAGCAGGTTGGTATTAATCTGAGACAGCTATCTGGTGGGAAGAAATCATCTTTCTACAGGAGTATTCTTGGTGTTCACAAGACCTCTGTTTTAAATCACATTCCCAAAGTACTAGAAAGTAAGGGGAAGAGACAGATTTCTTCTGAGGCAGTCCTATCTCTGGGCACTAGTTGCTTTTTCTTCCAGACAGGATTACCCTGTGGGAGTTGCATGAACTTTCTTTGAAGGACACAATTTTTGTTTCAGAATAGCTCAGACTGTTCTGAGCTTCAGGTATTTTGAAAATAAAATTAAGATTCCATACAAGGTTAAAAATATTCCCTGAGCCCTCTCCGACATCAGACTGCAGAAGCTGGACACTACTGTGCTACCAATACAGTCAGTATATTTTTCAGGAGAAAAATACAAACATTGAGTTAGAACACTTAATGTAAGTTTGCTAAGTACTTTTGCTTCCTTTCTTGGTCATGGTTCTGAGAGTGTTTGTTTAAATGAGGAGGAAAATGAATAGATTCCCCAGACTTCCCTCCATTGCCAGCAAACACAGTGCTCACCGTCGTCCTTTGCATAACGTTGTGAAAAGAGAAAAATTAGATTCTCCTGTTAGAATACTTGTTGTCTGTCACTACTTTGCTTTTCACTTTTCCTATAAATGTATACTTAGGGCCACTTCAGTTTCTACTGACTTCGGTAGAAAAACGCCTTTCTGTAGAGAAACACCTTCGGTCTAAATTCTGCTCTCTCATGACCTGGCATCAATCCCAAGCTTTCCTACCATCCTGACAGCAACGCTGAGGAGGAATGGGGACATGGCAGTGTGCTGTAGGACTGCCCCGAGGGTGACAGCTTTTATTGGGGAGGTTTAGCCAACCACAGCAAAAGTGTGGTGTTGAGGAGGATGCCACTCCAGCCTCCCCCTTCTGCTGGGCTGAGGAGCTGCCTGGAAGTGGCACACTAGAAGGCTCTTTGAAGAGTGAGATGTGCACCATGCCCCGTGAACAAGGATCACATCTCGGCCCCTGCACTGACAGATCAATCCCTTTCAAAGGACATTAAAACTTACATGCAAATAAAAAAGCTTCTTTCCTAAACTTCTGGGATATATAACTTCCAAGAAGGAATTTTAATGCAATGTGCACACATCATTCCCTACCAGATTGCAGAGACAGACTTCACAGAGATAAAGACAACAGTATTAACTATGCGTTAACTTCATATCCCTCTTCAACAAATTTCTGTCTCATCCCCATGTCTCAAACATCTGTGAAAAATTCTGCCAAAGCTCTGGAAGCTGGCTAGGAACTACCAGGCATCAGGGAAAACATTTGTGCTCTGGACAGCAGGGTGTATGAATGGTACTGCTCATCTGCCTGTGGACCCCAGGCCAAGCCAGCTGTTTGACAGGACAAATTGGAAAGCAGATAGATGAGAGGCTCTCTGAGAGAGGCCTTTTTGGCACACCCCAAAACCAGCTTTTCTCCTTTCACTCCCCTGCTTTTATGCACTGCTGATACTGCTTCAGATATTTAACTTCTTTAATTTGATAAATGTTAATAAAGCAGCAAGTTGTCCTCCCAGCACTGAATTTTTTAATCATTTCTTTAGGCAGTGAGCTCACAGTCTGCTCCTTTGCCAGGGTCAGACAGCTCAGATTACACAGCCACCTTCCTGCATTAGCACCCAGGGATTTATGGAGAAAGTTTCTATTCTGCTTTGTAGTCAGTGAAAATCAACAAGACCAGCAGAACAACCAGCTTTGTTGTAATGCCCTGTTCTGAAGGGAACATTGTTTTTGATTACTCAAATGTTTTTACCTTTAATGGTTTTCTTTAAATGGCTTCATTTCATTGTGTTGTGCTTAGCTCACTGACTAATTTGCTCCGCTGAGGAAAGAAGTATCAGTTGTATATTTCTCATTTTTGAAATAAAAACAGATTAAGTTGAATTCAAATTACCCATTTTGCCAACAAGGAAGAACATAAATATTAAGAAAGCCTTCCTCATCAGTTTGAAAGCCTTTTCTTCTGTTTACAGCTCTTTTTATTTGAGCTCCGTGAACATTTGTGTCGGCAAAGCTGTGTTGGCATGAACCATACACAAGAGAGAATTTCGGGCCTGTAACAGAGTTGCTATCTCCGAATTAGATTCTTGATTAAATAAACCACATTTTGACAACCTTAGAGTTGCCTTCCAAAGGTCAAGACATTCAGCCAGAGAACAGAAACACTCTGTACAAAACACAAAGGCCTGGTCCGTGTCCCAAGGACCTTTGCTAAGCAGCACAGATCTGTGAGCACAACACAGCGAGATCAAAAGGGGAGCAACAAACCAGAAGCAGCAGCGTGCATGGTCAGATAAAGATGACTCTCTGCTGCTATTGACTCGTGTCTCTGAGTGCTGCCAAAGAAGAGTTTCCTGAGGAAGGTGAGAATAGGAGAGGGTATTTTGCTCTTGCATTGGAGTGTAACGTATTTTCAAGCACTGGTGATGATACAAGAATGAAATAGAATATGGTGAAATGTGGTGAGAACACCAGAGACACCAGAAAAGAACTTTACCCTTGATCTGGAAGCTGGAAGGTCGATGTGCAGAGGGACATTTCTCCAATTCCTTCCAAAAGAAACTAAAACTAGGAGGGCAAAGTTAGGCAAGGTAAGAAAGTTAGTTAGTAAAGGCTGTCTCCCACTGTTCTTGCAGTAGTGGGTAAGACATGTGTGAGCTCGATGTTAGCAGATGGAAAGGAGCAAGAGAGCAGACATGAGTCCAGCCTGAAACAGGAGAGCTGTTTGCTCTGGGAGCATTAGTATAAATCCAGCTGCATTTTTTCTATTTGTATTTTGTGGCTGCCAGGTTTTTAAGTGAATCATATTAACACCTTCCTGGGACCGTGCAGAGGTACAGCTGAAGCTCCAGCACCAGCAGGATGCTGGTTCTCTGCTGCCTGGGTGCTGTCCCCTCCTGAGATGGTCATTGACATCCTGACTCTCGATGAAGGCATGAAGACTGTGTCTCTTTCCAACAGGACTCCTAATTTTTTCTTTGAGATATTCACAGTATTTTGTTATATTTATTTTTCCACTGAACGTACGTGATGCTGGCTAGTGAATTTGAAGGGTCCTGGAGCTGCAGGAACTGACAGATATTCAAAGACACAGATAAATACACTGATTTTTCTGTGTGATAAAAGATCTGAAAGATATTTCAGATGTTTCACACACCCCCCCCCCCCCTTTTTTTATTAATTTTTAGTAAGAGCTTCAGAAATCATTTTGTATTACTACTCACGAGCATAACTCTTCAGAAACAGCAAGAATCCTGAGGGAATTTA
The DNA here is from genome assembly GCF_020740725.1 of Corvus hawaiiensis. Taxonomy (NCBI): domain Eukaryota; kingdom Metazoa; phylum Chordata; class Aves; order Passeriformes; family Corvidae; genus Corvus; species Corvus hawaiiensis. The sequence goes on from NC_063217.1 coordinate 71,764,240, forward strand.
AAAAAAAAAAAAAAAAAAGAAGAAGAAAGGAGCTCTGTTTTTGAATGAGGGAGGCTGTTTCAATCTGAAGCTTTCCTGCTGAGATGTGAAGTGACCAAGCTGTCCTAATGCTTCGAGCCACTTGGAATGGAAAACAGCCGCAACATGCAGGGACCCCTGAAGCAAGTAAGGCCTGTTAGCAAATGGAAACAATAGTACTGTGCACATTTCAGCTCGATGTTCAGCTGGGCTCTATCTGTGGTAAAATCTACTTTCTGCAAGTTTTTATGGCTGGAAAGTACTTGGGAGAACTTGCAGCATTCACTTTCAATTTTACCAGCCTGTTTAAGAACAACTTGTATTTATTTCCTTTCCTTATTAGTAACTATAAACATTATAGAATTCCAATTCCTGTTCGTTTTGTTTCTATAGATATATTTATATCCTTTTTTTGTTCTACACTTTCCATTCTAAATAATTCATACTCTAGCAAGCAATAGAATTACAAGATTACATGAATGCCAAGATGTGTCTTACCTGGCTGTAATATTAAACTCCACGAGTAAGGTAAAATTAATAATAGTCCATATAAAATCAATATCTTTTAACCTCACTAAAAATCCAAAACCACCAAGAAGACTGATTTGGTTTGTGCTGGTTTTTTCCTTTTGCTGGTTTTCATTCTGTATTCTCTTACCTCCCCTGAGTACTTTTAAATAGCAAAACTAAAATGGTCAGACTTTTATTCACACACAGAGATCAAGAAATTAAGAGTCAGACACTAAGTATTTAGAGGGAAGAGCTGTGATTTATCTTCTATAAAATAACAAAAATATTTTGCCTGGGACAGAAATGCTGGCAGAATAAATCAATCCACATCTGAAAGTCAAACAGCAGATTAAAAGAAGATATAAATTTATCAAAAGAGCTACTCTGATCAATTAGCAATGACATGTTTGGTTTCCCTTACGCTGAAAGCATCTGTGGTGGCAAACATTTCCTGATTTACCCTGGGTTTTCAGGGCCTTAAAGTAAGAGCAGAGGAAAAGATGTGATTTAGGGGGCCTGAAGTAGCTGTTTTCCTGTTAACACAGAATGCAATCCTGTCAATACAAATTTAATCAGCTGTGAGGTTTTCTTCACAAAATCCATAATTCAGCTGTCACAGAAAAAATAGATTTTGGCAGTTCTAAACAAAAGGCACACACTGCAAATTTAGATAACACAGTATAAATGAATCTGAAGTCTGTGTAAATGTACTGAAGTCCAGTACTGCAATACTTCTCTGCCTATGCTTTTACCTGTTAATGTCACTGTACTGGCAGTGTGTAGGTAGCATAAAATTCTCATAAAACACAGAAGCTCTTCTACATCACCAACAAAGGAAAACAAAATGGCAGAGAAAGACTATGTCCCCCCCACACAAAATCCTGCTTTTCAGTCCATTTTGCACCTCTGTGACTCAGTCTCACATGGAAAGGAGGAAAACAGCAGGGAATGTGTATATGCTCAGTGCAGGATGAACTGAGAAGCCGGGCTGCAACCTGCAAGCACTCAGCTGTCCTCGCAGGCTGGCCCATGCTGTGTCACTTTTCATTTCCTCAGGGGTGCTCGTATTACTATTTGAGCCATGAGAACACCACACAAACTTGTTTCCACATAAACATTTTACTCTGGAAATAAATAAAATTAAAGTAAATTCAATAAGCTCAAATAAAAACTGGGTTTTTTTCAAGGTTCTAAAAAGAGACCAGACTTAGAAGCCAGAAAGCAGGAATGTCAGGCACAGCCGGTAGCTCACAAGCAGCTGGAAGGAGTTTTAGGCTCATCAAGACTCTCCTTAGTATTGTTCCGTATTGGAACAGTTTAGCAAAATTATGTGCTTATTTCCATCCTGCTGTCCCCACATTCCTCACTCTTTCTGGCAGCTTTCATCTCACATGGTTTGATTCTCCCCTGGTCTAAAATCAACATGGAAGGCCTCAAAAGTGGGGTGCCACAGCAGTGAACAGGCAGGGATGAGCCAGCTACCTGTTTTCGGGGCTGAGTGGCTGAGGTTCTCCTTCAGCACGAACCCAGGCCAGCAGATCAGGCTGTGAGGTACACGCTGTGTTCAGATGCTCACATTATCCATTTGGGAGCAAAGGTGCCAAATGAGGTCTGCCACACTGTTGACAACACTCCTTCTGTCTCTCCTAGGACCTGGTACAAGCTGCCAGGAGTGAGTGTGGAACCCCTGTGGCTATAGAAAGATAGATTAAAAATCAGCTCCCTGGTGATTTAGAAGACTAAATGTAATACTAAACACAAGTGACTCACTTGATGTAGTTTTAGCTATGACATAAACTTTTTCTATAACCTAAGTCAAATCCCATAAACTTTCCATTTTGCTATAGACACCTGTAATACAAGACTAGCGACAATTATTGCTGTCCTCACTGATCTAATGGAGGGACAATGATTAATGAAAAAGCTCAATAGCGATGCAAATGATATCTGGATTCCAACAAAAATGGATTTAATTTGTCCCTTGTATTGGTTTTACAGCAGCACGTGAAGTACCAACTATGCTAAAGGCTGCAGAAACACATGGCCATGGACAGCCCCTGTCTCAGAAACCTAACGGTGTGCAACCTGCCAGCGATGAAATGTAAGTGGCAATTTCAGAAATGTAGCACCAAATGTGAAAAGACAGGTAGTTATCACAATTTGGACCCAGCAGCTCTTGTAATACTAATTTCCTGAGAAACACAGCTTCACGTTTTCAGGAAGGCAGGTTGATGCTGACTCCAAGCTATTTGATGGGAGAATCTAAAGATCCATTTCACTGATTCACTCTAATAGTTTTCGTCTTGTATTTACCAGAGAGAAACTAGTTACCAAGTATCAAAAGGTCTTGAAAGCTCCAAGTGCTCACATAAGCCAAAGCTTTAAAAAGAGATGAGGAGGCATGAATAGGCACTGTGGGGAAAACCTCTCCATGAGATTGCTGCTGATTCGGGATCAGCAATGGTACATTGGGAATACTCTCATTCAGACTCCCTTGGCCAAACAAACGTCCACACCACAGATGACTCCAGGGATAGGTATGAAAACTGAAGGAGAACATGGCAGGATCCTGAGTACGCCACACCCCTCCAAAAAAAAAATCAAATGGGATAGACAGAAATAAACCCACACACCTGTTTAACAACCTCTTTTCAATCTGACTGTTCTCATACTTTTCTTCTTGAGTATAATTAAAATGCCATGCAAACCCATTATATTCATTTAGCAGTGCTGCAGTGAGCCTTAGTCACAAGCTAATCTCTTACACATTTTCCTTTCATATTGTTCAGAACAGTGAAAATTTTGTGGTTATACCTTTAGGTCACAATATCAATGTTATGTTATCACTGTATTTACTGTTCAATTTGTTGTTGCTCTTTCACAATCAAAGATTAACATTTTCCTTTAATACCAGAATGTCTGTGCATTCCTAAAAAGCCCTGAAAACAATTTTTATGCCCACTGCATAATACTTCACCAGCTCTGTGCCACTAAAATTTTTCTCATGTGATCTATTAAAGCAGAAATTCGTATGTTCACTACTAAGATTCCAAAATATCAAGAAGTAAAATAATACCAGTTTAACAGGTACAAACCCTAAACCTCAGTAAGATAAAATTTAAAAGAACCAAACTAAGCAAAACATGTCTTGAAATTCCACATAAGATCCCCAAGACAGAGAAGAAGCAAGCATTGTTCCATTATTTAATAAGGAAATTGCAGATCATTTTGCCTGACATCAACGTCAGGGAAACTGATGGAAAGGCTGGTACAGGAAGAAATCAGTGTACAATTAAAGGATGATAGTACAATTAACGCCAGTCAACACAGAAAATTAGTTTTGTCAGGAATAAAAAAAAACTTCCTACTTTCCCATGAGACCACGAATTAGTTTGATATAGTAAACTCCTGTAAGATTTCATCACAACTCACAACTTTACAGGATTTTTGATAAAAGCCCCAGCAATGTATAGTATCAGTCTGATCCATACTAAATGGACCCAAATAATACTGAATGATCTGAAAAAAAAAATAAAATTATTGATGGAAAAAGCTGCAAATTACAAAATGTTACACAGTTATAAATAACATGAAGGGCAGGCCCTTAATATAGACCAACTAAGAACACTTAGTGAGGTCTGGCCTATATTTTAACACAGAGAAATCTAAGTTTTTCATTAAAGGAACAAAGAAAATCAGTCTTGTTTGCAAGATAGAAAATTATTTTGGGAAAAGTCACTGTGGAAAGAAAGAAACAGAACTAGCGGGCCAAAACAGACACATTCTCAGAGCAAAGCGTAGGCAAAAGTTATTCTTATTGCCCAAGGTGGATTAAACAGTGACACAGGAGCTGGTGCTACTACACCTCTCTGTGGTTTCAGAAAGATCATTACAGGGACAATGTGCTGAAAAAACAGCTCCAGAAAACCAAGGGTTTTACTGAGAGAAATGATACTAATTTGTGATGATAGGGGGCCTTCAGAAACTCCAGCTGCTAGGTTAACGTGTGAGAAGTTCAACAGAGAATTGTGGTGTAGGAGTACATAGAAATGAAAGAGTGGATGCCCAAATAGCAGTGTTATGTTCTTGAAAAAAATCTGACTAATTTTTCATTTATATAGTTTGCCACTGAGTCTCCATCTCCAAACAACCACAACTAGGAAAACAAGCCCCTTATAATTTGACTCAATAATTATCTGTAAGACTAAATATAAACCAAATATAAACCAAATACTTCAATTCAAAATCACAATTACTAGAAAATGTACTAATAAGAGCAACCGCTAATTCAAAATTACTAAGTAATTGCAAAGAAGCTCTTGTAATTGCTAAGAAGCTCTTTAAAAATAAGCTAAGTATCATGTAAATAAAGAAAAGGTTTGGTATGCCACTGAGAAGGGCCTGGAATGAAATCTGCCCTACAAATTTTCTACCTGCCCACTACCTCCTAAGGAAAATCCACCAAATCCTATGCATACATTATCCACCTACAGTTTCACCTACCTGCATCAAAACCCATCACTGCCCAGACCTGTGCCCTTCAGCAAGTCTGCACTAAGCTCGGTAAGGCCAAATACACACTGGAGGACAGGCACAGAATTTGGCATTGATAAATCGGAGAGACATACTGCAAGCACAGGATGAAATTAAAAACGTTCAAGAGCAAGAAAATGCAGTTAGGCAGAGGTAAACATAAACACAGGCAGCACCTGACTACATGGCAAGTATATGAAAAAAGGGAACAGAAAGTACAGAAGTCAACACCATCAAGCTGTTGCCAAGAAGGCATGAGCAAGGGTGACTGTATTAGCAGGAGCAGAGCTTGCAAGGAACCCAAAATACTCCTTCCACTTCACTGGGATTTGATCTGTGTTCAGCTGGATTACTTGATCCTAGCTTGCTGAGACACTGCAGGAATGGTAGAGACAATCTAGGGAATGCCCACAGTGAAAATGAATGATCAGAGGGCTGGAGAACATGATGCCCAAGGAAGAACTGAAAGATGTGGCACTACTTAGCTTAAGGGAGAGAAGGCTGAAAAAAAGAGAGAGACTTGCTAACAGCTTTCCAACTTATCCTGAGACTTCCAATAGAAATCAGGAAAAGTTACAATTTGAGCATACTGGCTGGTTTACACATCAAATGCTAATATGTTAAACTCAAATCCTAACTTATATTTTTCAGGAGATAAAGTCTGACAGTGTTTTCCAGACAAATGTCCATGTATTACAAACAGCTTTGAGAAGCTGCTGCTTTCCTGACGTGAACAATAATTTTGCCTGGTACTTTGATTGACGCAAATGCTCAATCACATTCAAATCAAAATAGGAGGAAGCTACTATTTTCCATGGCTTCCTGTAGGACATATCCACTGTTATCCCAGAGGAGAGGGTAGGTTATGCAACTGCTGAGCAGCTCTGGGGAAACATTTCCAGCAATTATTTGGAAAGGACTAAGAGAATAAACTTATAAGACATTCTCATAATTCAGTGTTTTCATCACTAAATAATAATTAGATTTTGAATGAATGGCATTTTGGTTGCTATTTCACTCTCCTTATGCAATGGAATGGAAGGGAAATGGAAACTTGCCTCACTAGTACTAGGATTCTTCCACTGCGTGTGTGCGAAAGTGCTGGCTAATAAAGAAGTGGAATAGTTTCCTCTGCCTTATCATATTCTAGCCTCACTGGCCATACAGTACAGTCCTAAACCTGATTTAGGAGCCAAAATGGACCAACTGTTTTCCAGATTTAAGAGATGGCAGAAAGATGGCCAATTCCCACTTTGTAGCAAAGCTAAATGCTGCTCCAATTCATTTAATGAATAAATCAGGCAAGTTAACAATGTTGACATCTGAAACCATTTTTTTTCTTCTTTTAAAGGGAAATGAAAAAGAATTATATTACTTTCAAATAAATTTAAATAGAGTTCTTTAATCATAAATTATCACATAACTACTTCTCCTCTGGTTACATACTTCCGTATTTATTCTTACTAATTATCCTGAGTTAGCAGCATTTCAAATTTATGTGCCTTGAGCAGACAAAAAAAATCCCCGCTTTTTTATCTCCTTACATGACAATATTTGCAAAACATCAGATGAAAGATTTCACCTAAATATTTTTTCCATCCACCAGTCCTGCAATAGCATGGCCTACTGATGGAAAAGCTTCCTGGCTTAAACACTGAGCTCTCAAGCGGCTTCTAAACTTGAACTGGACATTTTTACTTGTGTGTCATTACTACAAGGCCTTCTCAGGTTTAGAGCTACTCCACATCAATTCTATCTTCTGAGCTGTGGAAACAGACTGGAAAGCTGGGCGAGAGCTAAGATACATGGAGCTTTTTCAGAGCACTTTGGAAGCCAAAATTATGGAAGACTTTTTCCACTTTGAGCATTCGTTTTTTGTTATGCTTGGCCTTCATCCCCTCCTGTCACCTTAAAAATGAAAACAACATGTTCATTATTATTCATGGAAAATCATTGGATACGGAGAAGGTATCCCTTTTTCCCCCCAACTGTTCAATTTTTATTTCTTTTGGGAAAGTAAATGCTATTCTTTGCTTGGGTAGCAATCCTTTGAACTGTTGCTTTGCCACTGACTTCACAGGAAGATAATAATTTGCATTGGCTTCACTGGTTCTTATCCGTAAGCTAAATAAGGGCCCCAGCAGCAGCAGCTGCACCCATGGGTCCCAGTTCCTTGGGACATGGAATACAGGGATGCTGGCTGCACCTCAGCTGGCCTGGCATTTAATGCTACATGTTTACAGTGCTCCTTGGTGCAACCTCTGTTCTTGACTGGGGCGTACTGGATGTTACCACAGGACAAATGCTTATTTCTATTAGTGCTACTCCTAATTACATGAAATGAGATGCTATCTATTGCAGCTGACATAATTGCATTGACCATTACCTTGTTATTCTCCTATGAGACAGAGAGAAAATACTATCTTACTTTTTAAATACCAGTAATTAAATTATATATTTGTATTTCTCCTTTTGTAAACAAACTCCTTCTGCCTCCTTACAGAAAAGATATTTCCACGAGTTTGGTCCTTCTTGTTTTTCCTGTCTAGGTCACTTCTGATGATTCTGCAATTGCTTTTTGAGATTGGATGAGCAGTACTATGATCAATATTCCACATAAGACCATTCAGGGAATGGCATTTCAGTTACTTATACAATCTGCATTCTATAATTGTATGTTTTACATTACTGTTTTACTTCAGCATTTTAATATGGTGTCATTTTCCAAAACCTCTGCCTAGCTTAGGAGCTTTAACTGCCATGTCTACTGTAGCCTCGGAACCCTTTTTCTGAAATGAAATGGTTAATGCAGAAATCTGTGATTTACACAACGGGTTTATTTATTTTTTTCTAACATGCCACTCTTTCCAGGTTTTGGCACTAAACATCTGCTTCATTTACTGCCATGTTGTCTGTTCATGCAGTTTGCTTGGTAATTCTGTATTTCCCTGCTGAAAGATTTGTCTTTGCCTTGAACAGCAGCTTGACTCATGCTGCGTGTAACTGGCTTATGTTTTATCTTCACATTTGCTCTCCGGTCACCATGCACAACATTTCCCCTGAGATTCTTCTTATAACAGAGTAATATTCATGTAAAACCTCCCTTTCTGTGTGCCTCATATTACACACAAACTCTCACAGCCAAAAGACACACGTGTCCAAGTGAGTGCTACACACAGATGTGACACAAAGACACAGAAGATAGAACTTTTCCCTTGAGCTCATGGACAGGCTCTTAAGGCCTTTGCTGTGAAGTTCCTGCTGCAGCCCCTTCTCAAGGTGCAGAATCCCACCTCTCTATATACAGGACATATATCTCTGTATCAGGAATCTACAGTCACCTGAAAGGGGGTTAAGAGCAGCAGAAAACATTTCATACAATAGCTCTTAATTGACTACACAGGAGAATAACTTTCAAGACTCTGTATATTCCCTTCCTCTGAAACATTCTGCTATTTGTTATCTTACCTTCAAAGACACTGCACGTGTGGCAACACAGGAAGCCATTGTTATGCATCAGACTTTGTGAAAGGTGTATTGTGAATGCAGAACATAAATTATCATAGATGTGTGCACATCATAGAATGGAACTACAATACATGAAAGCGATGCTCAGTGTTAACCAAAATTTCAGTCACAGCTGTCTAATTTTGAGAAAGTAGAGGATGTGTGTTGAGCATCTTCAAAGCTAGACTGTGCTTATTCAGTGTCTAAAAGGGATCTAACAGCCGCACTGTAGGCATGAAGGACTGTAAAGCCAGGGCTTTAGTACTCATATCCAGGTTGAGGTCTGTCAGAGATCACACACTGACACCCGACAGCAGAACCCTCCGAACTGACACTCGATTTACCACTTTTTCGAAGCAGGCGGGGCCGCGGCGGAGGTGGAGCCGGCTCTGCCCGCTGCGGGACCGGCAGCCGGGCCGGAGATGCGCTGAGGTGCCGCGGGCCAGGCTTTCTGCTGCCCGCACACCTGGGAGCGGGGCGTAGGCGGGGGGTGGGAGCTCAGGGCACCGGCAGCTGGAAGCGGGCCGGGCCAGGGGAAAGCAGCGCCGGTAGCCGCGGCAGGAGGCGGCAGAGCGGCGGCGGGAGCATGGAGCGCTGCTCTCCCTCCCCGCCGGAGCAGGAAGCGGTGGAAGCGTGGCTGGACGATCACGGCGACTTCACCCGCTCTTACTTTGTTAGAAAAGCTACAAGGTAAGAGACCGGAGCGGCGGCGGATAGAGGCAGTTCCTTTCTTTCCACCAAAACCTCGTTCTTTCCATTTCACTTTGCTGCCTCCAAAGAAAATAAAAAGAAGCGACTCCCACCCCGCCCCGCCGCCCTCCCCCCCCCCCCCCCCCCCCTCCACCCCCGCCTCGAACGAGCAAGAACTGAAACCACCACGCAGCAGCTCGGCTGCCACCGAGGGGCACATGCGGCTCTTCCCCGCGGGCTCTCGCCTTCAGCCCCCGGCCCGCGGCCACTCTACGGCGGGGAGCGCCCGCTCGGCACGGCGAGCCGCTCAGTGAAGCTGTCCCAGCCTCGGAGCTCCCTGCCTTAGACTTTTAGTTACTTGTGTTCTCCTCGGTTCAAAACAGACATGGTCAACTTCTCGTGAGTAGCAAGCAACTATGTATTTCCCCGCCCTGCGAAGTAGGTAGAAGCCTCAAAGGGCATCTGCTATCTCGGGGAGGGCGGGTTGTGTCAGTACTTAGTCATCTCAAAACAAAGCGCTGCTCTTCAAGAGCTCCGTCACCCTGTGGGTTCGTCACCTTTTTTGACATGAGGGCGGCCCCCGGAGCGGCGAGGGCTACGGGTTAAGTGCCGAGGGAGCTGACGAGCCGTGCGCGGTACATTCGAGACCGGAGCTCCTCCCGAGGAGGAGGGCGCAGAGCCCGTCCAGCCGGGTGAGCGGCTCTGGGACGCTGCGCCTTCCCCCGGGAGGGAGGCGGGGGTGCAGCCCGGGCAGGGCGGTGGGCAGGGAGGGATCCCTGCCCGGATGAGCGGGGTGCAGCGCCGGGCAGGGAGGGATCGCTGCCCGGGGAGCGGGCGCGCTGCCGGCAGGGGGCGGCGCGGGGCCGGTGGGCGCCGCCGCTGCTCTGGGGCGGCCGCTCCGCGCTCGCCCCTTCTCGGTGCCGGTTCCTGCGAAGAACCCAATATTGAGGACCTGAAGAACTCGTCTGGGCATTTCCCCCCCTTGGCTTGACATGCTGCCTTTTGGAGATAAGACGAGGTATTTGCTCACTGTTGTCACACACTTCAACAGCGGGACTTCAAGTTGAATTGGAATAAATTCGGCTATTTTTAGAAGTGGGGTCAGGTTTCCATTTTGAATATTTTCCGATAAACAAAGCAGTGGGGATACAGAGCCCGGGCGATCTGCAGTATATCTTAGCGGGAGCTCGGGTTAGTAAGTCTTGCGGTTGGCTCCTCGGACGCGCCGTCTCCGCGGGCTCGCTTGCTCCTCTCTCCGCTGCGCTCCCGCTCCCGAGCCGCTCGCACCATCTGCTCACCGCTGCTGGTTTGCTTCTTTCCCGAGTCACTTAGCAGGGATGGATGCATTCTGAATGAGGTTTTGCTGCTGCTGCTCCTCTCTGCATGGGATGGGGCGGTAAGAAGAGAAATCCCCATTAATAATTGACTCGCCAAGAGCTAGAAAGCTTCAGGGGTCACCTGCTTGCTTGTGACCATCTGTCAGACAGTCCCCTTTCTTCTGCTGCTGCTTCCTTAGGTTCATTTAACAGGAAGAAAAAAATGCCTTTAGAAATGTCTTTTAAATGTTAGTTTGTTTTTTGGGGGTTTTTTTTAAGGCTGTGAATAGGTGCAGGATGTATAGATGGAAGTAGTTAACCTTGATGCTCTCCAGAACACTAGTACATGGTGTGGCACTGAAGGGCAGCTTGTTTGCCCAGGAAATAGGGTGTTAGCAGGTTTGAGAAGTAGCATTTTCCTAGTTCAGCCTGTCACACTTTCTTTGGAAACTGGATGTAGTATTGGACAAATAGGAATACTAATTAATAGTAACCACTGTGTCAGATTTCTTTTACCCATGGGCAGGTTCGGTTAGACTTTTTTTTTTTTCCATGCTGAGGCACAGTTTTGTGTTTGTACCATTCTGAAAAAGGCAGTAGTTCAGAAAACACAATTCAGTCGAGTCTCCGTGATGGCGATGCCTCTGCAGTTAGAGATGGGTTTGCAGGAAAACTGTTGACTTTTGAGTCCTTGCTTGGCAACAATTCTGTGATGTTTTTGAAATGATGGAAACATTGCAATTGTCTCAAAACTCTCTTCTCTGCTGTCTTGCATGGAATGTTTTTTAGTCCTTATTGTATAAATAGAAAACTATATATAATAAGGAATACCTATTTTATGTGTAAGTTTGTATTTGAAAAGACAAATGACAAATTACTTGACTATGTGGGTTCAAAGATGATAGCATGTAGAGCTAAGTAGTTTGAAAGAACTGCTGTACTTTGTAAAGAGGTTTAATGCTTCACTTGGTAGTGTTATTTAGAGCTTGAAAAGAGAAAACTGTAACATCTAATACCATGCTTTGTTTTAGCTGAATCTTTGTAGAGCAGCTAACACTGAACAAAGACTATGCTGTTAATGTTTTGCTACTTAGCATTATATTTACTCCCTGAAGTAAAGCAGTGTTCCTTGAGCTAGTTTCAACTCTTCTAATCAGAATTTACTGCTTCTCTTTTTTTTTTTTTTGTTTTGTTTCATAATATACCAAAGTTCTCACAGATCCTGAAAGCAATAGACCAAGAAGTTAGTTAATTTAGTATCTTGCGGAGCACAGAGGCATATTCAGCTGCACGTTGTGAGGCACAATTGCTAATGGATAGTTTCTGTATCTGTTTCTCAAATATTTCTGCATAGGAATAGAAAAAGATCACCAGCTCCATCACTTATGACTGTATCATACCAGCCGTATTAATGATCATATTAATGAGCTTTGAGTTAGAACCTAATTTAACAATTTTATAATGAGTGTTGAATAGTTCATTTATTTTTTTCTCCAATTAATTAATTCCCTCAGTGTTTTATATGGTAGTTCTGTCAGTAATTTCCACACACAAAGAAGTTTTAGTTAGGTGTCTAAATAATACTTATAATATGTATGCTTTGTGTGGTGTTACACCTGCAGATTTTTTAAAGTATGGGGTTAGGGTCCTTATCTCATATAATTGAATAGTTGCCCCCGATCCAGTTTGCATAGGGCAGTTTGATATCAGTATCTGTTGTCATGGTTTAAATAAAAATTGTATTTTCTGGCAAGGTGGCACTTTAAAACGTGTTTCTTTCTATTCACAATTTGTTCATAAAGTGACAACTGTTGAAGTCACTGTGTTCCCCAGTCCATGTTCTGGATTCTTGCAGAGAAGGGCTGCAGGTCTGCTTAACAGGTGTGCACCTGCATTCCTGTCTGCCCTACAATGTGTTGTACAAGATGAGCACATTGCAAGGGCTTACACCTCGTATTTTGATCTGCAATGCCTCGAGGTTGGTAGTGTCTGCAGGAAGGCCACATCCTGGCCTCTTTCCAGGCTGGGCTGGCTTTATGGATATTCTCTGATAACACTGCATTGATTGAACTCCACCTGTGCAGTGCGAGGCTACAATTCTACTTTAAATCCTTCCTCCTTTTAGTAGGTGAACAAACTGGGATCCCATGAGTAGGAAGGTATGGAATCACTTATTTATTACTTTATTTCGTCCCAGGGAGACGAGTGCTATGTGGAGACAATATAAATAGCTGTTATCTATGAGGTGCTGTTCCAGGATGATCAAAGTGCAGCACAACAAATGGGAAGTGTGTCACCAGCACACTCGGGGACGAGATGAATTTGGCTCACTCAGTGAGACTGTACTGGCTGACAAAACTTCTGGCTGGAGTTTGGTACTGCACACCTAAGGGTCATGAGTTTTTAAATGCCAAGCTCTGACAAAATTTAAGCTTTTTTTTTTTCCCCAGCTCTTGTTGTTTTTCCCCTTCCAAAGTTTTCGAATTGTCTATCATATTCTGGCTTTCCAGAAGCAGAAACATTTTCAAGTAAGGCAATTCTTCTTTGTTTCTACAACTATAGTTGTTCTAACTAGATGCTATAAAGGTGTAGTCTGCAGGGTTTTGGGGGTTTTTTGGTCACATTTATGGCTAAATTCATTACCCTTTTTGTCTTCCTGAAGTTTTATCTTTTTATGTTCTTTTAAAAGAAAACAAGCCATGCATTGCCATGCTCAAACATCGCACTTACTTCAACCCACTATGGAATATTTCTGTATTTCTGACTTCCTGTTTGTCCCTACTTTTAAAAATACAGGAGTGATTCTCTCTTAGTGCTCTTTGCACTCAGAAGACTGCCAAAACAGCCAAGGTAAAATTTCTCCTCTCGATTAGAGGTAACTGCATTGTTACAGGCAGTCTTTGTCTGATTCCCTAAAAGTATGGTGTGACGAAAACAAATTATTGACCCAAATCTTGTATGCCTTTCAGTGGAAATAAGATTATTTTGTTATAAGTACATCTTGGCTTATTAGCAGGTTTGAGAAATATTTACAAATGAATTTAGGTGGGGTTGTATTTGGAAAAATAAATGTCCTTAACAGCATGGTATTTCACAGTGCTTCACTGAGGATTCCAGAACTGATGTTTACTGGGAAACTGTGCTAAAATTCAGATATTGCATTACTTGAATATATCAATTACATTCATTACTTTTAAAAAACTCAAGCACAGTTGTTTGGGTTTTTTTTTTTTTTCTTCTTGATGGCTGGTGGACAATCAATCTGTAATGTGCTGCCTGCGGTACTACATTACTCAGGACATTTGCCTTCCAGTCTCTGTCTAGAGGACTTTTAAAAACGTTGTTCAGTTTGAGCCAGCTATCTGAAGTGTCGTAATATTACGTGTCATATGCATTCTGTGCATTGGGAATGCATGTGTGCTTAAATTTTTGTAATTGAATGAAAATTCTGATTTTCAAAGAGCTGTTGGAGGTTTTCTGCACTGAAATGTGCTGTGGCCTATGTTTTTCTTTAAAAGGTATTGCATACAAAAAACGTAATAATCCTAAAAATGCACAGGTATGAGCCATATGCACTCCTAACATGACCTTGCTAAGTGGACAGTGGGCTTTGAACTTCCATGATTGATTCAACAGCTTTCTACTGGGGGCATAGAATCCTGTGCTGATGGTTGGCATATGCTGAAAGGGTGCTTGCTTTTCTAAGTTACCCAGCGTGAAGCATTTACAAGAGGGCTGCAAACCCACTGATTCTTGGGACCATGGCTTGAAAACCACAGGAAGCAGTGGTGTCAATGCAGGGGATCAGAGTATTTTCTCCCACCTACTTGGTTTTATTGGATGTTTACTGAGCTTTTCTGAGAACTGAGTACAGGAAAAAAAAAATCAATTTCTGTGAAATCTTGGAAAGTTTTCTTGTTGGTGTAATGATGTTCATAAATACTTATAAATAATGTATCCATATCCTCCCTTATGCCTTTCTTGATAACAGCAAAGTTTTAAGATCATCCCAAAATATTTTTAACTACTGATGCAAAAAGCATTCAGGAAGGTAAGGAATGTTACCCGTATTCATCAAGTTGTAAACGTGATTGAGTACTTCTGGCATTTGTTGTTGGAAATGAAGTGAGGTGTGTGCTGGCGTATTTTGGAAACAATCTCTTAAACAGCAATTACTGTAGACTGAAGAAATTGTCATTTGAGAAATGATAAGAAACCACTTACTAGCCATTTACATCTTAAATTCCCCCAAAGCTCTAAACTGAACTTCTACACAGAATTTTTGGTGTGAAGATGAACTAGTTAGCAGAAACTGAGAGGCTACAAGGAGAATGTGCTTTTACTCAGTTCTGCTTGCCCTAGGTGATAAAGAAACAAACAGGTTTGCACAATACATTAATTAAAATACACTGGTAAACCTTAGAGGATGGGTAGAAAGTAAGATGGAGTGAAGTACTCTGACAGTTAACATCCCTTTTTGCCTCCTTCTGTTTCAGGGTAACTACTACCATATAACAGTATAGTTTTGATAATGCCAATAGGCATTGAAATCTCATTTCCATCGTTGGGTGGTTTTTTGGCTGTAACTGGGCAGATTTTAGAGAACAGGGTCAAATTTCTGGCAAATGGGGAGAAAAGTGGAGCTGAGGCATATATTGCCACTGCAGAAGACTCAAGAAAGTTCAATATTTCTTTGATTTCTAAATTGTAGAGGTTCATGCAAGTTCTGTGTTAGGTATCTGCTGCAGAATCCTCTTGTGAGGAGGATTTAGGCAATACATTCTTGACTTGAACTAATATGCTACCACCTATTATCATTTTCCCCATTAAAGCATTTTGGTTTTGTCGTGGAAAAAATACATTTAATAAAACCACAGTATAGAAGCATTTATCTTCCTTACTGGCAAAGAAACATACATAAATTTACATGGAATACTTTCTCATTTATATGATTTACTTGAAGAAAACTATATTAAAAAAAAAGGTTTTAAATACAAAAGGAGCTATTTGTGAAGTGCCAGAAAAGAAGCCCATCTCAAATAGCCCTCGTGGATAACACAATGGTTGTGATTTCACATTGGGTCTGGCACTGAAAATATAGCCACAAAATATATTTGCTTAGTAAAGGATATATCTTTTCCCACTTATTTGTGCATTATGGAGAGCTCACCCCAGCAGAGAGAGCCGTCCCAGAGCCTCTGCACCACTTAAGTCATACTTAACCCCTGGTTTAGGAATTTAAGGGGAACTGAAGTTGTGCCGAAAGCTTAGGTGAGGTCTCCAAGCAGGTGTGACCTTACCTCGTAATCCATCTTTCACTAAAAGTATTGATATTGCTTTCCACAACAAAATCATTTGGTACCTACTTATTTTTAATTTTTTTTTTTTTTTGAGTTTGGAGCAAGAAGCAAACATATAGAGGAGAAATAAAGGTCATGTTTTAGAATTTGAACTTTAATCCCTGAGGATTTATTCTGTCTTTCTTTATAGTGCAAATAGAAAGTCTCTTCTGTGGAGGAAAGGATTCTTGTAAAAAGTGAAGCTTGCATTTAGGTTATTAAAGAAAACTTGAAAATAGCCAAGAATAGCCTGTCAGTGTTAGTTTTCCAATTTGAGTACTTTTGCTACAAATAATAAAGCAACCTCTGCCCTCTATTAAAAAGAGCATTTAGACAAGATTAAAATTTCATCATTCTAAAAAGTTATTTCTGTCTCTCATGAGCATAGTTTGAATCAAGAATTCATGTTCTAAATTAAGAACTGTATTCAAACAGAAGTCATTTGTACCACTTGAAATGTTTAAAGCTAAATGTATGCTAATATATTTGACCAAGTTGGGCTAAAAAACTGGCAGTGTCATACTTCATATTCCAGAACTGCTTGCCTACCACTGTGAGAAATGGCATCTCCACTAACTATAATTGGGAAGGGTTTAAGAAAAAACAACTATTGTTTTTGTAAATCTCCTCTTTTAGTCAGTTTGAAAACACTTCTATCAGTTTACTGTTTCCATCTAGTGAGGCCTTATACAATTTATTTAAATATTTTCACTGCTAGGAAAGAGACAAAACCACTTAGAATGTGACTGTGAAATAGGACGTGCTAGAAAGAAAATGGGAAGGCAAGTGTAATATCCAAATGGCTTTGCATTTCAAACTCATTTGCTAAAACATAATAGTTTTAGAGTTTTTGCTAATGCTTCAAATGATTTCCATGTCTAAATTATGTCAAGATGCTGGAGAGAAATTCGAAGACATCTAGTGGTTATTTTATGGAAGGCAATTGAGAAACTAGTTACGAAGTTCAGCTTGAAATATTGTTGATTTCAACACTGGCAGGGTTAGGCCACAGGAATTCAGACACTTGAAAGCTGGCATTTTCTAGCTGGCAAGTTTGTAATCCCTCTCTTAAAGTGTGTTATCAGTAACTGTTGGTTTGAATGAAAAATTAGCAGAACAGACCATGCAACTACTAAAACATTACGCATTGTATATATGAATGGTTTGTGAGCAACAGAGAAAATGGGGAATTATTTGCTGTTTCACTGGAAGCTTCTTATCGCTGTGTTCTGTTACAGAACTGCAAGTGTTATGCATTCTTTGTGCAAGATAAGTAACATACAGTTTTTACTGTCACTGTTGCATCTCAGTGTTACCTTTGCATTCTGTTTTTTGCACATTTTCTCCAAAGGTGCCAAGCAGTTGTGCTGAACGGTCACATTGGTGTGTTCTTACATAGGCATCGTGGTTATATATGTGTAAACAAGACAATCACAATCTGGCTGTTAATATTTAAACATCTTCACTGGGTTGGGGTTCTTTTTGAGAAGTCTGCTGTGTACTTTGAAGATAATCACAGTGAAGCAAAGATGGGTACAATAAATTATTTAATATTCCCAGTGTATGAGTAGAATAGTGATTAGTGTTGTCAGTGTGATTTGATGCATATGGCACAGGAAATACAGAAAGGTTCTCTTCAGCTCTACTTGTGCCCTCCTGCATGACCTGGCTCAAGACATATTGCCTGTGTTTTCTCAACCATCTTTCATCATGATTTTCTATTTTTATTGCCTATAAATACTGAAAACTTCATGCTCTAGGGACAGGTCTACCTTCTGTGCAGCATTTAACAAGTTGGGGCCAAAGGAGTCTTTCTTAATTCCCCTGAAGCGCACAAGGTCTTGTGAACTGCAGATTATGTGTGCTTGTATATAAGCAGTGATAGAGGGAAGAACCATGCCATTTTTTTTTCTTCAATGTTTTGCCTGCCATTGCATTTTTATCCTCTTCTTAGCACTGTCTCTTCAAGATTTCTCTCCCATTTTGTCGTCTGCTGATGAAGTCACCAGCCAAATTCAGCTGTCACTGCTGTCATGTTTTATAGAGGAAAGATCGGATTTGGCTGATAGAAAGGACTAAAAAATGGTTACTTCATATTCTACTATTCCTGTTCATGAACTCTGGGATAAATTACAGCTTTCTTGAGTGAAGGTTCATATTAAAGGATCATATTGCAGTAAAGGAGGCATGCAGGTCATGAGGAATGGATGCTGTAACTCCTCAGCATGCAGTGATTGCCACGGTGGGATAGAGACACTGCGTCAAGTTTAACTGTCTGCATGGATCACTATGGATCCGTATCTGCTCCTGCAACTTCTAAACTACAGCCAGGTCTTGTCCTTACAGTCAGCTCTTGACAATGCCAATGCTTCCTGAATACTGTTCACATGAATAGTCACAAGTGTTTGTTTCTTCCTGCAGTCCTTTCAAAATGACATCTTAATTGTACATGGCACTCATTGCTAATTTCCAGGAACCTCACTTGTGGCTCAGGACATGTCTGGTGTCAGATATCTGCTGAGCTAATTCTGTGCTATGAGACTACTTGTGTTGGTCATAATAATACCCTTCTTGTCATGCATTGTTAAATAGGACTGAGTGTCAACAAGCAAATTAATGTCAAGACACTGAGAGATTTTAAATAGAGTTAGAATACGTCAGCTCATGCGAAATGCTGGTTCTTTCACCCGTGTGTGTAACTGGGTGAGTAAAAGGAGCTAAATAGTTTCCTTGTTAGAAGAGGCATTTGGTAAAGGTCACTGAACACTGTTCTTTTTCCAGTTGAATTTGAATGGCTTTCCTGTTGCTCAAAGTAAAATGCTTAAATGGTTTGAAGTTGAAAACGATGCTTTAACCAGTTTAGTTAAGGGTTTGTTGTTAATCTAAAGAGCTTTCTGAGAATCACACACTATGTTGGCAAGTTACTGAACCATCATCCAAGAGACATTAAAGGACAAGAATATCTTACTCATAATTATGCAGCTCCACGTATAGTTCTGTTCTGTTCAATGTTTAAGAGCTTCATAAAGAGTGCAGATACCCAACAAGTAGTCAGTTCTTGTTAAACTTAATTCCTTTCATGTGAAAGGTTTTTCAGCTATGGTCCACATCCCTCAATAACCTTCATAAGAAACGTATGCTTATTTTACGCAGTAAAAAAGCAAGAGGGTAAAAAATTAATAATCTCACGGCCACCTGTTTGAGAACAGGTATTAGAATTCAGAGTACATTGTTCTTACTGATTGCTACTCCTACACCATTAAGGCCTGGAGAAATCATAGAACAACACTGCAGAATAAATAAAATGACAGGTTTCAACTGATCAAATTTCTGCTTTAGCTTTTGCTTTATGCATGAAGGGTACAGGATTATTTCTCTGCCTTGCATCTTGTATCAACACATCCACGTATGAAAATTCAGTGTAAATCAGGAGAAGGGAAAATGATAGCTTTTTATATTCTCCTTTCCTCAGGAGTAAGTAAGCAGTGAATCAGATTGCTCTGCAAATTGCTGTTGCCCAACAACAGTACAGGCTCATGCCTGTGCATTTTCAATTACATGGCTTCTGGGCCTCATCATTTGTTGGAGAACGCCCTCCATCTGGTACTATGTTATTACTGTGACTTTTCGATCTTACCTTCCATTAATGCCAGTCCTCAGTGCTCAGAAATCAAGTCAGCACACACATGAATCTGGGTCAAGCCACCAATCTTCTTTAAAACTATCAATTATTCTATACCTACCTTCTTGTGTCTGAGGTTTAAAGGCATCCAGCTGGCATTTTCAGGTTCTTTTCTGCAGCCTTAGTTCTAGACGGTAGTTTTGTTTTGGAGAAGCTAAAATTTCCACGTAATTTTTTATTTTGAGGAGATCAGAGTAAAACAAAAAGGAGCCCTATATAACACATGTGCTGACAAGAGTTACCAGCACTGATTTTAGAGATTGTACTGTATTTACATACAGATTTTTGTATCTTTAGCTTTTTAATTTTCTTCAGGATATTTTTGGTCATTTTAATCAAAAATTTTTACTCTTTCTCATTCAGTTAAATAAATGAAAATACCAAGTGCTACCAAGTGCTAGCTTCTTATTTTGACTCTCACTGAAACAGCTTTTGCAAATGTGACACTGTCCTATGCAAATCATATTATGCATTGCACTAATAAATGGTCACAGTCTCCACATGTAATGTTTATCCTGTTTAAGTACTGTAAAGTAATATTGTTAAAGTCAAATTTCTAATAATAAGTTAATTGTTCTTTGCTTCAGTGCAAGAAACACTTGGCTAAAGTAACTCCACAAAAAATTGGCATCACTGCTTTAATAAAGAACAATCATTGGTAGTTTTTAATAATTCAACTTTTTATAGTATGTTTGCCTACAGTTGAGGTCTCCACAGGATATGTGATTGAAAAAACTCTTTCAAACTTTCCTAACAGAAGTCAAATAAGTTTGTTTTTGTGAATGGCTTGCTATTAAAAATAATATTGTTGGACTTTAGATTTTAATTGATCACTTTGCTTTGAATTAATGGTTAATTGTGCTTGCAGTATTGCATCCTACAACAAAGATAAATTGTGCTGTAAGGAAAATAAGATTGTTGTACAGTGCTTTTCATATGTAACGTACACCAATGCGTGTAACTGATCAGTGGCTGACTAACCTGACTCAGTTCCATGGTTTCATTCAGCTTCACTCTCAGAATTCCTGTGGTCTGCTGAAAAAATAAAAAATATCCCAAATTTAAAACATGACCACCATGAAAGGTTTCCAAAAGATCAGACTTGTTAATAGGATTTTTGCTGTTCCTAGGCTCGTATCTTATGTAATACAGCAAAAACCCATTTCTTCTGAGAGTAGGGCATGTGCTGTGAGGAGTCATCAGCGCTGAGCAAGTGAAACAAAAAGCCCTGTGTATAAAAAAATCCAACCAAATAAAAGACAAAAAGAAACCCGAACAAAAACCCCTCCAATTTTGAACAAGAAAATATTATAGTGATAAAAAAAGTATATTAATGTTATGACAATATACTGTATTTAGTGAGGACATTATTAGGGCTGGCTTCCTCATACTAAGTTAATTTGAGAAACACGGTTAAATACTAGAGATGCATGGTATTTTTTAATTGGTGATGAACTCTTAAAAATACAGTTTTAGGGTTATTCAGTATTTGGGGTTGAGTTAGACAATGAGCGTCATCTGCAAGGAAAGGAAATAGGGGAGATGCATGAAAACAGTCTGTTCTTTCACTATTTTGAAGGGGGTTGAATTGGAAATATTCACGTTTCCTTGACGGTTTTTAAACAAAACTTTTATGCTTTGAGTCCAACCAGCATTTTTTATTAACTTGGAGGGCAGGGGAAGCTTACTTAAAAACAGTATATTGGCGACAGAAAAATAGGAAGGGCTTCAGGTGATTGACAGAGAGAATTAAAGTTCAAAATTATCTTTTTAGAGGTTAGGAACAGAAAGTTTTGTCTTCATATGAATATATATATGTGTCTTGTACAGAAATGGAATGGGAAGGACTGGAACTTTTCAGTCGCAAAATTATGGTGTAAACTTCTGATCTGCATTCTGAAAGCCACAGTGTAAGTGGTCCTCCTCTGCTCTATTCATAATTTCCTCTAGGCAAAAATAGCTTCCTTTTTTATGGGGCAGAAAATGTTAGTGCTTAATCTGGGCTAAGTGCTGCGTAAAATTGGAGAATATTGATACAGAAGAGCCTAAAGGTGCTTCAACGTCCTCTGTGTGAAAAGGTTTAGTTATCCTCTTCACAGTGTCAGCTTCCATTGTGCGTTAGAGGATTTTCAGTTCGCATCATTCACTGTATTTTTGGTTTTGTTTTACAGAGAAATGGTTAATGCATGGTTTGCTGAGAGAGTTCACACCATCCCAGTCTGCAAGGAGGGAACCAAGTCCCAGAGTGAAGCCTGTGCCTGTCACCAGCCTGCTTGTGCTGAGACCACCAACTCTGGGACACCAGCGAGGAAAATCTCTGCTTCTGAATTTGACAGACCCTTAAGGCCTATTTTTGTCAAGGACTCGGTAGGAGCAGTGAGCTTCCTCTCTGGCTCTGACAAGAAGGAACAGATGCCTCTGCAATCTCCAAGGATTGAGACCAGTGCAGGGGATCAGTGTTCAAGACTATTAGAACTTGTCAAAGATATTTCTAGTCACTTAGATGTCACAGCGCTTTGCCATAAGATCTTCCTACACATCCACGAGCTGATCGCAGCCGATCGCTATTCCCTGTTCCTGGTATGTGAGGACAGCTCGAATGAGAAGTTTCTCATGAGCAGGCTGTTTGACGTGGCAGAAGGATCCACCCTGGAAGAAGCTTCCAACAACTGCATTCGCCTGGAGTGGAACAAGGGCATTGTGGGTCACGTGGCAGCCATAGGGCAGCCTCTCAACATCAAGAATGCCTATGAGGTAAGCCAAGGAAATTTGTCTTCAGCAATTCTTGAAAAAAGAAGAAGCCACATTAGCAGCTGCTGGAATGTTGTCATTTTAGTCCCTGTATTTGGAGCCATATTGACTTAAAGTGGTCAAGACGCAAACCTGACACCATGGTTTTGGTTATAATATACGTCTACAGACACATGTGCATACAGAAACATGAAGCAAGGACTAAAAAAATCAGAGTTCTATTGAGGTGATTATTCAGAGTTCAATATTGAGGTGAATAAATGAAACAAGCAATCTGATAAAAGCAAAACCACTAACCACATTCATGAAACAGTGTTCCTCTGTGGGCCCATCTCTCTCAGTTTATTTCTGTAATTTCTTGATAAAAGTTAAACTGGGGATGGTTAATCCATCAGTATTTTATTATAATGATGGTCTAGGCTCAAAAAAAAGGCTTCTCCTAGGGTTTGGGTTCTTCGTTCTTTATAGAAGTTGTCTTCTACTGGCACTCATGTTCCACACAAACGCTTTTTTGTTCTTAATACACCAATAGTAACGACTTTATGTAATTCTTGGCTAGCAATGGAACCTTTGTTATCCTGGGTAACAGTCAAATGAAATATTAAACTTCTCTTAATCTATAAGCCAAGGAAGAAAAAGAACTGGTCTTTAGGCTAGTAGTCTAATAACTGTATTTTTTCTTGTCTCAGGATCCAAGATTCAATGCAGAAGTTGACCAGATCACAGGGTATAAGACTCAGAGCATTCTCTGTATGCCAATAAAGAATCACAGGGAAGAGGTAAGTTGCAATCTTGGGATCACTTCATGTAATACCATTTCCAGTCATGCTGATGCTTTGAACTTTCCTTAGCTGGCAGTCATCATCTTCCAGTATAAAACCATCCTTTTTTTTTTTTTTTAAAGACTGCTTACATTTGTTTAGACTGTAATTTTATCTTATCTAGTTCAGTAATGTAAGCCAAAGGGAACTGTCAGGAAGAGTTTAATCCCAGATGCAGCAGTAGAATATATGTATTTAACTCTAGAAGTGCTGTTTCTGCTTCCTGTACTCAGTATCTGTCAGCATTAAAGTTCTCTGCACACTTACTGGTCTATCTCAAATTGTGATTAAGTTACTGTACTTCAGCTTAGCCTGTATCTATATTGCTTAATTCAGAGGGCACAAACTCGTTTTTATCATTGTCGAAAAACCTGATTATTTTTACACTCTCTTAACTCAACATGGTTCCTAATTTATTACTTATGAGCTAAATCTTTGACATCAGGCATTGAAAAACACATGGTGTTGATGTGATTCAGAAAAGTCATCCTCAAGTCATAACTTAAATCACTCCTAATTTGAAACAATGCTAATCTGCTCACTGAACTCTTGTCCATATTTCCTGTCCATGCTGCTTCTCATGGGAGCTCTCTCATCCTGTCTCATGCTATTGCAGTAGGAAGAGTTCTTATTATGGGCTAACAGCATCTTCTTGCCCTGAGTATTTGAAGAGTGAATTCAGTAAAGTCCATGAAAGCTAGTGAATGGGGAAAAGATGTGATGCCCTCTTTGTCTTAGAGAGTAAGGAAAGTATGGCTCGATTTTCTTTGATCCTGATGGCCTTCAGCCACATCACCACTTCTTAGAATACTCACAAAATGTAAGGCTCTCCACACAGTGTGTCAGAGCTTTGAAATGGAGATTTTTCTCTCCTGGAATTCATTTATTTTTCAGAACATTTATAGTTTGCTTCCAGACAGCTCAAACTCCCAAAAAGAAATGTTGCCAAGATTGATTTGAAGACATCATACCTTCTTTTTTCTGCTCTTCCATCTTTCACTCCTCTTGTGGAGTGTCACCTTGACTTCTACTGCACTGAACCTTTTTTTTTTAAATTATGTGAATTGATTAAACTCCTGCATTAACTTGTTTATTGAATCTTACTCTAGCTGACCCAGATGATCAGGCAGTATTTCCTTTCTTTACATACTGAAAATTTTAGCTTAAATTATTTTGTTCCAGTCTTCCAAGGACAGCACTTGAGCCTTTCCTCTCCCACTCCTGCTTAAGTCTTCCCCTTTCTACCTGGCAGCAGCCACTGCTGGCCCTGGGCCAGTGGATGAGCAAAGCAGATACCGTGTGAAGAGCTGTCAGGGACCAGTGGTCCATGTCAGGCTGATGCAAGGCTTCCAATTTCACCCAAGCCATGCCTTTTTCTTTTTGTCAAATGGAAAAAGATGATATGCTCCATGGAACTGGGAACAAAAAAGAGCTACAAAGCCCTGCTGGCTGGAGAGTGTGGAAGTGCTCACTTCTCACCAGGTCCTGGTGGTGGGTGGGGGAAGGAATAAGAGCTGCAGTCTGTTTGTCCAGTCCACCATGACTTAAGGGCTGAATAAACCTGCAATGGGCCGTGTCTTCAGCCAGCTTCCTCTTCCTGAGTGCATCAGCAAGTGGAAATGAAGCAGGAATTTGTTTATTTTGACAAGTTCAGCCAACCTGAAGTTTGAGGAGTGTTAGACTCATAGGCAATAATTTGAAGGTACTGAACTGTAGGATTTCTTATGGGAAAGGATGGCAGTTCCTAATTTTTTTCAGAGTTTTACAGTCTCTACCAGAAGGTATTTCTCATTCTTGCTGTAACAAATGACTGACATGTTTTTGGAGAGACGCTGGAGTCAGTGAATCAGTCCTTAATTTTCCATTTGCATTCTGCTGCTTTTTCTGTTTAAAAATCCCCCAAACAACAAAACCAGAATACTGGCTCCTCCCTATTAAAATAATAGATAGATAAAATTTAAAAATCCCCAAAGCCCCTCTAGAAATACTAAGGCTCATGAATGCTGCCTTAGCCCAGGATGTCAGCAATCACAGTGAAAAGATGATTCTGGAAGTCATCCAAGAAGCAACACTGAGAAAGAGGAGCAACTGGGGCTTTCTGTTTGTTTGTTTAGTATTAGTGCTGTTTTTTTAAAACAAAAGAGTCAGTAATTGAGAGGAGGAAAATCTCATGCTGATTACTA
This sequence comes from Corvus hawaiiensis, assembly GCF_020740725.1. Taxonomy (NCBI): domain Eukaryota; kingdom Metazoa; phylum Chordata; class Aves; order Passeriformes; family Corvidae; genus Corvus; species Corvus hawaiiensis. The sequence continues at coordinate 71,789,590 of NC_063217.1, forward strand.
AATCCTCTGGGCCTGCTGAAGTATGGAGATTTTTCCAGTAGATGTTTTTCACATTTGTCTATATTTCCATGAGGCATGTGAGAAACCGAAGTCTCATTTAAAAATAACAGCTAGTAAGAAATTCCATAAATGAAAAGAAAACAATTGGATTCACAGAAGAGTTCACAGGACCCAGGAATTAGTAACAATGAGACACACTGCAGTGCAGTAAGAGGGCTTTACCTTTGCACAGACACACATGAAGAATGGAATTACATCAACTTAATACTAAAACAACTTTTGTTAATCCCCTGCTCAACCTATTCTTGCTGACACAAATGCCACAGACACGTTGCATTTCAGATGCAGAAAACTCTGCTGATCATGTCCTGTAAGATCAGCTTTTCTCTTCTGGTGATTCTTCTGTAAGAGCAGAGAACTGTACACAGTTATGTAGACATTAGTAGGTAAGAGGTGCTGCTTAGATTATTGATGTGCATCAGAGAACACAGCAAAACCTTCAAAACACACTGAATTTTTATCCTCAGTAGTATAGAAGTGATGAAAAGTTACTATTGCCCAGTTTGTGCCACAGAGTTACCCTGGTCATTTCTTGTGCAGGAGGAAACTGGTACTGCTGGCACCAGGCTTTAGCTGTAGCTGTTCACCTGAACCATTCCAGTGCTATGGGGCTTTTCAGAAATCAGGGCCTTACCACTGCTGGCAGAAGGCCCAAGTGTGGGGCAGTTCAGCACTGTGTATCTCAAAAAGAAGCTTCTCATTCCTGGTGTGTCCTCAAGCCTCTAATTCTTCAGAAGCTCCAAATGGTACTGATTTGCTTCCTAGAGCTCCTGTAAAGTCAGTAAATGCAGTGGCACATTCCTCTGGTGTTGTTTGGTCTTGGATTCAGAGACCCAGGAAAAAGCATTACAGAAGTCGTTGCAAATAATCATCACCTAGAATGTCTCCATATGGTTTTGTAGACACTTGTAAACAAAGTCATTTTGACAGGACTGGACAGGGAATAGAAGTCCTTGCTCCATTCCTTAGCTTAAACCAACTTGTGGAGCTCTCCAGAGCTGATGGGAGACTCTACAGCTCTCCAACACGTCTGGAATACCTGGAGAATGGATGGTCTCTGAAGCACAGGGCCACCACAGCTACCATACAACATCTCCAGGAATGACACAGTTTTCTGTTATTGTTGCATTTTTTTTCTGTTTGAGCTGTGCGTAATAATTTGCATAAAAGTCAATCTCAGTGTAATTTCTACTGAAATCTGTAGGACTTTCTCATATGGAGCTTTTAGCTGAATTAACTGAGACCTCTCTCCCAGGCTGTGAGTAAGTAAGATTGAATTTCCTAGTAACTGGCTTGCGAAATGTTGGGGTTTTTTCCTGGCAGCGCTCACTCAGTTTGGCTTGTTGTTTACTGGGCCCTGTCTCCTGTCACTGAGAAGCTCTTCCAAACAAATCAGGGGTGCTACTCTTTACACCAGCCTTTGAAAATACCCTGTTGAATTTTATTGTGCAAAATGGGACTGGGCGTGTCACAGTTAGCCAGCTGAGTAATTTTCTCCCCTTCAGATATCACACGTCCCAGTCATTGCAGGAGAGAGCAGGTCTAGCCAAGCTCTCTTTGAACAAACTCCCTCAGTTCCAGCAGCAGTCTTGATGCAGGATTATGGAGATCAGTAATTTGCTTCTTGGATGGATTTTCAGCTATGCTGAGACACACATTATAGTAGCTAGACGGCTGCGAAGCGTGGAGGCTACTGCTGGCATCAGTGATAGAAGAGGATGTGAAGTTTTTGTTGATAAAAAATGAAAGTCTGTAAATACAGTTCTGTCCCTGCAGGATAATTTTACAAGGTTGAACCAAACCTCTACAAGACCAGGAGAGCAAAGTAAGTAAACCACTTTGTCTTCTGAAGTGGGTATGCTCTCTTATCAAAAATGTCAAGTTTCCCATTTTCTGTTACCATTCTTTGGCTTTAATGTAATATTTCTTCAGGTGCCAGCAAAGTAAATAAAAAATTTATCTCCTTAAGAAGCAAAATTAATTACAGTTTTAAGTCAGCTAAAGTAAGAACCTACTAAAAAAGGCACCAGCTGCCTGTAGAGCTGGAACAGCTTTCAGAGTTAGGCCTGTGATTCTAATGTGCAAAAAATTGCAGCATGAAACAATCCAGATAAAATCCAGAGCACAGTCATCAGCATTGAAGTCATCAGCCATCACCTACTGGGTACTCAAGGTAGACTGCTACTTTGAGAGGCAGGACTCAGCTATTGCAATAAAACAGTAAAAATAAAGTTCTCTGATAATTAGAAGAAATCTCTCCTTGTAATGTGGATCAGGATTTATTAAACTGGAAAAGTAGCACAGACAGAAAAGAAAGGTTAAAGAACAAGTACTGGAAGATGACTGGTGTTACCAGCAAGAATACAATCAGGAAAGCTGTGTTCAGATGTGGTAAAACACATGTGGGTATTGACTCAGCAATGGATGGAAGGTTTGATCTTCTTTGGGACTTAGGGAAAGTAAGGGAACAATTCCATCATCAGAATTGCTTTTTGTCTTTATGGTATATGTCTGCATTATGTGATCTGAATGGAAAATAGCAAAGTACTTGGTTTCTGATCCAAGGGGAATTTCCTTCTCCTCACCCCTTAGGCTCTTTCAATACAGCAAACCTGGAAGAAGGCTCTTGTTGGGAACTGCAGAGGACTCCTCTAGATACACTGTGTTCTGTAATCCCACCTGCCTAGTCCATCTGGGGGAAAGCTCAGGAAAAGGAGCGTGTAGCACTCCACTGTACACTGCTTACTTAAGTGATTAGGCCATACACTCGCAAATGTCAAAGCATAAGCAGGTCCTAATTACATCAGTCTTTTCCTTAGCCTTAGTTTTCTTCGGTCCATAGTAATATCTTAAGCTTTTTTAGTTCCCTGTGTAGCTGAGCCCAGAGCAGTTGGTCACCTTTGATTCAGTTTTTCTGCTGGTGCAAGCATAACTCCCAGCTGGAGATCGTGGCTCAGGCCTATTGTTATGTCTAATTTGTTTAGAATAAGTTTTAAAAATGGGGATTTGGGTTTCATATTGTGCTTAGTATTCTCTAAAATGCAGGCCTATGTTCTCCATGGCCCCAAATGCTACCACATGATTGACTTTTGTCCTAATTACATAATTACTTTAGTAACAGGAGCAGATCCTCTCGAGTTTCTTACATCTTCTCCTAATTACCTGGTTGCAGGCAAGACTCCAATGGCTAAAAAATGCCTGTCTGAAGTTTTTCTCATTACTGTCTCTGCACCATATTCTATGGAATTCAGAGAAGTGCACTGAAATTTGTACTGATATAAATGAAGCCAGAATTTGGACCAGTTTAATTTTTTAAACTGCTCATTTTGTATGAAAAAGAAATGGCCCAATACAAAGTTGTCTGGAAGCTTAGAATGCCACTGAAACAGCAACAAAAAAGAAGACGGTTTGTATATACACAGAATTTTTATCCTAATCAAGCCAACATGAATTTTTAGCAGGTTTGTTCTCATTACTTCCTCCTGTTTCAGTTAAAACCCTTTATTGAAGGACCTTATCAAAGATCTAAGAGTGACCATTGCTCTTGGAACACCTGCCTTTGTTAATGTATCTGAAACCTGGAGCACTGATGAAAAGAGCCTAATTTGTCTTTTTTTTTTTTCTGTATTAATATGGTCCTTTTATTATTTTCTTATAGCTTTTTTTTTTTAAGCACTGCAGGCTTTCCTTTCATGGAGGGGATGTATTTAAACAACCAACATGAAAGTACTCACCTTTTGGGTGAAAAGCCTCTGGCCTCATTGAAGTTGTCTTAGCTCATGCTGGATCAAAACTGGAAAAAAATAACAAAACCCAAAATCAATACCCAGAGAAGACAGTGGCATGAGAAGAGGTCTAAGCATTAACCTCTGCACATGTTGGTTAACATAAAAGCGTAATAAGTGGTTAAGGGATTTGCTTTCATTCAAAGTCTGCCATAGAAGTATACAGGCTAGTGGTACATTGTTACTGCAGAAAGGAAGTTCACTGGATGAGAAATATTCCTCACTGAAGTAAATGAGAGGTTGACTGTGGGAAAAATTGGGTTGTATGGAATGGAGCTGACAGTGAAGCTTTATTTCAGACATTTTTGAGCCCACAGTTGGCAGTGATTCATGTTAAAGAACAATGGCCTTACTTACAGCATCAGTATTCTGGGAATGCTAGGCTGAGAGATAGTAAATTGTCTTCTTTTCCATTACAAAAATGAAACCACATGTCTTCCATCAGTTTAGCAGTTACAACTTTAACCATTAATAGTTAAATATAACTTTTTAAACATGCACACCACAGAGTTTGCTCTGATACTGTTTATCCCAAAAAAGCAAGATGAAAAAGATACCATCATTAACACCTTGAATTGGTTTTGCACTGCTTGGACCTCAAACAAAGGAAGTTCTTTGCAGCTTTTTCTATCACTTGTTGTAGTCATGCCAAAAAACCCGAAAAGATCTAAAAGCTTCGCATATACTTTGTCAGATTAATAATACTTTGTCTCAAAAGGAATGGAAACACAGAATTATATTAGGAAAAAGCTAAGGTCTTGAAATCCTGTAATCTAGGAAGTGTTTATGCCTGAGAGAGAACCATTTATTATACTAACAATTTCATTTAATAGTCAACCAAGCAAATACATGTAATGATCATTTATTATCTTATATACATATGCCTAGAAATGGAATCCAATTACAGACTCCTAAAAATTAACTAATTTCTTTATTTTGAATACACTAGGTTGTTGGTGTGGCTCAAGCAATCAACAAGAAATCTGGAATTGGTGGCACTTTTACTGAACAAGATGAAAAGGTATAAAAGCTGCATGTTTACATCTCTTCTGTTTTCATAGGGGAAGGGGATGGATATGTTTTTAATCTTCCTGCTGCTCAGAAATTTTTACATTATTAAAAATTAAACATCTCTGAGAAAGTAAACATTCCTGGAAATACTGCACATTTTTTTTCTTTATGAGGCCATGAGAAATGTGGATGTGAAATAATTTAACTTCTGGATCACCATGTTGTCTGTCATATATCTCTGAAACACAGGCTTACTCTTCTGAAATGCATTGTGAAACTTTTAATGGACATAATTTTTAACCTGGCAATAATAATAATTTTTGACCTACCAAACATAATTTGAATATTAAAATTTGTAGAGTGATTCTCTTTTAAATACCATGTCACTTCTTAGTATAGCATTTTCAGGAAAAGAAAAGCTTTAGATAAATTATGAACAATATATCAGAGAAGCAGAAGAGCAGACAGTAGAACAGATTCCTAATTCTCCCAATGCAGTTGCTTTCCAAAAATTTCCAGACTTCATGTTCAGACTGGTGGGGCAGAAACCAGGCTGTGCTTAGGCTGAAGAAGTTGACTTAACAATCAGCAATAAAAGAATCAGAATTCACCCCTTCTCTTTGAAAACTTCCCCTTTAAAACAAAATGTACACTGAGTATCTTCAGGCTATCAGAATTAATTCTATCCTGAATGAGGAAAAAACTGTGGGTTTGCGATGATAGCAAATTTTTGTTTTCACTTCCCAAGAGATTGAATTCCCTAAGAGAGTTGTCTGTGGTCAGTTTTTCTAGATAAAATATGCATTGCAGCAAAATTATTTATTCCTTTAAGCTGGATTTTAGATGAACCCTACTTGCACCAAGATAATGATCTTCAGATTTTAGCTTAAAAAAAGAAGGGATTCTTGAGCAAATAAGAAATGGAGTAGCTGAAAAAAACCCAGACCCTGAATGTGCAATTGCCAAAAATAACAAAAATATCAATTAATACTTCAGAGTGAAAACAAAATGTTGCAGTAGCTTATCTTTGAATAGAGTTAAGATGCTGTGGAACATTATCTCTGTGAGATGCTGATGTTCATTTGTCTCCAGGATTTTGCTGCATATTTGGCATTTTGTGGAATTGTTCTTCACAACGCTCAGTTGTACGAGACGTCTCTGCTCGAGAACAGGCGCAATCAGGTATGGCCAACAGGTTTGTCCCAGGGATGCAGAAATTAGGAGGGTTTGCAAGTGATCAGTGCCTCCTCTTCCTGTTTCTGATGTGGTAGTTATTCCTTGGCTGCTTTTAATCCCTGTAACTGAATGCTGTGTGTCTGTGATAAAGCTCTCAGGAGCTGCACTGGGAAGAGGCTGGGCACATTCCAGCCTGGGCTGTGAGAAATGGCCTGTCGTGGGGAAGCAGGTAAAGCCAGATGTCAGAAAATTCATTCCATGTTAATATACTTGATATTGCCTGAAGTTATCCTGTGGTTCACCATATGTATTAAACAACCAGAGGTGTCACTCTCCAGGAATTTCACGCAGGATTATCCCTATGGAATAGCAGAGGTCATGCGGACTGTTCTTTTCAGCTATTACCACTGTAACCGTCACCAACCATATTTTCAGTAATGATCAGAGGGAAAAGTGAATTTCCTTCTGATTGCTAGAGCTCTGCTTTGGAACCAACTTTGTAATGGTGGGTTATTAATGCCATGGCCTTTATGGCTGAATATGCCTGACCTATATGATGTGATAATGTTTTGGAGAAAAGACTAGACAGCAGTTGTTTTAAATTCTTTTCCGGTAGGTCTGAGTTTCCAAGTGATTATCAGTGTTGGCAAATTGGTACAAATTTGGATAATTTATTAAGTTGCCTTCATGTTTCTTGTGAGGAAAAAAAAAAAGAGCACATCTGAGCAGCTAAGGCCTTCAACAGCAGCTTCGAAATACAGCAGACTGTATGATGTTTTCACCACATGAGTTCATTAGGATCTGTTAGAATTACACCAGAGAATAATTGTGTCAGAAGTCTTTAAAAAATGTAAATAACACTGGTTTGAGAAGGCACACATGAACCATAGGAAAATAGGTTTCCTGTGGACAAGTAACTGTATTGTCTGGATTTCTAAGGTTTCATTTGACCTATTAATGCCTAAATCTCTTCTGCCTCTCTGACCGAAAACATCAGACAGCTAACTGTGCTATTTAATTCTTCCACAAAAAGTGTCAAATTGGCTAGTATTGACTGTTACCTTGCAATCTGTGTGAGAGCCAAAATCTGCTTTTGGTCACAGACATAAAACATGGGCGTCCCTGACTCAGGGGAGAGCACAAGACTCAAAGACATTAGTAATGATAATTACTGCATAAATCACGATTAGTCAAACCCTCACAAATGATCTTTTCTTCAGGTGCTTCTTGACCTTGCCAGCCTGATTTTTGAAGAGCAGCAGTCTTTGGAAGTAATCCTGAAGAAGATAGCAGCCACTATAATATCTTTCATGCAGGTGCAGAGGTGTACCATCTTCATAGTGGATGAAGACTGTCCTGTGAGTATGTTTATTTTGTCTGAAAGCAGAAGTGTCCATTCCCTGGGAGTGGGGTGGGCTTCCCTCCATTCTCATATGTTCTGTTGTCTTTTCAACCTTGGTCTTTTCTTTCATGGCATCTGCTCAGGTTGGGTGTTGACATGAGAGGTTTTGGCCTTTGTGTAATTAAAGAATTTCTGTGCTGACATATAAATTTGGCACCACTCAGAAATACTGGCATTTCTTCTCTGGGTCACTGGTAGAGATTCAAAACACTTCAGTGATATTTAAAGTTCTATCAAAAGATATCTTTATGGTAGGATCCAGTATGCTTGATGATAGATGTGAAATGAAGCAAAATAATTTTACACTTGTCTTTAGTACAGAATGTCTCGATAAGTGCAGCAAGGGTTTAATGAATAATACTAGTCTAAATAATGACAACCTTACAGACCTGCGTATTCAAACATCCTCTTGGTATTCCAGGATACATTTTCTAGTGTCTTTCACATGGAATCTGAGGAATTAGAAGATTCAGCTGAAAATCTCAAGAGGTAAACCAATTAATTCAGGCTTCTGTTCATCCCAGGAGAATGCTGAAGAAACTATGCTTTTAATATTCTTTTCATAGTAACAGACTTATTTCAACTGGATCCCATGTATTACTGCTACTTTTATAGAGCAGGTTTTCCCCTGAAGTGGGCATAGACCAACTCTCTTGCCTTAAAAAGGTCCCACTGAACAGAACAGGAGTAGGGCTTGATCTCTTCGCTTTGCCAGTCTAAGAACATATTGGTATTTTCAAGGCTAAGATATGGAGATGTACAGATGAGCTGCTCTAAAACTGATCTCAAAGAAATCAGCGTGGATGACTGTTGTAGAGGAGACATATGCAAATTAGGAGATACTAACCAAAATAATGCTTTTAATCAATTATTTTAATCGTGATCTTCATCTCACAGATAAGGAAGATGACTCAAGGAAATGTCTGACTAAATTGAGACTAAAGTCCTAAAGTTCTAACTCACTCATCTTTGGGAAACCACTAAGGAGTTCAACTGGGAGTAAAAAAAAGAGAAAAACAGCTGAATTAAAATACACAGATAAAATAGTTCCCAAAGTTAGCCTGAATTGTGTATTGAAGTTTGAAAATTACTGTCTCTGTCATCAAAAACAGTTGTTTCAAATACTGTCAGAAAGAAACACAGTTGTATATAAAATGCTCTACCAGGGATATTTTGTGCAGGGAGGAAACAGATTTTCTGACCCCCTTTGATGTTGTTTTGCAGTAAATATTTATTATACTAAGTTTAATTCCATATATTAGAAAATGATGTCCAAAGTGTGTGACTTGAGCAACTAAAAGCTGTTGAGCTGTGCTACAGTTTTAGACACTGTTCAACCAGAAAGTACGGCTGTACAACAGCCCGACAGGATCACAGGATGTAAAAGAAAATTCTTTTTTAGTCCTCTTCTACTCTGTAAGAATGAAGCCTTCCTCCTCATTAGCCCTTTTATGGTTGCTAGTTAATGGACTCAAAATGTTATTAACTGCTTGCATGGGCCACCAGGAAATTATTTCTCATAACTGATAAGCGAGAGAAATCTTGGAGGCTTACTTGCCTATCAGACCCTTCTTCATAAGACAGCACAATTATATGCCAAGGACTGCACTGTGCGTCAACCATTGAACTTACAACTTCTGCTATGCTTGAAGGGCACAATTTCAGGCAAGAGCAGAAATATGATGACATGGATTAGATGGGAAGTATTATTTTACATAATATAAAATTTCAGGCTTGTTATGGAATCAAGGGCACTGAATCAATCCCCAAATCAGACTGTTTTTCAGAATTGTGGGGCATTGCCTTGTATGTGTGAAATAATGAAAGAATAATTCCTCTCCTCCAGTCCTGGAACATGTTGCTGCCTGTTCCGAGCTTCCCCTCCTCCCTCCCAAAGACATGTGCTCCGAGCTCCTTTGTTCCAAGCGCGGGCAAAGCCAAATGTAACTCAGACTCTTTAGCAGTGTGTGACTGGCCGCTCACCCTGGGTCCGCCCCCAGTCCTCCCCTTTCCCCTTCTCCTAATAAAGATGGGCGAGGGGAGGCAAACGCTCTCTCTCTCCCAGCTCAGCGACTTTCCTGTGAACATCTCTGGTTGTCTGTCTCATTTGAAAGCTTCTAACTGCAGGGAATTGAGCGAGCAGGGAGCTATATTTCTCCCTCTTTGCTTCTGCTGATGGTATTTGCTCTGCAGCTGATTCAGGTACCGATTCTAGAGCTACTAAAGTGCTAGATCGCCCTTGCTACCTCTCAAGGCTGCTCGAGGCTTTCTAAGGCATTGAAATACAAGTGCTAGCCGGTATAAAGCTGAAAAGATACCTTCCACAGGAACATCCTTACACCAGGAGGTTAACAAAAGTAAAGTCAAATGTTGGAGGGAAACTACAGGAGCTTGATGGGAATAGGTTTATAATTAAGACATATGTCCTTCTCCAAGGCAGGCAAAGGGTCTAAGAGAATTAAAATACCTTAAATAAATTGTGGCTAAAACAGTGGAGATGATTGATTCTGTAAAGATACTTTATGTCCTGATTTGGTATAGACAGTTCTATTTCAATAACAGAACCTCCATGTGACTGATTGTCCCTTCACTTTTAGAACAAATTTGAAATTAACTTAGAAGCAGAAAATTCACAAGTGATACCTGCTGCACTCTCTTGAACTAATATGTGAATTTCACCCAGTATTGGTTTTTCAAGAGTATCAGATTTGTGAATGCAGTTTGTTTTCAAATAGTTCTATTTATTTCAATATAAACCCAGCTGTTCATTCTTTATCCTTCATCTGTGTAAACTGTAGGGAATTGTTTATTTCTTCAGTTTGAAGTTCAGTGTTAATGCTGTTGAACATTAAAGAAATGGTGGAAAGCATGCGCCAATCCATGCTGCAGTTTTGTGATGACAGCTGGATTAGGATACAGGATTTGAACTCCATGTTGTATCTGTATATCCTTTTCTGATATGAGAAGGATACTACTATTACCTGCCTGGCATAATGAAATGACTCACTTTTGTGCTAAGCACATAATAATAATGTTGTATCCTTCAGGGACTATGACACAAACAAAATCAATTACATGTATGCTCAGTATGTCAAGAATACGATGGAGCCACTCAACATCCCAGATGTCTGCAAAGACAGAAGATTTCCATGGACGGTAAGTCAAATAAGCTTAGGTTTGAAATTCAGAAATGGAAAATGTTTTCCTGTTTACCTTTCAAACCTTTTTTGCTTTACCCTTATTATTTCTGCCAGGGTAGTGTCCCCAGTTAAAATGGTGCAAACACACAGTGAGTGTTAGGAGGCTCTCAGAAGTTCCTTCCCTTTTATCCTTTGCTTTCCTTCCTTGTTCTGGCAAAGATTAATGTTATAATTGCAAGTTCTTTGCTGTAGTGGAGATGGATCAACTTCACTTTTCTTTGGGAGCTTTTGCTTCACGCTTCCTCAAGTGTGAGCTGGTGGTGTGGTGGATGACTGAGCACAGGGATTCTGGAGACTGAGGAGGGAAGGTCACTTGGCTAGGCTTGGTTTCCAGTCAGGTTGCCTTTATGGTCATCATCAACAAAAAGCAAACTTTAAATTATATATTTTCCTGTATTTTCAATGCAGAAATTAGACAGATATCTGTTCTTACTATTATGTTTAAGTGTGTTGACGAGAGAGTAATGAGAGGGAGAAGAGCTACTATTGTCAGCAGATAGCTTTTTGCCAAAATTTGCTTTGTGATACACAACAAAAGTCTCAGAAAAGACAGTGCTCAGTGTGATTGTTCCAGTAAGTGGAGAGAAGGGGCAGGCTCATGGTGGGGAGCTGTGTTGTTTCCCTTATTTTTCCTGTGCAAGGTTTCTTAGATGTGCTGGAGTGGGTTTCTGTAAGGGACAGAGCAACACAGGAATTGAGTTCTCGGACTAACCCTGTCTTAACTGCAGGACTGTGGAAGTACAGGCAGAATCTGATGGATATACTGTACAGATTAATAAAGAAAGAGGTGATGATTTTGAAAACATTTAAAAATAAAATTAATATCTTGAGATTCATCCAAACAACTGTTTGTCTGAAACAGGCTGTTCAGTAGGGTTAGAGTTACTTTGATTTTTTTTTTTTGTTTTTTCCTGGGAATACACCTTATGCATATAGAGGAAACATATAAAAGGAAAGTAACAGTGCTTTTAGAAGGAATTCTGGATAATGTTTTTCAGCAACACAGAGACTGCACTTGCACTACTGCCTAGGAGCAGGGCAAGGCAGGGCTGTAGCATAAATGTTTTAAAAGCTGATGCACCCTGACGTGAGGGAAATCCCAGGTGTTGCCGGTGCCCTGGAAACCTTGGCTTGCCTCTGTCTTTGGAGGACATTCAACAGCACGCTTACTCGCCTCATGAAAATCCTGCCAAGATACTCTCTACAGTCCTTGCACAGCACCAGAGCACAGAGCAACAATATAAAAAAAAAAAAAGATAACCTTTTGGTCAGAATTATTAGTGTGTGCCCATTTTTTTTGGTGTCACATACAGTTAGAGATCGGACCAAATGTACTTCTCAACAACTGCCACGTTATTCCTGGAGCAGCCAGAGCAGAGCTTTGGCCTTTTCTCCCCAGGTGTTTGAAAAGGAGGCATTATCATTTTGTTCTATCCTTCCACTCCCCAAATAAATTCAACCTCCTTCTCTTGGAGCATGAGACATGCTGCAAAGTCTTGGGAAGAATGCAGAATGCTGACCTAGCTGTAGTAGTTTTCCTGCCTCTTGTATGTATGCAAACTCGTTGATCACATGGTTGTTTTTTGAAGGAGGATGTAAGCCAAGAGTAGTTGTGGAGCCCAGCTCTACAGCTTTTTCACTTCAGCCACCTGAACAGCGGCCTTTAAAACTGGTAACTCTGTTTTTCTGTTTGTTTAACAGAGTGACAATGCAGAAAACGTAAGTCAGAACATAAAGAGTTTGCTGTGTACACCAATAAAAAATGGGAAAAAGAATAAAGTGATAGGTAGGTATCTTTACAAAAATAATGTTATACATTTCATAGGTAAATTCATGTGCTCCACAGTAGAACCACAGCAACATGCAATCTCAAGCCAGGAGAGAAGATCCTTAATTATCATGTTTTCAACTAATAAGTCTACTGCAACCTTGAATATAAATTGCTCACCTAATAAGCTGCCAAAGAGTAGAATGAGTGTCAACCTTCGTTCCTGGCATCAGTAAGTCCCACAAGCAAAGAGAAAATAAAATATACTGATTCTTAGATAGGAGCATGAATCCAATTTCACCAGCTTTACAAAATTTGGCAAGTAAATATTAAGAGTTCCAAGAATGCCTTTTTAATGGTCTTCAAATAATTTTCTTTGAGAAAGATAGCAAAACAGCATGGCCCAATTTATAGAGTAAATATGAGATCTCTTTTTTGTGAAGACAGATTTTTTTTTTTTTTAACATCTGAAGCAGAAAGAAAAACCTCATCTTTATCTAATGGAGTTCCCTGAAATTTGTTTTGCTATTAGCTTCTTTCACAAGTTCTTTTATTACTTTATTTAAATATTCCAACAAACCCTAGAAGACCAAGATGAGGACTGAACTGTGGAGCTTTAATTAGAGATATTTCACCATGCTGTGAGCTATTGATAAAACAGTGGCATCTGATTGGGGTTTTTTCTATTAAAGTTCAAACTGAAACTTTCAGTCAGGCCACCCATTTAGGTGGGCTTTTCAAATCTGAGTCATTCTCATTGGGAAATGTCTTTGAAGTCTTTTATGGCTTCACAGCTGCCTCATGTTCAGTTTTTTAATAGGGCAAGGTTAAGAAGTTGTCTTTGGGACAGTACCCAGAAGTTCCTTTACAACACTACATAGCATGTATGACTATTATTATGTCTGGTTTCTTTTTAAAATTATTTTTAAGATTAGGATACCCCAAACCAGAATTTGGGAAGTGGTATGGGGGTGGGAAAAACTGTCCACATCAAACCCAAGCAAATCGTACTAGCAAGAAAGATGAAAAGAACTTTATTCTCCTGACTTGTACATTTCTCAGGTATGAGGTAAAAGCCTTACAGAATCTTGCTGTGATTTTCTAACTATGTCCCAATGAAAGACTTTAGAATTCCTTTATTTGTAATCAATGGACCTCTCAGTGCTTTGGGGAAGTTTTTGAAAGAGGTTAAAGAGCCTTAAGTAATACACAGTATATTCACTGCAGTTCTCTATTTTTAAAGACACATTTATGTGCAAACACTGTGTCTTTTAAGAATTAATTTAACTTTTGTGGCATATTCACTGTTGGGTCTTAATCTTGTGTTCATTACATCACAGTTGCTATGGAAATAATTATAATGTCATAAACTGTACTAAACAGATATCTAAAAGTCAGTTTCACAGGAGTTTCCTAAAGAGTTTTGAAAGTCAGCTTCTTTTTTTCCAGGGAAAGTTAATCTTGTTCCTTATGTGAATGAATCCTTTTTTGATGGGACTATATTTTTTACTGTGATTCAATGTTCCATTCCTTTCCATCTCATTCCATAAAGGTTCAGAATCCTGTTTGCAATATTCAGATACCCCAATCCCTTCCACAACACTTTACAGCTACAGCTATAGTGATCTTACTGATCTCTTTAGAGGAGATTCTTGATACTAAGTTCCCCAAACAGAATATTGTTTGGAAACAGGACAGTGTTACATTGTCTCCAGACATTAAAACTTCTACTTGTGAGGCCAACGTTATTCTAAAACCACAGTTGCATATGTGGCTGATGCATTCTTTCCCTCAGTTTTATTATCTACTGTAATAGGGAAGATGCACATGTGGTAAATTTTTTCAGAATTTTTAATTTGCAGCTGGGATATCTTGGCACTTGGCCAGGAAAATGCAGCCTTTATGCTCATGGGAGTGAGAAAACATTTGGGCTCCCCTAAGACAGTACTCACCCTCAAAGCAGTTTTGGCCAAAGACAACATATTCTTATAATTCAGCTGCTTTAATTAATACTCTGATTTCTTACCAGGTAAAACTAAGGGGAGGTGTATGTCTGAATTCCCCACTGCTCACAATGGTGTCAGGGATTTAAGCTGCAGCAAGGTGTGGTAGAAGTTACCCATCAGACTTCTTCAACAACATGCACAGAAAAGGCCAGAAATTTTTAACAAAAAATAAACAAATGTAAATATCAGCAAGTCTGAACCTAACAAGCTGAATTCAGTCAGATGCTTTTCAAGGAGTTCAGTCATGTTTGGAAGAGGCTGTAGTTCAAGCACATCCTCATAGAATGGGCGAGTGTACTTCAGCTTTGAACCTCAACTTGGGGTACTCCCTGTTTAGTTCATTTACTCGAAAAAAATCCTAGTACTGGCTCAAATAAGGAAGCAAAAACTCTGTGTACCACTGTTCTGACTTTCATAAATGTTCTTTTGGCATGGTTGCAAAAATTTAATTAGCCTCCAAAGGACAAATTGTCTTTAGGGATTAAATCAATCTAGAATACTATTAATAATGAAAGTTAGGATGAAAACGACCCTAGAATTTCACAGGATAATCAAGTCTCTAAAGCCCTAAGTTTTTGGTTTATAAATCCTAATAACTACTTTTGAATTTACTACCTATATATAATATTTTAACTTTTTTTTATAATACATTGAAATTACACTTGGAGGGGGGGGGGGAAGAAAATCCTACAGCATTCCTATGTGTCACTTACGTATGTTGGTGGTTTATACTGTAGGCTAATCTGTCCTAAACTTAATTCCTGATGATACAATAGGTGATATGTTGGCAGTATTACTTTTCATTTCTGTGTCCTGACATAGGGGTTTGCCAGCTTGTGAATAAGATGGAAGAAAACTCAGGAAAAATCAAGGCTTTCAACAGAAATGATGAGGAGTTCCTGGAAGCATTCGTCATCTTTTGTGGCCTGGGGATCCAGAACACACAGATGTACGAAGCTGTAGAAAGAGCCATGGCCAAACAGATGGTGACATTAGAGGTGAGCCCAAAATCTTGGTGGTCCTTAATTAGCCCCAAACAGACCCTAATATGCCCCAGACCCTGTCTGTTCTGCACATTAATGCAGCTACTCACAGGGACACTGAACAAAGATTGTTGTCCCTCAGGAGAGCAGCATTTGGGCTGTTGAGTTGCTCAGGAATGTTCTGCTTGTTTCTGACTCTGCCAGCAGGCTCTTTAATTTGGTATTGTGTCTTAACTTCACTCCTGAGATTTAGTGGGGAGCTGGAGGCGTCTTCTCCTCTCCATGAGGCTGCACACTGGCAGCACAGTGGGTGCGTTCTGTCGCGTAGGAAGAGGAAACAGTTTGGCAGATTAAGGGACATCCTTTTCTTGACTGAGGGTTTTTGTGATGATTTTGGCTCAGTCCTTTAGACAAACCAGTGTGAGGAGTAACAGCAGCATTATTGTAGGTTTTCACCAATTTCCTCAGACTCCATCAAACCGTATCAAGATGAACATCATCTGGTCCCAGCCTTTGAATTGGTTACTGTTAAGCTTCACAGCTTTTAGAGGGCTTTAGTCTGAGAAGCTGAATTACTCAGAGGTGATAACTTGAAGCTGAAAGTGAAA
This sequence comes from Corvus hawaiiensis, assembly GCF_020740725.1. Lineage (NCBI taxonomy): Eukaryota > Metazoa > Chordata > Aves > Passeriformes > Corvidae > Corvus > Corvus hawaiiensis. The sequence continues at coordinate 71,805,589 of NC_063217.1, forward strand.
AATGTGTAGCTGTTGGATCTCCTAACATTCATTATGTAAACAGAGTGTTTGCAGAGCTCCTAAAATGGGATTATGTGCCCTGTAGCTTCTAAAAGAAACATTACAGTTCTCAAATAAACCTGTATTAGGTCATGATAAATAAAAGCTGGTAAAACTATTGTCAAAATCATTTGCTTATATGGCAAATTACCAATTCTCTCTCCTACCATAAAACTTCTATAGATAATATAAGCAGTTCCAGCCAGATTATAGGTTAGCATGTAAGATGAGTTCTTTACAAAAAAAAAACCAACTCCATAACATTTTCATGTCATACATTCTCAATAGCTAAAAAATATGAGCTTATTTTTTTAAAATGAATATATTGTCTTTCAGACTCTTGTGCCAAGTTTGTTAGGGCAAAACTTTCTTTTATGACTGAATAAAGTCCTGAAAGAATTACAATGGCAATGACATTAGGCTTGTAATAAGAGATGTTTCGTGTATTATTGGTCTTTGAAAGTGGGCCATGAAAACTTTCCAAAGAGAAAATCAGAGTTCATTGCTCTTGTATAGAAACTATTTATGTTTTCTTGGCCTAATTATCTCTAGAAGATTCTGTGCTGTGGGAGATTTGTAAAAGATGCAGGTATCTCCCCATGTGCATTCAGAGAGCCCCCCTAAAACTGGCTCAGGTGCTGTATGGACAGAAGATTTCATCAACAAATGCAGAAATGCTCAAAAGTCTGCTCTAGGAAAAGTACCTTGTTACCACATCACTCTCTTGTTTGTACTAAGGGCTGCTTTTTTCTTCCCATAGGTTCTCTCATACCACGCTTCTGCTGCTGAGGAGGAAACGAGGGAGCTGCAGGTAACAGTGGTAATTGAATTTTTTACTATTACTTTAGAAATAATGCTTTAATAGAACAGCCAAGAGCAGTCCTGTACACAGATGTGATCCCTAAAGGGGCAGAAGCACACATTCCAGAAATAGAAATGACAGTGAAGCTTATACTGATGGACTCCTGCGCTGAATCACATTAAAGGGAAATACTACAGTGCTTACAGTAAGAGATACAGGCTGGCCAGAGCACTGTGAGAACCAGACCTGTGCTGACTAATTTTTCTCAGGAGTCTGAGACAGTCACAGCTGGTGCAATGTCAGTATCAAACTCATAATGATAAGTATTCCAGAAGCAAAATGTTGAGAACTCTCCATTCTGCAGCTAAGTGTGAATGCTGTATATCTTAACAGCTGTGGTACCTTTCAAACATCTCATGTATGGGTGCAGCTTTGTGACCTTACGTAAAAATTCTGTATTGAATTTTTTAATGCAATGATTGTTACAATTTTTTTATCATTGCTGTTCTGTTAAGTGTCCTGTTCTGCTCGTGTTTAATTCTGTGTTTAGAAGCCACTGCCTAAGGAATAACTACAGCTAGGATTTCAAGTGCATTTCAAAGCACAGCATGTGCTTAGTTTCTCCAGGTCGTCAGCAGGTATTCCAGAGAAATAGCATCACCCCTGCTGCACGAAAACAAGTGGAAGGAGGGAGAGGAAGGAAGGCATAGGGGAACATGAGCTGGGTAGCATGGGACTGGTCTGGCCAAGCAACATAAGACTAAGGGTGTTTCTGGAGCAGTGCCCCACAGATTTTTGAACTTCAGTCTTACCACACTGCTGCTCATCAATAAAGAGCCAGTGACAAGATCAGAGTGCAACACCTCTCCTAAGGTTTCTCTTCAGTGCTTGTGATGAAACCTTTGTGGTTGCACCGTTACTGCTCAATGAAACAGAGCCACGGCAAACCCAGAACTGGACCAGTGTCCACCTGCACGGCTTAACTGTCCACAGCTTCCTAGCACAATCCTGGCCTGTGTCAACCACTGCTCTCTAAGGTGATACCAGAGCACAAGCACAGGCCTTTTTATTTGCACTCACAAAATTTTTATTTTAGTTTTTACTTTTTGCACTCATGTTGTTGTATAAAGATGGCCAAAATAGTTTAAAATTTTTTCTGGATACACCATTTTGCTGTTTTGCTTCTAAATAATCTGAAAATACATACTTAACGGGCAGTTGGGCTAGAAGATGGTAGCAGGGCTCTCCAAACTGGCACTATTCTATTCTACTCATTATCTGCCTTATGGAATAGCCTGCAGTCGAATTTTTTACTTTAATCATCCTTTCCAAATACTAAAGAAATGTCCTATTGCATGTCACCTTCTTTGAGCCTGGATGCTGTCTGCAACCTGTGTTTTATCATCCAAAGCAGATGAAACAAAGCAAAACTCTTTGTAGTTGTCACACAGTGGTCCCACATTTTCCATAGCCTTATTTTTGCTGCCAATGTATTTACAGAAACCATAGCTCAATAACTTGAAATTAAAATAGCTGATGAACTTTCATACTGTAAAACAGGAGGCAGAAGGCTCTAGTGGCTTCAGTAAGTGAAAAAGGAAATACCTAATCTGGCTAAACAACGCTACAAACTGCTATAGAGTGCAGGTTTTTCACGTCTCAGCTGAAATGAAACTTACTGTTGTGGCTGTATAAGGCAGGAAATCAAGGAAAGATAAATTATGAATGAAGTGAAGCATGAGGTGTTATGTTGAGCTCCTTCTGTGTCCTTCCAGCCCCTTTACTTGTGAAAAATCAGTCTGCAGTTGCAGTTTTTCAAAATTGTCAGTAACTTTGCTGAACAGTTGCATTACTTACCACTGAACATGCAGGCCTTTCGTGTGCTTACAGCTGAAATACCACATGAATCCAAACTGACGGACACAAAATTACTGGCACAAGAAATATGTAAGAATGGTGCATTTTTTTCCTGTGTAAATACTCTTTTTCATAATCTTCTGTGACTTCCTGATTCTGACATGCAAGACACAGGACAGCAAACTTACATGCAACAGAGGCTGGCAGTCATAGTTCAGTGGATTTGCATGTTACATGTACTAATATTGTAGATTAGGACAAATGCTTTCTTCTCAGTTCCTCAGCCTCCTGGGACACAGCTGCCCACACTAGAGAAATGTTTTCCTCTAGAATTACAAAGAGGAAGATAAACACATAGGTTTTATTTCCTTCACCATTTCAGAGTTACCTGATTTTCTTCGGATCACACTCATATTGAGGTGTAACAGCTCTAAAGTAGTAGCACTGAGAACCCCACCTTTTATTCTACTGCAGAAAATTATACTAAATTTTGTTCTGTAGTATAAGATTTGGCACTTATTTTGTTAGTATAAGAGTTAATTTAAGACTTAGCATAACCTCAACACCGCTATTTTGAAGGGCAACCAATATAAATACCCTGTATTTTATAACTAGAAAAGGGATGTAATACATGTAAATATTACTGACAATTAAAAAATCAGATTTAAAAATCGGGGGAGGGGGGCGGTATTGTGTACCTTGTAATTTCAAATTTCACATTGAAGGTTTATGGTTATACACAAACTGCACCAAAACCATTGACCATGCGTTTTAAAGATCACTGATCACAGATGAACTGTAATTTTTCAGGTTTCTAGCCCTGAGAAAGCTCTGCCTGTGGACATGTTGACTCCCATCGTGCTGAATGTGGATTTGGTTATCAAATCTGTTTTACTGACATCTCTTTCCTCACCATTTTTAGAAAAATGTCAACAGTTACAGATTTTGCTGTCTGCACATCCATAAAAACAAGCATATAACTCCACTGCCTTGTTTTCTCATTCTCCCAATATCATCAATACTTTTGGTTACAATTGCCTCAGGTGGTTTAGATAACCAGACTGACCAGGTAATTCTATCCTTATTCTCTTGATCTATGGAAAAGTGCTTGTTAAATCCAAGGTAATAAGGTAAACAAGAGTGGCTAGGGGAAGTAAATGAGAAGCAATCATCAGTTTCCAGTATCATGTGAAGGTAAAATTCAGTGTCTCCTTTTCAATTTCTCTGTTGAAAAAGCAGGTATTTGTTCTGCTTTCTCTGCCCTAGTGCTAAGTTGTGTTCTCTCATCTTCTCCAGGCTGCTGTAGTGCCATCTGCACAAACTCTCAACCTGACTGACTTCTACTTCAGCGATTTTGAGCTGTCAGACTTTGAAACAACGCTGTGCACAATTCGAATGTTCACAGACCTCAACCTGGTGCAAAATTTCCAAATGAAACATGAGGTATGGTTGCTGCCAAATGCTGCTCCCCAGAAAGAGACAGCTTAATTATTAGGAATTCAGAGTAGTGAAATGATCCCACAGTAAATACAACTGGACATCTGTATTAAAGAGTAATTAGCAAACTAGGAAGGTGTATGAAGTATTGGGGTCTGTCCTCAGTTTGGAAGGATTAATAATTTTACAGTCTATGATTAATGGACGGGAAAACAGAATACTGAGGGGAGAGAGGACAGCAACTTCTCAGGAAGTGAAAAACTCTTACAAAGAGGACAGTAACATTGTTCACTATATCCATAAGAGGTAGTTACTATCTTAGTCTTTCCCTACAAAAGAATAGATTAGAGATTAGGGGGAACTTTATAGTTACAGAGATAGGAAAGACTGAAACAGATAATTTAGGTGGGCTGTGGGAATTTCCCTGAAGGTTTCTAGCAATACATCTGTCAGAGGTGATCAAGACAGGTAAAACAGAAAATCTCTTCAGCCTCTTCCCCTCAGTGCACACAATATCTATTTGTAGAAACCTTCATTTTTAAATACTTTAATTTTGCTTTATAACCTTTTCAACAAAACCATCAAAATTCATATCAAAATGCAAGATTAATTTGTAGAGCTTCATGGGCAAACCCATTAGTTAAAGAAAACATGTATTTATTTTCTAGATCAGCGGTTTATAGACCAATTTAGATTAGCAGTGTTCAAGGGCCAAAAGGAGTACAGTAATACCTAGTCTGATCTCTTGAATATTCCAGTATTTCGCTTCACCTCTGTAGTAAGGTCAACAACCTTAAGGAATATGTCCCCACATCAAATTACTACCTGACCTTCATACCTGTCACTTCTGTACAACACAAAAAGGCAGGAAAAATGTGTATATGTATGTGTATGTATATATAATTATAACCCACAGTTTCTAATACTGTTGAGTAAAACGTCCAAGACATGCTTTCCTCCTGCACAAAAAAGAAACTACCTAGCAGTATAATAATCTTTCTATCATACTTACTTGCTTTCCAAAGTCCAATTCCACTTGGATTTTGACAAGCAGATAGGAGGGAAAAGCTGCCTGTTAATTTTCAAAACAGCTCTTAAGAGGATTCAATAACTAACCAAATAAATTTTCTCTATCAAATATGTCATTATAAACAAGGATTTTTCTCTCCCAGTTAGCTCAACATACCTCAGTTTCTGAATTAACAGCACTGCTTCTGACATTGACATGTAGCTATTAGCAATAAAACCCAAACCCACAAGTATTAAATACTCAATGAGAAGCTGCACTAGTGGTTGTAAGCCTGTTCTTATCTACGTTCACAGTTACAAGTTGAGTTAAATGGATTTTTTTTTCAGTAGAAGAGTTTCCAAGTGGGATTAAGAAAGTTTGAATGTATTAGAAGTCTGTTCTTCTTATGAAAACACATCTATGTGATGCTATTTCTTAAAGGTTCTCTGCAGATGGATTTTAAGTGTGAAGAAAAATTATCGGAAGAATGTTGCTTATCACAATTGGAGACACGCCTTTAACACAGCACAGTGTATGTTTGCTGCTCTGAAATCTGGGAAAATTCAGGTACATTTTCAGTTCCTCTATTAAGACAAATTCTCTAATAATGCACAGCTCTGATTGTCACGTTAGTAAGATGTTCATGATTCTATGGTATTGCCAGTGGAATCTTCTGCTGAAGAGTTCTGGCTATGAGGGCTTGGTTTGTGAGACTGCTCCCATGTTGTTTTGTACCCCCTTTCAGTTAAATCCTCTGGAAATGGTTATCTGGATGTTCCTGATTGGGAATATCTCAAATAAGGCATGTACACTGTTATGACCTTTTGCAAAGTTAATGTTTGTGCTACAAGCAAGTCAAAAATGTGGAGAAGAAAAGCCTAACCCATTTTCAGGATGTTTCCTTAAAATATTCAACAAAAGATGAAATGCAGAAATGAGTACCGCTTTAGATAAACAACAGAACATAAAAATATAGAAATAAATACTTAAATGTTTATTCCAATGCTTTTGAACAAATTTTTAACCTTCCACTTAAAAAGACACCTATTAATTTAAAAAACAACCTAATCATTCTGATCAGAGCTAGATGATCCTCAAGTAAGATATTGATTCTACATTCTTTCAAAACATGTCTTTAGGTTTTGTTTTTATATTCTTGTAGGAAACAGAATGTTTCTGTTCATTCTGAATAAACGTGCTTGTTCAGTTTGATTACAGACAGTTGTTACTAGTTGGTTTGCACTGCTTTAGAGTAAGCACTTCTGAGAGCATAAATAAATCCCCTTTGTTGGCCAAAACCCAATAGCAATGAGGAAGAGACGTTTCTTTCCTCTCAAATCTTTGTCTCACTAATGAAAATGACAAAAGGTGCTGAAAGAGACCAAGGGAAGGACATCCATCTTCCTTCTCTGTTGGAATGGACATGGTAGTTTTGCTCAGTGTGCGGTCGAGCAATCTCTGATGATCCTGATAGTTTGCCTGCTATTTTTGGAATCCTGACAGTCTCCACTGCAATTTCCATAAATTGTTTATTCTTAACTACACTGGATTCTCTCCCTGCTAATTCTCATGTCCTAGATTCTGGAGTCTGAACAGCACTGAACATAACTCAATTTTTTTCTAGTTTGAGGGGAAAGGCAAGCATTGGGAGACACATCTTCCTGGGAGAAACATAAAATCAATCATTTCCAAACTGAGTTGTCTTTTGACTGTACTAAGAACAGCTTTCATTATTTAGAAAGCAGCTGTAAAACACATTGTACAAAATAAATCCCCAACTCACTTCTGGCATTACTCTTTGCTTACAGAGCAAACTGACTGACTTAGAAACACTGGCTTTGCTGATAGCAACTCTGAGCCATGATCTGGATCACAGGGGAGTGAACAACTCTTACATACAAAGGTAAGTGGGTTTGAGAGAAGTCAAAAACAAGTGAGTGAACAAAAACAAGCACAGAGCTAAATTAGGTACAACCTGATTGCTTTGATGAGGTGGGGCTGTGCAAAGGAGCTGGTTTTTACCAAGCAGAAAGTGCAAGAACAGGCAGAACCATTCACAAGTCCCAAGCAAAGATGCACAGACTCAGTTGCTGACTAACTACGATGGCAGATGAAGTGAATTCTTTGCTGTGCAGGGACATGTCCTCCTGCTCCCATTCCCAAAGTCCCCTCCCCCGTTTCCCATAAAATGACAGCAGAAGGCCACAGCTTCCAAGGGACAGCTTGTGCAGCTTTTGAGATCGCTCCCTGCCTAACCCAGCTGTTCCCTGTCTTGTCCGGGCCAACACAGCACTGAGATGTGCAGCCCTCTGATACAGAGGTGTCTCCCCACCATTTTGAACTCAGATTGTTTTACTCGTGGCTTAGACACATTTTTCCAGAATTCTAAGCTGTTTAGAATAAGTTACATGGTTAAAATCACATTAAAAATGTATGGCTGCTTTGCATTGATTTGGGATTATTTGTACCCTCTAACTTTGATCCAACCTGGAATTACAGAAAAGCCTTTACAATGAAAAGACACAAAATATGTTTAAAACATTGAAAAAATATTTTTACTAAACAAAATATTTTTGTTTGAAGTTATCAAAATGAAGTAACTGAACAAGTCTAAAATTTCCCCATATTTTAATTTTTATCTAAAGATACTGGGTTTTTTAAAATTTATTAGTAGTTTCGAATCTGCCCAATCCAGTGAATTTGGTATCACTTCAAATAACAAAATACAAGTCTTCGGTTGAGTTAAAGCATGGTTTAATGTGATTCCCGTGATACAGCAGTGTGTCCTGGTCTGACCAGAGATGGGGAAAAGATATCCAGAAATGTGTGCTTGTATCTTTTTCTGGTAGAGCTGGAGAATGGTTTTGAAGTGACCTGTGAAGAAGTGGTCTGCTATTCTCACTATGTGTTAAAGTTAGATAGGAGGGAAGGAAAAGCTTGTTTGTGGCACAGAATACTGAAAGGTAGAAGATCAGTAACGTGAAGCAGAAATTTCAGATTTATATGTTTGGCGTAACACTGACTGATGGGTAAAGAAAAAGCAAACTCCACAAAATTGAAAGAGTAACCTTTTTCTAGCTTGGTAATAGAGGATTCCAGCAGTAAGTGTAGCCTTGCAGTGATCTGAACTAGTTAGCTATTTTTTGCTTTATTTATTTAAAAATAAATTTCCTGGAAGACATCTGGAGATGCGTCATCTCCTCTCAAAAATGTCCTGGGAAAGTGTCATAGACAGCAAAATGTAACATGTACACATGCTGTAAAGCTGAGATAGTTACAGTTTAATAATTCCTTTTTCAATAGAAAGTTCCACGATTTTTTTTTTTTTTAATCTAAATACAAAAGTTTTTATTTCTAGGAACAGATCCCTTTTGTTTCTTCCTTTGAAGCAGTGTGTGATTCTTTTCTTAAGCAGCAGGGTTTCAAAAATTGAAATTGTCCTGGCAGTAGAAGTTACAGAAAGGAAGTGCTTGAAGGCCTTCCAATAGATATGCAGGGGGGGTTATTTTCTTTTTCTTCCAATCCCACATGTAAAGTAGGAAGCACAGAAAGCTGTGTTAACCAAACCCCTGTGCTCAGAAAGCCATGGTGTCCTTCGGCCTGGTGTGGGGGTTTGACAGAAGTCTCACTACAGAAGTTGGACCTGAATTTATTTTCAGCCCCAGCCAGGGTCTGTGAGTACTGAGCAAGCTCTAGTTTGGAGCAGTACTTGGGAAGATAACCTATGAGATTTCTCACATATTTTTCTCTCCAGCCAGGATAAACTCTAGGAGACACAATATGCATCTCACTTAATTCAATGGGAATTTTACCCAGCATATGTTGGCACCATCCTGCAATTTGTTTCCTTGCAGAAACACACAAGTACATTTTCTCTACACCCCTTTTGTGGCGGTCTCAGAGGAGGTGCTGGGCAGTCAGCCCATATTCCTCAGAGGCTTGCATCCTTTAATATCCCCTTATGTGTTTTTGTTTGTCTTTCCATCTTTCTCGCCACATTTTTGTGCTTAAATCCCCAGAGTCTCCTCTTAGGACTTTTGAGTCTTTGTGCACTCACTCACACAGGGACCCAATTGTGCAGCCACTAAGTGAATGGTCCTTAACCATACAGAAAATCTCATGGAATTATATGCTAAAAAAGAACTTCTTACATGATTAAGCGTTTGTGGGTCAGATTATAAATAGAGTATTAGGTCCAGGATCATCAGCAAAACAGACTTCCAAAAGAATCCAGATTTAGTTGAAGAAATGACATGAGCAATGTGGGACCAGGGGTTGAAAATCAAGACAGAGCAGCAAAAACCAAGAACTGTATTATTTAACGAGGGACAGGGAGAATTTGGAAATCCTCAAGAGAGGAGGAATTTCTGTACTTTGTCTACAGCTACTCAAACAGCAAATTCTATTTTCTAGAATAAGGTACTTAGTGCTGCGCTAAGGTATTTTTAAGTTCTGCACCTGCACAATTGGTTTCCTGCTTTTTTTCAATGCCTGTAGTACAGCCAACATCTCTATTGGCCTTTAAGCAGTTTCCCTTTTGGATTTTACCCCGGGCAAAGGGCAGGTGACGATGTTGCAGTACATCAGTCATGAAGATAGTGGTGATGAAACACCAGTACTGTTACTAACCCTAGGAAATTACTTGATCAACATTTTGGGCCCAGCACCGTATTGCACTGAGGTCAGCAGGAATTTTTCCATTGGTATCAGTGGGTTTCCTATTAGGTTTGCATTGTTACTTACAAGCTCAGTAGATGAGATGACTAAATATGCCAGGCAGGTGTTTAAGAACATGTTACAGAAACCAAAACTGTCTCCTAAACTCTGTTTGTGAATGAACTCTTCATGTTGCCTTTGCTTTTCATACAAGAATTTCCACTCTTTATAAAACCTTGCATTACATTCTCACTCCTTGCATGCAGCTGGTCTCTACAGGTAACAGAAGGCAGAAAACCAGAGTTGTCAGTGCTCTGACAAAGGAACAGCATTATCTTTTTACCCATATTCCTACAAAGAGGATGTTAGAAGGGAAGTTATTTCTGCATCACTAATAGGTTTGTCTAATTTGATTTCTCCATCCTTTTCCTCCTCAGAAGCGAACATCCTCTGGCTCAGCTGTATTGCCACTCAATCATGGAGCACCATCATTTTGATCAATGCCTTATGATCCTGAATAGTCCAGTGAGTGCCACATTCCTGTGTATGCTGAAGGAAACTATTTTGCTTTCTATTTTTAGCTTCTGGATAGAATCCCACCCTTATATGTTCTTAAGTGCTCTTTATTCCTTTTTGGGTAAAGAAAGCAAATGCAGCAACATGGAAATTACAGTTCTGTTGCTGAGTGCCACCAAAGCTTTCGAAGTGCTGCCTGATAAGGGAAGCCTTGCTAACATCGTTTTTAGTACCTGCTTCCTTGGACCAAAGGAAACAAAAGGCTTTGCTGCCATTTTCATGACCTCTTATGAACCACCTAACAAACCCAAGTCCTTCCTCTCCTTTCAAAAAACATTCCAGTCTACATATACACAAAGCAGCCCTCATGAGACCAAACCAAACACCGCTCATGTTGACATTCCAAAGTGAAGCCAAACCTAAGTTAAGTAAATACGCAAACAAAACTACATTCTTCTTGTTTGATGCTATTATGATTTGATGCTATAATTCTGAAGACTGGTGATTTAGCATGCACAATCCCTTCAAAGGACTGCTCCTTTTGTACGACAGGTTGTGGTACTTCTGGCATCCTTTGTATTGTAATGATCCTTTCCTAGTCAGGTAGGCAAATATGGAAAAACAACAGAGGCAAGTTCCATTTCACCAGCTCTGTAGTGCTTTGGCTTAACAGGAGGCTGCTAAGCTTATATTTCTATTTAATAGCTTGTTATTTATGGTGCTTCATAAAAGGAAAATATTTTCATTTACTAGAGGTGCATGGGCAGGTATGGGAATCTGTTAGAATTCCTCTGCTTCAGGGAGGGGAAGGAAGAGGAAAGAGAAGCTGTGATGCAGCCAGTGACAAATCTAATTTTAATGAATGAAAGGGACTTGAAGGCTTTGATGTTGCTCTGCTTGCAGTTTCATTTTGTAACAGTCAGTGATGATGTTGCTGCTGTGCGGCTTTCTGCCATTACTCAAGAAGACTGGAAATTTTATTTTTAAACTAGGGAATCTGCAAAAGGAAGCAGGGTAAAAGAATGACCTCAGATATCAGCAAGCAACTCATAATGATTTGGTAACTTAGAGATGCTTTAGCAAACTAGTGTGCTGTTGCCCATTTTACTGATAGCACTGTTTTGGGCTTTTTTTTTGTAAAGGGAAATCAGATTCTCAGCAGTCTTTCCATCGAAGAATACAAGGCCACACTGAAAATGATAAAACAAGCCATTCTTGCCACAGACCTGGCACTATACATAAAGTAAGTCAGAGGAAAGTTGGGCTGGATAGTCACTGCTGGATATTAAGATTGTGTCAGCACAGTGCAAAATCTTTTATTTTAACTTCTTTTAAAGGAGGAGAGGAGAATTTTTTGAACTTCTAAGGAAGAAGCAGTTTAACTGGGAAGACCCCTCACAAAAGGAGCTATTTTTGTAAGTAAAAGCAGAATAATCAAGAAGTCAGTTAATATTATTGGATACCCAATTTCCTGTGCCATGTTGCTGTGAACTTCACTAAACCCAGCAGGTCTGCGTGTTCTGGGCCTGTACAAGCTGTCACTGAATTCCCTGGGTCAGAATTACCAAGGTGCAACCTGTATAATAACCTTTGTTAAATAGCATGTGGAGTTACATTTATAACTTAGCTTTAATTTCACTTGTTTTTCTGACTTGGATGTTCCTTTAAATTCGATGTTCTATTTTACCAATTACTTGACTTGGTGGCTACATACATTTCACCATACAGTAATTTATCCCTCTCTGTTTGTTCTACAGAGCAATGCTGATGACTGCTTGTGACTTATCAGCTATAACCAAACCATGGCCAGTTCAGCAACGGGTATGTGCTTAATTTTTAAGATTTCCTAAATGCCAACTCCATAAAAGTTTATTTCCTCCACCCAGTCGTTATTGCAAAGGCAGTGGTGGAATGCAGAGCTGGAGTCTCACAATGTGGGGGGGGCTAATATGATATATCCTAAGGGGAGATAGGAACCAGTCTTGTTTGTAGGTAGCAAGCAAACTTCGAGTTCTCAATGAGTGAAATATCTTACAGATTGCTGAGCTTGTGGCTACTGAGTTCTTTGATCAAGGAGATAAAGAGCGGAAGGAACTCAACATAGAACCCACGGTAAGTGGCAGAATCACCTCTTGCAAAATCACTTTCATAAACAGCACTTAAACTTCCTCCCACTGACCACAATACAGGACCAGCTCCTTCCCTGTCTTCCTAGTAGTCAGTTTCTGTGGTTCCAAAACACGAATAGTGTCATTATCTCTGAACCAGAAGAACAGGCAGTATTATCTTCTTTAAGTCAGTATTGTTAAATTCGCTAGGAAATACATTCCTAAATTGGTACCTATTTGCAGCGATCCAAACCCAGTAAGTTTACCTGTTTGTCTGGTTATTTGGGCTCTGTCAATCTAAACCTATCTCCTGCGGGAAGTTATGCAGTCCAATTCCCTTCATTGTAAAACCTGCAGGGATACCCTGCTGAGCTTGCTGTGCTGTTTAAGGTGCTACTTTTTAATTCCAGACTCTCTCTTTGGTTCTGGTTGGGTTTTTTATTTAATGCATTTAAACACAGAACTTGTTTACTTCTTATCTGCAGGATCTAATGAACAGAGAGAAGAAAAACAAAATTCCCAGCATGCAGGTTGGATTTATAGATGCAGTTTGTTTGCAGCTGTATGAGGTATGGTGCCTAAGGAAGAACAGCAAATCTCTAAAACCAGAGCTGCTCGCTGGTAGACACAGATTTAAAATCAGAATGCAAATCAACCAGCCCCTTTGTTTAAAAAATATTTTTTATCCTATATTACATATGGTTCATTATTGTGTTGAAGAAATTATTATTTTAGTATTTATAATTGGTTGTATATTTGTCTGATTAATGTATTTTGTTACAATTTTTTTAAACCTAGTAGTAATTGCTGTGCTCTGTGCAATTGGTGTTACATCCCGGGGTTATATTCTGGATTATCAGGGAAAGTCACAAAACTAAGGCTTTGACCTCTGGGAAAAGAATGGTATCCAGGTAGTGCATTGACAAAAAAAGTGTTGTTTAAAACTTTTAAAGAATTCAGAATTCTTCATACAAAAATTGATACGGTATTTATAGGAAATTTACCCAAGTTTAACACTTCCCATCCCATTTTTTTCCTTCTCTTTTATCACACACCAAAGCACTGCATGACACAATTCACTGAAATCCTTTTTTGTTCTTGTCACAAACTGTATGAGAAGCTGCTTGGTCAAATATAGTGTGAAACACAACATGATTTCTGATCTTTTTTTTTTTTTTTAACCAGTACAACATTAAAGTCTGTTTATTTGAACTGTAGCAAGTATTTTACAGGTACTGAGGTGAGAAAAAGAAAGGAGATGAACAGATAACCAAACTCTTAAGAATCCTCCAGTAGGAGGAACCAGATGATTACTTGAATTTTTCCCTCTTACCCAATAAACTTGTCTAAAAAGACTGTACATTCACCAGTTGAAAGGAAACAGAGATAGAGAAAGGAGTGGGAGTTATTAGCTGCTGTCCCTGAAAATCAAGTGTTTCTGTGCTGTAGAACCTGTCAGGAAAACAAGGCAGCCTTTGCTTTGAAGCCTCAGAAAACTGTCTCCAGCAAGAGGTAAGCCACTGAAAGAAGACTGAGTGTCACTGCAAAGGTACAGACTGGACGAACAGAAAACTCTTTAACAGAGCACCTGAGCAGGCTTGAATGCCCACAGTTCTAGAGCCTGAATATCTATACTTCTTCCGGTTAGGGGAGAGCTTTACCTTTCCATTTAAGAAAAGACCAGAAAAACTGGAATTATTTACTCTGAAATATGCACTGCTGCTTAGATTTACAGTTACCAAGTGATCCTAGTCCAAACTGCACCCAGCTCTTGTGTTAGGTAACCAGTGCAGTTAATGATCTACAGGTCTTTCCCCTAAATTCAGAAATCTGAAAAAATACAAAAGATGTGTTTCATTCTCCATTTTTAATTAAAAACTGAATGCAATCTGTTTTCCATGTTCTCGATTTATTTCAGGCCCTAACACACGTGTCAGAGGCCTGCTCCCCTTTGCTGGATGGCTGCAGAAAAAACAGGCAGAAATGGCAAGCCTTAGCTGAGCAGCAGGAGAAGAACCTGATTAACGGAGAAAGCAATCAAGGCAAACGGAACTGAGCCGCTGCTTTAACCGCCACAGCTTAAGTTCCCGTAGGAGACACAGTAACAGGGGAGTACTGCGTTTTGCTGAACACTGTACGGATTTGGCTTACGTTTTGCCACTGCTGTATTACTTTTCCACATTTCAAGATATAGCATGACCATGTAGATGCTGAGATTATCTGAAGACAGTATGTTTCTTTTACTACATGTGACTGAGATGGAAAAAGACCTGCAAGGGCAGTTTTTGCTACCCTACCCCAAAAGAAGGTACTGGTGCAGGCACTGACTGTGCCTGAGAGCCTGTCGCTTTACAGATGTACATAATTGTTTAGTGATCATGTTGTGGCCAGTATCTGAAAGACTACTGTATTTTGCACCTTTTCTCTCTCTCTCTTCCCATCTTGCTATGTTATGTTATAAACTTATTGAGCAGTCTTGCCTGTTCTCTTTCCAGAGGTTCAGAGGAAAAATTGGGACTCACTCAGGGGAGCCTACTCCAACATAAACTATTGCTAACCTCTTTCAGAAAGCAGAACTGGGCTCTGAGGTAAAAAGCCCCAAAATCTGTGCACTCAGTAGGGTTTGGGTTTTTTCCATATTAGATGGATGTCTTAGCAAATGTGTTATTCCAACTGAAGAAATTCTAAGACCCCTGTGAATTACTAGGCAATGGGGGTCTTAGGAGTTTTGTGGAAGAAGTGTCATAGTTATCCGTGACCGATGGAAACTGCTTGAAGACTGATGAAACGTTCCAACGTAACTGACAGGCTGCCATGGAAGAACAGCTCCCATAGCTGCAAGAAGCGTCCAGAGAAACGGAAACAAAACAGGATTAATTTTGCATGCTGTTTTTAACATTATTTGGAAGTTGATTTTAACATCATCTAACCAAGAGACTGAATCACAGACAGAAGAGAATGACTGCAAGAGCAAGAGGTGAAAAGCTGAATCAGAATGATGCAGGAATGGCACATTCCTGGTGACCATCAATGACTGATTCTTCAGGCCAGTGTTATGGCTACTATGGCTATGACCACTTAGAAAAAAGTTTTATGATAACATCTCTTAAAAGTCATTTTTAACATTAGTTAAAAATGACTAATCATAGTGTCTTAAAGAAATAGGAAAAGAATAATACCAAAAGCAAAAATAGCCAAGAGTGCTACAGGGATTTGCCATTTGTATGTGATGCATTAACATTCTGAAAAGTAATAAATCAATGAACTTGCACTAGTAAAAAAAAAAAAATGGTGTATTATTTAAATGAAGATGATTAATAAAAATGGTTTCGAATTGGGAACCAATTAAAGAAAAAATACACACTGGACAAATCCCAAAAGAGGAATACAAGGAGAGTACTCTTCTTTAGGTAGACAGGACAAGGAGATGAATGTCAGCAGTCTAAAATGCATTAGCAGTACATGTAACTTTGGCTGCACAGAAACACACAAAATGTTCCAGTTTTTTTAATCTGTAATAATCTTTTTTTTTTAGTTAAAATCAGCAATTGTATTTGGCAAAAGTAGCACATTTGGCATTGCACTTTAAAGTGTGGGAACTTAGTTCTATCACAATAATGCAGGAAATTCTAGTTGGAAATTGCAATAAATTCTTCTTCCCAGGAGATTGTCAACCCCAACTTGTAAGAGCTGGTCAGAAAGACAGGGAAAATTCCCCCTTTTTATCAATGTTGTCATTTAGATAAACTATACCAGAAGCTAAGAAAAGATGAAGCAAAGGTTTCAAAATACTTGATGATATTGAGTTACAGAGTTGATATTTTTTTATATGTAGAATAAGGTATTCTGACAGTCAGCAGCATTTCTGCCAACCTAAATTATTTGTCACTGATTAAGTCCTGTCTCAAACTTCTCTAGTGAGCACCAATAATAAATTATTGCAGCTGTGAATTTGAAAACATTTTTCTGCAGAAGAATGTCTCCTTATTCTGTCCCCCAAAATGAAAAAAAAAAAAAAAAAAAGGATTTCAACACTCATTAAGAATTCCAGGACTACTGTTTTGCAGTGATCCACATGTGTATTTCTATGCATACACAGTATGCAGATGACAGCAGCCTGCCCACCCCAACACAAGCCCCCAAAAAAAGGTTTTTAGGTACTTTTTCATAAATAGAAAACTTTGCTTCAGGATTTGCATAGTCCTTGTATAGTCCTTTCCTTGAGTGCTTGAGATACTGAAATATAATTATTATGCTAACTGATGAGATACATATTTAATATAAATAGGAATAAAATATATGTATATAAAGGTGTATTCTTGCTATTATGGTTGAGGTTAGTAATTCATGGTGACAACATAACTATGATGATATCAGTGTAGTGAAGTAACTTTGACATTAATATTGCAGTATTTCTTCGCCATATTGTGTGTTCAGCAAAGCTTTATTACAACTAAATTTATAAATGCTACAAAGGAGTGCTGGATTCATACCTTTGACTTGAAAAAAAGGGCATGATGTTACATTTTTTTAAAAGGTTCACTTAAAGAGTTATACAGTATGTGCATATATTTAATTACATATCTGTACACATTTATCCCACACAATCTCTTCCACTATAAATGTTGGAATATACCTATAAATACAGTTCCTACTACATAAACATTTAAATATCATAACACACCTGTATCTGTATATATTTCTACAAAACCAAAGCCTTTAAACTACTGGTTTAAGAACCTTGAAAGCATAGAGTGCTATGTTTCATGAAGTTCAAAGCTTTTGCATAGTGTTTTACTCTGCCTGAAGGCAAAATCAGAGTGTGCTGGTTCTGTGTCATAGCTTTGTGTGAGTCACTTGCAGAAACTGCTCCTTCCTTTCATAATGTACATAGGGGACAATATGGAAAAAAACCCCAAACCTAGCCCGGCTACAGGCAGGTTTCTTGCTTTGAAGTTCATTGTCTTCAGAACTCAACCTTTTCAAAGCCAGCTGGTGGATTACAGCCATGCAGCTGTCATTAATTTCATCATGAGCTGTGTATCTCATTATTTCAGTCAGCTCTCAAACACATTCTCCCCAATTTATATTGTCTAGCTATAACAATCAGTGTGGCTTACACAAGAAACCAGGTGAAATGGAGTTTATCACTTTGTCAGTTCAGCCTTAAATCCATTGAAACTATTGTCACATTTGGTATTTCAGTCTCTGGGTACAAGAAGTTGTCCCACTAATTCTTAATACTCCTCTCAATGAAGACAACTATTTTAGTATCCCACTTGATGTCAGATATGAACATATTTTCTTTCAAACTCACTCCACAGCACAGTTTAATGCCTAAAGTACACTTTATTTCTCTGTTCTGAAAACAATTACTTGTATTAACATGCACAAAATTACTGATTAACCCTACCTCTTCTAATTCCAAATAACAGTGAGGCTCTTGAGCTGTAGGTACCATTTCTTTTCCCATAAGTTAGCCACACATGCAATATTAGCTGTAGAAGGCCTAGGTTTTCTAGTATCTCACACAGTTGGGGGGGGGGGGGTGTGGAAATAATGTAATGCTGATTTTGGAGATGGTGTTAATTTTTAATTAGAAGCAGTTTATACTTAAGAGCAGATTACTCATATCTTCACAGAGGACATGTACAAGTGAGCTACTGATAAAAGGAAACAATTAATTTCACTGATGATCAACTGCTTTCTCCTTAGAAGAGAGCACCTAAGCCTGATTAAATGTATCACCTCCTGACAATTGCACACATGTAAAAATAAACTTTTTAATTCCAATCCAATGCATTTTTCCTGGAAGTGGCATGAACTGAAAAATTCAGCACACTTATTTAATTCAAACATAAGGTTTGTCAAAATTACCACGTAACTGATTTTCCAGCCCATTATACGGAAAGATAATGAAGAGTCAGGTCTAGTCCCTTAAAATTTGAGGAGTGATCTGGAAGGTGTCCCTTCCACTTAGGCATAAGAAGATAGCAGAGACTTTTTATGGAAAAAAAATCGCCTCACTCATGATAAATTAATATGTTTTTAAAGGTGTTATAAAGACCTCGTATTTCAAGCAAATTTATATAGCAGTATTAGTTCAGAGTCTTAGCGCTGATGCTGCAGTTCTTTCCTTCATGTCAAATCACATGCAGTTTACATTTCAGAAGGTTTCAGCTTTATTTCCCAGGTACCTGCCATACTTCTTCAGGGGCTTGCACTAATTTGAAACATAATCTTGAACATCGGAGCTTGAATAACAGAATGAGTTTGGCCTGAGTATGGTAAATAACAAGGGCTGGTTTGGACTTTGACAGGAAGAAACAGCATAGAATCTGGTGTGGTAATTAGTGATGCTTGCTAAATGCAGCAAATTGTGACAGCAGGATATTTTATCCTGGTCATTGCGGTGGATGGAAATTGCACGGGAAAGTTTCTTTTCCACAGAAGGAAGTTTGTTTCCATAGAGAAACTCCTATCGAAGTAGCACTGTTTGTAAATGTGTATTTATGTGACAGTGCTCTGGGATAGCTGGTTCCTGCTAACTTCCACAGCATGAGCTTGGCATGCCAGGGACTCATGTATGCTCAGCTGCCCACGTGAAGTCAAGTATGTGATTCCCATTTACCTCAGTGGGAACTGGGTTGAGCTGTATAGAAAGCGAAAGAATGGGTCAAATCCACCTTTTTTTTACCTGTAAAGAGGGACCGAACCCTTACCCTTGGTGACAGCTGCCTCACCTGCTCTTTGCTGTGTTCAGCTATTCCCACTGATGCCCAAGGTACCTTACAGATGTAGCTGAAGTTAGAATTTGAGTCCTCTTTGTATTCACATGGCAGATACCTGCATGTGTCTCTTAAAGAATGTAGTTTGAAATGCACTGTAAATAGTTTTAACATACATTCCTATTATAGTTTAATAAAAACCTTAATCACAGTCACTAGTCACTGAGTTTGTCCATTTGTATTCTTCTACCTTTTAAAAATATCTGAACAAATACATAGTTTCTGGGCACAGTATTTTTGTACTAGGTTAAGGGGTTTTTCTGTATATTATGTTTTGCCTTTAAGCAGTATTAAAATCTTCTGAATGTTATGTGTTCTCTCTTGCTACTGTCCTATGACTTCTTAGAATAAAGCTAGTTACATTACTTAAGAGAACCATTAGCCCTACTTACTGTACAGCTGCTAGAGAACATAAGAGTCAGCTTATTTTCTGTGGTCAGACTGCTGCTTATTACTTATTTCCTCCATTCTTCTCTTTGTACTGTTTTCATGCTTTTTAAAATAAAAAGGATGATGTCAAATTTTACTGTTTGTTATAATTAATATTATTGAGGTGGAATTTTCAATGCCTAATTCAAACCATTGCTTCTGTAAATTTATATTTCATAGTAACTTCTCTAGGTCCTAGAAATCCTGAAGAGAAAAACGTCTCTGTTAATATCAAGATACTTCTGAGTACTACTGCGAGCACCCAGCAGTGAAGTAGCTCTTGTTTAAAAACGGCAAAAAATAATTCAGTGCTACTGACCACTAGAGAGCACTGGAGCTGCACCTCCTGAGAGCTGTCAGAAACCAGTTTATTTCTGACAGAAAGCAGAACAAGCAAATACAAGAGTTGCACATATGTATCCTCATCCTCTGCCACCATCTATCAGTTCCTGGGGGGTATCAATTGCAAGAGAGAAATAAATAGTCAGCCCAGTGACTTCGACCAAAACTGTGGAAAAAAATTATTTCCGACAACCAAAGCCTCATTATGCATAAATTGCTGATCCTGGAAGTAATTCTGGACCAGTGGGCTTCTTGGCAATTGCTGTTCTTTGCCTATTAGGTCCTCCACAGCAACACTTCTGGCTTGACTTTTTTTAGCTCTAGGCAAAACCAAGAAGTATGTACATCCCTGACAAACAGCAGGCTCATTCAAGAAGTTATGAAGGGCCAGATTTAGCACAAAACACAAGCACTGTTTGCTCGAACCAACTGCAATTTATGAGTGCAACTGCACAACTGCCTGTGCATATCTACAAACATCAGGTCACCATTTGCTGCTGAGACACCTTTCCACCCCCTCACCACCCCAGTCATGCTCCTGCTCAGTCTTTCTGGCCTGCTGAAGACGTGAATTCCCTTCTGAGAAGTGGCCATGTTTTCAGCAGGAGCACTGGGATACATTTCTTACCCAGGCCTGGAAAGAACACGACCTTGAGTGAGGGCATTTTTATTGAAGAGGTGAATGAACATTACATGAGGTCCTTCTCTTCTTGTACAGTTCTGATGCCTCATTAACAAATGGAAACGACAAAAGCTCTTACCTCCAGCCAGATTTTTAGTAACAGTAGGGACAGCTACTGCATTTCACATTCCCATGAAACCTCACCCTTCAAGATTTTTAGGAAAAAACACACATGATTGAGTTTGTTCCAATAGTAAGCTTTAGGGACAGACTTATGGAATCTGACAGTCATTGAGTTTTTCAACCCTTCAGAGAAGAGTAGCATTTCTTAGCACACAGAGAACTTTAGAACCATTTCAGTTGAAAAATGCCCCAAGTTCATAATGGCTGCAAAATGGCTGAAATATCTAAAGTTTACACAGGTTTCTCTTGTTTAACACAATCAAATTTTAAGAGTAAAATCCATGGTTAAATCATAGCAGTAGCTTACACATGATACACTTGCGTATAGGCATTCAGAATCCTTTTATTGCAGTTAATGAAGTCTCTGGCAATTTATTTTATGATATAGAGCTTCTTAATGAAAGAAAAGTTCATTTTACAGATAAGTAAAGGGGTTAATTTAATCAAGGTCACAAAGAAGTCCATTTCTGAGCTGAAAAGAGAAGCAGAACATGGGTGTCTGTTCTGCTTTTACATGAGACAAGAAGAAAAGAATTTTAAACTGAAACCATCTTTTCCTTTTGCATATACAAATATTTAAATATCTTAGCCATACAGGGTGCTCTCTTCCTATAATGCTGCACTCAGAACAACTCTGAAGCTCACTATTTTACAGATGAAATTAGATTCAAGCCACTAATCCAGATAATCACAATAACCTTTCGTGGGGTTTGGAACTATATTATAACCAAGAGAAAAATTTTACAATAAGCAAAAAAGTTATGTTGAAACGAGCTAAAAGTTCAGTGCAGATTTTGGAGAAACCAAAATGACCAATGCAGACTTTCAATACTGTACAACTTGAACTCACCCTAGGATCACATTTCATTTTCTAAACAAAAAGAAATTGGGGAATACAGGAATATTCAGATATAAAATTTAACTACCCTTAGAAAAGCCTGACAAAAAGCCCCATGGGGCAACTGGCATTATCAGTCTCTATGTGGCAAGTGTCAAATGGCACTAATACTCAGAGATTCTTATAACCTTTTCTGGAAAAGCACACTTATTTTTATTGGCAGTTGTTCACTGTCACCCTTTCTTCATTGAAACAAGGCCAGATTCTATTATTCTACATAATCCTAGGATTCATACATACAGCATGATTTTAGCATACAATAACTGATAAATACCAGAGTGGTTACTGTTTTAATCCTAAATTTTGCTTCTAGATTTTTTCAACCTGGATCTTATTATTAACTCATGCACTTCGGTTCACTGCAATAAAAAACTCTCAGAAATGCAGCACTTTATGGATCAGAACGATTACACAGGAATTAAAAAGCAGTGTATACAGACAGTTAAGAGTAAGTTTTAAGACTCACAGCCCACTACTAATCACACAAATGGATCTATACTCACTGAAAATTTCTAGGTAATCCTCAAATGTTGAATTCTCTTGCTGAACAGATTTCACATTAGCAGCATCCAGGAGATTCTCCTTGAACGAGAATAAAACCAGAAATTCAGCAAACAGGCAGCTGGAGTGGGACAACATCTAGCTCAAGTAGGATCTAATCCTGCTGCAATGCAACACCTCACTGCAATATGTACTTTAAAATTACTTATCCAGGAGATGGCATTAGTTAGGCTCCTGGTTGCTAGGCCACCCATTGTTATTCTTGAATTGGCTTTACTGGTGTAGAATTGTCTATTTATCACATCGATATAAAATTGAATATTGGGGTTCGAATGCTTAGTGAAACTTCACAGGAAGGAATCCACTTTTGCAATCCATCCCAAGACATAATGAAGAATCATTCAGTAGAAAACACTCATAAATACTGCACACTCAATCTGCATGGTTGTATCAGGAATTAATCTCTCTTATTATATAATATCACACAAATCAATATTTTCATGAGTACATTATGTTTATGCTGGCCCCAAGCCTTAACCAACCCAAGAGTTCTACTGTCCCAGCTAATTTGAGTCAGAACAACTCGAATACAAGCCATGAAACAAGAAGGATGAATACAACCCACTGCAAAAGCCTTTTTGTCACCCTGATCTTTGGAACTTCATTGTCAACTGCCATTACAATACAGGTTGCTATGATGATCACAGATTGGCAGGATGAGGTTGGCATGATCATATAAGTTAATAATTTATTCCCACCTACCTTATCTAAAGATCAAACTTCAAAGTTAATAAGATTGTCCATTTTCAGTGTTCTGAAGCTGGCACGTTGAAGAAAGCCACAAAGCCAAGAACACACTCTTAGCTTTCAAAACTGTCATAAAACCAGCAATACTAGAAAACAAGATTTCAGTGCACCATTGAAGAAAATGTTGTAGTTCTGAAAACCACACAAGGAAGAGGGAGACTGAAGAAGGGAAAGGGCTGTGGAATATTCCAACTAAAATTTTAAAAAAATCTATAAAACCGATTTTAATTGTGATTTTAGAAGGAAAACCAGCTATTATAGGAAGACAGAAGAACTCTAAATGAAGTGTATATTGTATGATCCTAGTACCTGTGGAAAACCAAAGTCATGTTTTGTCATATTGAGCAACTCCCATCATTTTAGGCCTCAATTTTCTACGAAATACAGCAGAAGCTGTACTACAACCACTGCCAGAAAGAACCTTTCTGCAAAGACTGTAAAGAGAGTTTTGTTATGTAACAACAGCTTGGATGAACTATAACTTGACACTGGGTATTTTTGTTTAAGTATATATACTACACAGAAAACATAAGAATGACAGTGATAACTACAATGGTCAAGATACACACCTGCACACTAAAAACAGATAATCTTACCCTTAGAATGAACTTTGTCCATTTTATGAGCTGGCTGAAGGGTAAAGATGGGCATGCATGATTGGCACAGCACAGGGCATGGGCTAAAACACTTTTTGAGTTATTCAAGTGATCAAAAACTGCATGAAATTGTGGAAAAAAACTTCATGTGGAAACTACACACAGAGACCTAACTGTTACTGTGAAATGCACATTGTGAGATACTTCCCTCATCACCATTCGGAGCAAACAGCCTGAACACCTTCCATCTGGCTGGTTTCTCCACTGAATGTGTTATACTGAAGAAAATTTGTAGAAGCTGCTGAGAATTTAAACTAAATATATTAAAAAGTGATCACATGACTAGGCACTACCATCCCAATTTTCACAGCTCAGTGTTAGACAGGGAGCAAGAGGAGAGTTTTCTGAAACAACCTGCAGACATTCAGTAAATCCTCTGCCCCACACTTGTTATGTTGAGCAGAACAGACCCCAACCAAATCATAATGGAAAAAGTAGAGATTTGTGTTTGTTTTGTTGGGTAAATAATATCACCTCCAGTTGCATAAAGACTCTTCCACAAGCTGAAGATGCAACCAGGATACGAATGTCAAGAAATGCTGTTAGTTTAATTATTACTTTCACTAGACACCTGATTTTTTACTGCACTTGGTGGATAGAATAAATAGATTAGCAATTTGTAATTGAGATGAGCAATAAAGATACTGTCACAATCTGGGGGCAGATTGAGCAAACAGTGTGGTCAGGACTAGGAATTTGATCAAACTACAGGAAACTTCTCCTTGAAGAGGTCAGTGCATCTGTTGAGCTTCACTCAGCCACATCATCCTGTAAATTGCTCTTAAGATAAGGCAGTACATAAATTCCCTTTGCAAAGACTTGTCCCTGCAGAGCAGCCCTCCTGCAGGAACAGCCATGGCATTCGACGGGACTTGGAAAATCGACAGAAACGAGAACTATGAGAAGTTCATGGAGGCAATGGGTAAGGCTTGCTTTTCCAACCCCTTCTGCAGGAAAAATACCACTCCAGGTGAATACAAACTCAAACTGTCTGAGAACTACCTTCGGGCAGCCTGTCCTTTCACTCTTGGCAGTTCTGCCCCTGCATCTGTTTTCAAAACATTCTGGGGCAGGAGGGGAAGATGCTGAGAAACGTTCTGATTTTAATTTCAATGTGTTAATCTTAAGTACTTTAACTAATTCCAAATTTATTTCAGCAGAAGAAAATCTAGATTTGAGGGAAAGGCTCAGATAACTTGAATGGATAAACTTGAAACAGAATTTTATAGCTGGAATATTATTTTGACAGCATTAAACCAGTTTAAAAATTACACGGGAAGGAAACCATCATTCTTCAATTTCAGAGAAACGCTTGTTTCAAGTAATTCTAACACCCTTAGGTTTGTACAAACTGTGCGTTATATGGATATAAACATAACCACTCCAGTTAGACAGTGATTTGTATTATATGTGTACCAGTGAATATGGTCTCAATGAAAATCGAAAGACAAAAGTTTGTGTCATTCTAGGTTATTCCAGAATGCTGGAATAAACTCACTTGGACACATAGAATTCACTAAAAAGGGACAAATACGATGCTCTAAAGGTTTGAGGTTTTTTTCTGATTTATGTTAACTGATTTTTCTAGGTATTGGCATGATGAAAAGAAAGCTGGGAGCCCATGATAATCTGAAGATCACCATCCAACAAGATGGGAACAAATTTACCGTCAAAGAAGCCAGCAACTTCCGAAACATAGAGATTGAATTCACTCTGGGAGTGAACTTTGAGTACAGCCTGGCTGATGGGACTGAACTTTCCGTAAGAGTCTTTCCACATAATTCAGTATTTATTATGTGATAATAACTTAATGAAGTGCAGCTTCAAGATGAATAATTTGTCTTCCTAGTTTTTAATTTAAATTTTACTTTTGAATTACTTTAAATTTCACTGAACCTGACTGCTCAGGAATGCTTGCAGCTTATACACCAAAGCACAAGGGAGTGTTTACTGTTAATGGTTCAACACTGCACATGGATCTCAGGGTTCCAGTGAGAGCCCAAAAAGCAGAGCAAGTAGCAATTTTCACAGGACAAAATGAAGGTGATTTGCAATTTTACTTTTTCCAATACTCAAGTCCACCACCTAGAGTGCAGAGTGGGTATTTGTAAGAAATTAAATTTTCTCTGTTGATACAATTAATTAAAATAAGCTGTATTGACCAGTAAAAAACACCTAGCTTGGCTATTATGCATTTAAATAAACCAATAGTTTTATTAAAATTTCATTTTCACAGCCTTTCTAAAAAGCATTATTATACTGTTTCAATCTTTTTTCACTTTCAAGCATTCTATAGCCTTTAAATCAAATCACTGTCATAACTGTTGCAAAATATTTGGGCTTTTTTACCATCACAGGGTGCTTGGAACCTTGAAGGAAATAAACTTGTGGGCACATTCACCAGAAAAGACAACGGAAAAGTACTTAAAGCATACAGAGAAATCGTGGGTGACGAACTCGTTCAGGTGAGTTAAGAAGCCATTTGCACACAAGTTTGTAATAAAACGAACAGAAAAAGTTTAAAGAACTGTTCTAGATGTAGAAAATACTTTCTTCAAGCCAAATAACCTCATTTATCTTTAGTGAAAATTCTCAAGCCACCTACCGAAATTTAAAACTCTCTGAACCGTATCTGGGAAATGAAACTTTGCAATTCCAGCCACTGATTTTCCTTCCTGATTTCTTAACAGACCTACGTGTATGAAGGAGTTGAGTCCAAGAGATTCTTCAAAAGGGGCTAAGCACTTCACACAGAACTGCACCAGAATGAAGAAACAATAAGAGACCATTTTCTACACATCCTCTGTGTGTTGTTTTCCCCTTCCATCCCCTCACAGCACCTCCCGAGCTGCAGTTTACCTGATGAAAATATGGGCTCATTTTTTATGTTACTGTTTTGTCTTGAATAAACAAACTCCAACTAACAAATGCTAAAATGTCTTTTGTATCAAGTCCTACCAAAGTGTCATAACATAAAAGGCTGCAGAAATTATTTTGCACAGGCAGAACTTCAGTATTTTTGCACAAGCTCTCAAATGGAAACTTAAGTTTCTTTACAAAGGTATTTATACTGAGAAACAGTTTCTCTGTATATTTAATATTGTGCAAAAGGATAGGAAAACCGAGAGGTAATACAGATGGGGACAAGGCTTAAAAGGGAAGTACTATTTGTTTCGGCCCAAATCTCTAATATGCTTCATCTACAACACATGCTTAACCAATACTTGCTACATAAAGACAAATCCATCTTTATTTCTATTGACAGAACTTATTAAGGAAAACTGCTACACACAAGTGCTTGTTTAAGAGAAGTAAGTTATGTTCAGAAGCACCTGTTTGCATTCTGCCTTATCTCTTAATTTGAGGCTAAAAAGGGGTAATAACTGCCAAGAGAAAGGATTTGTTTCACATACTCATGGGTTTCTGGTCATTCTTCTGGACATGAAAGTAATAGTCCTGATTTCAATATGGAGTGAACTGGAAGGGCTGAGGGTGGCACATCGCAGCTGTAAGTGTGGCATCAGGGTGTGCCGCTTCATTTATTATTTACTTCTTCAGCTGTGTGTTATGCACATAAAGCACACAGAATACACTATCTACATGAACTTTTCCATGTTTGCTCAGTGCACAAGCTCCAGCTAACTTCAAGGAGAGGAGTGTATCTTAAAACAATTTCAATTTTCCTAAACTTCTTCACAACACGATATCCCTAAAGGTCTTCTGGTTTTTCTCAGGATACCATCTGCTTTCCAAGAAACGGCATCGGGATGAACTCGTGAATGTTTATTTCCACACAAGCCAAAGCACAGGTGGCAGGACAAGACCAACACGGTCTGACAGGACTGACTGCCGGCTCTTCCCCAATGTCCATATCTCACCTGACAGACAACAGCAGCAGCCAGCAGCATCCAGGCAGGAATGTCAGTCACCAGCCCAAGGGGAGCCACCACAAGCGCCGCCTCTCCCAGCGACAGAGAGACAAGCAGGAATCCTCTCCACGTCCAACGTCTTCACCACCCCTACAAGGCGGTGCCTGAGGAGGGAATGGCGGGGCGGGGTCTGAGGCGGCAGGGGCGGGGCGGTGCCTGAGGCGGGAATGGAAGAGCTGTGCCTGAAGCGGGAATGGAGGGGGCTGAGGCGGGAATGGCGGGGCGGTGCCTGAGGGGGGAATGGCGGGGCGGTGCCTGAGGGGGGAATGGCGGGGCGGTGCCTGAGGCGGGAATGGCGGGCGGTGCCTGAGGAGGGAATGGCGGGGCGGTGCCTGAGGCGGGAATGGCGGGCGGTGCCTGAGGCGGCAGGGGCGGGGCGGTGCCTGAGGCGGGAATGGCGGGGCGGTGCCTGAGGCGGGAATGGCGGGGCGGTGCCTGAGGCGGCAGGGGCGGGGCGGTGCCTGAGGCGGGAATGGCGGGCGGTGCCTGAGGCGGGAATGGCGGGCGGTGCCTGAGGCGGCAGGGGCGGGGCGGTGCCTGAGGCGGGAATGGCGGGCGGTGCCTGAGGCGGCAGGGGCGGGGCCGCCGCGCGTGATCCCGTGGGTGTGGCCGCGGTACGTGCGCTCCGTTGTCATTGGCGCCGCACCCGGAAGAGTCACTGGCGCCTGCGCGGTGGGGCGGCCGCGCGATCCTCTCCCAGCCCGCCGAGGAGATGGAGGCGGCGGCGTGGCGGCGGCAGCGGGAGCAGGAACAGGAACAGGAACAGCAGGAGCGGGAGCAGGAGGATGGTGGGCGGGTGCTGTCACGATCCCTGTCGGGACAGTCTTACTGGCTGGACCTGTGGCTCTTCATCCTCTTCGACCTGGCACTTTTCCTGCTTATCTACCTGCTGCCCTGAGGGCGCGGCCCAGGTGAGGGGCGGCGTTCGGGGATGGTCGGTCTGTCGGTCGGTCTGTCGGTCGGTCGGGAAGCCCCGACAGGCTGTGCCCCATGGAGGGAAGGCTGCGCTTCAGGAGTGGGCCCCGGGAACAGCCTTGGCATTCCCACAGCCCCGCCTCAGAAGGCCTCGGAAGCACAAATGCTTCTCAGGAATCTGGAAACTAATTCCAAGCCACCCTCAGCTTTATTTAATTGTTTGCGAGATTTATTATCCGCTCTCTGTTCGGGAGGTGTGGTTGATGCTCCTTACAGGTCAGTATCTTCCGAAGGGCTGTGCAGCACTATGAGCGTAACTAGACCTTTTCTGTTCCCTGTAGGGCCATTCCCACCAAGGGAATTCTCACCTATTCCGCACCTTATGAACACAGGCGGTGGAAGAGGAGGACCATTTGTGCGCGATAAACAACTGGGGACAAGACTCTAGTGGAGTCTCTATGGAGGAGGCACATTTTTATACACTGTATCTTAAGAGATCTCTGTGTGTCACAAGTGTTACTGTTCAGGTTTTACCTGTATCTTGTTTGTGTGTCCTAAACTGTGCCTTAAAGGTCACGTAAGACAGACTGACTGTGCTTTTGTGATTAGTACCTAAAGGCTTCTTGTGCAGAAATGGAAGTATGCACTGTTTGAGTAAAATCTACTGAAAGGACACCCTGCAGAGTGGCTGAGAATAAAACCCAGCTCTTGTGTACACTGAAGTTAGAGCATCATCTGTTCCTTCAACAGATGAAGCTTAGCCAGCTGTTTTACTTCCAAAAAGTTAATTCTGATGGGTTGAGGCTGGTTGGTTTTGTATGATGTCTTTCTTCTTTCTTTACCTTTGGCAGTTGCTGCGCCTGCTCAGGCTCAGTATTTATACATATAAATACATACATGTATAAACATGCCCGTGTTTAACCCAGCAGCAGTGTCCTGTCCTCACTTACTGATTAAGATAAATCTGGTTCTGATCTCCTTGCTAGAAAATGCTTAGGAGGAGCTGACAAGAGCAGCCTTGAGTCACTGGCAGATGACACATAAAGAACCCTCCTCCTCACCTT
This sequence comes from Corvus hawaiiensis, assembly GCF_020740725.1. Classification (NCBI taxonomy): domain Eukaryota; kingdom Metazoa; phylum Chordata; class Aves; order Passeriformes; family Corvidae; genus Corvus; species Corvus hawaiiensis. Next base: position 71,835,147 of record NC_063217.1, read on the forward strand.
CCATGGATGGCTATAAGTAGACAGTAATAGATAATTAAAAGGTTTCAACATCAATTTCCTCTGTCACACGAGAGGGAGACTTTCAAACCCATGTTACAGGCACGAGGCTCTTGCAGTCGTTGGAGAAAGAAACAGAAGCTGAGCACATAGATGGAGCTTTTTGCCGGGGGAGGTTTGGGGGAAGAGAGTCTTCCAGCTATGGATGAAGGGGGTTCAGTTTTCTTTGGTGTTTTTCCCCTTGGGAATACTAATTTCTAGTCCTGAGAAGTACAATCCATGCTTGGTTGGTATTTTTTTCCAGGAATACATTTAACAAAATAACTAGATTGGAGAGACTTGGAAGTGCAGAGTGGTTCAGTGTCTTCCCACACATTAAAAGAAAATGGGCCAGGATCACGTTAAATAGGATTTGGGATGCAAAAGTGGACATAAGCTCTTTCCTTTTATTTTTCTTTGATTGTTGAGACAATTTTGCTATTGGCAGTGGTTTGTTTCATGTGTCAGACCTGCATCTATGATCTTGGCTGCTGGTACCTGTGAGATCAGTGGCTTCAGAGATCTTGACTCAAGGTGCACAGGAGCCCTGAACTATGATTGCATTCTCACAAACAGAAGAAGGGGGGTTCTAGTTTTTCAAATGAGGCCATTAAAGAGACAAGTTCACTGCATTCACTACCTTTGTTTCCTCCCCCTCTGGCATGGTATCGCAAGTGAAAGCTGCAGGGAAGAGCCTATCAGGAAAGGACTGTAATGTTGCTCCAGTTCTCTTTTGATAAGGAAGACAGGTGAGATTTAATGGCTATTAAGGCTTAGAAAGTTGAATTTTAAGGCATCTTCCACTAAGTTAGTTTTCTCCTTCAGCTAGATCTGACACGAAAGGTTTTGCTTATCTCAGAAAACTTAAGAGCTAACAAAGTGCAGGCTTGTGCTGCACTGGGCTCAAGCTGTTCCATAGGCACATACTCTGGAGGCTCCAGAGTACACAGATCCCGGCAACTTTTGCTTATCCCTAGTAAAGATAGTAAGGTAGCTCATGTGTTGGTCAATCACTTGTCACCCAGTCTGTGGGACTGTGGTATAAAAATTGCTTTATGCATTTCATAGCTACTTTAAAAGTTTAATCTATTTAACAGCTTTATAAAATAGTTCAGAAGATTAATTTTACGGTTCAAAAGAGTACTGTTCAAAACCCCATCTCCACAAAAACCTCCAACCATCACTAGCAGCATTATCTGTCGCTTTAAAAATGTAGTTCTGGAAAGCCAACTTTTTCTTTTTTTTTTTAAACGTGGAACACAAAAAGAACAGACAGCAAAGATTTTAAATTTTTATCTTGGTATTTTGAACAAGCAGAACTTTGCAGGAAAATAATTCTAAAGACTGAAAAATATATTAATTACAAGACTTGTTAATATCTTTACTGTTACAAAAATTGTCTAGGCTCTTATACAAATCTATAGCTCGAGGGGGACATTTATAAAAAAATAAATAGGCACCCTAGGTAAGTTAAAACAAGTTATCACATATTAGTTAGCAAATATTACGTACATACATACATGGAGTGCAGAGTCAAATATAAAAATGAAGGTGCCTTGATTAGCTGTCTATTTAATCATTAAATACCTGGTAAACACAGAGAAAGTTGTCTGATAAGATTGTTTCAAGCTAAGCGAGGAGACTGAAGTACACCTAAGTTACTGCAGCTACTTTAGAGAGGAGTTTACCAGTTGTGCTTACTGGGAGCAGAGTTCATTGGTATCAGTAAGAGGCATTCATATTGCTCCTGGTACAGAAGTATCAACATTGCTATGCATGTTTAAAAATAAGTGTTCTAACATCATTCACAGTTGTTGCTGTGCTATCCATACATAAAAATACTGTCATTTCAAATACAAGATTTTTTTTTCTTTTTTGCAAAACATTTTACAAATTATACATTATTTACAAATTCCAATAATCTTCGTTTTTACACAGGTATTAGGGGACAGTTGTACTTAACTGGCTCTGTGTATTATGTAACATGGCTAGATGAACTAGAAAAGTTTAATTTACAGGTTCTGAAATCTCTCAAAAATATTACAGTAGGAATCACCCAAGTTCTTTTTTAGCGTTCTTCTGTATTCAACTGATTTTCTTACAAAAGGATCATTGTTTAAGTTGCTGTTTACTAGCAGCCATACATAAACATGCATAGTATTTTCACTATAAATTCTAGAATTAATTTTTTTTCCCCAAGTGCTACAACAAATTTTGATCAAGGTAGAAAGAACGTTAATCTGAGATAACCTGGTTTGTTGCATATATATAATGTTCCAGTTCTACTGTAAGGTACATGTCATTTAAAAGGAAAAAAACCTGACCTTGCTGCAGAATAACCAAAACTACTGTTTAAATGTTTACCTTGGATAATTGTGCTAAACAATTGCCATCATTTGGTTGAAGCACTAAAACACATGTACATAAGGTTATACACATAAAAAAAAAAGTCTTCCTGACTAACAGTGCAAGTAAGAATGTTTATTATGCATATTTTACCTTCTTGCATTATTTTAATAAATAAAAGGCATTGATGTTTAGGTGTAATCAGCAGCACCACAAGTTAACACTCTAATGTGAATAATAGAAAAAATTTGCCTTTTTGGGTTGTGTCAGGCTTTGCTGACGCTGCCTCAGCACTCACTAGATGGTTCTGTGCACTGATTTAACTAACCAAATAAAAGCCAAATAAATCTTCCTCCTTGTTACGGAGATTAAGTCAGGTTAACAAAAGACAAGGTAAATTCCAGAGCTGCCAAAACTGGAGGCTGAGGGACAGAGCAGAAAAAGAGGAACTTCTTCTTCCCATGGCCCCTTAGCCACCAGTCTGAATGGCTGCACATTCAGCCTGATCTGCTAATGCAGACCATTTCCATATGTAGGACTGTTCCAAATGGGAAAACATGTTAGTAAAAAAAAAACAAACAAATGTGTGATCCCCATGAACCAAAATGTCAAGCTGAATAAAAAAGGGGAGTTTAATAAATAGCAGCATTGACTTTGCATGCAATTGTAGAGTAAGTCAGAACTGAACATAAGCAGTAATTACTTCTAAAATGTTATAAAATTAATCTTTCGTAGTTTCATGATAATTCTGTATTTAAAATTAGCATCCTATTCTGTTATAATGGTTTGTAACTTATGAAGTTAAATTTAATAAGGTAAAGTATATAGCTTAAAGGGTGAACAAATCTGATAAATGTGCTTAAAAACGTACACTAAGAGCAGGGGTATTAACAGGACAGTATTACTGCAGTTTACTTCAATTCCCTTTGAAAGTCTCATTTAACACTTGCAAACAAGAACAGGTTTTAAAGAATTATTATTATTATTATTAAGGCTTTTCAAATAAAAAATAAATCCTCTGGGTAAACTTGCATTAAAGACACTTGAAGGTTTGTGAAAGCACAGACTCTGAGAGACATCAGTTGAAAAAACCGTGTCACCTCGTGCTACCTCTGAGGACAAATACTGCTCTATTATGACTACAGGTACTGCATTAGTTGTGGTAGCACGTTTATCCCTTTTGTTAGTCTGAGAACATAGTGACCACAGTCTGAAGGAACAATTCTTACGCTGCAGCTAACTAGATCTTCTTACACAATCAGTAACATCCAGCCGATCCCGCTGCTGCAAGGTGTGCACTCCTCAAGGGACCACACTGAATAGAAACTGTAGAAGACAAGCTGAGTAACAGAGGTAAGCATTAAGGCAACTAGAGTAACAAATCAAAGGAACCACAAGTTAGCACCTCTTCTCCTCTGTTCACTTCTATTTGCATATTCATTTGAATAGTCACAACTCCCAAGCAAAGTGCAGTCAGCTGGGTACCTGGTTATCACACACACACACACACACACGCTCAAGGTTGTGACCCTTTACAGACTACATGAAATGCCCAAGTCAGATCCAGGTGTGGCTTTCTTGAAGAACCTATCTACTGCAGTGTATTCCTTCTGCATTTGCCTTGTACTTCTGTTCGGGGATGGGATGCCTGGGCTCAAGAGTGGCAGGGTATGTGGCATTCAGATCTACTCCAGCTGCTGGAGGATGCTTCTCCTTGTGGAAGCTTCCACTCTCTGTAAAATACAGCTTGGGCCTCTGGTGGTACTTGAGCCTGTAGGTGTCAGTCATGCAGCTGTCTACCGAGAAGTAAGTGGTTAGGGACACGCTGTCATTCCCATCCGCATAGCCAGGGCTGGGTCCCGTGTGACGGGATCCTTTCTTTAGCATGTTCTCAGACACAGTCCAGAACTCATTAACTGGTAAGCGAGGTGGAGAATCCGGTTTATGAACGAACGCTTCGTTCCCTGGAAAGGGCTCTTTAAGCCTTTGTTCAGCTGGGACTACGCTTGCTTCTGATGCAGATTTTGAAGGTGCACCTGTTTGCCTTAATGGACTATTTTGCAACACTTCCGGTGATTTTACATCCACTGCCGAGTTATTCTCTGATCCTGACAAAGTGCTCAGAGCGTATTTCTTCGGAGGTAAGGGGGGAGGAATGTTCTGGTACACGGCTTCAGGCACCCAGAGGGGCTCCGCCCTTCGGAGGGGGTGGCCGGCGTGCTCGCTGGGAGGGGCGGGCAGCACCGCCGGCCTTTCCGGCAGGGTCTGAGGCGCACAGGGCACTAGCCCCACCTTGGGACCCAGTGTTTTTGTGTGGTGAGACTGCGGCTGGGCAGGGGAGGGAAAGTCGCTGTGGATCGGCTTCCTGCCACAGGCATTGTCTGGGAAGGGGTGGGGCACGCTGTCCGCACAATACACCGGCACGTTCACCTTCTCAAACCTCTCTGTTTGAAGCCACTCGGAAGAGTTTGGCTCGTTCGCCTTGTTCCTGTTGTCTGACTTCACAATCTCTTTGAGAACTGGCTGGAGAACTGATGATGGGAAATACTTCCTATTGATCTCAGGCATTTCAGCTCTAAAATACAAAAATCACACAAGATGTAAGTATCCCTGAAAACATATGAAAAGGCTCAAGTAACAGGGATTTTTTCAAATACAGCCCTGGTAAAACCGCTGAAATATTCAAACTGACAAGAGAATTAGGCTCTGTTCAACATACAGCCCTTGGAGTACAAGTTGTATTAAATTACTCCAAAGTTTCTTTCATTAGAAATGTAAATGTGCCCTAAGAAGGCAAGATGAATTCCTTCAACATTCAGGACTATGTCAAATATGACCTCTGCTCTCTTCTGAACATCCTCATGACTCTGATACATGCATTTTTCAAATACTGCATGTTACTTCCAGTTGATAAATTTGTATTTAGATTCTTGAGTTTTAGGAGATACTGAGCACTTAGTGTTCATATTAGAAACAACAAGGTACAGCAGCAGCTTCTAAACACAAATCAACTTTTCCCCCCTTCCAGACAGACTTTTCAAAGCTTTATGGGGTGATTGCACTAACCATAAATTGGTTAATCACTGCATGTTACATATAATTCCAAACAGAAAAATGTTAAATCCCTCTTTCTGGTAAGATGGTTTAAAATCCCCTAATGGTGACATTGACAGCATCAAAATTAAAGACAGAGAGAATTTAGACCCATCAATTATGCAAAATTCAAAAGGAATTGCCTGTCAAAAATATTGAACACCTTAACTCTTCAATGCTTAATACTGATCATCGTAATATTACAACATTCAGTATTTTTGAACTTTCACAGAGGAACATGCCACTACTGGTTACCTCTTTACTGGAGGACTGGGCACCTGCAAATATAATTCTGTTGGGAAACCAGCATGAGGATGAGGTTTGTAGTTAACTTCGGAACTGATCTGGTCTTTCCTCAAATCTGGGGCTAGAAAAGAAAATACTGCAATATTAACAGATATACAGTCCAATTCCTTCTTTATAATTCCTCAGAGGTTACAGAAACAAACAAAATACAACAGAACAATCTCTTTCAAAATTTGAGATTAATCAAAACCATTTTGAAGATAATCTGTCACAGGTGGTCAGATCTTAGAATCTGGAGGAAATTTTCTGGGTGTTCTTCTTACCAGAAAATAAGTAATTATGACAATTTTGAAGTCCTGTAGATATGTTTTCAAGATCACCTTAATATTTAATCTGACTAAAGCACATTTTCAAAAGAAGCTTTTACTAAAAGCATGTTTATTGCTTATTATGACATCTAAAGTAATTTAAATTACAAAATAAGAACTACGTATGACTTCTAAAGATTCATATTGTGTTATAATAATTAAATAGAATGAATACTGTAGAGACTGAGGGTGGTCTAGGTTGTTCTGTTGTTTGTGGGTTTTACAGAAATACATCCTTTGAAACAATTCAAACCCTAAAGCAAGACTGTAAGGCTCACAGAGAGACTGGGCAGACAAAGAGCACTGTCACCCATGTGCCCCAAACACACAGCACTGAGTGCCTGGGCCAGCACTACTGCACTCCTCCTCCAGAAGCTCCTTCTTCCCAGGCAAAGAACCATTCCTTGAAAATACACAAGTTCTGAACAAGGCAGCTCCTAGTGAGCTGGAAATAAAGGAAGCATTGAAGTATTCATGTCAACACCACACAGAATAGAACACTCTCTTGGCAAGTGACAAGCAGCAGTCTATTTGTTTAGATATAGATACTCCAAGTATATGGCAAGTAATGCCATGATTAGCCCATTAATATCAGTCCTGAAGTGGCTCTGAAGCCACTCAAAGAAATGGCTTCTTCTTCTCCTCAGTATTATCATTATTATTATTATTATTACAATGGCTTATTTTGTCTGTGTACAGACTAGACTCACAACTGCTACACCGATTTCATTTGTTTCCCTAAGTTTAAATATTTAAAATCTTAGAACTTTAGACTTATGAACATATGACTTAAAACCCCAACAACAGAGCAAAACTAAACTGAAAACTTTGGGTGTTGGTGTTTGGTGATACTCGTTTTGAGGCTCAATATCTGCCCTATTCTTTAGGTGATGTGAGACTAAAGACATGAAATCTTTGACCAAGGACACAGGTAATAGAGGCTAAAGCAGCATATAGCACAGCAGACAAGCCCCCATATGGCTTTCCTGCAAGTCTTGAGATTAAAAAAAAAAAAAAAAAGTCACAATAAACAATACCACAGCCTTAGAAATCATATTTATGGGAAAATATTCTTACTGAATGAGCCCATAGAAGAGACAAGTATTTAACCTGAAGGTTCGAAACCGCTTGTGTGCCACAGAGCTACCTAACAGTGAGATAACCAACACTGAGGTTATATTTCACACAGAAACACTTCATTCTAGTGCAGACTGGTGATTTTCACTCCAAGCCCAGCTCCCGGAGGACTCTGCAGGCTCCCAGGGCAGTGCCGCAAGCGGCCGGCAGGCGGCAGCAGAGGCCAGCGAGCGGCTCCCTCGGGCACGGCCAGCCGCACCAGGTGCTTTGTGCCTGCGGAATTCCAGCGAACTTAAAAATAGATGTGTTATTTTCCTTTCTGCTGACAGGACAGCCATGCACGGTTAAAACCAGACGCCGGCTCGATTGGGAATTTTGGCTCTACGATCTCTGCAAACCTAAATATGGGACACACAAGCCCTGCTCAGCTGGAGCTCGGCATCCTTATCAATGGCTCGTAAAGAGCTGAGCAATAAATGAAAGGTAATTATTGCCTTCTGACATATAAACTGATCTGCTTTTAACATTTACAAACATTCATTTTCACATCTGGGTAGCCAATTCAGATTTTCAAAAGATTAACATCCATTCTACAGCCCACACGTAGGACAGACAAGGTCTCGTCTAGTATCTCCATTTACACATACAGAACATGTGCAAAAATCTGCCAAGTCCAGTTTCTGTTGAGAAAAAAGCTGAACTGAAAATAAATACAAAACCCCTACAAAAACCTCCAACAAAAACTCAACTCCACATTAAATTCAACTTCCTCTTTATGTGTTTTAGCTGCACATTTCCTGGATTTTTTTTAATATTTCCCAAGTTGTCACTAAAAAAACCAACAACAAAAGTAATACTTTTTGTAACAAATATTGTGGCAAATTCCTCTCTCTTAGTCTAGACATTTTCTGTATTCAGTTGAAATGACAGCCAAACTTATTGGAAGCTTTGGAAATGTGGAACAACAACAATCTCTCAGTCAAGGAAGTAATATGTATAACTTGCCCAAAATGGAATATTATTTCTAAAAAACAGTGACCAATCTCCTTAAAAAAAATTCTTATATTCTAGAAACTTTACTTTTGGAGCAACACTCAGTAGCAAAATCTTTCCTATATATTGTTCTTCTATCATTTAAAGACATCCCAGAAAAGCATTTCTTTGTTTCTGTTTCATGGTAAGCAAACTAAGTAGCTACAAGATTTAGTTCTCCACTCATTTCTTTAAACTTGGCATTCACGTACACTGACTGCACCATAAGGGTAAGAACTGGTTTTCCTTACGTGCAGCTGCATGTTTTGAATTATTACTATAAAGGTACAGTTTTCCTAAGCATGAGCTGTCTTTTTCAGAGTTATGGTTGGTTTGTGGGGTTTTCTGAAGTGACACAACAAGCAAAGGCAATTTGTATTCTTCTTCACATTAACCAGATCTTCAGAATGATTCTAGATTTCAGTTTGAGTTGTCTCATGCTGTTGAACTGAACAATGGGAAAACCATTAAAAACAATGGGAAAACCATCAAAATTAGTAATCTAACTTGCAGAACAGGAGGTTGGTAATTTTCCCCTTACACTACTCATGTCTCAAGTTCTCTAAACACAATAAAAATTTTGCCTCCTGAGCTCACAAGTTCAAACTTCATAAACGCAAAGTGATTAATATAAATCATGGATACTACATCTGCTTACTCAATATTTACATTTTCCTGCCAAAATCTAACCACACAATTTAGGGATTGGCCTTGTGGGACCTTTGCTTCAGTACTACAGTTATCTACTGCTTACTGCCCGTGTAAGGAGCAGCCATTTGATCTCCCAGTCACTGTGTGATCCAGTGTTTCTATCTTTATAATGTTCTGACAATAAGTTTATTTTTGTAAGTCAGGGACAGAATTCCTCAAGTGCTGAACAGTAGCCTCATTCAGCTCTACTGAAAAACAAGGAGCTGGTAAAGCACTACCAACGGTGGGCATAATTAGAAGTCCAACATTATTTCCATAAGAAGTTTTCCACACAAAAAAAACCACTCAGACATATTTTTTTGGAGTTGCCATGAGAGCCTAACAAAGATTTCTTAATATTCCATTCCCCTCTCAGAAAGGACTGAGCATTTGTTTTTAAAGTCCCATTTTCTGTGAGTCTGTCTGATATTTACCTACCAACCCATGTCTCGTTCAGACTATTCAGAGATGGAAAATAAGGTAATAGAACTGATACCTGTTGTCCTTGCTAAAGGTGTCCTGACACACTTTTTAGACAACCTAAAAACTGAGTCCAAATAAGTCTTTAACCCCACATACCTGTGAAATTATTAAATCCTTCAGATCTCTTTTCGGTCCATTGATCACTTCCATTAAAAGTATTATTTTCCAAAACTAAGTTAAATACATTCATTTTTTAAAAGAAGCTTTTTGATAATTTGTTACTGAATTAGAATAACTGAAGAGGTTGGATCCTATCATCAATTTTTTATGATAACTCTGAGGATCACCTGGAATCACTACACTTTTTTAAGAAAAACGTAGGATGCATGTTGAAAGCTTTAAGTATACTTAAGTATTCTCTCCAGAGAACAGTCCATTGTTTTAACCCACCCATTTCTCATGCCTAAAGAGTATTTTAAGTATTTTTCACTGGTGACTTTTTTCCCTTTTTCCTATCCAACTGTGTTTGATAAGAATGGTATAGTACGGAACTAAAGCAGAATAAATCTCATGCAGAACCAGACCTTTGCATTCCATTAATGGAGTTTGCGACTCATTTTTTTTGTTTTGGGTCATCAAAATAAGCAAACACCAAATTAGTTCTCTTTCTGCACCAAAAAATAGTTTAGAATATGGACAGAAAATGTAGAAGTGGTATGGCAACACCCCCACCCCCCACTTTAAGTCCTAGGAGAAGCTATACTATACATTATTTGAAAAGAAGTATGATATCTATAAAAATCAAATGTTTCCTGAGGAAGTGGCCTCATGTTTATTGCCCCTCTTTGTACAAGCACCCTCCCATTGTTTCAGCAACAGCAGATAATGATTTTGGCTGGCCTCAGACTGACCTATAATACTTATATGCCAAGGCATTTATCAACTTTATAAAACCCCAGCAGACATATTAGTATGTAAAAGGAAGTGGACTTCCTTATTACAAGTGTTTCTTCCTGATACTGCTTCATATCTAGGAGGAAAACAAATGGTGCCACAGTCCACCCAGATATCTTAAAAAAAAAAAAAAATAAAAGTCTTGCTTAGTATCCTCCAAGGAAGCTCCAAGAAATTTTTTGGGGGAAACCACAGGGAGTGAACCAAACTACCATGTCATTTGTATTAGGTTTTTTTGGGGTTTGGGGGAATAGAAATTCTGGTACATCTACGATAGTTTCTGAAAACTTAATTTTAATATGGGTTCTTACCATGGAAGTTTCTGTTCTGCTCAGGTGCTGAATGTAACACACTGTCAGCTTTTTTGGTTGGCAAGTTCTGTTCGCTGTAAAAGAAGCACATATGGGATTACAACACTGAAACTGTGGAACAGACACCACTGGTCATCCAATCCAATTTATTTGTAGGTATCAATATCTTCAGTAAGTGTAACCTGTTAATCAGCATTCCATCTTGTCCATTTTCCTAGTTTGATAATTTGCTATTCGTTAATACTTTGTTTTGATAACAAATATCATTAGAAGTTGTGATTGCCACTTGGTCTCTCATTCCTAGAGATTTTCATTTAATTATTCTTCCCCTCAAACTGGAATAAAACTGGAAGATCACAGCTGCCAACCCAAAAGGAGAGAAAAAAAAATTATCAGAGGATTTACTAAATCTTGCTGGTTTAGATAAGCAGAAAACACGCATGACTAATCCAGATAGGGAGCTGACCAACACCCTGCCAACTCCTACCTTCCACAAGAGTAAGGCAGGGAAGAGATACACAGTGGCAAGAATTCAATTAAAAGAACCCCTCTTATTGACAGGACAGGAAAACAAGAAAAATACTGAAAGAAACATGAAGAACGGAGTTAAAAACAAAACAGTAATTTTTTTCCACTTTCTAGAAGAACTTTCAAATAATTAGTTTATATATTCTTGGGTTTATGAGACAGAGTCTGAAAGGTTAGCAGGAAACTAGTAAGTATTGCCAGCCAGTTGAAATTACCAATCATATAAAGCACTTCTGGAAGTCCTAGGAAGTCAGCTGTATTTTGATAACGTATGTTTTTTTCTTTATTTGAGAAATGTTTAAACAACAGCATAAGCAGCTTCTTAATGAACTATGCTGTTTTAAATTTATCATATTCTCTCTCACAAAATGACACATTTGGGTGTCCCATTGCCTCATGGGCATGCTTAAAAATGAGTTTAAGCTGTCAAAACCACTGTTTGAGGCACCTGTCAAACACAAAATAAAACCATGAGTTGGAGTAGTGTTATACATAATTATGTCATTAGCCAATAAAAGCCCATCAGGTTTTTGCATAGTGGGATTTTGTACAGTTTGGTGGGAGGGAAAGAGTGGGAGAAAGGGAAGGGAGGTCAAGGCCTTTTCATATCCTATTTGCCATTCTCTTTTCCTGTGAAATAGGTTGCCATGAAAATATATGCCTGAAAATTTGCTCGGATCCATCAAATTAGATCTATCAAAGTGACTAGGCTTGGGCTCCCAGCTGTGCTCTTCCGTTTTATGGATATAAACAAGATCTGAAACAAGAATAAATGGGTTTTAGAAGGATCTACATTCCACATACAGTTTGAGATACACAATACTGAAAACTTCATGTGGAAGGATTATAACTTTATTTCACAGCATCACAGATTTAAGTTGGAATGGACCTCTTCAGATCATCAAGTCCAGCCAGTTTTAGTAATTTTACACTTTTCAGCAAAGATTTATTTCCAACGGGTCAGTCAATTACCAAGTGATCAGTATGTGTCCGAGGTGATCTAGAAAACTGAATTTCTGCACTGTGACTGGTAACAGCACCCAAGATTCACCTACTGCCATTCCCATCCCCTTTTCAGGGCCTGTCTGTACCAATGTTACAGGTGTGATTTATATGGACACTGTATTTTTTCCATTACAGATGGAAAGTTACACGCAGTCTAAAAATCTCGTAAGAGTGTAGCAATTATTACAAATGAACATACCCTGCCCCTCAGCACAGCTTAGCAGTTCAGGCTCAGTGCCTCAGTGACTGGCTCAGCACCTCCCAAACAGAACCAGAGCGAAGGTAAATTGAACACTTAATTGCCCACACCCTTATTTCTAGATACACTTTAGCTTTCCACATACCTGACTTCAAGCAAGTTGCCAAAGCATGTTTTCCTGGGTGGTTTTGATTTTAAACAACACAAACTTTAGAACAGGTCATTTTTCCATAAATACAACCTATGCAAGCTCGAAGAGCACTAGCATTACCTGCAGGAAGCACTTTCCTTCACAATCTTGGCATCTGCTGTATTGATTCCTTCAATAATAGGAGAGTCTGGATTTGCAGATCCGTTGCTGATATGGTCACTGCTTTCATACCCAGATTCTGTCCTCTGAATTTGCCAGTTATCACCATGGAGTTTTCTCTCTGTAAATCCTTTGCTTTTTTCAGCATTCCCTTTTCCCTCAGAATCCAGTGAACTTCGACTTCCTGTATCCTGTTTTGTCTCATCTTCATATATAGTCATTAAACCCTTCTGCATTTGGTTTTCCTTTGGCCAGTGATTAAAGCTCCGCTCCTTTTCATGCTTAGATTTACTGCTCAGGTTTGCTTTGTGCTTTGGGCTGTGCTGTTTTTTCTCAGTCTCACTGAAAATGCTGTCTACATTCAGTGTCTCTCGCATTGGTTTCCAACCTTTACTCCTGCTCCTGCTGCTGATACTTCCTTTGTCCCTGCAGTCTTGACTGGTGTCCGTATCGTAGCCAGTGACGCCATTGGTCCGTGTCCTTGTCACTGGTTTCTCTCCAGCAGGAAAAGGTTCTGTTTTGTTTGATCCAAGCACATGTGCAGAAAGCTTTGCTTGGTGAGGTGCTTGGTTGTCGTGCTTGTAGGGGCCCCTTCCCTGGCTGCTGTAGATCCGCTGATCTGGGCAGTGCCTCAGTCCACTTCCAACCGGAGGAGACCCTGACTTAGCACTGGAACGGTCTTCCCCCAGCAAGTCTTGCAAGAACAAAAAGGAAAAAAAGCTCCATTAAAGTTCTCATTAATATTTCATAGAATGATTTGTGTTGAAATGGACTTTATTAATCATCCAAGTTCCAACTGCCCTGCCACAGGCAGGGACACCTTCCACCAGACCAGGTTGCTCAGAGCCCCATGCAACCTGGCCTTAGACACTTTCAGGATGGAAGCAATCATTTAACAGATATTGTTACAGTCCTAAAGTCTCTTACAGTATCTCTAAAAATCCAGTATGTATTTCAGAATACTGAAAACTGGGAAACTTTAATCTTACAGTGTGGTCTCTTAAAAGGAGAAAAAAATCTGCACAAGCAGCATTGACACTACAAGTTTTTCAATCAACTGTTCTCTGGTTATATTTTTAAAATGTACCTCTTTGTCTGCCAGACTCTTTCCTTGGTCCTCTGTCTGCATCTTTTCGTAAAGATGTGAAGTTTTTCATGTCAGCAGCTTTCTGGGCACACTCTCTGGATAAGTCCTTTAGCCTGTCCTTTTGATCACTGTATCCTAACTTGGCTGCAAAAAATACTTCTTGTCAAACACCATTACTCAAAAGTCATTCATCACCAAAACACATATTTGGACTGTAAGATTTAGTTTTTAGTGTTAGGACTACTTAAACAGACTAAATGAATTATTTAACACAGATTAAGACCGTGAGATTTCTTTTCAACCATAAGATCAAGTCCATTAACACACAGGACTACAAATAGTGCTGATATCACGTGAGTACTGCTGGGGAAAAGCACTCCTCAAGTAGCCAGTGATCCACAGAGCCACACCTCAGCCTCAAATCACTAATGTGCCTTTTAATCAACCACATTACTGGAAAGCTTGACAATGTTTGAGAAATGGAACAAGGCCTTGAGAGCCACTTTAGTTAAAGAATAACAAGGGTAGTAAATATTCTGCATTTACAGTTCTCTGGAAAAGTTAGCGTTCCGTGGCAGATATTCAGATATTACTTAAACATTGAATGAATCTTTGAATAACAACTAAGTCAATGATGGAATTCTTCCCTTAGTCCTGAGGTTAGAACCCACCTGAAATGCTATCAATTGAAATATTTTGTAATAAGACATACCCCGTTCACTGTTTTGGGGGTGGGAGTAGGGAATACATACCTGGACCTCTACCACCACTTGCTTGAATATGGCTTCTGCTGAATGCTGGATTATCTGGCTGAAGTTTTTTATTACTCCTTTGATTAGTGGAGTCTCCAATTCCATTCTCTTTCACATGATCTGATCTAGCAGGAGAATGCTTTTCAAATCCTGTCAAACAACATATTTATCTTTAGAAATAAAAGGCTTCCTTATTTAAATTTCCAATATCTAAATTTAAAAAAAAAAAAAAAAAAAAAGAGGAAGCTTTTTAATTGTGGATTAAAAAGCCAGAAGAGAAACATCACCAGAAACCACGCTACATTTCAATATACTAGGCAATAGGGTTCTGTAATATTTTATATAATGCCGCATTTATAGTGGTAGCCTGCAGTGAAACGGGGTTCTCAATTCTTTGCTCCCTGAAGTAATCTATGTTCTATTGCTACACATGATGGGAACACTAACAAGTCAAATTCAATTTGGCTTTTATTTAAGTTACTTGTAAATTATGCTCAGTATTAAATTTAAAAAGCCAACCCAAGACAGCGGTACAAACTACAGAACCAAAAGACTGGATTCTTACATACCGAGGCCTGTTATATATGAATGTGAGAGAAAAAAGGTTTCCTGAAGCTCCTTCTGATTTTTCCCAAAATTCTGAACTGTGCTCTGTGCGTATATATATAAAAATATACAAACACACATGCTCCAAATCTCAGTATGTGCACGAAGCTTAAGTAAAGTTTCCTTTAATGTAATTTATAAAAGGTATTTTGAATGTTTCAATACACACGTAAGAACACCCACAAATACAAGTAGTCTACAATTTTCTTCTGAAATTAATGAAGTTCTGAGTGGTTACAAACAATCTACAATAGAAGATCTTTTTTTCCCATTACCCAATAGTCTTAATTTGTATCCCCTTATTAACAGGTCTAATACTGAGCATACACACTAATTTCTTTTGTGACTCTTTAGATAATGATTGATAAAAATATTTCAGAACAAAGCAGCCAATCCATTTTTTCTCCTTTATAATCCCCGTTTCAGAAATACAGCTGACACTGTTATTAAAAAAATAAGATACATATAATTACCCAGGTCTTCCCCATTTCCTCCTGCTGCCTTGCATTGAGACCAGTGAATAATCTGCTTTGGTGCATCTTCTGGAGACACAGCTGTGCCATCTGGGTTAGCATAAAATAGCAGCAATGGCTGGAAGTGACACCGAATGCACCTGGACACCACATCTTTCCATTTTGTTCCAATCTAAGAAAAAAACCAGCAAACTAAAACCCCAGAACTTTATCAACAGTGCTGAACCCAAATATGGAAAGAGTAATTCATTAAGCAAGTGACACCAAATGCCTAATTCCAAATGTACATGAAGATACAACATTTTAGCACAGTGGTTTACAGAAATTGCAACAAAAAGATAGAACTAGTTCTACATGGGCTAACAATCAGATCATCACTCCTATGGATACAGCTGGCAGTATCTTCCTTTCTTTAAAAGAAGTACAAATTCAACAATAGACAAGTGCATGAGCATTCTGAAACACTCAGCATTTGTACGGCACAGCCATAAAGCACTGAAATAAATTCTAAAGGTCATTTTAAAAAAACTGACTTACGAAACTGAAGGTTTGTTAAAATAAGAAGGTTGATTTGACTTTCTTCAACATTGGTGTCAGAAGAATGCTCTCCAGAAAAGATCCCAAAATTTGGTAGGAGTACAGCCAATATTTACCTCTTTTACATTAGCATCATCAAACAGCACCCATTTGCAGCTCTTGGTGTGAAAGGCAAAGGCACAGTAATGTCGGCTCGTGTAGCAAATCATTCCCACTAGAAAAAGCTCACTGTTTTTGGCATTTTCATCTGTAACCCTATAAAACAGCTGTAAAAATGATTACATATTTTAAAACATGTGTAAAACACAGCCTCAATTTCCTGACCTACTACTGGCATTTCACCAAGGCAGCTGGTATTTAATGTCCTGTTGTATTACACAATTTTTCCTGAGTATAAATACTGATTTTTGCACTTGCTACATCTATTTTAACTTTTTTTTTTTTTTTGCATACTTGAAAGAGTAAAATATTCATGCTCTGGAATAATTCCACAGTGTCAAACTGAAAATGATATTCCTAGATTTTCAACCAGGAAGTCTCCTACATTAATCATTGTACTTAAGGACAAAACACTTCCAATGGGACTTTTTCCTCTCAGAGAAACTACATTAAGCAGCACATCATAAAGAACAGTAAAAGTAGAAAAACTTTATATAAACATATAAACTTTTTATAAAGTTAAGTTGTGCTTATAAAAAATACATATGAATATTTCTATTTTGTATACATTCTCATATACGTAAAAGAAAAAGTAAAATTAAATTCTAGAAAAAGCAAAAAGTAAGCTTTAGGTCAGATACCCCCGGAAGATAAAGCTGTGTTGCCAGATTCCGCATAACCTCTTCTGTCAGATCAGAGTGTTCTGAATCCCAGACTAAACCGATGGTTACAATCTCAGGACAATTCATAAGAACACGACGAATTTTTATTTTTTGACCACAATTACTCTAGAAAAAAGGAAACAAAAACCATGATGGGAGGGAAAACAAAAGTGTTTAAAAACTGGATGTCCAAAGGTGAGTCACTACACAAGACTTAGTTCAACAAAACAACTCTGCAATGTCTTTAATTCCAAAATTTAGTTACGGTGTTTGTTTCTAACAATTTAAGGATAACATTCTTCATCATAAAAACACTTTGATGAAGACTACAGCTTAACTTCTAATCACCACCTTAAAGCAGAAATCTCTATAACTGGAGCAATAAAATATAACTTCAAGGGCTTTGTTCACCCTAAGCTTGCTGCTCTGAAACAGCAACACGTAACCCTGCTTTTAGAGGAATACTTCTAGCCTGATTTAATATCCTAAAAATTTCGCCTTTGTATCCTAAAGTAATGTAACATTTTTGTTTACTTACAGGACACTTTCTGTAGTCATCAGCAGTATTTGCTGCCTGCAGCAATTCTGCAAACATTTCCGGCTTGAGACGTTCATGTCTCTCCATCATTTTTTCTACTTCATTACTGCAAAAAGTAAATTGCATAACTATGGGTCTCCCTTCTAAAGAGTAACAGGTTTCAGTCAACTCTCAATTAACTATGTTGTATAACTAAAAAGAAAACACACAGTGGTAAAACAGTAGTGATACAAACGTTTTTGTCGAGCTCTCTCTACATCTTGCTTTTGAAATCCAAATGCTATTTTTGGACAGTATCTCAAAAATGTGTTGCAACAAAAAGAATACACATTCATTTTTAGCGCTTAAAAGCCTTCTCTGGCATGCTTTGCATAATATTAGAAGGGTGTACATAGAAAAGTAAGTAACAAGAATAAAGCTCTTACCACAGGGCTGTGGTGGAAATGTAACGCACAAATTCCGTAAAAGGCAACGGATCTGATGATGCTCCACAACTGCGACACACACACTACAAAAATAAAAATACTTTGGATTTTATTTACTCAGGACAGAGAAAACAAGGTATTTGTTAAAGCAATCAAATGAAGGTCTGACCTGCTCATACAGCGTCATAGCAAACTTCTGGTGAGAAATACAGGATTTTGAAGTGCACATATCTGTTTCACTGTTTGGCACTAAGTGAAAATGAATCCTCTCAAGGATATTTTCCTAAAAAGAAATAATAATAGAAATGTAAACTGAACTGATGAAGTCAAAACACACAAGGAACACTACAATTTAATACTCCAACTACACCCCTTGGCTCCCTATGACTGCAATGAGTTTGTCCCCTGAATCAGCAAGGCCATTTTTTCCTTTTGCCAAAAATACCAGAGGTAATGGGAAGAAGTGAATCTATTCAGGTAGATCAGACAGATGATTAGTTCAGGAGTCCAAATGCATTTTGCATAGATGGAGCAGTGATAAGAGGCTCTCTTTCATGACTGCAAGATCTCAAACAGCCTCTTTCAGGAGTTCTCCACTGGATTTTCCTATGTATGTGAAGAAAAAATCTAGCAGGTAACAATTAATTTGGGGATAGTCCCAAAGGATGTCCAAAGCTGAAAGGAACCAAAGCAGCACTCGTATTTTCTGCCCCTCAGATCTGTGTCTGAAGGTTAATACTGGAGGTGTTCAAGGCGAACATTTTCATTGTCTAACACAGGACCTCTTAGGAAGGTCCCTTTACCAGAGTTCCGTGCCATCTCAAGTTACCTTTAAAGGCCACAATCCGTGGCTTGTGTCTTCCAATAAGACACTTCACTGAAGCAGAAGGTAACTACAGCAAGATCTTAAAGTACTCATTCACTCTTGGGTAAAAAAATAGAAATCTCTTCTGCAGCAAAATTCAGCAATGAGCTGGCCAGTTGTAACACACTGTATCTCAACAGCCAGTGATTCAATACTTGGAGGAACAGACTATATATTCAAATCCATAGGTGCTTCTCCTGATAACCTTTCTCTCCATCACAACACTTCTAGTAGTGATTCAGAGTTCACCATCCTCACCAACCTCCTGCTCTGCCTGAGCTACAGAGTTAAAGGAGGAAAACATGGAACAAATGCAAGGGTCCTCCATCCCCCTTACCTGACACTTACTCCATGTGTCTGTTGCCCTAAATTGGCACAAAGAAACTCAGCAGGATTATATTATTTGAATCCTACCCATGAGCCTGGAACGACCAAACCCACTAAACTAACATATTTCTACTCAACTCTCACAAAGAACACTTACAAAGCACTCTGCTGCATCATCCATGAATCCCAGCTGGAAACGCTGCTCATCCTTGAAGCTTTCTGCGAGGGCATGTCTCATGTTATCTGACGGGAGGGCTTTTTCTCGACTGTGTTGGAACTGTGAAAAGATTGCCTAGGAAGAAATGTAATGATTACTTAGCTTCATTAGTCACTTGGCTAGACATCGTGGTTCTACACAAATACATAATTTCTTGCATAAATATGTAAAATATTTATATTTATAATGCTTACAGACCCATGTACCTTTCATAATTACTGTTTTTTCTTCAAATTACTATGCTTCTGTGTTTTGCTACTGATTCCTCTATAAGAAGTTATTGTACCAAACTGAACACTGAACCTGTAGAACAACAACATACAGGATATAAAACTACAAGTGATTGACTTGTGCTCCCAGAAGAAACACAAGCCCTGTTCTGTATATAACTATATAGCTTTTTTAATTTGGCCACTGGAATAGCAGTTCATCCATATGTATCTCATGTTTACAGAGGTGTGTATTTCTTAGGGCATAATGTAATACCATTCATGATTCACTATATAATGTAATATTTACTACTTAGGAGGGGAGTATATTTTTATTAAAATTATGGATATGCAAAACCTCCCATAAACAAGACAGAATGCCGATAATCCTTGCTATGAAACTAGCTCAGTGCTGAATCAGTGCACATAAAACAAGAGGAAAGGTCAATATCTGCAGTTCTGGAACATGATAATAAATTGCACTTGGTTTTTAATTCATTTCCCAGAAGAGAGAGTTGGCTGCTACTTTTCTTTTTGGCAGAAATACCCATCCAAGTGAGCTCATGATTTAGCAAGTAAGGGAGGTTGATTCTGAAAAGAACTGAAAGTTAAAAGCTATTAAATGAATTACAGATTTGCAGATATTTAAAGGTGTATTCCCAAGTCAAGAATTCTAAGTCAAACTTTAAGGAGAGCTGAAGAGACTAAAGACAAAGCAAGTCAGGAGAAGCCATGTAAAATATAAATAAGAATATGCATTCTTCACATAGACTTCCTATGGTTAAAATCTGTTGGATAGAAAGCAAAGATATAACAGATAAGCAAAGTTTCAGTGCTAACAAAAAGTAGTGTTTTAACCATGATGCATTCCAGGGGGTCTCTCAAATATTTGATCTTCCCTCTCAAAACAAAAAGCATGGACTACGGACAAAAATTCAGCCACTATCTCCATGTAAACATTCAAAATGAAGTTTTTAACAGCTCTGCTTTGAAAACATTTATCCCTTCCCATTTTGGCTGCTAGGTCATTTTTTGGTATGAAACATAGCTTTATATGTCCTGCTAAAAAAAAAAAACCAAAACCAAACCAGTACAGATAAGCAGTTATGCACATAGGTATGCTCAGTTTAGTGGCCTGCATAGTCAAAGTCCCAGAATTTATTAGCTGTGCTTTTAGTTTATAGGAGAGGCTGACACAGATAAAATATCCTTCATTGTTGAACAGGTAAGAAGGGTTAAAATAGCCCAAGACCACCAAAAAAACGCAACCCAGCCAAAAAAACCCACCCAAGTCACAAACAAGTCACTGTTTATCTTCATCCAGTGTATATATTGCATGGAAATGAAAACGTTCAAGATTCTGAACACAGAACAAACAGAATTACTCAACCAGCACCTCTAAAGAGCCAAGAAAGCAAAAGCAGTGGAGTACAGAACAGCTGGGGACAGATACTTCCAAATGAATTAACTACTCTTTTTTGAGGTCAGTACACGGAATTAAAGATCACAACTACACAGTTACAAAAAATCCCACTCTAACCAACTCCAGGATAGGCAGAAATACCACTTTGTATCAGTACTCTTGGGAGTACAGCATTCATTCTACCAAAATGGGAAGATGTCAGCCCAGGCAATGAAAGACATCCAGGCACAGTGAGCCATTGGGGTAAATTACACAAGATGCATCAGGGGAGTAACGAATCCCTCAAAAACAGATACTTGAACAAATAAGAAAATCCCAACATTCTAAGTTACAACAGCCTCGTGAAGCAACTGAAGGTAGTGTATGGCTTTGGAAGGTGACTTAAAGTGATGCAAAACCTAAAGTAAAGCTGTCACCCTAAAACAGAAACAAGATTTAATCTGAAAACTCTTGGTATGCCCAAGCTATGGGTCAGCACTTTATGTACTGAGAAAATCAAGTGTTTGGCACACAAAACCACCCTTATGCATTTTTTCATTAGGAATTTTATCACTTATCAGACGGTAATATAATTATTGTAAAGAAAAAAACACACATATATTCAAACACTGTGGGAAAGACCGAAAGCAGACGTATGCAAATAAAAGAGAAATATCTCCAAGAGGCAGCTAGAAATTTTAAAAGACAACATAACTCATTTGAACTGACAGAAGTTTTATGTTTAAGCAGACTAGAATTAGGGTACTGTAAAATTTTTTCTTTAAATACAAGAACATATTTCTGTTACAAACACCTGTTAAAAACTACCTTAAATTTAAATTGCTCCTTTACACAAGAATTCCTCAGTCACCCAGGAATAGGTATGATACAGACACAAATCAAAAAATAATGATTTGAATTATTTTTCCCTCATTTTGAAATATGGTTCTTCCAGAATTTTTTATTTACCTTTAAAGCACAAAATATGCAGGCATCTCCTTGACACACGTGTCCAGTTAAACCTCTTAAACTTCGTCGAAATATGTCAAGTTGCCATAATACCTACAAAAATAAAGAAAAAATAAGTCATCAGTTCTGAAGGTTCTTTGTTTAACACAACATACAGTAGATTTTAATTGTTTTCTAATTTCACATCACATACAACTTAAGTACCAGTATTGCTGCAAGAATTCTAGTTTTTTTCTGTTAGTTTGGTAAATTGTGGAGGCAGAAATGAAAGCTTTACATTCACCATTTAAGATTCAGATCTGTCTTTTAAATTTTGAAACAATGTAAAGAAAGAAAGAGCTGAAGTACTCTCAAGGAAACAAGCAGCAAAGCTAAACTCTGTACAGGGATTGTAGCAGTTTTCTTAAAGCTCTACATCAGAGTTATGTCTATACTACATTCTTATGGCCTCTTACTAAAATGATTGCTGAACTACATTTGTTTTTCCATAGATCAAAATAATCCTGGTGCTTAAACAGGTATGTTTCTACCTCTTATTTGTGTAAATACCCTGCAAAAAGGTAGTAACAGCTTGGCTACACTACACTGCTTTCAATATCTAACGTCTTGGGTACATACAAAGTAGTTCAGAAAGTTGTCCATGGAAAAAATAAAAATACAACCCCTAAAAATGAGTTGTCAAGAGGCACAGTAAGACAACAGCTGCAAATCCCGGGGGGAGAAGATATTCCTGTCTATAAATACAAAAGCTAAAATGAATTAGGATGTATTGGAAAATGAAAGTCCAAAGCTCAGTACTGAAGGTTGAGCACAGGTTAAAAAAAAAAGAAAGGAACACATTCCTCCTTGTAAAAGGGCAGTCACCAACCATCTGCCACCGTTTGATAAACAGCACTGGGTTGTGAAGTTGTAGGATTGTCTGAAACTAGAACTAAAAATTACTTAGGGCTTCATTTTAGGGCACCTAAATGAAAATAGCAGAACTGCATGAGAATATTAGGTCATGCTACTCCCACTGCACGCAAAACAGCAAATACTCTACTAAAACTACAGTACATTTTTAATTTAAATACATATATCTATAGATACCATACACACCACATAGCTATACCTCTCATATCTCCTAGGTTTAAATCTGTGCCATTTTAAAGTCGTCCAATTTTTAGGAAGTCTACGCCTCTATTAAGCCCTCTGCCAGTTTGAGAAGTAATTCTGTACAATTTAAAAACATTCAGGTCCAAAATCTGAGCACTACAAAAACTACCTTGTTATAAAGAGAATTCCAAGTCATGTTTCTTTGGTAGCAAGTGTATCTCCTACTCTAATTCCACAAATCTTTCCTAAGATTAGAATCAAAGCTCTCACTATATGTGCATGTTCTGATATACCCCAGTATCATAGGTTCAGGTGCTAATTCTGAGAAAATGGTATTTTAATAAAAATAGTGTCCTATTCAATACACGTAGTAATGGTTGCCCCACACAAAAAAAAGTCATGTAAATTTTTGCTATGTTTGACAGAAATGCTACTTTTAAAATTCAAGCAGAAAGTTTTAAAGTTTTGACTCCTACATTTTCAAATACAAAAGGGAAGTTTTTCAGATATTCCTGATACATGCAAATAAAATTCTGTGCAAAATTAAGTATTTAATACTCTCAATTCCTTAAAATTAAATGCTTAATAAAATTACCTTCACACGGTGTCTTCTTCCTACAATTGCCATTTTTGTTTCCCCCACACACTTTGGAAAGTCTGTTCAAAAAATGTTTAATAGATGAAGTCTTCTCTTACCTGAACAGCACTATTAAGAAAGCAGCTGTTTTGTCCAGGTTCGTTTAATAAGCCTTTTGTAGGGGCCAGGGACAGGATACTTCCAGGCTGATAAACTTTTCCAAGGTTACCCCCAGGTTTTCTTAGGAATTTCACCCATGCCATTATTTTTTAGAGTTTATAATCGCAATGTTCACGCTTAAATATTTAAGGATATGATGGGTGCAAGGCAAAGAAGGTGGTTCTACAATAATATTTCTAAAGTCATGCCATTCCATTCAACTCTGTGCAGTAGTAACCATCCACGGACTTAAGTCCACTCTCCATGAGCAGCTGTCAGCCATCCATCAGGATCAGTCAGTCTCCCAGTAAAAATAAGCTGAAGAAAGTTTTTAACCCTCAGTCTTAAAAAAAAAAGATAAATAAAGGTGTCCAGTTTAACGTTAAAACATGTTAAAAGTCATTAGAATAAAAGTTCTTATTAAGCACGTTGCACAGTAACTGACTTCTTCCAGGGATATCAATAAAGTATTACTATAAATCATTAGTTGTATTATATTGAATGTTATATATATATATATCACTGAACTAGAAAGTTCTTTTCAGGTGTTATACTCCTGTTCTCTCATTTTGTTCCATGTTCTTTTTACTTCTAACTGTAACCCATGAAATATATTCCAGTTTAGAAGACTCCATGTTTATTTCATTCTCTTTCCAGTGAACCTGAAATAAGAAAAAACAGAAAGTATTAAAAAAAAATCAAAAATGCTAAAGACCTAAATTAGAAAAGAGATCATGGCTAAAACAACCTCTAAATCTAAAGGCAGATGAAATAGCCAGGAAAGATGAGAAGAAAAAATCACCACCTAAAAATTGTTTCTAAAGTGGAAAAATTAAGTTATTTTATCTATCATAATTTATTATCTTCTAAGTTTTTATACATCTCTAAAGACCAAAATAAAATTGCTGTAAAGGTTCTCCTAATAATCTGCAACAGCTTATAAAAAGATCATATAATACACAAGATATTCAATCTTTAAATCTCCAAGTCTGCTAAAAACATTACCAAGAAACAAATACTTTTATTCAACACTCGAAAACCTAAGTTGGTTTTGATTTCAGTTCTACAGACGGATTGTCAGCTAGTACTCAGCTTTCAGAAGTTTGTACTACCTACTAAACACTACATAAATATGTCATTAACCTGGCTGCATTCTCAAAGCAACCAGAAAAACAGTGCTAACAGCAAAGCAAGAACATTCTGGTTGCTGCCCTAATAACCAATTCCAAGATTTTCAAACTTCAACAATAAGGGTTATTTCTCCAGTTCTTGAAGGAGCATGTTTAAGGTTAAATGACTCAATTTTCAGAACATCCCCACAACCACATGTAAATCCCAAGCAGTGATCCTCTCACAACAATGGATTATTTTGCCAGTTTGGCATTACTACATCACCCACACAAACATTTGAAGGAATGGCACAGAAGAGAATGAATTTAAATAAGTCAAAGTAATTAGGGTTGCATATGTGGGAAAGAAAGAAAGAAAAAAAAAAAGGGTGAAATTTGGGCCTCATGTTTCAACTGTGAGATTCATCTTAGATTTCACAAGCATGTGAGATACTGAAGACATATCAATATACTTCAAAACCTGCAGCTTCTCACTACAATTTTTTCTACTGTGTAAACCTTCCAAGATTGATGAGGAGCATTAAAAAACAAAAAAAGAATTGTGTAGTTGGAATACTGTATAAACTGGAAGAGAACTTTGCTCAGCTCAGAACAAGAAACGCCACATTCACAGAAAACCATTCTACAGCTCTTTAACACAGTACAGCTGGGCTATGTTGCTTTCAATAACACCCACAGGAAGTCTTGCACCCCTAAAACCAGTCCCCTTTATTTAAGAGAAATATTGGTACTTGCTTGTGTTTAAAAATAAAATCAATAACTGGAACCTAACCAAAACTCTCTTTTGCCCCATGAATAATCAGATGAGTTCTGTTTGTTTACTGATGTTCCTGTATCTCACCCGTAAGTAATTTGATTTAATAATACTGGAGATAGTAAGTGCGATTTGTGGCAGCACTGAGCAAGGAGTCTGAAATCTAACTGTAAACTGACCTTGACAGAACATCATGTAACAATTTTGTTTTCTTTATATTCACTTCAATAAATCCAGAAAGAGGAAATGAAAAGAGACTGTAGCTGGAAATGTGTATCAGTTTCAGATCTTATTAGACATGCACATGTTGTTTTGGAAACAAGAGTTCATCCGGAACAATTTAAGATAATGACAAAGAGCATTCATTTACTAAGAACTTAGAGGAAGTAATTTTCTCTTGCATTTCAGGGATGCCCTAGAACTAACACTCCATGCACCAAGCATTTAGCTGTTAGGCTAGGTCTCAGGAAAAGTTATAATGATTCCCTGCAAGAATTTAATTTAAAAATGTTTCTGGATTAGCTCTGTGTTACTGTCCCATTGCATTAAAATGCTTCCTGTTTAATTTCACGTCCACAAAGTTGTGAGTACAAATAATTCCATTTATCACACAATCTTAATCTAATAAATTACAGAACACATTCGTTGCACAGTTTTCATACGTAGAAGTTCCACTGCACCTTTTTTCTCCACTGCATCAAATACTAAGGTGCATGGCTTCTCCTTCATTAGTAAGAGGGGCACTGTAGATGAGCCTTCCAATGGTGCCATAAGCAATGGGATTAATTTGTCATCACAGCCTCTCCCTAAGGTGAGAAAGTCTATAGTAACATCTTGTTTTGAAATTTACATTGTACAAATATCTCAGTTTTGATTTGAAAAAAACCCCAAAACAGCAAGAATATTATTCCTCTGCTGACAAGCCTACCCCCATCACAGATGGTTCCATAAACCAGAGAAGTGCTGCTGCTGATTCAGTTTTGCCTGCTTCACCTCCCATGAGTTTGGTCGAACTTTTAGGTGACTGGGACTTGGACCAGACTCCCATAGCCTAAATTCAAGTCAATAGCATTATAATTAGGACCTGAAGACTTCTTCCTTGTCTGTGGTAAGCCAGTGTTGCTAAGGGCACTGAAGCATTTATTAACCAGCAGGGTTTACCAGTTCTTTTTAAGTTCTTGGCTTGACAAAGGTGTGAGTGGCAGAGTACAGAGCATCAGTGAGTTGCGGATGCCCCATCCCTGGAAGGGTTCAAGGCCAGGTTGGATGGTGCTCTGAGCAACCTGGTCTAGTAAAAGGTGTCCCTCCCCATGGCACAGGGTTTGGACCACGATGATCTTTAAGGTCCCTTCCAACCCAAGCCATTTTGTGACTGAACCATACTGAGTCTTCAATAAGTGCAATCTTTTAGGAAAAGAGTTATTTCACACAGGGTTACTGACATGCTACAGAAGATTTTTAGCAGCTGAGAGTTAAAGGAATACTCTTGCCCTTCAGACTACAGGAATTGATTTTGGACAACTGTTCTCAGTTGTCTCAAAGACACTAAACAAGGGATATAAGCTCTCAAACCAATGTCTATTTACCAGCCTAACTCCTTCTACCTTGCCCAATTTCAGTCACTGTTCTTCAGTCACGAGTAATCTCATCAAGCACTTGGCTACCCTTAGTCGTGCAGCCTTACAAGACAAAATACATGCCTGTCAAAAATTTCTGGCACTTGCCTTTACAGCTTTCAGAACAACAAACCCACTTGTCAGCAGAACTGCACGTTATCACCTGTTTGGTTGGTACACCCCAGCACGTAACTGCAGCTGGCACAGACTCCTCAGTGTAAGAAGCAGTGTCACTGACGGAGCTTAGGAATCAGTGTAGCAGATATTTTGCCTAAACAATCCCTTTCTACAAGCACATTTGGGTTTAAGCATCTTTGATATCCATTTAGATAAAACCGATGAGATAAACAGTTGGCTCTGTGAACACTGGAACTACCAATGCCTGGGCTCCTGATAATTTTCTGTCTCATGGCTGAGTTCTTGCAGTTTTCTCCCCATTTGGGGCATAAGCCAACTTTGCTCCCCACATCATCTTACAAGGTCTCCCTTCCAGCCAGCTGCCTCTTTTCATGCACTTTCTAAGTACATAATCATCTTTGAGGCTTCTATCCCTTCTGTCAAATTGAGTGGAAACCAGCCAATAAGTTCAAAAGTTGTTGACTGCTTCTATCCCTGAAATTTGGCTGAAGAATAGTTATTTACATCTTCTCAGCTTCACTTTGCAACTGCTCACAGTGTGTTGCACAAATTAGTAATGGCAAACCTTTCTCATGCCCAGTGCTGGGGTTACTTTTAAGCCACACAGCTTTTTGCTTCTGCTTGCAGTTCATGCCTCTGTGCTGAGCCTGGCAACCCCACCCAACAGTCTGACAATTCTGGAAAATCAATTCCTAAACTGATGTAACTTAGGAATTTAGACACAAGACAACAAAAATTGTGAAGGAACAGTGTTGAAATATATTATGAGAGAATAAAGCTATGATGGGAAACCACTAAAGATCTCTGCAACTAGCCAATATTATTAGGACTGGTGTTACTGTCTCCTCCTTAACAGAGTGAAATTCATCAAAAATTCAACAACTTGCAACTGCAAGAATTTGAGTGTTTTCCTCAGCTCAAAAGGTTGTCATTTAAAATTGCCAATTTTTGTCAACAGAACAAAAATCTGATTTGTATTGTGACAGTGCTGGAGGTTGTAATGATTTTTCCCTACATTTAAAAAAAGAAATAAATAAACAGTGAAGCTGCTTTAAAAATGTAGAAAAAGACCAAAATTCGAAAGGAGTGATCTCTTACGCCCACCTCAATGAGGCTGAATCTTAATTTGTTTGGTCCCTGCACAGATCCTGTCCCGTTCCACCTTTAGGCCCCCGTTAAATATATTTGTCAACAGATTTCATGCACCATAAGATACATGTACACTTTTAGTAGCCACCAGTCTCTGTCTTTGGAAATCATGCTATTCACTTCAAAAGCTGTCACAGAAATATGTTTACAGGAAGGCAAATTCTCACTATTTTAAACATCAGAGAGGGAGAAAACTTCATTAATAGCACTTACTTGCAGCACACCTAAGATGAAACGAGCAACACTACAAGAAAAGGCCAATACCAGTATATGATCACTGGCTGGTATTGGTCTGACACATTCTTTCTCCTTTGGTTACTGACTCAAAAGTCCCCAAGACAGCAAAGGAATATTTGATGGTATCTCCTCTAGAAATTCTTCCAAACAATCCCTGAAGATTTTAAACCCAGACCTTTTCTATTTGCAAGATTCTATTGTCTCTTCTCGAGCCCTTGCCTATTTAGCTGTCCCTCCTATGCCAAACCACTGCTCCTGCACGTCACACTTCTCTGTATCCTTCCAGGACAGAGAACCAGAAGCATAGATGCTATCCCAGATGGCTTTTGTATAAGTGCACAAT
Organism: Corvus hawaiiensis; assembly: GCF_020740725.1. NCBI lineage: Eukaryota > Metazoa > Chordata > Aves > Passeriformes > Corvidae > Corvus > Corvus hawaiiensis. The sequence goes on from NC_063217.1 coordinate 71,864,191, forward strand.
TTTTTCTTTAAGCTGTTCCAATAAAAACTTTCCTGTTTGCATCAAAACCAAAACAACAGGTTCACAGCTCAGCCTCCCTCATCTGTTAAAAGAGAAACCGACTTCAGAAATAGCTACGATGGGAACTCTGAGTAAAGATCTTAAAGAACACAAATTCCCGGCCCAGGACACAGGCCAGCATTTACAGTGAATCATCACACAGACACTACGGAGAAGATTTTTATTTCTTCATCTTCCTACAGCTTTACACGTGATTTTTTCAAAGACTACAATGTACTCTTTCCTGAGCCTCAGAAAGATAGAACGTGTCTTTACAGTGATAATTTTCACACTTGCCCTTTTATCTCAGATTAATTGCCTTGCCTTTCAGCTGTTTGATCATTAACAGAAGTGCAAAATACCAAGTTCTGCTCTTTCTTGAAAAGCTTTCTGATTTCTTAAGTCACCGGGAAAAAACGACATAACTGAGTTACAAGGAATGGTAACACGAGCATCATCTTTAAACCCACGCATATTTTATAGGCTTGACCAAAAAAAGAGAATGTTTTAACGTCTGAATCACTACACTTCATGTATTTCTTCAAGAACGAATCCTGTACAAACCTTCCTACAAACATTTCACTCAGCCTACACATCTACAATCCTGATCCAGCCTCAACCCATCATCACTTAACCCGGCCCCAACAAACTCCAACTTGTTTCTGCTTAAATCATGAAGTTTCTGAAGAATTCTGTGCATGGGTTTTGCTCCCATCACTACACCCCTCAGTGACTAAACTGTTTTACTCTATCAAGAGGCATTGACCAAGAAAAAAAACCCAAGTGCTGCTACCGATACCTTGGAACGCAGAGTAACCAAAACACATGATAGTGCCAATACCCTGTCACACACCCAAATGATTTTGTCAGTAGCACATCATGCACACTGTATGGCCAAAAAATATTCTGCACTAATAAGGCTTGATATGTAAGTCAAGTGCATATTTTTTGTGTTTTTACTGTCAACATACCACGGGTCAAGAATAATAACTTTTTATACAAGTAATTTGATGCTTAAAAAAAATAACCAGTAAATACCTCTTACTTTATAACAATTTGTTAGGGCAAGAAGGGATTATTTACCATTTGACAAGGCTAATTTATAGTCAGATTATAACATGAGGTCTCACTATTTTGACACCAAAAAACACCCATTCATTCTATAAGAAAAGAGCAGGTAATCATAAAATCAGTCAAGGGATTTTCCATTGCCTTGGGGTGGAAGGGGATACTGCATCATCAATCAGGCATAATACTGTTTGCACGATTAAGTTGTTGTTCTTAAAATAATGCTAGTAGCTTCAAAGTTAAGAAAGCTTAAGTGGTTTGGTGGTTTTGGTGGGAGGTTGCATGTGCAAAATAAAGCACTAAGTAGAGATATGTAAAACTCACACTTATTCCGGGAAGGGAAAAAAATCCACATTGAGACAACAAGTCATGGTTCCTCTGAAAAGCTATTTTTGAAATATTTGCATTGAAAACCAAAGTAAGGGATATAGGTAAACTTAGACCAGATGCTAAGCAGGTGATTTGCATACATTTACATACATCTACCCACATGCCTCTGAAACTCCATCTGTACGAACACACAGCAAACAACTCTGCCTCCAAAACGCTGCAAACTGATTAAATTTCAAACAAACCTGTACAAACTACCTGTACTGGCATTTCCTGTTCCAGACAGCCTCTGGAAACACAGCTGGAGAGCTCGCTGGTGGGCACGGAACGGGCGCGTTGAACATTAACCGCGCACCGCGGCTTGCTCGGAGCCCTCACCGCCGCTCGCGGGGTCCCCGCTCCAGCTCCGCGCCCCTCCGCTTACACAACGCGCGGGGGCAAAGCTGCCCGCGGCCCCGGAGCTGCCGCTGACCCCCACCCACGCAGCCCCGGCGGGGATTTAACTCCAGCCTGGAGGAGGTGGCGGTCCCGTCCCCCGGCGCTCCGTCCCCACCTCGACACTGCGGCCGCCTCCCCCGCCGGCACCGCGGCCACAACCGTGCCCAATCCCCAGCCCGAGCCAACCTCTGCCCACTGCAATTTACACCCTGCCCGACCCGCCGCTCAGCCCCTATCCCACCCCCGGCTCAGTCCCCGCAGACCCCCGGCTCACCCGGCGGCTCTTCGCGCAGCTCCTCTCCCGCCCCCTCCCGGCGGCAACTCCAGGCGCGGCCCCGCCCTCACGGCAACTTTTGCTTCCCCCGCTTCCCGCTCCTCCTTCGCGCTCCCCTCCCCGGCCCGGCACCGTCGCGCCTGCGCAGTGAGGCGGCAGCCTGGACGCTTTCCTAGTGCGGTATCCCGGATATTCCCGAGCCAGGGGAGGGAGAGACGGAGAGAGAGGCGGGGCGGGGGGGAGAAGCGATTGGAGCGTTGGCCGCGCCTTCCGCCGGCGCGCGTGCGCGGTGAGCGCGCGGGAAGGGGCGCGAGGCTGGGGGGCGCCTGAGGGGCTGCGGTGGCGCCTGAGGCGGTGGGGCGGGAGCGGGAGCGGGATCGGATCCGCGCGTCCTGCCGGAGGTGCAGGGGGAGCCGCGGCGAGGTAAGGGGCTGTCACAACGCCGCTTCTCCCTCCCCGCCTGGTCACTGTTCGAGGGCACAGCCGTCCTCGGTTTAAAGGGCGTAGTGGGTGCCCCTCAGGTACTCAGGTTTGGAGTTCACAACCCGTTAAAATGAGCGCGGCGGCGCTTGTTTTTTCCAGCAATTGTTTTCCAGTTCTCATTCCAGGATATCTGGCTGTGCATAGTGCCTTTCCTTGAGATGCCCATGGAATAGCACTGGCAGAGAGTGGCTTGTGAGCCAAACCCCATACAAGTGTACATCCACCTCAGAGTTGCGTTTGACTTCCATGTGGCCCAGAAAGATGCTATATTATTATTATTTTATCTATCACCTGCCCCAGAGTCACTGCCCCAAAGTCGTGTTCCCTCTGATTTTTATCTGGCCTATTATTTCGGCTAGGGAGGGGTGTTTCCTTTTGTTATTTGAGATAGGAATTCCGTATCCACAAATGCTCATATTTCTAGTTGCTCAAGTACCTTTCATATTCCATTATTATGGTCTTTTTCCTGGATAAACATGTAGATTTCGCTAACACATTTCACATTTGCAATAATATTTTAGGTGGTACCACACCCAACATCAATCCTTGGCCCATGCTGATGGATACAACTTGTATTTTTGCTCTTTCAATTGCCTTTCTGATAGCCTTCTAGGAATGGAAAAGTGCTTCTGTGCCTAAGAGCACGTTCAGTTCTCCAGCAGCATCTTTTGCAATAGTAATTTAAGTAATTTCCCTGTAAAGTTCCCTTTCTGCATCTACTTTAGGTAATCCAGGTTGCAAAATGACTGTGTGGTGATTGTGTGATGTGCAAAAATGATGTGCAAAATGACATCGAATTAGCTCACTGCCTTAAATACTACATTTTTGTTGTTCTTGTATAAATTTTTTTTTAATGGATACATTTTCCTCAGATTACTTTTTGCTACTGTTTCTTCCATTAAATTGCTAATGTAAAAAGCCCACTAGCAAAACAGTTTTAGCAGGTTCACTCTCCAGTGTTTTTCACCAACTTTTTGATTTGGTGATTCTTTGGCAAGATTTTCATTATATTGTCCAGATTTTGTGATAGATAGATGGATGGCCAGCCACGTTTTTCAGTGGCCATTTGTGTACTCATGTTGATAAGTTGGGGTTACTTAATACAGGATTTGTATAAAATGTTTTTTCTTGAGGCATTAAGATGTCATAGCCAGTGACTGATCTATATATATTCTTTTTTTTTAACAGATACCATATTTGCTTGCCTCTTGTTTTCTTAAAATTTGCCTAGAATGTGCAATTTTTTTAAAAGGGAATTGGATATCTGATCCATTGTTCTAGGATTCACACAGTGTCTTGGCACTACTTTTTTGTGTAGTTCTTTCTTAGCTGTTTATTGATAGGTTCTCACTAGAAACTTAAGGGTAAAAACATGTTGAAAGTGTGTTAACGTGGTAATTAAAAATCTAATTTTGTGTTCGTGCATCTTGTTATTGTATACTTACAAAAAGCATTCTGCTTATTGTTTTGGGTAGCGTCAGTTCAGTCCTTATGCCTGCATTACTTCTTTGCAAAGCCAGTCAAGCAAAGGCATCTGTGTGTCCCAAAGTGGGATTATGACCTCATTCTGATTATGGCCTCATTTTGATATCTTTGTTTTCCCTGAACTCTGCTTTTCGTGTTTGCCTCTGCCCTTTCTTCAGCATGGATTTGTTTTTCACCACTAATCTTTAGAAGTCCCTCAGGATTTATATTGGTTTCTTCTGTTCCTTTTTTTCTCTCCAAGTAAGTGTGGTCTGTGAGCTTTAATTATAGTATATTGTAAGAATCTCTAGCAGTGAATGTTAACAGAGTCTTCCACACACAGTTCAGGCAGAGAATGACGCAGGTGCGGCACAGGAAGCCCTAAATGAGGTAGCAGAAGAATGTTAAAATTAGAATAAATGGTGCACGTACAGAACAATGCTACCAGGGGCAAATGGTTTCCTGCTGCCATTTGTGGCAGTACAGGATATGTGCTAGGCATGATGCAGAAGAATGTTTATGTGGGTTTATAAGTACACTTTGGTAATATTAGTAACATAGATTGTTACACTGGAGAGCTGATAGAGAGCTGAAGAGGTGTTAAACTTGGAGGAGAAGGGTTGAAGGAGGTGGGTTCAGGGTGTGACACAAAACACCGACCTGGAGGGAAAGGAGGCAGAACATATCCAGATCCTTAAGCACATCCAGGGTTTGGGGATTTGCATATGTCCCTTCCAGGGTAAAACACGTTTATGGATAGTTAGGTGCCAAAAGAAAAGTCTTAACGTAGTTAGGAGACATCAAAATGTTGAAAAGTAATTGCATTAAATATTTTTTTCTCGGTGCTGCAGGCATCACACATCATTTTCATCAATGAATGAGCTGCAAATGTGTGTTTTACAGATGCACACAAGGGTTTATTTTTGTGTTACAATTTTCCTGTTCCAGGGTCATCTCCAATCTTGTTGCCAATGGCTGATCTGTAAATAAATTCTGACTTCTTCCTCTGAAATAATTATATTGTGTCGGGTTTTGTTTGGTTTTTTTTTTAATCACGTTTTTATGAACATTTTCATACCTGTAGCTGTACTGGAACACCTGTTCTCTAACTCCTTTCATATTTCTTCTTAGTGCTTGGAACATCTTTACAACAACCTTTTCAATCAAGTGCTATCCTCTTCATGTTCAAATGTTTCACAAAAAATTATGCCTGCTCTAATTCTTCTTGGAGGGGTAGAATACTAAAGTTTGTAGGATTTTTTGAAAAATAGTTAAGCAATGTTTTATTGAGTCATTGCATTGTTACTCTTGTCTTCTGCATGGATCTTTCTCCTTCCTCATGAGCTGTTTATCATGTGAAATTAACTTTGTGTACTTAACAGGAACTGTGTCTGTACTTACTGGAGTGTTTTGCAAAAAGTAAATTAGCAAATTACGTGTAGGGTCTGAGGCAGAAAATTCCACAAGCCAATGCAGAATTTAAAGTGTGGTTTATTAGTTACATCTCTTTTTTAAAGTATTTTCACTGCATTTAATTCAGCACTACACATTATACTGCCTGTTATGGTCCAGTCTGTTTTACTGACCTATCATAAACAATTTTTATGTGATCAAGTACCATTTAGCATTGACTTTAAGACACTCATGAGATAATGCCATTTTAATTGAAAAAGGTGTTTCATTCCAGTGAATGGGAACTGCCATCGTGTTTTTGTGAAGTAATTACTGAGTTCTGAAGAGAGTGTTTGAGGCTGTGCTACTCTTCTCAGGAGAAAAAAGGATAAAAAAATCATTCTTCTAGAAGAAAATGTAATTTGAAAGATACCAGGGACACTGGGCCCTATTCTGCATAGACTGTAGCAGGGTCAAGTTTCATTAAGTAAGGTAAGGGTTACTTCAGAATATGTGATTTTTCCATGTTCTCTAAGCCCTTGGGGTATTGTCAGATCATATGTTTAAACAGTTCTGCCTGGAGAGGAAAAAAAGTCTTTCCAATTCCAAGATGTTGTTGCAATTGCTTGTCTTCAGGAGCAGTGCTTTTTCACTGAGTGATTCCCTCAGTGCTCTGCATAATTTGTCAAGAGTTAAGGAAAACACCCTGGTAGGAAGGAGAGCCATAAAGGTGGAGAAGAACCAGAGAAAAGGTAAATAGTATTTTTATTATTTGTGACATAAAATAGCAATCATATGCATTTCCTATGGGTTCTGAAGGGGACTCCTAACAGCACCTTAGCCCAAGTTCTCTAGGCTGTATGCTCAGCTGTATTGCCACAAAAAGATCCAAAACAAGAGCAGAACAAGTGAAAAATACATCTTCAGCTTGCGGTAAGGTACATGAAGACATGTTATCTTATGGGGAACTTTGCCTAACTATTCCAGTGCTCAAATCTTCCCTACCACGAACACCTTATTCCCACCATCTTTCTTTTAAACACACTCTAGCAGTGTTTTCCTCTTGTAGCCTGTAGCAAGCAGTCACATGAAGCTTACTCATCCAATTGATCTCATTCCCACATCCTGCATAGAGCCTCAAATTTATACATGGAAATTGACATAAGAAGACATGAATGAAAGAAGGAGAAAATGGATCCTATCTGGAAAAAAGCATCACTGGCTTTTTTCATCTTAAAAGCTCTAATTGAAACTTCAGAAGCAATGAGAGTGTTAAGTGGTGGTTTATTTTAGCTAAGTTAAAAAAAACTTCCTAGCATTTCTGGTCAAGTTTGATCTTTTTCCTCCTCCTCTCAGTTAGCTGTAGACACTTTCATAGAGCACAGCTGCCTTTTTTAAAGTTTTCTTCCTGTAGGTGCAGGAATAAACACAAGATATTTTGCTCTTATTCGTTGTACATTAGCATGACTATACACCTTTTCCTGGTAGCTTTCAAGGGCTACCATGTTCAGTGGGGTGGCAAAAGCAATTTCATTGAAGTCATCTGGAATTTCACCCTGAGAAAAAGAATCATTGGTTTGCATTCTTCTCCAGACTTTTTGATGATAATGGGCCTGGAACAAGGTCTCTGTGTTCTTGATTTTTTTCATTCTTTAAGAACAAGGAAAAGGGTGGGGGTTGCATCAGTCTTGCAAATGAATATTTTTCCTCTTGGATAATCCAATTTCCAGTCCAATAATCTACTTCTGTGGAACAACAATGCAATTGAAATCCTTTCCTATTTTAGGACATTCTGTTTTTAAAGTTAGTTGCTGAAACAGTCAAAGTATAAGAAAACTCTATGCAGGCTGTATATATCTGACAATTGTTTGAAGTTGTGTCCTCATCTGGGTGCTCTTGAAAAAATAAAGTTTTTATGATGATCTTTGTTCATGTTGCATCAGTCTTCAACAATCCTTTCAAGTTTCCAGGTCTCATTTATTGCTTCCTCCTAGGATGTAAACCAATAAGAATGGATGTCTGCAACAGAAAAAGAAAAGAAAGAGAGGTCTGATTCATACAGACAACTTCTGTGGTTGAATTGAACTTTCAGGGTGAAACTCAATGTGAAGTAAAATGAAAACAAAAGAGAAGAATTTAGTGAGTATAAAATTAGAAATAATACAATGGCTAACATTACATAATATATATTCTGTCTCATTAAAAGTAAAAAATACATTAAATACTTAAGATAATAGAATTCAAAAAATGTTTTGTATTTTGTCCGGGGTGAGAAACTGAACATTATTTGATTTAAAATACATGAGTTGAGTCCCTTCTTCATGCATCTCAGTCTATACCCAAGCAAAATGTAACAGGGTTAAAACACAGTATTTAAATAATGTGGTGACTTCTTAGGAAAAAAAATTGTCGAAGTAAATAGGATAAAACTTTTTTTTTTGCCATAGACAGACCATGCCAGACTTGCTTACTTTCTTTCTGTGATAAAGGCCAGACTTGCCTACTTTCTTTCTGTGATAAAGGAACTGCTTTTCTAGATAAACAAATTTGTTACACTGAAGAAAAGGGGAATTTTTAAGGTAAGTGTCAGATGGGTGAAGAAATAGCCCAGAGGAAAAGGTGGCAATATCTTACACATAGTGGCAGGGGGAAGTTGTTAGAGCTCTGTCCAAAAATGGATATTGAAACTCATAGTGTTTAATTTTTTCATTAGTGATCCTGGCACAAAAACTAGAACTTGCTAATGAGCTCTGTTGACATCACAGAGTTGGGAAACAGTCCCTGTAGGGTGATGTCGTACCGAACTAATTGGATGACCTTGAGGACTAGAGAAATAAAATGGGATACAATATAAAGTACAAGGTTGTGTGTTAGAGCCTAATGGGAAAGGCTCCCTGATAAAAGCTCAGAGCTTGTCGGATGGAAGATGAGAGAGTTTGAAAGAAGTGGGTGTGTAAGCCAAAGACAGAGTGGCTGTGAGTCACTGATTTGATGCTACTGTGGAAAATGTGAATCCAGTCACAAATAAATTCAGCCCTGTACTTCTTGTACAGATAAAGCAGTACTAATGCCATGTGTTGTACATGTGGCTGGTGAGACCTTAAAACAGAACAGGTCTGGAAATCCACATGCAAGAAATTGAAGGGTTGTAAAAATATGTTTTAAATCCCTACTAAAAGAGAGCAGGGGACAAAAGATTAAAAGAACTTGAATTGTTTCATCTGGACAACTGAAGCATAAAAGACCTTACAGTCTTTGAATATACCAGTTGAAGAAAATGTGACAGTAAAGGAAGCGTGTTTTAATTTAAAAAAAAAATGTATTAAGAAATTACTCTAATATGGGTATGACCAAATTTAGGTTGGAAATTAGAGGAAAATGTCAAAGCCTCTAAACATTGCTAAGACAAAATGTCCTATGGAAGGAACACATTCTAGAATAGAACTGTCTTCATCTCACAGAACGCTAGAGCTGCAGGTCTGCTTTACTGCTTCCTTCCCACTGATGCTTCCCATGTCCACATTTTCCTTTCTTTCTGCCTCTTTTATCAGCTATATCTGAATGAATGATAAAGTGACATCATTAAATATAGGGAGACTTTTCATTTTGAACTGTGTGTATAGTATTGCTTCCTTTTCAGCAACGAGACATTAAGGAAACGCATTTGCATCACTGCAAAACCCGGATAGGAAATAGGCACTTCCATTTTAGTTCAGCTTGCTCTTTTCCTTCCTTTTTGTACAGCATGTTCTTATTTTTACCCTTGCCAGCAAATAGTCAAAATGTGCTCATTAAGAACTTGAGGAATGACATAGTGCTGGAATCCATTGCTGGAATTAGGCCTGACTTGGCTCCTTGACATACAGTAGGCCAGCCTAGGAAGAGCCCGTCATGCCTCAAATGTTTGTTTATAATCATTTGTAGTTACCTTGCATAGTCATCTTTCTGTAATCTGGAGGGTGATGACCACAGTAACTACTGTTTCAAGTTAGTATTTGCCTAGATTAACTGGGCTCTGCAGACAATCTTCTCAAAGGAAAAGGAAGTGGAATGATACCCTCAGGGCTTCTGCGTGGCTGCCAGCCTTCCCACTATGGGGACTGGGTATGGTCAGCCTCCTGGCACCCAGAATAGCCTCAAGATTTGAAACTTTTTACTTTTTTTCTTTTTTTTTTTTTGTTTCTCTGGAAGATGACTATTCACATGTCCTTCAGAACTCCAGAGAAATCCAGTTCTAAGTTATACCTTCCATGCAAAGCAGCCTGAGGGCATTCCTGTGCTAATGAGTACAGCCAGCTCTGAACTGGCGAAGTTCAAGCTGTTCTTTGTACCAACACCGTCGAATATTTTAATCTCCATTTGCTTTTGAAAGAATAGTTGGCTCACAATACCAGGGCTTATTTTCACTCTTACAGTGATTTATAAATCCTCTGCCTCTTGCAAGTGTTATTTAACTTTGTCTCACAGTGTCTTTGTGCAGTAGGGGAGTATTGCAAATTCTGGGGCAGGTATTTTGGATGAATAGTCTGTTCTCAGGAAATCCAATTTCCATCTGAAAACAAAAGGGTTGTGAATTCATCCTGAATTTAGTTTATAGTTTTGTCCAAAAATAACAGTCAGAGAAGTTATTTGGACTTTTTAATAGCTAAAGTTACATCTTTATTCAAAAAACATCAAATACAAATACTTTTATTAGTTAGAGTCTGCCCGTTGTAGAATGAAATCCAGTATTTCAAGTAAAATGAAAGTAGAATGTTATTCTACATTTAATACTTCTTGCATTCATTATATACTATAGCCTGGAAAATTATGTATGTACTCTTGTAGCCTATTTTTTACTTTCTTTATTTTTACCATGAAATTCATTCTTTAAGATGAAAAAAAAAAAAAAGCAACCCAAAAAAAACCCAAAAAACCAAAACCCTGAACCCCAAACATACAATAACAAAAAGAAAGGTTTGTACAGCCTGCATTAGTATTTCTGTTTTATTAATGGGAAAACTGAGGATCAAGTTTTATATGTTGTATTCTAACCCGAGCTCTCTGTATAGGAGTCTTGCCAAAGGCATAGCTGAAGTCAGGCTTTTGTGTTCCCTGCAGTGCCCATATGCTGTGTGGGAGGTTTAAGTTAACCCTGGCTCTCTCTGGTTCCAGCTTACATTTAAATGTTCCCATTCCCATGTGGGAATTGCTCCCCTAATGGATATTTTGATGTAAATTAATGAACATCGGTACTAACAGCACGTGCTAGAGTTGACGTGGTACTTTAATACATGGGTTTGGGGAGACAGAAAGTATTTCATAGGACTGACAAATCCTTCTTTCCTCGATCTTTGACAGTGTCCAGTAGAAGATATTTATAGAAAGAAATGGGGTAAACGGGGAGTGATCTTTCTCACACACTTCCTACGTTCCAGATGCAGATCACATAGTAGCCATTATCCATAACAGGCATAGTTACCTCTAGGAAGTTGTTTGTCCTGTTTTGAAGTTATTAATAGTTTTTGACCCATAGCATCTTACAGCACCAGGTTCCACAACCAGGCATTTCTTGAAAAAATATTTATTCCGTTAATTTTAAAGTTGGTTCCTTACCATTTTATTAAGAGTCAGTTTGTTCCTGTGTTAATGTTCTCTCATCATCTTTTCCATACCATTTGTGGAGACCTCTGTCATAACTTCCTTTATTTGTGTTGAGATAGTTTAATCACTGTGTCCTTGCAGTAAAGTTTCATTTGTCTTTTTTTCTGAGTCTCCTCTATTGTACTCTTAAACCATGCTAGCTTTTTATTTTGGAGAGAAGGGTTAGAGCTCTGTAGTAGTTTTTCCTTACTCTGAACACTTAGTCTGCAGTCTGTTTAAAATAATGTATTATTTCCTTGAAAGGATTTCACCCTTTCAGTTGCTTTTAATTTCCTTTGAGTATTTTATATGCAATTTTTTGTTTCTTAAACTGTATCAGTATGCTGACTGCATTTTGTAACTATTTTTTATCATCTATATTCTAACACCCAGTTACATAACAGCTCTGTGGCAAACACACTATTTATAAATCATTTAGATCACTTTTTATTTGGTTTTGAACAGTATGTAGCCTCTGGGAATAATGAAGAAGATGGTGCTACGTGACTTGTCAGCCTTATAGGGATTTTCTGGTGTTTCTGTCTAATCTGATTATAATTTATGGGCCTCACAACAAGAAATTCTAATCTAACATATATGGGGGTTTATGCTTCACAGTCTTAATGTATTTCAGGAAGTTTGTTTTATCCCATTGGTTTAGGTGCTGTCCAGAATATTTTGTGCTGGTTAGTAAGGCCATCTGAGAGCTGAGGTAGAGTGCAGACTATTCATGTCTGGTCTGAAAATAATTTTGAAGAGATCTTATTTGATATAGGCTTGTTTTTCCCTGCATTTTATTTCCATGCAGTTTCCCAGAGTATTTCTAAGGCATTATTAGGGTTGTTAGCACTTCACCAGATGTAAAATGCAAAACAAACTACATACATAGTTAGGCCCAGCTCTATAATCCACAATATCCATTCTGGTGCTGAACACATAGTATAAATTCTGATTACAAATACATGTTTAAGATGAAATAAATACCATGGTGAAGTTCTGTCTGCACAGAGGGCAATGCCAAAACTTTTCTTTGATTTCACTGGGAGTAGAAGTCTGTCTCCAGTGTGTTCTTCCTGCTTCTGATTGAGACAATGTGTATTAAATTAATTTAAACACGGGGATACTTTGAGACAATAGAATAATAATTTATTTCCATGATTGTCAGTTGTATGGATCATGCAGGAGGGAAAGCAGCCAAGACATGCTGACATAGTTAAGATTTCTCAGAAGGGATCATGCAGCTAAATTTTTTTTCTCCAGAGCAGACAGTGCAGGCCATGAACCCTGACTTTTCATGTCAAAAAAGGTTCAAGGTGCATATGTTATAAAAATCTTTTATAGTCATGTAGCAATTTAGTAGTGTACATCTCTTATTTATTTTTTACATACTGTGACCATCGAGTATTTTGTATAGATGGGGAAAGAGCAAATCTATTTTCTCAATTCAACACATTTTTAGTGAAAACATTTAAATGAATTTTTTAGTTCCCTTTATACTGCTGCAATGGGTGCCTTAATGTAAATAAAAATGAGGCAAAAAAGCCTTTGGGAACTAAGACTTTTATACATTTTTAACTGCATATTTATTCTTAACATACTTCTGCCTTTTCACCATACCCTTCAGTGCCTTTCTCTTTTTGAAGAAAATACGAGTATCTTGTGATAAAATGTACATGATGTTATATGCACATTTCCTGAAATATTTATAAACTTGTGCTTGTTTCTGTTTGTGTAAATCTGTTACTTGTGTGTTTTCCCATTCAATCTGTCCTTGCTGCTGTATGTGTTACAGCTAAAAGAAGCTTTTAGGAGCCCCACTGCAGCTTTCCTTTAGTTATAGGATGTATTTCAAGTGCAATATAACAGTCTGAAAAAATAAATGCAGGTGCTAAAAATCCACTGAAGGTAACAGCGGATTTCTGAACTCCCAGTCTTACCAAGAGATGTTCCTTTGTGGCAAAGGAGTTGGTTTTTGGCAGAGGGATTTGTTTATTGCAGTGGGACTTGCACAATGAGGCTCCATCCAGGCTGATGCAGCCAGGGAACATTCCTGGACACTGGCACTGGCTGCTCCGTGCTGTTGAATGCTTAGCACATCGCACAGCCCTCCCTCTGCCAATTAGCACTCTCCCAAACGATTCCCAGGCATGGTTCAGGAGTTTAGCATGGCCTCTTCCCAGCAGGTGGTTTAGCAAAAGCCCCTCAGTACAGGAGGGTTGAATGGCGTGGCTGGAGACTCTTCCCTGCCAGCTGGGCTTCCATGGAGTGGTGTGGGCCCATGCCATGGGCTGGTGTGCTTGTAGCTGTCTGGTGGCAGAGCTGGGAGACAGGAGGCACAGAGCTTCTGTTCTGCAGCCAGGACTGAAGCTGAGAGGTGAATCAGAGCTACCGGGTTTGCTGTGACACAGCTCCTTTGGGAAGTCTGAGACAGAACGTAAGGACTGTCGGTGATTCCTGTTGTTTGAGCCATCAGCTGAACACGCGTGTAGCAGGCTCAGTGCCTCTCAGCCATCTGAAGCCTCCTGAGCCTGTTCTGTTCCAGTGGATCCATGGATGAATAGGAGACTAAAGTTGCCATTGTGTGTGCTGTGTAAGAAGCAAGGTGGCATGCTCTGCATGTATAGGTTGTTTTTAGAGAGAATACAGTAAAAATGATGTATCCCCTCTTCACAGTCCTCACTGTGTATGTGCTATGCGCCAATTTTCTCATATTTCTCTTCGAATAGGCTTATGAATGCTCATAAAATACTAATTCCTCCAGAACTTTTTTGCATTACACCTCACCATAGATGTTTTCTTTAGTCTTGCATTTTTACCTTTGAAAAATTCATACTTTTGTTATAGTCCATATAATTGTTGTACAATGTGCACAGTTAAGATTCCCAAACTAATCCCTTGCTAGGAAAGTGTTCTCAGTCAATGAAGTTGATTTTTAAAAGAATTTATTTCTTTATTTCATATTTTTGTTCAGGGCCTCTACATTTATTTGTGCTATTTGTGTGACAACGTAAATTAAAGAAAATGGATGGCAGAATTTCCTTTGCCAACTACCTGCCTTGAAATGATATTTGAAAAACACATATGCTTTTATTTATAAAATACCAGAGCTTGTCAGTATATCAAGAGCAAGAAAATTCTCTTGCTTTTAAGTCTCAGTGTACGCTGTGGCTGTAGGGGAAAAGGTCTATAAAATTTCTTTCTAGTAATAAAAGTATTTGTGGTAACAGAGCTTGGTGATACCATTTTTGTATGTTTGACATAACCAGTCATTGCTGGGCTTTTTAGCTGTGAATAATACAAACATTCTAGACATCCAGGAAATACCTCTGTACTTTTTCATACTACTACGTAATCCTCATCATTGCCAAATTTACTGAGTTTTCTGTAAACAAATCCAGGTGACACAGGCACTGATGTGCATCATAAAAGTTGAGGAAGAGTCAGAAAGGAGGAAAATGGCCTGAACTTGCTGTCACTGAAGTAATGACACAGTACTTAACTTGGGCCAAAGGCAGCTTTTGGGAAGAAGGTTGGTTTGTCAGAGCTTATCTTGAGTAGGCAGGACTTGGGGTGCATTGAGTACAGACTTTGCTTGGTTGTTTTCCCTAAATCACCGTGCCTATCAAGTCAAGTCCCTTGAGAGTAGTGTCACTTCTTTTTTCTTGGTACACTTGTTCTTAAATGACAATCAAAGATTTCAGAAAGTAAGAGAAGAACATGTAAACAAATAGAAAATATCACTGTCGTGTTTTCCAAGTTACTTTATTTAGCTCATGTTTACAGATGAAACTGGGTGCCAGAAAAGAGACACTGCATCTGACATTATTACTTATACTCCGGCTTCCAAGGAAAAATTTTGTCAGTAGCCTTTAGTAGTATTTGGACCAAAAATACACAGATGTGCAGCTTTCAGCATTTTGTACCATGTAGAATGCAGCCTCTCTCACAGGTCCTCTGTTTCTGGAACGGTGTTGGATTCCGCAGGCTGAATGAACACTACAGGGATATTCTCGGATGTCCACCCTTTGGGAGTCCTGTTGAAGGATCTTCTGGCAGCAAGAGGGTTTGCAAGGATCATGAATCTGGGATCGTTTAGCATCAGCATATTATAATCTGGTACCTTGAATTTAACCAGCTTTGATGCTCTCTCAAAACCACCAAAGGGAGTGGCAACTCTGTAGATATCAGAGAAATAAAAGTTAAATGTGATTTTAAAAATACTTGTTTTCTTTTCCTCCCAGAAGCTGAAAAGAACAGATTTTTGTTCCAATTTCTTGTTTACATTTTCAAGCTTCGGGGGAAAGTATTCTGTTTGTTTTTCTGGGAAATTCTCTTTAAGATCTGATTTATTTCCCCTTAGATAAAGCTTGCAGCCTTATTAAAAATTCAAATGGATGGAAAAGCTGAGAGAAAAAGATGTTACAAGAAAACCCTGTAACTGGTGAGTCACAGTTACTAAACTTATTTTGTTGGTGCTAAGTTGATAAGTCTGAAACTGTGGCTCAACACATTCTCTCTAGCAAGTAATTAGTTCAGAAACTTCTCACCCCGTTTTCTCCTCTCCTCAGCTGCTTGTTCCTCCCACTACACTGTTTTAGCACCATATTGTTGTACCAGTTAGAATGTATGTGGGTTGTGCTATAAACTCGGGTCACTTATGTGATCTGGGTTAAACAAAGACCCTTCAAAACAAAGGAGCACTTCAAAATCCAAATTATTTCAGCAGTCTAGTAGGCTCGAACAATTGTAGCAATACAAGCGAAGAGGAGTGGAGCTTAATGAGTGAAGCAGAAAAGAACAGCCAAAGACAACAGGCTCTGGAAAGGAGGGAATGGGTGAGGACTTGATACACCAGCTTTGTTTCTGAAGAAAATGTTTATGTAACTAAACCTTGAAACACTGTTCACCCAGCGTTTTTCATGTTATTTAAATGTAAATTTCCCTCAGGCAGTAAGCCTGAGAAACTGAAAGATAAGGAATACTAAGCTGGAGCTGACTGTTACATCCATTTGGAAATACTTTAAAACAACAGTATTTCCAAATACCTCCCATGATCTCCTGTATATACAGGTTTCAGACTGAAAAAACCCCTGGAGTTTTCCCGTCACTTCTTCCAGCCTCCTTTGTACAAACAAACAGACTGTGGTATGTGCTCTGCATTTTGATCAGCTGCATAACTTTGCTGGGATATATTCTAGCCAGTGAAGAGTGTCAGATTTTCAAATTGCACAAGAGCACCTGGTTTATGCAAAGCCAGATATGTAGTGGCATAGGAAAATGAATTTCTGTTGAAATGGAATTTCACCAGCCTTGGTATATTTTGTGTGTGGTACAGAACAACAGATCTGATGGAATATATTTCCAGTGGCTCCAGGTATTATAGCAGAAGCCCAGAGAAATTAATACCAACAGAAACTAAAAGACGTAATTTGAAGATCTGTCTAGGATTTTCAGCAGGATAAAACCCCTAAGTTTTGTACTAAGGATTAAGTATGCATACACAAAAAGAAGAGATTAGTTCAGAAAAATGAATCTGTGACATAAAAGAAATGGTGCTGCTCTGCCATTACATGGATGATTCACTGCATTTTGGTACGAGCAGCATTTGTTGAAGGGGATGGTGTTAACTTCAAAGCATCAGTCCTGGGAGATATAAAAAATCGTGCAAGCTCTGGGCATGCACCCTCACTGAGAGAAGAACACTGCTTTGGATTAAGCTCTAAAAATGTTTCTCAGATGACGATAAGACAAGGTGTTGCAGCAGCAGCAGCCAGTCCAGGCATTAAACTCTCTTGAGGTCAAAGGAAATTGTTTATCCAAAGTTGGTATCAAGCCTGTGGTATCAAGCTTTTCTTGTGGAACTGTCTTCTAGGTCACAATGTCAACATGGATACCGTATGATACTGATTAAAAATAATTGCTTGGTAATTGGCACAGAGTGAATGTAGTGATCTACATCTCACCGGATAATAAATATTGTTTTAATTGCTGCCCTAATTACGATACACATTCTCACATTGTTGTGATGTTAATTATCATTGATATGTATATTAAAGGAATAATCCAAATAAACAGAATTATAATAGTTGTATAAATTGCAAAACAATTCTGTTGTCTAAAACATCCTCTTTGTAGTATTTATGGGTTTTAAATAGAGTGTATTTCTGTATGTAACAGAAGCAGGAGGGCTTTCTTTGGAAATTCAAACATCTTTTGTGGCAAAACACCCCCCTGTAGTTGCTATACAAAGTCTGGCCTCAGAGAACTCTGTATTCCTGCCTTATAGGCAGGGGCACATGATGATTGACAGAAAGGAGAGTAGAGTAATTGGCTAATAGATGTTGATTTTCCTTTACAGCAGCAGTAAATATATTGTGAGCAATAACTTGTCTGACAACATGGTGTTGTAATGACCTCTGTTGTGTGCACATCAGCTGTGCTACTTGAGCTCTGATTCATTGTATAGAAGCCTAAATCTCATGCCTAAAAACTTCTAGTAGTCATTGCTCATAATTAGGGCGGAAATGCTGGTTCAGAGCCATAGGAAATAGCAGCAGGAAGGGTAACAGATTGTTTAATATTCACTTTGCATATTCCTAAAAAGTAGGTGCTTGATTTAACAATAGCAGGCACAATCATGTTTATTTTTAGCTGTTGTTTTAGCAGGCTTTCTTTTTAATTTTTTACCCTTAGTCTTTCTTATTAAACATTATATTGTGTCGACATTGGAGACTGCTTGTAGCTGATGATTGGGGAAAGTCTGAAGAAATGTTTTAAATGCATTAGATTAGCACCTTCAGTTACATAATTACAAAAAATGCGAGTTTCACATTTTAAAATGGGAATGTCATTCATAGAACAGTTTGCTTATTGTTAATTCTGCAAAAAAATGAGACATAGGAGCAAATAATTTGACCCTGAAAAATGCTCAGAGCTTCATGGGAGCTTAGTGCAAGAGCTAATGCTAATTTCACAGAGGTATTTGGGTGCTAAGGAACTGGCTAAGCACCCAGCTCCCACTAATCTCACATCACTTCAAGTTAGCACCCAAAATTTCTGTGTGACTCTGGATCTTAGCATTTTGTAATAGACTCCAGAATCCATGAATCAATGAAAACAGAGCTCAGTCCAGATGGACTGGATTCCTGTAGTGCTTTTGAAAGGATAGTCTTTGGGAATTGAGAAAGCTGAGTGAGAATTTATCTGGTAGGAGAGGCAGAACTAGTCCGACTTGCTTGTCCTGCGTAAGATGTAGTGCTTTGTATATTACTCATAATCCTACCTTTGACATTTTATCCAGCTCCAAGGAAGCAGATGGAATAAAGGTACTAATTTAAGTAATATTATAAACTCCTTAGCAAATGCAGATTCATGCTGCTTTCCCACAGATTGATTACTTGGTGCTGGTAAAAGAGACAAGAAATTTTTTCACTAGTAAATGCTTCTTCAATCCTAAAAGGAATGAATCTCCCAGAGAAACCAGATGGCATGGTCTGTTCTGCAGTATTTCTCTGCTAGCACAGATTCGTTTTCATCTCTGAGGAGAAAGAGTGTGCAGTGTGTGTTCAGAGCCCCTCTGAGCCCCATTTCTCTCTTGCCGGTGCTGTGCTGTCAGAGCACTGCTGGCTGGCTCACAGACAGCCCTGCCTCACAGGGCAAACCGGCCTGACATTTGCTGCCACGGCTCTTCCTCCAGTGACCTGCCAACACTGCAAGGTCCCTGCAGCTTAAAATGAATACTAGACTCCAACTAATACCTCTATGAATTCCTTATTTGTTTTTAAAAATTCCTTAGTGTTATAAAAATTGCACTGCTGCAGGATCCAGAGTCACCACTGCTAGACAGCAGGAGAAAAAATCTGGATGCTGTTTAGTGCTGAATATACTTTTAAGCTGTGAATGTGTGTCTCAGTTCCAACTCCTCCCTACCTGCTCAGGTTGTGCTGCTTTTCAGTTTGTTATGTAACAAGGAAAGCTGAAAGGAACCTGAAATGGTCTGCAAAGTCTGAGTGCCATTTCAACAGACGCCAGTGAATGAACCGGGAAGGATCTCAGGTCCATTTCCCTTGGGAATCCTATGCCTCACACTTGCTGTTAACCACACCCCCTCCTGACTAATGGTGACTGTACCAGTGCTTTGCAGGAGAACAAACACATGGCACTTTACTGGATGATGAAGCAGGATAGAAAGCCTAGATAGATACCCTAGCTGATAACAAAATGGTGCTATTATATCACACTTTAATTGTTTAATACAGCATCATTTGCTTTCTCTCCAAGACTGCAATTAAACAAGCCAAGGATGCTGTGACCTAGATGCACAGAATGACTTAGTAGGATCTAAACACAGAAGTCCGGTTAGCCTTCTTCTGTTGGATAGCTTGGCATGCAGTGTGCTGTTTTGAATTCCATCATCAAACACTTTCCTGCACATTTTTAGGAGCGTAGACGTCTAAGTCATGGGCGTAAAATCCTCTCCACAAGATGAGTATCTTGAATTTTAATTTTTCAAATTCTCAATTTCTTTTTGAATCTGCTAGAAAACATAAGTCTGACTGTAGGTTGTAACAGCTTTTCTAGGGCCACCAGGCATCCTTTTCTACTGGATATCAGTTTTTTCCCACAAGAAGGAGAGTTGTGGTAGACTATGTTGATACATTTTTGGTTTGAATTTACCAGTTTCACAGTCTGGATCTGGATTTATGTGCCAGATTTTAGTTTTTTATGGCAGTTATGAGGGAGAACATTGACCTTTTCCTTATAAGAATGCATATATGTTCAAGAAATTCAGACTGTGGTGAGCCACAGTTCTGCCATGTCATACACAGAGAAAATCCACATAAAAAGAAATCCAAATAGTTAGTGTTGTAAAGAGGGCAGCTAACAGAACCTAGGACCAGAGAGACAGCCTAAAAATCCACAAAGAAGCCATCAGACACTGTCTCAAGACACATATCCCCGTTAATGGAGTCTCTGTGCCCTGTCTGATGCTGTTCTTGACAATAATGAGTACCACCTCTTGTGAGAGGGAGAACTGATTCTATTTCCATGTATATGTATCTTTAGCATTTTTTCTTGGGCTCTTTATTTTTTTAATTTTTTTTTTCAGTTACAATAAGCACAGTACATAAACTGTGCTGTTACTGTTCCAATGTTGGCAGCTGTGGCACATCTCTGACTTGCATTTGCTATTTTGTCTGCTGAGAAGAGTGTGCCACACAGACTCAGTTATTAACATGGCAATGTATACTGCTGCTAGGAAATCAGAATTAATGCAGTGTCTGCAGTGCCAATTTTGATGTTGAATTGTGTAATGTTTTAGTATTTGCACACATAGTTGAGGCCCACATCAATATCAGGAACACAAGTGATGTTTGTGATATTTTTCTCTAGGTTTGTATTGCCATGAACCATTTTCTTTTTCAATAGATTGCTGTCTGGCCTTTTGAGGAGGGGTTTTGGTTTGGCTCAGCTGTCTGGAACTCAGCCGGGTTGTGCATTACTTCAGTAAATAAAAATAGTGTAAATGGAATGAAAGACAGCAAAAGACATGAGTAAGGATTTGCTTTAAAGTTTTAAAAACCCAAAGTTGTCCATATAGCTACTGAAAGCTATAACACACTAGATGCTATGTAAGTAAAACAATGTTTAATCTGTTAATTTGTTGCTGAAGGTTGTCAAAGATATAAAAATGTTATACTGCAATAAAATAGGAATCTAACTGTTTAGTGTGAAGGATTGGTTGTGGGATAAAGTCCATTGCACTATCATTGCCTGAAACAAAGCCATGTGAGTTGTATTAAAAAGGAATGGTTTGCATTATACAACTTGGAAACAAAGTTCTGACTGAGGGTTTCCCTGAGAGATCTTATGACACCATACCTACTGAAGTCAACAATGGGCATCCTGAAAGGAGTTTGAAGCTCATATTTCCCTCGTATTTATTTATTGAGTACACTGAATCACAGAATCAAAGAATCATAGGAGGTTTGGGTTGGAAGGGCTCTTAAGGATGATTTATTTCCAACCTGCCTGCCATGGGCAGGGAGACCTTTCACTAGACCAGGTTGCTCAGAGCTCCATCCAGCCTGGCCTTGAACACCTCCAGGAATGGGCATCCACAACTTCTCTGGGCACTGGATTCTGATACTTTCTTTCTTTCAATATTTTTAGCAATTTATCTTATATTCCTAGTTCTACGATTTGAATTTGGGCCTATACTTTAGAGATAGACTCATTTCCTCCTTAATGCTCTTGTTGCCACTTGTAATCTCTGTGCATGTTCCTGTTTATGCACACACTTGCAAACACAGGTGGTACGGTTTTTAAAGGTGGTGGAAACATTTTATTTCATAGTCATTTTCCTCTGGTCAGTAAAATTCAGTTTTCATTCAGGATTACCTGTTAAAGCTCCTGTAGTCAGGCAGTTCTGGCTTTGCTTCAGGTGTAAAAAGTTTAGGATATAAAGCTTCCAGCAGTTCTGGATCATCCCTAATCGCTTCTATCCAGGGAGACTGGTAATACTTTGGCACGGCAGTAGTGTTGAACTTTTCAGGAGGAATTTCTTTCAGTGGTCCAGAATATCCTGCAATGTGATCGAGGTAAAACGATTATAATGTTGCTTTGTGTTTTCTGCTTCCTTGCCACCATCCTGTGAAAATGTGAACAAAAAGATTTTTAAAACAGCCTTTTGATTAAAACTAAGATAATTCTACCTCTTTGAGTGAAATTTTCCACAAGTACATCCACATCTAGGTCTTTAAATTATTTCCTTCTATAAACTTAACCCCCTCTGTGGCTTAATATCTACCCCTTTCACCAGACCTTTTCTGCATAAAGAAAGGCTTAAAGATTTGTATCATGTCTTAGCAATGGAAATGGCCTCTGTTTGTATTGTGTTTGGCCAAAGGATGCGCAGAGCCTCAGCAGTCACCAACAGAGCGGGACTGACCTAGTTTACATGGACTGGAAAAGGTCTGCACAAAACATGCATTGAGTAATTCTGAACAAAGAATGAATTTGTAAAAACCATGGACTGCTCATGGATAATTCATAAACAGGAAGAAGGGCTATATCACTGAATAAATTAATTAAAACAAATTAGCCTTCTCTAATCTTTAAAGAATACAAAATAAGGCCTTATTGTAACTCACGCCTTTAAATAAAGCCAACAGTACCCTCACAGTTAAGGATTTAAAAAAGAACAGTTTATGCAGCCAGAGGCAAATTCCTTTTAAAGTTACTCCTCTCTAAAGAGTTCTAGCAAAACTCAGTGGCTTCAGATTTACATTTATGGATAATTAAACTACAATGAATAACTTTCAGACTGTTGGGCAGGGTGTTGCATATTGGAAACAATGGTTTGGCAAAGGAAAATCAGTATATTCCTGTGGTTTTAAATCAGAGGATCTCCTTCTCAGTGTTTTTAAGACCTGTAAATATAAGAACAATCTCTTCTTGATATTAAGATATGTTTTCAGTTAAGAGAGAAGAAGTACAAATGTTATATCAGATCTTTTAAAAATGAACACAGGCAACTAATCACTTTACATTTCTGGGAGAGGCTCTGATTAGTTACTTGACTCAAATGTATCTATTTATAATATTAGTCTATTAAAAAATTCTTGTTGAAGTTACTGTCTTAAAAAATGGCCATCTCTTTGCTATGAAATGAGACTAAATCTATTTAGTGCTGTAGACTCACATATTACCTGGGGCAATGTTGTCAGGGTGTGGAGGGCTCCGGGGATCAGGTGTGTTGGGAGGTGTCATTGGGGCGTGCTGGGGAATTCCTTCCGCACTGAGGCCGTCCATTCTGACACTCTGGATGGGCTCTCCACGCTGTATTCAGACAGAAGGAAATTGCACTTGCAGGCATGTGATTCTCTGGGGAGGCTGCAGTAATACTCTGATTTACAGCCCAGATCTGATTCCCAGAGTGTACAATCCTAAAGAACACTGTCCTGCTGTTTGGTACAGTATTCCCTTCACACTTAAATTGTCTAAGTAACCGAAAATGAGCATTTTTTCAGTCACTAGACACTAGAGGCTGTTCTGTGCCACACAGAGCACCCATGCTACCCAAAGGGTCAAGAAATCTGGCAAGTTTGAGCCCTTTGAGTTTCAAAGCATTGATTCTTCAAAGTGTCTCTTCCCCTATCAGTTGAAAACTCACTGCATTTGTTAAACTGCTTTTGTTTGGGATTGTCTTTTCCTTTATTTGTAATAGAAATAACAACTTCAGTGCAGGTCACTTTCTGGAGATTCATGATATGCTGTTGTTTTCCACCCTCCTATTGGGTTATCAGTTCTGAGGAAACATCCAAAGGCTTAATCATTGTTGCATAAATATAGAATTAGAGTCTCATAAGAAGTCAGCATCTTATTTTAGCTATGACACATAGGCTAAAAGCAATTCAAATATAGACTGGTTTAGAGTAAGAGTTTCTTGAAGTAGGAAGGCAAACAAATAATACTTGTTTAAGCTTGAAACAACAACAAGAAAAGATCAAGGCAGAATGTTTTCTAGTCATCCTGAACTATGTTAGAAAGATTAACTTTGGCAGACAGAATCATAAAGATGATGAAGACACCACCAGCAGTGCTAATAGACGCTTAGGAGAGGGAACAGGAGCCAGAGGCATCGTTTTTTCATGTGTTGCAATGTCATACTGACTGCAAACTATGTACCCTGTGATTTTGGGGGGGGGGAAAGTGGACTAGAGGGAAATGGATTTGTCAGACAGTAGCAAAATCATGGAATTGGTTACAGAATTCTGACAAGATTGATGGTGTGCTCAGAATTTATCTGTGTAGCTTCTAATACTCAGTAGAGGGAGAAATGGGGGGACAGTATTCATAGATGGGCTTTTAAATAATAGTGTTTAGTAATAGCCTTGGGTGCTCAATGGAGTTATTCAGATTTTTTTATATGGGATTTCTTTTGTGCAGATCTGTTTTAAAAAGGCAGATGTATCAAAGCTCAAACTTGATCCTATTTTATCCCAGTGTAACTTAACTTTTGTTGAGCAAGGGATCAAAGATATTGGAAATAGCTATACCATATAAAAAGAAATGTAATTTTTTCTTTTATTTGTCTACAGGATCTCATTTAATAAAATACAGTTGGCTCACTGCTTCTTAACCTCCTTCTAGGATTTTGCTTTTATTCTTCCTGAAACTACAGATAGATCATGCACAATGTGTATCACAAGCACCAAAGGAACCCAATCCAGAATCATTAATAAGTCATTACAAAATACTCACATTTCTTGGCTTGTTTGCCACATAATGATAATTTTCATACGTGTATTTGTCAGATCTCCTCTGGCGTCTCTTGAAGAGCCTGGCACCTCTGTTGCTGAGCGTCGACAGTTCCTCCACCATGATATCTCTGGGCGTGCTGACCTTTTTTCCAAGGTTCAAGCTGGGTGAGACTGCAATGCAATGGGTAAATACAAACCTCTGTTTGTCTGCAGTGCCTGATATTCCATGCCCTGAACCTGAAATCCAACATGTTCATGCATACTTAGCTAACAAATAGCACAGCGTCACATGGTGTTAGTGAAATTAAGCCTTCTTCCAGAATTTTGGAGATTATTGAACACCACAAACCTCTATTTTCCAAGATGATAAACACCTCAAACTCCAATTTGCTTCAGCTGTTATCAAGATCAGATCTATAGTGTCCCACACACTATATTAATAGCAGGCTAGTAAAAACTGGCTTCTGCTGAAACTGGAAACAAAATTCCTTCTGATCCCAGTGTTCCCACATCAAACCTTCAGTTAACTTTCTGTGTCCTGCATTGGATAGATAAGAGAGAACCCCTTTTAAACATATCTACCAGTCTCTATTAAATACTGGTTTTAAACTATTTTTAAACTAACTTTCAAAATAAGCTCAAGGTGTGGAAAATGAGAGTCCTAATGGAGAATTCCAACATGCTTCTAGTAACTGATTGATTTAGACCATTTTGGGGTTTATTCTCTCCAAGAGGAAACTGAAGTACTGGATGCGTATTTCTTAATTCACTACTTGGGGAAAATGTCTTCTATGTCTTTATTCACATCCTGTGGTATTTGAAAAGGAGAATGCATAAGCAAGAGAAGGGGAGATCAGTCAGGACTGTAAACAAAGAATTCTGAATGTCAGAATTCCTATGGTCGTCTTCATGGCAGTGTTCTGGTAACTGAGATGCTGGTGGCACTGAGCAAGCTATTGCTTAGTGACTGAACTCTCATTCAATGTCCTCAACCTAGAAACAAAACTTAAACCTTAGAATACAGAAAGCTAAACAATAAAGAAACCATTTTCTATGTATTTGTTTTTGCTTAGAACGCTGCAGAATTTAAGAAATATTACAATAGTAGGACATTCTATGCATCACATATTCTTATAGTCTCCAGGATTTAAAATTTTTAACTTTGACTTGTATTAAAATGAAATGAGGGCAAATTGTATGTACTAAGTAACTTGCTAGTAAGCAAGGAGGCCCAGTTTAAAATTAACATTATAAATTAATTAACTGCAGAAGGTACCTAATGCCAAAGTCAATATTGCAAATGAAGAGTTTTGTTTTGAGTAAATGGCGTGTGTCTCCTAGTAACTTTATGTTGGAAAAACAATGTGATGTGCTGACATTTAGGAAAACTTAATTGAGACAGGTATATTAAATATTTAGCTGAAGCTGGATAGACAAGAGTTTTCCACGTAGTAAATCAAACAAGTCGATGGGCCCTGGAGTGCATCACTGTTGATCCATTTCTGTCCATACCAATTTCAATTGAATGTTTGCAGTGGATGTCACTGCAACAAGAACAAGTTAACTGACTCATGAACTGGATCGTGTACTTCAGCTTTAAAAATAGTGTGTATAAAGAATCCTAACAACCTCCTGTTATTTAAGAGACAGTTACAAAACAGAGACTTCTTAACATGGAAGAAAATGACTCAGCTTGCCCAGTGTAGCCCTATCAGTGACTGATAGTGGTGGGATTTTGGCTCTGAGGTGGAGATAACTGCCCTGGTTATTGGCCTGTGGCCTGAAATTTAGACCTCAAATCATATTTTGATTTTATCATTTCTCAAAATGACTGCAGGGGTAGAGACTGCTGGATGGTTTTATGTTAGTAGGAAATAAGAAATTCACCCCACAAATCAGCAACATTTTCACGTAGAAAAGCTTTTGTTGTTTGTACACAGAATGGGGAGCGTACACATCCTCAGAGACTGCGGTGCCAAGGCAATTGCAGAGCTCTGTCCAAACCACTCGGGATTCTTCTGGGACACTCTGGGTGTTATCTATTTTGGGCCTTGCTGTTCCCTTACATACACACTGTTCCTGTTAATGTTAACTGAAGGCTCCAAGCTACTTTGTACCCTTCCGTTGTGTACTATTGTGTATCTAGGCAGCATCCCGAAATTGTAAGTGTAAAGTTCATTTGAATTCCTTGCCAACTAAAATCTAATCATCTGTCTAGTTTTATGATGTGTCTATGGATAGTTGCAGTGTCAGTGCAGATAAGGTGATGAAGAATGAGAGAAGGAGGACATTTAGAGGATGACAGAAAGAGAACATTAATGTCAGAGATGGACATTGAAAATAATGCTGAAAGTTTAATTCATAGTTTAATCCTAATCTTAACCTTTTAACTTCATTTCTTTAATTTGTTCCTGCCAAGTCCATCTTAAAATCACAGCAGATTGTATTTAAATATGATTTATATAGTTCTTCCTGCATTCACTACCTAATACTCCTTTAATCCTTCAGTTTACAATCTTCTAAATACCTTAATCTGGACTATAAACTTTAATAATAAATATTGGATAGTGTGTTTGTTGTAGTATCAGAAATAAGATTTTTTAACTGTATCAGAAAAGATAGTTAACCACGTAGATACTAAAGAATGCATTTAAGAAGTAGTATAGAACTGGACATGGGATTTAAGTGATGAACTCCAAGGGCTTCCTTAAACATATGTATACACATCCAAGTTTACCTCTACCAAGTAGTCTTAGAAATGTGACAATTAGTCCAAGTCTGCCAGTGACAAACCAAGAGCTTGAGGAGGTCACTGTGTGCACACACAGATTTACTCACATAGTTTCTCTTTGAGGCCATAAGAAGGTTTACAGTTGGTGTCTATTCCTGCAGCATTTTATGATGTGTCCAATTTCTCTAAAAAATGGGACAAAGTCACGTCCCATAAGCCAACAGCAGAGGTGGACTTTCAGTCTTCACCAGTCTTGCCCAGAGGTTGGTAATCTCAGACACTGGCAAAAAACTTGTCTGGTTTTGGAGTTTTTCAACAGCTGTTTCTGCTATGAACATCTTTTAACAAGGAGGTGGAGAGTCACTGTTTACCTAAAGGCATTATAATAAAAAGGGTCTGAAATAAAAATGCAGTAGGAATGCTTTCACCATTCCACGGTGCTGGGGCTTGTTATAGAACCTTCTGTTACTGTGTACCTGTGTTAGCGGTGGAGATTTTCACAGGGCTGTGAGACTGGCTGGAACTGTACACTTAATTTTGATGTAATTACCAGGCCCAGGACTGTCATTAGAAATACTGATGCAGAGCCCAGAAAGACAGCAGTTCACCTTCTAGATTTCAAGTTAAGCTCATTGAATTAAGAATTCAGGGCAAAACAAAATGTCAAAAATTAGTAGAGCTGAATTCAGCCATTTAAATACCAGATTTTTCCAAGGCTTGTTCAGATTTGGTCCCAAAGAACTGGCTTATACTTTGTGTCACTACATCTTTGGTTATCCTTCTGTTCTCTATCTGGCTTCACTGAGCTTGTTATCAATTTCAGTCCCTTATGACACCCATTTCATGGACTGTCATGGTTTTTTGAAATATATGAATATTCCAGGCATCCAAAGAAGAGGCAAAAATAGAATGTTTTCTAAGAGTTAGAATTGCCTTCAGTGGCCATGTATCACAGCATATCTTGCAGGATAAGCTGCCATAACTACGAGTATGAATCTTGACAGCAAATCTGATAATATGTAAATAATAAAAGGGAAGATTATGTGGGGCAAATGTTAAGCATCAGCACAAACTATCCAAATACGCCAATGATTTCAAGGGATGTGTGCTACATTTATTAGTATTGCTATGAATAGTAGCAACATTTACCATGTGAAATGCCTGGTTCCAAACAAACATATGAAAGACTATTTTTTTCCTTTTGCCCTGAAGAGCTTGCAGGCTATTTCAGGCACATGTACTGCTTGAGTTTACAATACCAAAAAAGAAGGGGTTGTAATGAAATCTGGAAGGGCAGACTGGCTTCCAGACTTGAGTGCATGTTCAGTGGAGAATGGAAATAGGAAAGAGGTATTTGCTTAGGAATAGAAACTTCAGAAAAAAACCTCTGGAAATTTCAGAAGGAGTAGGACCAGGCACTGAAACTCATACCTTCTTTTTCTGAAAATTCTTAAGTCTCTCACCCTACTCTTCATGCAATTGCAATGGTCATCAAGTGAGTGCAGAAACAATCCAGAAGTTCTTTGAAACAGAAGTCCACTGGAAAGATTTTCAAAACTGGAATTCAGTGTTCAGTATTTCATCCCATGAAAGTGGTATAACTTTCATAAATTCTAAATATTAATGCAGCTCCCTGTTGTTCCAGGGAGGCTTGTGGGGTGCTTATCACTTTTAGAAAATTGATCTTTTACGTAGATGGTAAAAAAGACTTCTTGAGCAGGATTGGAAGGCTCTCCAAAAGCATCCAGCACATGCCTAATGAAAGCCAAGCTGATTTGTATTCCCAGCTGAGTTAATTGCTTCTTTAGGTCTCATGCTAGAAGCATAACTTCAATAACCTGTTTTAGAAAATCAAACAACCTTCTCCTAAGTGCCTTCATTTTCATCAGTGCAACAACAGAGAAGTAAAATTTCCATCAAATAAGATTAATTGGTGGCTGTGCATTAGAGAGACTGCCAAGAGCTAGTAAAATGTGTTAGTTACAAAGACAAGATTTGAGAGGAACAGAGATGTAAACATTTGATTCAAAATTTTTTATCCTTTATATGAAAAAGCAGAGTGAAACAAAAAAAAGAAAACGAGGGTACAGGTCATTATGTTTCTTAGATGATAGCCTTTTAAAATGGAATGAAGTCATGTTATTAACCCCAAATAATGTTCTGAAAGGCTATCCTAGCAGAATGTTCATCAGCTGTTAGATTACTTCATTCCTCCACAGCAGTTGTTCATCTGAAAATAGCTTTCAAATGAAAAGAGGCAACTACAAAAGGATTAGTTACCATAGGCAGCATGATACTCCCACAAGATTATTTATGGCAAAACACCCAGAGACAAAGCTGTAACAGAGTTAAACTCTATGATTAAAAAAATGTATTAGGGAGGGCTAGAGGACATTGCATATGCAGCAAGCTGGGTTCAGTGCTATACCAGTTCTGTGTATTTCATCCATAATGGCTGATGCTTGCTCTTTCCTCTCTTTGACCAGGGCAGAATCTGATAACATTGTGATTTTCTGATACGATTTTTCCTCGCTGCAAAAAAACAACACATTTTTTACATTTTTGAGCCAGCGCGCACAATTTGGCCAACTTTCATTTCCAGCAGCCTGTTTAAAATGGCCAAACAGTGAAGTCAGGGGTTTCTGACTGAGAAATACTGCACTGCAAAATGCACTGGCAGTTCTTGCTTACAGACAGATGTTAGGACATGTTTTGATGGATAGAAGATTCAAAGGAATGGACTTTGAGTTGGTTACATAAATTCTTCAGCAAAAATCAGTGTCAGGGTCTAGGCCTTCTCACATCTACTCACTATACTACAAGATGTAAATTGCTAACTAATTTTAATTTACATCTTGGTTTATGTTTTCAGAATTGTTACATTTTGGAATTTCTTAATCTAATAAAGAATTTGAGGAATGAAACTAGTTCCTCTGGCATCTTTAAAGAAGGCGCATTTCTGACTAAGTAAAAATATAAACATCTTTTAAATTGCAGAGTCAGGAGGTTACATAAATGTCTTGTATATGACAGTTTGTAGGACAGACAATGTCAAAATATTTCAGGAAACAATACACTTACCCTACTGTTTTGTTGTGCAGATAAAAAGCGATGTCAACCCTTTAGCTGAGGCTTCAGAAGTTAGTTATGCATGGGGATGACCTGCCTGGTCCTGGATGGTTTGTACCCTTGTGCTGGGATCTGCATGGTACCTAGTACTGAGACAAACTGGGGGCTGATCCTCTTCAAAGGGGTTGGCATCCAGCTGACATCAACCAGTTATATATAGAATCAAACACTCCAGCCACTCATATCTTCCTGGCAAAAGAAGAGAACAGAAAAGATTCAACTGCACCCACAACAAAGAGTTTATATCCCCTTCAGATCTTATTGAAAATTTGATGGAATGGCCCCCTCATACTTGTACAGATCACCTCCTCATCTTCTCATTGCCTCTGAGAATCATAATCTCTGCGTTATAATCAGGAAGGAGACATTTAAAAATAAGGTGTTAAGTGTATAGATAGGCAAGACTATAGCAGATGAGAATGGTATGGGCTAATCCTTCAGTGAAAGATGAAACCATGCTTCTGTAGGGGCTGATGGCTAAAGTCAGTGGCAGATGGCTGATATACAGAGGCTGCTCTGGAAAAGAAAAGAGATTTTCTTCAGTATTATACATGCTAGGGAGTAATTGCTCAACAAGCACACGCCTTGCAAACTGTTACTCAAAATCCCTTCACTTTCTTTGTGCATTAGGGACAAAAAACTTTCACCAATTTGAAGCTCAATAATATCCAGCATTCCAGGATAGTGTTGTATCAGTTTATCAAAGAAATGTGTGATTTGTAGCACACAGATACTTCAAGCGACCAACTTTGGACAGAATAAAACAGTGGAAGAGGGAAACATTCCCCCCTTGCCCTCCTGTCTGAATGCAGCTAGATGAATTTTGGGGCAGTAAAAGCAAGGTGAAATTCTTGTATTTCTGGTTTGGATTTGAGTTTGTTTTAGGAAGTCCCTTTTTGTTGTGGAAAATGATGGTCTTATTTGGCTTGGAGGATTGATCAGAAAATTGCTTGTATCCTGACATGACAGGAGAAAGGAATTCTGTCAGTAAAGGGAATCTGGAGAGTAATAAAATAAACCAACACAACATGCAGAACTTTTCAACGAGAAGCACTTTGAGACAGGTAAAATGTACGTGCCTGATCCAATGTCCTGAAAGTCCGCCTGTCCAACTAAAAAACTGCATTATTTTTCCCTCAAGCTCTCTATTCCCTTTGCTTAGCTTTGCAAAACATATTTCTGAGATCCTGGCCACCTCTGCCCCAAAGAAATGTTCATTTTAATCCTCACCATCAGAATTGACCTCTGCTATTGCTGATTGGTGATTTTTTTCTAGCTTTTGTGCCTGGATCAGACACTTTTAATAGTACTAACAAGCATGGTCACAGTCTTGATTAAATCTTATCTGCTCAACTAACAACTTAGAACACCACCAGCCTGTCAAATGGGTTTGAAGGGAAGAATTTAAATGTTAAAATAACCTGATGAGTTGGAGGGTGGTGGTGGGGGGAAGATCAAATGCAATTCGGTAAAGCCATATCCAAAAGCAGTTATAAAGTGGGCATTCATCTGATTGACACTGACTTAAATGTTTAATCCAGGAGGAAATATCAAACAGCATCCAAAATGGGATAGTCTCATGTTTAGTCCATTCTAATTCCCATTAACTAATGATTTGACAGAATAAAAAGTACATAAATTTTATAATTTTGAAGTTGAGCTTTAAAAAGCTTTGTAGAGTGACTATCCTAGAATTTCATTTACTACTTACTAGTATGTCAAGGTTTTGCCACTAGCTGAAGTAGTAATAAGCAATAAGTCATTGCAGCTGAAATAAACAATGTGTATCTGTCATGACTGCAAAACTAGAACTGATCCTGTTCAATGCTACTTTCTTTTATAATGCTCAAAGAAGTTCAGGGCACCATAAAATACACGGGGTTGCTGAAACATCATTCATATATGCACATGACCAGTAGAATGTCCATAATTATAAGTAAAAGCTAAGGAAGGTGAGAGAATTACAGTGACATCATCAAAAAATCAAACCTTGATTGTCAATGAGAACTACTTGACTAGTGCCAAACTAGGATGTTTAGTCAGCCTGGTAACAAGGGAAACATTTTCCTGTCTTCTTTATTTAGGCCGTTTTTGTTTAACCAAGTAAGACTTTTCCTTTTGGTCTGGTCTTTTCAAGCACCTTGTGGGTTCTTTCCCACCACACTGCTTCCTCTGAATTGCATAATTGACCAGAAAGGACACCCCACCTGGCATGTGGAAAATCCTGAACTATTTCTCCCTAATCTCCCCTCCCTTCCCCTCCCCTCCCCTCCTGCAATTTACTTGCTGAATAAAGCCTCAGTTCTTAGCAGGTGCTTAATTCAACCTGGGACTCTGACTGCCATCTATGGCTAACTTCATGCCATAAATTTAAATCTATGAACTATTCAGGCTGTTAATATATGTGTAGTGTCTAATCCACAATATGAGCAATATTTGTTTGTAAAAAGGGGGTTGTAATTACTACACAATGGCAAAATTGCTGTTCAATTAATGATGAAGCTGATGTTTCTGTATTCTGTGTCCCTCTGTTCTTCAGACAGCAATTTAGAGGTATAACTTACTGTAAGATAACTGACTAGAGCAAAAAAATAAGCTAGACAGACATGTTAGGTAGACATAAAGTGCCAACAGTTGCTTTTTAAAATTAAACTGATCCTTTAGGTAGAGATAAACTGCCAACAGTTGCTTTTTTTTTCAAATGAAACTGGCCCCCATAGATCTAAGTGTACTTATAATCTTGTTTTTACTTAAATTCTCAGCCTAGGCCTCCTAAATGTGTTGCAAATGAGACCAAGTCATGTTGTTGTCATAAATTTTCATGAAATATGTGTTGCAGTCTGACAGAGGCAGTACAGGGTTCCCTATTTCCACTTCAAATATGTTTGAGTGAAAAAAAAAAATCCACTGTAGAGTTACCTGGAATATCCTTCCCTGCCTATGAAAAGTGTGGAAAAAGCCTTTTTCTTTCTTGATAGATCCAGTTTGAATTTTTGCTTAGGGATTTTTTTTTTTTTTTTTCAGATGAAGAGTGAAGTATTTTCATTTCAATTACAAACTGGGTTGGTACTTTCTCCATGGCTACATTGGACAGACTGGCAAGGGATGATTACATTTGAGGTATTGATGTATTCAGTAATGTACAATATTCTATAATTTGATAGGCTTTTCAAAATATTGTTACCATTGTCTTTCTGTTCAGGATCCAAAGAATATAGCTTTTTATCTGGGATCCATAGGAAGACATTCTAAGATTCAGTATATGATTTAGTAATCTCGTTATCCTCAAGTTTTCTTAAAGCAAATAGGATAGTTTATTTTGTAGGATTTACCTTTGCCACATCAGACCCAGTAACAATTCACAAAAAAGCCTGAGAAAAAGAAGCTCCCTTGTCTTACCTGCCTTGTCTGTAACAGAAGAAGACCTAAAGGAGGATGACAGGTAAATATTGCCCTTGTTCACAGGCTGGCAGGCTGGTTTAATTATCTTAGTTGTTAAATAATACTTCCCACTGAAATTCATAGTTCAGTAGGTACAACTCATTGGAGACTCTGGTCTGTGTTTGACTGAAGTTAAATAATCTATAAAAATACGAGCGTTTCTTCAGTGGCACCTTTTCCATGCTGTGGGATCCTTCTGCATTTAGTACAGACACATTGGAAATACATTTTCTGTGCAGAGGTGGGGATGGAGCTTCATTTTTGGAGGCACAGTGTTGCCCCTGCTGCTCAGTGCGAGTGGGAATACAGCCTCAGCAGCCCGGGGAATGGGGTGGTGGTGTGGGTATGGCTGTAATTCGGCCTACAGGGACAGCAGATATGGGGTGACTCCTCAAGGTTTATTACTTACAGTTGTCTGACACTTTCATGTTTCATTTCCAGTTGAAATCAAGCATTTTAAGAAAGCACAAAGCCAACAGCCTGATTTAATCCCCAGGGCTAAGGCCACAAGCACCAGCCTGTGCTGTCAAAGACTTAATTAGAGCCAGCAGCTGGCCAGGGAGCTTTATTTCAGTATGTGTATGTTCTGATGGCCACTGGTTGAAAACTCTTTCATTTCTGTGGGTGGTCCACTGCACTGTGAGCCTGACATATGCTTTGGGGTTGTTTTTTTCTCCTGTCAAAAGGATACAAGTCTTCTCCCTGCTTGCCTCAACACCGCAGTCTGACATTGTGTCACCAGCATGGAGTGTGTCTGAGTAAGGGGCTCTTAAAGAGAAGATCCCTTCTGCTTAAATATTGCAGGGCATGCACATCTCTGGCAGGTGGATGTTTGTTTGGAAATAAACCCCTTTCATACTGCATTCAGTTCCAAATTCCTTCTCCATACCTAGTGAATCTATTTAGATGCCTTCACCACAGGATTTGGATACCTGAGAGTTTTGTTTTGTTATTTTTGATGTGGCACTGTGATTTGAAGAGGAGGCATTCCAAACCAAATAGCAGTTCAAAGAAAAGACTGACTATTCTGCCAAGTTGTTGAACTTCTTCTGTTTGCTGGGGAAGTTGGCAGAGTATCTTGGGGTTTTGTTTTTGAAGGTGAAGGGGAAAATTTTAGTCCAAAATACATTTCATAATGGTAAAGTACATAGTATGTTTTTAAAGTATTTGAAGATGCAGATCCAAGGCAAACATCTCTATATATCTTGTTTTTATGAGCTCTACTGATACGATCAGGTCAGTGGATTAGTTTTATTTTTCTAACTTTGTATTGACAAATCCAGCCATTCAGAGTGAAGAGCCATCTTCTGGACAATGGTTTATAAAGAATGTGGTTTTAACTGCGTTGTGGGGAAAGTCCATAATAATTTTTGTCTGAAATGCTTCAGAAATATTTTCAATTTTCTGAAAAGAAACTGTTGAAAGACTCAAATTCTTATGAATACAGGAGCTAGGAAAAAAAAAAAGCTTTAAAACTTGCGATTAAATACTGACATCTTAACAGCATTGCTGTTCCTGACTCAGAAAAAAAAACAACTTGCTGCCTTCATCTGCACTGAATTATTTTCTCTCTGTTAAGGCAGCTACAAGTTTGGCTTGTGATGCTGGCAATACTCATGATGTGAGTATCTTGTTGTTCTAACTTCTATAAATTAGGTGGTCTGAAACTAACTCAGAGAAGACAAAGACTTTGTTATGAGCAGTGTGAGTTCCTTTATATGTGGTTTGTAGTTCATATGCTTGTTTTTAAGTCAGGACAGTGCGAACTCTTTAAAATAAACAAAGAAGAGAGCAAAATGCCACCACTTAAAATCAGCCTTAAAATGGTAAACACTGGTAAATAAAGCTAAGAATAATGGGGGTGAGGGGAAATAATTTGTGGTTTAAAGAAAAATAAGCTCCTGCTCCTACCAGTAAACACCTGTTCAATTTTATGTGTGTTTGGTCTAATGATTGCTGGGGGTTACATCTCCAAAGCAAGACTGGAATAATTGAAGTATGAGTTCAAGAATGCTTCAGCAGAAAGGTGGTCTGAGGTGCAAATAAAAGGTTGTGGAGCTAGAAACAAATTTGAACAAAAAGGAGAGTTTTTGGACTATTTTTTTAAAATCCAAACATGAGCACCATCAAGCCCTGCGTTTGTTAAGTGTGGTTTATATAGCTTTTCATGCTGAAATGATTTTAAATTAAACATAAGTCTGCCAAGCTGAGAGCACCATGTGAGTGTAAAGGCACAGAGGTTGAGATGGAGTTATGGCTAAGTAGGAGCACTGTGGTGTGCACACACAGGAACTGTGCTGGCAGGAAATGGTCAATAAAATAACCCAAGAAGGAATCAGCTGGCCAAGTTTTTTCATAGGACAAAAATTGGCAGGAAAATACCCTTGTATTAAAAAAGAAAAAAACAACAATATGAATAAGGTGGAAAAGCTTACTTTGATGTTTCCCTTTTTTTCCCACACTTGAGAAAGAGAACAGTTATCAACATTTTGCCTTGGTTCAAAAACAGGCGTTCTGGCTGCCAGCCAAAGGTAGCCCTGCTGTGAAAACATTTCTGTGGCTGATACAATACCTTATGGTAACCACTGCCTTCAGCAAGGAGGGCTCTGCAGCAGGTTAACACAGTACCTGTTTTATTACTTATGTGGTTTGGTTATTTTAAACACTTTTTCCTGAAACGAATGTATTAAACAAGCATGTTTTCAGTATTATTTCAGTTTCTTCCTCCGTTGTTTCATTCTCTGCACAGCTCATCATCTTGCCTGGGACCTCTGTGTAGAACTTCAGTGGACTTCTGGTTTGACAATCAATATCAAGATTCCTTTAGAATCTCAGGTTTCATTTATCACTTGCTCTAATTCTTTCCCCCAGCTGGTAAGCTTACTGGGGTGTGAACTTATTCATGTGTATTTTTTGTTCTTCAGAAAGGACAACCTGCCTTCTTGTATAATAAGAAACTTTATATAAAGAGTAATTGTGTCCGGGGATCACCATCTTCTGAAGTAGACTTGTTTTGCTTCTGGTTTATTTATGTTCCAGGCAGATTCTTTTGTCTAAATGAAGAATACAATCTAACATAACTTCTAGTTACTTATTTTGTTATGCTGTAGACTGTATCAGCATCCACTTTATTATAGCCATTAGGTGAAAAACATTTTTCTGTTTTCCCCTTGAGGAAAGTAGCTCCCACAGCCCCTCACTGGCTTCACTGCCTGGAAGCCTCTGTCCATGCTTCCGTGATGGAGAAAGGATGAAGAGACCCTGTCTTTGAAAAGTGGCAGCTTGCAGTAGAAGGAACATGGATAATTTTGCATCCTTTTCTTAAGTCACTGTGAAGACCATAATACGAGTTTGAAGGCTGGTCCCAGTGCCCAATAGACCACAGCTAAAAATCCTGGGTTTTGATGCAGACGTGCACAAGTATCTAATCCTGTTTTACAAGAAAAATAGAGAAATGATATGATACTTCTGTGCTGCCCTGAGGAAAAATTTTGTGAACATGCCTTCTAATCCCTTGACTTGAAGTGAGTCTGTCCTGGAAACTTCAGCACAGTTCCAAGAGAAGTGTCATCCTAGGTAACAATGGTTTCTTTCCAAGACACTTGTTCCTCTGGGTACAGTTGCTATTTGTAAGTGATTCAGACTAACATCTCGTAGTCTGCAGGAAGCTTCAGTCCTGACACAGGGCAGCTGTGTTAACCTTGCTTTATCCTCAGGGGATTTGGGCAAGGCAGCTCTTGTACTCATTGGTGTCACTGAGTTTTAGGCCTACGTGTCACAGGGATGATACTGTTCTTTTTGAGGTGGGAATATGTCATGCAGTGTTGGGTGTAGTAGTTTTTGATTCTTCTTCCTCAGCATATTCCTGATGCTATACACAAGGATATTTCACCATAAATTAGAATAAATTAGGGGGAATTGATTTGTGATTTAAAGCAGCTGAAGTTTCCCTCAGTAGCAAAGCTCACATTCACTCCAGAGATGGCAAATTACGTCTCCTTTCAGAGACATGAAGCATATTTCAGTAAGTACACATTACATAACTTGTCCCACATTTCTTTCTCTTTTTAGTATCCCAGTGTTATGAAAAATTATGTTCCCATTAATCATTATAGGCACTCATATTTTTCTGTGGAAATAAATTACTGTCCTCTGCCCTTCCTGCACAGGAACATATTTAAATCAAAACAAGGATATGTCCACGATTGGTTCAGGGAAGGGAGTGTCAGCTAATGTGGCTTTGCTGCTGCAGAAGGATGAAAGCAGGATTTGTCTCTGTACTCAGTGGATTGCAATGCTGTGTGGTAGTGTCACTTGCCAAATAAGATTTCCCCTTTAGCACATGCAGAGCTCACTTGAACGTCAGTGGAAACCGCGTGCACTCAGTGCGGGGGGACCTGCAGCTGAGTCCTGAGTGTAACACTGAACCCACTGCCTATTTTGTCATTCCTACATCGGAAAACACTTGGGCTGGAAAAGCTAGAAAGCACCTATACAACTGGGAGAAAGCAGCAGGCCTCTAAATTCCTGTTTTAGATTGTCAGCAGCTTTATTGAGACTGTTTTTAGAAAGCATCTAAATCTAGGCATCCAAAATTGCATATGCAGCACTATATTCAGGCTGCAGAGCAGGGGGCTGATTTTAAGACATGATGGGCATTTAGACATTTACTGTTTCAGGTCTCAGGGCTTCTGCAAAGTAAGAATTTTTATTTACATGCTTTGAACATGAATTTAGGGACTTACCTTATCCAACAGTGTAAATATAAAGGCTAGGCTATTTTTAGACTTCACAATGTGATACTGGGCAGAAGGACTTTTGAAGCAGAGATTGCTGGGTACCAAACCACAAGCTTGGACCAACATTTTTCGGTAACTCGCTGTTTCTCTTTATTCAGGACATGTGAAGACTTAGAGAGCAAGTTAAAAGCTGGTCGTAGATGATTCTCAGGGAACAGATCCTCTATTGGGAGGTCAGTTCTCTCCAGTGAAGAAATCTGAGGACAATTCACCCTTAGGACAGACTGAGTTTTCTTTTAAAGTATATGCAAGATGTTAATTCTGTATTAGTTGTACAAGGAAAATTAGTTCCTTATTTGGGCTCTGAAGAGAAATAAATTTACATTGGTCATTGGAAGAGCACATGCTGTATTTTGGAAAATGAATATACAATACAAAAAAGACAGAAATTTTAGTGCAAAATGGATCTGTTTCATTTAGACAATTGAGTACTTAAGGATCCATCTTTTCTGCCGACCTCTTCAATTTGGCTGAGAAATGAAATCCTTACATAGTGAAGCTACTAGAAATAAAGGAGTCATCCAAATAAACTCTGGTCATCTTCAGCTGACATTCAGGTGACCAAAGCAAGGGATGTTCCCCTTGCAGCCATGCAATATTTGCTGACCTTATAGGCATTGGGTGTCAGTTAACAACGAGGATTGTGAAGCAGGGACACCTGGATGTGTTTTAGAAGCTTTCAGACATTATTTGTTTAATAAAGTAGCAGAATGATTATTTATTTGTAAGGGGACAGTTCTAAAGCTCGAAGTCTGCCTCTGGCATTTGTGAAGGTCCTTCTTGAGGTGTTTTTCATAGGCATACTCAGTATTAGCAGAGAAGATGCAGGGCGTATTGCTGTTGTGGTTTTTTTCCCAATAAAAAGAATGAGATGTAGACCTCACTTCTAAAGTTATTGTCTGGATGAGCTTGTTTTCTGTTTGCTGTTTTCATTATCAAAGAAGGTTCTGACTTTCTGTCTTGTCACTGTTAATTTTGCTGAGGAAAAAGTTAGGTCTTCACCCACCACCAAAGTGGTCTCCATGTGGAAATGGAGATTCTTCTTTCAGAAACTAAAGCCCAACCTGTAAAATTCAGAGCCATTGCAACCTTAAAAAAAAAAACCACACCAAAAAACAACAAAACCCTATCATTTTGGGCCAATTTTTTCCCTATCTCATATGTAGGGAACTAATTTCTGCACTCACCAGTGCAAATTGTTAGCAATTTAGTGAAATCTTTAGTGAATTTCCCCTAAATGGTACTGACGATGTTGCTGTTCTGCTTTGTGACATTTCCAGTGTTTGGGTATTTCCTGGTGATCCCATTAACTTTGAAGTTAATTGGAATACTTCATGGCTGAAATGTAGAAGGCCTGTAGTGGAGCAGATGTTCTTTTTGTAAGTTAGCATGAAAGCGGTGAATAAGAGTTACCATTTCTTTGTTGCTGTGTCATCAAGATGTGGCATGACCTTACCTTTCAAAAGTATGAACATTGTTTCCAAACCCATTTAAAAGGCTCTGCTAGTCAGTGAAACTGAATACAGTATCATTAACTTAAGCAAGTATAAATTTTAAAACTGCCACTTCACGACTGCATAATACCCCCAAATATACCAATGATTTTGACCCCTCTGAAGTGCAAAATATTGCAGCAGTTTTCATTGTGTAGACCTCATCTGCTGTACTACTGTGCACTTATTTTGGGGATAATATCTGAGTCTGTGAATAATTCTTGGCATTTTTTCCTTTTTTTTTCCTTTGGCTGTTATTGGAGTCATGCAGAAAAGATCCCCCAGTGAGCAGGTTGCCACAGTAAGGATGTATTTGACAGGATATTTGGAATATGCACAATAGGTTGGATACTTTTCTTTACCAAATGTGAGCAATGGTGTTGGAAGTAATACTTGCTGGGTTACACCATCATCAGTCTGCCCCTTTAATTTTTTTTTTTTTTAAGTAATTTGCTGCATCCTAATAATTGTGAACTCAAATACATAACTCTTTAATATGAAGAATCAAAGACCAAATTTTGATCCATACTTCAATCTTTGCAAGAAGAATTATTTTTAAATGGGAGAAGGAATATTTCACTCCTGAAATGTGCTGTATTTTCTCTTAATGTTGTTGTTCCTATTTCTTTCTTCTCAGATTCACTGAGTTTAGAGGCATTCCATGACTAATGGGCTTGCTAGATGATTAGCAGAAAACAAAACTCCTACCATCTCATATTTTCCACTTTACAAGAGTCCGGCCATGCCATAGATATTTTCCGTTCTTAGTCTTGATATTCTACAGATGTGGAATTAAAACTCCTTGCACTATATGGGAATGCACTGCGGGGTTGTACATGTGTGTTTTACCCTCCTGAGTAATTTCTCCATTACTTGAGCTGCCCTGAATGTGGCATTGTGCCCAGTGGAGTAACACTTGCTGTACCAACGCTTTTATACGCCTTAATTCAGATAAAGCTTATCTGTCAAATCAAACAGAAGCTGCCAGCATTTGCTGCTTAATTGCTTTTCCAAATTCCTCTTTTGCTTAGAACAGTGAACAAAACTAAAAGAACCAAGAAACTATTGTTGGCAAAGGTCTGGAGTTGTCTTTATAGTTCCATCACCCTCAAGAATACACTGCAGGAGTAAAACTCATTGGTGCAGGACTTAGGGCTTTTTGAAGAGCAAAACTTCCCAGAATTGTGGACTCCCTTTCATCCAAACTCTGACAGAAGTTATTCTTTAATGTTATTGCACTAGAAAAAAAAAGATATGTATAATATATTATGTACACACTTAAATACAAAGGTTGAAGGTTTTTTCCTAGGGAAATACTTATCTCTATGCCACGACATTTGATTTAGAACAAATAGCCATGGTCTATAGCATCAGGAAAGAAGAGACGTGGATGGGTGATTAGGGAGGATAGATCCAATGTTTTTGCTTTTCCCCCTGAATTGTATTTACTGTTGGAACTTAAACAGCTATTTAGTACTGTCATTTAAGTGGATGGTAACTTGTGCTTGCGTGGCAAGGAAGCCGGAAACACCAAAGTCTGCGTGACTTTTGACTGTGCACATAATGCATTTTAATTATGCCAACTTCCTTCTCTTTCCCCCAGAGAATGTGCCTCAGTATCTTGCATGGAAATGGCTGGAGTTGGTGGACAAGTAATCAAATGAACTGGCTATACATTTGTTCATTATCTGAAGGCTATTCCTTGCTACCGTGCTTTCAAGGAAGATTCTTTAGCAGTGGTTGTGCTGTTTTCCATTCATTGACTTGCTATCTCTCTTTTCCAGGAGATTTCTCTTCCCAGGAATTAGTATTGCTAATCCATTAGCACAGATTTTTTTCTTTAAGCTTTTTGTTCATAAAAATACTTTGTGAGCAAACTGACTACATTTATCTACATTTATTGTTATGCCACCTGCTAAGAAGGAGAGGTTAATTGTTAACTGTACTTTGTTGAGAAAGAAGTGGCAAGTTGGTCTAGTTTTGCTCACTCATTTTGAAATTAATCACAGTTTCTTATTAAAGCCGTTTTCAAAGAGGCAGGAGAGAAACTCTTGCACCATCTTTCATAATTTTTCATGTATGTCACCTTTTCCCCCAGATTAATGGAGGTGACTCCTGATATAAACCTGCCTTGATCTGGTGCCTTTGAGTATGTCTGTGCCATTTTTTTCCCTTTAGTGGCAGGGTTGATCCCCTTGGTAGCAGCTGAGTGTATGTTTTACATTACTGTTCAGACAGATACAGAAACAACCTGTGCTCCTTAGTAACAGACATCAGATCGGAGACATTGTCAGTGATGATTTGTCAAGGGCTCATGGGGAGGCTCATGATTTAACAGGAGCTTAAGATTTGGTTCATTTGGATAGTTTTTGTTTGCTTTATTACAGAATTTAGGTGAGACTAGCATGGTGACATGGGAGAAAACAGGGGCTTCCATTACAGTAAGCAAATGCGGACTCCCCTTTAATTCTGGTATTTTAGACTAATCCTTCTACTGCCCTTGGAGGTTAATCTCTGTTCACTCAGCTGTGGTTACCATGAGTAAACAACTCCAAAGCCTTACATTCTCTGTCATGGGATTTGGTGAATTTTGTCCGCCAGACTGGGTCATAATTTGATCTGTGTCTGGAATTAGTAGTGTGTTTCTTCAAAGGACCTGAAGCTTCCTTCCTACTCCTTTTCTGAGCTGTAAGAATGTAATTGTGCTGGTTGTGAAGTATGCATGACTGCTATAAATAGTCAGTGGATTATAGGTGAAGGTAAAAGCCAGGAATGTGCACGTCCAAGTGCAGCATTGCCCTTGTCCCAACAGCCTTGGGCAGTGCACGTGTTCTTTCCATTGCCGTGTTCTCTTCCGTTTTTAAGATGAGGTAATGACGTCGGTCCACCCCGTGCTGCTGAGGTCAGGAGTAATTAACTAACATCTATGTGGGACACATTAAATAGTGCTGCATGAATGCCTCCTATGCCATCTGATTTAGCTCAAACTGTAAAGTTTTATGGCATTTGAGTTCCAGTGGACGTGCTGATAATGACACTGTTTGGTGTCTGGTGTCCTGACAGATCTCTAACTGTACCACAGCTTCTCTGTTGAAACAGAGGCTTTGTCAGGGAGAGCAAATAGTATGGATTATATGGATTGTGTACCATTGCCCTCTGTTGGACAGCACTAGGCTTAGTCAAAGTGCTTGTCTTGTTTTGGGCTCGCAAAACTTTAGAGCAATAAACCTGATAATATTGGATAAGTAAGCTTGAAGTGTTTAGTGAGAAACTGACTGTCCTTGTTCCAGAGGTTGCACCAGTCCCTAAAATGCAGAGGGAAGTAGAAGTTTGGAAACCTACGGTGTCCTACCGTCTGATGTAATAGAATCCTTCTGCTTTACTGGTAAAACATGATTTTATTTTTTCCCTCTTGCTCTCTGCCTACCTCACATCTTCAGTGGCCTGTGAACTTTCTGTGTATATGTAGGTGAGTGTTCAATATAATGTACTGCCTGTTCTTGAGTTTAACTATGCTTTTTCAGGAGGATTATATGCTGTGTCAAAAAGTATAATGCATTTCATGCATACCGTAATATCTGAAAGGGAAATCGTGAATAATGGCAAGAATTTAAAACAGGAAAGTAATAAATATGAAAGGCACAAACAATCAAATTATTATCTGAGGGGAAAAAGGATTACCATGTGCCTTGGAAGTGCCCATAATCTTCATTGTAGTTGTGAACTTAGTCCTAAGCACTTTTGTGTTCTCTGCCCTCCAGTACACAGTTTATGGCAGAGCAGTCAGAGAAGTAGAAATTATTATAAAGGTCACAAGGAAAAATAAAGCTACTGTTGCTACTGTCTGAATGTTATTTGTTTGGATTGCTGCTCTCCAAACCTGTATTCATACTGCTGTTCATTTGAGGTTACATGTAGAGGAGTCACATCTAACTGCAGTAATAAACATCCAAACCACGGTGATCTGTATCTAATTCTGCAGGGTAAACAGCAACTTATTAAATGTAGGAAGAGATGAGCGGTGATCTGTTCCTTTGCGAAACCTCCAAGTTGATTTTGAAAAAGCATCTGCCTAAACTTCTAGAACTTACTTTATGCCTCCCAAAATAACAACAATCATCTCTTCACTGTCCTTGGGTGTATTACCTGGTCTGTTGATGATCCATTCCTCAAGTACAGAATTATCCAAACAGACCTCTGCAAGCCTAGGTGAGTTTGGAGTGGTGTAAGTCCATGCCTGGGGTCCTGGGATCCAGTCCACCTATTTAGGCATTTATTTGGGGGTGGAGTTAATTTCTTTTTAAGAATGCCCCTCCACATTGGTTATACAGAAGGCCAAGACAGCAACTTGAGCCTCAGCAGAGTCCCAGCTG
This sequence comes from Corvus hawaiiensis, assembly GCF_020740725.1. Taxonomy (NCBI): domain Eukaryota; kingdom Metazoa; phylum Chordata; class Aves; order Passeriformes; family Corvidae; genus Corvus; species Corvus hawaiiensis. The sequence goes on from NC_063217.1 coordinate 71,908,532, forward strand.
AGATAACTCTCTATACTTGTGCACATCAAAATGAGGAAGTTCCTAACGGGAGATGCTATTACAAAATCTGATGAATGCCTTATTGTTTTGTCAATGTTTAAATTCTACAGGCTACAAAAATCTACAGAACTGATGACACCAGTTCAGTGCTTGTAAATTTGCTGTGTTTTGTGGTGCTGCACATTTCTGTGTGAGGTGAAGTCCTTGCCCTGCTGGCGTAAGTGGTAAATTAGTCAAGCTCCCGTTGACTTAGCTGGGATCAGGATTTTGCTCCACGTGGTCAAAGGAGTTTTGTTGCCTTGGTTTGTTCTTCGTGTTTCTCTGAAATGCAGGTTTTCTCAGGGCATATTGATTCAGTAGGAAGATTTATTAATTTCTACGCTAATCTTTTTATTTTGTTGCCACATGGAAAATCTCTTGGGGTTTTAAACTGCCAGAGAAAGTAAAGAATGGTGAACTCCACAGACATAGTGGAGAAAATAATCTTCCTTCACAAAACCCATGTAGTTATGTGGATTCGTGGTGGGAAATTACTTGGAAACTATAAAAGTTACCAGTATTGCTCATCTTCTTTAAACTATTCTTTTTTGCATAAAAGTAATTCACTAGGGAGTTTCAATATAAGTCCCGTGTTTGTATACAACCTGTTTTATAGGCAAAATATTTGCTTTTAAATAGAAACTCTCTTGAACTTACCTAAAAATCAGAGTTGATGAACACCTGATGGAAACTATTGTGTTTATGCTTATAAGCTTTTCTGTTAGAAAAAAACCCCCAGAAACAAACATCAGAAATACCACAGAGCTAAGAATATGCTGACTTTATGTTGATTCTCGTTTTTCAAAAATTACTGACTTTCTGAGACTAAACTCAAGTGCATTCACTGCTAGTAGGAAGTGACTGATTCAAACTAAGATGGCTTAGCAAATTGTTAATAATATTGAAGTGTGGCAATTGTTTAATAGCTGCCACAGTTCAGTGAGGTTGGTCATGCTGGGAAAATAATACCAATACATCTATCATTCTGATTTAGAATTCTGTAAAGCTTCTTATTTTCCATTTTTGTCTTGGGCAAACTCTGCTTGTCTACAGCAAAAAAATATTTACAACATGCAACAATGTTTGTCCAGCAATTAGCACCTCCTTCCTTTGGTTTCCTTATTTATAGGGAAAAAAAGTAGTCATGAACCTCTGCAGTATTTAGACAAAATTACCCTTGGATTTTGACTTACTTTAAAGATAAAATTAGATCTAGAGGTTTATCAACACCTTCTTTCCTATATGTGTGCCAGTGTGTTGTAACCTTCCAGCTGTTTGAACTGCAGTGCAGCACAGTATGTTCTCCTAGTTCTCCATTAACATCTGTTAATTAACCATTACCTTTCTTTCTGCACAAGAAATTCCCACAAGTTTGTGTGCATGCACACAAACACTCCCGAGGTCATTTTGTTTTGAATGTGAAGTACTTGAGTCCTTTTTTAGGACTGAAAATGTGTGAAAAAACACCAAATATTTTCCAGCTTCTTGAGTGCTGTTTCTGAGTCAGCAGCAACACAAGGCTTCTTTTTAAGGTCCAATAATATATCCAGGGAACAATTTCAGAGCACAAGTATTCCGTTTGAGGAAAACCAGACGCTGGCCTGGAAAAATCCACCTTTCTGGACTTAAAATTCCTCATTCCACCAGCCTCACATTCAGTAAGGGAGCAGTCTGCCACACTGGAGTCCTTTTAAATGCTCGTAAGCATTGATGAATGCACCAGGAAATCGAGGGCATTCCGAGAAACCCAGAGTACATTCTCTGAAGAGTGAAACATCCTACAAAACCTGTGACTGCCTGGCAGAAAGATTTTTAATCTGTTGTGAATTACTGAAGCCAAGGGAGTTATGTTAAACTGTGAATCTGGCTTATGCTTGCTTTCTATACGATGTATTTAAGGACTTACCAAAGAAGAATGAAAATGTAGCCATGGAAAGGAATGGTAGTGAGTCTCTTATAACCTTGTAAATCCTTTGTAGAGCAAAACTCTTAAAATGCTGTTGTGGAGCTTTTTCAGTTCCCCAAGTTTTACGTGCATCAATCACTTTTCTTGTACTGGGGACAAAATCCTGCTTGCTTTACAAATGCAAAAACTGCTTTGGGATTCATTTCATGTCAATAGTGAAAATCTGATCTGGCTTTCCACAGATAGATTGTTTATGCCATCCTTATTTCCTTAAGAGCTATTTATCCAAGTGGCCTGCATAGTGTAAAGACTGGGTTCACAATTTATTCACAATATTTATTTCACGTTTGAACAGTATGTTTCAAATGAGAATGAACAACAAGAGAGTACAGCAAACAGAGGGTTAGGTGCAAGTAAAGTAGGCAAGTGACTACAGTAAGTAGATTTTAGTTGCAGATTTTTATGGTTGGGATGAAAATGTTCAATCAATAAAAACAGTTCTGATTGTATTATTTAACCTGGGTAGATTGTACTTCACTGTGTTTCCTTCCTCTGCTTAGTCAGTATGGAAATGAAATTCCACTAAATTTGATAAGTTGCCTTTTGACCTGATGCTGATTTAAGCTTCTAGAAGCTCAACCAGCACGAGGTCACTGACAGGCAAAGTCAGTGAATCTAAAAATGGTGCAGAAAAAATGAGATTAGGCTTTACTTGGGTTCAGATTATTTAAACAAACAGACAAGAATTTAGGGAAAACAAAATTGTGTTTCTCATCTGATTGGTCAAATCACTTTATTATGTGATACAATTTACATTGCTGGCATGCACTGTCAAATAAAGTGTCCTTTGCAGTGAGCAAAAGTCTTTAGAAGTGAAAAGTCTTTTATAAAGATAACACGGTCTCTTGCTACTAGGCAGAAATGCAGTGTGAATAGATATTTGGTTGTGTTAAAGCAAACCAAAATGAAAACAAACTATGAACAAGAGTTGTGAACATCATCATCTAACATAACTAAAGAAACTAAGTTTTCAGTTATATTGTGTATTCAAATTCTCTGTATGTTAACAGAGACGTCTCTGAGGGTGAGCACAAAGCCAAAGATTTAAAATATCATGAGAAGTTTTTCTTCACATTTACTGAGCAGATCTGTGCATTCAAAAGCAAATGTGAGAAATACTTGCATTAATATATTCAGAACTCTCACACATCAGTCACAACTATTTGATAGAAAGATGCTTTGCTAGTGGAGGAATGGGGTGAAGAGCAGAAAGTGGAACATGCTGTGGGGTCCTTCTAAAGCTCTGATGCATTAATATTTCATTTACTGGTCCGGGCCTGCTGCTTTCTTTGAAATCCCTACATGGTCTCAATCTGGATTTAGCCTGATTTCCTTCTAAACAAGGCTGTGTGATCTGTCTGCATGCCTGCCCTCATGTCTACCCTCCCATTAATAACTTCAAAAATGTTTATTAGTCCCATTTCTCTGTGGCAGAGGAACAGATCTCAGAGACAATCCATTGCCCGCAGACTTTGTAAAAATAGACGGCATCAGGGAGGCCAGATCCACTTACCAGTGTTGCTATTGAGGGAAATGCTGCAGTGGGAACTTATTCCATATTAGATATGGGACAATCCACATGGGAAAGAGAGCTAGGAAATTGTCAGCAGGAGGAAAAAAAAAAATCTGGAGTAGGTCGTGGTAAACACCCAAATGAATCTATGGTAAGATACAAAGCCACATGAAACTCAGCGTCAGGAATTCTCATGTTCATGGAAGTACTCAGTGATTAATTCCTACTTGTGAATAGAATGAAATTGTAAGGCTGCACTTTTTTTGTTCTAGGGGGTTTGACAGAAAGTCAATTATTCTGTCTGAAACTCTTTACTTCCATGTTTGTTGCATGCTTGGGGTGGGGAATTAGGGCTTCATCCTATAGAAAGTTTTCCCATAATGCTATGTGATCACAGCATTAAAGCCTTTCCAAGGTCACTTTGTATCATGATTTTTTTTTGCCATATCAAAATTTAAAACCACTTTTGGCAATTTTTAATTGCATGTTTCTTAAAATTAAGCACACATTAGCTTCTGTTAGATGCATGACCTCAGAATTCACAGCACTAGTTTCAATGGGAATGTAAAAGTTAGATGTCCAATTCTTAGAAATGAAATAATGGTGTTGGGTAAAAATATGCCTCACTGCAAACTCATTAATCTGGTTTTCTGTTTAATGATGTAAAGGAAACAGTTTAAAACAGAAACCTGAACTTGACCTGAAAACAGGGAGTTGTTTTGTTATGGTAATATGGACCACAGGTCAGCAAAATACGTGAGAGGTATGCACTTTTCAGAATGTAGGTCTTCTGTGAAATGCATATGCACTGGTATTTATTAAATGGTTAAGGCCTTGATGACCTTGAATGATAAATTTCACTGAATTTCAATTTTATTTATAATTTAACTGAAATTAAGTGAAGATTTGGCATGTACTTCCAAGGCAATAGGGTTAGATCTGAGGATAAGCCCTCAAGGATAAGGGGACTTCCACAGTCCCATTGCTGGAGTATTCCCAATTGTGATAAAAGGGGACATTAAGGGACTCTGCAGAGAAACATATATTTTTGCCTGTGTGGCAGGAAAATTTATTCTGATTATGTACATGTGTAACTCTGAGGTGCAAAGCTCATTTTCAGGCATATCATGGCAGCCTTGTTCATGTAATTTTTCTAAATCACCTTTTTTTTGCAAATTCATATTGTGAAATAAATCTGTAAAGTGCTATAGCAATATGATCCTATTCTAAAGGTTTACCACTCTCATATCTTCATTTCCTGACTGGTCAGAAGGATCAGTTGTATTTCAGGGAGACCTCTGCTTGGCTACAGAATTTCTGCCAACTTAAACTCATTAAAGCTATGTTTTTCATGTAATTATTTGCTTTTAGGGGAAGTTCCAGCTCAACTGAACTTGGATTTAATTTTCCTTTTTCCTTTGTGCCAATTATATTTTATAATTGCTATAAGTGAAAATTCTTTGTTGATGGGAATGTTTTGTAATGTATTTTTTCTTGCTGCATATATGTTTTAGTTCTTTCCAATCTAATCCCTTCACTCCCAGTGACAACCTTACTGAAACTAAGGGTAGTTAAAAGTGCTTCTGCAGTAATGACTGCGCTTGACAGATCCTTCAAGAATTCCCCACAAAATAAGGAGGATTGACAGCACTTTGTAAAACTTGGGGTGTTCATTTAATGCTTTAGCAACATCTAAACTACCCAGGAAGCTTGGAGTACATACATTTTTAGCCACATAATTCTATTGCTTAAATAAGCCGTAAATGCAAGGTATGTCTCACCAGCAAAAATCATCCACCATCCCTTCAGATCCATCAACATCACTTAGGTATAGCCAACCACCCAAATATTTGCTCCTAGACTCACACTGTGTACTACATGTCAGAAACCCTCTGTCACATACAAATTTCTACATAGAGCAGGAACTGTCCTTGACAGACAACTTACCTATGTCTTCCTAACTGAGGATACAACTCAAAAGCTTTCCAAACATTGAGCTACCTTAGAAACATGAATAACTGCCCAGCCAATCAGATTATCAGGCATTGGAGCAGTAAATGCTCAGGAAAGAATTCATTTCACAGAGAAATAAAGGCTGTTCAGCCTATGACATGTTTGATAGTTTATTATGAAAATTACTTGCAATCCAGTTTAAATACACTCCTCATCTCTTTTGTTGTCCAAGTATCATGGTATTGATCTCTATTAACAATGCCTTTCTTCCTGGTGTTTTCAGATAAATTACAAGATGTAAAACTTCATTGAAACTATCTTGAAATCCATCTGAAATGAGTGACTGTGTATGATTTCCTGTATCTACATATTGTGGCGATTCAGGTACCATTGCCACAGATGTATTTTAAGTGTTGCCACAGTAAAGATATTCACTGATTTACCCTCTTAGCTCATTATAGAAATGTAGTAAAAAACCATATGGCAAATAAGTCAGTGCTTCAAAGTCTTCCACTTCCATTATAACTTTTGCAATTCTGACTATATTTATTAACTTGGAATCCATGTCAAACACACTCAGAAAACCTACAAGATCCTGTAAAATACTTCTTGGGTTTAAAATGCCCTTATTTTACTTTTTTTTTTTTTTCACGTTAGCTTAACTGCAAGCATCTTTGCTGTCACTTTCTACCTCCTTGCTAGATTTTTGCATCGAGTACATGGAATGCCCCACTTTCATCTCCCCCCTCATCCCAAGAAAAGCGTATTTTTGCCTTTTGACAAACAGAACAATCTTAGGTGTAAAACTGAGTCTATTCTAGAGGCTGCTAGCATTGCAGTCATGTGAAAACTGTGCTCCATTCAATTTTGTCTCCTCATTTTTTACTTCAGAGATTGCCAGGCCAGCAAGAAACTTTCCTTCTCCAACTCAAATCTTAGGGCTTGTTAAGCTGGAGGAAGGGAAAATGCACTAGGCCCTTCAGCTGCTCATGTTGGACGCCTCCATCCCCTTGGCTGTGGATTGTAGTTTGAATCAGCTGTTGACAAGCAATAGTCAGACCTGGAATCCATGGACATTATATCAGGATCTGTTCTGGAGCGCTGAGTGCAGTAGGGATACTGCAGCTTAGGGCCAGCCTGGGCAGGGACATTTGGGGCAGACAGGGAGCTTTTTTGGGGTGATAGAACCCCCGATTGCTTCCCTCCTAGTAAGGCTACGCTACCACTCGGGGCTGGAGCCTCATAAGAAACTTTAAGTTTCCATTCATCTGGTGGCTCAGGAAGTGTTTTCCTGCGAGCAGCCGATACCACGTTAGCAGCAATGGATTCCTGCATACTTTGGGGGCCAAAAGCTTCATCCACTAGGCCAAGGGGAGATCTGGCCGCTGCTTCCCAGGGAGTCAGTCTCTTGCCAGGCTTGTCAGCTGCTGCATCTGGCTTGCTGAAGTAATCAGGGGCAGGCTGAAATACAAGAGGAGAAGTAGGAGACATGGCTCGAGGAATGAATGAAGGTCTCCCAGGAAGCGATAATGAGCGGCCACTGCTTCTTCCCTAAGAAGACAAAATACCAAATATAGTTACAGTTATTAAACAGCAAGATAGGAAGCCCCTTCTCTTCACTTCCAAACTGGAACAAAATACCCTGAAAGCATGTGACATCCTGGCAGTCCCTTTTTATGTTTACGAGTATCTTTTAGAACTTTAATTAACTGGAAAGGCAGGAGGTAGAGAAAGAAACAGGAACAAAGACGCAGCAAATTGAATTTTTGAGGAAAGTAAGCAGACCAAAGACAGGCTTTTACTGAAAAAGTACAATGGCGTTAGTAACTGTGCAGCTTTCCCACTACTTAGCTGGTGTGCCTTGCTCTGAAAAGACCATTCTTAATGCAAAGGGGAGTCATGTTGTGACAGTTCTCTGTGTGTTTACAAGATTCTTTCTAACATTAGGCACAGCCTAATTCATCTGGTAATAGGCTCTGTCTAGAACATCTGTCTAAGAACATATCTTTGGCAATCTCCTTTTAAGAAAGGCTTTTCTTACTGAAAAATTATTAGACTTATCCTAGTTTTCACTTTTTGGGGCACAAAAATGAACACAAGCAATTAAAGGCGTTAATGCAATCATTCAGTTAATACCCTTACATGACACTACTTTTGGCTTCTTTAAAAGGCAATGCCCTCGGAATTTCAGTACATTCCGACCCACTTATAGGAGCAATCCATTCATTTTTGTCAAATCCTAATCTTCTTAGTAATGCAGCACTTTGAAACAGAAACTGTGATCATGAGAAGGTTCTGCTGCTGCAGCCATTTGGCAGCACACAAAGCAGGTACAGCCTGTCCCCAAGCCAGACCTGCTCTCTGTGTTTCACAAATTACATTTTCTTAGAGCCTCTGTAAATGTGGTTCCTAAACTCACTGATTTACACTCATTGATTCATGTCTTCAGGCTTAAATGCCTCTAATTCTGAAATCTGCTGTGAAATTCCTGGGTTGTTTTGCCACGGGCTTTGCTAGAATCTCATCTGAACAACATTGGTCTGTATTACTTTTCCTAATGAGGTTCCCAAACTTAAAATACTGTGAGCATGAACTAGAGAGTAGCCAACAGGTGTGTGGTCAGTCAAGGTATAGCTGATCTAGCAAAGATTCCATAGAAATGTCACATTTTAAGTTTTTCTGCCACAGGATCTTGCTGCATTTGAGAAACTTGACAGGCCACAGCTTCGCGCAGGCTTTTAAGTCATGTTCTAATAGCAGCCTTTTGTACGAGAGGTGGAAGCTCAAGAGACTTCAGATTTCATCATTTTCAGTCAGTTTGGTGGTGCTTAATCTGAATCGCTTTTAAAAAGTGTAGTGACACACAGAGGTTATGTCATGAGAGTTTTGACAAGTTTCACAATTGGTGCTTTATGACAGGACTATCCTTTCACCTCTTAGCTATGATCAGCTATTTCCAGTCTGCATTTTCAGAGAGGAAACTCCCCAACATTATTAATCCTACCCACACACACCCCTATGTTAGAAATTAACCAGATAACTCAAACCACAAGAAATTAAGTAGTAATTAAGAAAATAAAGCAATTGAGAAGATAAGGTTGTAGAGAGGGATGAAAAAGTTGATCAAACAGGTCCACCTTGTTAGTCTACCTGGGTTAGCTCCTTTCAGGAGGATTCTAGAACATTGTCCATGCTGAGTAGATAGAAAAGTTCCCCCTTTTTAATGGAAATTCCAGTTCAAAGCCCTGTGAGTACTTTGTAGGATTTCAGAGATGCAGAGGGAAATGATACTGTTGAAACAAGTGTTCGATAAAATATTTGGCTTTTCAAGAGTCATATGAAGATACTGTTTAGTCTGTCCTGTTCAGAGAAAAACTCCAGAGTTCATCAAGTTATAGAAGCATCTTTTTGGCGTAACCATTAGTGATAGAGCAGGAACTAATTTTCTTTGACAGAGTTTAATCAGAGAGTGATGAGTTATTAAGTGTATTTCACTACTTTTTTTATCAAAATGAGTCATTCTGCTGTATTATTTAGGTAGAAGTCCTGGTCTGGGCTTTTCTTTCCCACTTGGTAACTCGTCTTTAGAAAAAAGTTCTGGAAACAGTCTGGGTTTTAACTTTCAAGTTCCAGAATGTGAAATTGCATGTCTGTTTCCTCTAGCTTTGGTAAAGTAAGGATAATCTCTGCTTCTGTGAAGTGAGGACTGAACAGTTTAACTAACTGTTAACTTAGTTTAACTAAGTGTTTAACTAACAGTTGTCTTCTTGGGTTGTAAGAGGATGAAACCTGTGAGGGCAAATAGCATTCCAGATGATTTACCTGGAAGAAAGCTGAAGTATATGGGAAGATCCTTGTCCATTCCATAAGGGTCTGATGGAATTTGAGGAAAAATCTGAGATTCCCACTTACTAGCTAACACACTGCTTTGGTATTCAGCCCCTTCAAGCTCACAAACACAGACTTAGGAATTAAGACAACTTCCAGTCACTAGAATTCACCATTCATTTGCTGCAGGACAGCAGCAGCCAGACGTGCTGACACTTTCTAATATTTCCCCTTCATATTTAAATCTTGGAGATACATCTTTTGACAAGCTTGTACTAAAAAGAATGCACAAACCCCAGACCGTAAGTGACACAGTGGAAAATATGGAGTGCAAGTAGAGAATAATTACTCTCCCCTCTGTCTCCCTTAAGCTACAAGAAAACCATAAAAAGAGGGGTAGAGATTTTCCGTTCTTCACCTCAGAAATCAAGGAACAAGGGAGAGAAAAGTGAAATGCTACCAGAATTATTGTTTTATCACATTTTGTATTCCTGTACTATTGTGGTAAAACAGTTAAGAGAAAATTGAAGTATCATGCAGCAAGACAAACTAGAGCCCTCTACACGGAATAATTTTGTTTTCTCCATTGCCTGGATGTTTTCAGAGGGAAAGACCTTTTCTACAATAGTTATTGAAGGGAAAGTGATTCCTAGGTGTGAAGAAGAGGAAAGGCTGTTCAGAGGTGTCCATGCAATCACACAATCCTGACAGCTGCTTACTGCCTTGGGTGTCTGTGCAAGCAGGTTAAACTGTTTAGGTTAGGTTTAGGTTAACACTGATTTTTAAAATGCAAACTAGTTATAAACTGCTCACTGAAGCAAGCATTTATTGCACTGCAAGAATCTTTGATATTTATGTGTGTTAATATAAACTAAAATTTATATAATATTACTTCCAAAAGTAACTATTTCCATATATAAGTGAATGAATGTAAAACTTAAAAAAGGTGTATGCATGTATAGATTTAGTTAATGTAAGATGGATGAGTGTGACTGTCTACCTTTGATTCAATACTTTCTTTATAGTCAGGAAAAATGGGTTCTTTGGAACTTAGAGCTATTTCAATTTTCTTGTTAATTATAAAAAGCTGAAAGACAAAAAGAACAATACTTAGGTTTATAAAATAGTGCAAATTTTAAAGGCAGGAGTCAGAAGGGTATTTTTCCTTTTCCAGACCAAATGTGAATGCAGCAGCTGTTTTCCTGTCTCAGGTGCCACAACTCCTTAGTAAGAGAAAACTCAGTGTGTGTGTGTTTACATGCCACAGCTGCCTTTTTACCAGTCAAGGAGACAAAAGTGAGTTGGACTCTGAATAGTCCAGTGAAACTCTCTCAACATAAACTCCTCCCTCATGAAGTCACTTGAAGAAATTGGATCTTGGTGTCCAAGTCATTAAAGCAGCTTTATTTTTATCTTTTCATTATGGTCCTGGTCTTTAATCCCATATCAAAGCATGCTAAAATCTGAGTTAACAATAATGCCTGGATGCTGTTTACACAGGAAGGGGGCAAAGGAGGAGGAAGCAGATAAAACAGTTGTTTTACCTCAAAAAGTGACTCTGTCTTTATAAAAAGCCCAGAGTGATGCATTTCTCCTTTGGATTTCTGTGGGCTTGTAATGGCCACTGCAGTTAGAGACCAAACCACTGAGAAAATGGTAGGACAAAATAAAAAATACTGAATTTTTATGCCTTTCAATTCTTTCCTTCTTTCCATTTTTTTTTTAACAGGAAAGAAGCACTTCAGCTTTTTAAACTGACCTGAGTGTAGAAGGGAGACATACTGTTAATATCATTACAGCTTTTTTTTGTCCCAAACTATTTACTATTTAAACTTTATGTAATGAAAAAATAATTTCTCTCTGAAATGCTGACAGCTCTGCAGTAAATGCTACAGCTATTTTACAATACAACTACCAAAAGTTTTGAAATCAAATGGGAAAATCATATTTATTTGAAACTCTTGAAATATTTTACAATTGAATAAAATGGGAATGAAGAAATTTGAGTAATGGCAGGGGAGGGGGGAATCTCACCTGTATAGTAACTAAAACCTTGTCAGTGACTGTACTGAGACCAGGAATAGATTAGAATAACATAGTTCAGGCCTGATCCTGACTTCCTCAAAGCTGTCTTGTCAGGGCTTGATTATGAAAATTTATAGGGAATTTTAGGACTGGAATCTGATTTATTCTAAATCCAGATTATTTCTAAAAATGGTATTATTTCAGGTGAGAACAATCTTGTTTTCATAATCTGTTTACAAAATAATGAAACAGGTACTGTCATTCATCTCACATAAGTTTTGTGACAAATTTTACTTTTGAAAATAAAGTGCTTTTTAGTTGTTAGGCCTTCACTACAGCAAAATGCCTGTGTGATTAAAAAACATAAGACTATTGCTAACTTGTCACAAATAATTTAGTTAGCTCACTTTGCACCTTTGTGAATGAAAGAAAATCAGCTTTTCATTATCATTTAATCTTTATCCATATGCAGCTCTCAAAATACAATACATTTATGCCTATGGAAAGCAAATGGCTGAAACTTTTGACCATAGGCATCTTAGATTTCCTTGGAATAAACCTTCATTTCTTGTAAGGAAGAACATTTGCTGCCACCTTCTGGATTTTATATTGCATAGCTATGAGTGCAAAGTTGGCCCTATTTTCTGACATTTCTACCTTGAGAAGTGGTACCTCTGCCTGCTTTCAAACTGGTTTGACAGAAATCTTTGTCTGAAGTGTCCCATATTTCAGTGCAAATGTCCCTACGTGTGAACATTCACTCTGAGAGCCTTATGCAGGCTCAATAGGAGCACCAAGATTTTATAGCCTGTTCCAGTCCCATGTCCTGTGAGTCAGGAGGGTTTTATTCATTCCTACAAGTATCTGGTGGTTCAAGCCCTGCTGCAGGACCCTGTTTCAGTATGCTCCATGACAGTATTCCAAGGTTTAGTCTGGGTCTTGAAAAGCTACCTTGAAGCAATGCTAGTGAAGTTGGAAAGTCAGCTATTCCAAAGCTCTGAAAAGCAAGCACCATTGCCCAGTGCTGATGCATTTTGGTTAAATTTTAGGATTTCCGTGACATCTGGTGCCAGTGCAGGGCTTTATTTAGGAAATATTAGGATTCTCTAACACAGGAGTATATTGTGAACAAAGGTGCTTTTGCAGGTTGGGATTCATAGCTGGTCACTGAGGATTCCCTTTGTGGAATTCCACCTGGAGGCTGCCATCTGTTAACACTCGCAGAAGGATGTTGAGGATCACATTCTTTGACAGAGTAACTGGTGCATGTACTGCTGCACTCAGCAGATGCCTTGAAGTGCCTTGAACTGGACACCCAAGGCTACCGAGTGTCCTGGTGTCAGTGCTGCTCAATTCATGCATTATTTAGTAATTTGTAGAATGCAGCAGTGTAAAGATGAACTCTGGCTTCTGAATGATTTGGGTGCTGACAGCAAAAGTCTGTAAGAAAATAATTCTGTATCAAGGGCACTTTTTGAAGAGTGTGCATTGAGTAAGGAATGGTGCTGAGCACGGGATGATGTCAAAACAAAGCAGGAAAGAGCTGTTTGTCAGATGGGCATCCCTGATTGGAGTCCTACAGCAAAAATAGCAGATATGACATGACTGCAGATGTTCTGCCCACACAAACACCCACGGAGGTTGGATTAAACTGACACAGGCAACAAGAATTCCAAGTGCCTCACTTTGCAATCCAAACAGCAGTGTTTAATATTGTTTTTCTCATAATTCTGTATACACAGCGTCAGATGCTTACTTCAGTACTAATTCAGTACTCTAGGAAGAAAACCAAGTGTACCCAGATGCCAGATATTTTGCTTTTGTTTGCAGTATAGAGCCATGTACCAGCAACAACCCGCATAGTGAGGCTCTGAAAAGTACAATTCTCACAAATCAAAGGCAAAAATCACTAGCAGTTATTTATGGTTTTTGGGGAAAAAAAAATCTTTCTTTTAAAACCTGAAAATATTTGTCCATAGGTTTTTACTGCATGCAAACTTTTTTTTCTAATAGAAATGCACGGAATTCATTGCTTCTCAATCAGTTAAAGCTCATGCTGAAACTGAATGTTGTGCTCCTTGTCACCCTTTGTAACCCAACATGTGCTCCCATGATTGGGAATGTATTTTAGTTCTGTAATGTTTCTCTTTTTCTTCTCTTTGTTGTATGTTTATTAAAACCATTACAATCTGCTGTTTCACATCTAGATGGAAACATCAAGAGAAACACTCCCTCTGTTCAACAGTTCAGTCTTGACACCTATTTAGAAATGGCCTGGTTATTTTCATAGCATCTTATCTTTTAATTGCCTGGAACTGTGAGGGGAATCGCACAGATTTCTGTCTTAAAAGTGTACAAAATAATCAGGATTCTTGTTTGAAAATGCTGTATTTACATTAATTCCCCACACAGGAAGCCTTCATCCAGCTAGTCAATCTGTAAATTCAGTAAGTTATTTCTCTCATAGCTGAGTTTTCTCAGCCTAAGGGAGTGTGCAGTTATTATAATACCACAGGTGTTTGTGCAGGTTTCACATGCACTGCAATTAAAAAGTTTGTCAAGATCATTACACTCAGGAATAGATTTTTCCTTTAAATTCTGTAGAGGATAAATGGAAACTTGATTAGCACATAAAGAAAAAGTCTTTGCCTGCCTTATTTAAGGAAGCAAATATTAAACCCATGGGATTACTGTCATATGGTTTGTCTTAGCTTGTAAAGGAAGAGTTCAAGTCTGCATCTATAGAGATCCTTTCAACATAGAGCTTCAGGATTTTTCCTACTTTTTAAATCATTTGATAAAGAACCTGAAATGCTTCCTTTAGTAAGCAACCAGCCTGAAAACCACTAATCAAACATAACTCTTGGGTGATTCCAACTCCTCCTTTTTGTAATGGCATGCAAAAGTAATGTCTGCTGTAAAATAAGGCCAGTTGTTGTCATGGGTACTGGGAATTTGTGATGGTAGCACCAAGAGTGCTGTGAAATGACCAGGCTCACATATTTTTCTAAGAGATCTACCACCAGTGAGTTCATTCAGAGCTTCTGAATCCACAGGTTTTTGAAGATCTTGTCAAGTTCTTCTTCGTATAGGGTTTCAATTCCAAGCTGAGTAGAGTCATTATAAAATACCATTTTGCCAAGCTGTGTAATTAAGGCTTGCACTTGCCGTGCCAAACCACCAAAGCAATCAGTGGAATCCTGGGTGTTTGACTTCAGGTAAAGAAAGTTGCATCATGTAAAAAGGCAAGACTGGAAGAGGGAATCTTTTTAGAACCAAAGGGTTTGGAATTTTAAAGCTAGCAAATCTGGAAAAGGATCCTGGAAAAAAGGAGAAAGATTTTGCATAGTGTTAGTTGTTGTCATTTCCCTGGTATTCCCCTGCCTCACAGTGTACAGAGCATTCCCTGGTCCAGAATGGCTGAAGCAGCAGCCTGTGAGGGGCAGGCTGGTCCTTTGTTGAGGTCTCATCCTGGATACTTGATAAGCAATGCTCCTCCCAGATCACATTATGTGGTGTGAAGTTGTCTTTATAACTGCTTACAATCTTTTATCAGGGTTCAACAAAAAAAACATTCAACAAAAGTCTGGAAATAGTCAGCCGTCTCTATATGCAGAATAGGTGATCCCCTCTTGCTGATTGTTCTTTTACCTTCAGTACTTTAAAATCCTGACAGGTATTTTATCCTGTGTAGTCTCTGGGTTTTTGTGGAGTTTTCTCCTCCCAGTTTGCCTCCCTCTAATCCCAGTAGTATTTTCTCTCAAAATTTCTGCTCTGCCACTTGGCACTAATTTTTCTATTTGAACCACACACAAGCTCCACATTTCCTAATTTTTTTGAGCCTGCTGATACCTCAATCTCTTATTTTTTGTTTCTTCCTTAAGAGAGCAGAAACAAAAAAAAAAAATGAGGCTTACTTGTAAGAGATGGTAGTGTTTACTCTGTAAATGTTCCTACAGGAAAAAGTCATTGAAATCTCTTTCTGGCTGTATCATAATATATTATTTTTTGGTGGGCAAGAACATGGTAAGAGTGGTTCCCCTAGAGCAGGGGGGAGAAGTTAAGCAGTTCTTTGTTGAAGAACTAAATTTTGTCTTTGATTGTTGCGCAAAAATTTTAAATTTTTGTCTGAAAGCCACTCATCTCCAAATCAAAACTATTCAATTCAGTTTTATGGCAAGATGTTTATAACCAAATCATAAATTGAAGGTATAGAAACCCTTGACTGAGGTAGCTGTTTTTATGAAAAGGCCGTATAGAATGGGAGATCAAAACTGGTGCAATATAATACTTCCAGTATGTGCTGTAATTAAATGTGTTAAAATCATCATAAAACACTTAAATTCCTCTTTTAATGTGAACATACGGGAAGTATTGTTACAAATGCTGGCTTTAAATTCACTGTTAAATGTTCTTTCATAGTAAACATGACAATTGCAGCTTGGCAGCCTTGCCATATTATATAAAATAATTCTAATAGCTTTTTCAGAAAACCATTACAAAAGCTCACTGCCCTTTCAAAGTGAAATTTCAGATGACTCTTCTACACAAACCATTCATTTCCTTGACACTTCAGCTACGTTTGACATTATCTTTAGCTTTTCGTCTGGACCCGTGACAATGAACAGCTCAGCTTTCCTCTAAATATGTGCTTCACGAGAGATTACATCTTGGATAAACCTGTTACCCTAGGCAGACCAGTCTCCTGAAATATCAATTAGAATTAAAGACTTACCTGGTCAGTAAAAAGAGCCTTGAAGCCAAGTCAGATTCAAGTCCCATGCGTGTAGAATGATGTGTATATAAGACAGAATTCAGAGTTGGGCTTTGAATGGGATTTTCAAAAGATCCAAACTGAGTGAAGAGCACTAATGTCATTGAGACTTTTGTTTTTAACTCTTACTGGTGCTTTAAAAATCCTTCTGTCATTGTTCTAGGCCATGTGAAATACTTGTATTTGAATCCAAATGTGATCAAAATTCCCATTTTCATCATAGATGCACTTTGTAAGCTCCTGTGTCTTGTAGCCACAGGCATCAATACCAACACTCGTGGTGGAAAGACAAAGCTGCTATAAATCTCATTAAGGAAATATTCTTTTGGGGATGAACAAGTACAGAAGTGTGATTATAACTTACAGATTTGCTTTACAGGAGGAGACTAAGCAAAAACATGGCAATATGAGGCTGATTGGATTTCTTTGTCTATCACAGCACTACTTACCTTTGGTGGGTATCTTTATTCTGAGTACATACTGGTGTCTTAAAGTCTACCTAAAACAGTGTGTGCAACTCCAGATTGAACTTGGAAAGAGGGGGAGAAAGGAGGGAGGAAAGGGAAGGGGAAAGGAGAGAGGAAGGGCAGGGAGGAGATTTCATATTATCAGGCTAGCATAGGGAATAGACTTCCCCCAAAAACATACTGGCAGTCTGTATGTGGAAGTGAAACAAAAAAATAGCAGCCAAACCAAAGAAAAAAGCCACAAACAGGCAGAGAGGAAAGGGACAAGTTTAATGATAGAAGAAAAGCACAGATATTGACAGTGGAAAAAAGGTAGAAGGGAGATCTCCAAAGGACTAAAATATTGCTATTTTCTATTTCCAGGTAAAGGCAGTATAAATATTTCTTGAGTTTTCCAGGTTTTTTCTCCCTGAATCTCCTATCACTTTTCTGAATTTTAAGGGGGAGATGGATCCCTTGGTCATTTTCTTCTAAAGCAGTCAGTATCCCAATCTAAAATTTAAAGGGGAGAGTGCAATTTTGGAGGTCTGAAATTCAGAGGAGTGTTTTTTATTGGCTTGATTAGAGTTTTGAGTTCAGCCTGCTTTCTGCATGTGCAACCAAATGCATCCTTCTCACCTTTGACTGCAGCTTGAGTTACCGTCGTGGGACCAAACTATGGAGATTTTGTTCATACTCAGGAATGTTTTCTTTATCGAGATAGATAGTTCTACAAACCCTGCTATGATATGCAAGGTCATAATCTGGTCTGTAACTAGCTGAATGATAGTTTAAACAAATGTATCAACAGATTCTGCCATTTTTATTCACAGAGTTATGCTTTAATCTTTAGCTTCACAGCTGGGATGGATTTTGATTCCCTTAGTTGAGAGAAACAATACCTTGTTTCAGCCCTAGCACCACTGATGCTGATGAAAGACATGCTAAACTACTCAAATATAGCCCCTTGATTTCAGCAAAGCTCTGTATTCCCTGCAGGATTATGCAGTACGTTTCAAGACCACAGGCTCTGAAGAATTTTCCACAGTAGCAGTATTTCAATCCTTAGTCCCCAATACGACAAGTAAAAGATAAAAGTATAAGACCAGAGTAAAAAGATTTAAAGTGGGAAGAAGCATTGTAGAGGCCCAAGTGAAAATAATAAAGTGTGTACAAGAGACCAGTAGGAAGACATGGTCATAATCATGATTTACTGGTAATTTCTGTGGCACAGAGTACTCTGGGAGCAAGAATCAGCACTCTACACTATAGGTAGCCCTCCAGTTTTCAGTCACTGTACTTTCACAAGAAACTGGTGCATTACATTGCAGCTGCAAAACCTTGCTCACCTCTCTGACTGCTCAATAATTTTGATTTACAGGCTTCTCTCATACTTGCTGGGTTCAAGGCAAACTCTGGCTAAAACTATGCCTGCACGTGGGATGTGAAATTTCCCCAAAATGGGAAATTTTTAACAATTTTTCCGGCTGTCTTTCCACCTCTTTTTAGTCTTCATAACACTCCAGCATCTCTTAGAGCACATTCTCTGTGAAATCACAGAGGCAATTCATGATTTTGGATCACAGCTGATCCGCATAGCTTACAAGCTAAGCCCCTGGCTGATCAATCAGATTCCTGTGGAAGGACCTTTGAGCCAGGACAGATTCTGAGTGAATTCAGCGGGGCTCTGTGCAAGCCAAAGGTCTATCCAGTTGTGTTCTGCTAGTGATCAGTCAGAGTCTAACACTGTGTCTATTTTTTGCTATGTTAATAATACATATTACTATTAGTTAATAAGGCACTTCTTTTAAAAAAACAACCACCAAAGTCCTCAAATCCCTAGGTAATTAGAACACAGCTGGGGAGAGGGACAGGAAGAAAGGTGTTCTCTATTAATTTGACATACCAGGAATATTGCTTACTGTTTCTGTTATTGTAGTCCTAAAGCAAAAACCTAGTGTCCTGCTCACTTCACGCAATGGTACCTCTCCATTTCAGGATGTCATGTCTATAAAGCACCTGATAAAATGCATAAATGTGCTAAATTTTTTATCTGTTTTGTTTCCTTTAAAAAGTTCAAATATTTTGGACCCAGATTTGAGGTGATACATCTGACATTCTTAAGTAAGCTAAGGAATAGCACTGGCACAGTCTGTGCGCCAGGTGACCACTGCAAACCCGTGACTGCAAGCAAAATGGACACTAAGTTTCAGCTACCAGGTTTACTCTTGAATAACCGATGGCTTCCACACCTGTGCAGTGACGCCAGCTTTCTTGGCTGAAAATTTTGGCCTCGGAGCAGTAAACAAAGAGGATGTGGTGGTTTCTGGCTTAGAAAACGCGGAGTAGCCTGTGGGTGAATATGATTCATTTCCTGGGAGAGAGGCATTTGACGAGAACAAAGGCTGGGAACCGTAGGCTGGCACGGAGTACACCGAAGAAGGCCGGGCCCTTGTAGGAGATCCAGCACCAGGTGGAAGGTAGGTAGGTAAAGGCAGTGTTTGCTTTGAAATGGACAGCTTCGATGTCTGCTTCATAGCAAGGCTTTCCTTAGGTGGTTGGAAAGTAAATAAAGATGGATCGAGTTGATAAGGTTGATGTTTCATAATATCCAAAGCATTGAGACCTTTCTTAGGCTTTCTTTTTGTGCTTTTGGTAGCAGCAGCAGCCTTAGAGGAAGGCTTGGTAGCAGCCGGAGGGTAAGATGGGCAGTGGATGGGATTATAAGCAACGGGTGGAGGTGCTCGGACATTAGATGAGTATTTCCAAGAAGCTGGTAAAGATGGAGTTGGAGATGAGGCTCGTGCCATGTTTGCCTGCACAGTCTCTGAATCTACCACATACTTCTCCATTCGGGAATGCCTCCTGGCAAACAGCTGTGCTCCTTTCCCACTCATAGCTGGTGGCATCTCGAAGGGAGGCTTTGTTTCTCCAGCACTTGGGGTGACTGGTGTTGACTTGGGGGCAAGGTTTGGACTCGCCAGGTTGGCCTGAGGCCCTTTGAAAGGACCAGCAAGGTTAAGAGTGCTTGGGGGATGGATAGGAGAATGAGGATACTGTGGAGATTTGGGTGGTGCAGGATATGCTGCCTGAGGTGAGACTGGTGCTGGGAAAGAAGGAGGCTTGTTGGACGCTGCAGCTGAAGGTGACCAGACTGGTGAGACTGGAGCACCAGCAGAAGGAGACACCTTGAGTGAAGGCTTTGGAGCAACAGGAGGAGGGGCCTTTTGTTTAGATGCTTGAGTCTGCATGAAATTGCAAGCTTCTGCTCCCAAACTGAGGTAGTCTTCTTCAGGTCCTGACTCAAAACCAGCTCCGGTACCTTTTTTGCCCTCTGCATTGTGTACAAGGGACAACAGGGCAGGATTAGGACTTACTTTGGGTGCATCTTTGAAATTGAACATAGGTTTGGAAGTGCTTCTTCTCTTTGCCTCTTGCAGTATCCCGGTTCTTTTGGCTGGCACAGCAATCCTTTCATCCCTGGACGCGATGTGTTCTGTGGGCTCGGTGGCTGCCCACGCGGCCGGGGCAGCCTTGCTGGCCACAGGAGCTGAGACAGGTCTGTAGAAAGCCTCAGCTGGTGGGCTGACAGAGCAGTAAGGAGGCGGTGCTGCTGCATCTGAAAGGGGACTGGTGACATTTCTTACAGGTGAAAATGGTGCAGCTGCTCGGTTTTGAACCCCGGAAGGGAAGGGCTTTGCTGTTTTATTCAAAGATGCTGCTTTTTGAGCTCCAGAGGACTGAAAAGAGAGGTTTGTGCCAGGTGCTAAGCCAAAGCCATTTTGTTGTACCACCTTGTGATTCTGGCTCACATCTGTGTAGCTTTTGCTCACACAGGTCTGCTGTCTTGACATTTCCTCCTCTTTTGATTGATAGACAGAAGAGCTCACTTTCTGGAAGTTCTCCGTCATGGTGGTTTCCCTGTGCTCCTCTGTCTGCACTGTGTTTGCCTTCATCTCCTCTTGCTCCGCTGTAATCTGATCCATCCTCTGCCGCCTCTTGGCAAACATGAGGGCCCCTTTCCCTGTGCTGTCTGCAAGTGTCTGCATCTCCTCTCCACTTTTTGTCTTCTTTTCCACCTCGAGCAGACCACTGTCCCAGTCAAATGTCACGATCTTCCCGTCCTTGTCAATGTCAGAGAAAAAATCTTCATCTATTTCCGACTCACTCGTTGCAAGCAAACTCACCTCGAAGGTGTTTTCCTTGTCCCCCTCTTCACCTTCACCCTCTTCCCCCTCGTCCTCGTAACGTTCTAACTCCCCAGTCCCGTAGCTGACTAAAGTGTATTTCCTCGCCCTTTGGCGGCGCTTCTTGAACATCAACACCCCCTTGGAATTGGGGTTGGGAGCTGCTGTCAGCAGCAGTGCAATACTCTTACATTTAGATTTGGCTTCTTTGACCTGCTTCTCTGACAGGCTCTCACTTCGTCGGAGCCCTGTGGAAAGAATCAAATTGCGCATTAAATTCATGCGGCCCACAAAATTACAAGGAGACTAACAAATGAATTTTTCTGTACTGAAATTTATCCAGTCCCTCCTTTTCCCATATTAAAGCATTTCTTTGCTTTCCTATGGAAATTTCACTCTACTCCAGTTTTTCTCCCAGTATCAGCTGTGTTGTAAATTCCATATCCAGCATTCCTTAGAGACGCACCCATGCAGGTTCAAAGGCTACATCACTTTCTTTAGGACTCTCTTAGTTCAACAAGAACATTACGTGTATCTTTATTTCCAGCATTCTTAATTTTTATTCCCAGCACCAACAGGCAGGTGATATTTTCGTATTTATTCAGTTTCTGATCTGGTATTTTCTAAGTATTTGACCACAGTTCCTAGGCTTACAGCAGCCAGTCCCTGCCAGCCAGGCCCATGACTGCTTGATATCTGAGACCTAATGAAACTGAGCATATTCTCTCTGACTCTGGTAGCAGCTTCTGCCATTCAGGTGTTTATTTTACACCTATAGATTGCAAACTTGCTAAAAGTCCGTATGCTATTATGTATTAGCTATTTAAAAGCAAGTATACATGCAGAAAGACATACACAGAAAATATTAGCATTAGCTTTCAGCCCCTTGGAAGATGTGGGAGTTTGCCCATGGTACTCAGTGAAAGCAGGTTTCAGTCTTTTAGCAAGCATTACTTGCCTGAAATCCAAAGTTTTATAAGATACAGCATATACAGAATATTTATTTTGGAACTGTGGCAAGAGTGAATACACATTTAAGAACAGAATCAAGGAGACTCAACTAACTTCTCAAGGGTACGCACTAGATTATCAATGGCAATATTTCTGAAACCATAAACTACTGGTTTTCATCAGGTCATGTGGAAGAGGAACTGATACAGCTGCAAAGCTAATGGATGTGCTGGACATCAGTGTGACTGCTTCCTTGTAATGGGACATGGAGCATGTGTCTCATGGGGCAACACTAGTCAGGTGGTGTCCCTGCTGCTTTCCCTTCCTCATACTCTGCCACTGAATCTCATGAATGACAGCCTCCAATAGCTCCTTCCTTCAAAAAGCCTGGAATTTAAAGCTATTCCTGACTAAATCAATAATTGCAAGGAAAAAGCATGCCTCTGGTAAAAGAAAATAGAACAGTAAATTATTTAGTATCTTTTTCTGGCATAAATAAACCAAACTTATTAAAGAAAGCCATGCCATGTGTTTTCTAGTCATGATCCTTTTAGCCATGTCAGTAGATGGAGTCTGATGCTTCTCCTATTAATGACAATTGGAGTTTTGCTGTTGTGCCAGATGACAGCACAATTGGATGAATGGTTCTCACAAGAATCTATGAAAGAGAAAAGAGCATGGTACCCAAACCAGGAATTTGTCATATTGGTGGAGAGCCAAATCACAAAATCCTTGGCTCAGTCCTGTTCCAATTCCTTACAACATTCACTGAAGGTATTTTCCAAAACTATGGGCTTTGCTGTTAGAGTGCTACCTGTTCATGTAAATATAGTCTGAGTATTATTTACAAAAAAATAATCTGCTCAAGGGATCAAGCACCTATAATAAAAGTTCTGCTCTAGTTCAGACTTAAATGCTGCATTATAACTTCTATTTTTGCAGAAAGCATGCATAGTATTTGCTGCACACAGAGTATTCCCTATGCTTGGCAATTCACTTGTTGCCACTAGTTTAGAAGACATGAGATTGTCATAGTTTACATGGGAAAAGGACAGGATCTGTATTGTACTTGAAAGAAGAGTTTATCATGTGAAAAGTAGTTCATACTTTTGCCTTTTAAGACAGGCACTGCAAGTAATTCTCTAGGAAATGCAGGCACAGTCCCACAGTTGGTTCTGACTTCGCAGCCAAAATGTGACGCATGTGCACTTTTCTTTCATACTTCATTTAATATGCCCAAAATATGTAGGTTGCATACAGACACTTAGGCATAAGTAACTGCCTAATCCACTTGCCAATGAGACACAAATGGTTATCATGCTAAAAATACACTTCCAGAGGAATTAGCAGTGGGTTAGCAGAGGAGTTCCAGCGCTGCATATGAAATAGTTTGTCGCTACAGTATCTCACTGCACACATTCAAGCACCTTTGGCATACTGCTACTAAATCCCCAGACAGGATTCTTCACATTGTTGGGAAGGAGCAAGCAACCAATAGAAAGGTCCCAGATGAATAAAATAACAAAGAAATAAATAGATTAATTAATTAATAATGCATATATACACCCAGTTAATCAATATTGGCTCCAGTGGCAAGTTTGCTTCCATGTAAACTTCTTGGACACATTTTGAAGCTGACCTCTGGGTCTGGGAGTCAGGAGAAATAACATGTTCACTTTACAGTCTAGAGAAGGCTGACAAAACCAAAAGGATCATGTAACAGTTATACACATGCTGGTGTCTGTCAAAATCTCTTCTGCAGGCAACATCAAGCTTTGCTGCTAGACTTTTTTGTTAACTTTTCAAAGCAGTGGCATGGCTTTGGTTTTAGATGATGCAAATGACAACGCAAAGCTTTTGCTATAAAAGGAGAAATCCACAGGATTCACTTAGACATGTGCAAGCAACTTGCTCTTTTTGTTAATATTTTACAGATTGCCACTGTATATGCATTAGAAGACCAGCAGAGTTCAGCCCTTTCTGGAGATGTAAGTATTTTTAGTTGGACCAAGTCATGAGTTAATTTCAAAGTGTTAGTCTACTAAGCAAAGTTATTCAGCACAGTTAAGGCATGGGTACACTCTTGGCTCGTCACCAGGAGCATTGTATTACCCTGAAAAAATATATAAAGCAAGAACATAAACATCATTTGAAAGAAAAAGAGAGAGGGAAAGTTAGGAAACTGCAGAAAAAATCTCTAAACTTTTTTTTTCTAATGCATTCTAAACCCTGAAATTATATCTAAAGCTACAAAACATGCCCTCAGGCAGTGCAAATGATTAGATGGGATATACTCACTTGCGTGCCTTGCCCTGTGCTTGAGAGGTCTGTGATCCTTTTCCGAGTGCTTGCTGTCTTCTCCCTGCTCTGTGGCTTCTGGTGAGATTGCAAAGGAGAGGAGGGAAGGAGGTGCTTCTGACTGCCCTCCTTCTACTTGAGAATCAACACACCCCCTTTCAGACTGAGACCTGGGTGTTTCCTTCTCCCTGTCTGAGCAGTCTAGGATCACCTCCACCCTGGGGATAGATGGAACTGCACCTTGGATCCTCTTGACCTCTTTGCTGCTAGAAAACTGGACTACTTTGTTTGACCACTGGATGTTGCCCTCCTTCACACCCAGGGGAACTGCGATGAGGGGGCTGCTCCCGTCCTGTGGTGCACCGGGTCCTTTGCCTGGAGGGGGGCACTTTTCTGCCCCCAACAGAGTCACAGCAGGAGCATTGGTGGCCTTGTGCATGTCATTTGAGAGGGACAACTGCAGCTCAACCATAGCACCTGGCCTTTCTTCTGCCGTCCCTCTGAAAGCAGCCTCATCTGTCACAAGCACCTTGGGGGTTCCTATCACTTTAGGAGGAATTCTGTGGCTTTGTGTGGTCTCTTGCTTTGTTTCAGAAAAGTGTGTGTTGCTTTCTGCTGCTCCGTGGTGAGTCCCACTGTAAATCTCTGTGATGCACAAATCTCCATGGGGTATCTCTTGCGCTGTGTTCATTTGCAGTGTGGTGTTCTCCCTATAGTCCTCAGTTTTTATGCTCTTGTGCTTCCCATTTTCTCTTTCAGCACTCAAGGTGTCATTTATTCCACTGGAGGATCTGCACATACATAAACAATTCAAGAAATTAAGCTGCTGTAAGCACAGCCATTGTAAATAGACAGTTACAAAGGCAATTTCTGCATAGCATTTCCCCACCCTAATTAATTGTGGTACCTTCTAGCAGATCCATTTAAATAAAAGAGTTTTTCCACAATGCAGAGGTCTTAAATAGAAGCATATTTGTATCTTTCAAAATTCTTCAACTTAGCAGTTCAGTAAGAGGGAAATTACACAACACTGGTAGAACCATGACCCCACTACTAACCTGAAATGTGGAACTGTATCATTCTTAACATCAGTGTGCTTTCACAGACACATTTCTGTCATAGGGTTTCCAGAGAAATGCTGCTGAGACTTTTGAGACAATACTTCTTCATATTTCACATGTCCGCGAGAAAATTAACTTTGCATGACACCAGAGGAGTGGTTAATTTTTGGCTCTGTAGCCACTACTGCTACTGTTTTAGGCACCATCCTTACATGTGGTTCCTGTCCCAAATCATTCACTCTCTAAGGAATAGAGAAGTACTGGATAAGGATCAGAGGGAGGGAAATAAATACTTGAAATACACATTCAAAGAATTCCTGTGAGGATCATCATCCTTATATATCATGGATTAATTAAAATATTCTGGGCCTATTCCAGTGATCCAGCATAAAAGGGCAGTGAACCTATACAGTATTTCCTACTTGTTTAAAAATATATTATTTCTAACTGGAAAATGTCATTTTTATTTGTGAAACCTACACTATATTTCAGCGTAGCTCATTTTTCTAAACTATTAAGTCCTCTGGCTCAGTTAGGCTGTTTTACTGGTGTTAAGGACACCTGGTATACTCTTTAGCTCCTTCTTTCAGTACTCTGGACCATACTGCCTACTATTAATTTGAGGAGAAACCTTGTCTGTACAGCAAGGCTGCAGCATGTTATTAAGAGTTTCTATTTGCTAGAAGGTAGCAAAGCACTTTTTCAAATGAGGGAAGTGGTAGGTGTCGCCAGTAAAGTATTAATATCAAGTACTATGGAGATTTTTGAAATCAACAGCAGCCCTGGCTATTCTAAAACTTTGGAACCCCTTAGAAATAAAGGTTGGAAGAAGCAGCAGAAGGAACAAATCTGTCAGTGCGCTGAAGAAACTTCAATATCACTTGCTTTTTAGGCATGCAGCTTACTGCCTGTGGCAGTCTGGGTCTGCCTCAAATAACACGAAATGAGTAACATCCATTTCATCACATATGGGGCTTTGTGAAGGTCAGACAGAT
The DNA here is from genome assembly GCF_020740725.1 of Corvus hawaiiensis. Classification (NCBI taxonomy): domain Eukaryota; kingdom Metazoa; phylum Chordata; class Aves; order Passeriformes; family Corvidae; genus Corvus; species Corvus hawaiiensis. The sequence continues at coordinate 71,934,568 of NC_063217.1, forward strand.
TTTAATTTAGGGAGCTCCTTGTGAATGCTGCTGGATCCCATCGTATGATGCTATTTGGATGATCAATTGTACTGCTCTCAAGCAGAGATAGATTACAGAAATCTGTAAACATTTCCTTGTAAGATACGGACTGGGGGCTGGGCCAGCTAAATGTTAGCCTTTATTGGTAGCTGAGTGATTGTCTGTGTGGAAGAGAAAGATTTCCGCCTTAAAAGGCCCTTGCTATGTATGGATATACTTCTACTCTATATAGACATAAATGTGTATCCTCTGTCAAAAGGCAGAATACTGGGTATGATTTCCTTTTTGTCATTTCATATTCTGTTTTGTGAAATTTTTGTTTTTGTTGCGGGCCTTTCCAGCTCCCTGCAGGAACAACAGCCCTGGTGTAATTCCAGGAAGGAAGCAGAACTCATGGAGTCAGTGTGGCAGGGTTTGTTGCAGGCTCATGTTTTCCTCCCTACATGGTGCATTTCATGCTGGCATGCACTGAGCACTCCCTTCTTCCCCCTAGAAAGGTTCTCTCCAGACTCAGCAGTAGCCCAGGAGCTGCTAACACTGATGTGAGGAGGGCAGGCTGGCGTTTCAGTGTCTGTCCCCTCTCTCCATGTTTCCCAGATCCATCTGCTCAGCATTTGCCGGGAAGGTCAGTGAGATGCTCCCCCACATGGCATCTGGGAGTGCCCGCCCTGCAGGGTGTTGCTTTCCTCTCATCCTGTAAACTGAGCATTTTCTGGGCACTGCTGCTGGTCAGTGACTTGCTGTGGCTTACAGGGCATTGGGAAAACTTTGGTAGACATCAAAGACCAAGTAGCATTTTAAAAACTACTTTAAAAGCCCAATTTTCCTCCCAGTAAGAGTTGTAAGAGCAGAATTAGGTCAACAGTTAGTGCCTGTGAAAATCGCATCCTTCATGCAAAAAGTTCAGGAACAGCCAGGAGCTTCCCAATGGAAATTATTCTTCCCTGCTAACAAAAGATACTTAGGTGAAAAGATCACCAGTGGAATACCACTTTAATTATTCTTTCCTCATGATTTCTAGCATTTTCTTGAGGTGTCTGCTAAGAAGTGGCTAGTCAGGAGAGGAAGGATTTGCTTCTCATTGCTCTCAAAGGATGCTAAGACACTTCCTGAAAAATCCTTCTGGGGGTAGTGCTGAGAGGGATAGTACCCACAAACGAGGTGGGAGGGCAAGAGAAGTGTTTCAGTCTATTCTCCCATACCTGGGAAGATACTGACAGCAGGGTCTGGGATTTGGGAGAGATGAGCTGATGAGAAGAAATTTAAAAATTCTTACAGTGAGTTTCTTTAGAACATTTTAGTCACTTTCAGAGTGCTGAGCAACTGCAATTTTCTTAAAATTTCTGAATGGTTTCATTCCATGAAACACTGAATTATGTGGTCTAAACACTCTGTTTTGGTTCTGATTTTCAGGACATGCCTTGAATGTTCACCATATATTCAAGCGGGGGCAATGGAGAGTCCCTTTCAGCTGCAGCATCCTGTGGCCTTCAGACAACTGAAATATCAGTTATGGAACAGCAACAGGCAGGAGTCAAAGTATGTGGAGCTATTTCTATGACTGAAGAGAAGACAGCTGGTCAGCCACAAATATCATTCTTACAAATGCAGTTCCAATAGTCACATTATGAATTAAAAACAGAAGAATGCAGCTATCACATGAGGAACACTCAGCTGGTCCCCTGTTGAACCAGGAGCAAGAGCTGTGCACTCTGGGGGAGGTAAGCTCTAATCCTCAGTTACCATCGTCCTCCTGATCCTGTCACACTAATCCATTACTCAGCCCCAAACAGCCTGAACAGACAGGCCATGCAAAATGTCTGTTAAAATAAGCACTCCTTGAGAGCATCTTGTTTTGAAGGTAGATTGTTACTTTGAACTGCTAGGCACTTGAAGAAAGCTCCTTTGTGCAGGTTGCAGGAACCAGGAGGAATTTCACATGCTGTGTAGACATCCCTGGTAGCCAGAAACAAGTGCCTGTTTTCATCCTTTTCAGGGACGCTGCTCTGTTAGCTGTCATGACGAATCCTGATCCTTTCCTGGTCCTGCCTGTGAGAGGGAGCTGCAGTAGCTCTGGGGGAAGCCTTAAGTCCTTACAAGGAGTGTGGGAGTTTCAAGACTTTTTCTTCCTCTTCTTACCCCCACTGAAGCCAATTCAGAGTTCATCCTGTCTGAATTCACTGTCTGGGGAGGATGTGCTTTACTGTAGGTGGCTCTGAACTCAGGTTGCATTTATTACACTGATGGCAATTACAGAGCAGGCATTGGAATAGACTGATGTTCAGTGAGCTGGCCTGCTTGCAAGTTTGCATGAAGCTTCTCTGCTCTAAGAAACTCAAAGCATTTTCAAAGAAAACTGAAATTCCCTCTCACTATTTTACAAAGGCAGAAACTGAAACCCAGAGAGCTGTGACTTCCCCCACCTCATCGAGTGAGGTGATAACAGCTACAGAAATAGAATTCGTGACTTCCAGGCCCTCTCCTCCTCCTGACTACTAACACATTTTGCCACCCAAGAAGACCATTTGCCATGTCATCATCGAGGCATATCTGTGTAACACAGTTTGTCCATGTATAAAGCCTTTGTTTTTTGTAAGCCTCACTTCCATATCTATGGGGAATAACAGCACTTCACTGCTTCAAAGGGGTGGAGAGAATAACTGAACTCAAGGCTCTGCAATATGCATATATGGTAGTGAACACCTTGCAAGTATTAATACTTATATTTGGAGACTGTACTATTAATTCTGTGCCTGACCGCTGCTGTTCAAAGTATATACATTAATTCCTTCAGCTCAAATTCTCTGTCTTCCCTCCCTTTTCCATCCTAGCAGCGTTACAGACACTAACAACAGGACTATCAGAACCTCTCAGTATAAGGCTGCAAAAGGAGTGTGTTCAAAGCCAACATTTTCCAGGTGATTCACTGAATTGCACCAAAGCATCCTGAGCATTCCTGTACCTCTTGACAAGCATCTGCAGGATGTCAGTCAGGCTTTCCATCAGAACGATGACCTCAGCATAGGTTAGGTCTCCACAAGGCTTGCCATTGATAGACACCACCTCATCCCCCTCGCACAGTCCAGCCTTGGCTGCTTTGCTTTTGCTGCGAACCTACAATGAGTCAAAAACAAATTCCAAATTACACAATTAATGTTTGTCTGAGAACAGAAGTAACCATGTCCTCAACATGCTTTTGTCTGTACAAAAGGATCAGTAATATTGATCATAAACAAATTGGTGGTAACACAAATTAATAACCTGTCTCAGTTGAGGTTAATATTGTTCTGGTCAGTAAAATACAAAACCTTCTGCTTTAATGAACTTGTGAGCTAGATGTCAAACAGGCTGGATTGATTCTTTTAAAACTGGGAGACGCAGAAGTTTAGTACAGACAACAATCAGTTGATCACAGTTGAGCAGAAATGCAAAAAACTCTCATTAGTTTCTCTGAAAATGAAGACTACTAAAAGCTGAAATCTGCACTGAGATTGTAAAAGAAGAGTGTGTAAATTCAGGCCTCTCTGGGCAGAGTGTCAATATCTACATTTCCTTAGATGCCCAACTGAAGCTTTAGTCCCCAAACTATAAACATCTGCATCCCTGGAGATCCTAAATCCATGTTTAGTCATGTGAGTAAGTGCCCTGATTTATTAAAGTTAAGGCACGCCTGTTATGGTCTAACCCTCCCTGTTAAGTTCTCATTCAAGAATCCTCTGCAGCTCAGTTTTTGCTGTTTCTCTTCTTTTTCCACTGGCAGTGTGTTGTAACTTCTCACAGTCTTTGTATAACAAAACTTAGACAGCTCTAACACCACTCAAGGTATGCCGTACAGTTGACTGCTATTTTTAAAGTATGTATTTGGCAAAGAGTGTGTTATATTGACCAGGATTCTTGCAGGAGTCTATTTTAGAATGACACATACACATAAAAGGGCTGGCCTTGGATTCTTTGATCTCAATCTGCTACCTGTTGGTGTGAGTACTTTGGCCTTATACCATATCCAGTTGTTGATTCAATGTGTTACCCTTGTTAATTCTCATAGTGTTTTCTTGAAAATTTTTAAAGAAGTAGCATAGTTCTACCACACTCACAGTGGCAGAGCCAGTCCCTACCAACTGTAAGGAAGCTACTTCTGATATACTCCAGATTTGAGGGTAGAACTGGCCCACAGACTCATGGAACTGTCCCAAACTTTCTATTAAGCCACTGGGCTGGTACCTAAGATGCATTTCAGAAAGGAAGTTCCTTGGAGTCAGGATGATGGGGCGCACAAAGAGTAAGACTGCACGTTTTTCTGTGGCAGGGCCACCACATCTATCTCTGCTGTTTTGATTTACACATTCCCATATGTCATATTATGGCTCTTGGAGCAGTGAAGGAACAGCAGCCTGGTGCATACAGAAGCCAGTTTCTACCTTGCAGAGTTAACATTTACAAATATGGAGTGGTATGCTGCTCTGTTTATCTTCCCTTAGACAAGAGCATAAACATCCTTGTGCCTTGGGAAGAAATGACACTTTAGACAGTGTTTAGAGGTTTTGCTTCATAAATGAGCTAGGATTTGGGTGGAGATTTAGTTACTGTCTTTTTTCAAATAGGAGGGTATGCTATTAAAATTTTACAAGACATCCTAGACCTGAACATAAATATTTAATGTAGATGCCATGAAGAATTTTGAGGGACCCTTTTTCAGAAAATCTATAAACATCCATTATAGAAACCTGTGAACTCTGAAATAGTATAATGTGATACCTAGATTGTGAGAACACTTGTTTCTCTTTCTTTATTTAGTGTTTGAGAAGCATTAAAAAGAAAAAAAACAGACAAGGGGATTGATTTTCTTTTCAAAGATCTTAAAAGATCATTTCAGTCCATTTTTCTGCCTTGTGAATTATTGAGAGATCACAATTCTGATATTTGGAACTTCATACAAAAATCAGCCTTCCAAATTTGAACAATGTCTGTATAAAATCACCTCAGTATTGTTTTTTGGGGGGTTTTTTTGGTTTTGTTTTTTTGGTTTGGGTTTGGTTTTTTGGTGGGTTCTTTTTTGGTGTTTTTTTGTTTTGTTTTGGTTTTTTTGGTGCTTCTGTTGGGGTAATAAAAAGGGACAGAGCACTCAGAAGAAGAAAATCAGCAAGGCAGATTCAGGGATAAATTATGGCAGGTTGCTGCTAGGGTAGAATATCCCATCATCATTTGTGTTATTTCAGCCTCAGCATAACAGCAGCTTACTCAACAATACGTAGACTGCTTTGCCAGGCAAGCTGTAATTGTTTCTGGCTTTATTTGTTTTCACTGGAAACCCACAAAAAAGAATAAATAATTTACTCATGTAAACAGAGACTTTTCAGATTTCTGGGAAAAATAATAAAAATAAATAAATACTAAATAGAAAGACCCACCCAGAACAACAACAACAAAATTCCAAGAAGATTTGTGGAAAGAAAGATCTTCCTGGTAAAATGTATTCAGTGGACAGTTTTCTCTCAAAGGCAGTTTTGGCAGTAAGCCTTTGAGGAGGCCACTGGGAAACAAAAGCTGTCTTTGTTAGCAGAAATACAACTTGGTCACACAGAGGACAGTAAGAAACCTTTATCCAGTTCTTGGGAACTTAAAGCAAAGCATATTTGGCTGTAAAGCAGGAGAGATTCTTAAAAAACCAGTGATTGCTCTTGCTTCATAGTGCAGCCCTGGCTTTCTCAGGTACTTGTTTCTCCTATGCACTTGAAGTTTTTCTTAAGAAGAAGTGGGTTTTTGCATAAAGTTTTTGAGTAGGATCTCACTACAAGAATAATATGTTTGTAAAGATTTTCTTAGTTTTGTAATGCCTGCAATACCAGTATAACATAGGAAAACTGAGCTGGTGCTGTTAGTGCTGAACCTGTCAAGATACCAGCTGCTACTGGGCGCCTCAAAGAGCTCCACCCCATTTTCAGCTGGTGCTGCCTCTATTGCTTTCCTGTTCCCCCTCAGTCAGGACTCTTTATTATTCAATGTACCTGAAGTATGTAATTTCTTTTTATTTCCAGACCTCTCCTGTATCCAGAATTTCTCACTATCAGGAGTGCCCTTTGCTGATTAAAATGTCAAGTCCTGAGCAATTCCTCATATCCACAGAAATATTAAACTTAGGAGAAACTTGCTATGTGAAGGACTTAGCCTGGATGTTTGCTGTTATCTGAGCACCACAGAAGATCCAGGACCCCCTGGCACCAGTTCAGAGGCAGCAGGGTCTGGGGGCTGTCCAGAGGCTGTTCAGAAGGGTCTGTGAACACTTCAGGTGGAAACTGTGAGTGAGCAAGGTCTGGGTGTTGTGCTGGCCTGGTGAGAGATCACCTCCCAAAGACACAGGTATGTGGGTAAAGTGTGGGATAGGAGCTTTGGTGGTGCCTGTGGGATGCTGCTGGGGCTGGAGTAGCCATGGATGCCTACAGCACATGACAGTTCCAGTCAGTTTCTTAACCAGTAAAAAAGGAATAAATGGATGGATACACAGTGGCTGTGCTCATGTTAGTCTGGGCAAAAGGGGTATTTTTTAGAGAAAGTGAATGGGAGTGCCCAGCCCTCATTCTGTGTATGGTGTAGTGCTTTTAATTTAAACTAGATCAAGTCTCCTTCTCCTATCCAACTGGAGACTCCTTCCCAAGTAACCAGATCTCCTTTGATTTAATCTGAAAGCACTCCCGTTTGTACAACCCAAAACTGTTCCATGCTATGAAGCAACATATGGTAAATCAGGAATAACAGAGACATTTGCTTCAAAAAATGTTATCCCGATAAAGCTGAAAAGCTGGAGTAGATGCACCTGTTACTTGTTGTGGCTGCAAGTGGATGCACAGACAACAACTGGGGCTCAGCTGACCAGCTGATGATTTTGGGTGTATGTCTGAGCCCTGTAATAAGCAGATCAGAGTTGAGGTATGTTGAACCTGGTAACAAGGTCAGTGAGTTGTAGTTTAAAGTGAGGCAAATGGACTTGAGGACACTCTGCAGTCCAGTTCTCTAATCGCACAACAAAAAATTATTAGGATGTTTCATCATCTTGGTTTTACCAGTGATTTTTGGGAAGGATGATGTGTATCTTAATCTTATCCTGGACTTTGGTTTATTCTGGAGCTTGGAGTACACAACTTTATCTGGGATGTGAGTCTAAGTGCTGCGCATCAGGTATAGCCTGACTGAGCAACCAATCTCAGAAAATGAGCAATATGAGCATAAGCACAGTCCATTTAGTCTAAAATTTTATCTAATAAAATAAGATTTATGTAGGTTTAAAATACACATAATTTGCACAGTAAAATTCTGAATTTAAAGCAAGCTTTCCAAACCGTGAGTTATTTTCAAAATTATTTACTGATCCTTTTTTCAGTTTGACAGCAGCTTTTGAACAGCAGAACAGGAAATATTGCCACTGGAATGGCAATTTAGTAGTGGAAATATTCTTCCCTGCCATTTCAGTCCCCTTGCTCATACAGGCAGAGTAGTTTCTTTCATTGTGGGGTCACCTCTGGAAGAGCCTATTCAGGTGAATATCCTGTCTGACTCCTGAAGCCTCATCTGAGCTGTTGTTGGCCCTCAAGGCTCAAAGCTGATTCCTGTGAACCTTATTTACCTGTGTGTCCTCAGTGTTAGGTTTGGGTCTTTGGTGGCTGGCCTTGTGTTTTGCTGTGATGAAATATGTTGTCCAGAAGAGCAAGGCTTACCGGGCAAGGGACTTCTGTAGATCAGTTGTCCATCCTTATTATTGTTTACTACTTTAGTTATGTCAGCTACAAACTTTACCAGCAGTGACTTTGTGTTTTCTTTTAAACTGGTGATTAAACATTAGTACCAAAAGGTGAAGGGTGCCTAACAAGAACATGTCCTTTGACTACTTTGAATGATTCCCTAGATTAATGTTACCTTCTCAGACCCAACAACTAGCCAGATTTTAATGCAGTAATTTTTACTACAGTAGCAAACTGTGCCCTTTCATGTCTTTTGATTATCAGTACTGCAGAAATGTGTTTAAGAAATTTCTATTAAGTAGCTTTTTAAAAATAATCATTAACCTAAATATTGGGATTAGTACCCTTTCTCTATAGAACTCTAACAATTAACTAATGGAGTGACTTTGTTTAAATGTGCCTTGTGTTGAGGTTTTTTTTAGTTGTTCTATTTCCAGAGATATGAAATGGTAAAGAAGCAGAGAAAACAGGTGTCACTATGCAGGAAAGCGGGAGTGGGGAGACTCTGCTTCTTCTTTGGATGTTCATACTAATATTAAAGCAGCAAGTGTTTGATACACTGCTTTCATACGTAATTTTTTTTCCCTAAAAGAAACAACTTACACTTCTAACATTTGACACCCTGAATACAGCTCTGATTTTTCTAAATCTATTTTTCTTTAATATGGTCAGTTACCTTAATTTTGACAGAAAGTATAATTATGTTAAAAATCCAAGTTGAATGGGGTTATGTGTCAGAAATAACAAGAAGTCAACTGACTTCAATATGACCTAGTCCTGGCCATAAAGGAGGTGGCAATTCAAAGTGAAAAGACAGGAGACGTGATGAAGTGATCCAAAATCTATGTAATTAAAGAAAGTTGTATTCTGCTTACTGACAAAGTGGCAAATCGTACTACATGTGAAAGTACACAAAGTGTAGTGGAACTCAGCTTTGCCGCTTAACTAAGTACAAATCAGTATTACCACAGTTAAAGGCCTGCCTGTTGATTGCTGCAATAAATTTATCTGGCTAGCATGTTTTTCTCAAATATATTTGAGGCCAGCATAAATAAATTAATATATTCACTACTTAGTTTAATTTTATCAGACATTAGCTCATACTTTCCAGAAGTTATTTTTTCTCATTAATTGATTAGCTAAGTGTTAGTCATGAAGTTCAGGATCAGGGATCAAAGACCAGTGTTTCCTGGAGACAGTATTTTTAAAAAAACCCCAAAACCCACCAAAAAAAGCACTTCATCTCTTCCATTATAAACCCTACAGCAAAGTCAGGGGCTGGTAAAAGTATTTAAATATATTTAAAAGTTATCTATCACTCTAATAAAATGAACGATGTACAGTGCTTTGCTATGAGCAGGAAGCAGAAGCACTAAGGGACACTTGTTAGTGTATTAGTTGTTTGACTTGTATGAAGTTAGGGAATTAAAAATGAAGCTACAACTCGCATAATTCAGCCACAGTTTATAAGTAAGGCTCTAGGGCCTTGTTTTGCAATGGTTATGCATGCAGGATTCCTTTAGACAGAAAAGTAGCCTTCAGTAAGTGAGCTTTTTGGGGTTTAGATATGAAGGACTGTACAGTAAGCTAAGCCTACCTCCTGATGTGCTTGGGTGTTTTTAGGGATCTCTGTAGATCCTTTAAATAGCTCGGAGACTCCAGGCTAGTAAACACTGCTATTGCTAAATCAGAGGAGGTGAAGAAGGGACAAGCTCCCATCCCCTTGTTTTCTCCGTGGTTTCTGGGTGGGTTTTAAGTCAGGTTTACAATGAGAACATCCAAACTTATTTCTACCTTAACGCTCTCTTCCCCATCCCCAAGCATCGCCATCACAAGTTATAGTGTGGGCTGTATAAATAATGAGTTTTAAGGAAAAAAGTGCCCATACATGAGGAAAACTGGAAGACCTGTGTGTTCTTAATTTTAATATGTATATAATGGGAAAGTAGTTGTCAGTAGACAGATAGCAATAAGCAGACAGGAAAGAGTCATCACATCTTCAGGAAGGGAATTTGAGCCACTTGTAGATTTAACTAATGGTAGCATAGTTGAGGAAGTCCTTGAGAGGTTTTAAAAAGCCATATAATTAGGAAATATTCTTGCCTAGAACTCCTGTCTGGGCTTTGCATCCACATAAATTCATTGCAAATACCAGGTTCTGGTCTACGCTGAAGGCATTTTTGGCAGGACAGGGCTCAAGCTTAAGGATTGCATTTTGAGTAAATGGGTGAAATGCTATTGAGATAAGAGTGTCATTGACTGGAGTTGTAGTGGGATGACCTACCTGGGTGTATGTATTCTGTATACAGACTCCACCATGGCTGCCTGCATTTTACTCTTACAGAGGGCCTCTTTAGAGCCAGCATACCAAATCTTAGTCTGCTTTCATTAGCCATGCCTATACTTGAGCATGAGTCTGCTGCATAATGTGGCTTGAGCTATTTGCATCTGTGCTGCCTGGAGGTGACTTTGCGTCAAGATGATTGCAGTTCTCATCCTCTCTGGACTGAATTTCTCTACCAGATAAGCTACCTCCTTTCAGAATCAGTCAGGATAAAAGTCACAATGTAAAACCTCCAGACAGGGCAAATTCACTGGGATTGTGACATCCAAGCCCTCCCCAGCTCTTCTGAATGTATGGGAATGCAGTGAGGAGCCTTGCCCCAGAGCTAAAGCTCAAGTGCTGTGACTTTAGCTACTCTAAATATAGATAATATGAATAGAGATAGTATGAGTATAAAGTAGTTTTCTATATTTTACCTTGAAGTCTCTATGTCCACTCCTTTGGGGATTGTGTATAGTTACAATTTTTTACACAGTAAGACTCGTGAGACAATGCAAAATGCCTGCTAATTAACTGGGTTAAACAAAGATACTTCTAAGTTATCTCCCAAATTGTTTTCCTGAGAGGAAGCTTTGAATAATGAAGTATCTTTGGCTTGTAAGGTAAGCACAGAATATTTCCTCTCAGCAAATTCTTCCCTGTACCAGGATAAGGATATGGGGAATTGGGCAGTTCAGTACTCTTCTCCTTCTGGTCTTACGGGAAAGCTCCTAGAGACATCCATTTTCATGTCTGTCTGTAAAGGTAATTGTATTTCTAAATGGGTTATGAGACAAAATAACATTAGAGACATCAAAGGAGAAAATAGTTAATGTGTCCACACATAGTTTTGTTACTAAATGTTCAAAAAGTCTTTCCAGAAGGGGGAGGTAGGATATCACACTTTGAATGCATGGGGGTGCTACCACCGATTATCGCTAAGATCATCACTGGAAAAATTGAACACTGGTGTAAGATTGTATTAGCTTATGGCAAATAGGAGATCTAGGATGCCAAGCCGCACTAAACAAAGGTACTTTTTAACTTTAAAATCCATTGATCCCATGGCAAATGTTCTGGCTTTACTTAGCAACTCACAGCTAAAGCAGAATTTCAATCATGGTTTGCTCATGTAAAAGTTCATGGGACATTCTTGTAGAGGGGAGACGGTACCAGGTAGTTATTAGTCTACTTTTTGATTAACTCTGTCTGCAGTTCTTCTGCTGCACTGTACATGTGAAATCACATTTCTTGATTCTGGATCAGTTTGGTGACTCTTGTCTCCTTCCCACAACATCAGAAGTACTTACATAAAAGATCAGTTCTCTTCAGTGTCTATTTGACAAATGCATTTTGGTACATCTTCTTGCACATTCTGTCATGGGAGGGTTACAGAACCTGTTTAGCCATTTATATATTGACAGAGCATTTGTGCCATTTGTACCCAGAGAGCAGACTGATCTCAGTGAAAAGAAAAGCCTGCTCAAATTCCCAAAAGCCTAGCCTAATGTACTGGTGTATCATCTTACTGGTAGTTGCCCTTTTCTGGCAGAAATCCAGTTAGCAGCTGAAGAAGGGATGAGGTAATGACCTCTGAAATATTGATCTGGTATGCTGGCGACGCAGCAGATTTCCCAACAGTGAGCTTGGGTGCACAGCACTTGAAGTCTGCTGTTCATTTTGTACAACACATCCAGTGCATAGCCTTTCTTGGGGTGTACTATTGCATACTTGTAGATGATGTGTCAAAACTAAAATGTGCTGCTGATTTGCATTTTTACAGTGAATTTTTGCCATTGGGGATCATGCGGCAAGGAGAGGAATGATGCCATTGCTTTTCAGTAGGGTAGATGTACATCGTCTGCTCTATTTCTATTCCCCTTTTCTTCTTGCCTTGCTTGAGCAATGACTGGCTGTGTGCTTCCTGCCTTATTTTTAAGTCCTAACCAACGTTGATCTCTCCATGAATGCTGTAGCTACATTTTCATTTCTTCCTTCTCACTGCTCCCCACGCAGAGAGATAATTGAATTGTCAAGGCTTCTTTGGGATTGAGAAAATAGTGCACCTTTACTGAGTGCTTTAGTATAAAGGTAGAATCAAAAGTCTTTAACTGCAGTATACTTTATGTCCTGGAGATGAGAATTTCTGTGATAAGGTTAAGGGAGAATAAGCAGAGATTTAAAATGTCTTTATTATCTGCTGCTGAACACTTGAAGGCAACATGTGAAGTGCTACAATAGACAGTTCTTGTGGTGAGTGTATCCACTGCCTAATCTGGGGCTGAGCTCTTGTCACTGAGAGAGTAGAGGAACAGCAATATGCTTGTAGTATTTGTATGGTGCCAAGATCAGGCCCTGGGTGTTTCCAGTAGAAAAAGGGTCACATTTCTTATACCAAAATTGCAGTCAAAGCAAGGTAAATGAAAGGTAAAAAGCAAAACCTGCCACCTGAAAGGACCTACCTTCTGGGGGTGCTAAGAGAATGATGGCATATAATATATGCACACTGTTACAAAGAACATTTCTAGCTTAGACTTGTTGCTGCTGGGAGAAAACAGCAAAGGTATGTGAGAAGTAACTAAACTCTTCAGTTTATTAAAAAAGGAAAAAAAAAAAAAGGAATTAGTTTGCTGGAGGTCTTTGTACTTTCCCCAGTTTAGTCCAAAGCATGTTTGTGTAATTTGATGCTTTGACTTGTGACCGGCCTTTCAGATTAAGCAACCTTTGGAGGGTACACAAGGGGCATGAGGGTTTTTTGGGGTGGTAGGAGTAGGGGAGATGACTGGCTTCTTAGTGACACACAGGCTACAAATCCATCCTACTGGCAGGCAAATGAGCCGCTCCGTTTACTAGTGTGCACTTTGTCAAATCCACTCATTCCTAGCTTCATATCATGTATCAATTACTGTGTTCTGTGTGGCTCCCCTGTCTCATTTTCACTCCATTGGTCACCTGCCCAAATTCTCTTCATGCAGGGGGGACAGGGAACAGGCAGAGAAGGAAAGACAGGAGGGTTCTCATTACAAATCTGGATTTGAGACAACACATTTAATCCTTAAAGCAAAACTACTCCAGTGACAGTTAAAATGTTCAGTCTCCCCAGTCCATTCCCCAAAATGGTATTGTTTATTACAATCCCTTAACATTATGTCATGAGCTTGCAAATACACGAGCATGGCATATGATCATCCTCCCGAAAGGAATAGCAAAGGCAGCAAGAAGGAACAAATGCCACCTTACAGGTTTCTGTTTCAGTGAGGGCTGTAGCTATCACTGTCAATGATGTCAAGGTTATCCTGAAATGTGTGCCCAGTGATGTATTTCTTGCTACTTGCCTCACTGCTGAGGCAGCAATTTAGTCAACACCAGCAGGATCATGCAGAGGTAACTGGAAGCTTTGCTTCACTCCCAGTGGAGAAAGCAGTGGCACTGTGTTTATTGTGGGAGCTTTCTGTGTGTACAAAGCTCAGCACAACTGAGCCAGATCTCAGATTATGGGGTAGGGGGGCTCTGGTGGCTGTATTAGCACAAATGAGAGAGATTGTTCAAAGAAACAAGGTAACATGAGCATCTGGTAAAGGCAGCATCTAGATAATATACATTAAACAGTTATTGTGTTACACACAAGCAAAGTGCTCAATGCCAAATAATCTTCACAAGAAAGCACACTGTTCCAAGTCATTGGAGAAGCATGAATCAAACAGTGGCACAAACTCAGCTGAGAGCTCTATACAGGGGCTGTGTTCCAGCTCCCATTGCTTGTAGTCATCTTTAGCTGGGGTGTTCAACTAAATAAAATTTAGGATTAGTCTAAAGAAAATGGTCCTCTGTGAAAGCTTCTAGTTTTGTTTACCAGGGTTTCACATGAAACCTCCACCATGTTGCTCTCTCTTGAACTGTATCTATTCCTTTCACTTCTCAAAGTAAGTCAGCTAGATTCAAGCTTCCCTACTTCCCAGGAAAGTTCTTACTGACAAACTTCAAAACTGCCTGTTCCACTGAAATTTCACTCTTCCTTGACATTTCTCTAATCTCTCGATTCTTCATATCTTTGACAGGTAGTGGATAAATTTATATTGACTAGTAGCTTTAACCATGAAATAGAGTTTCAGACAAGTCTCCCAATTTAAACAGTCAAAGAAAGCATGCAGAATCAAGTATCGGTCTTTTAATTTCCTTAGCATCCCTCGTGCTTAGGGTGTAGTTGAAATGTGTTTTGAAACAACCTTTTAAAACTGAGGCAGTCTCAGGCCAACCCAGCTTGATGTTTAGGAGGAAAAGCTCTGCCAAAACGGGTGAATGTTTTGTGAGCGCCAACACGTAGGTTCATGTAAAGGCCTTCCAGTGTTGCCTGGCTGCTGTCCTGGACAGCTCCTGTTTTGTGACTCATCAGGAAATTTGGATGTTCATCAGCCTCACCTCTCCCTGGTGGCCAGGAAAGGAGCAATGATGGCTTGGAGGGTGGATGTACACTAAGGATATCAAAGCCTGCCAGGGGAGGTCAGTGATCTACTTCTCCTCCCAGAAGAGGAGATGAGGTTTCTGTGCTTGTGCTGGCAGCCCTCATGATGGGGAAAATGGTGGCTGGAGAATCCTGAGAGATGTTTCCAAAATCTCCAGGGAACTGGGAGACAGAAGTATTCGCTCTGTAGGCTTTCTCACCCACCTGGGCAACAACAACGGACAAGTTTTTTAACCTGTGCTTTTAACCAAAAAATTAAAGTCCATAATCTGCCATGAAGATTTCCTTATCTGAGTCTCAGTTTTTAAAGAATATATCTGGAATTTGCCTAATTTTAATTTTATCAATTTTATCAAGCTCTAAACTGGTCATAGATGGATTGATGCAAAGGGTCACAAGAATTCATCCTTCTTTTCCAGTGGCTTAATCTGAAGTGGCTTTAACCAAAGAGAACTATAAATAGGAATAAGTATCTCTACTGAAAAGATCACTTTGTCACCCCCTTAATCCTTTCTTGTGAAGGCAACCCTTGAACACATGTAACAATTTGTGCAGGTTTCATAAAATTGACATAGAGATTAGTAATCATGGTCTGCCTTTCAGCTCTTAAATGAAATCCTGTGTAAGCCATGTATCAGAATTCCAGTGTGGCACCAACCAGAATAAAAACTAAGTATTTACAAGTAGAGCATGAGACCTGCCCTGGAACTGAAGGCTGAATGAAGAATTAATGTCTCCCAAGGTAGGCTAGAATCATCATTCTACCATCTCTTCATTCAGATTTTAAGATCAGTATTTACTTATATTTCATAATTTGGAAATACCAGCACTTTCAAATTCATGTTAAATATGCTGCCAGGGGGATATTACAGTGCTGGAAGAAGAACTATTTTGGCATGGCAAATGGATAGTAGTAGTCAGAACACTGAGGAAATGCTGTTTTATTCAGACGGTAACTGTGGAAGCTGAGCCAGACTTCTGGCTCCCATGTCAATAGTCCAGTTGTGGCTGTTGCCCTTGCACATTTGTGTCTGAGGCCAGTCTGACACAGAGGTGCTGAGCTCTGTTTAATGCTCCTGGACTTAGTGCTCCCAGGAATTAGACCTCCTATTCTTACAGTCTCCAATTCAGGCATGCTGGCAGACTTGGCTTGTTCTGTCCCTGACTTTAGTAAGAGCAAGTTGTCAACATCTTCAAAAGCTGGATGGAGAGGATTTGTGTTCCCCCTGCCCTTCCCTTTCTGTGTATTCCCAGGAGGAATGTCTGCCTGAGAACTGGAAAAACTGCTGCCCTGATGTGTGAGATTTCTGTTTGTTTGTTTTCGTCTGTCCTGTTGTCCTCAGTGCAAGTGTTGGGCTTAACTCAGGATATCTTGCCCCGTCAGGCAGTCTGGGAAAAGCTGGCAGTTGTGTCTGGGGGTGGGGGAGCGGGACAGAAAGAGCGTTATTTTTGCAGAGCTGTAAATCCAGCACCTTTTGCCAGTGCTGCATCTTTTTTTATTGCTTGTTTCTGAGAAGGTATTGCTGCAACAGCATCAGCTACAAATAAAATCTTGTTTGCTCAAAGTTCATGACAGGACAGGTCGTGCATTCTGGACATTTGTGGGACACTCATAAAGGAAATACAGAGCACACTTTCCAAAAGCTTCAGCTTGAAATGCAACAGTTTCCTTGCTGCCCGGAGCTTCAATGTCAAAGAGATTTCTATTTTTAGAGAGAGATTCTACTCAAAGAACTATATAAGGCTGTGCTGGGGAGACCATTACCTTTTTATTATAGATAAGAGTATTTGTTACTCAGTTGGGAAGAAAAATTCTGTATAAAAGTGGAAAATACAAAGATACTCTCACTTGGTTGTCTTTTGTGGGGGAGAAGGAACTGAGATGAAAACTGAAGACTGAATATTTGCTTTTCAATATTCTAACTTCTCTCAACTTTTTGAAACACGTGCTTTAGCCATTCAAATGTCAGACAAGGCTCTTGATCTGAAGTGATGATGCAAGAGGGAAGAGATAGTTCCAAGCAGTGTTTGGTGCCAAAAGAAAAGTTGCTATGCCAACATGTGACAACACTAGGAAAATGCCACAAATAACCATCATTTCCTTCATGGGGAAACTAAGTAAGGCTTGATGTTACAGATTCAGCCTTTAAAGGTACAGATTTATTAATTATCCTGAGTACACAGTGCACCTAAACTGAATGGGTATTGCAGCAAAGCCATCAGAGACAGTGGTCAAGTGGCTCAGAATAGTAGTCACAGTTAATGGCAACAGAAGTGGAAAATAGAAGAGTATCTGAAGTTCTGGATTTGCTAGGGAGCCTTCTTCTGAAGCCTGTTTTTTGGTCACATAGAATCATCCAGGAAACACCTAACTTCATTAGCCTTATCTCTGGGTTTGTATTAATAGACAGGAAAAAGGTCTGTACAGAATTGGATGAACCTGTGTTCTCAGTTAACGTTCTCAATGTAATTTCTCCCACAGTTTAGAGAGAAGCTGCTGGGCTTCTGGTCTGGTTGGACTTTCAGAGGCAGCCCAGGTGACACTGGTTTTAGCAGCTGTCGCCAATGTTAGCACAGCAGCTAGGGCCAATATGGTTTTGCTTAAGTAAGGACTAGATGAGGTAACAAAACTCAATTAAGGACACTGGTTCCACTTCTGCTGTAGTCCAACACAGCTCCTGCAAGGAATTCTGAACTGGGGACGGGACTGAAATTATGCTGGTCTTAACTTGCCTGGGGTTTCTGCTTCTGTTTTTATATTGTCTGGCTAGCTGTGACATAAACTCTTTGGCTTCAGGTGAGTAGAACTGGGAACAGATACACTGAATGAGGGGTGAAAAAACCACATCAGCTAGAAGTAATGCGTGCATTCCAGTAACAGAAGGAAAGACAGTGGTCTTGGGTTGCGCAGGAGGTAAGACAGGGCAGACTGATTGGTGGCAAAGCTGAAGCATAAGCAGCAGTAGCTGAACAGCTTGAATGAGGGGAATTCCTTCATCCACTCAGTGCACTCAGCTGGGAATAGGGGGAGAAATAACAATCTCTACTTTGACATTTGTTATTCAAAAGAAACAAAGTTAC
Source organism: Corvus hawaiiensis (assembly GCF_020740725.1). Taxonomy (NCBI): domain Eukaryota; kingdom Metazoa; phylum Chordata; class Aves; order Passeriformes; family Corvidae; genus Corvus; species Corvus hawaiiensis. The sequence goes on from NC_063217.1 coordinate 71,952,188, forward strand.
TGGCATTTAGATGTGCATTTAGAAACACACGACGTACTGATCCTGGCGTATTATTAACAGCGTGAGAAGCAGCTCAAGTATGTTGAGGCACGCGGGTACCTTTGCAGAGTTATTGGTGAAATCAGCTTTAATTACTAACAGTACTGTGAGTATAGGGCAGGGACGGATCAGTCGGCTGGCACTGAGGGCATTTCTTGTGCTCGAGTTTAGGGGCTGCACCTGAGGGAATGAACTGAGGGATGGGGCGGGGGGGGGAGCGGGCCCCGCTTCCCGCGCTTTTTCGTGGTGTTGCACTGCCCCCTGGCGGCGAGCGCTGAGGGCCAACCCGCGGTCAGAGAATTGCAGGAATTGCGAGGGGTTATTCCTGAAAAACCTGAGGAAACGTGGCCGTAACTCTGCAATACCGTTCTGCTAAAGGCCTTTTGTATTGTCGTATTCATTCCTGAAGCGGCTCCACACAAAGCAGCCCCTCACCCGTCGCAGTCCCCTCTGCCCTCTGAGGTGTCTCTGCCCTTCCTCTGAGGAGGACCCCAAGAAATCTCCCCATGGCCGTCCCCTCTTCCTTCCCAAACGTTTCCGCTGTGCCGGCGAACCCTGCTGCAAAGGCGCCTTCCTCACTCGATCCCCTTGACAGCTGTCTCCAGGCAGGAATCCTGGGCTGTCTTTCCACAGTTCCTGGACAGTTTCCTTCTGGGATTAAACAAATCCCACACTGTTTCCCGAACAAGCAACCGGCTGAGGGTTTAGTAGGTAATTCTGACTTTTGCTTGCTGTGCATTCAGATGGCAATGAACATTTTCCTTCTTGCTTTTATTAGTAAACGCAGCAATTTTCTGAGATTGACAAGCCATTTCTTAAAATGTTACACAACTGCTCAGTCATTTGTCTTACTAAACGTATTCTCAAGTAACTTCTTCAGTGTGATTTCCACTGAAATTTTCATGCTCCACTTGTAAGATACTGTTCTGCACTTGAATTTGTTTTTATTGTTAGCTACTGTCCATAGGGAGATCAGAACTGATAATTGCTAAATAACTAAAAGCTTCCATTTGATCAACACTACCTTTTTAATAATGACACAAATGTATTACATAGTGTTTCCATTTGTAAAATGTAAATACAAACACATTAATATACAAATGTCTATTCCAAGGCAATAATAAAGGACTATAAGCGCCAAGGTTCTTTTTCAGATATGAGAAAAAGAAGTATTAACTGAGACAAGATCTCTTTTTTGTTTGATTACAGCAAGGTATATAATCCTGCATCACTTGAGCTTTTTGTGCTACATTGGCTGGGTACATTGAAGAAAAAAGTTGAAAGACCTGAAAACCAGGGAGACACAACATCACACCTGAAATTTTAATCATCATCGATTGATAGTCTAAAATGGTTAGTACAAGTATATATATTTGATCATTTAAATTGGTTTATATTTATATTTCATTTGCAAACTCTTTTTTTATATTAACTTCAAAATTCTGATGAATGCCATTATAAACTGAATCTGCAATTTTTTCTTTAGCTTTGTTCTAATGTCTGTATCTCATGCCCCTCTAGATAAGCACATGTCTGTTTTCTGGGCACAGAATTCTGCAGTCATGTCAGACAGTAGCATATTCTGCATGCTAAAAAATTTTTAAATAAAATAGTGAGCCCAAGCTCTTCTTTAAGAAACGAAGCAGCATCTTCTTACTGAAATGCTGCTGTAGGAGACAAATGGGATTAAGCAATATCAATGTGCTGTAAACAAACACCATCAGTCTGTAAATCGTGATTGTACAGTGATTTCCTCAGGCCTCCTCTTATTAGCTGAAGGTTAACTCAGCAGCACAAAATGCACAATGTTACAAAAACCAGCTGCACTGTGCGTGCGTTTGTACAAGCCTGAATTAGTTAAGGATAAAGATTTATTTGAAAAGCCACCAGTTTCCAAAATATTTGTAAAAATCTTACTACTCCCGGAGTCCTTTTGTGTAGCTGTTTTGAAACATACATGCTGTGATACTTGTACTGAGTGTCCAAAAAAGAAGTGAACAAACTGGGTAAAAGAAATAAGATTGAGGGGAAATGCTAAATAGTTATTTTTCTGTTGAGTACTTTTGAGTATTGTCTGGTTGTATGTGACCATAAGTGTTTGCCATTCAAACTGAATATTTAAACATCATATATAAAGAACACCAGGCAAATGTGGGATGGTTTTTTTGCCTTTTACCCCACTATTCTTCATTTCTTGTGATGCAGAAAAAAATATGAGAAAAAATGTATGGAATTATCATAAAGCATGCATATAAAAATGTAACTGACATTATTAAGATCATACTTTGATGAATTTAACTTCTATCTCTAGCTTTATAAAGTTCTGGATTTATATGGATGTTGATCACTACCAGAAGGCCCAAATCTCTCTTTGAACAAGTTAGATTATGCATTCAAAGTAGAGTGGTGGAATTTGATCTGTTTTGATAATTACTGATTTTTTTTGCTCCTGTAGCTTGGGTGCACACACACGTGCCGTGCACTTTGTACAATGCAATATAATGTAGCTTTACTTTAATGAGATAATAACAAAGACCTTCACTGTAACTGGATGTTATTTTAGTGGAAAGCTTTGCTACTTGTACAAAGTTTAATTAGTTTAATTCTCCTTGTCAGGTGAAACTGCTGTTTTCTGATTACAGGTTTCACAAATTAGGTTGTGGGTACAGCTGAAGTTCATTGTTCCCTGATTGCTCTGTGCTTGTCTCAAGCAGTAGAGGGCAGTAAATCCACTTGTCAGGAAAATGAAAATGTCTGATCACAGAAAAATTATTACTCTCCTTCCTTATAATCCCACTTCCCACTCATTCCCTATCAGTATTCCCTACATGTAGAGGTATCATGTTTTTGTCTTTTTTTTTACTTAATAGACCTAATACAGGAACAATTCTAAACTAGGATGATTTTGTAAGTAACTGTAACTTGCAGGCCAGAGTACTGTTTGCTACACTGCGTATCTTGTTGTCTTGATATATTGCAAAATGGAGCAGAGAAACAAGGACAAGGGAAAAAGAAAAGGAGATAAGGCCAAAATGAAGACTCAGGGAAAGGAGTACTACAAACACAAAAGATATTAGCTCCAGTTACAGTAGTGGGTGGCTTTTCTGTAATTTTCCATGTCTGAATATTTTTTGACAAAGTGAAATATGAGCACTAAGATCTATTCAATTAGGCTGAGGGTATTAACCCACAAACCATCAAAACCCAGTCAATCAAAAAACCCAGAAAGCTTGGGACTTTCCCTCATTAAAACTCTTTGCTCCCCAAAGCTACTGACTTCAAAGCTCAGTTTTGCAAAGAGGAGTAATTTGATGTGAAATATTCAAGCAGCTTTATTAAAAGACATAATTTCTGATGGAGGTAAGCACATTCATATTGCGCATTCAAAGTATTGCAAATACTTCAGTACCATTTTCACATTTCTTGATCTGTTTTTACAGTCTCTTCAGATTAACAGTAAGAATCACAAGTTTGATCTAGCTGAAATAGGGACATTTTACCCTTTTTTTTCTCCTAAGACCATTCTGATGGAGCATTTCTTGTGCTTCTCTGTCTTCTTACGTGTTATTTGATGTGAACATAGGAGGATTTTCACTAAATCTCTCTAGGCAGGAAAATATCCCCATGGGATTGAAAATTGGCTGTTATCATTAGTGACAGATCTCCTATGAGTTTGTGTATTTCCTTACACGAAGCATACCACACTTTATTGCCAGAAGATTCTATCTTTGATTAGAAAACTACTAATGTTGTACTCATAGACACCAGGGAAGGAATTTCCTTACAAGTCTTTGAAGGCATTTATCATTATTGTCTGACTTTGCAGGGTTAGATCCTTTGGAAAATGTTGGGGTTTTTTGTTTTTTTTTTTAAAGTAACATTCTACATCCAAGCAGTGTTATATACTTAAAACAATAAAAGGATGCCCTTCTATTACTTCTTTTCATTAATCCCTCACTGAAGCTAGAGTATACACATATAATTGACTGATGAGAGCCCACGAGGTGTGATTGTTGGCATTGTAAAAGAGCCGCATTCAAAATGATCTGGCAAGACAAAAAGTGGATTTTTGTAATTCGTTAGAGTAACACAAACTGTTTCACTTGGAAAATGGAATTTATAAACCAAGAAGTGTCTTGTGGACACCAGTTCAGCTACAGAGGTTCTGGGGGGTGCTTAGTGTGGTTCTAAACTAAATCAGGTAAGCCTGGGGCAGGAAGTAAGTGGTAGGGTTTTATGTTTTTATGTTGGGCTTTTTCCGTAGGAAAAGAGAGAAATGTGATCCTGGGCCATATTAATAGGATAGATCAATCTGCAGAACATGGGAGGTAATTATTCATCTTTACTTGGCACTGTGAGTACCCTGTCGAGTTCAGAAAGATGTGGGCAAATTGGAAAGAGTCCAAAGTAGATCGGTAACTATGCTCAAAGAGTTAGAAAGCATGACCTATGAGGAAGCTGTGGAGGAATTTACTGTATTCAGTCTTTCTCTTTTGGAAAAAAAAACCCACAAAAGCAAGTACTGTGATGGGAGGGAGGACTTAACCTCTTGACAGCAGGAAACTATTATAAAGAAGGCAGTAAAATTGTTGGTTCTTGTTTGTAGGCTTAAAACAGCAAGAAATCAACTTTGCAGTGAAGAAAATTTAAGCTTACATATTCAGTATTTCTGAGGACAAAGGAAGATTTTGCTAAGTTAGGAGTCCTGGAAACTCCTTCACTGAAGGATTTTAGAAGAGCTTAAGAAAATTTCTGACAGGAATTGCCTATGCTCGTTTAATCCTCTGGGCTAGAAGCTGGTTTCAGTGGTTCTTGAGTGAAGTTTTACTCGGGCCACAAGTCCTGATTTATGGTGACTGAGGTTTTGACAGAGTCCCATTGCAAGAGGTCATCAGTGTGGTTGGTAGATACGAGGTGGTTTCAGCTCCAACCAGTGGAGTAATAACCTCTCAAGGCTCAAGCAGCCCCACACATCTCCGCTCAATGCTAGCAACCGCCTAAATAATCTTATGGAAAAGGGAGAAAACCAGCCAGGAGCCTGGTCTACAGGACCTGACTGAATGCGTAGTTGCCACAGTAGCTGAAAAGGCCCATTACAAACATGTCTTGAATTGTGCCCTAAACAGCCTTGGTTCCTCTTATTTTTGAGAGAAAGAGTGCCTGCAACATGAATACTTGAAAATGCAGAGCCACTTTACCTCTGTGTCTGAAAAGAAATAGCATAATAGAAGAGAAATGCATTCCTTTCTGGAATAACAGCACAGAATTGAGACTCCATAAGGCCCAGGCTGATTACACAGGAGGACAGCAGCCACAGAAGAGAGTGAATCTCTCCCATTCTTGTGGGGTCAATGCAGGAAGCTACAGTCGGTGCTAGAGAGGATTCTGCAATCGTCTTGAAAGGGTTACTCCACTTGTTGGTGACTCTAACAAGGTCTGGTTACAGAAAATAAGACTCCTATAGCTCCCAGTGCCTTTATCAGGCCTTTCATCTGGTCTCATCTGGCAAAACAGATTTCAGATCACTTTTGCTATTGGGAGTGTAACTACCTTCCAAACTATGGGTAAGATGAGTTAAGTGTCTGGATGATTCAATGAACAAGTGCTTCATTCCTTTCCAAGTTCATATCTAATATGGAGAATCTGGAATGACTTTGACGTCACCCTAATTCCCTGCAGATGCTTGCTCACCTTGCATTTGTAGAATACTTCGTTATGAGTCATCTGTATTGAAGAGGCCCTACACGCTGAAATTTCAGCTCAAGACTGAAGTATTGAGGCCAGAACAGGCACACACACACAAAAACTTCTGGGAAGTTTCTTCTTATTACTGTATTTATGCAGTGAGATGTAAGAAACGCCAACAATTCCTGGCATGGGTAATGTAAGGAAATTAGCTATTTGATTTAGCACTGCTGTCTATCCTCTCAAACAATTGCTGCATCTAGACTTGCTCTGAGCACGGTGTCACAACAGCTGTATTGGCTTCCTATTCAGACTGTCGAGTACCAAAATGGCAGGAGATTTTCTCAAAGACTAATGGCTTGTAGAGAGTCATTGGATATGTATAAACTATAGCTTCAGCTCTGAGCAATAAATATGGGAACGTTATGTACTGCCCCTCAGGTATATACAAATACGTGTGGACCATGAAATGATAAATTCTTTCCCTACAATTAATTATGGCCAATGTAGAGATTTATGCTTCATCCAGATCTGTTCTCCAGATTTTCCTTAAGGGAAAGGGAACAGGATCAATGTATTTAGAAGAGGCATAGCATATAACAGCAAAGTTTGCAACATGCAAGATACATTCTTACAAGGCACCAGTCACTTGTCTTTTAACACTTGCTTGTAGTCCAGATGGGTATTTGTTGTTAAAATGTTTTCTCAAAATCTCTTGCAATAAAGTAAAAATCAATGTTATTTTGATGACTAGCTTACTTGGAGGAAGTTGGCTTAATTATGTCAGTTACCATTACAAAGACTGCAGCAGTTCCGAATATGATTCATAAAAACTGAAACTTCTTATACCTGAAGATACACCTTAAAAAATGTGGTGGAATGGAAATTCTGTTTTCTGTCCAGAATTCTGTTCTGGTTTAGTTTTCATTTTATATTTCCTTTCTCAGCAATTTCTTCTCTCCCTCTGGGCATTATAGTAGCTTTGCATTCAGCAATACCACCTTCAGAAGACCCTATTTAACCTATTCTTCTTATTATTATCAGAGAATCCTCTTGCTTGATGATTATTCTGAATTATTCCTTGCTTTATGGTACATTACAAAAAGAGGGAATACCTGGAAGCATACTATGCTATATGGAGATGCATACGGTTCATCTGCTCAAGTTCGCATGCTGAGAAAGATGAGGAAATCATCAGCTAAGTTGAACATAGACACGCACACAAGGCACAGGAGCTCGCTATTTCTGGTACTGTTAGGGCCCTCAGACTTCTCTCTTCTATACCCCTGCTTCTCATTTTTCTGTAACTCAACTTTTCCATTCAAAGCACTAATAATTTTTAATTATAAATTATTTTGGTAATGTCAAAAGGAAATATGAGAAGTTCAAACCAGTTTTGACTACCCTGAAGTATTGTGCTTAGAAGAGTGAGAGTACTGCAGGTTGTGAAGTGAAAAATTATTCCATTTTCTTCTGGAACAATATTTGTTCTCTGCACTTCATTCCTGTCTGTTTTCACACTCAAATGAAATGAAGTGAGAAACCTTAAACCCAGATATTAAGAAGTTTTCTTACAATTAATCACTCTGAATAAGAAGCATCTGGTTCTGAGTGTACTAAATTTATGGGAGAAATCATAAATGAGATGACATCTTACAGCAGGGCTTTATCTTAATATAAATAACTCTTGTATTTCTTTTGGAACTCTGCTGTCCCCAGTCAGATATGAGAACAAACAAGACATTAGTTTTATTTCCCAGTATAAAAGTCCCTTAAAGCAGTCTACTGGGAAAAGTGAGTCTGGAAACCACTGGCATTGTCTCAGCCTAAGCTATTGGGGTTGTAATGAATTAAAAAAGGACAAAAATCTAATTTTAGTAGTGTTTTAAGTAGACTTGGGAGAACTCAAAAAGAGGATTGAGATTGCTCGCTCTTAATAAAACTTTTAGCTGTGGTTTGATTTTTTTTCCTAAGAAGCAGCTTAGATGATATGAATATTGATTAGGGCATTGGTACACATCTCCCTGCAGGTAAGGAGATGATCAGAGGGCATTACCTTTGTGTTACCCCTTTCTGTCTCACAGTGCAGCCTGAGAGAGACGAGTTGCAAGGGCAGTTCCAGCAGGGAGCTTGGCAACCAGCATGATGACGACGATCCTACAGACAGTTTCCTTGCATGTTATGTGCTCCTCCACAGTAGATTGCACCCAACAAGTAAATGAGACCATCTACTCCATTCCCTCATAAAGGATGATATGCTGGATTTGACATGCAGCTGGAAAAAGCATTTGTTCTAGAGGCTGTCTGCAATGCAGAAACCCAAGAAAAGGCAAGGCAAAAGAAATTTCTTTCCATTTACCCTCTATGTAATGGCAACCATTGTAAACCAGCTGTAGAAAAATGTCCCCTTACTTAAATTTTGTTTGCCAGATCAAACATTTCTCTTACTTTCCACTTAACACATCTCTAGCTATACTTTGTTGAATCAGCAGTGTTCCTTTGTTTAAAAGAAATTAGTCTGTCCCGTAACAAAACATTCCTCACTGTTTTTCCTTCTTCTGTTTAGCTGAAATGTGCAGGCTTGTTCTGCAAGCACAGACTCAGGGATTTCCAAAAGTTAAAGGTCAGCCTGAAATCTCACAGCATACTTACTGTACAAAAGCCAAGCAGAGAAATGTTCAAAGAGTCTTTGGAGAGCATTATCCTAAAATATAAACTTAGAGTCACGGCAATCCCATGTGCCTCATGGTCTGTATCTTTTCTTTTTTTTTTTACAAAGGATGTTATTAATATGAATTTCCTCATATCCTGAACTCTCAAAATAAAACATATTTAAGAGATCATTTTTACAATTATTCCTTTTTCCACAGACTGTGGCTATCACCTTTTAGGTGAACCTTTATTTACGGTTTTAAACAGCTTGGACTGTTGGTTTTGTTTAATGGCGAAGTGAGTTATTTTTTCTTGAGACTGTATCTTGCCCTCAAATGCCTTCTTTTGTGATGTGTTCTTAAGATAAATAGATATAACTATTGAACATTTAGTGTTCTATAATTACAGTGGATGGTCTTAGCAGTGCTGCCCATCCCATGTAATTCTCTTATCAGGGAAAACACTGGTATCTCCCTGGTCTCAAATAGCTGATTTACCCTGATGATAAAGATATTTATTGATATTTTTGCCTGCTTATTGCAGCTTAAAGCTATCAGGGAGAGTTCCTTTATGAAGTACAGAAAAATATAAGTGCACGGACACCCACACACATTTTCAGATGACTAATGCTGTTGCTGAAAAGAAAATGCTTCCAACAAATATGCTTGTAGTTGGACCTGACTCAGTGCTGATTCTTCCAAAGCTGGCTAGAAAAATATATACTAATTCCAATCAAAATTGCTCATATTCTGCTGTGAGAGAGTGGGGCTTACTGTTTAGTATCCTTAACATTCTCCACAAAAAGATGAAAGTAATTGTGAAAACTGGTAAAAGAAATGTGTTCTTTCAGTAAGAAAATTGTACTGAATGCATCTCAGTAGTTTGTGGACCAGGTTTAAGGAAATGGGAAATTGAACAGGGAAAGGAGATCCTCAGGAAACTGTTGCCTAAATATGTCACAAACAAATGGGATCCAGTTAGTTTGGAAGCCTGGTTCCTTGTGATGTACTGAAGCTAAATAGCAGGGGAATCCATAAATCATGTTAAAGAGTGAGGCAAGTTGGAAAAGTTTAAAGTCATTCTGTACAAAAGTCCTCATTAGCTCACTAGCTGTTTGGGGGGATTTTTTTCTTAATATTTTTTTCTCTCTAGATAAATCAGATATGAATAGACATACAATATGGGGGAGATCTTGCAATGGCTACAGTTGGAACAGAATCCACCCCTTATACAGCAGTTTCACATTCCATTTTAGAGACTATAAACTCTTCTTTCTAAGCTTTTGTGTTAGCTTTCATCCTGACAATTTTCTATGCTAAAACAACTGCAGTTAGCGTTACTTGCTGCATGCATTTTCCTCTGTAACTCTGCCCTTCTAGTGCTCCGCATTGGAAACATCCATGGTGCAAGATCCTCGGGAAGGATTGTCTGGATCTATATCCTCAGCAGTGCTTGACAGGTTGTGTGTGCAAGGAACTTCTGAGCTGCTCAAGCCGAGCCCTTGAGTTTCCATCATCACTGCCCTAAAAGATAAACTGATGATTGGCAACCAGACCATGCCAGCCCAGCTCTGGGCTGTAGCGCTTGTATAAATCCACAGGCAACTAAGGCTCAGCCAGACACCAGGCTGCCAGACCAGGCTTCATTCCAGCTCTCTTTGATGTAAAGGCACTGCCTGGACTCTGTAGAAAGTGATACTTGTATAAGATTAAGGCAATAATTTTTAGTGCTTTACATCTATATTACACTTTTAAAGTTTAACAAGACTCAGGCTTTTTATCTATTTTTTTTTTTCTCTGTGCAATACCATATTCACTCGTACCATTTTATCATTGTATGTTTTTACCTACACACTATGCTCTTCTGCTGCTAAAAATTCCTTCACTCAGCTCTATTCTGCTCTTTTCCTGTGTTTATCGTTTATGTAGATACATCCATTCCCAAGATATCTTGTTATCTCTTTGCATATACATGATATCTTCTTTTTTTAATTATTCAACCTATGTCTCCTAGAAACAAAAAAAAGAAAACAATCATGTCTACGTGTGTTCTAGAAGATGGGAGAAGATGAGTGCCAGGTCTCTGAGCACAGAATCTCCAGGCAGTTGGTTTATTCAGTTTGGACTATGTCTAAACAAAAAATTTTGCTGCCATAATTATTTTTCCACATCTACATTTCTAAATCCTATTGATGGATACCTAAACCCATGGCAGCGGAAACACGGTATCTGCACCTGTCTGGCTCCATGTTTTAGCTGCAGAAACCTACCTTTCCCATTGTTGTTGTCACTGGGACTCAGCATTTCCCCAATGGTCTGTGTGAAGCTGCTGTGTAATTTCTATTCTGTCCTGCTCTTCAGTACAGACAGAGGTTTGACACTTGGTATTGCTTTAGCAGATTAAAGATAGAACTCAAGTTATGATTCTCTTGCAAAATGAAAAAAAAGATCCGTGTGTTTTAGATGCTGAGAGGATTTTCTCTTTGGACCAGTACAGCAAACAGCACCACCATCCATTTGTGGAGTCTCATATGGGCATATGAAAACCTCCAGTTGTGTGGCAATAGAAACCTTATAGAGAATTTTTTACTTCTGCTGGCTCTATTTTATGTTTCGTTGCAGGACTGTGACTGTGCAACAGTTCTGTGTGCTGTGGTTCAGCCAGCTGTATCAGCATTAATCTGAGCCTAAGCAGATAGCTCTTGTGTAAATTAATGCTTGTATATTTACACAAATTATGTGCTTGAGCACTCTGCTGGGTGATGCCTATTGTTAGTACATGTCATGTGCCACTTCTGGCTGAGAGAGTAGATAGGAATCAGTGTTTATGAGTTATAGATTCGGTCCCAAAGGATCTGAAAAACACATCTTCCAAGATTTTTTGAGAAACCTTGTTCCTCATTACATTAGCACAGCATAATGCTCCAAGTTTTGTTAGTTGCTTATTTATGTCTCCAGATTACAAGCACAAATATTGTTGTCTGTACATTTTATAATTGCTCTATGTATAGCTTGTGCAAAGATGCTTGTTCTATAAGCATAACTGACCCTAATGTTTAAGAAATCAAATATTGTGATAAATTAGCTTTATTTTTTACAGATGTTGAAAAGAGGAAGGCAGCAATGACACTTGTCCTTCATTTAATTATAAACTCTTAAGTATGTGGTTTTTATAGCTTCACGTTTCAAAGTCACAAGCATGGCTGTGAAAACTTAAATTTTGTATTCTCTGGGTATCTCCATGTAAAAAGGCTAAACGCTTGGTAATTGAATTTAAATGAACTAATACAAATCTCCTTGCAAAATTCTATTAAAATTGCTCTGTTTCACTTGGTTCCTCATGGAAACTGAAGAAACAACAAAGCAATTTCATGCTTATTTGAAACTTAGCTAAGCTCCTCTGAGCTTACTTATTTGAAGATGTTTGCACTACTCTATGAAATGCAGTACTGAAGTCTATTATGGATATTTGGCATTCCTTCAGGTGGTCCCCACAGGAACATTTGCTTCCTACAGAAAGTGAAACCACAATTTAAAAAACAGTATTAAATTACTTTTCTGTTTTTAAAGTGATTTTAATTTTTTTTTAAATCTGGAATTTAATGTTAGGCAAGATTAGAAGCTCTGATGGAAAATTAGTAAGACTGAATTGCTTTCTGGGGCTCATAATGGGTTCCTGTCTCATAATTCAATGAACAGAAGTATTTCTGCAGCCAGAATTTGAACTATTAGAGGATCAACTGATTTTACACAAAGTATTGTAACTGTAGTGGCTGCTTTATGCTTAGGATTAATTATATGAGGAATTTGCCTTTAGCCTTGGGGATAATTAGTACTTCACAACCTTGAGAAAACATCGACACACCTACAGACAGAAGGCAAATTAGAAAGTCTCTGTCTTGGTTGGTGTTTTATCAATTAAATCTTCTGTCTGCATTTCCTTCTTTAAAGAAAAGTTATACAACTTTTGCGAGGAGATGCCTAAGATATTTCTGTGTCCGTGCTTAATATATTCAGAGCACAAGGTATTACTGTATGTGCTGTGATTTAGTCTACACTGGTTTAGAAGTGGCTTATTATTGCAACAGATACACTGTGAAAGTCAGAAAAGCACAAAACACTATACGGTGCTCTCAAAAATAAAAAAAAAAAAAAGCAATCAGCATTAGTTTGCTAACCAGAAGCCAGAAACAACAACTAAATTTTAGAAATTAGATATTATCATATTGGAGGATCACTCACACAGTATTTCATATCTTTTATACTCATTCTGGATTATTCTTGAACATGTTGAACAGTGATGATGGAGTTGGGGATCTGTTGATGCTTTAGAAATGCTTGATTTATTTATCTGTTAAAGTGCTAGGTGGCACCCTTTTTTCCCCCCAGGAAGAGGAAAGATGGATAAAAAGATGTTTATGTGGATATGAGCAGCAAAGCTGTCATTATTAATCAATTTCCAGAAGTGTCTGATTGGACTGAGGCATCTCCAGTGCAATTTCAAAAACTTTAATTGATATAAGGCCTGGAGGATCAGAGCAGCTGCTTTAGAAGGAAAGAAAAAGGTGTGGGTATTTAAATGGAAATCACAAAACTATGATCATTAAAGATCTTACCAGCTTTTCATAAACCCTCCGTGAAAGCCCTGAGAGAGAAAGACAGGGGCCAAACCAACAGGACTTCTTTGGACCTCTAAGCAAAAAGAAAACAGCAGTAGTGAAGGTAGTGATTGCTCACAGGGAAAGAGAATTCACAAAGGGTGGTCTTTGCTGGGTTTAGGTGCCCTGTGTCACTGTGATAATGTGAATATGGCCATAGTTTGGCTTATGTTGAAAAGCTCTGTATCATATTTGTTGATATTGTCTTAAAATGGGTAATAAAACCACAGCAGCTCCTCACATTAAATTCTTTAAGAGTTTTGCAGTTACTGGTGGTGGCGGTTGTGTGTTCCCTCCTTTTTTTCCCTTTTTTGAAATTTTCAATTCCCGAAAGAGCTTCGTGGTTTTTCTCTTGCATTCTATGTTCCTTTTTTTCCTTCTCCTCTCCATTCTAGCCAGCTACTTTTGAGAGGGACAGGAGTAGCCACTGACTTGAAGTACATGATTTCATCTTCTTATAACCCTAGGGAAGATAATAGACAGTTTACTTCTGTAGAAGGAAAGAACAGGAAATCTTGTCTTATAGGAAAAGATGTTTTTGTCCGTGTATTTAAAATGGAAATTACTCTGCTCCTCATTCAGGAGGAATGCTTGTGATTGTAATAATTGTTTGGAGCTGGAACTGTGAGAGACAGACAAGGTTTAAGAAAATGTGACCAACATAAAGATGAGTTAGGGTAGTCTTAATACAGGCTTTTTGTGTGTTTGAGGAAAGCAGGCGATACACTAGTGCAGGGTTACAAAGATGAACTTGTTTCATGTGGTTTTAATCAAAGCCGGGATGCCTGGAATTAAGGGTCATCACCCTGCGAGGCACCTTGACAAGAACTGCTGTTTCAAATAAGGCCATTGCTGACATGAATGTGGACTGAAAGTTATTCTTTGTTAGAAACCAGGCATAACAACCAAACCAAACAAAACCAGAAAGAAAACCCACATATCAACAGGATATCTCAATTTGTGTTTTACAGTAATTTATAGTACAGAAAAGAAGGAATATTGTTTCATTGTCCAAGAAAAGGAGAAATTTAACTTGTTCAAGCACATCTAATATATGATACAGTAATGATTCTGAGCAGTTCTGAGGCCAAGCCATGCTTGAAAAAATTGGCCAGATTTGTTCTCTATTATATCCACTTCACCCTGCTCCCACAACTGGCTGCAGCATCCTCCTTGCCTCTGCTGGCTGCAGCCACAGCCCTGAGCTTGGGCTCATAAATCCGGTTCCATCTGAATGAACACATCCAAGCGGCTTCTGCGCCCCTCCTTGGTGCTCCCCAGTACTCCCAGTTGCCAGACTGGGATACAGGGGCAGATGAACCTACCTTACACTCAGCCTGACAGACTTCACACTGTGCCTGGCTCTTTAATATGCCAGAGCCCCTTTGCAGGGCCACAGCTCATCAGGTACCACACACTTCCTCTGGCAAGAGCTCATTTTAGGTGTCTCAGAGGTCATGATGCATTGCTCTCTATGCACTCAAATGGGCACTAGGTAAAGATTAATCAAAGCTCCATCTTCAGCTGAGGGTAAAAAAGCATATGTGAGTTCAGTGTGCCAGGAGTCTGCAGGATTTGGATCAGAAGTTAAAGCTACAGTTGTTTCTGTCAATGATGCCGGGTGGTAGCAGCATTAATTTTTTGAAAAAAGAGATGAAGGTAACATTAGAAACCCACAGCTCCATGGCTTTGGTCTAGATTTAGCATTTGATTTAATCTCGACACTAAAAAGAGTTGGACACAGCTTAATACAGTGCAGTTTTACCAGGTCATGGGTACCTGTTCCCGTGTTGCCTAGCTATCTTGAGTACAAATAAACAAACCATTCAAGGTAGGCATAGCTCTGGATGGGGAGAAGGACTTAAATGTTGTTCTGGAAGACTTAAATAAGCAGATGAAAATAGGTTCTGACACATTTATCCTGGGCTTTTCTGGCACAGAACTAGCCTTGTTTTTTGGCCAAAAATCGTATCAAATTCATGTTAGGATTGAAAAAATTAACTCATCCAAGGAGAAAAAGCTCAAAGACAAGACTGCAATAACATATGACAGCCCTCTGTGTGATGTTGCACCAATGTCTACTGTGTCCAGGTACCTAGGAAAGAGGATTGTCAGATGGCTCTACGGGACCGGAGCCATCTCCCCCACAGTGGCCACGGGAGATCTAACACCACAGCTACCAGTAGGGCTTCATAAAGAAATTCCAATGTGCTTTACCCCTTGCATCCTTCAGAGATTCAAAAGCAAGTTTGAACAGAGAACTGGAAGCCTGAAGTTTCCAGGTACCTCTCTCCGCACAAAAGATTTAATGATGAAGGACTATCAGAAAAAGGACGAGGCAAAGCAATTATCCAGATGTGGCCAAAAGATAATTGCACATCTAGGCTCATTTGAATCTGAATCTCTAGTAATCTTAAATTGAAAATTTAGATGTATGTAATGCAAGGGACGGAGAAAGAAGAAGGAAAATAGCAAACACCTTCCCAGTGTTTCCACTTACTGCTTTCCACTTATTAAGTAAGGGAGCTATCATGCCCACTGTTGAGGAATGGGATAGTGTGGGCCTGACTTGTACTGAGTAGCATCACGTTCTTGATACAAGCCCATAAAACACTGCAGAGCACATCTGGACTCTCTTGCCTTCTGGATTTAGCTGTGCAGGAGGAACTGTTATTTTTTTCCCCCCAGAACACTGAATACAATTAAGTGTTTCCAAGCTTCATGCTTAGAACATTTATGTTGTATGAGAGTTTGATACGCTATCTTGAAATTAATGTACCTTACTATTTTGTGTACAAATATAGCAAATCAGCAATACTAGCAAATTCTGCCTGAAAGGTGCTATCAACAGACTTCTTCCTTTAGGAGCCTAATAGATCCTTTGCAATCCTCCTTATGGACAAGCAGTGAAGCAGCACCTGTGTCTGTGTTCTCCTACTGCACTTGGAGGTTAGCTTATTGTCCTTTTGGATCAGCTTGCAGTTATAGAACCCAAACAAAGAAATCTAGACAAAAAAACTTCCTAAATAGGACATAGATGGTTATATGGCCTAATGCTCTAAAATTCAGCATGCAGTAGATTGCCAGAACGTGGATATATTTTTGTATTTCCTCCTGCTTGCCAAGCCCAGTTAAATACTGAAGCATAATGTAATTGGATGTTGCTATTTGCAAGCATCTATAGGTGATTTTTCCTGGGAATTGGTAAATTCTGTATTTCATATCAACCCTTTCAAAGATGTGTTTGGCTGATGGTTGGTTGAATGCATAATATGTAAGCTATTCAATTTTTCATTTGTATACTGTTCTGTTTTGTGATACTTTATCTATTCGGCCATAAAAGTTCTTACATGACTGTCCCTGATGCTGTTTTCATTTGGGGTTTATTTTTGGTGTGAGGAGCAGAAGTATTATTAGGATTTTTCTAGAAGAGCCTTAACTTTATTGAAAGACAAAAAACCCCAAATAAATTTGGCATATCTTCAAAGCTCTCTCAGCTGTACAGATGTGTTCTTGTTCTACAGTCCAAACAGTTTTCTTAGACCCCCCACCCGCTGGCTGAAGTAAATTTGCTCAGCTGCATAAATGAAAAAGAATGTCATACTGAGTACGTTTGAAGGCTTGTGAACCAAGTTTAATCTACTGTCATCAACATTTACATCTTCTTGTGCACAGTGTTTGTAGTGAAGCAGTTAATGCATTTAAGTTACTGTTCTTCCCTGTTTGATAACCCTCACAATCCCAGACTGAACTGTTGTATTCATCATGTACCAGGGCTTCCCGGTACCTTCACCTGGAGTCGTTTCTTTCAAACATGCCTGTTGAGTTCCTTTCCTTAAAACACCTGACAGATGAAGGAATGGGAAATGTCAGGAAAGATGTGTAAATGCCATTAAACAGGGGGAAGCACAGTGGAGCTGTTTCCCCTGGTAGAAATGACCAAAAAGATGACCCTAACACCCCAGCTGATGTTAGAGTTGATGTAGTTGATCTATGTGGAAGGATATAGAGGGAAAGGACCAGAAAACCAAGGGGAGAGTAGAAGAAAATAGGGTCCAGTTTAGGAGTTAGGTTAGACTAAGCAATGCAAGGTGTTTGAAGACACCTTTTTAAACGAAGGTAATTTAGAAGTAGATAATTCAAGGGGGGAAATTGTGTGCTCATGTCTCTGTGCAAAAGGAAATCAGAGGAGCACACTATGGGTGTTAGAACCTGCGGACGGATGAGGGACAGCAAGACATTAGATGAGGCTCTGACTGCAAAATGTGTTCAGAACTGATCCACTTAACAACTCAGATGTGATAAAAGGCAGGTTTGCAGATAAGAGCAGTAGTTGGAAACCCAAGTCATAACTATTTCCAGAAAAAACTGTATCTGACTCAAATTTAGGCACTGGCCTGTAAAGTGGGACTATTCTGTGTGGATTCATAACTCGTCCCAGCCCCTCATCAGCTCTTTGTAACTACTGCAATAATTACTGGAACCAGCTCTTCCAATGGAGCCATTCAGCACTGTTGCATTGCCATTAATCAGCTCTGATCACATCAGTGTGAAAACCAAACATGTTTCTAAAATGAGTTTGCTGGAGCAGTTTTGGGCCCAAGCTAAAAATTTGGTCTTGGCATTCAAATGCCTCAAAATATATAAGCACAAAATATTACAGACTTCTCACCCACATTGCAGGAGTTTAAAATGGGTCAAGATAGGAAGTGTGAATAATATTTTTTGAATTTTTGGTTTGTACTGCATCTTTAGCTCTTTTAGAGTACACTTTGGTTAATAGAACCTGCTGTCGCTCTTGTTCTGTGCATCAGGCTATTTTCTTTCAGAAGTAATTATTGCAGCTATACAACAGGCTTTGAAACTCGCTGTGCTTTTTCTTGCAGTTTTGATTTTAGATATTCTAAGGAGCATGCTAAAAATGTTGTTTTACAGCTGTGGCCATATCTTGCATGTGTACTGTCAAAAATGGACTAGATTGACATTTAGCAGTTTAGCTCCTGGCAAGAGTTGGCTATTTGTCAGCACCACTGGTCCATAACCAAAAAAGGTATTACTTGGAGAAAAAAAAAAAATCTTTCAAACAATTTAGGTTTCTGCTTCTGAGTGCAAAAAAGCAGGAAAAAGATATTTTATATTTTGAGCGTGGAGATTTTCCTCCAGCAAAAGTATCCATTAAGTTTTCTCCCATAGGGGTTGGTTTAAATTTAGGCTTTCAAAATACACCAAGTTGGAGTTCTGGTGGTGCTGTGTGTAAATTTGTGGTGCCACGAGCTGAGGCTGCCAACTAATGCATAGGAGAAGTCAGAAACCAAGAGAGTGGAGCACTAAGGGGAGGCAGGAAAGGGACTCGGGGAAAGGACTTAACTTTCAAATTGTATGCTTGACCTCTGTCAGTCATTTGCTTTGCAGTAGGAAAAATATAAACTAAACCACTGGCCTCTCGCAAGCTTTGAGAACCCTGCTTTGCAGAAACTTGTCATTTTGAACCTTTGAAGGAAATGGGAGCTCAACTGCAAATTCCAGAGCTGTTTGAGGTAACAGTTTTATGGATTATCACTAGACTTTCTTTGGGGTTATCATATACAAAATGTATGCTGCTTCCTGCCCTATTATTTTTGATAAGCTTGTTTCCTTTATTTCTGGTTGTTAACTTGTGTTTATCTTCATTATTCTTTTCCTCTTTTTGGCAGGAAATGATAATTCCAGAATACCACCTAAACGCCAAGGTACTTCTTTATTCAACACTAGTAAGTACTTCTGTTGTCTCTGCTGGACATTGTACTATTCCCCTGAATATATGACCTAGCAATCTCTTTCAGTGTGTGCTCTTCTCATAGCTATTGCCATGTATTACTATGTTTTTTTCACCGTGATTTTTCACTTAGACATAACTATCTGCAAAAGCTACTATCAAGGAAGTCTAAGCAGTAGGGAAATGCACTCCTATATTGCTCAAAGGACCCACTTGTCTCAATTGCAAGCAGTACTTTCTCACACCCAGTTCTTCCTAAATCTCTGGCTTTAGTATAAAGTGTAATGGCTGTTACAAATTAAAATTAGGTGTTTGCTTGCTGATGAATACCTTTACCAATGCCAAACAAATTAAATCTACAGTCCAGGAAATACTCAGGAAGCTTCCTTTTAAATCAAGAAAATCTCTCTCATTAAATCAATTAGGTAGCACTTAGAGGAAAATTGATCCAGGATATCTGAAGGCATTAGTAAAGTGTTGTGTTATTTCTACTCGATTAGGGTTATATCCTGGCCAGTGGTTTCATCAGGATATTTGAAAAATCTGGAGTCATTCTACCAGAGGAACCATTGCCCTCTCTGCAGGTGTTCAGCAGAAGTCCTCAGCAGAGGAAGAAAGGAAGGGTTTGCTCACAGTCCTGTTCTCTCATGCCATTACTTCTGGTTCCCTTTGATCCACAATCCAAGGCAGCAGCTGCTCCGTCTCTGTGGGGAAAAGAGCCTTGCTGCATCTCTGCCTGCTGTGGATCCTGAAAAATGACCAATGTCAGAGGGGCCAAGGTGGGTCTCTGCCACGTGTGCAACCCTAAACACAATCATGTCCTCAGCACATTTGCAACTGTGCAATGCAGTGGCTCATGTTAGAAAGCATTAATAGCTCAATATGGTATAAAGAAATCTGTAAAGGCTCCAATTTCTGTCGTTATAACCCTTTCTGATTTAGGGAAACTGTTTATTTTAATAGTTCACTTAGTTCTACTGATGCACTCTCATTGAATTCAGCTGAATTGTTTCCCTGTCTGCTGCCAGCCTTCTCCCTCCTGCAGCTCCCTGGCAACCAGGTCCAGGGTAGGCCTTTAAAAGACTCTCTTTTGCAGTCTGTTGAAATGTCACTCCCGTCACTATCAGGCAGAGCACTCTCCAGACTATTGTCAAGGAGGAGCCTCCTATTGCAGCTGGCCTCCAATTCCCAGCAGCAGGACCCTTGATCACCCCTCCCAAACAGCAACCTTGTAGGTCCCTGCAATGAGCAGCACTTTGGGACAGTAGCATCTGCAACAACGGTTTCACCCACACTTTTTTTTTTTTTTTTTTTAATGCGAGGTCTACAAAATATATTTTTTTTA
This sequence comes from Corvus hawaiiensis, assembly GCF_020740725.1. Classification (NCBI taxonomy): domain Eukaryota; kingdom Metazoa; phylum Chordata; class Aves; order Passeriformes; family Corvidae; genus Corvus; species Corvus hawaiiensis. The sequence continues at coordinate 71,972,321 of NC_063217.1, forward strand.
AAATCCATTAAAATACCCAAATTCTATATTTTGTCTATCCATGGTCTACTGCAGTGGTAAATTATGGCTGTGCCTGTAGATCTCTCATCATCAAAGGTACCTCATAAAGCATCAGCAGTGCATGTCTGAGCTCTACTGTAAAGCCTGGGCTAGACTGTAAAGCATAGCGTCATCATTCCTTCCAGAAAACTGAGTGCTTGTGACACATCCATGAACCTTGTTTGGCCAGGACATTCCCAAATGGTCCAACACAAGCAAGTTGGAAGTGGGGTGGAGAGGTCCTGGAAGCATTTTTCTTTTAAAACTTAGCTTTGAAGACTACAGGACATTCTAGATATATTCAGAAGAAGATTCAAATGGAGTTAGCCTCATGGAAATTTGAAATGTTCAGCATTTTCCCGTAAAATTCCTAGGAATGGGAGTTCAGATACATCAACAGTATTGCCAAAATACAGTTGTGTTTTTGCTTTCCAAATGTGAAACTCCTATTGAAATCACTTGGTCACTTTCTATTAACTTCAACCTCAGTTGGAGCAATCTTAGGAGAAACATTCAGGGAAAAGTTTCATAGTACTTCAAGCATGAGAAAATAATAAAAAAAAGTGCTACTAGCACTTTGGGAAACTTTATATAAATGGCCAACATTGGACATGAACTTTCAAACCCAAAACCATGTAATAGTCTGAAATCTAAGGGAATGTGCCTTGACTACGAGGGACAAATGCGGCAAATTTCTTTACAGTATACGTACACTAAGGAGAAAGAAAATAAAAATCTTATAAAATTCTCTTGCTAGATTAGCAATATGCAAATAGCTAGTGCTGAACTTGAAAAAAATTTGCGTTTTTCCATGATTTGCATGGAACACTTGCTAAACAGTCAGCATCCCTCCCCCAGCTACCACATCAGCTAGCCTGCACTTTTTCAGTGCATATTCCTAAAATGAACAAATCACAAACCCTGTTAAAACTTTGCTTTATGAGACATAACCCCAGTTTTTCCCCCTGAAGGACAGGATACTTGAGTGCTGCAGCACAAAGAGAAGCAGAACTTTAAGTGGCATGCTGAAGACACAGTTTCATTTATAAAACTGTAAAAACTAAGATGAGGGCTGTGAGGAAAGGATGCTGAATCATAAATAGTAACAGAAGTTCTTCTGTCCTAACTTTACTATTGTATCCTTTATGACATTGCAGGGAAAACAATGCAGGGAGTAATACAATAATGTTTACTTGTAGCATTGGCAGTCTCTACTGTGCACAGTATTAATGTTGTTTTATTGAAATAATTTTGTAATTTTTAACAGTTTGACTGACAGTGTTGGGGTTTGGGGGAATTTCCCAGAAGTACGTGGGCTGCAGTAGTAAAGTCCCATTATCTGTGCACAGCTCAGGAAGGCATCGTTCCCAAGCTCGATGTCGGGCTTTGGCAGTGAGTGATCTGTCCTGGTGCATGCAGGAGCTCAATGTCAGGCTAGGCCAGATCAGAATAAAGTAAATTAGAATTTCCTTAAGAAAGGGGATTTCTGTCTTATCTATAGAACTGAAACTAGGGGAAAATGTTTTAGTATTTCCTGACCTTTTCCCCCTTCCCTTCAAAACACTACAGTATTAGGTTGACTTACAGCATTCTGAAAAACTTAATATTTTGCTCTTTAAAACTATCCTTATCATGCCCGAAACAGAAGATAACTTGGTTTGGTTTTATTAAAATCCCTTCTGAACTTTTTACACTGTAGCTATTCTTCCCAAATGAGTCATACAATAACCATTCCCAGTTTGTAGTCAGTTCTCTAAAGAAGCAGAAGAAAAAAGAAACAACTTCCTTTTAAGGGAATGAGACCTGTTTGTAAAGATAAACCTCTTTCTATTTCTATTTGAAGACATTCTCCATAACCCAAGAATTGATAGCTATAAAAACACTATCTACTTTATTTGGACTACAAAAACAGTCCTAGCTATAGAACATTGTTTAATGTTAGCCTAAAGCATCTGTATATACACTCACATGTAGGGGCATTGTTGAAACGACACATGCAACATGTCAAACGAGCAGCAAGTTTACCAGAAATCTGTAAGAAACAGCTTGAAAACTGTTTGATTTCCTTTTATTTAATAGTTTTAAATAAATTAGTTTAAACAAATGAGTTTTTAATATTTATGTGAAGTGAAAACAGTTCAGGAGTATGTAATTGTATAAGTAAGCTAACAGCAATTTCTATTAAAGTGCTCTGCAATTCCCAAAAGGAATGCTTGAATGCTAGAGAATTCACATGCTCTTAGGATATGGGAAAATATCTACGTGCCATAATTCGCTGTGACAATCTCTGTAACCTCTGTAACCTCTGAAAGCCGCTGTTTTTTTAAAAGCAGTTTTGTTGTACTACTCAATTTCTGTCTGTAGAAGCTGTAACAGGTATTTAAGTGTCCTCACTGGGCATTTTGTTCTCAGACTGTGGGCCTGCCAAGCTTATTCCATTAGCCCTGCAACCAGCAAATACCAGTTTATCTAGTACCACATGAAAAAAGATTGAAACATTAAAAAACTTGGGATTACTTGGGGTGTTTTCCCCCTTGGGGGTGGGATCACTTTGCAATCCAGGATATCCAGAAATGGATTTGAATTTTAATGAAAGCTGAAACTCTAGTAAGAACCAGATTCCAGTAGCTGGTACCGTAAGGAAAGTTGCATTTGTCATGAGACTCACAATAGGTTTTTTGAAGTTGGGCAGATAGTCACAGTTATTTTACAGGGATTCTTTAAGATATCTGGCTATAGGTACATTCTTTTCAAGATATTAATTTTTAAAGTGTAAAATGTGTGATTGCATGCAAATTAAAATATCACTGGATCTGTTACTTATATAGGAAGGTAAGAATAGAGTTATAAATTAATTAAAGGCTGAAGAGGAAAAAACCCTGATATTAATTCAGACACTTAAGCAGAGATGAATTGTTTAAGTTGTATTGCCATCCATTTAGCTCTGAACCCCTGACACTATAGTTTATTAGAGAGGTGGAGACAACAGAATCCTTTGTAACAGGTATTTATATTACCAGAGGAGCTACAGCAGACTTTTTCTGTGTTGTTAAATTAATCAAAAGCAGCAGGGGAGCGTCCTTGAATTACAATGGTTGCATTATTCAGAAACTGTAAAGATTGAATTTTTAAGGAAATCCAAAAGGCATGGAGCCTGGGAAGGAGCCAATTGGTTTTTATTTTAATGCTGCCGTTTTTGACAATTCTTAATATAAGAAGTTGGAGTATTGTTTCAAGCAGATCTTTGGCATACACTTTCTATGATTTTATTTAATTTTCTTCCTCTGAATTATTATTTTTATGTACTAACACAAACATAATATGGCATCTCTCACCCCAAGTAGATCCTGAAGTACTTTCATGATCTTTTCCCAAGATCTGTGCCAGCTTTAAGACATTTGCTAAGTCAAGGATGCAGTTCCATACACAGAAGGCTGCAGCCCACACATTCATGAAAAGCATCAATCCTATAGCAAGAGCAGCCCTGTGTATTCCTTCTGGGAGCTAAAGTAACATTTTCCTAACAAACCTTTCACAGAGGAAAGGGATGCAGGGTAACTGATGCCATTAGATCATAGGCATGAGTTGGAAGTTTAGTTTAAAATATTTTTTAGAAGTGAAATTCCTGCAGAGGGTCAGAACCCCCAAGTGCACATTTCTTGCCAGGATCACTGAGGGACGGACTCGGCAGGGAATGGCCACGTGCTGAATACACAGCGTTGACTTTCTGCAACATTGGTTCTGTCAAGGAGGAAGGGCCTTGGAAAATATCACCATTTGAAGTGGTATTATTTATGTTGAGGCACAGCTTTTATTTTTAGCATGGATGTAATTTTTATAAATCCATACTGCTAAATATGACAGATAAATATCACTGATGTTGCTGATTCCCTCAGATGAGTGGGGATGAAACCTAGGACAAAATTCCTACTTGCTTAATCAGTTTAAATTAAATCCTGGTTTCTTCCAAGACTATAAATAATAGAAATAAGGATTAAGAAAGATAACGGAAAAATACTATGAGACTAAGATAAAAAATATTTTCAAATCTTAGTCAGATGTTAGAAAATAATGTTTTAAAGAATTTCCTAAAAATAACAACAAAGGAAACAAGCACATGCAAATGAACAAGATAATCTCAACTGTATCAAGCATCTGGAAAATATAAGTGCACATGAAAGAGCTTCTCATTTTAAGGATTTAATTTAATCACTCATAATGCTCAAGAAAATTAACATGTGGCTATAAAATACCTGCTTGCCATCAGATTTCACCCCAACATGGTCATAGAAAGATTTCAGATAGCCCTAGTTGTTTTACTCTAGGATAGCAGCATTCCTTTTCTTTTTGTGTGGCTACTGTTGCTCCAACTTTGCTCCAAGATATCCTGCATATTTTTCAACTATTAAATGATGCATCCGACTTGGCTGCATTGTTGTGGAACCTCCAAGTAACCTTGGAAAGTATAAATCCTAAAATGTGCCAGATCCTCATAATTTTATTTTTAGAGTGAACACTGCATAGGAAGGCAAGAAACAACTGGATCTTGTACCAAGAGGCACCTTTTGTAAGTACTTCTGAAAGGAAGAATGTGGCAGCTAAAAACCCAAAATCCTCCATGTAGGATTTCCCTATGGAAAGTGCATCAACTCCCAACAAAGGTCAAATACCAGCTTTAAAACAGGAGACAAAAGCAGAAGAGGAAATGGACATCACTGCCTTCTCCTCTCATATGCACTGTGCTGCTTTCAGAGTTTATTTGTGAAAGTAAAAGCAGGCTGAAGAAACATCTGGCAATATGACAGCATGGCACTCATGGGTGATTTTTCAAAAGAGTGTCAGAAAGGTCCTGGTAATGTCAAAGTCAGCCCTGATCTGCAGCATTTTTCCAAATGCCAAGCACCAAACAAAGGGAGTAGAGGCCAGGCGGAGCTTGTGAAGGCACAGGTAAAAAGTGAGAAGACATATTTGTGATTTGGTTCCATAATTTTGTATTTGTTTCCTGAGCAAGTGCTTCCCTACAATTCAAATTACTATATACATTAATAATTGATGGGTTGTGTAGCTCCTTATCTCATAGCACTGATTTTAGCTGTTTAAGAAACCCTTATAGTCAAACACAGTTTTCAGCACACTGGTGATGTAAGGAGTCATTTAAAAAATGACTGAAGATCAGGAGTGACATTTTAAGCAACAGAATAGGAATGTAAACATGTACAGTGCTCTTTTTCACCTGAAAGAATATACACTGACTCAGATTGCCTCAGAAGACTTTGCTGACACCTCTTACTAATATAATTTTGAGGGAAAGTTCTTATTATATGAACTGCTAGTATCTCCTCAAGTTTCTCTGGGAAGCACACTTTTTAAGGATTATGTAGTCTTTAAAAAGGTGTCACAGGTCAGCACCTCCATAAATTAAATTCAGTGTTAGAATCAGTGTCAAGTTTCCTTTACTCTTTATTATTTTGCCCTGAAACTTACCTTTTTTTTATTAACTTTTACAATTAATTCAAAAAACACAGCGAAAGCAGTTTAATGTCACTGCGTCAGAGAGTATTGTACCTTCTTTTAGCATGGAAGAAACGAGTCAATACCAGCCAAGTGCAGCTGTGTCAGGATCTCTATTTGAGATACTGGTTTAGGGTGTGACTGTGTTAAAATGATGGACAAACTAGAGGTACACCAGTCCTGTGTGAGCCAAGTCAAATGGCCAAAAGGAAACCCAAGCACATGAAAATATCACCTGGCCTGAGAGCATCTTGCAAATGTAAAACTGAAGAAATCCACAAAAGTCCCAAGAAAACTTTTAAATGAAACTAAACCCACTTGGGCCTAAGTGTAATTTTTGCTTTAAGTGTCATACAGATATAACATGAGGTTATGTGAATCCCCATAGGTGAACACAACTTTCTGTATTACTACAGACCTCTAAAATCAGAGAGGACTTCCTAGCATATCATTTCTTCTCAAAATTGTCTGATGGAAAGCTATTGGAAGAAGCTTTTTAGTTGGATATCAGAAAAGAGAGGCACTGCATGGGGCTGAGGCAGTAGATAACTCCTACAGCTGTCAATCACTGTGTCTGCATCCGGCACATTTGATCCAGTCACTGAAATAAATCGTGTTCCTTGCTCTTGATGGAACACACTTGGATACAAACATGGAACAATGAGTATTTTCCAATCTTTAAAAAAGTATTTGGGTCTAGAGCAGAAAAAGGTTTTGGGGAAAGATTTGGTTTGCCCCTCATTTTTGGTGAGCTCGATTGCTATGCCGTTGCCTGTGGCAACACCCGAAACACCCGAGAAGAAAGCATTTTCCATAAGAGGAAGGCTTCCTTCCCAGCCTTTTCAGTTTCAGCTGATAATGCTAAAACATTATCCTGTTTCTGCCTGTCTATTTTTATCCCAGGGCCCAGCAGCTGATGAACCATGCCAGGGTTTAATTCTTCAGTGCTGGATGATGCAGGAATCCAGAGGCCTGAATTCAAGTCTGATTTTAACAGGTCAGTGCATCTTTAGTTTTTGCCTGAGTCAATTAGCAGCCAATATCAATTTGTGCTAATTCCCAATCTCTGCAACTTTTCCAGGCCTCTTATGCAAATCAGGCCTGGAAGCAAACAAGCAGTGAGTGACCCAGAAGGCTGGTGGGGCTGGGCACTATTGTTCTCAGGCCATGCATTTCAGTGCTCTGTTTGTTCATAGTGTAACTCTAAAAAAATGACAGGCCACAGCCGTAACTACCTCCTCAGGCTTAATTATTGTAGCCTTTGTACTGTTCTTGCCAGTGTAGAAAAAGAGGCATTCATGGGCCTCTCACTACATTTAGATTCATTGCATTGTTTCTTACTGTTCCTGTAAATATAGAGGAAGAAGACTGAATCTAGAATGATAAGAGGATTTAAAGTCAAACCCTTTCCATAGTCACAAATTGTGCCATGAAATACTTTGGTAACATTATCCTGGGGATCTGGAAAATGACTTAAGAATGTAGCACATTTAGGAGCTGCATCAGGGTCCTTCAAATGAAGATTCAATCATGAAAAATTTAGTTAGATCACACCTGTACTGATGTGTTAATTTAAAACTATTTGAGTGAAAATGGGCTTAAGCCGCAAAACTCAGGTAGATTTCCAACACCATAGGTGGTGAATGATGCAGTGTTGGATTCGGTGTGCTTCATGGGAGTCCATTCTTCATCAAATTAGTAAAATGAAGATCTAATGTTACAGACTGAAGTCATGACTAAAAGTGAGGGCAGAGAAAGGATAATGAGGAATTTATTAGAAACACTATTTTAATATAGTTCAAAATTTGATTTAAATTGGATACAAGCCCTGGGAGAGTTCTTACACCTCCAGGGCTCCCAGCCCTGTCTGCTCAGGCTGTCATATTGGGCTGGAAGAAAGCAAGGTTTGAGATAATATTTTTTATACTCTTTTTAATTATTATTTCACTGCATGTAATCAATAGTTGTGTGTAATATTACTATTTAATGTTCATAATATGGTGTCAAATAGGTGCAGAAATATTTTTGTTTTCTCTTTAAAGGATTACAACTGCCTCTTTCTTCTAAAGTACCACTGAAATATTTTTTAGTCAGGTTTTTTCTAAGATCAAAATTTGTCCTAACTATAGCGTTATGAAACCACAAGTCAAATCCTAGTACAAATTTATGGAGCCCTCCTTAAGGGGATTACATTCTATTTGTGTGCAGGGAATAGTAAGTAGAAGTGAAAGAACGATTTGGAATTACTAATTTGATGTTATGATTTTGATTAATTGATATTCTGTGATTCTTGACTTGGTTTATATACAAGTTTTCCTGAGGGCATTAATTCTACACTTTAAAATTATGTGGTCTGAGGGGAGCTGAGCTGAATGATACTTTCAGCTTCAGTAAGAAAACATTAAGCCTTTGAACTAAAATTTCTCCAAGGCAGAACTGTCTTTACGTTCACTCACCTGTGATTTTGGGGACTGTGAAGAGCACCATCTAGTGATAATCAATAATGTCAGTATTGTGAAAAGGTGATTATTTAGACTGGACATAAAGGCACACCACTAACTCATTTGCCAAAGGGACTGGGAGGCTCCACAGGAAAGAGTGTCCTAGTTGTGATTTTCAAATGTCAAGTACCTTCCTTCAGATGCCCCCAAAAATGCACAATGCATCCAAAGATGGACTTTGACTAACAGTATGGATACCATGAGATAACAACTTTAATACTAAAATTCTGTTTCAAAAGCTAATTATGTAATCTTACTATGTATTCTATAATGCAACTCTCCACTTTCATGAATGGCTTATTTTATACAGATCAGCATAATATACTTATTCCACTGATGGAAAATTTAGGTGAAACACTTCTAATTTCCTGGGTATCCCTTTTTTTTTTTTTTGGAAAGCCAACCATTCTGAAACTTTGGTCTTTTTTTCTATGAAGGATGTCTAACAGCTGCTCCTTCATAAGGATCTTAGGCATTAAATAGTATCACATGTTGGAATTTGCTTAAAACATCCATGCTTAATGATAGTTTTTCCTAATTTTAAGGATTTTGCAAGCGAGTCTTACACTATCCAACCTGCAAGTATTATTTCAGCATGAAGAAAGCTCATTATGAATATATGATAATATAGAAAGCTATTTATCCCTTTCAGATTACTTCCATATGCATCCTCTGTAATTAAATCAGTGCCTTATGGCAGCTGGCCTTTGAAGTGATCTCTGCAAAATAGGAAAATGTAATTTGTGGAACAAAATGCTGATCACTCTATTCCAGCCACATCTGTTAAGCTCTAGTAGTTCAGAGATTTCTGTGCTCAGAGAGTTCATGAAAGCAGAAAGTTTCCTGTATTTCTTTCAGTCCAAAGGAAATCCAATGGAAGTGGTGGACACTATTCTAACCAAATAACAAGGTTTGAAGTCAGAGGCATTCTTGCCCACAATTTTCAGTGAATTCACTGAAACTGATGTTTAAGTAAGTAGCTGTAATTGTGTATTTAAATAAAAGTACTACAGAGAGAACAATAAGATAAAGCAGAGCAAGAATTCCTGGCAGAAAAGACAAGGATTGAGAGAGATAAATAGAGAGATGACTGTTTCAGTGGTGGTGGATGAATAAAGCTGTTAGAACTCATGATGTGATTCCCCTTGATAGCAGCACATCTTGGAAATACCTTCTGTTACACAGGTACAGACAACCATTGCAGTTACTGTTGCACAATTCCACACAGAGATGCTTTTCTTGTAGATGAAAAGCAGGACCCTTAGAGCCTTTCCAATGGAATGCCAGTTAAACTGTTGGAGATACATACATACAAGATGGGTGTGCCAAGGAGTTACTGACTTGTCCAGCCACAGCTGCGCCTGCTGAAAAGGTTGTCACCCCCAGCTGCCTGGCACTCCTCTCCCTTTCCTCCTTCCTTTCCTAACCCAGGGGTTTCTACACTTCAAATCTGACAGATAAACTGCTCGTAGGACTGTTGCCTGAGCTGACAGGCAAAATGAGGTGAGTTAGCAAAGCCCTGAAATCTAAATTGTTTAGGAAATACCGTTCAGCCAACACAGGTCTGTCTGTTTGCAGAGTTGAAGAAAGCAAGAGGGCAGTTACAAGGAGTGCCTTCAACCAGTAAACATTTGCGGCTGAGGGATATGCCCACTGTCTAAATTTCTTCCTCAGCTTACATCGATACAGTATCAGTCCTTAAATAAATGAGCTCTGGTTTCTCGTACTGTCAGTCTACGCTGTACTATTAGTGATCATTTCTTTCTCTTACAAATAAGCAGTCTGAAATGTCTTCAGGTCAAGTGAGTATCTTCGTTCTCACCTAGACGTCCAAGACAGCTTGGAAATGAAATGTACTGTTGCCAAATAATTTGAATGAAAGTTACATTATATAACAGTGTTATCACAATACCCCAAAGTCTAAGGTGGTTTTTTGTTCCTTAGAAAGGAATGACTTCTGCTAGACACAGAAACCTGTACTAAATAGATCCATAGCAAAATCTGCTACACCCTTCCCAATGAGGATTTTTATTCATGATATCTGTTTCTAATTAAATAACTGCACTATATTATACATACTAAGGCCCAATCCTTTGCCCTTTGAAGTCAATGGCAAAGCTCCCATTGAGTTCATGGGGAAAAAAAAAGTAACTCCTCTGTTAAGGCTTCCTTTAGTGCAATTTCAACTGTTAGGTTTTTAAAACCACCTCTTTTTTTTGCCACCTTTGCCTTCAGACAAAAAGCTGTTGCTGGTATTCCTGTATTAGGTAGAGAGTACTAGGAAGGGCAAATTTAGTCTTATTAAATTATGTTCCCCTGTAATTCTGTTTGCTTTTCTTTCTGTTATTGTAAAGTGCCACACCGGACATATGGTGTCTTACATTTTTTTTTTTTTTAAACTTTCTGGTAATTCAATATTGCAGCAAAAATTTATGCCATACGTGGCATGTTTATGCTATAGAGAACATATCAAATGAAACCAACAGTATAGAACACTACAGTTTATCTGCTTTCTTCATAGTTTTGACCCATCACCAGTTCATCTGCTAATGAACTGTAATATAAAACATGCCTTCAAAACCCAAAGCAACCAGTTTCCTAAATAGGACCATATTTCTAAAATATACGTACAAAAAGGCAAGTTTATAAAATAATGATTCCACAGCTACTCAGTCCAGGATTACATAACTCTTTTGAAGCAAAAGGTTACCCATGCATTCAGTGCCCAGTCCCAGATGTAGGAAGGAGATGTAAAACAAAGAAGGAGACTTAAAGGATTCAAAATATATTTCTATAAAGTAGAACGACAACTTGCATACAGTTTCCCTGCTAGACAAGAGAGGGACAGTCTGTGCTGTCTCCAGGACTGCAGCATGGTAGAGAGCTCAGGGTCTAAAGCTGTTGTCTCTGGCGAGCTTAGAGCCAGATTTTTGTTAGAATTTACCTTCCCCATAGGCAACAAATAAGGCAGCCACTTTTCACTGGTTTTGCTCTTCACTGACAGCAAGGTGCTGTGATGTTTTGAAGATTTTTGGCCTTCATGCTCAACACCAGGTTGTATTGGCAGGTAATTAAAACACAGCACTTTGATTTTGGTGCACACTGAAGTGTTCCAGTCTAAGTGTGCATTAGTCTCATCCTAACATTCCCACTGACTATGGCCTACAGATTCTAATGAAACAGTGCCGATGGGAAAAATTACAGAAAAAGAAATGCACTGTGTAACTTGTGTACATTGGGTTTGAAATTTAAAACCTTCAAGCTGATATCCAGGGTTTTTTTTACTGCCAGTTTTGTTCCAGCCAATGAACAGTGCTCCTGAATACTGGTTGCAATCTAAATGTTATCATTTTTGTCCATAGCTAATTCCGTGCACGCAATTACTCCTCCTAAAGCTGAAGCTATCTCTGCTAATCCATCTCATTTTATAGAGTGCTAAGCACTTAACTTATGAAATATGGTCCCTTATAGTAATTTCTGCTCTAAATATTTCTGCTGCAAATAGGAAGAACACTGAGTTCTGCATTTGAAAGAAAACCCTTCTGTGATATGCATAAATCATAAATTGTTAGCTGTGTCCTCTCAAACAATCTGACACAATCCTAGAGGAGTCTGTAAATAACATTTCCTGTTGTGATATTTTAATGTGAACTTGGCCAGAAGTCTTACTATTACATTCACATTCACAATAAGAATGCAATGGCAGAAAATACAGAACAATGACAAGTAATAATGTCTTGCAGTGTAATTTAAATGTTTCCAGCAAAGAAACTACAAAATGAAGCAAAGCTCTATACAAAGCAGCTAATCTAATTTAGTAGGAATACACTGTTTGGTTTTTTTAGTTTGTTTAGTTTAAATCAGTGTGAATTATGGTGTTCATTCTATTCCATTGAAAACTTGCCTAGTGTGAGAGTTGGAAAAGCATCAGTTGGAAATAAGCAGAAACGAATAATACCATGTATCCAAAACATGCTTGTGTTTGCCTAAATACTGTAGGAAGCGTGCCAAAAGCAGTTTGGTATGTAGTCCTGTATATCCAAAACAGGGTATACACTCATGTGCTTGTTCAGCGGGCAGCTTTTAAACAACTAGATGGGACTCCAGTACTAAACGTTTCCACTGGCACAATTGCTGGAATGCAAAAGTTTGAAAGTAGGGAACACAGAGCCCTAACCTTTAGAAGAACATGTAAACCTTTGGTGGTTAAGGTGTATGAATATTTTTTCTTCATTACTTTTCTAACTAGCACTTGCAGATTTTTCAGAACAGTTATTTACCAGTGGTCTATTTTAGCTAGATTTGGGGAACCTTACTTTGTTCCTCTATTTTGCAAAATAAATTAAATTAACCTCCATAAAGCCCAGCATCTTCCAGTCTGTCAATGGAAGTTTTATAAGTTACTTAAATAAAAGCTGAATTATGTCATCTAAACACATCCAAAAATGTATTGGTTATTTAATTGGGTCAAGGCTTGTAACACAGTCAAAATCCTCTCCAGAAAAGATAGATAAACCCACAACTTTCCACATAACTCCTTGTGTAAAAGAATATGTAAATATGCCTTATGGGGTTTTCTGAATATCAGCAAATACCAGCTGTGTCAGATGGTCTGAAGGGTGAATTTGAGAATAAGAGTCTGTCCAGGCTGCAGAAACAAACTATGTTTGGAAATGTATTAGCCAGCAAATTTAAACAAACAGTTTTAAATACAGGCCAAGTAAGGCAAGTTGTGTTTAAAATCATGTAGGTTGACTCTAAACTCCCCTCCTTTGCTGCCAAAGTTCAACCAGCATGTTTTAAACATGGCTTGTTCTGCTGATTGCTATTGCATAAAGTTGAGTTCAAATCCTGCTTGAAATGTCAAGTGATAAAAACAAGGCAGTATCAGCAGGGTCGTGTCAGCGCAGTGCTGAGCCTTCATCCAGCACACTGAGAACTGCAATTCCAAACAGTGGTGGAGAGGAAAATCCTGCTTTTATTAACCTCATTTACCTGCCTGCAAGTGTAAGCATTTGCCAGGGATGACAATGTAAGAGCATGATAACAACTTTAAAATGTTTCCTTAAGCCCAGCAGCTGTGATGTCTTTCGTGGATAGACCAACTGTTTGCTAATATATACATTACACATATGTATGTGACTGTGATGTGCTTTGCCTTACCTCAGGATCCAAAGCATATCTGCACTAACATGTCTCACCCCGTTTTTTTTTTTTCTGCTAGACAAAGTGTAGAGGTCAGCTTGATGAGAACCTCTTGGGGTATGTGTCAAGTATTTTGGATAAATGCAGAGAAAAAGCCAAACTACCACAACACAGCCCGCCTCCGTTTACATCCAGTATTAAGTAATCATGTTCAGACACCACTTTTCACACTGTTGGTTCAGGTTGTTCACAAGTCTTTGAGTTTCACTTTCTGTTTCAAGTTCCAGTGAATCCAAAATGATGAAACTGAGACTTGAAATCTGAGCACGTTGATGGACAAGGGCACCAGTCTAAAATGACCACGCAGCCATTTGTCTCATGTCATTACCAAGCCAAAGGTAAAGCTACAATTTGGGAAGCAGCAGCAGAAGCCTCCTTGCAAGCATCTGTTCAGTTTTACTTTTAGGATACTAATCTGAACTTCCTTTGAAGTGCTTATACATCTGAATCATGCAACTTGCCTCCCTTAAGTATTAGAACTATTTGGTTAAGTTCCCAAACTTAAATTACCAAGACTTTGACAGATACAAACAAAGAGTTCATCAAATTATGTTTGGTGCAGGTAACAAATATGCTGAGAATAATGTACCTCTCCTGCAAAGATAGTTTAATAGTCACATTGCAGTTGAATATAAATCTAAATCATCTATAGGACAACTCCATTAAATTACCAGTTGTAAAAGAGATGCTTCTTAAAGGATATAACTTCACTGTATATAACATAGTTATAACAAACTATGTTCATAGTTCATTGTTAAGTATTAATAGAAGAAATCACAGGACTTTCTTTCAAATGCTATTCAGAAAACCAGCCATTATTTTTTATGTATTTTAAATTAAAAACTGCAAATATATTTTCAAGAAAAAACCCACAATGATATTAATAAAAAAATATTCTTTCATATATCCCATGGTAAAATGGAAAGGACATCATGTGTTGCTTTGCTTTTATATATTTTATATATATATATATATATATTTATATATATATATATTTTTTTAATATATTTATATATTTGAATTCTTATCCTTCTAGGGTCACTGCTACACTGAGATTTCCCATCTCCTGCTTTGGGACAGCCATCCTACAGGCCAGCACTGACACAATTTAGTGAAGGGATGCACATAACCACTGTTTTCCTTAGCTTTGGACTCATGATTAAACTTTTTTTTTAAAATAACATCCATTTATTAGATAACCTTCTTAGCACATATGTCTTTGGGCATAGTATTTAAAATATTTCCTTTTAAAGCCCTTCTGTTATATTGGGACAGTATATAGAACATGCAAATTTTTTTAAACTGAAAAGAAGTTGTTATGAAGTATTTGCAACATTACTGGACTTCACGAAGTAAGTTGGTGTACACAGCCAGGGTTTAGAGGAGGAGAGTTGTTAAACACTTTTTATGTTTTTACAGAAAATGAGTCAAATTTATGTTTTGAATAAGGGTTTTAAATGGACAAACAGAATGATACTTTCTCGTACTTTAGAAAAATCCATTTGTTGCAATCTCACTCTAACTAAAGTTACTGAAAAGTCTTGAATCTAATTTAGTGGTTGTAAAATTATTTGCTGATGGAAATTGTCTATTTTATCTGCAAAAGTGCTTGTGAAAAAGTACCAAGATAGTTTTTGGTAAAAGGTTTGTCTTTATCTCTCCATTAACACTTTGCATGGTAATGGAAGAAAATAATTTATACTGCAGGCAAAACTCTCATGGATTTCTGTGGGAATGCTATTTGAATATATGCTTTAGGAGTTAGGCAGTGGGGGGGATGGTTTACATATTCTTTATAAATTTAATAAAACTATTTTAAAAGGCACAAAACAAACTGGTAAAAGCTGCTTCTGGCAGTGAACTGCAGTGACTTATTCCATCAGCTTTAAAAACAATATGTTTCCTTTATCAGAGAGTAGGTAAGTGTGAATTTGGGAATTTTATGTCCTGACATATTTTAATGGATTATCTCATTTCCCTCCATTTCACATCCATCTCCCCTTTAGATGTGTATCACAATCACTTCTCCACTCATGACCAGAGACTGAGTGCCCTTCCCTCTGCTCTAACAAAGGTAAGCAGCCCTGCTGAAGCCTTCACTTCCATTTACAGGAAAACAAACTTGTACCAGTGGTTTTCTTTCTAAAAATACATATTGTTATTTTTCTAAATGTGGGTATATTTTCCTGGGGATTTTCCCGTTAGAAGTAAGGCACAACTGTTCCTGTGTATATCAAGTCCCAACTTTAGTCCTAAAACAGAACCCAGACTTAAGTGCCCCAGTCTAGGATGCAAATATGAAAAAACCCCACCGTCCTTGAATAGGCCATTATCAGGAAAACTAAAGTTTAGTCAGAATCTTGTGTTCAAACTGCTGTGCTCTTTACTTTTGGTTTTATGTAATCAAGGCCACTTGCCTTTTACCGTTACTTACAATTTTTTAAAGTTCTAGCTACAAGTTTTCACTAGATGGCAGGAGTCCACTGCCATCTGTTATCAGAGGCTTTACTTGCACAGCAACAGTTGCCTAACGGTAGGGAAAAAAGTGAACACGTTCAAGTTTTGCAAAATATAGAAAAAACAAATAAAAAACTCAACAGGAATGAGAAAAATTATTCAGACCTTCAATAAATCATAGTTCTGTTACTGGATATGGTTAATACGATAGGCTGGAAATAAGTGAAAAGAATCGTGAAAGATGTTCTTTTCTTGACAGAGGAGCTAAAAGGACCTTCTCTTACAAAATGAGGTAGATTTATAGTTTCTGCTGTTTGTGAAAAAATGAACAAATCCAGTAAATTAAAGTTAACTAATTAATAACTAACTAATTGACAGCTTGAGAAAGTTACAGCTTAAATACTAAACTGCTGATCTAAAATACTGTATCAAAGTAAAGCCAAAACACTCAGTGTACTGCATTACCAAGATACTAAAAGGAGATAAGATACATTTTAAACTTTCTCCCTCAGTTTAACAAGGCAGAGTTCATGGGATGATGATCAATCCCAGTACCGTTTCAGCCAGTGGTATTTTGCTGAGCTCAGAGCTCTGGACAAAATTTGTCCCTCTTGCCTAGGAGAACAGAATGCAGCTCCATACAGTTACATAAGCCTTAATGACTGTGACAAATCTTCATTGTTGCACCAGGGGAGAAGCTGTTGCCCTGGAGTGAGCCCTGATTTTTAACAAAACTGCTTTTGAAATATTATTTTTGCACGTTGGGGCTACCAGTTCCTATTTTTAATTTATTGTCAATAAATTTATAATTCTACTGTGTGTCTTGCCCTCCTTCTATACGTGCAGATAATTTATAAAGTGTCCAGTAATTTTCAGTGTTGCTCATGAATTATAAGAGGGAACGTTTGGCATCTATTAAAGCTGCTTCTAAGACTGGATAACTTTCCAAAACCAGAGATAAGTCAGTGTAATGCTTTGCAGGATTCCCAAAATAGTAAGAACATTTTCTCATGATAAAGCTGTATTTATTCTATGACCAGAGTAGAAAAACTATCATAAATAGATGACTGAAGCAGCATTTCCTAATATGAGATTGAGTTTTGCGTTGTGCCGAGTGCACTCAAAGCCACAGAGCAAAGCAAACAGGAGCTGAAAGGCACACATCATGTCACAAGTGAAACACTCAGCATTTAACGAAACTTTGGCAACGCTTGCAAGCTACCAAAAAGTAATAATCCCATCCTATTGAAACCAACAGAATCAGCACCTGTAGAATCTCTGCAAAACATGCTAGCGAATTCAAACAAGCGTCGCAACAAGATCCACACCAACCATTTCCCTGGAAGCAGGATGGATTTAAACAAAGTGGTGCTGTCACCCGTGTCCACAAAACTGCAACAACATCTTTCTGTCGTGCTCCTACCTTGGCGATTTGCAGAGGCTGCTTCTGCTCCTTGCCCCCTTGCAGCCTGAAGCCCCACGGCGCCCCTCCGCTCATAGCAATGCAGAGATAATCCCCTGTGCCCATTTTCCTGGTGCAGTTGGGCAGCATTCACATAAAGGACAACATAAAAAACTTGGCTTGCAGATGTTCAGCGAGCTGGAGATTCGTCTGCCGGGCAGAGCTGGAAACCCAGAGCACCACACTGTTGCTGCTGCTGTGTACTGCACGAGCAAATGTAGTCATTGAGGGGAATGGAAGAGCTCCCTCGGACGGAGGGCACAGCCCACTGTTTCGTCAGATTCCGATGCTCAGCCCACCTTCAAAGTAAAGTAAGTGAACTTGAGGGAATGCACACAAAGACACTCGGCCATGAGGCAGGGAAGGCTGGCTTTAAACACGACTCTCCTGACAGCTAAATCAAAACAACAGCAAAAAGAAGTGTACATTTCCCTGTGACAATTTGGGAAATAAGTTTACTTTAGTAAATGATGCCAGACGTTTTAAACTCTGATTTACCCATTTCTTGTATTTTTACTCCAAACAAAGCAAGCAGAATCTCAAATGAAACAAACTTGTTGATGCACGTACATCCTCAGAATAACTGACACATTTAGATTGAACTGGCTTTAGGATTTTCATCTCTACTCTGCATGCACTTTATGCAGCACTGCAGGCATGTAAGCAAAAAAAAAAAAAAAAAAAAAGGGGAAAAAAGCTTTATAATTTCCTTGTCTTGGAATTGCTTCTTTTTCTAGTTCTCTCTAACCTCAGTATAGTTTAACGTGCACTGCTATTTAGCAATTACCTGAGTTACTATTGGACCCTAATAAGACCTGTTCTTAAGCAGTCCTTTGCCTTTCCTACCAGAGAGGGGAAGAGAGTTAGTGAAGTGAAGTATCAGATCCCTCTACAGATGCTATCAATGGATGATTTGCATTGTGTCATTAAAGGGGAACCTTACTATAAGCACAAAAAAAAAAAAAAAAAATTCATTGAGGTGGTTTAAGAGTTGACAGTTCTTTGGCAGAGGATGAATATTCCCCTAGCTGAGTGTTAACAACTGGCAGCATGAACTCCTACTCACCTCAGACCGAAGTCTGGTAGCCTGCCTTAAATCACACTGCATTTTGAATTAAGCTGGTTCTAAAGGAGAATGTTCAGCAGCTGGGCCAGAAACATCTTTAATGTCTGAACTGGTTTCTGAAAGAAACACCTCTTGCTTTGAGACCCAGGGTACTGGGGCATCAGATTCTCACAGCATAAATTCACTGAGGTCCCTCTACGAAGTGTTTCCACTTGGTTGGTTCTAAGCAGTCAGAGATGTCGTGGCAACAGGAAACACTCTTCATTTAAATTGCATTACTTTGCATCTAAGTAGCAGGTAACCACTGAGGCTTTAAACCTATCCAGTGCATCTGTCAATTAAGTGACCCCTGGAGTGATGCTTCAAAGGCAAAATACCAAGGTAGAGACAGGATCTTCTGTTAAACTGAAATATTCTGGCTGGAAAAAGTAGACAGGGTTTTAGGAGCTTGAGTCCTTCATTAGTCCTCTAAGACACTAAGGCAACACAAAGCCTGGGTGAAGACAAGATCCCTAGTCAAACAGAGGAAAATGTCATTCTCTCAATAACAGGATTTAGTAGGAGGAAGAGTGCTTGCTTTATTGACTACAAGTCAACAGCTCTGGAGAAGCAAAACAAGCACAGGTTGACATATAATTAAATACTTAAGGAAAACACTATCAGAGAAGCCATAAGGGAATGGCCTTCAGAGGGACTTTGCTAGACAACCTTTGAGTGCAGACACCTCATTTGAAATAGTTCAAGGTGGCTAACTGGTTATTATCTCCTGCAATGTTGATATGTTGCTGTAGCAGACAGATTTTTAATCTTTCCCTAGGCAGAATCTTGCTTTAGACAAAATTCTCTCCCTTTTACCTAATAATGCAAGTTTTTATAGATTTTATGGCAATAAAATTCTTCCATATATAGCTGCAACAAATGCTCTGTGACACTCTGTTAAATACAAAAATTAAACATTTTGTGTTAGGAGAATGTATCACAGAATTATCAGCCCTTCAAACGTCACAACTTGGTGATGAAATGCTTAATTACTGTTAGGGTGTTTTGAGCTTGTATTAGTCTCTTATGATTTTGGTAAAAAGGAATAATCAAATCCGATCTCTGTTTCTGAACTCCATGTGCCTATTGCAGAAAACAAATTAAAGAGAATCACCCCTGCATTAGGATGGTCATATACGTGGTGGGAATTTGTACTGGATACAGATGCTTCTATCACTTTTGACCATATGACTGAACTGTATGAAGTATTAGAACAGAACAACCTTGATTAGTTATTGCTCAGCTGAAAGAATGACCAGTCAGAACACCAGGATCTGATTGGTTTTGGTGTATGACAAAGCTTTGGGGATATTTAAACCTGGTACATTTAAAGTGATATAGGACTCTTTGCTTGAACTGACAAGAGCTGTGGTCCTGACAGGAGAGAAAAAACCAGGAGAAATGGCTTTTATCTAGTCAGCTTGTTGAGGGATTTTTACAATAACAATTCCAAACAAGTTGCGCCTTCCCTCTAAGGAATAATTTCTTGTTTGCTCTGCAGATAGGAAACCATTTGAAGTCTGTAACTAAACTATTCCCGTGATGGGAAGACCCAAAGTTTCCTATGTCTTAATCTCACAAAGAAAATTCCATAGGCATTTACAATTCCCATTTGCCCTATATGAATTTCTTAAATGCTTATCTGGCAGCATGTTTTGCTCTTTAATACTACTCATATCCTTTCGTACACTCTTGCCTCCTTTGGGATTTCTAAATGCTGGTCCGAGACTGGACATCAAGATAAAAGTGGAGTCAGTCATGGGGTTTATGATTTTTTGGTCTCTCTAATTTCTAGAGCTCAAATAAATTGCATCAATTCTGAGATTATTTTCAAACTACACTGAAAAGTCTCAAGCTAATATCAACTACAGCCATTTAACCACTGCTACCATCTCCATTGTTCCACTAAAATCTAAAGATCCAGTTCTAGGCAACAAGTGATAAAACTTCAGTGTCACCAAAAAATCCTATGGGCTGGGAAAATGACAAATGGCAGAACTCACTCAACATCTGTCTGCGCCCAAATACAGGGAAAGCTTTGGCTTTAATCTGATCTTGTATGATGAGATCTGTATTAAAAGATTTCCAGGTCAAACCTCCCCTTGCTCATCTCCTTTCAAGAACAGCCAGTCAAAAAACCCAGCATACTAGCCTTGATGAGCTGTGATAAGGTAGGAATAGCCATACTTGTAGAATAGCCAAAGTGAGACCATCTGTCCTGAAATGTTGTCTCTGATAGCAGATGGAAAGTGGAACATGGAAAATGGTGCATTTCTTTCCTCAGGCAGCTTCCGCTCAAAGACTTCCTCAGCTGGATGTGGCAGCTCTGTACTTTGTAACAGGAATTTCTCTTCCATGTACTTTCATGTGTTGTTTCCTCTTGAGCCCACATAACTTTTAGTATCTTTAGCTTAGTGCAGGAAGTCATCCCTAACTAAATAGTGACATAAAGAATCACTTTCTCTGCCTTGAATCTGGATCCTACAGATTCATTTGATGTCCCCTGGTTCATGGATCGGGGAAACTGTGACCAAGCAATCTCCAGGCACACTTCCCAGGCACTGATTTTACAGACCCATCTTCTTTCAAACAGAGAATAGAATAATTAGTCATCCTTTATAGAGGAGCTATCTTGCACCTTTCATTCTCCTCATTTTCTTTTTCTACATCCTCTATAGTTCTAAGTCCTTTTTGAAATGAGGGTCTGCAACACCACACAGGCTTCAGACAGCAGACAAAGCTGGGATTTATGCAATAACATGATGTTATCTATTTTGTTCTCTAGTTGCTAAACCAAACACTACTAACACCAATTTTTGCTTTTTCAGACACTGCTGAGTTAATATGTTCCTGGAATTATCTTTCAAAATTTTAAATCTTGTCTGATGCTGCTTAGTTCAAAGCCCATAGTTTTATATGTGAATTAATGGTTTTTTCCCCAATGTGTAGCACCTTATACTTCTAAGCCATGTTATGGTATGGCTGCTTAGTTTTCTTAAAAGCCTTTGGTGAAGGAATTTGTAGAAAGCCTTTTGTAAATCCAAGATCAATCAGATCACCCTTATCCACGTGTTTTTTGATCCCCTCAAAGAACTGCCTTATGTGAGGCAGGACTTCCTTTTATGAAAACCTTTTTAACTCTTCCCAGATAAGTCATATTTATCCAGATGTCCACTGTTCCATATTACAGCTTCCACCTCTTTGTTTTGGATAGATATCAGGCTGACAGGCTTCTTGTTTTCTGAGTCTCTTGGAACACTTCAGTTAAAAAATGGCACTCTCTAATCTCAGTAATGGTCAGCTATTTCAGCCTTGAATTCCTTTAAAGCTCTGTGTGGTCTTGGTGACCACTTCTTAGGTTTTTTTGCCTCATCTGCTGCCACTTGTCCATATATTTTCTTGTCGTACTGTAATAATAATTTATCATACTGAACAGTTTTACTACAAGTGGATTTATCTAAAATCTAATTTAAATCAAGTATTTCTGCAGCTGATTTCAGAAGACATCCTCCAAATGTGAGAAGAAAGAAGACATACGTTTGTCTTTTCATCCAGCAATAAAAGCAAAGCTTTCATTTCACCTACAGTTTCCTGCAGTAGTATCGTAGGTCTGTGGATTCTTTAAAAATGCAAACATTTCCACCCATTCCTTAGTAATGAGGAAGAGACAGAGAGAAAGGGGATATCACGATCTCTAATTTATGGGCAGCATTTTACTGCTGTAAGTACCCAGATGGTCTGACTTCCTTCTTTTTCTGCATTTCTTTTTTTTTTTATGTCTGTTCTTCTCCACATTAAAATCAACATAAGCTAGTCCCCTAATAATACCTATTTTAACAGCTTTCTAGTAGATTTAACTGTATCATCTGTAATCAATTTAACAAACTACCCAATTTATTGTAGAATGTGATTTTAGCCAAATGGGAGAATCAGCGGGGGGGGGGGGGGGAAGGAAAAAAATGCTAGTGCTTATTTGTTTGGTGGGTTCTTTGTGGGGTTTTCTTTGTTTGGTTTGGTTTGTTTTGTTAATTACATGGAAAAAAACCCTCACTTATAAAT